>NC_047036.1:153038193-154238193 GCF_011762595.2 Tursiops truncatus
GGAGCTTAGTCAAACGAACGCATTCCCTTCCTGGGGCTCAAACACGGCCGAGGAGTTGGAAGGCATACAGTGAGTTGCCCTTTGACAGTTGTTACAACGAACGTGAGTGCACAGTGTCCTCGTGAAATACCTTCCACGGTTGAAGCATATCCGTTAAGGCATGCCCCTCACGCTCCCTCGGGCACTCCGAGGTGTTACTAACGGGGGAAACCTGGACTGTTGCTTGAGGCCGGGGTGGGGCGGGGGGACCTCACAATTCTCCTGCCGGCGAGCTCCAGAGCGCTCGCTGCTGAAGCTCCCAGCAAGGAACGGAGAGCAGCAGCCTCGCACGAGTCACCCAGACTTCTTCTGTCACGAGTTCAACTCAGACCTCTTATGTGAGCCTTCCGGCAGCAAAGAGAAGGTGCGCGCGAGGAGTGTGCTTCAGGCAGCGTAGGGACCCGCCACCGTCTCGTCTACCGCGGAGGGGAATCAGGTTTGGCCAGGGTCGCCCAGCTTCATACCTGGAGCTCCTACAGGTATCCTCAGTGGTGGAACTTTCTATTACCTCAAAGGAAACACAACGGGAGGAACAGGGCCCTTCCGTGGAGGCCCTTTGGGGCACAGGGACCTCTGCGTGGATCTACTGGGTAAGTATGGCAGTACCTAGGTAGGCCTCAGTGACCAAGGCTCTCTGGCTCACGCCTAGCTGTGTAAAAGAAGTGTGGCAAACGTACGTACTGCTCCTCAGGCTGGGCCCACGGCCTCGAGCTTTCGCTTCTGTGAGGAGTGCTGTCCCGAGTCTCTTCCGGAGCCATCGTCAGCGCGGTGTCTTTTGGCACTGCAGTTCTCTTTCAGTCAAGGAGGCCGTGCGACTGGCAGAGGGAGTCTGCGCAGCACTGCCTTCGCGAGGCTCTTTGACGACTGGGGCATTCAACCCAGGCAAGCCAGAGAGCAGTACGTTGCCCTTGCTATGAACGTGAAGAGCTTTCTCCAGGGGCCTGTTTAGGCTAAGGTTCCTCAAAGCCAGGAGCCGCCGTTCCGGCACGGAGAGAAGTCATCCCGCGAAATTGCGAACGATCTCCTATCCTGTGTGCACCCCAGGAGCTTCGCAGAGTTAAGCACTCCGGGGTGGAGTATGGCCTCCTGGAAACCACTGCACACCCAAGGTCCCCCGACGTGAAACACTGGAACTTACCTTGAGGCCTGAGGTCACCTTTCGTTCGGCCGGAGCTGAACCTGTGGTGCCGTGGGAGGGAGTTCCTAGAAAGGGATTGCCAGCACGGTTTTTCGCTTTGGGAGAACACGCAGCCTCGGCCCCACAACGACAATCCTGCCGTGCAGAGACGTCGGGCCGCTAGTGCTGTTCAGAGGCAGGCTTGAAGGCCAAGCGCAAGGCGCCTCCAAACGGGAGAAAAGCGTACTCTCCCCTCCGCGTCCCACGTTCAAGCTGAATGACGCGAGCGGTGTTTCTCGGAAGGCTCTGCCGAGCTATCTAGTACAAGGGAGGAGAGTGCCTGCCTCTGCTGAGAAAGGTTTTGACGTGGGGATTGCTGGACGTGAGGAAGAGCGTTCCCCAGGCCGTGCAAAGTTGAGGCCTTGGTGATTCTGATGGTCCCAAGGGTCCAGCATTGTCCCTGGGAAAGCTGTCCTTTTCCCTTCTTTTTCCGGCTGAAGTACACCTCTGGCATCCGGCTGCCGGTCGGGGCGACGTCCTGGGGGAGACGCCCTGGTTTCACTTGTGGCGCACGACTGGTGTTTCCTCAGAAGAGCCCAAATTCCTCCCTGCGGGCGGGTGGGGGGCTTGGCACAACCAGCATGTGCCAAGCCAGTAAGGCTGTTTAGAACTGCGTACCTTGAGGCCGTGTGAAGCCGCACGAACGAGAGCTTTCGAGCGAACAGGGCAGCGCTTCGCCATCACCGTTGCACGTTCACGGAGCTTAGTCAAACGAACGCATTCCCTTCCTGGGGCTCAACACGGCCGAGGAGTATGGAAGGCATACAGTGAGTGCCCTTTGACAGTTGTTACAACGAACGTGAGTGCACAGTGTCTCGTGAAATACCTTCCACGGTTGAAGCATTCCGTTAAGGCATGCCCCTCCGCTCCCTCGGGCACTCCGAGGTGTTACTAACGGGGGAAACCTGGACTTTTGCTTGAGGCCGGGGGGGGGCGGGGGGACTCACAATTCTCCTGCCGGCGAGCTCCAGAGCGCTCCTGCTGAAGCTCCCAGCAAGGAACGGAGAGCAGCAGGCCTCGCACGAGTCAAACCCAGACTTCTTCTGTCACGAGTCAACTCAGACCTCTTATGTGAGGCCTTCCGGCAGCAAAGAGAAGGTGCGCGCGAGGAGTGTGCTTCAGGCAGCTTAGGACCCGCCACCGTTCTCGTCTACCGCGGAGGGGAATCAGGTTTGGCCAGGTCGCCCAGCTTCATACCTGAGCTCCTACAGGTATCCTCAGTGCTTTCTGATTACCTCAAGGAAGGAGGAACAGGGCCCTTCCGTGGAGGCCCTTTGGGGCACAGGGACCTCTGCGTGGGATCTACTGGGTAAGTATGGCAGTACCTTAGGTAGGCCTCAGTGACCAAGGCTCTCTGGCTCACGCCTAGCTGTGTAAAGAAGTGTGGCAAACGTACGTACTGCTCCTCAGGCTGGGCCCACGGCCTAGCTTTCGCTTCTGTGAGAGTGCTGTCCCGAGTCTCTTCCCGGAGCCAGTCGTCAGCGCGGTGTCTTTTGGCACTGCAGTTCTCTTTCAGTCAAGGAGGCCGTGCGACTGGCAGAGGGAGTCTGCGCAGCACTGCCTTCGCGAGGCTCTTTGACGACTGGGGCATTCAACCCAGGCAAGCCAGAGAGCAGTACGTTGCCCTTGCTATGAACGTGAAGAGCTTTCTCCAGGGTCTGTTTAGGCTAAGGTTCCTCAGAAGCCAGGAGCCGCCGTTCCGGCACGGAGAGAAGTCATCCCGCGAAATTGGCGAACCATCTCCTATCCTGTGTGCCCCCAGGAGCTTCGCAGAGTTAAGGGCACTCCGGGGTGAGTATGGCCTCCTGGAAACCACTGCACACCCAAGTCCCCCGACGTGAAACACTGGAACTTACCTTGAGGCCTGAGGTCACCTTTCGTTCGGGCCGGAGCTGAACCTGTGGTGCCGTGGGAGGAGTTCCTAGAAAGGGATTGCCAGCACGGTTTTCGCTTTGGGAGAACACGCAGCCCGCGGCCCACAACGACAATCCTGCCGTGCAGAGACGTCGGGCCGCTAGTGCTGTTCAGGCAGCTTTGAGAGCCAAGCGCAAGGCGCCTCCAAACGGGGAGAAAGCGTACTCTCCCCTCCGCGTCCCACGTTCAAGCTGAATGACGCAGCGTGTTTCTCGGAAGGCTCTGCCGAGCTATCTAGTACAGAGGGAGAGAGTGCCTGCCTCTGCTGAGAAAGGTTTTGACGTGGGGATTGCTGGACGTGAGGAAGAGCGTTCCCCAGGCCGTGCAAAGTTGAGGCCTTGGTGATTCTGGATGGTCCCAAGGGTCCAGCATTGTCCCTGGGAAAGCTGTCCTTTTCCCTCTTTTTCCGGCTGGAAGTACACCTCTGGCATCCGGCTGCCGGTCGGCGACGTCCTGGGGAGACGCCCTGGTTTCACTTGTGGCGCACACTGTGTTTCTCAGAAGAGCCCAAATTCCTCCCTGCGGGCGGGTGGGGGGCTTGGCACACCAGCATGGCCAAGCCAGTAAGGCTGTTTAGAACTTGCGTACCTTGAGGCCGTGTGTGAAGGCCGCACGAACGAGAGCTTTCGACGCGAACAGGGCAGCGCTTCGCCATCACCGTTGCACGTTCACGGAGCTTAGTCAAACGAACGCATTCCCTTCCTGGGGCTCAAACACGGCCGAGGAGGTTGGAAGGCATACAGTGAGTGCCCTTTGACAGTTGTTACAACGAACGTGAGTGCACAGTGTCTCGTGAAATACCTTCCACGGTTGAAGCATTCCGTTAAGGCATGCCCCTCCGCTCCCTCGGGCACTTCCGAGGTGTTACTAACGGGGGAAACCTGGACTTTTGCTTGAGGCCGGGGTGGGGCGGGGGACTGCACAATTCTCCTGCCGGCGAGCTCCAGAGCGCTTCCTGCTGAAGCTCCCAGCAAGGAACGGAGAGCAGCAGGCCTCGCACGAGTCAACCCAGACTTCTTCTGTCCACGAGTCAACTCAGACCTCTTATGTGAGGCCTTCCCGGCAGCAAAGAGAAGGTGCGCGCGAGGAGTGTGCTTCAGGCAGCTTAGGACCCGCCACCGTCTCGTCTACCGCGGAGGGGAATCAGGTTTGGCCAGGGTCGCCCAGCTTCATACCTGAGCTCCTACAGGTATCCTCAGTGCTTTCTGATTACCCTCAAGGAAACACAACGGGAGGAACAGGGCCCTTCCGTGGAGGGCCCTTTGGGGCACAGGGACCTCTGCGTGGGATCTACTGGGTAAGTATGGCAGTACCTTAGGTAGGCCTCAGTGACCAAGGCCTCTCTGGCTCACGCCTAGCTGTGTAAAGAAGTGTGGCAAACGTACGTACTGCTCCTCAGGCTGGGCCCACGGCCTAGCTTTCGCTTCTGTGAGAGTGCTGTCCCGAGTCTCTTCCCGGAGCCAGTCGTCAGCGCGGTGTCTTTTGGCACTGCAGTTCTCTTCAGTCAAGGAGGCCGTGCGACTGGCAGAGGGAGTCTGCGCAGCACTGCCTTCGCGAGGCTCTTTGACGACTGGGGCATTCAACCCAGGCAAGCCAGAGAGCAGTACGTTGCCCTTGCTATGAATGTGAAGAGCTTTCTCCAGGGGCCTGTTTAGGCTAAGGTTCCTCAGAAGCCAGGAGCCGCCGTTCCGGCACGGAGAGAAGTCATCCCGCGAAATTGGCGAACCATCTCCTATCCTGTGTGCCCCCAGGAGCTTCGCAGAGTTAAGGCACTCCGGGGTGGAGTATGGCCTCCTGGAAACCACTGCACACCCAAGTCCCCCGACGTGAAACACTGGAACTTACCTTGAGGCCTGAGGTCACCTTTCGTTCGGCCGGAGCTGAACCTGTGGTGCCGTGGGAGGAGTTCCTAGAAAGGGATTGCCAGCACGGTTTTCGCTTTGGGAGAACACGCAGCCTCGGCCCACAACGACAATCCTGCCGTGCAGAGACGTCGGGCCGCTAGTGCTGTTCAGGCAGCTTTGAAGCCAAGCGCAAGGCGCCTCCAAACGGGGAGAAAGCGTACTCTCCCCTCCGCGTCCCACGTTCAAGCTGAATGACGCAGCGTGTTTCTCGGAAGGCTCTGCCGAGCTATCTAGTACAAGGGAGAGAGTGCCTGCCTCTGCTGAGAAAGGTTTTGACGTGGGGATTGCTGGACGTGAGGAAGAGCGTTCCCCAGGCCGTGCAAAGTTGAGGCCTTGGTGATTCTGGATGGTCCCAAGGGTCCAGCATTGTCCCTGGGAAGCTGTCCTTTTCCCTCTTTTTCCGGCTGGAAGTACACCTCTGGCATCCGGCTGCCGGTCGGCGACGTCCTGGGGGAGACGCCCTGGTTTCACTTGTGGCGCACACTGGTGTTTCTCAGAAGAGCCCAAATTCCTCCCTGCGGGCGGGTGGGGGGCTTGGCACACCAGCATGGCCAAGCCAGTAAGGCTGTTTAGAACTGCGTACCTTGAGGCCGTGTGAAGGCCGCACGAACGAGAGCTTTCGAGCGAACAGGGCAGCGCTTCGCCATCACCGTTGCACGTTCACGGAGCTTAGTCAAACGAACGCATTCCCTTCCTGGGGCTCAAACACGGCCGAGGAGTTGGAAGGCATACAGTGAGTGCCCTTGACAGTTGTTACAACGAACCGTGAGTGCACAGTGTCTCGTGAAATACCTTCCCGGTTGAAGCATTCCGTTAAGGCATGCCCCTCCGCTCCCTCGGGCACTCCGAGGTGTTACTAAACGGGGGAAACCTGGACTTTGCTTGAGGGCCGGGGGGGGGCGGGGGGACTCACAATTCTCCTGCCGGCGAGCTCCAGAGCGCTCCTGCTGAAGCTCCCAGCAAGGAACGGAGAGCAGCAGGCCTCGCACGAGTCAACCCAGACTTCTTCTGTCACGAGTCAACTCAGACCTCTTATGTGAGGCCTTCCGGCAGCAAAGAGAAGGTGCGCGCGAGGAGTGTGCTTCAGGCAGCTTAGGACCCGCCACCGTCTCGTCTACCGCGGAGGGGAAATCAGGTTTGGCCAGGGTCGCCCAGCTTCATACCTGAGCTCCTACAGTATCCTCAGTGCTTTCTGATTACCTCAAGGAAACACAACGGGAGGAACAGGGCCCTTCCGTGGAGGCCCTTTGGGGCACAGGGGACCTCTGCGTGGGATCTACTGGGTAAGTATGGCAGTACCTTAGGTAGGCCTCAGTGACCAAGGCTCTCTGGCTCACAGCCTAGCTGTGTAAAGAAGTGTGGCAAACGTACGTACTGCTCCTCAGGCTGGGCCCACGGCCTAGCTTTCGCTTCTGTGAGAGTGCTGTCCCGAGTCTCTTCCCGGAGCCAGTCGTCAGCGCGGTGTCTTTTGGCACTGCAGTTCTCTTTCAGTCAAGGAGGCCGTGCGACTGGCAGAGGGAGTCTGCGCAGCACTGCCTTCGCGAGGCTCTTTGACGACTGGGGCATTCAACCCAGGCAAGCCAGAGAGCAGTACGTTGCCCTTGCTATGAACGTGAAGAGCTTTCTCCAGGGGCCTGTTTAGGCTAAGGTTCCTCAGAAGCCAGGAGCCGCCGTTCCGGCACGGAGAGAAGTCATCCCGCGAAATTGGCGAACGATCTCCTATCCTGTGTGCCCCCAGGAGCTTCGCAGAGTTAAGGCACTCCGGGGTGGAGTATGGCCTCCTGGAAACCACTGCACACCCAGTCCCCCGACGTGAAACACTGGAACTTACCTTGAGGCCTGAGGTCACCTTTCGTTCGGCCGGAGCTGAACCTGTGGTGCCGTGGGAGGAGTTCCTAGAAAGGGATTGCCAGCACGGTTTTCGCTTGGGAGAACACGCAGCCTCGGCCCACAACGACAATCCTGCCGTGCAGAGACGTCGGGCCGCTAGTGCTGTTCAGGCAGCTTTGAAGCCAAGCGCAAGGCGCCTCCAAACGGGGAGAAAGCGTACTCTCCCCTCCGCGTCCCACGTTCAAGCTGAATGACGCAGCGTGTTTCTCGGAAGGCTCTGCCGAGCTATCTAGTACAAGGGAGAGAGTGCCTGCCTCTGCTGAGAAAGGTTTTGACGTGGGGATTGCTGGACGTGAGGAAGAGCGTTCCCCAGGCCGTGCAAAGTTGAGGCCTTGGTGATTCTGGATGGTCCCAAGGGTCCAGCATTGTCCCTGGGAAAGCTGTCCTTTTCCCTCTTTTTCCGGCTGGAAGTACACCTCTGGCATCCGGCTGCCGGTCGGCGACGTCCTGGGGGAGACGCCCTGGTTTCACTTGTGGCGCACACTGGTGTTTCTCAGAAGAGCCCAAATTCCTCCCTGCGGGCGGGTGGGGGGCTTGGCACACCAGCATGGAATGTAAGGCTGTTTAGAACTGCGTACCTTGAGGCCGTGTGAAGGCCGCACGAACGAGAGCTTTCGAGCGAACAGGGCAGCGCTTCGCCATCACCGTTGCACGTTCACGGAGCTTAGTCAAACGAACGCATTTCCTTCCTGGGGCTCAAACACGGCCGAGGAGTTGGAAGGCATACAGTGAGTGCCCTTTGACAGTTGTTACAACGAACGTGAGTGCACAGTGTCTCGTGAAATACCTTCCACGGTTGAAGCATTCCGTTAAGGCATGCCCCTCCGCTCCCTCGGGCACTCCGAGGTGTTACTAACGGGGGAAACCTGGACTTTGCTTGAGGCCGGGGTGGGGCGGGGGGACTCACAATTCTCCTGCCGGCGAGCTCCAGAGCGCTCCTGCTGAAGCTCCCAGCAAGGAACGGAGAGCAGCAGGCCTCGCACGAGTCAACCCAGACTTCTTCTGTCACGAGTCAACTCAGACCTCTTATGTGAGGCCTTCCGGCAGCAAAGAGAAGGTGCGCGCGAGGAGTGTGCTTCAGGCAGCTTAGGACCCGCCACCGTCTCGTCTACCGCGGAGGGGAATCAGGTTTGGCCAGGGTCGCCCAGCTTCATACCTGAGCTCCTACAGGTATCCTCAGTGCTTTCTGATTACCTCAAGGAAACACAACGGGAGGAACAGGGCCCTTCCGTGGAGGCCCTTTGGGGCACAGGGACCTCTGCGTGGGATCTACTGGGTAAGTATGGCAGTACCTTAGGTAGGCCTCAGTGACCAAGGCTCTCTGGCTCACGCCTAGCTGTGTAAAGAAGTGTGGCAAACGTACGTACTGCTCCTCAGGCTGGGCCCACGGCCTAGCTTTCGCTTCTGTGAGAGTGCTGTCCCGAGTCTCTTCCCGGAGCCAGTCGTCAGCGCGGTGTCTTTTGGCACTGCAGTTCTCTTTCAGTCAAGGAGGCCGTGCGACTGGCAGAGGGAGTCTGCGCAGCACTGCCTTCGCGAGGCTCTTTGACGACTGGGGCATTCAACCCAGGCAAGCCAGAGAGCAGTACGTTGCCCTTGCTATGAACGTGAAGAGCTTTCTCCAGGGGCCTGTTTAGGCTAAGGTTCCTCAGAAGCCAGGAGCCGCCGTTCCGGCACGGAGAGAAGTCATCCCGCGAAATTGGCGAACCATCTCCTATCCTGTGTGCCCCCAGGAGCTTCGCAGAGTTAAGGCACTCCGGGGTGGAGTATGGCCTCCTGGAAACCACTGCACACCCAAGTCCCCCGACGTGAAACACTGGAACTTACCTTGAGGGCCTGAGGTCACCTTTCGTTCGGCCGGAGCTGAACCTGTGGTGCCGTGGGAGGAGTTCCTAGAAAGGGATTGCCAGCACGGTTTTCGCTTTGGGAGAACACGCAGCCTCGGCCCACAACGACAATCCTGCCGTGCAGAGACGTCGGGCCGCTAGTGCTGTTCAGGCAGCTTTGAAGCCAAGCGCAAGGCGCCTCCAAACGGGGAGAAAGCGTACTCTCCCCTCCGCGTCCCACGTTCAAGCTGAATGACGCAGCGTGTTTCTCGGAAGGCTCTGCCGAGCTATCTAGTACAAGGGAGAGAGTGCCTGCCTCTGCTGAGAAAGGTTTTGACGTGGGGATTGCTGGACGTGAGGAAGAGCGTTCCCCAGGCCGTGCAAAGTTGAGGCCTTGGTGATTCTGGATGGTCCCAAGGGTCCAGCATTGTCCCTGGGAAAGCTGTCCTTTTCCCTCTTTTTCCGGCTGGAAGTACACCTCTGGCATCCGGCTGCCGGTCGGCGACGTCCTGGGGGAGACGCCCTGGTTTCACTTGTGGCGCACACTGGTGTTTCTCAGAAGAGCCCAAATTCCTCCCTGCGGGCGGGGTGGGGGCTTGGCACACCAGCATGGAATGTAAGGCTGTTTAGAACTGCGTACCTTGAGGCCGTGTGAAGGCCGCACGAACGAGAGCTTTCGAGCGAACAGGGCAGCGCTTCGCCATCACCGTTGCACGTTCACGGAGCTTAGTCAAACGAACGCATTCACTTCCTGGGGCTCAAACACGGCCGAGGAGTTGGAAGGCATACAGTGAGTGCCCTTTGACAGTTGTTACAACGAACGTGAGTGCACAGTGTCTCGTGAAATACCTTCCACGGTTGAAGCATTCCGTTAAGGCATGCCCCTCCGCTCCCTCGGGCACTCCGAGGTGTTACTAACGGGGGGAAACCTGGACTTTTGCTTGAGGCCGGGGTGGGGCGGGGGGACTCACAATTCTCCTGCCGGCGAGCTCCAGAGCGCTCCTGCTGAAGCTCCCAGCAAGGAACGGAGAGCAGCAGGCCTCGCACGAGTCAACCCAGACTTCTTCTGTCACGAGTCAACTCAGACCTCTTATGTGAGGCCTTCCGGCAGCAAAGAGAAGGTGCGCGCGAGGAGTGTGCTTCAGGCAGCTTAGGACCCGCCACCGTCTCGTCTACCGCGGAGGGGAATCAGGTTTGGCCAGGGTCGCCCAGCTTCATACCTGAGCTCCTACAGGTATCCTCAGTGCTTTCTGATTACCTCAAGGAAACACAACGGGAGGAACAGGGCCCTTCCGTGGAGGCCCTTTGGGGCACAGGGACCTCTGCGTGGGATCTACTGGGTAAGTATGGCAGTACCTTAGGTAGGCCTCAGTGACCAAGGCTCTCTGGCTCACGCCTAGCTGTGTAAAGAAGTGTGGCAAACGTACGTACTGCTCCTCAGGCTGGGCCCACGGCCTAGCTTTCGCTTCTGTGAGAGTGCTGTCCCGAGTCTCTTCCCGGAGCCAGTCGTCAGCGCGGTGTCTTTTGGCACTGCAGTTCTCTTTCAGTCAAGGAGGCCGTGCGACTGGCAGAGGGAGTCTGCGCAGCACTGCCTTCGCGAGGCTCTTTGACGACTGGGGCATTCAACCCAGGCAAGCCAGAGAGCAGTACGTTGCCCTTGCTATGAACGTGAAGAGCTTTCTCCAGGGGCCTGTTTAGGCTAAGGTTCCTCAGAAGCCAGGAGCCGCCGTTCCGGCACGGAGAGAAGTCATCCCGCGAAATTGGCGAACGATCTCCTATCCTGTGTGCCCCCAGGAGCTTCGCAGAGTTAAGGCACTCCGGGGTGGAGTATGGCCTCCTGGAAACCACTGCACACCCAAGTCCCCCGACGTGAAACACTGGAACTTACCTTGAGGCCTGAGGTCACCTTTCGTTCGGCCGGAGCTGAACCTGTGGTGCCGTGGGAGGAGTTCCTAGAAAGGGATTGCCAGCACGGTTTTCGCTTGGGAGAACACGCAGCCTCGGCCCACAACGACAATCCTGCCGTGCAGAGACGTCGGGCCGCTAGTGCTGTTCAGGCAGCTTTGAAGCCAAGCGCAAGGCGCCTCCAAACGGGGAGAAAGCGTACTCTCCCCTCCGCGTCCCACGTTCAAGCTGAATGACGCAGCGTGTTTCTCGGAAGGCTCTGCCGAGCTATCTAGTACAAGGGAGAGAGTGCCTGCCTCTGCTGAGAAAGGTTTTGACGTGGGGATTGCTGGACGTGAGGAAGAGCGTTCCCCAGGCCGTGCAAAGTTGAGGCCTTGGTGATTCTGGATGGTCCCAAGGGTCCAGCATTGTCCCTGGGAAAGCTGTCCTTTTCCCTCTTTTTCCGGCTGGAAGTACACCTCTGGCATCCGGCTGCCGGTCGGCGACGTCCTGGGGGAGACGCCCTGGTTTCACTTGTGGCGCACACTGGTGTTTCTCAGAAGAGCCCAAATTCCTCCCTGCGGGCGGGTGGGGGGCTTGGCACACCAGCATGGAATGTAAGGCTGTTTAGAACTGCGTACCTTGAGGCCGTGTGAAGGCCGCACGAACGAGAGCTTTCGAGCGAACAGGGCAGCGCTTCGCCATCACCGTTGCACGTTCACGGAGCTTAGTCAAACGAACGCATTCCCTTCCTGGGGCTCAAACACGGCCGAGGAGTTGGAAGGCATACAGTGAGTGCCCTTTGACAGTTGTTACAACGAACGTGAGTGCACAGTGTCTCGTGAAATACCTTCCACGGTTGAAGCATTCCGTTAAGGCATGCCCCTCCGCTCCCTCGGGCACTCCGAGGTGTTAGTAACGGGGGAAACCTGGACTTTTGCTTGAGGCCGGGGTGGGGCGGGGGGACTCACAATTCTCCTGCCGGCGAGCTCCAGAGCGCTCCTGCTGAAGCTCCCAGCAAGGAACGGAGAGCAGCAGGCCTCGCACGAGTCAACCCAGACTTCTTCTGTCACGAGTCAACTCAGACCTCTTATGTGAGGCCTTCCGGCAGCAAAGAGAAGGTGCGCGCGAGGAGTGTGCTTCAGGCAGCTTAGGACCCGCCACCGTCTCGTCTACCGCGGAGGGGAATCAGGTTTGGCCAGGGTCGCCCAGCTTCATACCTGAGCTCCTACAGGTATCCTCAGTGCTTTCTGATTACCTCAAGGAAACACAACGGGAGGAACAGGGCCCTTCCGTGGAGGCCCTTTGGGGCACAGGGACCTCTGCGTGGGATCTACTGGGTAAGTATGGCGGTACCTTAGGTAGGCCTCAGTGACCAAGGCTCTCTGGCTCACGCCTAGCTGTGTAAAGAAGTGTGGCAAACGTACGTACTGCTCCTCAGGCTGGGCCCACGGCCTAGCTTTCGCTTCTGTGAGAGTGCTGTCCCGAGTCTCTTCCCGGAGCCAGTCGTCAGCGCGGTGTCTTTTGGCACTGCAGTTCTCTTTCAGTCAAGGAGGCCGTGCGACTGGCAGAGGGAGTCTGCGCAGCACTGCCTTCGCGAGGCTCTTTGACGACTGGGGCATTCAACCCAGGCAAGCCAGAGAGCAGTACGTTGCCCTTGCTATGAATGTGAAGAGCTTTCTCCAGGGGCCTGTTTAGGCTAAGGTTCCTCAGAAGCCAGGAGCCGCCGTTCCGGCACGGAGAGAAGTCATCCCGCGAAATTGGCGAACCATCTCCTATCCTGTGTGCCCCCAGGAGCTTCGCAGAGTTAAGGCACTCCGGGGTGGAGTATGGCCTCCTGGAAACCACTGCACACCCAAGTCCCCCGACGTGAAACACTGGAACTTACCTTGAGGCCTGAGGTCACCTTTCGTTCGGCCGGAGCTGAACCTGTGGTGCCGTGGGAGGAGTTCCTAGAAAGGGATTGCCAGCACGGTTTTCCGCTTTGGGAGAACACGCAGCCTCGGCCCACAACGACAATCCTGCCGTGCAGAGACGTCGGGCCGCTAGTGCTGTTCAGGCAGCTTTGAAGCCAAGCGCAAGGCGCCTCCAAACGGGGAGAAAGCGTACTCTCCCCTCCGCGTCCCACGTTCAAGCTGAATGACGCAGCGTGTTTCTCGGAAGGCTCTGCCGAGCTATCTAGTACAAGGGAGAGAGTGCCTGCCTCTGCTGAGAAAGGTTTTGACGTGGGGATTGCTGGACGTGAGGAAGAGCGTTCCCCAGGCCGTGCAAAGTTGAGGCCTTGGTGATTCTGGATGGTCCCAAGGGTCCAGCATTGTCCCTGGGAAAGCTGTCCTTTTCCCTCTTTTTCCGGCTGGAAGTACACCTCTGGCATCCGGCTGCCGGTCGGCGACGTCCTGGGGGAGACGCCCTGGTTTCACTTGTGGCGCACACTGGTGTTTCTCAGAAGAGCCCAAATTCCTCCCTGCGGGCGGGTGGGGGGCTTGGCACACCAGCATGGAATGTAAGGCTGTTTAGAACTGCGTACCTTGAGGCCGTGTGAAGGCCGCACGAACGAGAGCTTTCGAGCGAACAGGGCAGCGCTTCGCCATCACCGTTGCACGTTCACGGAGCTTAGTCAAACGAACGCATTCCCTTCCTGGGGCTCAAACACGGCCGAGGAGTTGGAAGGCATACAGTGAGTGCCCTTTGACAGTTGTTACAACGAACGTGAGTGCACAGTGTCTCGTGAAATACCTTCCACGGTTGAAGCATTCCGTTAAGGCATGCCCCTCCGCTCCCTCGGGCACTCCGAGGTGTTACTAACGGGGGAAACCTGGACTTTTGCTTGAGGCCGGGGTGGGGCGGGGGGACTCACAATTCTCCTGCCGGCGAGCTCCAGAGCGCTCCTGCTGAAGCTCCCAGCAAGGAACGGAGAGCAGCAGGCCTCGCACGAGTCAACCCAGACTTCTTCTGTCACGAGTCAACTCAGACCTCTTATGTGAGGCCTTCCGGCAGCAAAGAGAAGGTGCGCGCGAGGAGTGTGCTTCAGGCAGCTTAGGACCCCCCACCGTCTCGTCTACCGCGGAGGGGAATCAGGTTTGGCCAGGGTCGCCCAGCTTCATACCTGAGCTCCTACAGGTATCCTCAGTGCTTTCTGATTACCTCAAGGAAACACAACGGGAGGAACAGGGCCCTTCCGTGGAGGCCCTTTGGGGCACAGGGACCTCTGCGTGGGATCTACTGGGTAAGTATGGCAGTACCTTAGGTAGGCCTCAGTGACCAAGGCTCTCTGGCTCACGCCTAGCTGTGTAAAGAAGTGTGGCAAACGTACGTACTGCTCCTCAGGCTGGGCCCACGGCCTAGCTTTCGCTTCTGTGAGAGTGCTGTCCCGAGTCTCTTCCCGGAGCCAGTCGTCAGCGCGGTGTCTTTTGGCACTGCAGTTCTCTTTCAGTCAAGGAGGGCCGTGCGACTGGCAGAGGGAGTCTGCGCAGCACTGCCTTCGCGAGGCTCTTTGACGACTGGGGCATTCAACCCAGGCAAGCCAGAGAGCAGTACGTTGCCCTTGCTATGAATGTGAAGAGCTTTCTCCAGGGGCCTGTTTAGGCTAAGGTTCCTCAGAAGCCAGGAGCCGCCGTTCCGGCACGGAGAGAAGTCATCCCGCGAAATTGGCGAACCATCTCCTATCCTGTGTGCCCCCAGGAGCTTCGCAGAGTTAAGGCACTCCGGGTGGAGTATGGCCTCCTGGAAACCACTGCACACCCAAGTCCCCCGACGTGAAACACTGGAACTTACCTTGAGGCCTGAGGTCACCTTTCGTTCGGCCGGAGCTGAACCTGTGGTGCCGTGGGAGGAGTTCCTAGAAAGGGATTGCCAGCACGGTTTTCGCTTTGGGAGAACACGCAGCCTCGGCCCACAACGACAATCCTGCCGTGCAGAGACGTCGGGCCGCTAGTGCTGTTCAGGCAGCTTTGAAGCCAAGCGCAAGGCGCCTCCAAACGGGGAGAAAGCGTACTCTCCCCTCCGCGTCCCACGTTCAAGCTGAATGACGCAGCGTGTTTCTCGGAAGGCTCTGCCGAGCTATCTAGTACAAGGGAGAGAGTGCCTGCCTCTGCTGAGAAAGGTTTTGACGTGGGGATTGCTGGACGTGAGGAAGAGCGTTCCCCAGGCCGTGCAAAGTTGAGGCCTTGGTGATTCTGGATGGTCCCAAGGGTCCAGCATTGTCCCTGGGAAAGCTGTCCTTTTCCCTCTTTTTCCGGCTGGAAGTACACCTCTGGCATCCGGCTGCCGGTCGGCGACGTCCTGGGGGAGACGCCCTGGTTTCACTTGTGGCGCACACTGGTGTTTCTCAGAAGAGCCCAAATTCCTCCCTGCGGGCGGGTGGGGGGCTTGGCACACCAGCATGGAATGTAAGGCTGTTTAGAACTGCGTACCTTGAGGCCGTGTGAAGGCCGCACGAACGAGAGCTTTCGAGCGAACAGGGCAGCGCTTCGCCATCACCGTTGCACGTTCACGGAGCTTAGTCAAACGAACGCATTCCCTTCCTGGGGCTCAAACACGGCCGAGGAGTTGGAAGGCATACAGTGAGTGCCCTTTGACAGTTGTTACAACGAACGTGAGTGCACAGTGTCTCGTGAAATACCTTCCACGGTTGAAGCATTCCGTTAAGGCATGCCCCTCCGCTCCCTCGGGCACTCCGAGGTGTTACTAACGGGGGAAACCTGGACTTTTGCTTGAGGCCGGGGTGGGGCGGGGGGACTCACAATTCTCCTGCCGGCGAGCTCCAGAGCGCTCCTGCTGAAGCTCCCAGCAAGGAACGGAGAGCAGCAGGCCTCGCACGAGTCAACCCAGACTTCTTCTGTCACGAGTCAACTCAGACCTCTTATGTGAGGCCTTCCGGCAGCAAAGAGAAGGTGCGCGCGAGGAGTGTGCTTCAGGCAGCTTAGGACCCGCCACCGTCTCGTCTACCGCGGAGGGGAATCAGGTTTGGCCAGGGTCGCCCAGCTTCATACCTGAGCTCCTACAGGTATCCTCAGTGCTTTCTGATTACCTCAAGGAAACACAACGGGAGGAACAGGGCCCTTCCGTGGAGGCCCTTTGGGGCACAGGGACCTCTGCGTGGGATCTACTGGGTAAGTATGGCAGTACCTTAGGTAGGCCTCAGTGACCAAGGCTCTCTGGCTCACGCCTAGCTGTGTAAAGAAGTGTGGCAAACGTACGTACTGCTCCTCAGGCTGGGCCCACGGCCTAGCTTTCGCTTCTGTGAGAGTGCTGTCCCGAGTCTCTTCCCGGAGCCAGTCGTCAGCGCGGTGTCTTTTGGCACTGCAGTTCTCTTTCAGTCAAGGAGGCCGTGCGACTGGCAGAGGGAGTCTGCGCAGCACTGCCTTCGCGAGGCTCTTTGACGACTGGGGCATTCAACCCAGGCAAGCCAGAGAGCAGTACGTTGCCCTTGCTATGAATGTGAAGAGCTTTCTCCAGGGGCCTGTTTAGGCTAAGGTTCCTCAGAAGCCAGGAGCCGCCGTTCCGGCACGGAGAGAAGTCATCCCGCGAAATTGGCGAACCATCTCCTATCCTGTGTGCCCCCAGGAGCTTCGCAGAGTTAAGGCACTCCGGGGTGGAGTATGGCCTCCTGGAAACCACTGCACACCCAAGTCCCCCGACGTGAAACACTGGAACTTACCTTGAGGCCTGAGGTCACCTTTCGTTCGGCCGGAGCTGAACCTGTGGTGCCGTGGGAGGAGTTCCTAGAAAGGGATTGCCAGCACGGTTTTCGCTTTGGGAGAACACGCAGCCTCGGCCCACAACGACAATCCTGCCGTGCAGAGACGTCGGGCCGCTAGTGCTGTTCAGGCAGCTTTGAAGCCAAGCGCAAGGCGCCTCCAAACGGGGAGAAAGCGTACTCTCCCCTCCGCGTCCCACGTTCAAGCTGAATGACGCAGCGTGTTTCTCGGAAGGCTCTGCCGAGCTATCTAGTACAAGGGAGAGAGTGCCTGCCTCTGCTGAGAAAGGTTTTGACGTGGGGATTGCTGGACGTGAGGAAGAGCGTTCCCCAGGCCGTGCAAAGTTGAGGCCTTGGTGATTCTGGATGGTCCCAAGGGTCCAGCATTGTCCCTGGGAAAGCTGTCCTTTTCCCTCTTTTTCCGGCTGGAAGTACACCTCTGGCATCCGGCTGCCGGTCGGCGACGTCCTGGGGGAGACGCCCTGGTTTCACTTGTGGCGCACACTGGTGTTTCTCAGAAGAGCCCAAATTCCTCCCTGCGGGCGGGTGGGGGGCTTGGCACACCAGCATGTGCAATGTAAGGCTGTTTAGAACTGCGTACCTTGAGGCCGTGTGAAGGCCGCACGAACGAGAGCTTTCGAGCGAACAGGGCAGCGCTTCGCCATCACCGTTGCACGTTCACGGAGCTTAGTCAAACGAACGCATTCCCTTCCTGGGGCTCAAACACGGCCGAGGAGTTGGAAGGCATACAGTGAGTGCCCTTTGACAGTTGTTACAACGAACGTGAGTGCACAGTGTCTCGTGAAATACCTTCCACGGTTTGAAGCATTCCGTTAAGGCATGCCCCTCCGCTCCCTCGGGCACTCCGTGGTGTTACTAACGGGGGAAACCTGGACTTTTGCTTGAGGCCGGGGTGGGGCGGGGGGACTCACAATTCTCCTGCCGGCGAGCTCCAGAGCGCTCCTGCTGAAGCTCCCAGCAAGGAACGGAGAGCAGCAGGCCTCGCACGAGTCAACCCAGACTTCTTCTGTCACGAGTCAACTCAGACCTCTTATGTGAGGCCTTCCGGCAGCAAAGAGAAGGTGCGCGCGAGGAGTGTGCTTCAGGCAGCTTAGGACCCGCCACCGTCTCGTCTACCGCGGAGGGGAATCAGGTTTGGCCAGGGTCGCCCAGCTTCATACCTGAGCTCCTACAGGTATCCTCAGTGCTTTCTGATTACCTCAAGGAAACACAACGGGAGGAACAGGGCCCTTCCGTGGAGGCCCTTTGGGGCACAGGGACCTCTGCGTGGGATCTACTGGGTAAGTATGGCAGTACCTTAGGTAGGCCTCAGTGACCAAGGCTCTCTGGCTCACGCCTAGCTGTGTAAAGAAGTGTGGCAAACGTACGTACTGCTCCTCAGGCTGGGCCCACGGCCTAGCTTTCGCTTCTGTGAGAGTGCTGTCCCGAGTCTCTTCCCGGAGCCAGTCGTCAGCGCGGTGTCTTTTGGCACTGCAGTTCTCTTTCAGTCAAGGAGGCCGTGCGACTGGCAGAGGGAGTCTGCGCAGCACTGCCTTCGCGAGGCTCTTTGACGACTGGGGCATTCAACCCAGGCAAGCCAGAGAGCAGTACGTTGCCCTTGCTATGAACGTGAAGAGCTTTCTCCAGGGGCCTGTTTAGGCTAAGGTTCCTCAGAAGCCAGGAGCCGCCGTTCCGGCACGGAGAGAAGTCATCCCGCGAAATTGGCGAACGATCTCCTATCCTGTGTGCCCCCAGGAGCTTCGCAGAGTTAAGGCACTCCGGGGTGGAGTATGGCCTCCTGGAAACCACTGCACACCCAAGTCCCCCGACGTGAAACACTGGAACTTACCTTGAGGCCTGAGGTCACCTTTCGTTCGGCCGGAGCTGAACCTGTGGTGCCGTGGGAGGAGTTCCTAGAAAGGGATTGCCAGCACGGTTTTCGCTTTGGGAGAACACGCAGCCTCGGCCCACAACGACAATCCTGCCGTGCAGAGACGTCGGGCCGCTAGTGCTGTTCAGGCAGCTTTGAAGCCAAGCGCAAGGCGCCTCCAAACGGGGAGAAAGCGTACTCTCCCCTCCGCGTCCCACGTTCAAGCTGAATGACGCAGCGTGTTTCTCGGAAGGCTCTGCCGAGCTATCTAGTACAAGGGAGAGAGTGCCTGCCTCTGCTGAGAAAGGTTTTGACGTGGGGATTGCTGGACGTGAGGAAGAGCGTTCCCCAGGCCGTGCAAAGTTGAGGCCTTGGTGATTCTGGATGGTCCCAAGGGTCCAGCATTGTCCCTGGGAAAGCTGTCCTTTTCCCTCTTTTTCCGGCTGGAAGTACACCTCTGGCATCCGGCTGCCGGTCGGCGACGTCCTGGGGGAGACGCCCTGGTTTCACTTGTGGCGCACACTGGTGTTTCTCAGAAGAGCCCAAATTCCTCCCTGCGGGCGGGTGGGGGGCTTGGCACACCAGCATGGAATGTAAGGCTGTTTAGAACTGCGTACCTTGAGGCCGTGTGAAGGCCGCACGAACGAGAGCTTTCGAGCGAACAGGGCAGCGCTTCGCCATCACCGTTGCACGTTCACGGAGCTTAGTCAAACGAACGCATTTACTTCCTGGGGCTCAAACACGGCCGAGGAGTTGGAAGGCATACAGTGAGTGCCCTTTGACAGTTGTTACAACGAACGTGAGTGCACAGTGTCTCGTGAAATACCTTCCACGGTTGAAGCATTCCGTTAAGGCATGCCCCTCCGCTCCCTCGGGCACTCCGAGGTGTTAGTAACGGGGGAAACCTGGACTTTTGCTTGAGGCCGGGGTGGGGCGGGGGGACTCACAATTCTCCTGCCGGCGAGCTCCAGAGCGCTCCTGCTGAAGCTCCCAGCAAGGAACGGAGAGCAGCAGGCCTCGCACGAGTCAACCCAGACTTCTTCTGTCACGAGTCAACTCAGACCTCTTATGTGAGGCCTTCCGGCAGCAAAGAGAAGGTGCGCGCGAGGAGTGTGCTTCAGGCAGCTTAGGACCCGCCACCGTCTCGTCTACCGCGGAGGGGAATCAGGTTTGGCCAGGGTCGCCCAGCTTCATACCTGAGCTCCTACAGGTATCCTCAGTGCTTTCTGATTACCTCAAGGAAACACAACGGGAGGAACAGGGCCCTTCCGTGGAGGCCCTTTGGGGCACAGGGACCTCTGCGTGGGATCTACTGGGTAAGTATGGCAGTACCTTAGGTAGGCCTCAGTGACCAAGGCTCTCTGGCTCACGCCTAGCTGTGTAAAGAAGTGTGGCAAACGTACGTACTGCTCCTCAGGCTGGGCCCACGGCCTAGCTTTCGCTTCTGTGAGAGTGCTGTCCCGAGTCTCTTCCCGGAGCCAGTCGTCAGCGCGGTGTCTTTTGGCACTGCAGTTCTCTTTCAGTCAAGGAGGCCGTGCGACTGGCAGAGGGAGTCTGCGCAGCACTGCCTTCGCGAGGCTCTTTGACGACTGGGGCATTCAACCCAGGCAAGCCAGAGAGCAGTACGTTGCCCTTGCTATGAATGTGAAGAGCTTTCTCCAGGGGCCTGTTTAGGCTAAGGTTCCTCAGAAGCCAGGAGCCGCCGTTCCGGCACGGAGAGAAGTCATCCCGCGAAATTGGCGAACCATCTCCTATCCTGTGTGCCCCCAGGAGCTTCGCAGAGTTAAGGCACTCCGGGGTGGAGTATGGCCTCCTGGAAACCACTGCACACCCAAGTCCCCCGACGTGAAACACTGGAACTTACCTTGAGGCCTGAGGTCACCTTTCGTTCGGCCGGAGCTGAACCTGTGGTGCCGTGGGAGGAGTTCCTAGAAAGGGATTGCCAGCACGGTTTTCGCTTTGGGAGAACACGCAGCCTCGGCCCACAACGACAATCCTGCCGTGCAGAGACGTCGGGCCGCTAGTGCTGTTCAGGCAGCTTTGAAGCCAAGCGCAAGGCGCCTCCAAACGGGGAGAAAGCGTACTCTCCCCTCCGCGTCCCACGTTCAAGCTGAATGACGCAGCGTGTTTCTCGGAAGGCTCTGCCGAGCTATCTAGTACAAGGGAGAGAGTGCCTGCCTCTGCTGAGAAAGGTTTTGACGTGGGGATTGCTGGACGTGAGGAAGAGCGTTCCCCAGGCCGTGCAAAGTTGAGGCCTTGGTGATTCTGGATGGTCCCAAGGGTCCAGCATTGTCCCTGGGAAAGCTGTCCTTTTCCCTCTTTTTCCGGCTGGAAGTACACCTCTGGCATCCGGCTGCCGGTCGGCGACGTCCTGGGGGAGACGCCCTGGTTTCACTTGTGGCGCACACTGGTGTTTCTCAGAAGAGCCCAAATTCCTCCCTGCGGGCGGGTGGGGGGCTTGGCACACCAGCATGGAATGTAAGGCTGTTTAGAACTGCGTACCTTGAGGCCGTGTGAAGGCCGCACGAACGAGAGCTTTCGAGCGAACAGGGCAGCGCTTCGCCATCACCGTTGCACGTTCACGGAGCTTAGTCAAACGAACGCATTTACTTCCTGGGGCTCAAACACGGCCGAGGAGTTGGAAGGCATACAGTGAGTGCCCTTTGACAGTTGTTACAACGAACGTGAGTGCACAGTGTCTCGTGAAATACCTTCCACGGTTGAAGCATTCCGTTAAGGCATGCCCCTCCGCTCCCTCGGGCACTCCGAGGTGTTACTAACGGGGGAAACCTGGACTTTTGCTTGAGGCCGGGGTGGGGCGGGGGGACTCACAATTCTCCTGCCGGCGAGCTCCAGAGCGCTCCTGCTGAAGCTCCCAGCAAGGAACGGAGAGCAGCAGGCCTCGCACGAGTCAACCCAGACTTCTTCTGTCACGAGTCAACTCAGACCTCTTATGTGAGGCCTTCCGGCAGCAAAGAGAAGGTGCGCGCGAGGAGTGTGCTTCAGGCAGCTTAGGACCCGCCACCGTCTCGTCTACCGCGGAGGGGAATCAGGTTTGGCCAGGGTCGCCCAGCTTCATACCTGAGCTCCTACAGGTATCCTCAGTGCTTTCTGATTACCTCAAGGAAACACAACGGGAGGAACAGGGCCCTTCCGTGGAGGCCCTTTGGGGCACAGGGACCTCTGCGTGGGATCTACTGGGTAAGTATGGCAGTACCTTAGGTAGGCCTCAGTGACCAAGGCTCTCTGGCTCACGCCTAGCTGTGTAAAGAAGTGTGGCAAACGTACGTACTGCTCCTCAGGCTGGGCCCACGGCCTAGCTTTCGCTTCTGTGAGAGTGCTGTCCCGAGTCTCTTCCCGGAGCCAGTCGTCAGCGCGGTGTCTTTTGGCACTGCAGTTCTCTTTCAGTCAAGGAGGCCGTGCGACTGGCAGAGGGAGTCTGCGCAGCACTGCCTTCGCGAGGCTCTTTGACGACTGGGGCATTCAACCCAGGCAAGCCAGAGAGCAGTACGTTGCCCTTGCTATGAATGTGAAGAGCTTTCTCCAGGGGCCTGTTTAGGCTAAGGTTCCTCAGAAGCCAGGAGCCGCCGTTCCGGCACGGAGAGAAGTCATCCCGCGAAATTGGCGAACCATCTCCTATCCTGTGTGCCCCCAGGAGCTTCGCAGAGTTAAGGCACTCCGGGGTGGAGTATGGCCTCCTGGAAACCACTGCACACCCAAGTCCCCCGACGTGAAACACTGGAACTTACCTTGAGGCCTGAGGTCACCTTTCGTTCGGCCGGAGCTGAACCTGTGGTGCCGTGGGAGGAGTTCCTAGAAAGGGATTGCCAGCACGGTTTTCGCTTTGGGAGAACACGCAGCCTCGGCCCACAACGACAATCCTGCCGTGCAGAGACGTCGGGCCGCTAGTGCTGTTCAGGCAGCTTTGAAGCCAAGCGCAAGGCGCCTCCAAACGGGGAGAAAGCGTACTCTCCCCTCCGCGTCCCACGTTCAAGCTGAATGACGCAGCGTGTTTCTCGGAAGGCTCTGCCGAGCTATCTAGTACAAGGGAGAGAGTGCCTGCCTCTGCTGAGAAAGGTTTTGACGTGGGGATTGCTGGACGTGAGGAAGAGCGTTCCCCAGGCCGTGCAAAGTTGAGGCCTTGGTGATTCTGGATGGTCCCAAGGGTCCAGCATTGTCCCTGGGAAAGCTGTCCTTTTCCCTCTTTTTCCGGCTGGAAGTACACCTCTGGCATCCGGCTGCCGGTCGGCGACGTCCTGGGGGAGACGCCCTGGTTTCACTTGTGGCGCACACTGGTGTTTCTCAGAAGAGCCCAAATTCCTCCCTGCGGGCGGGTGGGGGGCTTGGCACACCAGCATGGAATGTAAGGCTGTTTAGAACTGCGTACCTTGAGGCCGTGTGAAGGCCGCACGAACGAGAGCTTTCGAGCGAACAGGGCAGCGCTTCGCCATCACCGTTGCACGTTCACGGAGCTTAGTCAAACGAACGCATTCCCTTCCTGGGGCTCAAACACGGCCGAGGAGTTGGAAGGCATACAGTGAGTGCCCTTTGACAGTTGTTACAACGAACGTGAGTGCACAGTGTCTCGTGAAATACCTTCCACGGTTGAAGCATTCCGTTAAGGCATGCCCCTCCGCTCCCTCGGGCACTCCGAGGTGTTACTAACGGGGGAAACCTGGACTTTTGCTTGAGGCCGGGGTGGGGCGGGGGGACTCACAATTCTCCTGCCGGCGAGCTCCAGAGCGCTCCTGCTGAAGCTCCCAGCAAGGAACGGAGAGCAGCAGGCCTCGCACGAGTCAACCCAGACTTCTTCTGTCACGAGTCAACTCAGACCTCTTATGTGAGGCCTTCCGGCAGCAAAGAGAAGGTGCGCGCGAGGAGTGTGCTTCAGGCAGCTTAGGACCCGCCACCGTCTCGTCTACCGCGGAGGGGAATCAGGTTTGGCCAGGGTCGCCCAGCTTCATACCTGAGCTCCTACAGGTATCCTCAGTGCTTTCTGATTACCTCAAGGAAACACAACGGGAGGAACAGGGCCCTTCCGTGGAGGCCCTTTGGGGCACAGGGACCTCTGCGTGGGATCTACTGGGTAAGTATGGCAGTACCTTAGGTAGGCCTCAGTGACCAAGGCTCTCTGGCTCACGCCTAGCTGTGTAAAGAAGTGTGGCAAACGTACGTACTGCTCCTCAGGCTGGGCCCACGGCCTAGCTTTCGCTTCTGTGAGAGTGCTGTCCCGAGTCTCTTCCCGGAGCCAGTCGTCAGCGCGGTGTCTTTTGGCACTGCAGTTCTCTTTCAGTCAAGGAGGCCGTGCGACTGGCAGAGGGAGTCTGCGCAGCACTGCCTTCGCGAGGCTCTTTGACGACTGGGGCATTCAACCCAGGCAAGCCAGAGAGCAGTACGTTGCCCTTGCTATGAATGTGAAGAGCTTTCTCCAGGGGCCTGTTTAGGCTAAGGTTCCTCAGAAGCCAGGAGCCGCCGTTCCGGCACGGAGAGAAGTCATCCCGCGAAATTGGCGAACCATCTCCTATCCTGTGTGCCCCCAGGAGCTTCGCAGAGTTAAGGCACTCCGGGGTGGAGTATGGCCTCCTGGAAACCACTGCACACCCAAGTCCCCCGACGTGAAACACTGGAACTTACCTTGAGGCCTGAGGTCACCTTTCGTTCGGCCGGAGCTGAACCTGTGGTGCCGTGGGAGGAGTTCCTAGAAAGGGATTGCCAGCACGGTTTTCGCTTTGGGAGAACACGCAGCCTCGGCCCACAACGACAATCCTGCCGTGCAGAGACGTCGGGCCGCTAGTGCTGTTCAGGCAGCTTTGAAGCCAAGCGCAAGGCGCCTCCAAACGGGGAGAAAGCGTACTCTCCCCTCCGCGTCCCACGTTCAAGCTGAATGACGCAGCGTGTTTCTCGGAAGGCTCTGCCGAGCTATCTAGTACAAGGGAGAGAGTGCCTGCCTCTGCTGAGAAAGGTTTTGACGTGGGGATTGCTGGACGTGAGGAAGAGCGTTCCCCAGGCCGTGCAAAGTTGAGGCCTTGGTGATTCTGGATGGTCCCAAGGGTCCAGCATTGTCCCTGGGAAAGCTGTCCTTTTCCCTCTTTTTCCGGCTGGAAGTACACCTCTGGCATCCGGCTGCCGGTCGGCGACGTCCTGGGGGAGACGCCCTGGTTTCACTTGTGGCGCACACTGGTGTTTCTCAGAAGAGCCCAAATTCCTCCCTGCGGGCGGGTGGGGGGCTTGGCACACCAGCATGTGCCAAGCCAGTAAGGCTGTTTAGAACTGCGTACCTTGAGGCCGTGTGAAGGCCGCACGAACGAGAGCTTTCGAGCGAACAGGGCAGCGCTTCGCCATCACCGTTGCACGTTCACGGAGCTTAGTCAAACGAACGCATTCCCTTCCTGGGGCTCAAACACGGCCGAGGAGTTGGAAGGCATACAGTGAGTGCCCTTTGACAGTTGTTACAACGAACGTGAGTGCACAGTGTCTCGTGAAATACCTTCCACGGTTGAAGCATTCCGTTAAGGCATGCCCCTCCGCTCCCTCGGGCACTCCGAGGTGTTACTAACGGGGGAAACCTGGACTTTTGCTTGAGGCCGGGGTGGGGCGGGGGGACTCACAATTCTCCTGCCGGCGAGCTCCAGAGCGCTCCTGCTGAAGCTCCCAGCAAGGAACGGAGAGCAGCAGGCCTCGCACGAGTCAACCCAGACTTCTTCTGTCACGAGTCAACTCAGACCTCTTATGTGAGGCCTTCCGGCAGCAAAGAGAAGGTGCGCGCGAGGAGTGTGCTTCAGGCAGCTTAGGACCCGCCACCGTCTCGTCTACCGCGGAGGGGAATCAGGTTTGGCCAGGGTCGCCCAGCTTCATACCTGAGCTCCTACAGGTATCCTCAGTGCTTTCTGATTACCTCAAGGAAACACAACGGGAGGAACAGGGCCCTTCCGTGGAGGCCCTTTGGGGCACAGGGACCTCTGCGTGGGATCTACTGGGTAAGTATGGCAGTACCTTAGGTAGGCCTCAGTGACCAAGGCTCTCTGGCTCACGCCTAGCTGTGTAAAGAAGTGTGGCAAACGTACGTACTGCTCCTCAGGCTGGGCCCACGGCCTAGCTTTCGCTTCTGTGAGAGTGCTGTCCCGAGTCTCTTCCCGGAGCCAGTCGTCAGCGCGGTGTCTTTTGGCACTGCAGTTCTCTTTCAGTCAAGGAGGCCGTGCGACTGGCAGAGGGAGTCTGCGCAGCACTGCCTTCGCGAGGCTCTTTGACGACTGGGGCATTCAACCCAGGCAAGCCAGAGAGCAGTACGTTGCCCTTGCTATGAATGTGAAGAGCTTTCTCCAGGGGCCTGTTTAGGCTAAGGTTCCTCAGAAGCCAGGAGCCGCCGTTCCGGCACGGAGAGAAGTCATCCCGCGAAATTGGCGAACCATCTCCTATCCTGTGTGCCCCCAGGAGCTTCGCAGAGTTAAGGCACTCCGGGGTGGAGTATGGCCTCCTGGAAACCACTGCACACCCAAGTCCCCCGACGTGAAACACTGGAACTTACCTTGAGGCCTGAGGTCACCTTTCGTTCGGCCGGAGCTGAACCTGTGGTGCCGTGGGAGGAGTTCCTAGAAAGGGATTGCCAGCACGGTTTTCGCTTTGGGAGAACACGCAGCCTCGGCCCACAACGACAATCCTGCCGTGCAGAGACGTCGGGCCGCTAGTGCTGTTCAGGCAGCTTTGAAGCCAAGCGCAAGGCGCCTCCAAACGGGGAGAAAGCGTACTCTCCCCTCCGCGTCCCACGTTCAAGCTGAATGACGCAGCGTGTTTCTCGGAAGGCTCTGCCGAGCTATCTAGTACAAGGGAGAGAGTGCCTGCCTCTGCTGAGAAAGGTTTTGACGTGGGGATTGCTGGACGTGAGGAAGAGCGTTCCCCAGGCCGTGCAAAGTTGAGGCCTTGGTGATTCTGGATGGTCCCAAGGGTCCAGCATTGTCCCTGGGAAAGCTGTCCTTTTCCCTCTTTTTCCGGCTGGAAGTACACCTCTGGCATCCGGCTGCCGGTCGGCGACGTCCTGGGGGAGACGCCCTGGTTTCACTTGTGGCGCACACTGGTGTTTCTCAGAAGAGCCCAAATTCCTCCCTGCGGGCGGGTGGGGGGCTTGGCACACCAGCATGGAATGTAAGGCTGTTTAGAACTGCGTACCTTGAGGCCGTGTGAAGGCCGCACGAACGAGAGCTTTCGAGCGAACAGGGCAGCGCTTCGCCATCACCGTTGCACGTTCACGGAGCTTAGTCAAACGAACGCATTTACTTCCTGGGGCTCAAACACGGCCGAGGAGTTGGAAGGCATACAGTGAGTGCCCTTTGACAGTTGTTACAACGAACGTGAGTGCACAGTGTCTCGTGAAATACCTTCCACGGTTGAAGCATTCCGTTAAGGCATGCCCCTCCGCTCCCTCGGGCACTCCGAGGTGTTACTAACGGGGGAAACCTGGACTTTTGCTTGAGGCCGGGGTGGGGCGGGGGGACTCACAATTCTCCTGCCGGCGAGCTCCAGAGCGCTCCTGCTGAAGCTCCCAGCAAGGAACGGAGAGCAGCAGGCCTCGCACGAGTCAACCCAGACTTCTTCTGTCACGAGTCAACTCAGACCTCTTATGTGAGGCCTTCCGGCAGCAAAGAGAAGGTGCGCGCGAGGAGTGTGCTTCAGGCAGCTTAGGACCCGCCACCGTCTCGTCTACCGCGGAGGGGAATCAGGTTTGGCCAGGGTCGCCCAGCTTCATACCTGAGCTCCTACAGGTATCCTCAGTGCTTTCTGATTACCTCAAGGAAACACAACGGGAGGAACAGGGCCCTTCCGTGGAGGCCCTTTGGGGCACAGGGACCTCTGCGTGGGATCTACTGGGTAAGTATGGCAGTACCTTAGGTAGGCCTCAGTGACCAAGGCTCTCTGGCTCACGCCTAGCTGTGTAAAGAAGTGTGGCAAACGTACGTACTGCTCCTCAGGCTGGGCCCACGGCCTAGCTTTCGCTTCTGTGAGAGTGCTGTCCCGAGTCTCTTCCCGGAGCCAGTCGTCAGCGCGGTGTCTTTTGGCACTGCAGTTCTCTTTCAGTCAAGGAGGCCGTGCGACTGGCAGAGGGAGTCTGCGCAGCACTGCCTTCGCGAGGCTCTTTGACGACTGGGGCATTCAACCCAGGCAAGCCAGAGAGCAGTACGTTGCCCTTGCTATGAATGTGAAGAGCTTTCTCCAGGGGCCTGTTTAGGCTAAGGTTCCTCAGAAGCCAGGAGCCGCCGTTCCGGCACGGAGAGAAGTCATCCCGCGAAATTGGCGAACCATCTCCTATCCTGTGTGCCCCCAGGAGCTTCGCAGAGTTAAGGCACTCCGGGGTGGAGTATGGCCTCCTGGAAACCACTGCACACCCAAGTCCCCCGACGTGAAACACTGGAACTTACCTTGAGGCCTGAGGTCACCTTTCGTTCGGCCGGAGCTGAACCTGTGGTGCCGTGGGAGGAGTTCCTAGAAAGGGATTGCCAGCACGGTTTTCGCTTTGGGAGAACACGCAGCCTCGGCCCACAACGACAATCCTGCCGTGCAGAGACGTCGGGCCGCTAGTGCTGTTCAGGCAGCTTTGAAGCCAAGCGCAAGGCGCCTCCAAACGGGGAGAAAGCGTACTCTCCCCTCCGCGTCCCACGTTCAAGCTGAATGACGCAGCGTGTTTCTCGGAAGGCTCTGCCGAGCTATCTAGTACAAGGGAGAGAGTGCCTGCCTCTGCTGAGAAAGGTTTTGACGTGGGGATTGCTGGACGTGAGGAAGAGCGTTCCCCAGGCCGTGCAAAGTTGAGGCCTTGGTGATTCTGGATGGTCCCAAGGGTCCAGCATTGTCCCTGGGAAAGCTGTCCTTTTCCCTCTTTTTCCGGCTGGAAGTACACCTCTGGCATCCGGCTGCCGGTCGGCGACGTCCTGGGGGAGACGCCCTGGTTTCACTTGTGGCGCACACTGGTGTTTCTCAGAAGAGCCCAAATTCCTCCCTGCGGGCGGGTGGGGGGCTTGGCACACCAGCATGGAATGTAAGGCTGTTTAGAACTGCGTACCTTGAGGCCGTGTGAAGGCCGCACGAACGAGAGCTTTCGAGCGAACAGGGCAGCGCTTCGCCATCACCGTTGCACGTTCACGGAGCTTAGTCAAACGAACGCATTTACTTCCTGGGGCTCAAACACGGCCGAGGAGTTGGAAGGCATACAGTGAGTGCCCTTTGACAGTTGTTACAACGAACGTGAGTGCACAGTGTCTCGTGAAATACCTTCCACGGTTGAAGCATTCCGTTAAGGCATGCCCCTCCGCTCCCTCGGGCACTCCGAGGTGTTACTAACGGGGGAAACCTGGACTTTTGCTTGAGGCCGGGGTGGGGCGGGGGGACTCACAATTCTCCTGCCGGCGAGCTCCAGAGCGCTCCTGCTGAAGCTCCCAGCAAGGAACGGAGAGCAGCAGGCCTCGCACGAGTCAACCCAGACTTCTTCTGTCACGAGTCAACTCAGACCTCTTATGTGAGGCCTTCCGGCAGCAAAGAGAAGGTGCGCGCGAGGAGTGTGCTTCAGGCAGCTTAGGACCCGCCACCGTCTCGTCTACCGCGGAGGGGAATCAGGTTTGGCCAGGGTCGCCCAGCTTCATACCTGAGCTCCTACAGGTATCCTCAGTGCTTTCTGATTACCTCAAGGAAACACAACGGGAGGAACAGGGCCCTTCCGTGGAGGCCCTTTGGGGCACAGGGACCTCTGCGTGGGATCTACTGGGTAAGTATGGCAGTACCTTAGGTAGGCCTCAGTGACCAAGGCTCTCTGGCTCACGCCTAGCTGTGTAAAGAAGTGTGGCAAACGTACGTACTGCTCCTCAGGCTGGGCCCACGGCCTAGCTTTCGCTTCTGTGAGAGTGCTGTCCCGAGTCTCTTCCCGGAGCCAGTCGTCAGCGCGGTGTCTTTTGGCACTGCAGTTCTCTTTCAGTCAAGGAGGCCGTGCGACTGGCAGAGGGAGTCTGCGCAGCACTGCCTTCGCGAGGCTCTTTGACGACTGGGGCATTCAACCCAGGCAAGCCAGAGAGCAGTACGTTGCCCTTGCTATGAATGTGAAGAGCTTTCTCCAGGGGCCTGTTTAGGCTAAGGTTCCTCAGAAGCCAGGAGCCGCCGTTCCGGCACGGAGAGAAGTCATCCCGCGAAATTGGCGAACCATCTCCTATCCTGTGTGCCCCCAGGAGCTTCGCAGAGTTAAGGCACTCCGGGGTGGAGTATGGCCTCCTGGAAACCACTGCACACCCAAGTCCCCCGACGTGAAACACTGGAACTTACCTTGAGGCCTGAGGTCACCTTTCGTTCGGCCGGAGCTGAACCTGTGGTGCCGTGGGAGGAGTTCCTAGAAAGGGATTGCCAGCACGGTTTTCGCTTTGGGAGAACACGCAGCCTCGGCCCACAACGACAATCCTGCCGTGCAGAGACGTCGGGCCGCTAGTGCTGTTCAGGCAGCTTTGAAGCCAAGCGCAAGGCGCCTCCAAACGGGGAGAAAGCGTACTCTCCCCTCCGCGTCCCACGTTCAAGCTGAATGACGCAGCGTGTTTCTCGGAAGGCTCTGCCGAGCTATCTAGTACAAGGGAGAGAGTGCCTGCCTCTGCTGAGAAAGGTTTTGACGTGGGGATTGCTGGACGTGAGGAAGAGCGTTCCCCAGGCCGTGCAAAGTTGAGGCCTTGGTGATTCTGGATGGTCCCAAGGGTCCAGCATTGTCCCTGGGAAAGCTGTCCTTTTCCCTCTTTTTCCGGCTGGAAGTACACCTCTGGCATCCGGCTGCCGGTCGGCGACGTCCTGGGGGAGACGCCCTGGTTTCACTTGTGGCGCACACTGGTGTTTCTCAGAAGAGCCCAAATTCCTCCCTGCGGGCGGGTGGGGGGCTTGGCACACCAGCATGGAATGTAAGGCTGTTTAGAACTGCGTACCTTGAGGCCGTGTGAAGGCCGCACGAACGAGAGCTTTCGAGCGAACAGGGCAGCGCTTCGCCATCACCGTTGCACGTTCACGGAGCTTAGTCAAACGAACGCATTTACTTCCTGGGGCTCAAACACGGCCGAGGAGTTGGAAGGCATACAGTGAGTGCCCTTTGACAGTTGTTACAACGAACGTGAGTGCACAGTGTCTCGTGAAATACCTTCCACGGTTGAAGCATTCCGTTAAGGCATGCCCCTCCGCTCCCTCGGGCACTCCGAGGTGTTACTAACGGGGGAAACCTGGACTTTTGCTTGAGGCCGGGGTGGGGCGGGGGGACTCACAATTCTCCTGCCGGCGAGCTCCAGAGCGCTCCTGCTGAAGCTCCCAGCAAGGAACGGAGAGCAGCAGGCCTCGCACGAGTCAACCCAGACTTCTTCTGTCACGAGTCAACTCAGACCTCTTATGTGAGGCCTTCCGGCAGCAAAGAGAAGGTGCGCGCGAGGAGTGTGCTTCAGGCAGCTTAGGACCCGCCACCGTCTCGTCTACCGCGGAGGGGAATCAGGTTTGGCCAGGGTCGCCCAGCTTCATACCTGAGCTCCTACAGGTATCCTCAGTGCTTTCTGATTACCTCAAGGAAACACAACGGGAGGAACAGGGCCCTTCCGTGGAGGCCCTTTGGGGCACAGGGACCTCTGCGTGGGATCTACTGGGTAAGTATGGCAGTACCTTAGGTAGGCCTCAGTGACCAAGGCTCTCTGGCTCACGCCTAGCTGTGTAAAGAAGTGTGGCAAACGTACGTACTGCTCCTCAGGCTGGGCCCACGGCCTAGCTTTCGCTTCTGTGAGAGTGCTGTCCCGAGTCTCTTCCCGGAGCCAGTCGTCAGCGCGGTGTCTTTTGGCACTGCAGTTCTCTTTCAGTCAAGGAGGCCGTGCGACTGGCAGAGGGAGTCTGCGCAGCACTGCCTTCGCGAGGCTCTTTGACGACTGGGGCATTCAACCCAGGCAAGCCAGAGAGCAGTACGTTGCCCTTGCTATGAATGTGAAGAGCTTTCTCCAGGGGCCTGTTTAGGCTAAGGTTCCTCAGAAGCCAGGAGCCGCCGTTCCGGCACGGAGAGAAGTCATCCCGCGAAATTGGCGAACCATCTCCTATCCTGTGTGCCCCCAGGAGCTTCGCAGAGTTAAGGCACTCCGGGGTGGAGTATGGCCTCCTGGAAACCACTGCACACCCAAGTCCCCCGACGTGAAACACTGGAACTTACCTTGAGGCCTGAGGTCACCTTTCGTTCGGCCGGAGCTGAACCTGTGGTGCCGTGGGAGGAGTTCCTAGAAAGGGATTGCCAGCACGGTTTTCGCTTTGGGAGAACACGCAGCCTCGGCCCACAACGACAATCCTGCCGTGCAGAGACGTCGGGCCGCTAGTGCTGTTCAGGCAGCTTTGAAGCCAAGCGCAAGGCGCCTCCAAACGGGGAGAAAGCGTACTCTCCCCTCCGCGTCCCACGTTCAAGCTGAATGACGCAGCGTGTTTCTCGGAAGGCTCTGCCGAGCTATCTAGTACAAGGGAGAGAGTGCCTGCCTCTGCTGAGAAAGGTTTTGACGTGGGGATTGCTGGACGTGAGGAAGAGCGTTCCCCAGGCCGTGCAAAGTTGAGGCCTTGGTGATTCTGGATGGTCCCAAGGGTCCAGCATTGTCCCTGGGAAAGCTGTCCTTTTCCCTCTTTTTCCGGCTGGAAGTACACCTCTGGCATCCGGCTGCCGGTCGGCGACGTCCTGGGGGAGACGCCCTGGTTTCACTTGTGGCGCACACTGGTGTTTCTCAGAAGAGCCCAAATTCCTCCCTGCGGGCGGGTGGGGGGCTTGGCACACCAGCATGTGCCAAGCCAGTAAGGCTGTTTAGAACTGCGTACCTTGAGGCCGTGTGAAGGCCGCACGAACGAGAGCTTTCGAGCGAACAGGGCAGCGCTTCGCCATCACCGTTGCACGTTCACGGAGCTTAGTCAAACGAACGCATTTACTTCCTGGGGCTCAAACACGGCCGAGGAGTTGGAAGGCATACAGTGAGTGCCCTTTGACAGTTGTTACAACGAACGTGAGTGCACAGTGTCTCGTGAAATACCTTCCACGGTTGAAGCATTCCGTTAAGGCATGCCCCTCCGCTCCCTCGGGCACTCCGAGGTGTTACTAACGGGGGAAACCTGGACTTTTGCTTGAGGCCGGGGTGGGGCGGGGGGACTCACAATTCTCCTGCCGGCGAGCTCCAGAGCGCTCCTGCTGAAGCTCCCAGCAAGGAACGGAGAGCAGCAGGCCTCGCACGAGTCAACCCAGACTTCTTCTGTCACGAGTCAACTCAGACCTCTTATGTGAGGCCTTCCGGCAGCAAAGAGAAGGTGCGCGCGAGGAGTGTGCTTCAGGCAGCTTAGGACCCGCCACCGTCTCGTCTACCGCGGAGGGGAATCAGGTTTGGCCAGGGTCGCCCAGCTTCATACCTGAGCTCCTACAGGTATCCTCAGTGCTTTCTGATTACCTCAAGGAAACACAACGGGAGGAACAGGGCCCTTCCGTGGAGGCCCTTTGGGGCACAGGGACCTCTGCGTGGGATCTACTGGGTAAGTATGGCAGTACCTTAGGTAGGCCTCAGTGACCAAGGCTCTCTGGCTCACGCCTAGCTGTGTAAAGAAGTGTGGCAAACGTACGTACTGCTCCTCAGGCTGGGCCCACGGCCTAGCTTTCGCTTCTGTGAGAGTGCTGTCCCGAGTCTCTTCCCGGAGCCAGTCGTCAGCGCGGTGTCTTTTGGCACTGCAGTTCTCTTTCAGTCAAGGAGGCCGTGCGACTGGCAGAGGGAGTCTGCGCAGCACTGCCTTCGCGAGGCTCTTTGACGACTGGGGCATTCAACCCAGGCAAGCCAGAGAGCAGTACGTTGCCCTTGCTATGAATGTGAAGAGCTTTCTCCAGGGGCCTGTTTAGGCTAAGGTTCCTCAGAAGCCAGGAGCCGCCGTTCCGGCACGGAGAGAAGTCATCCCGCGAAATTGGCGAACCATCTCCTATCCTGTGTGCCCCCAGGAGCTTCGCAGAGTTAAGGCACTCCGGGGTGGAGTATGGCCTCCTGGAAACCACTGCACACCCAAGTCCCCCGACGTGAAACACTGGAACTTACCTTGAGGCCTGAGGTCACCTTTCGTTCGGCCGGAGCTGAACCTGTGGTGCCGTGGGAGGAGTTCCTAGAAAGGGATTGCCAGCACGGTTTTCGCTTTGGGAGAACACGCAGCCTCGGCCCACAACGACAATCCTGCCGTGCAGAGACGTCGGGCCGCTAGTGCTGTTCAGGCAGCTTTGAAGCCAAGCGCAAGGCGCCTCCAAACGGGGAGAAAGCGTACTCTCCCCTCCGCGTCCCACGTTCAAGCTGAATGACGCAGCGTGTTTCTCGGAAGGCTCTGCCGAGCTATCTAGTACAAGGGAGAGAGTGCCTGCCTCTGCTGAGAAAGGTTTTGACGTGGGGATTGCTGGACGTGAGGAAGAGCGTTCCCCAGGCCGTGCAAAGTTGAGGCCTTGGTGATTCTGGATGGTCCCAAGGGTCCAGCATTGTCCCTGGGAAAGCTGTCCTTTTCCCTCTTTTTCCGGCTGGAAGTACACCTCTGGCATCCGGCTGCCGGTCGGCGACGTCCTGGGGGAGACGCCCTGGTTTCACTTGTGGCGCACACTGGTGTTTCTCAGAAGAGCCCAAATTCCTCCCTGCGGGCGGGTGGGGGGCTTGGCACACCAGCATGTGCCAAGCCAGTAAGGCTGTTTAGAACTGCGTACCTTGAGGCCGTGTGAAGGCCGCACGAACGAGAGCTTTCGAGCGAACAGGGCAGCGCTTCGCCATCACCGTTGCACGTTCACGGAGCTTAGTCAAACGAACGCATTTCCTTCCTGGGGCTCAAACACGGCCGAGGAGTTGGAAGGCATACAGTGAGTGCCCTTTGACAGTTGTTACAACGAACGTGAGTGCACAGTGTCTCGTGAAATACCTTCCACGGTTGAAGCATTCCGTTAAGGCATGCCCCTCCGCTCCCTCGGGCACTCCGAGGTGTTAGTAACGGGGGAAACCTGGACTTTTGCTTGAGGCCGGGGTGGGGCGGGGGGACTCACAATTCTCCTGCCGGCGAGCTCCAGAGCGCTCCTGCTGAAGCTCCCAGCAAGGAACGGAGAGCAGCAGGCCTCGCACGAGTCAACCCAGACTTCTTCTGTCACGAGTCAACTCAGACCTCTTATGTGAGGCCTTCCGGCAGCAAAGAGAAGGTGCGCGCGAGGAGTGTGCTTCAGGCAGCTTAGGACCCGCCACCGTCTCGTCTACCGCGGAGGGGAATCAGGTTTGGCCAGGGTCGCCCAGCTTCATACCTGAGCTCCTACAGGTATCCTCAGTGCTTTCTGATTACCTCAAGGAAACACAACGGGAGGAACAGGGCCCTTCCGTGGAGGCCCTTTGGGGCACAGGGACCTCTGCGTGGGATCTACTGGGTAAGTATGGCAGTACCTTAGGTAGGCCTCAGTGACCAAGGCTCTCTGGCTCACGCCTAGCTGTGTAAAGAAGTGTGGCAAACGTACGTACTGCTCCTCAGGCTGGGCCCACGGCCTAGCTTTCGCTTCTGTGAGAGTGCTGTCCCGAGTCTCTTCCCGGAGCCAGTCATCAGCGCGGTGTCTTTTGGCACTGCAGTTCTCTTTCAGTCAAGGAGGCCGTGCGACTGGCAGAGGGAGTCTGCGCAGCACTGCCTTCGCGAGGCTCTTTGACGACTGGGGCATTCAACCCAGGCAAGCCAGAGAGCAGTACGTTGCCCTTGCTATGAATGTGAAGAGCTTTCTCCAGGGGCCTGTTTAGGCTAAGGTTCCTCAGAAGCCAGGAGCCGCCGTTCCGGCACGGAGAGAAGTCATCCCGCGAAATTGGCGAACGATCTCCTATCCTGTGTGCCCCCAGGAGCTTCGCAGAGTTAAGGCACTCCGTGGTGGAGTATGGCCTCATGGAAACCACTGCACACCCAACTCCCCCGACGTGAAACACTGGAACTTACCTTGAGGCCTGAGGTCACCTTTCGTTCGGCCGGAGCTGAACCTGTGGTGCCGTGGGAGGAGTTCCTAGAAAGGGATTGCCAGCACGGTTTTCGCTTTGGGAGAACACGCAGCCTCGGCCCACAACGACAATCCTGCCGTGCAGAGACGTCGGGCCGCTAGTGCTGTTCAGGCAGCTTTGAAGCCAAGCGCAAGGCGCCTCCAAACGGGGAGAAAGCGTACTCTCCCCTCCGCGTCCCACGTTCAAGCTGAATGACGCAGCGTGTTTCTCGGAAGGCTCTGCCGAGCTATCTAGTACAAGGGAGAGAGTGCCTGCCTCTGCTGAGAAAGGTTTTGACGTGGGGATTGCTGGACGTGAGGAAGAGCGTTCCCCAGGCCGTGCAAAGTTGAGGCCTTGGTGATTCTGGATGGTCCCAAGGGTCCAGCATTGTCCCTGGGAAAGCTGTCCTTTTCCCTCTTTTTCCGGCTGGAAGTACACCTCTGGCATCCGGCTGCCGGTCGGCGACGTCCTGGGGGAGACGCCCTGTCCACAAACCGTTAGCAGAGATGCAGCCCCGGCCAGGCGGCAGGCTGCGTCCAGAGGGGAAGTGGAAGCAGTACGCCTGTGAAGCCTTTGGAATATTGACGTGTGGACGTCGGGCTCAGAGCGCGCAATCGTGGTGAGGCGCTTTGCCCCGGGGACGAGGGCAGGTAAAGCCGTGAGTTGAGAGAAACAGAAGGCTGAACTTTGCACAGGCTACGCTGAGTGTATCCTCAAGGCAGGCTTCTCAAAGAGCAGAGAAGCCGGCGGCCGTGTCGATCAGCGTGACCTAGAGCGTTCACGTCAAGAGAGGAGCCCCTTCAAACAGGCTACCAATGCACAGCTTTCGAGGAAGGTACCTCCACGCCAAGAAAGTGATACCTTGAGGGTGATCCGGGCACCGATGTGTTCCCCCGGAAGGTAATTCTACCACTTGTAACTCCTAAGGGAGCTGAGCCGCACAATGTATGCCCCACAATGGCGAGGCGAAAGCATTTCAGAAGACAGTGAACCACAAAGTACACAGGCCCAGTAGTGCCACCTACTCCGCTCAGAGAACAAACGGTTCCCAGGCAGTGCGCTCCCTCCTCGAATGGAGAGTGCAGGTTAGTGTGTTCAAGGAACAGTCATGCTCGAGAGCGCTGCAGGAGGGCCCTCTCCAAAGTTAATGAGAAGCTGCCCTCTCTCGAGTGGGTAGCGGCCGAATGGCCAGGAAATCGTTTCCCTGTGTGTAAGAGGAGGAAAGAGAAAGGGCCTCTCTCCAAAAAGAAAAGGAACCTATTGAGCTCCAAAAGAATGACAGCAGTTTTCAAGGACGGCCCGCTCAGTGCATCGGACCTAACACCATGAATCGCTGTGCCTGGCAAACTTGTAGACGTCCTGCCAAATATTGGGGGGGTGGGGGGGCTTCTCAGGAGACCTTCCGGAAGCCTTCGGTTCAGACGCCAAAGGAACGCGAACTCGCTGCCAGCAGCCTGCCTTAGGCTTCCTCGCTCCACGAGTATGCGTTGTCCCCAGGAGGGAGCTTGAACGTTGACAAGCCCCCGTTACTTTCAGGGGTCTGGAATGTAGGCGAAATGAAGGACGCACGAAGGCAATGGCACAATTCATGGCTTAGCCTAGGAAACAAGTCCTAAAGCAGCGCGTTCCTTCCTGGGCTGGAAGACATCTGTGAACTCTGTGGCAAGGCCACTTTTGGACTGAGACGTCCCTGAGCTCTTTGGACTAGGCCTCTACAGCTGCGCTCATTTCTCTGTGGCATATGCCAAGCAGTAAGCGAGCCTCGTCCGTCACAGCAGGAGCCTGTTGCCCCGGCTTTAGAAAGTATAGCTAACGGTGAGGGAAAACGAAAGAGATGTGCTACCAGACAGTGCTGTCTGCAAACGTTACAGGAAACCCTGCGTTGGGCTCCCTCGGTTAGGAGAGTGGCAGGAGCTCTGTCCACAAACCGTTTGCAGCGATGCAGCCCCAGCCGGGTAGCAGGCTGCGTTCAGAGGGGATGTGGCAGCAGTACGTCTGTGACGCCTGTGAAGGCTTTGGAATACTGACGTGTGGACACCGGGGTCAGAGCGTGCACTTGTGGTTAGGCACTTTGCACCGGGGACGAGGGCAGGTAAAGTCGTTAGTTGAGAGAAGCAGAAGGCCGTACTATTTGCACAGGCTACGCCGAGTGTATCCTCAAGGCAGCTTCTCAAAGAGCAGGGAGGCAGAGGGCATCTCGACCAGCATCACCAAGAGCGTCCTGTCGCGAAATGTGCCACTTGCAAGCAGGCTACCGACGCGCAGCTTTCGCGGAAGGTACCTCCTCGCCAAGAGAGTGACACCTTGAGCGTGATCTGGGCAGCGATGTGTTCCCCGCCCCCCCCCCCCCCCCGGAGAGTGATTCTAGCACATATAGGTGCTAAGTGAGCTTAGCGGCACGACGTATGCCCCACAATGGCGAGGCAGAAGCATTTCAAAAGGCAGTGAACAGGCGCCAGTGCTTCCTCTCAGAGAACAAACGGTTCCCATGCCGTGCGTTCCCTCCTCGAAATGAAGGTGCAGTGTAGTGTGTTCAAAGAACAGTCATGATCGAGAGTGCTGCAGGGGTACACTCTCAAAAGTTAATGGGAAGATGCCCTCCCACGAGTGGCTATAGGCCGAACGCCGTGGAGTCCTTTCTCTTGCGTGCCAAAGGAGGAAACAAAAGGCCATCTTTTCGAAAAGAAAAGGGACCTACGGTGCTCCAAAACAACGACAGTATTTTGCAAGTACGGCCCTTTCACAGTATGGGACGTAACACCATGACTCGCTGCACCTGGCGTACTTGTAGAGGTCCTGCCGAAGATTTGTGCGGTTTCCAGGCGAGCTACCGGATGCCTTCGTTTCAGAAGCCAAAGGAACATGAACTTGACGCAAGCAGCCCGGCTTAGGCTGCCTCGCTCCACAAGTGTGTGTGGTCCGCAGGAAGGGACTTTGAACGTTGAATGAATGGCCCCCGTTACTTTTAGGGGTCTGGGGTGTAAGAGAAATGAAGGAACCGCAGAGGCGTTTTCAACAGACTGCCCTCTCAAACTAAAATTCTCCCTGGCGGCGGTGAGACTCTCTGGAGATCACGGTAGTGACTTGGACTGTAACTAACGCCTCCTCCAACAGGCCCTAGGCTCTGGAGGCTCCCTGTGCAGTCAAGACTGTTGTATCTGGCAACCAAGGCCATGTTTTGGCCCCGGTTTGCACGCCAGACGTGACGGGCATACCGAATATAATCCCTTCATGAGCTCCTTGGGTGAGCCAGGGTAATGTTAAGGTGAGCTGGCCTCCACAAAACAGAACCAAGGAGACTGTTGGGGAAAGGCTTTGAGATGGCAACGGTCAGCACGAGCTTGACAACTGCAAGGCCAGAAATCATTTCTTATCCTAGGAAACATCTCCTTCGCGGCGAAATCTTTCCTGGGCTGGAAGATACTAGGACCTCTGCAGCTAGCCAAATGTTGGACTGAGACGTCGTTGAGCTCTTTTGACTAGTCCTCTACAGCTGCACGCATTTCTCTGTGGCGTATGACAAGCAGGAAGCACACCCCGTCCACCGCAGCAGAAGACTGTTCCCCCAGCTTAGAAAGCACAGACAAGGGTGAGGGACGAGAAAAAGAGGGGAGCACCAGAAAGTGCTCTCTGCAAACGTGACAGGAAACCCTGCGTTGGACTCTCTCGCTTAGGAGAGTGGTAGGAGCTCTGTCCACAAACCGTTTGCAGAGACGCAGCCCCAGCCAGGCGGCAGGCTGCGTCCAGAGGGGAAGTGGAAGCAGTACGCCTGTGAAGGCTTTGGAATATTGACGTGTGGACGTCGGGCTCAGAGCGCGCAATCGTGGTGAGGCGCTTTGCCCCGGGGACGAGGGCAGGTAAAGCCATGAGTTGAGAGAAACAGAAGGCTGAACTCTGCACAGGCTACGCTGAGTGTATCCTCAAGGCAGGCTTCTCAAAGAGCAGAGAAGCCGGCGGCCGTGTCGATCAGCGTGACCTAGAGCGTTCACGTCAAGAGAGGAGCCCCTTCAAACAGGCTACCAATGCACAGCTTTCGAGGAAGGTACCTCCACGCCAAGAAAGTGATACCTTGAGGGTGATCCGGGCACCGATGTGTTCCCCCGGAAGGTAATTCTACCACTTGTAACTCCTAAGGGAGCTGAGCCGCACAATGTATGCCCCACAATGGCGAGGCGAAAGCATTTCAGAAGACAGTGAACCACAAAGTACACAGGCCCAGTAGTGCCACCTACTCCGCTCAGAGAACAAACGGTTCCCAGGCAGTGCGCTCCCTCCTCGAATGGAGAGTGCAGGTTAGTGTGTTCAAGGAACAGTCATGCTCGAGAGCGCTGCAGGAGGGCCCTCTCCAAAGTTAATGAGAAGCTGCCCTCTCTCGAGTGGGTAGCGGCCGAATGGCCAGGAAATCGTTTCCCTGTGTGTAAGAGGAGGAAAGAGAAAGGGCCTCTCTCCAAAAAGAAAAGGAACCTATTGAGCTCCAAAAGAACGACAGCAGTTTTCAAGGACGGCCCGCTCAGTGCATCGGACCTAACACCATGAATCGCTGTGCCTGGCAAACTTGTAGACGTCCTGCCAAATATTGGGGGGGTGGGGGGGCTTCTCAGGAGACCTTCCGGAAGCCTTCGGTTCAGACGCCAAAGGAACGCGAACTCGCTGCCAGCAGCCTGCCTTAGGCTTCCTCGCTCCACGAGTATGCGTTGTCCCCAGGAGGGAGCTTGAACGTTGACAAGCCCCCGTTACTTTCAGGGGTCTGGAATGTAGGCGAAATGAAGGACGCACGAAGGCAATGGCACAATTCATGGCTTAGCCTAGGAAACAAGTCCTAAAGCAGCGCGTTCCTTCCTGGGCTGGAAGACATCTGTGAACTCTGTGGCAAGGCCACTTTTGGACTGAGACGTCCCTGAGCTCTTTGGACTAGGCCTCTACAGCTGCGCTCATTTCTCTGTGGCGTATGCCAAGCAGTAAGCGAGCCTCGTCCGTCACAGCAGGAGCCTGTTGCCCCGGCTTTAGAAAGTATAGCTAACGGTGAGGGAAAACGAAAGAGATGTGCTACCAGGCAGTGCTGTCTGCAAACGTTACAGGAAACCCTGCGTTGGGCTCCCTCGGTTAGGAGAGTGGCAGGAGCTCTGTCCACAAACCGTTTGCAGCGATGCAGCCCCAGCCGGGTAGCAGGCTGCGTTCAGAGGGGATGTGGCAGCAGTACGTCTGTGACGCCTGTGAAGGCTTTGGAATACTGACGTGTGGACACCGGGGTCAGAGCGTGCACTTGTGGTTAGGCACTTTGCACCGGGGACGAGGGCAGGTAAAGTCGTTAGTTGAGAGAAGCAGAAGGCCGTACTATTTGCACAGGCTACGCCGAGTGTATCCTCAAGGCAGCTTCTCAAAGAGCAGGGAGGCAGAGGGCATCTCGACCAGCATCACCAAGAGCGTCCTGTCGCGAAATGTGCCACTTGCAAGCAGGCTACTGACGCGCAGCTTTCGCGGAAGGTACCTCCTCGCCAAGAGAGTGACACCTTGAGCGTGATCTGGGCAGCGATGTGTTCCCCGCCCCCCCCCCCACCGGAGAGTGATTCTAGCACATATAGGTGCTAAGTGAGCTTAGCGGCACGACGTATGCCCCACAATGGCGAGGCAGAAGCATTTCAAAAGGCAGTGAACAGGCGCCAGTGCTTCCTCTCAGAGAACAAACGGTTCCCATGCCGTGCGTTCCCTCCTCGAAATGAAGGTGCAGTGTAGTGTGTTCAAAGAACAGTCATGATCGAGAGCGCTGCAGGGGTACACTCTCAAAAGTTAATGGGAAGATGCCCTCCCACGAGTGGCTATAGGCCGAACGCCGTGGAGTCCTTTCTCCTGCGTGCCAAAGGAGGAAACAAAAGGCCATCTTTTCGAAAAGAAAAGGGACCTACGGTGCTCCAAAACAACGACAGTATTTTGCAAGTACGGCCCTTTCACAGTATGGGACGTAACACCATGACTCGCTGCACCTGGCGTACTTGTAGAGGTCCTGCCGAAGATTTGTGCGGTTTCCAGGAGAGCTACCGGATGCCTTCGTTTCAGAAGCCAAAGGAACATGAACTTGACGCAAGCAGCCCGGCTTAGGCTGCCTCGCTCCACAAGTGTGTGTGGTCCGCAGGAAGGGACTTTGAACGTTGAATGAATGGCCCCCGTTACTTTTAGGGGTCTGGGGTGTAAGAGAAATGAAGGAACCGCAGAGGCGTTTTCAACAGACTGCCCTCTCAAACTAAAATTCTCCCTGGCGGCGGTGAGACTCTCTGGAGATCACGGTAGTGACTTGGACTGTAACTAACGCCTCCTCCAACAGGCCCTAGGCTCTGGAGGCTCCCTGTGCAGTCAAGACTGTTGTATCTGGCAACCAAGGCCATGTTTTGGCCCCGGTTTGCACGCCAGACGTGACGGGCATACCGAATATAATCCCTTCATGAGCTCCTTGGGTGAGCCAGGGTAATGTTAAGGTGAGCTGGCCTCCACAAAACAGAACCAAGGAGACTGTTGGGGAAAGGCTTTGAGATGGCAACGGTCAGCACGAGCTTGACAACTGCAAGGCCAGAAATCATTTCTTATCCTAGGAAACATCTCCTTCGCGGCGAAATCTTTCCTGGGCTGGAAGATACTAGGACCTCTGCAGCTAGCCAAATGTTGGACTGAGACGTCGTTGAGCTCTTTTGACTAGTCCTCTACAGCTGCACGCATTTCTCTGTGGCGTATGACAAGCAGGAAGCACACCCCGTCCACCGCAGCAGAAGACTGTTCCCCCAGCTTAGAAAGCACAGACAAGGGTGAGGGACGAGAAAAAGAGGGGAGCACCAGAAAGTGCTCTCTGCAAACGTGACAGGAAACCCTGCGTTGGACTCTCTCGCTTAGGAGAGTGGTAGGAGCTCTGTCCACAAACCGTTTGCAGAGATGCAGCCCCAGCCAGGCGGCAGGCTGCGTCCAGAGGGGAAGTGGAAGCAGTACGCCTGTGAAGGCTTTGGAATATTGACGTGTGGACGTCGGGCTCAGAGCGTGCAATCGTGGTGAGGCGCTTTGCCCCGGGGACGAGGGCAGGTAAAGCCGTGAGTTGAGAGAAACAGAAGGCTGAACTCTGCACAGGCTACGCTGAGTGTATCCTCAAGGCAGGCTTCTCAAAGAGCAGAGAAGCCGGCGGCCGTGTCGATCAGCGTGACCTAGAGCGTTCACGTCAAGAGAGGAGCCCCTTCAAACAGGCTACCAATGCACAGCTTTCGAGGAAGGTACCTCCACGCCAAGAAAGTGATACCTTGAGGGTGATCCGGGCACCGATGTGTTCCCCCGGAAGGTAATTCTACCACTTGTAACTCCTAAGGGAGCTGAGCCGCACAATGTATGCCCCACAATGGCGAGGCGAAAGCATTTCAGAAGACAGTGAACCACAAAGTACACAGGCCCAGTAGTGCCACCTACTCCGCTCAGAGAACAAACGGTTCCCAGGCAGTGCGCTCCCTCCTCGAATGGAGAGTGCAGGTTAGTGTGTTCAAGGAACAGTCATGCTCGAGAGCGCTGCAGGAGGGCCCTCTCCAAAGTTAATGAGAAGCTGCCCTCTCTCGAGTGGGTAGCGGCCGAATGGCCAGGAAATCGTTTCCCTGTGTGTAAGAGGAGGAAAGAGAAAGGGCCTCTCTCCAAAAAGAAAAGGAACCTATTGAGCTCCAAAAGAACGACAGCAGTTTTCAAGGACGGCCCGCTCAGTGCATCGGACCTAACACCATGAATCGCTGTGCCTGGCAAACTTGTAGACGTCCTGCCAAATATTGGGGGGGTGGGGGGGCTTCTCAGGAGACCTTCCGGAAGCCTTCGGTTCAGACGCCAAAGGAACGCGAACTCGCTGCCAGCAGCCTGCCTTAGGCTTCCTCGCTCCACGAGTATGCGTTGTCCCCAGGAGGGAGCTTGAACGTTGACAAGCCCCCGTTACTTTCAGGGGTCTGGAATGTAGGCGAAATGAAGGACGCACGAAGGCAATGGCACAATTCATGGCTTAGCCTAGGAAACAAGTCCTAAAGCAGCGCGTTCCTTCCTGGGCTGGAAGACATCTGTGAACTCTGTGGCAAGGCCACTTTTGGACTGAGACGTCCCTGAGCTCTTTGGACTAGGCCTCTACAGCTGCGCTCATTTCTCTGTGGCATATGCCAAGCAGTAAGCGAGCCTCGTCCGTCACAGCAGGAGCCTGTTGCCCCGGCTTTAGAAAGTATAGCTAACGGTGAGGGAAAACGAAAGAGATGTGCTACCAGGCAGTGCTGTCTGCAAACGTTACAGGAAATCCTGCGTTGGGCTCCCTCGGTTAGGAGAGTGGCAGGAGCTCTGTCCACAAACCGTTTGCAGCGATGCAGCCCCAGCCGGGTAGCAGGCTGCGTTCAGAGGGGATGTGGCAGCAGTACGTCTGTGACGCCTGTGAAGGCTTTGGAATACTGACGTGTGGACACCGGGGTCAGAGCGTGCACTTGTGGTTAGGCACTTTGCACCGGGGACGAGGGCAGGTAAAGTCGTTAGTTGAGAGAAGCAGAAGGCCGTACTATTTGCACAGGCTACGCCGAGTGTATCCTCAAGGCAGCTTCTCAAAGAGCAGGGAGGCAGAGGGCATCTCGACCAGCATCACCAAGAGCGTCCTGTCGCGAAATGTGCCACTTGCAAGCAGGCTACTGACGCGCAGCTTTCGCGGAAGGTACCTCCTCGCCAAGAGAGTGACACCTTGAGCGTGATCTGGGCAGCGATGTGTTCCCCGCCCCCCCCCCACCGGAGAGTGATTCTAGCACATATAGGTGCTAAGTGAGCTTAGCGGCACGACGTATGCCCCACAATGGCGAGGCAGAAGCATTTCAAAAGGCAGTGAACAGGCGCCAGTGCTTCCTCTCAGAGAACAAACGGTTCCCATGCCGTGCGTTCCCTCCTCGAAATGAAGGTGCAGTGTAGTGTGTTCAAAGAACAGTCATGATCGAGAGCGCTGCAGGGGTACACTCTCAAAAGTTAATGGGAAGATGCCCTCCCACGAGTGGCTATAGGCCGAACGCCGTGGAGTCCTTTCTCCTGCGTGCCAAAGGAGGAAACAAAAGGCCATCTTTTCGAAAAGAAAAGGGACCTACGGTGCTCCAAAACAACGACAGTATTTTGCAAGTACGGCCCTTTCACAGTATGGGACGTAACACCATGACTCGCTGCACCTGGCGTACTTGTAGAGGTCCTGCCGAAGATTTGTGCGGTTTCCAGGAGAGCTACCGGATGCCTTCGTTTCAGAAGCCAAAGGAACATGAACTTGACGCAAGCAGCCCGGCTTAGGCTGCCTCGCTCCACAAGTGTGTGTGGGCCGCAGGAAGGGACTTTGAACGTTGAATGAATGGCCCCCGTTACTTTTAGGGGTCTGGGGTGTAAGAGAAATGAAGGAACCGCAGAGGCGTTTTCAACAGACTGCCCTCTCAAACTAAAATTCTCCCTGGCGGCGGTGAGACTCTCTGGAGATCACGGTAGTGACTTGGACTGTAACTAACGCCTCCTCCAACAGGCCCTAGGCTCTGGAGGCTCCCTGTGCAGTCAAGACTGTTGTATCTGGCAACCAAGGCCATGTTTTGGCCCCGGTTTGCACGCCAGACGTGACGGGCATACCGAATATAATCCCTTCATGAGCTCCTTGGGTGAGCCAGGGTAATGTTAAGGTGAGCTGGCCTCCACAAAACAGAACCAAGGAGACTGTTGGGGAAAGGCTTTGAGATGGCAACGGTCAGCACGAGCTTGACAACTGCAAGGCCAGAAATCATTTCTTATCCTAGGAAACATCTCCTTCACGGCGAAATCTTTCCTGGGCTGGAAGATACTAGGACCTCTGCAGCTAGCCAAATGTTGGACTGAGACGTCGTTGAGCTCTTTTGACTAGTCCTCTACAGCTGCACGCATTTCTCTGTGGCGTATGACAAGCAGGAAGCACACCCCGTCCACCGCAGCAGAAGACTGTTCCCCCAGCTTAGAAAGCACAGACAAGGGTGAGGGACGAGAAAAAGAGGGGAGCACCAGAAAGTGCTCTCTGCAAACGTGACAGGAAACCCTGCGTTGGACTCTCTCGCTTAGGAGAGTGGTAGGAGCTCTGTCCACAAACCGTTTGCAGAGATGCAGCCCCAGCCAGGCGGCAGGCTGCGTCCAGAGGGGAAGTGGAAGCAGTACGCCTGTGAAGGCTTTGGAATATTGACGTGTGGACGTCGGGCTCAGAGCGCGCAATCGTGGTGAGGCGCTTTGCCCCGGGGACGAGGGCAGGTAAAGCCGTGAGTTGAGAGAAACAGAAGGCTGAACTCTGCACAGGCTACGCTGAGTGTATCCTCAAGGCAGGCTTCTCAAAGAGCAGAGAAGCCGGCGGCCGTGTCGATCAGCGTGACCTAGAGCGTTCACGTCAAGAGAGGAGCCCCTTCAAACAGGCTACCAATGCACAGCTTTCGAGGAAGGTACCTCCACGCCAAGAAAGTGATACCTTGAGGGTGATCCGGGCACCGATGTGTTCCCCCGGAAGGTAATTCTACCACTTGTAACTCCTAAGGGAGCTGAGCCGCACAATGTATGCCCCACAATGGCGAGGCGAAAGCATTTCAGAAGACAGTGAACCACAAAGTACACAGGCCCAGTAGTGCCACCTACTCCGCTCAGAGAACAAACGGTTCCCAGGCAGTGCGCTCCCTCCTCGAATGGAGAGTGCAGGTTAGTGTGTTCAAGGAACAGTCATGCTCGAGAGCGCTGCAGGAGGGCCCTCTCCAAAGTTAATGAGAAGCTGCCCTCTCTCGAGTGGGTAGCGGCCGAATGGCCAGGAAATCGTTTCCCTGTGTGTAAGAGGAGGAAAGAGAAAGGGCCTCTCTCCAAAAAGAAAAGGAACCTATTGAGCTCCAAAAGAACGACAGCAGTTTTCAAGGACGGCCCGCTCAGTGCATCGGACCTAACACCATGAATCGCTGTGCCTGGCAAACTTGTAGACGTCCTGCCAAATATTGGGGGGGTGGGGGGGGCTTCTCAGGAGACCTTCCGGAAGCCTTCGGTTCAGACGCCAAAGGAACGCGAACTCGCTGCCAGCAGCCTGCCTTAGGCATCCTCGCTCCACGAGTATGCGTTGTCCCCAGGAGGGAGCTTGAACGTTGACAAGCCCCCGTTACTTTCAGGGGTCTGGAATGTAGGCGAAATGAAGGACGCACGAAGGCAATGGCACAATTCATGGCTTAGCCTAGGAAACAAGTCCTAAAGCAGCGCGTTCCTTCCTGGGCTGGAAGACATCTGTGAACTCTGTGGCAAGGCCACTTTTGGACTGAGACGTCCCTGAGCTCTTTGGACTAGGCCTCTACAGCTGCGCTCATTTCTCTGTGGCGTATGCCAAGCAGTAAGCGAGCCTCGTCCGTCACAGCAGGAGCCTGTTGCCCCGGCTTTAGAAAGTATAGCTAACGGTGAGGGAAAACGAAAGAGATGTGCTACCAGGCAGTGCTGTCTGCAAACGTTACAGGAAACCCTGCGTTGGGCTCCCTCGGTTAGGAGAGTGGCAGGAGCTCTGTCCACAAACCGTTTGCAGCGATGCAGCCCCAGCCGGGTAGCAGGCTGCGTTCAGAGGGGATGTGGCAGCAGTACGTCTGTGACGCCTGTGAAGGCTTTGGAATACTGACGTGTGGACACCGGGGTCAGAGCGTGCACTTGTGGTTAGGCACTTTGCACCGGGGACGAGGGCAGGTAAAGTCGTTAGTTGAGAGAAGCAGAAGGCCGTACTATTTGCACAGGCTACGCCGAGTGTATCCTCAAGGCAGCTTCTCAAAGAGCAGGGAGGCAGAGGGCATCTCGACCAGCATCACCAAGAGCGTCCTGTCGCGAAATGTGCCACTTGCAAGCAGGCTACCTGACGCGCAGCTTTCGCGGAAGGTACCTCCTCGCCAAGAGAGTGACACCTTGAGCGTGATCTGGGCAGCGATGTGTTCCCCGCCCCCCCCCCCCCGGAGAGTGATTCTAGCACATATAGGTGCTAAGTGAGCTTAGCGGCACGACGTATGCCCCACAATGGCGAGGCAGAAGCATTTCAAAAGGCAGTGAACAGGCGCCAGTGCTTCCTCTCAGAGAACAAACGGTTCCCATGCCGTGCGTTCCCTCCTCGAAATGAAGGTGCAGTGTAGTGTGTTCAAAGAACAGTCATGATCGAGAGCGCTGCAGGGGTACACTCTCAAAAGTTAATGGGAAGATGCCCTCCCACGAGTGGCTATAGGCCGAACGCCGTGGAGTCCTTTCTCCTGCGTGCCAAAGGAGGAAACAAAAGGCCATCTTTTCGAAAAGAAAAGGGACCTACGGTGCTCCAAAACAACGACAGTATTTTGCAAGTACGGCCCTTTCACAGTATGGGACGTAACACCATGACTCGCTGCACCTGGCGTACTTGTAGAGGTCCTGCCGAAGATTTGTGCGGTTTCCAGGAGAGCTACCGGATGCCTTCGTTTCAGAAGCCAAAGGAACATGAACTTGACGCAAGCAGCCCGGCTTAGGCTGCCTCGCTCCACAAGTGTGTGTGGGCCGCAGGAAGGGACTTTGAACGTTGAATGAATGGCCCCCGTTACTTTTAGGGGTCTGGGGTGTAAGAGAAATGAAGGAACCGCAGAGGCGTTTTCAACAGACTGCCCTCTCAAACTAAAATTCTCCCTGGCGGCGGTGAGACTCTCTGGAGATCACGGTAGTGACTTGGACTGTAACTAACGCCTCCTCCAACAGGCCCTAGGCTCTGGAGGCTCCCTGTGCAGTCAAGACTGTTGTATCTGGCAACCAAGGCCATGTTTTGGCCCCGGTTTGCACGCCAGACGTGACGGGCATACCGAATATAATCCCTTCATGAGCTCCTTGGGTGAGCCAGGGTAATGTTAAGGTGAGCTGGCCTCCACAAAACAGAACCAAGGAGACTGTTGGGGAAAGGCTTTGAGATGGCAACGGTCAGCACGAGCTTGACAACTGCAAGGCCAGAAATCATTTCTTATCCTAGGAAACATCTCCTTCGCGGCGAAATCTTTCCTGGGCTGGAAGATACTATGACCTCTGCAGCTAGCCAAATGTTGGACTGAGACGTCGTTGAGCTCTTTTGACTAGTCCTCTACAGCTGCACGCATTTCTCTGTGGCGTATGACAAGCAGGAAGCACACCCCGTCCACCGCAGCAGAAGACTGTTCCCCCAGCTTAGAAAGCACAGACAAGGGTGAGGGACGAGAAAAAGAGGGGAGCACCAGAAAGTGCTCTCTGCAAACGTGACAGGAAACCCTGCGTTGGACTCTCTCGCTTAGGAGAGTGGTAGGAGCTCTGTCCACAAACCGTTTGCAGAGATGCAGCCCCAGCCAGGCGGCAGGCTGCGTCCAGAGGGGAAGTGGAAGCAGTACGCCTGTGAAGGCTTTGGAATATTGACGTGTGGACGTCGGGCTCAGAGCGCGCAATCGTGGTGAGGCGCTTTGCCCCGGGGACGAGGGCAGGTAAAGCCGTGAGTTGAGAGAAACAGAAGGCTGAACTCTGCACAGGCTACGCTGAGTGTATCCTCAAGGCAGGCTTCTCAAAGAGCAGAGAAGCCGGCGGCCGTGTCGATCAGCGTGACCTAGAGCGTTCACGTCAAGAGAGGAGCCCCTTCAAACAGGCTACCAATGCACAGCTTTCGAGGAAGGTACCTCCACGCCAAGAAAGTGATACCTTGAGGGTGATCCGGGCACCGATGTGTTCCCCCGGAAGGTAATTCTACCACTTGTAACTCCTAAGGGAGCTGAGCCGCACAATGTATGCCCCACAATGGCGAGGCGAAAGCATTTCAGAAGACAGTGAACCACAAAGTACACAGGCCCAGTAGTGCCACCTACTCCGCTCAGAGAACAAACGGTTCCCAGGCAGTGCGCTCCCTCCTCGAATGGAGAGTGCAGGTTAGTGTGTTCAAGGACCAGTCATGCTCGAGAGCGCTGCAGGAGGGCCCTCTCCAAAGTTAATGAGAAGCTGCCCTCTCTCGAGTGGGTAGCGGCCGAATGGCCAGGAAATCGTTTCCCTGTGTGTAAGAGGAGGAAAGAGAAAGGGCCTCTCTCCAAAAAGAAAAGGAACCTATTGAGCTCCAAAAGAACGACAGCAGTTTTCAAGGACGGCCCGCTCAGTGCATCGGACCTAACACCATGAATCGCTGTGCCTGGCAAACTTGTAGACGTCCTGCCAAATATTGGGGGGGTTGGGGGGGCTTCTCAGGAGACCTTCCGGAAGCCTTCGGTTCAGACGCCAAAGGAACGCGAACTCGCTGCCAGCAGCCTGCCTTAGGCTTCCTCGCTCCACGAGTATGCGTTGTCCCCAGGAGGGAGCTTGAACGTTGACAAGCCCCCGTTACTTTCAGGGGTCTGGAATGTAGGCGAAATGAAGGACGCACGAAGGCAATGGCACAATTCATGGCTTAGCCTAGGAAACAAGTCCTAAAGCAGCGCGTTCCTTCCTGGGCTGGAAGACATCTGTGAACTCTGTGGCAAGGCCACTTTTGGACTGAGACGTCCCTGAGCTCTTTGGACTAGGCCTCTACAGCTGCGCTCATTTCTCTGTGGCGTATGCCAAGCAGTAAGCGAGCCTCGTCCGTCACAGCAGGAGCCTGTTGCCCCGGCTTTAGAAAGTATAGCTAACGGTGAGGGAAAACGAAAGAGATGTGCTACCAGGCAGTGCTGTCTGCAAACGTTACAGGAAACCCTGCGTTGGGCTCCCTCGGTTAGGAGAGTGGCAGGAGCTCTGTCCACAAACCGTTTGCAGCGATGCAGCCCCAGCCGGGTAGCAGGCTGCGTTCAGAGGGGATGTGGCAGCAGTACGTCTGTGACGCCTGTGAAGGCTTTGGAATACTGACGTGTGGACACCGGGGTCAGAGCGTGCACTTGTGGTTAGGCACTTTGCACCGGGGACGAGGGCAGGTAAAGTCGTTAGTTGAGAGAAGCAGAAGGCCGTACTATTTGCACAGGCTACGCCGAGTGTATCCTCAAGGCAGCTTCTCAAAGAGCAGGGAGGCAGAGGGCATCTCGACCAGCATCACCAAGAGCGTCCTGTCGCGAAATGTGCCACTTGCAAGCAGGCTACCGACGCGCAGCTTTCGCGGAAGGTACCTCCTCGCCAAGAGAGTGACACCTTGAGCGTGATCTGGGCAGCGATGTGTTCCCCGCCCCCCCCCCCCCGGAGAGTGATTCTAGCACATATAGGTGCTAAGTGAGCTTAGCGGCACGACGTATGCCCCACAATGGCGAGGCAGAAGCATTTCAAAAGGCAGTGAACAGGCGCCAGTGCTTCCTCTCAGAGAACAAACGGTTCCCATGCCGTGCGTTCCCTCCTCGAAATGAAGGTGCAGTGTAGTGTGTTCAAAGAACAGTCATGATCGAGAGCGCTGCAGGGGTACACTCTCAAAAGTTAATGGGAAGATGCCCTCCCACGAGTGGCTATAGGCCGAACGCCGTGGAGTCCTTTCTCCTGCGTGCCAAAGGAGGAAACAAAAGGCCATCTTTTCGAAAAGAAAAGGGACCTACGGTGCTCCAAAACAACGACAGTATTTTGCAAGTACGACCCTTTCACAGTATGGGACGTAACACCATGACTCGCTGCACCTGGCGTACTTGTAGAGGTCCTGCCGAAGATTTGTGCGGTTTCCAGGAGAGCTACCGGATGCCTTCGTTTCAGAAGCCAAAGGAACATGAACTTGACGCAAGCAGCCCGGCTTAGGCTGCCTCGCTCCACAAGTGTGTGTGGTCCGCAGGAAGGGACTTTGAACGTTGAATGAATGGCCCCCGTTACTTTTAGGGGTCTGGGGTGTAAGAGAAATGAAGGAACCGCAGAGGCGTTTTCAACAGACTGCCCTCTCAAACTAAAATTCTCCCTGGCGGCGGTGAGACTCTCTGGAGATCACGGTAGTGACTTGGACTGTAACTAACGCCTCCTCCAACAGGCCCTAGGCTCTGGAGGCTCCCTGTGCAGTCAAGACTGTTGTATCTGGCAACCAAGGCCATGTTTTGGCCCCGGTTTGCACGCCAGACGTGACGGGCATACCGAATATAATCCCTTCATGAGCTCCTTGGGTGAGCCAGGGTAATGTTAAGGTGAGCTGGCCTCCACAAAACAGAACCAAGGAGACTGTTGGGGAAAGGCTTTGAGATGGCAACGGTCAGCACGAGCTTGACAACTGCAAGGCCAGAAATCATTTCTTATCCTAGGAAACATCTCCTTCGCGGCGAAATCTTTCCTGGGCTGGAAGATACTAGGACCTCTGCAGCTAGCCAAATGTTGGACTGAGACGTCGTTGAGCTCTTTTGACTAGTCCTCTACAGCTGCACGCATTTCTCTGTGGCGTATGACAAGCAGGAAGCACACCCCGTCCACCGCAGCAGAAGACTGTTCCCCCAGCTTAGAAAGCACAGACAAGGGTGAGGGACGAGAAAAAGAGGGGAGCACCAGAAAGTGCTCTCTGCAAACGTGACAGGAAACCCTGCGTTGGACTCTCTCGCTTAGGAGAGTGGTAGGAGCTCTGTCCACAAACCGTTTGCAGAGATGCAGCCCCAGCCAGGCGGCAGGCTGCGTCCAGAGGGGAAGTGGAAGCAGTACGCCTGTGAAGGCTTTGGAATATTGACGTGTGGACGTCGGGCTCAGAGCGCGCAATCGTGGTGAGGCGCTTTGCCCCGGGGACGAGGGCAGGTAAAGCCGTGAGTTGAGAGAAACAGAAGGCTGAACTCTGCACAGGCTACGCTGAGTGTATCCTCAAGGCAGGCTTCTCAAAGAGCAGAGAAGCCGGCGGCCGTGTCGATCAGCGTGACCTAGAGCGTTCACGTCAAGAGAGGAGCCCCTTCAAACAGGCTACCAATGCACAGCTTTCGAGGAAGGTACCTCCACGCCAAGAAAGTGATACCTTGAGGGTGATCCGGGCACCGATGTGTTCCCCCGGAAGGTAATTCTACCACTTGTAACTCCTAAGGGAGCTGAGCCGCACAATGTATGCCCCACAATGGCGAGGCGAAAGCATTTCAGAAGACAGTGAACCACAAAGTACACAGGCCCAGTAGTGCCACCTACTCCGCTCAGAGAACAAACGGTTCCCAGGCAGTGCGCTCCCTCCTCGAATGGAGAGTGCAGGTTAGTGTGTTCAAGGAACAGTCATGCTCGAGAGCGCTGCAGGAGGGCCCTCTCCAAAGTTAATGAGAAGCTGCCCTCTCTCGAGTGGGTAGCGGCCGAATGGCCAGGAAATCGTTTCCCTGTGTGTAAGAGGAGGAAAGAGAAAGGGCCTCTCTCCAAAAAGAAAAGGAACCTATTGAGCTCCAAAAGAACGACAGCAGTTTTCAAGGACGGCCCGCTCAGTGCATCGGACCTAACACCATGAATCGCTGTGCCTGGCAAACTTGTAGACGTCCTGCCAAATATTGGGGGGGTGGGGGGGCTTCTCAGGAGACCTTCCGGAAGCCTTCGGTTCAGACGCCAAAGGAACGCGAACTCGCTGCCAGCAGCCTGCCTTAGGCTTCCTCGCTCCACGAGTATGCGTTGTCCCCAGGAGGGAGCTTGAACGTTGACAAGCCCCCGTTACTTTCAGGGGTCTGGAATGTAGGCGAAATGAAGGACGCACGAAGGCAATGGCACAATTCATGGCTTAGCCTAGGAAACAAGTCCTAAAGCAGCGCGTTCCTTCCTGGGCTGGAAGACATCTGTGAACTCTGTGGCAAGGCCACTTTTGGACTGAGACGTCCCTGAGCTCTTTGGACTAGGCCTCTACAGCTGCGCTCATTTCTCTGTGGCGTATGCCAAGCAGTAAGCGAGCCTCGTCCGTCACAGCAGGAGCCTGTTGCCCCGGCTTTAGAAAGTATAGCTAACGGTGAGGGAAAACGAAAGAGATGTGCTACCAGGCAGTGCTGTCTGCAAACGTTACAGGAAACCCTGCGTTGGGCTCCCTCGGTTAGGAGAGTGGCAGGAGCTCTGTCCACAAACCGTTTGCAGCGATGCAGCCCCAGCCGGGTAGCAGGCTGCGTTCAGAGGGGATGTGGCAGCAGTACGTCTGTGACGCCTGTGAAGGCTTTGGAATACTGACGTGTGGACACCGGGGTCAGAGCGTGCACTTGTGGTTAGGCACTTTGCACCGGGGACGAGGGCAGGTAAAGTCGTTAGTTGAGAGAAGCAGAAGGCCGTACTATTTGCACAGGCTACGCCGAGTGTATCCTCAAGGCAGCTTCTCAAAGAGCAGGGAGGCAGAGGGCATCTCGACCAGCATCACCAAGAGCGTCCTGTCGCGAAATGTGCCACTTGCAAGCAGGCTACCGACGCGCAGCTTTCGCGGAAGGTACCTCCTCGCCAAGAGAGTGACACCTTGAGCGTGATCTGGGCAGCGATGTGTTCCCCGCCCCCCCCCCCCCCGGAGAGTGATTCTAGCACATATAGGTGCTAAGTGAGCTTAGCGGCACGACGTATGCCCCACAATGGCGAGGCAGAAGCATTTCAAAAGGCAGTGAACAGGCGCCAGTGCTTCCTCTCAGAGAACAAACGGTTCCCATGCCGTGCGTTCCCTCCTCGAAATGAAGGTGCAGTGTAGTGTGTTCAAAGAACAGTCATGATCGAGAGCGCTGCAGGGGTACACTCTCAAAAGTTAATGGGAAGATGCCCTCCCACGAGTGGCTATAGGCCGAACGCCGTGGAGTCCTTTCTCCTGCGTGCCAAAGGAGGAAACAAAAGGCCATCTTTTCGAAAAGAAAAGGGACCTACGGTGCTCCAAAACAACGACAGTATTTTGCAAGTACGGCCCTTTCACAGTATGGGACGTAACACCATGACTCGCTGCACCTGGCGTACTTGTAGAGGTCCTGCCGAAGATTTGTGCGGTTTCCAGGAGAGCTACCGGATGCCTTCGTTTCAGAAGCCAAAGGAACATGAACTTGACGCAAGCAGCCCGGCTTAGGCTGCCTCGCTCCACAAGTGTGTGTGGTCCGCAGGAAGGGACTTTGAACGTTGAATGAATGGCCCCCGTTACTTTTAGGGGTCTGGGGTGTAAGAGAAATGAAGGAACCGCAGAGGCGTTTTCAACAGACTGCCCTCTCAAACTAAAATTCTCCCTGGCGGCGGTGAGACTCTCTGGAGATCACGGTAGTGACTTGGACTGTAACTAACGCCTCCTCCAACAGGCCCTAGGCTCTGGAGGCTCCCTGTGCAGTCAAGACTGTTGTATCTGGCAACCAAGGCCATGTTTTGGCCCCGGTTTGCACGCCAGACGTGACGGGCATACCGAATATAATCCCTTCATGAGCTCCTTGGGTGAGCCAGGGTAATGTTAAGGTGAGCTGGCCTCCACAAAACAGAACCAAGGAGACTGTTGGGGAAAGGCTTTGAGATGGCAACGGTCAGCACGAGCTTGACAACTGCAAGGCCAGAAATCATTTCTTATCCTAGGAAACATCTCCTTCGCGGCGAAATCTTTCCTGGGCTGGAAGATACTAGGACCTCTGCAGCTAGCCAAATGTTGGACTGAGACGTCGTTGAGCTCTTTTGACTAGTCCTCTACAGCTGCACGCATTTCTCTGTGGCGTATGACAAGCAGGAAGCACACCCCGTCCACCGCAGCAGAAGACTGTTCCCCCAGCTTAGAAAGCACAGACAAGGGTGAGGGACGAGAAAAAGAGGGGAGCACCAGAAAGTGCTCTCTGCAAACGTGACAGGAAACCCTGCGTTGGACTCTCTCGCTTAGGAGAGTGGTAGGAGCTCTGTCCACAAACCGTTTGCAGAGATGCAGCCCCAGCCAGGCGGCAGGCTGCGTCCAGAGGGGAAGTGGAAGCAGTACGCCTGTGAAGGCTTTGGAATATTGACGTGTGGACGTCGGGCTCAGAGCGCGCAATCGTGGTGAGGCGCTTTGCCCCGGGGACGAGGGCAGGTAAAGCCGTGAGTTGAGAGAAACAGAAGGCTGAACTCTGCACAGGCTACGCTGAGTGTATCCTCAAGGCAGGCTTCTCAAAGAGCAGAGAAGCCGGCGGCCGTGTCGATCAGCGTGACCTAGAGCGTTCACGTCAAGAGAGGAGCCCCTTCAAACAGGCTACCAATGCACAGCTTTCGAGGAAGGTACCTCCACGCCAAGAAAGTGATACCTTGAGGGTGATCCGGGCACCGATGTGTTCCCCCGGAAGGTAATTCTACCACTTGTAACTCCTAAGGGAGCTGAGCCGCACAATGTATGCCCCACAATGGCGAGGCGAAAGCATTTCAGAAGACAGTGAACCACAAAGTACACAGGCCCAGTAGTGCCACCTACTCCGCTCAGAGAACAAACGGTTCCCAGGCAGTGCGCTCCCTCCTCGAATGGAGAGTGCAGGTTAGTGTGTTCAAGGAACAGTCATGCTCGAGAGCGCTGCAGGAGGGCCCTCTCCAAAGTTAATGAGAAGCTGCCCTCTCTCGAGTGGGTAGCGGCCGAATGGCCAGGAAATCGTTTCCCTGTGTGTAAGAGGAGGAAAGAGAAAGGGCCTCTCTCCAAAAAGAAAAGGAACCTATTGAGCTCCAAAAGAACGACAGCAGTTTTCAAGGACGGCCCGCTCAGTGCATCGGACCTAACACCATGAATCGCTGTGCCTGGCAAACTTGTAGACGTCCTGCCAAATATTGGGGGGGTGGGGGGGCTTCTCAGGAGACCTTCCGGAAGCCTTCGGTTCAGACGCCAAAGGAACGCGAACTCGCTGCCAGCAGCCTGCCTTAGGCTTCCTCGCTCCACGAGTATGCGTTGTCCCCAGGAGGGAGCTTGAACGTTGACAAGCCCCCGTTACTTTCAGGGGTCTGGAATGTAGGCGAAATGAAGGACGCACGAAGGCAATGGCACAATTCATGGCTTAGCCTAGGAAACAAGTCCTAAAGCAGCGCGTTCCTTCCTGGGCTGGAAGACATCTGTGAACTCTGTGGCAAGGCCACTTTTGGACTGAGACGTCCCTGAGCTCTTTGGACTAGGCCTCTACAGCTGCGCTCATTTCTCTGTGGCGTATGCCAAGCAGTAAGCGAGCCTCGTCCGTCACAGCAGGAGCCTGTTGCCCCGGCTTTAGAAAGTATAGCTAACGGTGAGGGAAAACGAAAGAGATGTGCTACCAGGCAGTGCTGTCTGCAAACGTTACAGGAAACCCTGCGTTGGGCTCCCTCGGTTAGGAGAGTGGCAGGAGCTCTGTCCACAAACCGTTTGCAGCGATGCAGCCCCAGCCGGGTAGCAGGCTGCGTTCAGAGGGGATGTGGCAGCAGTACGTCTGTGACGCCTGTGAAGGCTTTGGAATACTGACGTGTGGACACCGGGGTCAGAGCGTGCACTTGTGGTTAGGCACTTTGCACCGGGGACGAGGGCAGGTAAAGTCGTTAGTTGAGAGAAGCAGAAGGCCGTACTATTTGCACAGGCTACGCCGAGTGTATCCTCAAGGCAGCTTCTCAAAGAGCAGGGAGGCAGAGGGCATCTCGACCAGCATCACCAAGAGCGTCCTGTCGCGAAATGTGCCACTTGCAAGCAGGCTACCGACGCGCAGCTTTCGCGGAAGGTACCTCCTCGCCAAGAGAGTGACACCTTGAGCGTGATCTGGGCAGCGATGTGTTCCCCGCCCCCCCCCCCCCCGGAGAGTGATTCTAGCACATATAGGTGCTAAGTGAGCTTAGCGGCACGACGTATGCCCCACAATGGCGAGGCAGAAGCATTTCAAAAGGCAGTGAACAGGCGCCAGTGCTTCCTCTCAGAGAACAAACGGTTCCCATGCCGTGCGTTCCCTCCTCGAAATGAAGGTGCAGTGTAGTGTGTTCAAAGAACAGTCATGATCGAGAGCGCTGCAGGGGTACACTCTCAAAAGTTAATGGGAAGATGCCCTCCCACGAGTGGCTATAGGCCGAACGCCGTGGAGTCCTTTCTCCTGCGTGCCAAAGGAGGAAACAAAAGGCCATCTTTTCGAAAAGAAAAGGGACCTACGGTGCTCCAAAACAACGACAGTATTTTGCAAGTACGGCCCTTTCACAGTATGGGACGTAACACCATGACTCGCTGCACCTGGCGTACTTGTAGAGGTCCTGCCGAAGATTTGTGCGGTTTCCAGGAGAGCTACCGGATGCCTTCGTTTCAGAAGCCAAAGGAACATGAACTTGACGCAAGCAGCCCGGCTTAGGCTGCCTCGCTCCACAAGTGTGTGTGGTCCGCAGGAAGGGACTTTGAACGTTGAATGAATGGCCCCCGTTACTTTTAGGGGTCTGGGGTGTAAGAGAAATGAAGGAACCGCAGAGGCGTTTTCAACAGACTGCCCTCTCAAACTAAAATTCTCCCTGGCGGCGGTGAGACTCTCTGGAGATCACGGTAGTGACTTGGACTGTAACTAACGCCTCCTCCAACAGGCCCTAGGCTCTGGAGGCTCCCTGTGCAGTCAAGACTGTTGTATCTGGCAACCAAGGCCATGTTTTGGCCCCGGTTTGCACGCCAGACGTGACGGGCATACCGAATATAATCCCTTCATGAGCTCCTTGGGTGAGCCAGGGTAATGTTAAGGTGAGCTGGCCTCCACAAAACAGAACCAAGGAGACTGTTGGGGAAAGGCTTTGAGATGGCAACGGTCAGCACGAGCTTGACAACTGCAAGGCCAGAAATCATTTCTTATCCTAGGAAACATCTCCTTCGCGGCGAAATCTTTCCTGGGCTGGAAGATACTAGGACCTCTGCAGCTAGCCAAATGTTGGACTGAGACGTCGTTGAGCTCTTTTGACTAGTCCTCTACAGCTGCACGCATTTCTCTGTGGCGTATGACAAGCAGGAAGCACACCCCGTCCACCGCAGCAGAAGACTGTTCCCCCAGCTTAGAAAGCACAGACAAGGGTGAGGGACGAGAAAAAGAGGGGAGCACCAGAAAGTGCTCTCTGCAAACGTGACAGGAAACCCTGCGTTGGACTCTCTCGCTTAGGAGAGTGGTAGGAGCTCTGTCCACAAACCGTTTGCAGAGATGCAGCCCCAGCCAGGCGGCAGGCTGCGTCCAGAGGGGAAGTGGAAGCAGTACGCCTGTGAAGGCTTTGGAATATTGACGTGTGGACGTCGGGCTCAGAGCGCGCAATCGTGGTGAGGCGCTTTGCCCCGGGGACGAGGGCAGGTAAAGCCGTGAGTTGAGAGAAACAGAAGGCTGAACTCTGCACAGGCTACGCTGAGTGTATCCTCAAGGCAGGCTTCTCAAAGAGCAGAGAAGCCGGCGGCCGTGTCGATCAGCGTGACCTAGAGCGTTCACGTCAAGAGAGGAGCCCCTTCAAACAGGCTACCAATGCACAGCTTTCGAGGAAGGTACCTCCACGCCAAGAAAGTGATACCTTGAGGGTGATCCGGGCACCGATGTGTTCCCCCGGAAGGTAATTCTACCACTTGTAACTCCTAAGGGAGCTGAGCCGCACAATGTATGCCCCACAATGGCGAGGCGAAAGCATTTCAGAAGACAGTGAACCACAAAGTACACAGGCCCAGTAGTGCCACCTACTCCGCTCAGAGAACAAACGGTTCCCAGGCAGTGCGCTCCCTCCTCGAATGGAGAGTGCAGGTTAGTGTGTTCAAGGAACAGTCATGCTCGAGAGCGCTGCAGGAGGGCACTCTCCAAAGTTAATGAGAAGCTGCCCTCTCTCGAGTGGGTAGCGGCCGAATGGCCAGGAAATCGTTTCCCTGTGTGTAAGAGGAGGAAAGAGAAAGGGCCTCTCTCCAAAAAGAAAAGGAACCTATTGAGCTCCAAAAGAACGACAGCAGTTTTCAAGGACGGCCCGCTCAGTGCATCGGACCTAACACCATGAATCGCTGTGCCTGGCAAACTTGTAGACGTCCTGCCAAATATTGGGGGGGTGGGGGGGCTTCTCAGGAGACCTTCCGGAAGCCTTCGGTTCAGACGCCAAAGGAACGCGAACTCGCTGCCAGCAGCCTGCCTTAGGCTTCCTCGCTCCACGAGTATGCGTTGTCCCCAGGAGGGAGCTTGAACGTTGACAAGCCCCCGTTACTTTCAGGGGTCTGGAATGTAGGCGAAATGAAGGACGCACGAAGGCAATGGCACAATTCATGGCTTAGCCTAGGAAACAAGTCCTAAAGCAGCGCGTTCCTTCCTGGGCTGGAAGACATCTGTGAACTCTGTGGCAAGGCCACTTTTGGACTGAGACGTCCCTGAGCTCTTTGGACTAGGCCTCTACAGCTGCGCTCATTTCTCTGTGGCGTATGCCAAGCAGTAAGCGAGCCTCGTCCGTCACAGCAGGAGCCTGTTGCCCCGGCTTTAGAAAGTATAGCTAACGGTGAGGGAAAACGAAAGAGATGTGCTACCAGACAGTGCTGTCTGCAAACGTTACAGGAAACCCTGCGTTGGGCTCCCTCGGTTAGGAGAGTGGCAGGAGCTCTGTCCACAAACCGTTTGCAGCGATGCAGCCCCAGCCGGGTAGCAGGCTGCGTTCAGAGGGGATGTGGCAGCAGTACGTCTGTGACGCCTGTGAAGGCTTTGGAATACTGACGTGTGGACACCGGGGTCAGAGCGTGCACTTGTGGTTAGGCACTTTGCACCGGGGACGAGGGCAGGTAAAGTCGTTAGTTGAGAGAAGCAGAAGGCCGTACTATTTGCACAGGCTACGCCGAGTGTATCCTCAAGGCAGCTTCTCAAAGAGCAGGGAGGCAGAGGGCATCTCGACCAGCATCACCAAGAGCGTCCTGTCGCGAAATGTGCCACTTGCAAGCAGGCTACCGACGCGCAGCTTTCGCGGAAGGTACCTCCTCGCCAAGAGAGTGACACCTTGAGCGTGATCTGGGCAGCGATGTGTTCCCCGCCCCCCCCCCCCCCGGAGAGTGATTCTAGCACATATAGGTGCTAAGTGAGCTTAGCGGCACGACGTATGCCCCACAATGGCGAGGCAGAAGCATTTCAAAAGGCAGTGAACAGGCGCCAGTGCTTCCTCTCAGAGAACAAACGGTTCCCATGCCGTGCGTTCCCTCCTCGAAATGAAGGTGCAGTGTAGTGTGTTCAAAGAACAGTCATGATCGAGAGCGCTGCAGGGGTACACTCTCAAAAGTTAATGGGAAGATGCCCTCCCACGAGTGGCTATAGGCCGAACGCCGTGGAGTCCTTTCTCCTGCGTGCCAAAGGAGGAAACAAAAGGCCATCTTTTCGAAAAGAAAAGGGACCTACTGGTGCTCCAAAACAACGACAGTATTTTGCAAGTACGGCCCTTTCACAGTATGGGACGTAACACCATGACTCGCTGCACCTGGCGTACTTGTAGAGGTCCTGCCGAAGATTTGTGCGGTTTCCAGGAGAGCTACCGGATGCCTTCGTTTCAGAAGCCAAAGGAACATGAACTTGACGCAAGCAGCCCGGCTTAGGCTGCCTCGCTCCACAAGTGTGTGTGGTCCGCAGGAAGGGACTTTGAACGTTGAATGAATGGCCCCCGTTACTTTTAGGGGTCTGGGGTGTAAGAGAAATGAAGGAACCGCAGAGGCGTTTTCAACAGACTGCCCTCTCAAACTAAAATTCTCCCTGGCGGCGGTGAGACTCTCTGGAGATCACGGTAGTGACTTGGACTGTAACTAACGCCTCCTCCAACAGGCCCTAGGCTCTGGAGGCTCCCTGTGCAGTCAAGACTGTTGTATCTGGCAACCAAGGCCATGTTTTGGCCCCGGTTTGCACGCCAGACGTGACGGGCATACCGAATATAATCCCTTCATGAGCTCCTTGGGTGAGCCAGGGTAATGTTAAGGTGAGCTGGCCTCCACAAAACAGAACCAAGGAGACTGTTGGGGAAAGGCTTTGAGATGGCAACGGTCAGCACGAGCTTGACAACTGCAAGGCCAGAAATCATTTCTTATCCTAGGAAACATCTCCTTCGCGGCGAAATCTTTCCTGGGCTGGAAGATACTAGGACCTCTGCAGCTAGCCAAATGTTGGACTGAGACGTCGTTGAGCTCTTTTGACTAGTCCTCTACAGCTGCACGCATTTCTCTGTGGCGTATGACAAGCAGGAAGCACACCCCGTCCACCGCAGCAGAAGACTGTTCCCCCAGCTTAGAAAGCACAGACAAGGGTGAGGGACGAGAAAAAGAGGGGAGCACCAGAAAGTGCTCTCTGCAAACGTGACAGGAAACCCTGCGTTGGACTCTCTCGCTTAGGAGAGTGGTAGGAGCTCTGTCCACAAACCGTTTGCAGAGATGCAGCCCCAGCCAGGCGGCAGGCTGCGTCCAGAGGGGAAGTGGAAGCAGTACGCCTGTGAAGGCTTTGGAATATTGACGTGTGGACGTCGGGCTCAGAGCGCGCAATCGTGGTGAGGCGCTTTGCCCCGGGGACGAGGGCAGGTAAAGCCGTGAGTTGAGAGAAACAGAAGGCTGAACTCTGCACAGGCTACGCTGAGTGTATCCTCAAGGCAGGCTTCTCAAAGAGCAGAGAAGCCGGCGGCCGTGTCGATCAGCGTGACCTAGAGCGTTCACGTCAAGAGAGGAGCCCCTTCAAACAGGCTACCAATGCACAGCTTTCGAGGAAGGTACCTCCACGCCAAGAAAGTGATACCTTGAGGGTGATCCGGGCACCGATGTGTTCCCCCGGAAGGTAATTCTACCACTTGTAACTCCTAAGGGAGCTGAGCCGCACAATGTATGCCCCACAATGGCGAGGCGAAAGCATTTCAGAAGACAGTGAACCACAAAGTACACAGGCCCAGTAGTGCCACCTACTCCGCTCAGAGAACAAACGGTTCCCAGGCAGTGCGCTCCCTCCTCGAATGGAGAGTGCAGGTTAGTGTGTTCAAGGAACAGTCATGCTCGAGAGCGCTGCAGGAGGGCCCTCTCCAAAGTTAATGAGAAGCTGCCCTCTCTCGAGTGGGTAGCGGCCGAATGGCCAGGAAATCGTTTCCCTGTGTGTAAGAGGAGGAAAGAGAAAGGGCCTCTCTCCAAAAAGAAAAGGAACCTATTGAGCTCCAAAAGAACGACAGCAGTTTTCAAGGACGGCCCGCTCAGTGCATCGGACCTAACACCATGAATCGCTGTGCCTGGCAAACTTGTAGACGTCCTGCCAAATATTGGGGGGGTGGGGGGGCTTCTCAGGAGACCTTCCGGAAGCCTTCGGTTCAGACGCCAAAGGAACGCGAACTCGCTGCCAGCAGCCTGCCTTAGGCTTCCTCGCTCCACGAGTATGCGTTGTCCCCAGGAGGGAGCTTGAACGTTGACAAGCCCCCGTTACTTTCAGGGGTCTGGAATGTAGGCGAAATGAAGGACGCACGAAGGCAATGGCACAATTCATGGCTTAGCCTAGGAAACAAGTCCTAAAGCAGCGCGTTCCTTCCTGGGCTGGAAGACATCTGTGAACTCTGTGGCAAGGCCACTTTTGGACTGAGACGTCCCTGAGCTCTTTGGACTAGGCCTCTACAGCTGCGCTCATTTCTCTGTGGCGTATGCCAAGCAGTAAGCGAGCCTCGTCCGTCACAGCAGGAGCCTGTTGCCCCGGCTTTAGAAAGTATAGCTAACGGTGAGGGAAAACGAAAGAGATGTGCTACCAGGCAGTGCTGTCTGCAAACGTTACAGGAAACCCTGCGTTGGGCTCCCTCGGTTAGGAGAGTGGCAGGAGCTCTGTCCACAAACCGTTTGCAGCGATGCAGCCCCAGCCGGGTAGCAGGCTGCGTTCAGAGGGGATGTGGCAGCAGTACGTCTGTGACGCCTGTGAAGGCTTTGGAATACTGACGTGTGGACACCGGGGTCAGAGCGTGCACTTGTGGTTAGGCACTTTGCACCGGGGATGAGGGCAGGTAAAGTCGTTAGTTGAGAGAAGCAGAAGGCCGTACTATTTGCACAGGCTACGCCGAGTGTATCCTCAAGGCAGCTTCTCAAAGAGCAGGGAGGCAGAGGGCATCTCGACCAGCATCACCAAGAGCGTCCTTTCGCGAAATGTCCCACTTGCAAGCAGGCTACCGACGCGCAGCTTTGGCGGAAGGTACCTCCTCGCCAAGAGAGTGACACCTTGAGCGTGATCTGGGCAGCGATGTGTTCCCCGCCCCCCCCCCGGAGAGTGATTCTAGCACATATAGGTGCTAAGTGAGCTTAGCGGCACGACGTATGCCCCACAATGGCGAGGCAGAAGCATTTCAAAAGGCAGTGAACAGGCGCCAGTGCTTCCTCTCAGAGAACAAACGGTTCCCATGCCGTGCGTTCCCTCCTCGAAATGAAGGTGCAGTGTAGTGTGTTCAAAGAACAGTCATGATCGAGAGCGCTGCAGGGGTACACTCTCAAAAGTTAATGGGAAGATGCCCTCCCACGAGTGGCTATAGGCCGAACGCCGTGGAGTCCTTTCTCCTGCGTGCCAAAGGAGGAAACAAAAGGCCATCTTTTCGAAAAGAAAAGGGACCTACGGTGCTCCAAAACAACGACAGTATTTTGCAAGTACGGCCCTTTCACAGTATGGGACGTAACACCATGACTCGCTGCACCTGGCGTACTTGTAGAGGTCCTGCCGAAGATTTGTGCGGTTTCCAGGAGAGCTACCGGATGCCTTCGTTTCAGAAGCCAAAGGAACATGAACTTGACGCAAGCAGCCCGGCTTAGGCTGCCTCGCTCCACAAGTGTGTGTGGTCCGCAGGAAGGGACTTTGAACGTTGAATGAATGGCCCCCGTTACTTTTAGGGGTCTGGGGTGTAAGAGAAATGAAGGAACCGCAGAGGCGTTTTCAACAGACTGCCCTCTCAAACTAAAATTCTCCCTGGCGGCGGTGAGACTCTCTGGAGATCACGGTAGTGACTTGGACTGTAACTAACGCCTCCTCCAACAGGCCCTAGGCTCTGGAGGCTCCCTGTGCAGTCAAGACTGTTGTATCTGGCAACCAAGGCCATGTTTTGGCCCCGGTTTGCACGCCAGACGTGACGGGCATACCGAATATAATCCCTTCATGAGCTCCTTGGGTGAGCCAGGGTAATGTTAAGGTGAGCTGGCCTCCACAAAACAGAACCAAGGAGACTGTTGGGGAAAGGCTTTGAGATGGCAACGGTCAGCACGAGCTTGACAACTGCAAGGCCAGAAATCATTTCTTATCCTAGGAAACATCTCCTTCGCGGCGAAATCTTTCCTGGGCTGGAAGATACTAGGACCTCTGCAGCTAGCCAAATGTTGGACTGAGACGTCGTTGAGCTCTTTTGACTAGTCCTCTACAGCTGCACGCATTTCTCTGTGGCGTATGACAAGCAGGAAGCACACCCCGTCCACCGCAGCAGAAGACTGTTCCCCCAGCTTAGAAAGCACAGACAAGGGTGAGGGACGAGAAAAAGAGGGGAGCACCAGAAAGTGCTCTCTGCAAACGTGACAGGAAACCCTGCGTTGGACTCTCTCGCTTAGGAGAGTGGTAGGAGCTCTGTCCACAAACCGTTTGCAGAGATGCAGCCCCAGCCAGGCGGCAGGCTGCGTCCAGAGGGGAAGTGGAAGCAGTACGCCTGTGAAGGCTTTGGAATATTGACGTGTGGACGTCGGGCTCAGAGCGCGCAATCGTGGTGAGGCGCTTTGCCCCGGGGACGAGGGCAGGTAAAGCCGTGAGTTGAGAGAAACAGAAGGCTGAACTCTGCACAGGCTACGCTGAGTGTATCCTCAAGGCAGGCTTCTCAAAGAGCAGAGAAGCCGGCGGCCGTGTCGATCAGCGTGACCTAGAGCGTTCACGTCAAGAGAGGAGCCCCTTCAAACAGGCTACCAATGCACAGCTTTCGAGGAAGGTACCTCCACGCCAAGAAAGTGATACCTTGAGGGTGATCCGGGCACCGATGTGTTCCCCCGGAAGGTAATTCTACCACTTGTAACTCCTAAGGGAGCTGAGCCGCACAATGTATGCCCCACAATGGCGAGGCGAAAGCATTTCAGAAGACAGTGAACCACAAAGTACACAGGCCCAGTAGTGCCACCTACTCCGCTCAGAGAACAAACGGTTCCCAGGCAGTGCGCTCCCTCCTCGAATGGAGAGTGCAGGTTAGTGTGTTCAAGGAACAGTCATGCTCGAGAGCGCTGCAGGAGGGCCCTCTCCAAAGTTAATGAGAAGCTGCCCTCTCTCGAGTGGGTAGCGGCCGAATGGCCAGGAAATCGTTTCCCTGTGTGTAAGAGGAGGAAAGAGAAAGGGCCTCTCTCCAAAAAGAAAAGGAACCTATTGAGCTCCAAAAGAACGACAGCAGTTTTCAAGGACGGCCCGCTCAGTGCATCGGACCTAACACCATGAATCGCTGTGCCTGGCAAACTTGTAGACGTCCTGCCAAATATTGGGGGGGTGGGGGGGCTTCTCAGGAGACCTTCCGGAAGCCTTCGGTTCAGACGCCAAAGGAACGCGAACTCGCTGCCAGCAGCCTGCCTTAGGCTTCCTCGCTCCACGAGTATGCGTTGTCCCCAGGAGGGAGCTTGAACGTTGACAAGCCCCCGTTACTTTCAGGGGTCTGGAATGTAGGCGAAATGAAGGACGCACGAAGGCAATGGCACAATTCATGGCTTAGCCTAGGAAACAAGTCCTAAAGCAGCGCGTTCCTTCCTGGGCTGGAAGACATCTGTGAACTCTGTGGCAAGGCCACTTTTGGACTGAGACGTCCCTGAGCTCTTTGGACTAGGCCTCTACAGCTGCGCTCATTTCTCTGTGGCGTATGCCAAGCAGTAAGCGAGCCTCGTCCGTCACAGCAGGAGCCTGTTGCCCCGGCTTTAGAAAGTATAGCTAACGGTGAGGGAAAACGAAAGAGATGTGCTACCAGACAGTGCTGTCTGCAAACGTTACAGGAAACCCTGCGTTGGGCTCCCTCGGTTAGGAGAGTGGCAGGAGCTCTGTCCACAAACCGTTTGCAGCGATGCAGCCCCAGCCGGGTAGCAGGCTGCGTTCAGAGGGGATGTGGCAGCAGTACGTCTGTGACGCCTGTGAAGGCTTTGGAATACTGACGTGTGGACACCGGGGTCAGAGCGTGCACTTGTGGTTAGGCACTTTGCACCGGGGACGAGGGCAGGTAAAGTCGTTAGTTGAGAGAAGCAGAAGGCCGTACTATTTGCACAGGCTACGCCGAGTGTATCCTCAAGGCAGCTTCTCAAAGAGCAGGGAGGCAGAGGGCATCTCGACCAGCATCACCAAGAGCGTCCTGTCGCGAAATGTGCCACTTGCAAGCAGGCTACCGACGCGCAGCTTTCGCGGAAGGTACCTCCTCGCCAAGAGAGTGACACCTTGAGCGTGATCTGGGCAGCGATGTGTTCCCCGCCCCCCCCCCCCCGGAGAGTGATTCTAACACATATAGGTGCTAAGTGAGCTTAGCGGCACGACGTATGCCCCACAATGGCGAGGCAGAAGCATTTCAAAAGGCAGTGAACAGGCGCCAGTGCTTCCTCTCAGAGAACAAACGGTTCCCATGCCGTGCGTTCCCTCCTCGAAATGAAGGTGCAGTGTAGTGTGTTCAAAGAACAGTCATGATCGAGAGCGCTGCAGGGGTACACTCTCAAAAGTTAATGGGAAGATGCCCTCCCACGAGTGGCTATAGGCCGAACGCCGTGGAGTCCTTTCTCCTGCGTGCCAAAGGAGGAAACAAAAGGCCATCTTTTCGAAAAGAAAAGGGACCTACGGTGCTCCAAAACAACGACAGTATTTTGCAAGTACGGCCCTTTCACAGTATGGGACGTAACACCATGACTCGCTGCACCTGGCGTACTTGTAGAGGTCCTGCCGAAGATTTGTGCGGTTTCCAGGAGAGCTACCGGATGCCTTCGTTTCAGAAGCCAAAGGAACATGAACTTGACGCAAGCAGCCCGGCTTAGGCTGCCTCGCTCCACAAGTGTGTGTGGTCCGCAGGAAGGGACTTTGAACGTTGAATGAATGGCCCCCGTTACTTTTAGGGGTCTGGGGTGTAAGAGAAATGAAGGAACCGCAGAGGCGTTTTCAACAGACTGCCCTCTCAAACTAAAATTCTCCCTGGCGGCGGTGAGACTCTCTGGAGATCACGGTAGTGACTTGGACTGTAACTAACGCCTCCTCCAACAGGCCCTAGGCTCTGGAGGCTCCCTGTGCAGTCAAGACTGTTGTATCTGGCAACCAAGGCCATGTTTTGGCCCCGGTTTGCACGCCAGACGTGACGGGCATACCGAATATAATCCCTTCATGAGCTCCTTGGGTGAGCCAGGGTAATGTTAAGGTGAGCTGGCCTCCACAAAACAGAACCAAGGAGACTGTTGGGGAAAGGCTTTGAGATGGCAACGGTCAGCACGAGCTTGACAACTGCAAGGCCAGAAATCATTTCTTATCCTAGGAAACATCTCCTTCGCGGCGAAATCTTTCCTGGGCTGGAAGATACTAGGACCTCTGCAGCTAGCCAAATGTTGGACTGAGACGTCGTTGAGCTCTTTTGACTAGTCCTCTACAGCTGCACGCATTTCTCTGTGGCGTATGACAAGCAGGAAGCACACCCCGTCCACCGCAGCAGAAGACTGTTCCCCCAGCTTAGAAAGCACAGACAAGGGTGAGGGACGAGAAAAAGAGGGGAGCACCAGAAAGTGCTCTCTGCAAACGTGACAGGAAACCCTGCGTTGGACTCTCTCGCTTAGGAGAGTGGTAGGAGCTCTGTCCACAAACCGTTTGCAGAGATGCAGCCCCAGCCAGGCGGCAGGCTGCGTCCAGAGGGGAAGTGGAAGCAGTACGCCTGTGAAGGCTTTGGAATATTGACGTGTGGACGTCGGGCTCAGAGCGCGCAATCGTGGTGAGGCGCTTTGCCCCGGGGACGAGGGCAGGTAAAGCCGTGAGTTGAGAGAAACAGAAGGCTGAACTCTGCACAGGCTACGCTGAGTGTATCCTCAAGGCAGGCTTCTCAAAGAGCAGAGAAGCCGGCGGCCGTGTCGATCAGCGTGACCTAGAGCGTTCACGTCAAGAGAGGAGCCCCTTCAAACAGGCTACCAATGCACAGCTTTCGAGGAAGGTACCTCCACGCCAAGAAAGTGATACCTTGAGGGTGATCCGGGCACCGATGTGTTCCCCCGGAAGGTAATTCTACCACTTGTAACTCCTAAGGGAGCTGAGCCGCACAATGTATGCCCCACAATGGCGAGGCGAAAGCATTTCAGAAGACAGTGAACCACAAAGTACACAGGCCCAGTAGTGCCACCTACTCCGCTCAGAGAACAAACGGTTCCCAGGCAGTGCGCTCCCTCCTCGAATGGAGAGTGCAGGTTAGTGTGTTCAAGGAACAGTCATGCTCGAGAGCGCTGCAGGAGGGCCCTCTCCAAAGTTAATGAGAAGCTGCCCTCTCTCGAGTGGGTAGCGGCCGAATGGCCAGGAAATCGTTTCCCTGTGTGTAAGAGGAGGAAAGAGAAAGGGCCTCTCTCCAAAAAGAAAAGGAACCTATTGAGCTCCAAAAGAACGACAGCAGTTTTCAAGGACGGCCCGCTCAGTGCATCGGACCTAACACCATGAATCGCTGTGCCTGGCAAACTTGTAGACGTCCTGCCAAATATTGGGGGGGTGGGGGGGCTTCTCAGGAGACCTTCCGGAAGCCTTCGGTTCAGACGCCAAAGGAACGCGAACTCGCTGCCAGCAGCCTGCCTTAGGCTTCCTCGCTCCACGAGTATGCGTTGTCCCCAGGAGGGAGCTTGAACGTTGACAAGCCCCCGTTACTTTCAGGGGTCTGGAATGTAGGCGAAATGAAGGACGCACGAAGGCAATGGCACAATTCATGGCTTAGCCTAGGAAACAAGTCCTAAAGCAGCGCGTTCCTTCCTGGGCTGGAAGACATCTGTGAACTCTGTGGCAAGGCCACTTTTGGACTGAGACGTCCCTGAGCTCTTTGGACTAGGCCTCTACAGCTGCGCTCATTTCTCTGTGGCGTATGCCAAGCAGTAAGCGAGCCTCGTCCGTCACAGCAGGAGCCTGTTGCCCCGGCTTTAGAAAGTATAGCTAACGGTGAGGGAAAACGAAAGAGATGTGCTACCAGACAGTGCTGTCTGCAAACGTTACAGGAAACCCTGCGTTGGGCTCCCTCGGTTAGGAGAGTGGCAGGAGCTCTGTCCACAAACCGTTTGCAGCGATGCAGCCCCAGCCGGGTAGCAGGCTGCGTTCAGAGGGGATGTGGCAGCAGTACGTCTGTGACGCCTGTGAAGGCTTTGGAATACTGACGTGTGGACACCGGGGTCAGAGCGTGCACTTGTGGTTAGGCACTTTGCACCGGGGACGAGGGCAGGTAAAGTCGTTAGTTGAGAGAAGCAGAAGGCCGTACTATTTGCACAGGCTACGCCGAGTGTATCCTCAAGGCAGCTTCTCAAAGAGCAGGGAGGCAGAGGGCATCTCGACCAGCATCACCAAGAGCGTCCTGTCGCGAAATGTGCCACTTGCAAGCAGGCTACCGACGCGCAGCTTTCGCGGAAGGTACCTCCTCGCCAAGAGAGTGACACCTTGAGCGTGATCTGGGCAGCGATGTGTTCCCCGCCCCCCCCCCCCCCGGAGAGTGATTCTAGCACATATAGGTGCTAAGTGAGCTTAGCGGCACGACGTATGCCCCACAATGGCGAGGCAGAAGCATTTCAAAAGGCAGTGAACAGGCGCCAGTGCTTCCTCTCAGAGAACAAACGGTTCCCATGCCGTGCGTTCCCTCCTCGAAATGAAGGTGCAGTGTAGTGTGTTCAAAGAACAGTCATGATCGAGAGCGCTGCAGGGGTACACTCTCAAAAGTTAATGGGAAGATGCCCTCCCACGAGTGGCTATAGGCCGAACGCCGTGGAGTCCTTTCTCCTGCGTGCCAAAGGAGGAAACAAAAGGCCATCTTTTCGAAAAGAAAAGGGACCTACGGTGCTCCAAAACAACGACAGTATTTTGCAAGTACGGCCCTTTCACAGTATGGGACGTAACACCATGACTCGCTGCACCTGGCGTACTTGTAGAGGTCCTGCCGAAGATTTGTGCGGTTTCCAGGAGAGCTACCGGATGCCTTCGTTTCAGAAGCCAAAGGAACATGAACTTGACGCAAGCAGCCCGGCTTAGGCTGCCTCGCTCCACAAGTGTGTGTGGTCCGCAGGAAGGGACTTTGAACGTTGAATGAATGGCCCCCGTTACTTTTAGGGGTCTGGGGTGTAAGAGAAATGAAGGAACCGCAGAGGCGTTTTCAACAGACTGCCCTCTCAAACTAAAATTCTCCCTGGCGGCGGTGAGACTCTCTGGAGATCACGGTAGTGACTTGGACTGTAACTAACGCCTCCTCCAACAGGCCCTAGGCTCTGGAGGCTCCCTGTGCAGTCAAGACTGTTGTATCTGGCAACCAAGGCCATGTTTTGGCCCCGGTTTGCACGCCAGACGTGACGGGCATACCGAATATAATCCCTTCATGAGCTCCTTGGGTGAGCCAGGGTAATGTTAAGGTGAGCTGGCCTCCACAAAACAGAACCAAGGAGACTGTTGGGGAAAGGCTTTGAGATGGCAACGGTCAGCACGAGCTTGACAACTGCAAGGCCAGAAATCATTTCTTATCCTAGGAAACATCTCCTTCGCGGCGAAATCTTTCCTGGGCTGGAAGATACTAGGACCTCTGCAGCTAGCCAAATGTTGGACTGAGACGTCGTTGAGCTCTTTTGACTAGTCCTCTACAGCTGCACGCATTTCTCTGTGGCGTATGACAAGCAGGAAGCACACCCCGTCCACCGCAGCAGAAGACTGTTCCCCCAGCTTAGAAAGCACAGACAAGGGTGAGGGACGAGAAAAAGAGGGGAGCACCAGAAAGTGCTCTCTGCAAACGTGACAGGAAACCCTGCGTTGGACTCTCTCGCTTAGGAGAGTGGTAGGAGCTCTGTCCACAAACCGTTTGCAGAGATGCAGCCCCAGCCAGGCGGCAGGCTGCGTCCAGAGGGGAAGTGGAAGCAGTACGCCTGTGAAGGCTTTGGAATATTGACGTGTGGACGTCGGGCTCAGAGCGCGCTATCGTGGTGAGGCGCTTTGCCCCGGGGACGAGGGCAGGTAAAGCCGTGAGTTGAGAGAAACAGAAGGCTGAACTCTGCACAGGCTACGCTGAGTGTATCCTCAAGGCAGGCTTCTCAAAGAGCAGAGAAGCCGGCGGCCGTGTCGATCAGCGTGACCTAGAGCGTTCACGTCAAGAGAGGAGCCCCTTCAAACAGGCTACCAATGCACAGCTTTCGAGGAAGGTACCTCCACGCCAAGAAAGTGATACCTTGAGGGTGATCCGGGCACCGATGTGTTCCCCCGGAAGGTAATTCTACCACTTGTAACTCCTAAGGGAGCTGAGCCGCACAATGTATGCCCCACAATGGCGAGGCGAAAGCATTTCAGAAGACAGTGAACCACAAAGTACACAGGCCCAGTAGTGCCACCTACTCCGCTCAGAGAACAAACGGTTCCCAGGCAGTGCGCTCCCTCCTCGAATGGAGAGTGCAGGTTAGTGTGTTCAAGGAACAGTCATGCTCGAGAGCGCTGCAGGAGGGCACTCTCCAAAGTTAATGAGAAGCTGCCCTCTCTCGAGTGGGTAGCGGCCGAATGGCCAGGAAATCGTTTCCCTGTGTGTAAGAGGAGGAAAGAGAAAGGGCCTCTCTCCAAAAAGAAAAGGAACCTATTGAGCTCCAAAAGAACGACAGCAGTTTTCAAGGACGGCCCGCTCAGTGCATCGGACCTAACACCATGAATCGCTGTGCCTGGCAAACTTGTAGACGTCCTGCCAAATATTGGGGGAGTGGGGGGGCTTCTCAGGAGACCTTCCGGAAGCCTTCGGTTCAGACGCCAAAGGAACGCGAACTCGCTGCCAGCAGCCTGCCTTAGGCTTCCTCGCTCCACGAGTATGCGTTGTCCCCAGGAGGGAGCTTGAACGTTAACAAGCCCCCGTTACTTTCAGGGGTCTGGAATGTAGGCGAAATGAAGGACGCACGAAGGCAATGGCACAATTCATGGCTTAGCCTAGGAAACAAGTCCTAAAGCAGCGCGTTCCTTCCTGGGCTGGAAGACATCTGTGAACTCTGTGGCAAGGCCACTTTTGGACTGAGACGTCCCTGAGCTCTTTGGACTAGGCCTCTACAGCTGCGCTCATTTCTCTGTGGCGTATGCCAAGCAGTAAGCGAGCCTCGTCCGTCACAGCAGGAGCCTGTTGCCCCGGCTTTAGAAAGTATAGCTAACGGTGAGGGAAAACGAAAGAGATGTGCTACCAGACAGTGCTGTCTGCAAACGTTACAGGAAACCCTGCGTTGGGCTCCCTCGGTTAGGAGAGTGGCAGGAGCTCTGTCCACAAACCGTTTGCAGCGATGCAGCCCCAGCCGGGTAGCAGGCTGCGTTCAGAGGGGATGTGGCAGCAGTACGTCTGTGACGCCTGTGAAGGCTTTGGAATACTGACGTGTGGACACCGGGGTCAGAGCGTGCACTTGTGGTTAGGCACTTTGCACCGGGGACGAGGGCAGGTAAAGTCGTTAGTTGAGAGAAGCAGAAGGCCGTACTATTTGCACAGGCTACGCCGAGTGTATCCTCAAGGCAGCTTCTCAAAGAGCAGGGAGGCAGAGGGCATCTCGACCAGCATCACCAAGAGCGTCCTGTCGCGAAATGTGCCACTTGCAAGCAGGCTACCGACGCGCAGCTTTCGCGGAAGGTACCTCCTCGCCAAGAGAGTGACACCTTGAGCGTGATCTGGGCAGCGATGTGTTCCCCGCCCCCCCCCCCCCCCCCCCCGCGGAGAGTGATTCTAGCACATATAGGTGCTAAGTGAGCTTAGCGGCACGACGTATGCCCCACAATGGCGAGGCAGAAGCATTTCAAAAGGCAGTGAACAGGCGCCAGTGCTTCCTCTCAGAGAACAAACGGTTCCCATGCCGTGCGTTCCCTCCTCGAAATGAAGGTGCAGTGTAGTGTGTTCAAAGAACAGTCATGATCGAGAGCGCTGCAGGGGTACACTCTCAAAAGTTAATGGGAAGATGCCCTCCCACGAGTGGCTATAGGCCGAACGCCGTGGAGTCCTTTCTCCTGTGTGCCAAAGGAGGAAACAAAAGGCCATCTTTTCGAAAAGAAAAGTGACCTACGGTGCTCCAAAACAACGACAGTATTTTGCAAGTACGGCCCTTTCACAGTATGGGACGTAACACCATGACTCGCTGCACCTGGCGTACTTGTAGAGGTCCTGCCGAAGATTTGTGCGGTTTCCAGGAGAGCTACCGGATGCCTTCGTTTCAGAAGCCAAAGGAACATGAACTTGACGCAAGCAGCCCGGCTTAGGCTGCCTCGCTCCACAAGTGTGTGTGGTCCGCAGGAAGGGACTTTGAACGTTGAATGAATGGCCCCCGTTACTTTTAGGGGTCTGGGGTGTAAGAGAAATGAAGGAACCGCAGAGGCGTTTTCAACAGACTGCCCTCTCAAACTAAAATTCTCCCTGGCGGCGGTGAGACTCTCTGGAGATCACGGTAGTGACTTGGACTGTAACTAACGCCTCCTCCAACAGGCCCTAGGCTCTGGAGGCTCCCTGTGCAGTCAAGACTGTTGTATCTGGCAACCAAGGCCATGTTTTGGCCCCGGTTTGCACGCCAGACGTGACGGGCATACCGAATATAATCCCTTCATGAGCTCCTTGGGTGAGCCAGGGTAATGTTAAGGTGAGCTGGCCTCCACAAAACAGAACCAAGGAGACTGTTGGGGAAAGGCTTTGAGATGGCAACGGTCAGCACGAGCTTGACAACTGCAAGGCCAGAAATCATTTCTTATCCTAGGAAACATCTCCTTCGCGGCGAAATCTTTCCTGGGCTGGAAGATACTAGGACCTCTGCAGCTAGCCAAATGTTGGACTGAGACGTCGTTGAGCTCTTTTGACTAGTCCTCTACAGCTGCACGCATTTCTCTGTGGCGTATGACAAGCAGGAAGCACACCCCGTCCACCGCAGCAGAAGACTGTTCCCCCAGCTTAGAAAGCACAGACAAGGGTGAGGGACGAGAAAAAGAGGGGAGCACCAGAAAGTGCTCTCTGCAAACGTGACAGGAAACCCTGCGTTGGACTCTCTCGCTTAGGAGAGTGGTAGGAGCTCTGTCCACAAACCGTTTGCAGAGATGCAGCCCCAGCCAGGCGGCAGGCTGCGTCCAGAGGGGAAGTGGAAGCAGTACGCCTGTGAAGGCTTTGGAATATTGACGTGTGGACGTCGGGCTCAGAGCGCGCTATCGTGGTGAGGCGCTTTGCCCCGGGGACGAGGGCAGGTAAAGCCGTGAGTTGAGAGAAACAGAAGGCTGAACTCTGCACAGGCTACGCTGAGTGTATCCTCAAGGCAGGCTTCTCAAAGAGCAGAGAAGCCGGCGGCCGTGTCGATCAGCGTGACCTAGAGCGTTCACGTCAAGAGAGGAGCCCCTTCAAACAGGCTACCAATGCACAGCTTTCGAGGAAGGTACCTCCACACCAAGAAAGTGATACCTTGAGGGTGATCCGGGCACCGATGTGTTCCCCCGGAAGGTAATTCTACCACTTGTAACTCCTAAGGGAGCTGAGCCGCACAATGTATGCCCCACAATGGCGAGGCGAAAGCATTTCAGAAGACAGTGAACCACAAAGTACACAGGCCCAGTAGTGCCACCTACTCCGCTCAGAGAACAAACGGTTCCCAGGCAGTGCGCTCCCTCCTCGAATGGAGAGTGCAGGTTAGTGTGTTCAAGGAACAGTCATGCTCGAGAGCGCTGCAGGAGGGCACTCTCCAAAGTTAATGAGAAGCTGCCCTCTCTCGAGTGGGTAGCGGCCGAATGGCCAGGAAATCGTTTCCCTGTGTGTAAGAGGAGGAAAGAGAAAGGGCCTCTCTCCAAAAAGAAAAGGAACCTATTGAGCTCCAAAAGAACGACAGCAGTTTTCAAGGACGGCCCGCTCAGTGCATCGGACCTAACACCATGAATCGCTGTGCCTGGCAAACTTGTAGACGTCCTGCCAAATATTGGGGGGGGTTGGGGGGGGGCTTCTCAGGAGACCTTCCGGAAGCCTTCGGTTCAGACGCCAAAGGAACGCGAACTCGCTGCCAGCAGCCTGCCTTAGGCTTCCTCGCTCCACGAGTATGCGTTGTCCCCAGGAGGGAGCTTGAACGTTGACAAGCCCCCGTTACTTTCAGGGGTCTGGAATGTAGGCGAAATGAAGGACGCACGAAGGCAATGGCACAATTCATGGCTTAGCCTAGGAAACAAGTCCTAAAGCAGCGCGTTCCTTCCTGGGCTGGAAGACATCTGTGAACTCTGTGGCAAGGCCACTTTTGGACTGAGACGTCCCTGAGCTCTTTGGACTAGGCCTCTACAGCTGCGCTCATTTCTCTGTGGCGTATGCCAAGCAGTAAGCGAGCCTCGTCCGTCACAGCAGGAGCCTGTTGCCCCGGCTTTAGAAAGTATAGCTAACGGTGAGGGAAAACGAAAGAGATGTGCTACCAGACAGTGCTGTCTGCAAACGTTACAGGAAACCCTGCGTTGGGCTCCCTCAGTTAGGAGAGTGGCAGGAGCTCTGTCCACAAACCGTTTGCAGCGATGCAGCCCCAGCCGGGTAGCAGGCTGCGTTCAGAGGGGATGTGGCAGCAGTACGTCTGTGACGCCTGTGAAGGCTTTGGAATACTGACGTGTGGACACCGGGGTCAGAGCGTGCACTTGTGGTTAGGCACTTTGCACCGGGGACGAGGGCAGGTAAAGTCGTTAGTTGAGAGAAGCAGAAGGCCGTACTATTTGCACAGGCTACGCCGAGTGTATCCTCAAGGCAGCTTCTCAAAGAGCAGGGAGGCAGAGGGCATCTCGACCAGCATCACCAAGAGCGTCCTGTCACGAAATGTACCACTTGCAAGCAGGCTACCGACGCGCAGCTTTCGCGGAAGGTACCTCCTCGCCAAGAGAGTGACACCTTGAGCGTGATCTGGGCAGCGATGTGTTCCCCGCCCCCCCCCCCCCCCCGGAGAGTGATTCTAGCACATATAGGTGCTAAGTGAGCTTAGCGGCACGACGTATGCCCCACAATGGCGAGGCAGAAGCATTTCAAAAGGCAGTGAACAGGCGCCAGTGCTTCCTCTCAGAGAACAAACGGTTCCCATGCCGTGCGTTCCCTCCTCGAAATGAAGGTGCAGTGTAGTGTGTTCAAAGAACAGTCATGATCGAGAGTGCTGCAGGGGTACACTCTCAAAAGTTAATGGGAAGATGCCCTCCCACGAGTGGCTATAGGCCGAACGCCGTGGAGTCCTTTCTCTTGCGTGCCAAAGGAGGAAACAAAAGGCCATCTTTTCGAAAAGAAAAGGGACCTACGGTGCTCCAAAACAACGACAGTATTTTGCAAGTACGGCCCTTTCACAGTATGGGACGTAACACCATGACTCGCTGCACCTGGCGTACTTGTAGAGGTCCTGCCGAAGATTTGTGCGGTTTCCAGGAGAGCTACCGGATGCCTTCGTTTCAGAAGCCAAAGGAACATGAACTTGACGCAAGCAGCCCGGCTTAGGCTGCCTCGCTCCACAAGTGTGTGTGGTCCGCAGGAAGGGACTTTGAACGTTGAATGAATGGCCCCCGTTACTTTTAGGGGTCTGGGGTGTAAGAGAAATGAAGGAACCGCAGAGGCGTTTTCAACAGACTGCCCTCTCAAACTAAAATTCTCCCTGGCGGCGGTGAGACTCTCTGGAGATCACGGTAGTGACTTGGACTGTAACTAACGCCTCCTCCAACAGGCCCTAGGCTCTGGAGGCTCCCTGTGCAGTCAAGACTGTTGTATCTGGCAACCAAGGCCATGTTTTGGCCCCGGTTTGCACGCCAGACGTGACGGGCATACCGAATATAATCCCTTCATGAGCTCCTTGGGTGAGCCAGGGTAATGTTAAGGTGAGCTGGCCTCCACAAAACAGAACCAAGGAGACTGTTGGGGAAAGGCTTTGAGATGGCAACGGTCAGCACGAGCTTGACAACTGCAAGGCCAGAAATCATTTCTTATCCTAGGAAACATCTCCTTCGCGGCGAAATCTTTCCTGGGCTGGAAGATACTAGGACCTCTGCAGCTAGCCAAATGTTGGACTGAGACGTCGTTGAGCTCTTTTGACTAGTCCTCTACAGCTGCACGCATTTCTCTGTGGCGTATGACAAGCAGGAAGCACACCCCGTCCACCGCAGCAGAAGACTGTTCCCCCAGCTTAGAAAGCACAGACAAGGGTGAGGGACGAGAAAAAGAGGGGAGCACCAGAAAGTGCTCTCTGCAAACGTGACAGGAAACCCTGCGTTGGACTCTCTCGCTTAGGAGAGTGGTAGGAGCTCTGTCCACAAACCGTTTGCAGAGATGCAGCCCCAGCCAGGCGGCAGGCTGCGTCCAGAGGGGAAGTGGAAGCAGTACGCCTGTGAAGGCTTTGGAATATTGACGTGTGGACGTCGGGCTCAGAGCGCGCAATCGTGGTGAGGCGCTTTGCCCCGGGGACGAGGGCAGGTAAAGCCGTGAGTTGAGAGAAACAGAAGGCTGAACTCTGCACAGGCTACGCTGAGTGTATCCTCAAGGCAGGCTTCTCAAAGAGCAGAGAAGCCGGCGGCCGTGTCGATCAGCGTGACCTAGAGCGTTCACGTCAAGAGAGGAGCCCCTTCAAACAGGCTACCAATGCACAGCTTTCGAGGAAGGTACCTCCACGCCAAGAAAGTGATACCTTGAGGGTGATCCGGGCACCGACGTGTTCCCCCGGAAGGTAATTCTACCCCTTGTAACTCCTAAGGGAGCTGAGCCGCACAATGTATGCCCCACAATGGCGAGGCGAAAGCATTTCAGAAGACAGTGAACCACAAAGTACACAGGCCCAGTAGTGCCACCTACTCCGCTCAGAGAACAAACGGTTCCCAGGCAGTGCGCTCCCTCCTCGAATGGAGAGTGCAGGTTAGTGTGTTCAAGGAACAGTCATGCTCGAGAGCGCTGCAGGAGGGCACTCTCCAAAGTTAATGAGAAGCTGCCCTCTCTCGAGTGGGTAGCGGCCGAATGGCCAGGAAATCGTTTCCCTGTGTGTAAGAGGAGGAAAGAGAAAGGGCCTCTCTCCAAAAAGAAAAGGAACCTATCGAGCTCCAAAAGAACGACAGCAGTTTTCAAGGACGGCCCGCTCAGTGCATCGGACCTAACACCATGAATCGCTGTGCCTGGCAAACTTGTAGACGTGTTGCCAAATATTAGGGAGGTTTTTCAGGAGACCTTCCGGAAGCCTTCGGTTCAGACGCCAAAGTAACGTGAACTCGCTGCCAGCAGCCTGCCGTAGGCTTCCTCGCTCCACGAGTATGCGTTGTCCCCAGGAGGGAGCTTGAAGGTTGACAAGCTGCCGTTACTTTCAGGGGTCTGGAATGTAGGTGAAATGAAGGACGCACAAAGGCGTTCTCAACAGAGTGCGCTCTCAAACCGAAGGTCTCCCTCGTGGTGGCGTGACTTTCTGCAAATCAAGGTAGTGACTTGGACTGTAACTAAGGCCTCGTCCAACAGCCCATAATTTTCGGGAGACTCCTAGTGCAGTCAAGACTGTTTTATCCAGAAACTAGGCCAGTGTTTTGGCTGCATTATGCTTGCTGCAGGTGATAAGCATACTGAATATAAATAGTCCGTTATTGAGATCCTTGGGTAAGTAAGGGTAGTTCTTGAGTGGCCTCTACAAAATAGAACCAAGGAGATTGGTGCGAAAACACTTTGAGATGGCAACAGTCAGCACGAGTTGGACAGATGCAATGCCACAATTCATTGCTTATGCTAGGAATAACTCCTAAGCAGCACGTTCTTTCCTGGGATGGAAAACATCTATGAACTCTGTGGCAAGACAACTGTTGGACTCAGACGTCATTGAGCTCTTTTGACTAGTCCTCTACAGCTGCACTCATTTCTCTGTAGCTTATGCCAAGCAGTAAGCAGGCCTCATCCACCGCAGCAGAAGCCTGTTCCCCCAGTTGAGAAAGTAAAGACAATGTTTAGGGAAGAAGAAGGAAATGTGCCACAGATAATGCTCTCTGCAAATGTTACAGGAAACCCTGCGTTGGACTACCTATGATAGAAGAGTGGTAGGAGTTCTGCCCACAAAGCTTTTGGAGAGATGCAGCCTCAGCCACGTAGCACGCTGTGTTCCAAGGGGAAGTGGAAGCAGTACCCCTGTGAAGCCTGTGAATCCTTTGGAATATTGACGTGTGGACATCGGGGTCAGAGCGTGCACTTGTGGTTAGGCACTTTGCACTGGGGACGAGGGCAGGTAAGTCGTTAGTTGAGAGAAGCCGAAGGCTGAACTTTGAACAGACTATAATGAGTGTATCCTGAAAGCAGCCTTCTCAAAGAGCAGAGAAGCAGAGGCCGTCTCGACCAGCATCACCGTGTCCAGTCACAAAAGGAAGGCCTTGGAAGTAGGCTACCAGTGCTCAGCTTTCGAGTAGGGTATGGCAAGGCAAAGAACGTGTGCCTTGAGGGTAAGCCAGGCAGCGATGTGTTCCGTAGGAAAGGAAATCTAGCAAGTGTAATTCCTAAGTGATGTAGGCTGCACAACATATGCCCCACAATGGGGGGGGGGGCAAAATCATTTCAGTCGGCCAGTGAACCATCAGATACACAAGCGCTGTATCACCAGCCCTTTCTCTCATAGAAGAAACAGTTCTGATTAATTGCTTTCCCTCCTGGAGTGGGAAATATATTTTAAGTGTGTTTACAGAAGAATTCTATTCAAGAGCGCTGCAATAGTACACTCTCAAAAGGTAATGGAAATCTGCACTCACTTGAGTGTGTAAAGGCCGAACAGGGTGAAGGCTTTTCCCACCGTGAAAAAGAAGAAAACAAAAAGGCCCCTTTCCCAAATAGAAAAGGTGCCTGTGGTACACAAAAGAAGGACAAAATTTTTCAACTATGGCTCTTTCAGTGTAGGGAGCTGAATACCATGACTTGCTGTGCCTGGCAAGGTTCTAGAGGTTCTGGCAAATATTTGTGAGGTTGCCACGAGAGCTGCCAGAAGCCTTGTGTTCAGAAGCAAAAGGACCATAAACTCCTGGCAAGCATCCTGCCTAGGCTTCTTCACTCCTCAAAGTATGCATTGTTCCCCAGGTAGGAGTGTGAACGTTGAAAGGCCCCCTTTACTTGCTCGGGTGTGGAATGTAGTAGAAATGAATGAAGCATATAAGGATTCTCTTTAAATAACGTATGCTCTGTGAAAGACACTGTTAAGAGAATGAAAAGACAAACCATTGACTAGGAAAAAAGTATCTGCAAAACACATAAAAGGCTTGTATCCAAAATACAGGGAGAACTCTTAAAACTCAACAAGAAAGAAAACAACCAATTTAAAAATAGGCTAATACTCTGAACAGACACGTCATCAAAAAAGATATAAAGATGAAAAATAAGCATATTATAAGTTAATCCACAGTATATGTCATTAAAGAACTGGAAATGAAAGTAGAAATGAAGTATCACTACGCATTTACTAGAATCACTAAAATCTAAAATACTGGCAACATCAAATGCTGGTGAGTATATGGAGCAATAGGAACTCTTATCCATTGCTGTTAGAAATGCAAAGTGGTGTAGCCCCTTTGAAAGACAATTTGAGAAGTTATTTAACAGCAAAGCATAGTTTTACCATATAATCCAGTAATCAAGATCCTTGGTATTTGCCCAAATGAGTTGAAAACATGTCCACAAAAAACTTTGCATGAGAATGTTAATAGCAGCTTTATTCACAATTGCCAAAACTTGGAAGCAACCAAGATATCCCTCAGGAAGTGAGTGGATAAATTGTGGGACATCCAGAGGATGGAATATTATTCAACACTAAAAAACAATGAGCTATGAAACCATAGAAACATGTAGAGTGGGGGAGTGTCCTTAGGAGTCTGTGCCCTTCTCTCCAGGATCCCCCTTCAGGGTGTTTTCATTCTGGACAAGCAGAGCTGGGCAGGAGTCTCCTCAGTTCCACCTCTTGGAGCTTCCATTGCTCTGCTTCCCATGCTCCCTTCTGCCCTCAGTGCTGACTCCAACCTCCCAGAACCCCCAGTACTGCTCCCTCTAGAGGCTGTGGGCACTGTCTACCTCTGCCCCAGACCCCAACTTGTCTCTTTTCTTGACTTTTCCTCTCCCTGCCACCCACTTCCCAGAGCATGACTCCAGCTACAAAAGGCTGGTCACTCAGACCATCAAAGCTTGCCCCTTCCAGCTGCAACTTCAAGGTGGCCTGTGAGTGGCCATGCCCATGGATGGGGGCAGGCAGCTCTGGCTTTATTTTTCCCCCTGTCCTTTTCACTCTCGCCCTCCTTTTTGCCCTGTTGTCTCCATTTTCTTCCCTAGAAATTTTCCATTTTTATCCATTTCAAGATGTTTTAAAAATGTGTTTATGGAAAGGGGGGATTGAGGTCCCAGAATGGACCTCTTCCCTCCTCATGTCCTTCTAGGAAAGCACTTCCACCTGGGAACTGGGCTTTTGCCCTAGCAGGAAATTCTGCACCTCCTTTGTAAGAGTGAGAGTGGAAGGAGGGGCTCTGAGGGGGCGGGGTGTATGCAAATGAACAGGGAGCCACTTTGCGGGATTTTTTATATTTTATTTTTAATTTTTATTTATCATTTATTTTATTTTGAAATATAGTTGATTAACAATGTTGTGTTAGATTCAGTTATACATATACATGCATCTATTCTTTTTCAAATTCTTTTCCTTTTAAGTTGTTACAGAATATTGAGCAGAGTTCCCTGTGTTATACAGTATGTCCTTGTTGGTTATCTATTTTAAATATAGTAGTGTGTATATGTCAATCCCAAACTCCCAATTTATCCCTCCCCCTTTGGTAACCATGTTTGTTTTCTAAGTCTGTGAGTCGGGTTCTGTTTTGTAAATAAGTTCATATGTATCAATTTTTTTTTTTAGATTCTGCATATGAGCAATATCCTATGATATTTGTCATTCTCTGTCTGACTTACTTCACTTACTATGATGATCTCCTGTTCCATCCAAGTTGTTGCAAATAGCATTATTTCATTTTTTAATGGCTGAGTAATATTCCATTGTATATATGTACCACATCTTCTTTACCCATTTATCTGTCAAGGGACATTTAGGTTGCTTCCATGTCTTGGCTATTGTAAACAGCATTGCAATGAACATTGGGGTGCATGTATTCTTTTGAACCATGATTTTCTCTGGATATATGCCCAGGAGTGGGATTGTTGGATCATATGGTAGCTCTACTTTTAGTTTTAAGGAACCTTCTGCATAGTGGCTGTACCAATTTATATTCCCACCAACAGCATAAGGAGGGTTCCCTTTTCTCCACACCCTCTCCAGCATATATTGTTTGTAGACTTTTTGATGATGCCCATTTTGATTGGTTTGTGGTGATGTCTCATTACAGTTTTGATTTACATTTCTCTAATAATTAGAAATGTTGAACATCTTTTCATGTGCCTCTTGGCCATCTATGTGTCTTCTTTGGAGAAATGTCTATTTAGGTCTTCTGCCCATTTTTTGATTGGGTTGTTTGTTTTTTTTTTCTTTTTTTTTACATCTTTATTGGAGTATAATTGCTTTACAATGGTGTGCTAGTTTCTGCTTTATATCAAAGTGAGGGTTGTTTGTTTTTTGATATGAGCTGCATGAGCTGTTTGATCAATGGAACAAGATAGGCAGCCCAGAAATAAAATCAAGAACCTGTGGTCAATTAATCTACAACAAAGGAAGCAAGACTATACAATGGAGAAAATACAGTCTCTTCAATGAATGGTGCTGGGATAACTGGACAGATATATGTAAAATAATGAAATTAGAACATTATTTAACACCATATACAAAAATGAACTCCAAATCGATTAAAGACCTAAATGTAAGACCTGATACTATAAAACTCTTAGAGGAAAACAGGCAGAACACTTTTTGACATAAATCACAGCAATATCTTTTTTGATCCATCTCCCAGAGTAATGGGAATAAAAGCAAAACTAAACAAATGGGACCTAATTAAACTCAAAATCTTTTGTACAGCAAAGGAAACCATAAAAAAAATGAAAAGACAGCCCACAGAATGGGAGAAAATATTTGCAAACGATGTGACCGACAAAAGATTAATCTCCAAAATTTACAAATGGTTTGCGGGATTGATGCCTCTCCCAGTCCTGCCTAGTCATGCACCAGGGGAACCCAGTGGTCTCCCAGATCAGGGAGGAGGGAGATAGAAGGGACCCCAAGCCCCCAGCCTCCAGCCCCCTCCTCCTGTTCAGACCCAGGCTTGCGGTGGGGGGATGACTCTGGACTGTAGGGCACCCTGTCAGCTCCTTCAGTTCCTTCTGTCTCCCAGTTCCTCTGTTTTGCATCCCCTTCCATGCCCCTGTTGGGGCCTAAGGCAGACCATCCCAAAATATGCCACAAAGGCATATTGATTATTTTGAATTAAAGTTACTTGAGAAACAGCCTGTGGGTGGTTAAAAAACCACTCCGACACCCCCTTTCCTCCTGAAAGCAGGAGATAAGTCACTCATGTGAAGGTATCTACCCTGTACCAGGAGGATTAAAAGCATCCTTATTACCACAGTTAAGGAATTCTAGACTATGAAAGATGTATAAACAAAATTTGTTACTTATTCAATAGTCTGCTACCCCAAACACAAGCCCCTTTGTTTTGTTAAATCTTCACAAATTTTTTGTCTAAAATGATCTGTAAACAAACAGCCTACTTTGGTCCCTTTTGTCCACTCAGAGTGGAGTCCCATTTCTTTGAGACCTCTGTGCTTATGAATTAGTGTTTTTTTCTCCTGTTAATCCATCTTGTGGCAATTTAATTGTTATAACTAATCAAAAGAACCCAAAAGGGGTAGGAGGAAAATTTCCCCATCCTGATACTCCCTTTGACTTATTTCTGGCTCATTTTGGCCCCCTTCTTTCTTGAAAAATTCACCCCTTTCTCTCTTGGCTTTCCCACCCCCAGAGAAACAGGTATGCTCCAGTTTTAATGACTAACTCATAGAAGCAGCTCCTGTCCACAGCATCCCCTGACCTGATCCCTCGAGTCAGGCTCATTTTGGACTCCAGAAGGTTGGACCTTGGACTTATGCCTCAGGGCATAAGTCAATAAGAGCTCAGAGTCAGAGACTTTGCTCCAGGGTCACACCAGGAGACTGTCCTTCTCCCTCATCCTGTGATGACTCAACAGCCTCTCTCTGTCTGAAAACCCGTAGGTCCTCACTTCTGGGGGTGGGACCACAAGGACCCTCTGGAGAGGCTAGCATGGGAGGTGGAGCCACCTATTCCCAAGTCCCCTTCCGTATATATGCTGTCTACCAAAGATCTGCTTCAGATCTAGGGACACATAAAAACTGAATGTGAGGGGATAGAAAAAGGTATTCCATGCAAACGAAAATCAAAAGAAAACTGGATAGCAATACTCATATCAGACAAAATAGACTTTAAAATAAAGACTGTTACAAGAGATAAGGAAGGGCACTACATAATGATCAAGAGATCAATCCAAGAAGAAGATATAACAATTGTAAATATACATGCACCCAACATAGGAGCCCCTCAATATATAACACAGATTCTAACAGACTTAAAAGGGGAAATCAAGAGTAACACTATTTTAACACCCCACTTTAACACCCCACTTACAACAATGGACAAATCATTCAGGCAGGAAATCAATGAGGAAACACAGGCCTTAAATGATACATTACACCAGATGAATTTAACTAATATTTATAGAACATTCCACCCAAAAGCAGCAGAATACATTTTCTTCTTAAGTGCAAATGGAGCGTTCCCCCAGATAGATCACATCTTGGACCACAAATCAAGCCTTGGTAAATTAAAGAAAATTGAAATCATATCTAGCATCTTTTCCAACTACAAAACTATGAGATTAGAAATCAACTACAAGAAAAAAACTGTGAAAAACACAAACACGTGGAGGCTAAATAGTATGTTACTAAACAAACACAGGATCAGTGAAGAAATCAAAGAGGAAATTTAAAAATACCTAGAGACAAATGAAAATGAAAACATGATGATCCAAAACCTATGGAACAAAGCAGTTCTAAGAGGGAAGTTTATAGCAATACAATCTTATGTCAGGAAACAAGAAAAATCTCAAACAACCTAAAGTCACACCTAAAGCAACTAGAGAAAGAGGAACAAACAAAACCCAAAGTTAGTAGGAAGAAAGAAATCATAAAGATCAGAGCAGAAATAAATGAAATACAGATGAAGAAAACAATAGAAAAGATCAATGAAACTAAAAGCTGGTCCTTTGAAAAGATAAAAAATTGATAAACCTTTCACCAAACTCATCAAGAAAAAAAGGAAGAGGGTTCAAATCAATAAAATTAGAAATGAAAAAGGAGGAGTTACAATGGACACCACAGAAATACAAAGGATTATAAGAGACTACTACAAGCAACTATATGCCAATGAATAGGCAACCTAGAAGAAATGGACAAATTCTCAGAAAGGTACAATCAACACTGAACCAGGAAGAAACAGAAAATATGAACAGAAAAATCACACATACTAAAGTCAAAACTGTGATTTTAAAACTTCCAACAAAAAAAAGTCCAGGACTAGATGGCTTCACAGGCGAATTCTATCAAATACTTAGAGAAGAGCTAACACCTATATTTCCGAAACTCTTGCAAAAAATTTCAGAGGAAGGAATACTCCTAAGTTCGTTCTATGAGGCCATCATCACCCTGATTCCAAAACCAGAAAAAGATACCACAGAAAAAGAAAATTACAAGCCAATATCACTGACCAACATAGTTGCAAAACCCCTCAAAACATACTAGCAAACTGAATACAACAATACATTAAAAGGTTCATACACCCTGCAAGTGAGATGTATCCCAGGGGATACAAGGATTTTTCAATATCCACAAATCAATCAGTGTGATACACCACTTTAACAAACTGAAGATTAAAAAACCATATGATCATCTCAATAGATGTAGAAAAAAGCTTTTCAAAAATACATCATCCATTTATGATAAAAACTCTCCAGGAAGTGGGCATAGAGGGAACCTATCTCAACATAATAAAGCTTATATATGACAAACACACAGGTAACATCATTCTCAACAGTGAAAAACTGAAAGCATTTCCTCTAGGATCAGGAAAAGACAAAGATGTCCACTCTCGCCACTTTTATTCAACATAGTTTTGGAAGTTCTAGCCATGGCAATCAGAGAAGAAAAAGAAATAAAAGGAATCCAAATTGTAAAAGAAGAATTGAAACTATCACTGTTTGAAGATGACATGACACTATACATAGAAAATCCTAAAGATGCTACCAGAAAACAACTAGAGCTCATCAATGAATTTGGTAAAGTCGCAGGATACAAAACTAATTCACAGAAATGACTTGCATTCCTATACACTAACAACGAAAAGTCTGAAAGGGAAATTAGGGTAACAATCCCATTTTCCATCACATCAAAAAGAATAAAATACCTAGAAGTAAACCTACCTAATGAGGCAAAAGACCTGTACTCTGAAAACTATAAGATGCTGATGAAAGAAATCAAAGAAGACACAAACAGATGGAAAGATATACCATGTTCTTGGATTGGAAGAATCAATACAGTGAAAATGACTATACTACCCAAAGCAACCTACAGATTCAATGCAATTCCTATCAAATTACCAATGGCATTTTTCACAGAACTGGAGCAAAAATTTTCACAATTTTTATGGAGACACAAAAGACCCCAAATAGCAAAAGCCATCTTGAGAAAGAAAAACGGAATTGGAGGAATCAGGCTCCCTGACTTCAGACTATACTACAAAACTACAGTAATCAAAACAGTATAGTGCTGACACAAAAACAGAGATATAGATAAATGGAACAAGATAGAAAGTCCAGAGATAAACCCATGCACCTATGGTCACCTAATCTATGACAAAGGAGGAAAGAATATACAATGGAGAAAAGACAATGGAGAAAAGACGGTCTCTTCAATAAGCTGTGCTGGGAAAACTGGACAGCTACATTAGAACACTCTCTAACACCATACACAAAAATAAACTCAAAATGGATTAAAGACCTAAATGTTAAGACCAGATACTCTAAAACTCTTAGAAAAGGCATAAAATAGGCAGAACACTCTCTGACATAAATTACAGCAATATATTTTAAAATCTACCTCCTAGAGTAATGTAAATAAAAACAGAAATAAAACATGGGACCTAATTATACTTAAAAGCTTTTGCACAGCAAAGGAAAACATAAACAAAACAAAAACACAACCCTCAGAATGGTAGAATATATTTGCAAATGAAGCAAATGACAAGAGTTTAATCTCCAAAATATACAAACTGCTCATGTAGCTCAATATCAAAAAAACAAACCCAATCCAAAAAATGGGCAGAAGATCTAAATAGACATTTCTCCAAAGAAGATATACAGATGACCAACAAACACATGAAAAGATGCTCAACATCACTAATTATTAGAGAAATGCAAGTCAAAACTACAATGAGGTATCACCTTACACTGGTCAGAATGGCCATTCATCAAAAATTCTACAAACAATAAATGCTGGAGAGGATGTGGAGAAAAGGGATCCCTCTTGCACTGTTGGTGGGAATGTAAATTGGAACAAGCATTATGAAGAACAGTATGGAGGCTCTTCAAATAACTAAATATAGAAGTACCATATGATCCAGCAATCCTACTCCTGGGCGTATATCTGGAGAAAACCATAATTCAAAAAGATACATGCACTCCAATGTTCATTGCAGCACTAGTTACAATAGCCAGGACATGGAAGCAACATAAATATCCATCAACCAAGGAGTGGATAAAGAAGATGTGGTACATATATACAATGGAATTATTAGCCATAAATCGAATGAAATTAATGCCATTTGCAGTAAACTTGGATGGACCCAGAGATTATCATACTAAATGAAGTAAGTCAGACAGAAAAAGACAAATATATGTGTAATCTAATAACAAATGATACAAGTGAACTTATTTACAAAATAGAAACAGACTCACAGATCTCGAAATCAAACTTATGGTTACCAAAGGGGGAGAATGATAAATTAGGAGATTGGGATTAACATATACAGACTACTATATATAAAATAGATAACTAATAAGGACCTACAGTGTAGCACAGGGAACTATATTCAATACTCTGTAATAATCTATATGGGAAAATAATCTGAAAAAGAAGGGATATGTGTATTTGTATAACTGATTCACTTTGCTGTACACCTGAAACCAACACATCATTGTAAAGCAACTATACTCCAATAAAAATTTCAAAAAATAGTGAGTACATTGCAGCTTAATTCCATATGGATTAGGGCCTCAGAGTCAGCATTAGAGTTTATAGGGTCTGGGGAATAGGATTCTGGTGAGGACCCTAATGTTAGGGCTGGAGTTAAGGTTGGAGTAACGCCTCAAGGTTAGGACATTTTAGATTTAAGAATTAGGGTTAGTGTTTGGGTTGGTACCTTAGGGTTAGGTGACTATCAGGATTAGGATCTTAAAAGGAATGATCCCTATCAGCTCTAAGAGCAGAGCTCTTAGACATGTTGTTAAGGAAGAAAAGAAATGCACAAAAGTGCATATTTTATAATCCCATTTTTGTAAAACGAATGGTACCAAATTTTTCTGTGTGCCATTTATGTTTATACATGTACATTCATAGGAGAATATCATTAACATTGGATAAAGGCAGGGAGTGGAGGGAAAAAGACTTTTAACTGCATTTTCAAAGAAGGGGTACCCACCTCTTTTGACCCCACTGATTTAATAGGGAAAGAATCATGGGTCCCCAAGCTTCCATCTTCTGCCTGGCTCCTGTCCACCTTTCCATATCCAGTCACTTGTCTGTGGACACCTTCATTTACAAGATGATGAATACAAATGATATCCACATCCTTAGGAGAGAGGCAGACCCTGCCTTTTATGGCCACAAGAGGCAAAATAGAATACAAAACACAAAATTCAAATATCTCTGATAATAAACCTAAGGCCTCTGAGAGAAGAGTCTCACATACAGAAGTCAGGGTATCATCTTTGCAGCAGACCATGCTGAAGTGGAAGCAGTGGATGTCCCTACCCCAGGTCAGCACTTGTCTCATCCAGGAGGCTGCCACTCCATAAGCCCATGGTCTCTTAAGTTATGCTAGACACTCCCCTTGCACTTAAGCCTGTGAAATTTGGCACGTGTCCCCTGAATCACCTATCATATCTTGAGGCTCTGAGCCAGCCTGCTGTGTATCTGTCTGACCACTTCTAGGGGAAGGAAAAGGAGTCTTGACCATAGCCAACCTTCTTAGTACCCTGGTGCTGCCATACCCTGATGCTCAGCATCGGCTGTAGGAAACAAATGCTAGGCTTCAACCCTAAGCAGCAAGGGTCATATTTTGACTGTCCAGTGTCTACAATTCCACAATCAGTGACTCTCTCCCAGGACAGTCTGCTGTGGGAATTCCTCCTCCTCCATATCCATGAAGGGGCCTATAGGAAATGGTTAGGGTGGGATCACTTTTCTCTCCACCTAACACTAGGTTCTCTTTCCCTGTCCCAATCTAGAACAGTGTAGTCTTCCTCTGGCATGGGCCTCACAGAGCCCTCTGCTCCAGTGTTGGTGTCACATCTTGTCTCAGCCTTCTCGTCCTCATTTAGGACTTATCTCTGATTCAGGTCTCAGGCCCCTATCCTCTTAAACAGTTGAAGCTCTGCCCCAGCTCTCACTATTCTAGAATAGGAAACTAAATTGGATTTTATAAAGCTGGTGATGGAGAAGATGAGTGGCTGGAAGTGGGATGGGAAGACAGGTGAAATCTGAGGGGAAAAGAAGCAAGAGAGAAGGAGGAGTGTGTGTGCGAGACAGTGGATTGGCATTTGTCCTTGACCTGGTCTCACGTATCTGACTTGAGCACTTAGGTAGAGAGGGAGGTCAGAGGTTGAAGTTGATGGTGCCACCGACAAGGGGTTTTATGATGCTCTGGACACACAAACGCTTCAGTGGCATGACACAGAGAGTGTTCCAGAAGGAGGAAGGGGTGCTTCCCCCAAGCATGCATGGAAACTGGAACTGCTTGTGGCTCCTTGGGAAATGAAGGGTTGAGGAGCGTCGTGAGCCAGCACCTTAGCTGAAACATGAGCATTCTCATGACAGTCAAGTGAAGCAGGAGGATTCTCTAAGGGGGGACAGATGTAGTCAACAGAGGGGGGAACTAGTCATAATAAGAGATAAAATGTACCAAACACTTAAGTATATGTCACACATGACGGTTCACACTTTTTAGACGATTATCTTATTTATGTATAAAAATAAACCTACATGGAATGTGATATTGCACTACAAGAACAGAGTACAGCCTAGGTGCTCGTGTTTGAGGGTCAGCTCCTATGCAGATGAGTCATGATGTCACCATTCTCAAGTTATTTGATTGCTCAGGGTCTTAGCTCCATCATCTGTAAAAGACAAAAATAGTTGTGATTACATGAAGAAGAATAAAAGGGACCATAAATGCAAAGCACTTGACATCATAGAGGACTTATATAAACACAGTTTAACTCTCACTTATGATTATCTCCATTTTATCTGTAAGTAAACAGAGGATCAATACCTCACCCAAGACACATACTGGAGTGTACAAGTCCACATTTGAATGACTGACCCTGAAACAAGAACAGAAAATCTTATCCTTGAAAATGCATTTCCCAACAGACGCAAAACTTACAGTGCTTAATATCAAAGTGGTGAGGTGATTTATGTATCAGTCCAAAAACTTTGTACCTATCCATATTATCTTTCAAAAGTAAGTGCCAGAGACCTTCAAGATGGTGGAGGAGTAAGACAGGGAGATCACCTTCCTCCCCACAAATACATCAGAAATACATCTACACGTGGAACTCCTACAGAACACTTATTGAACGCTGGCAGAAGACCTCAGACTTCCCAAAAGGGAACAGATGCCCTCAGGCGACCTACACTCAGAGGCAGGGCCAAATCCAAAGCTGAACCCCAGGAGCTGTGCAGACAAAGAAGAGAAAGGGAAATTTCTCCCAGCAGCCTTGTGGATTAAATCTCCACAATCATCTTGATATACCCTGCATCTGTGGAATACCTGAATAGACAATGAATCATCCCAAAATTGAGGCGGGGACTTTTGGAGCAATTGTAGACTTGGCGTTTGCTGTATGCGACTGACTAGTTTCTGGTTTTATGTTTATCTTTGTTTAGTATTTAGAGTTTATTATCACTGGTAGATTTATTGATTTGGTTGCTCTCTTCCTTTTTTTAATATGTTTATGTGTATATTTTTTCCTTTTTCTCTTTTTGTGAGTGTGTATCTGTATGCTTCTTTGTGTGATTTTGTCTGTATAGCTTTGTTGTAACATTTGTCCTAGGGTTCTGTCTGTCCGTTTTTTGGGTTTTTTCTAGTATAGTTTTTAGCACTTGTTATCATTGTTGAATTTATTTTCTGGTTTGGTTGCTCTCTTCTTTCTATTTTTTAATTACTTTTTTATTTTTAGTTTTAAACAATTTTTAAAACTTTATTTCTTTTTAATTAATTAATTAATTATTCTCTCCCTTTACTTCTGAGCCGTGTGGTTGACAGGGTCTTGGTGCTCCAGCTGGGTGTCAGGTCTGTGCCTCTGAGGTGGGAGCGCCAAGTTCAGGATATTGGTCCACCAGAGACCTCCCAGCCCCACATAATATCAAACGGTGAAAGCAATTAGGAATTGAGGAAAGTATATCACCTCCTACCTTAACGATATCAGAACTATAAGAAAATACCACAAACAATTTCATGCCAACAAATTATATGACTTAGATGAAGTAGGCAAAGTCCCCAGAAAGCCACAAATTATTGAAACTAACTCAAGTAGAATTAGAAAACCTTACACCTATAACAAGAGACCTATAACAAGAGACTGAATTAGTAAATGAAAATTTTCCCATAAATAAAAACCCAGAGCCAAATGGCTTCACTGGTGAATCCTCCCAAATATTTTAAGAATAAATTGTACCAATCCTTCTACAAATTCTTCCATAAGTAGAGGAGGGAAGGAAGCTTTCCCAACTCATTCTGCATGGGCAGTATTAACCTGATACCAAAACCAGACAAAGGCATCACAAGAAAACAAAATTTCAGACCAGCATCGCTCATGAATACAGACACAAAAATACTCAAAAAATGTAAGCAAACTTTATTCCACAAAGAGCGTTTTACTTTGCAAATCAAAATCAACCAGGTTGTTGGAGGAACCCAAAATGGAATGCAGACTATGACAAATGAATCTAAGTGTGGTACAAATTGATTACATAACCTTGCTGCAGGGTTGCTGAAAGGAGTTAAACCAAGTAATTTTTAAAAGCAGTGTTTTCGTGGATGCTGCAAGGCTAAATACAGAAAGAATTGTACATAAACACTTCAGTAAATTGCTCACAGGGTTGGAAATTGTGAAACTACGTGCATTTTTAATTGGACAAATAAGTAAATATACTGTAGATAATTAAACCAGGTTTCTCTGGAGAAACTGTTGAAGAAGTTACACATAAGCCAAGGGGAACATTTCTAAAATGAACCCTGGTTCTACACTATATTAGAGTCTGAGGTATCAGTATGAACTCATTTACACACACACACACAGATGCATACACACCCACAGAAGCATAGAGAAATACAGAAATATATGTAAGTGTGTGTAAATGGGAACATATATTTCCAGTTCTGTCCGCTGAGAGGACCTAGAAAAAAAAATACTCCCTAGTAGCCATGAGCACACCAAAATGCCCAGATTTTGTTTTCTAAATTTCTTCTCCAATAAAAGGAACCAATGCTCCTTGGAAAAGTGGTAGACTCCAGAACTGGGGCAGGTAAAATACAAGATAACCCTGGAGCATCTTGTGGGCTAGACAGTAAATAAATCCTTGGGAAAAGCGGGGAGGAAGATGCAGCCATGTTAAAAAGACTCAGTATCTGATCTGAAAGAACTTATAATGGTCAAATCTGGAACAATTTGAGCAACAAAATTAACAGTGATAATAATAGATACAGCCCAAATAAAAAAATAAATATTGATGAGTCCATACAGATATAAATGACTGAATAAATAAATAAATGCAGAGAACTCTTCCTTAGAGAAGAATTCTAATTAAATGTAGAAGAACAAGAGAGGCAGAAAATCACCATTAGAACACCACAATGATAATTGCTGCAGGCAAGATCCACTGGTGATGGCAAAATTAGTGGTGAAAGTTTAAGGATAAACAGGAGTTTTGTGTAGCATCGAAGTATGACTCACTTAACTATGTATTAAATAGGGAGAAATAGTAACTACTCAGTGGAGAACGCTGGCGGATTCCACCTTAATCAGGTGATCAAGATTAATATTTCCCATATGCTGAGAAGGATACATCACCTATGTGGGATTTTTTCTTAAAAATCCATAAGCTCAATGTACTCATGAGAAAACAGCAGACAAATCCAAATTGAAGAAAATTCTACAAAATACCTAACTGGTACTCTTCAAATGTATATAGGTCACAAAAGATATTAAGATAGAAAAATGGTCGCACTTTGGAGTAGACTAAGGAGACATGACAACTAAATGAAATGTGGGATTCTGGACTGATACAGACACAGGGAGAAAATTTTACTGGAAAAATGGGGAAATCCAATTAAAGTCTGAAGTTTAGCTAATAACATTGTAACAGTGTTAATTACCTGGTTTCAATAACTGTTCTTTAAGATGTTAACTTTAGGAGAAGCTAGATGAAGACTAGTTGGGGATCTCTGTACTATCCTGCAAGTCTAAAATTATATCATATTTAAAATTTTTTAAAAGACTAAAGTTGTCACATCATTCCCTAACATACACTAGGCATGATCCAGCCCATAGTGAGGTCAGGTAGGCAGGTGACAAGCAGAGAGAGAAAAGGCAAGTGCCTTTCCAAAACACAGAAATCAGGACTCAGCATCTAGAGGTGTAAAGTGGTTCCAGATTTCCCAGCTGGGCCACAGAAAACCTGAAAAGTTAAAAGTCTGGCCACTCATACAAGCCAATTCTTCCTCCACTGTGAATTCAAAAAGCAAAGATAGGAATATTTGACAAATTAGCAAAAAGTCACATATGTATTCAACATATATTATTATATGTAATGTAATGTAATATTATATATGAATGGATAAAGAAGATGTACATATATACAATGGAATATTACTCAGCCATAAAAAGGAATGAAATTGTATCATTTGTAGAGATGTAGATAGACCTAGAGACTGTCATGCAAAGTGAAGTAAGTCAGAAAGAGAAAAACAAATATCATATATTAAAGCATACATGTGGAATCTAGAAAAATGGTACAGATGAAGCTGCTTGCAAGGCAGAAACAGAGACACAGATGTAGAGAACAAAGGTATGGACACCAAGGGGGAGGGTGAGTGGGATGAATTGGGAGACTGGGATTGACACATACACTAATATGTATAAAATAGATAAAAATAGATAACTAATGAAAAAATAGACAACTAATGTATAGCACAGGGAACTCTACTTAATGCTCTTTGGTGACCTAAATGTGAAGGAAATCCAAAAAAGAGGGGATATATGTATACATATAGCTGATTCACTTCCCTGTACAGCAGAAACTAACACAACATTGTAAAGCAACTATACTCCAATAAATAAATAAATAAAAATAAAAAGCAATAAATATGTGAGAAAAATAATAAATGTTATATTATAATTCTAATAAAATAAAATATGCAAAATCAAAAAAATATATATTCTATACATAACGTATTAAACATGTATATGTATATGTTATAAAATGTAATATGCACTGTTATACGTATTATATATGAATATGTAATATATACATGCAATATTACAAATATTATATATTGATATTATACATTATAATCACATACTAATTATACACATATATACATATATGTTATACATATATACATAGTATATTATACATCTGTAATATATAATGTATATATACTGTGTATTCTTATGTTACATTATATAATATATAGTATACACATAATATATATTACATTATATATGACTTTATATATAAATATATATGACATATAAATATGTGACTATATGTATGTGACATATATGACTTTGTTCATCAACTGAGTGTTCATGCGGTACCAAATGTTCAGAGAGAGAGAGAGAATATATAGATTCTAAGAAAGATGGACCAGGGCCCAATTAAGAAAATGGAGAAGGTGGGAAGAGGCAACTATAGCAGCAGTGGTATAGTTGGTATACTATATTATAGCAGTGGTATATTGCTCCTGCCTGGAGGAACACTGGTCCAAAGTGTCCCTCTTTTGTTGCAAGGATCCTGACCACTGGGGAACCACTGAGGGGCCAAGCAGCAAAGTACTGGGGAACAGACCCTGGTGGGCCAGGGAAAAGGAACAAAATTTTTTTAAGCCAGGTGGAGCAAGACAAACAGGGAAAACCAGGACAAACAGCCCATAGAAGTGGTTGCTCCAGCCAGCTACGGGAAGACCACTGGGCCTGGGGAGCTCTACATCTTCCAGAAGCTCCTCAGTTGTGAATTAGTTCTGGGGGCTGGCAGAGTGGAAACAAGAAGTCTGAGGGGCTCTGCAGTCTGAGATAGCTTCTGTCTTACCCTTCCAAGACCTTGTTGATCCACTGGATCGCAGCTCTCTTCTCCATGTCAAGGTCTTCAGCAATGACTCGATAACCTAGCTGGGGTGGTGGGGGCAAAATCAGTGGGCCATTTCGTCTCGAGGGCATCAGCAGAGGAATCTTGCGTTTCTGTTTCCGGTGTCTGGAGCTATCAGATGGCTGTGAGCAATATAAGTTTTGTTTCTGCTCTAAGGGGCCATCCACAACCTTTTCACGCTTGGTCTTCTTCTGTGGTTCCACTGAGGCTGAAGGGCTAGACTGACAGCCTTCCTCACTGGCTTTCTTTGAAAGCACACGAGGATGCAATGAGGCTGGGCCCAGGAGCCCCGCTGCACCTGGACCACTCTTCTGCAGCTGTGGGAAACCTCTAGTGGAGCTGTATGAACTGGAGATGGCATTTCGTTTGCTGCATGAGCTCAGAAAGTAGGTCTGGGATTTCCCAATCAGGATATCTTCAGAGCTCTTGGAACAGAAGTCTCTCTTCAGAGGCCCAGGCCCAGGCACAAAGGAAGAGAGGACCCCATTGGCCATCGGCCCTCTAAACACAGACTGCGCATTCCCACCGGGGTTCGAGCCACTTCTCTGTTCGTCCTGACTCTCGGGAGCTGAGTGTCCTTTCTTTTGCTTCATTAGCCCTTTCCTGCTCTCAGCCAGGGCTGTCAGGTCCTTCTCTTCCTTGGCTCTCAGTTGACTGCTTTCTTCGAGGGCCCTCACCAGGATCTCCTTTCCACAAAAGTTTGGGAGGTGAACAGACAGTGAAGACCACATACAGATGATTATCTGCTTCAGAGCCAAAAGGAGTGTCAGTTTGCCCTTAGCAGGTGCCATCTTCGGGATCACTGAGGTACAGAACATCTTGGAGCTGTAAGCAGACAGCAGTGGCTTCTACTCCAGGGCACCGAGGAAAAGACCCCCAGAAATAAACACCAGGCTTGCTGGATTAGATATTGCCACTGATGGGCTATGATAAACAGCCGACGGTGCCAACGACGACAGGGTGAAGCCACAGGATCCTAGTATGACAGCCTGTGAGCCAGGTCCAGGGTTGGGACCGCCGAGTGAAACCGGAAAGGGAGGGGAAAACGGCGGGCGGATTGCGCAGGCCCGAGGAGCTCGGTTCTCCCCGGCTGGTCCCCGCTTCGCAGAGCAGGCGACTGCTGGCGTCGGCAAGGCCGGCTCAGGTAACCGCCCATGAGGCACAATACTGAACGGTCGGGTCCTTCAAATGGAGTCAGTGGCTCAGAGAGGTTTCCATTAGCTACTGACTGTCGGGCGTGCCGCCTGTGACGCGTTGTTGGAACGAGTGAGTGAATAAAGGGGGCGCGAGACCTGCGAGAGGCCTCGCCTGCTTCCGGACCGCTGCTGCGGGCCTCGGGTGTTGGCAAGTGGAGGACCGGCTGCCTGGGGTGCAGCCGCCCTTCCCGCGGCCAGTCCCCAGCTTCTTCGCGGGAAAGTGACTGGCGGTGTTCCCCCAACCCGAACAGCTCCGGGCTTAGCAGCGCTCACTCTATGCTGGAGCTCTGGGGTCAGCACCGGATGCCCCAGGTGAAAGCCGTTCAGAACCTGTGCTGCCGAGATCCTGCGGGATGGCATAGCCACCCAGGCGTCTAGGGGGAAGGAGGACCACAGGAGGGAACCCACGGGATGCGGGAAGCCAGAGTGGATGTGCTGTCCCCCATCTTCCTCTCCTTCCCAGAGAACCTTACTTTCCAGGTGCCCCTTCTTGGCTCCCCGTCCCCTTCCCTGGGAAGTAAGGTTTCCAAGACAGTTTATAATGACCAGAAGTCAAAACTTACAGGTAGAGAACTGGTATCTTTTTAGGCAGCTCTATGTCCAGGAGCTATGTTATCTGGGACCTAAAACTTGAATTCCTGTTTTGAAGGTCGTGCTTTACCTTCATCCTAATCTCTGTTTTCTGCCTCTTAGCAGATCCTGTAGGCCTTTGTGTCATTCCTTTTCAGTAAGTTTGTGTCTATGGGATGGGAGAAGTGACCTGGCAATTTAAATTTGAACTCAGAATTTGGCTCCCTGTAAGTATTCTGACTGAAGTTAATATTTTTAGTTGAATGGTGAATACATTAGAATATTCAGACTATATAAAAATCTTTGAGGTTTTAGTAATTACCCCCACTTCTTTGGTTTTGTTTTTTTTGTTTGTTTGTTTTGAAATCTTTTTGCCTTATTTTGAATTGTTATCACTTAGTGAATGACCCGTGACCTTTTACCAGGCCAGGTCATTTTTCAAAGGAGTTATTCCAGTCATTGCTGCTCTCAGCAGGCAGAGGAGGGAAGTATGATTTTGTGTAACCATCGTCTAAAGGGCTATACTTAAATATTCTAGTGGGTTCTAAAATTCAGGAGTTTGACTTTCATTTTTATGCAAAAAATTTTAACAAGACTGACTTAATCTCCCAGTGTTTTATCTGCCTGCTGTGCTTCAAAGCCCTTTTTAAAATGAAATAAAAGAAAAGTTTATGATGGGTGGATATTCTACCACAATATGAATGGAGTTGTTCCAGGTATTTGAAGGTTCTCAGTTAAAGAATAAATCCTAATTATAGACACATTAAAATTTGTTATCCAACGAGTATCATCTTAAGGAATTTTTTCAACCATTAATTTTTAAAACAACTTTATTGAGATATAATTTATGTACTATAAAATTCACCTGTATTAATATTACACTTCAAGAATCTTTAGTAACTTTGTAAAGTGTGTAACTTTCACCAATATCTAATTTTATAACATTTCTATTAACCCAAAAAGAAAACTCATGCCTATTTGCAGTCACTTCCCATTCTTACTCACAGGCCTGGGCAACCACTAATGTACTTTTTGTCTCTATAAATTTGCCTCTTCTGGACACCTTTCATATAAACAGACTCTTACAATATATGGTCTCTTGTGCCTCGTTTCACTTAGCATGTTTTTGAGGTTCATCTGTATAGCAGCTTGTATTAGTAGTTCTTTTTTGTTGTTGTTGTTAAACAACAGAAATATATTTTCTCACAATTCTGAGATCAAGTTGTCAGCAGAGTTGATTTCTCCTGAAGCCTCTCTCCTTGGTTTGTAGATGGCCTGTGTCTTTTCTCCCTGTATCTTCATATGATCTTTCTTTTCTCTGTGTGTGCATGTCCTGATCTCTTCTTTTAAGGACACAAGTCGAATTGGGTTTGGGCCCACTCCCAATAACCTCATTCAACCTTAATTGCCTCTTTAAAAACTCTGTATCCAAATACAGTCACATTCTGAGGTACTAGGGCTTAGGACTTCAACATATGTATTTTGCAAGGATACAATTTAACCTATAACACTCCACCCTCTCAGCCTCCAAATTTCAAGTCCTCAGATGTGAAATATATGTCCCATTCCAACAGCCACAAAAGTCAACAGCCATTCCAACAACAACTCTAAGTCTTAAATTTCATCTAAATAGCATCTAAATCAGATATGAGTGAGACTAGTGGTATGATTCATCCTGAGGCAAAATTCCTCTACAATAGTGAACCTATGAAACAAAACAAGTTATGGGCTTCCAAAATACAATGGTGGAACAGGTATTGGATAGATATTCCCATTCCAAAAGGAAGAATTGGAAAGAAGAAGGCTGACAAGTCCTAAGCAAGCCCAAAACCTAGCAGGGCAAATTCCGTTACATTTTTAATTTATTCAAAGATTTTGTTTATTATATCAACCTCAGTACTAGAACTCACAACTTTTACTCTCCAGTCTGCAATATTTCTACAGCACACATTTGCGTGCTGACATTTTTTGTGTGACATTAATATATGTGGCTAATTTTAAGAAACTTCTGTGGAAAGTTCCATCAGATTTTAAGGAAATCCACTTTGGCTGAATTTTCTGTCCAACAAGGGTGGTGGCTCTGCCCTCTTCTCCCAGAATTTTATCCCCAAACCCTCTGGAACCAATGAGGAAATAGTCCTGCTGCCTGGGTCTGTGCGTTCAGGACCCATGGTGGTAGTAGCAGCTCTGCTTACCCCTGACCCACCCTTAGAGTCATTCCTCCCTCTACTCGAAGGATGATGCATGTTTGCATCCAGATATCTCTATCATCTAATTTTCTGCTTGTAGAACCCCAGAAGTCTGACAGCCTTCCTTCATTTCATCCCACCTCTGTCCTCTTCAGTCCAAGCTGACTGTGCTTCTGCTGTGATTGGATCCATGTCACACACCCATAATCTCTTTAGTAAAGACTGTCCAGCCACATCTTTGGTGTTCTCTCCTGAACACACTTTCTCATTTTTTTGCAATATGAATAGGCTGAGAATTTTTGGCCTTCAAGTTCTGGTTCCTTTTTGCGTAATAATTTCTTTTTCAGTTGTCTCCCTCTCACACTTTACTATAAGCAGCAAGGAGAAACCCAGTCACAGCTTCAACATTTTGCTTAGAAGTATCCTCCGTTAAATATCCAAGTTCATTACTGACAACTTTTACTTTCTACAAAACACTAGAACACAATTTGGTCAAGTTCTCTGCCACTTTGTAACAAGGACTGCTTTTCCTCCAGTTTCCAATAACATTCCTCATATCCATCTGAGACTTCCCCAGAAGCACCTTTAACATTCATATTTGTGTCAATATTCTGTTCATGATGAAATATATAGAAACAGATATATATAGCATATATATATATATATATATATATATATATATATATATATATAAGCAGATATAGTGATAGGCGCTTTCTGTACAGTTCTCTCTTTCTGAGCTCTCAGAAGAATCACCTTGAATGACCATATTTAGTCTCTTCAAGACAATCTAGGCTTTTCTAACATGCATCTCAAAACTCTTCTCATTACCTAGTTCCAAAGCCACTTCCACATTCTTAGGTATTTGTTACAGCAATACCCAACTTCCTGGTACCAAAATCTGTTGGAGCTGCCATAACAAAGTACCTCAGAATGGGTGGCTTAAACAACAGAAATTTATTTTCTTACAATTCTGGAAGCTAGATGTCTGAGATCAAGGTGTCAGACAGAGTTGATTTCTTCTGAGGTCTCTTTCTTTGGCTTCTCCCTGTGTCTTCATGTGGTCCTTTGTCTTTATTACTTGTTTTGGCTGAAAAATATTCCATTGTATGTGTATATCACACTTGTTAATCCATTCATCAGTTGATGGACATCTGAGTTGTTTCCATTTTTGGGCTATTGTAAACAATGCTGCTGTGAACATTTGCATACAAGTCTTTGTGGGGACACATTTTTTTTGGAGAGGATTGTCAGATGATGCAGTAAATCTATGTTTAACATTTGAAGAAACTTCCAAACTGTTTTTTCAAAGTGGTTGCTGCATTTTAAATTCCCACCAGCAAGGCATCAAAGTTTCCATTTTGCTGCTTTCTCACCAGCAGTTGTTACCATCTGTCTCCATCTGTAGCCATTTCAGTGGGAGAGAAGTGGTATTTTATTGTAGTTTTAATATCCATTTCCCTAATAACTAATGATATTAAGCATCTTTTCATAATATTGGCCATTCATATTTCTTCTTTGGCAAAATGTCTATTCAAATATTTTGCACATCTTTAATTGGATCATTTTCCAAGTTTCAGTTCTCTATGAATTCTGGATACAAGTCCCTGATCAGATAAATAAGTTGCAAATATTTTCTACCAATCTGTGGCTTATCTTTTCACTTTATTGATGGTCTCTTTTTGAAACACAGAATTTTTTAATTTTGATGAAGTCCAATTTATCATTTTATCACCTGTGCTTTTGGTGTTATATCTAAGAAATCTTTGCCCAACTCAAGATGTGATATTGTGATTTATAGTAAGAAATATATATTTGGTTTTTGTCTCTATTTCTGACACAGAGTTCTTGATAAGAGCATCTTCTTTTCCAATGAGGTGACTGGGTGGACTCGTGGATGGTTCCTGGATGGGGACTAGTCACCAGAAAGACCAAACCATAATTAGAAGTTTGGGATTTCCAGCCCCACCGCCAGTTCTCCAGAGAGGAGAAAGGGGCTAGAAATGGACTTAATAATTGATCATGCCTATGTGAGGCAGCCTCCGTAAAATCCCAATAGCATGGGGTTCAGATAGGTTCCAGGTTGGTGAATACATCCATGTACCAGGAGGGTGATGTACCACAACTCCACAGGGACAGAAGCTCCTGAGTTTGGGACACTTCCATACCTCACCTGATATATCTCTTCAGCTGGCAGATCATCTGTATCCTTTATCATATCCTTTATTGTATAATAACCAGTAAACATAAATACAGTTGACCTTTGGAAAACACAGGTTTGAACTGTGTGGGTCCACTTATATGAAGATTTTTTAAAGTAAACACTACTACAGTACTACAAGATCTGCAGTTGGTGTATGTGAAACCATAGATACAAAGGGCCAATTGTAAAGTTATACTCAGATTTTCAACTGTGCAGGGGTCACCACCCCCAGCTCCCACATTGCTCACTGTTTAACTGTGTTTCCCTGACTTCTGTGACATGTTCTAGCAAATTAGTGAATCCAAGAGGTAGGAGGTCATGGTAACCTCTGATCTGCAGCCAAGTGGGATAGTTGTGGGGAAACTTGGGACCTATTACTTGTGATTGGCACCTGAATGGGGGGCAGTCTTGTGGGACTGAGCCCATAATCTATGGGATCTGAGATGCTATCTTCAGGTACACAGTGTCAGAACTGAGTTAAATTGTAGGACACTCAGCTGGTGTCACAGAATTTCTTAGTGTGGGGAAAACCCTCACACACCTGGTGTCAGAAGTGTTGTGAGTGTAATAGTAGTGTGACAGTAAAGAAGAAACACACAAGAGGCTGGGTGAGGTTTTTCTTACACACAGGTCTCAAAGATTTATTCCTATATTTTTCTTCTAGGAACTTTATAGTTTTAGCTCTTACATGTAGGAATATGATCTACTTTGAGTTAATTTTTGTGTATTGTGTGAAGTAATGGTCCAAATTCATTCTTTTGTGTGTGGCTATCCCGTGGTACTAGCATCATTTATTGAAAAGACTGTCCTTTCCCCCATTGAATTGTGTTGGCACATTTGTCCAAAACTAATTAACCATAAATGTAAGGGTTTATTTCTGGAATCTCAATTCTGTTCCATTGGACTATGTGTCTTATGCCACTATCACTCTGCCTTAATTACCATGGCTTTGTAGTAAGTTTAAAAATTGGGAAATATATGTTCTTCAACTTTATTATTTTTTTAAGATTGTTTTAGCCATTCTTGGTTCCTTGCATTACCATGTGAATTTTAACATTAGTTTGTCAATTTGAAAAAAAAAAAAAAAAAGACCAGCTGGGATTTTGATAGGGATTGCATGGATTTGTAGAATCAACTTGGGAAATACTGCCATCTTAACAATATTAAGTCTTCCATCCATAGACATAAGGTATCTTTCAGTTTATTTGGGTCTTCCTTGGCTTTCGGTACCAATGTTTTGTGGTCTTCCGTGTACAAGTCTTCCACATCTTTCATTAAATGTGTTCCTATGTATTTTATTCTTTTTGTGGATAAGTGAATGAAATTGTTTTTCTTACTTTCATTTTCAGACTGTTCATTGCTGTTTTATAGAAATGCAATTAATTTTGGTATATACATCTATCCTGCAACATTCTTGAACTCCTTTTTAAGTTGTAGAAGCACACACACGTGTGTGCGTGCATGCATGTGTCTCTTAGGGTTTTTCTATATATAGGAACTTGTTCTATGTGAATAAAGACTGTTTTACTTATTTTCCAATCTGGATTTTTTTTTCCTTCTCTAGTCTCACTGGATAAAACCTCCAGTGCAATGTTGAATAGAAGCAATGAGAGTAGACTTCCTTCTCGTGTTCCTGATTTTAGGTCGAAAGTGTCTAGTATTTCACCACTAAGACCACCACGTATAATGTCACCTGTGGGTATTTTGTAAATACTCCTTATCAGGTTCAGGAAATTCCCTTCTATTCCTAGTTTATGAAGGGTTTTATTATGAGAGGGTGGTGGATTTTGTGAAACATTTTTATGCATCTGTTGTGATGATCATTTGCCCTTTATTCTATTATTATTGTGAATTATGTTCACTGAGTTTCAGATATTAAACCAACTTTGCATTCCTGGGGTAAATCCTACTTGGTCATGGCATATAATTATATATTTTGCCAGATTTGTTTTGCTTTTATTTTGTTTTTTTGTTTGTCTGTTTTTGTTTTTGTTTGCGGTACACAGGCCTCTCACTGTTGTGGCCTCTCCCGCTGGGGAGCACAGGCTCTGGACGTGCAGGCTCAGCGGCCATGGCTCATGGGCCCAGCCGCTCCGTGGCATGTGGGATCTTCCCAGACCAGGGCACGACCCCGTGTCCCCTGCATCGGCAGGCGGACTCTCAACCACTGCGCCACCAGGGAAGCCCTAATGCTACTCTTAATAACCACATCTACACTCACTGCTTTGAGAAGATTTTTAGTTATTATCAGTATTTCTTACAAGAAGATTTAGGTTTTCTGTTTCTTCTGGATTCAGTTCTGGTAACTTGTGTCTTTTATTCTAAGAATTTTCCATTTCATCTTAGTAGTCTAATCTGTTGGCATGAAGTTGTTTATACCACTCCCTTAAAATCCTTTTGATTTCTGTAAGGGTGGTGGTGATAGTCCCTCTTTCATTTCTGACTTTATCAATTTGTGTCTTCTCTCATTTTTCTTGATTAACAATGGCTAAAGGTTTGTCCGTTTTTTAAAATGTTATCAAACTTTTGGTTTTATTAATTTTCCCTATGTTTTTCTGTTTCCTATTTAACTTACTCCCACTACCATCCTTATTAGTTCCTTCTTTCTGCTTACTTTGGTTTAGTTTCCTCTTCTTTTTCTAGTTTCTTAAGGTGGAAAGTTAGGTTATTGATTTGAGATTTCTAATATATGTGTTTTAAGCGGTACATTTTCCTCTAAATATGACTTTATCTGCATTTCATAAATTTGGTTTCTTGTGTTTTTTATTTAATTCAGCTCAATTTCTTATTTGTCAATTTCCTTTGTGATTTATTCTACTCATTGGTCATTTGAAAGTGTGTTAATTTCCACATATATGTGGATTTCTCAAATTTCCTTATGCTGTTGACATCTATACATTAATTAATTTATTAAATTTATGAGAATTGTTTTATTGTATGGCATATGGTTTATCCTGGAGATTATCCCATGTATACTTGAGAAGAATTTGCATTCTGGTGTTGTTGGATGGAATATTTAATAGATGTCAGTTAGGTGTAGTTAACAGATAGTGTTGTTCAAATCTTCTACATTCTTGCTTATTTTCTAAGCAAATTTTCTAGTTGTCTTATTGATTATTGGGATTGGTATTGGAGTTCCAACTATTATTGTTGAATTGCTTGCCTCCCTTCAGTTTGGTCAGTTTTGCTTCATGTATTTCAGGGTTCTTTTGTGTTCATATATGTTTATAATTGTTATATTTCTTGATTGTGACTTTAATTGTAATAAATTTTCACGGTCTCTCTCTAGAAACATTTTTTGTCTTAACATTGATTTAACCTGATATTAATATAGGCTTTCCTGCTTTCTTTTTGTTACTGTTTGCATGATATATCTTTTTCTATAATCTTACTGCTAATCTATTTGTATATTTGAATCAAAAGTGTCTCCTTTAGAACCCTCTAGCATGGTTATTGGGAATGTAAATTGATATAGCCACTATGGAAAACAGTATGGAGGTTCCTTAAAAAACTAAAAATAGAACTACCACAGGACCCAGCAATCCCACTACTGGGCATATACCCTGAGAAAAACATAATTCAAAAAGAGTCACGTACCACAGTGTTCATTGCAGCTCTATTTACAATAGCCAGGATATTGGAGCAACCTAAGTGTCCATCGACAGATGAACGAATAAAGATGTGGCACAGATATACAACAGAATATTACTCAGCCATAAAAAGAAATGAAATTGAGTTATTTGTAGTGAGGTGGATGGACCTAGAGTCTGTCATACAGAGTGCAGTAAGTCAGAAAGAGAAAAACAAATACTGTATGTTAACACATATATATGGAATCTAAAAAAAAAAAAACGGTTCTGAAGAACCTAGGGGCAGGATAGGAATAAAGATGCAGATGTAGAGAATGGACTTGAGGACACGGGGAGGGGGAACGGTAAGCTGGGATGAAGTGAGAGAGTGGCGTGGACATACATACACTACCAAATATAAAACAGATAGCTAGTGGAAAGCAGCCACGTAGCACAGGAAGATTAGTTCGGTGCTTTGTGACCACCTAGAGGCGTGGGATAGGGAGGGTAGGAGGGAGACGCAAGAGGGAGGGGATATGGGGATATATGTATACATACAGCTGATCCACTTTGTTATACAGCAGAAACTAACACAACATTGTAAAGCAATTATACTCCAATAAAGGTGTTTTAAAAAAAGTAACAAACTGACAAAACTTTAATTACAATGACTAAGAAAAAAGAGAGAAGACTCAAATTATTACAATCACAAATGAAAGTGGAGACATTAAATGACCTTACACATATAAATAAAAAGGATTCCAACAAATTCTGTGAACAATTATATGCCAACAACTTAGATACATGGATGAGCTGGAAACATTCTTAGAAACAGAAAAACTACTTAAATTGACTCAAGAAGAAATAGAAAACCTGAACAGACTTTTAAAAAAGCAAAGAGTTTGAGTCAGTAATCAAAAACTTCCCAATAAAAAAGCCCAGGACCAGATGTTTTCAATGATGAAAACTACCAAACATTTAAGGAAGAATTAACACTAATTATTTTCAAACTCTTCCAAAAAATAGACAAGGAAAGGCTTCCTAACTCATTCTATGAGGCCTGCATAACCCTGATAGCACAACAAGATAAAACCACTGAAAGACAAACCGCAGAACAGTATGCCTTATTAATATAGATACAAAATTCTCTACAAACTTTTAAGAACCATATCCAGAAGCTTATAAAATAATTACACATCATGACCAACTGGGAATTATCCTAGGAATGCAAGGGTGATTCAACATCCAAAAATCAATGTAATACAACACATTAATAAAGTGAAGGAAAAAATACTTGATCATTTCAATGGATGAAGGAAAAGCATTAGACAAAATCTAAGAAACTTTCATGACAAAAATGTGCAACAAACTAGGAATAAAAGGGAACTTCCTCAATATGATAAAGGTCATCTATAAAACCTCAGCTAAAATCATACTTAATGATGAAAGACTGGAGGGAGATCAAGATGGCAGAGTTAAGAGGACAGAGAGCTCACCTCTCCACTGCCCCAGCCCCAAACACATCAAAAATACATCTACATGTGGAAGAGTCCTCACTGAAAACTGGCAGAAGGACATCTGTACAACCAAGCTGTAAGAGAGATACACATGTAATCGGGTTGGAAGGAAAACATAGCAATTGGATTGGGACCTGTGCCCCTGGGATGGGACTCAGAGGAAAAGGGAAATTGCATGAGCAGACATGTGCCCTGGGGAGTGAGCAGGTCAAGCCACAGACTGGGTGTCCCATTCCTGGCATCCTAGATGGAGGAGACAAGTCCCCTTCACTGGTTGGAAGACCACTGCAATAAATAAAAGGGTGGAATAAGCCTGGACTCTGCTCATGAGGAGTGCAGGCATGCTGGCTGGCCCCCAAGGCAAGGCAAAGAGATATTCACAACAGAACGGCTTCACAACAGAACAGGGGTAGCAGAGGCAGGGTGCAGTGTTTAGCTATGAGAGACAAAGGGGGTTTGCACCTGAGACTGTGTCTGAATAGAGCCATAGATACCTACAAAGGCAGTGCATCAAAGCTGTCTGTGCCCAGAGCCAACTTGCTTTAGCACTCCCCTCCTCTGGGGCAAAAGTTCCAGTGCAAGGAGAGGGAAAAAAACACACACTTAAAGGGAACAGAGCCAGCTCAAGACTGACCCTTAGGGCTTCTGCTCCAGCAACTTGGGCTCAGACCCCTGACAGGGTGCTGGTGGCCACCGAGCAGAGAGGAAGTCCCACATCACACCGGGCTCCAGCTCTAGCAACTCCATCTCCAGCCTCACCCCCTACCATGGTGATAGTTGCCCACACACCCTGAGGAAAGATGTGACAGCCATCCACGTCAAAGCCAACCCTCCCACTAAAGGTATTAGGGACACACAGTTTGCATAGGGATGCTCCCACATAAGAATATCGCTTCAAGACTGAAACTGGTAACTGATTCATGCAATTCAGAAAATAAAAAGGCAGAGGAAATACTCTCAATTAAAAGATCAAGAGAAACCCTGAAAAAAATGATGAAATAAACAATTTACCAGATAAAGAATTCAAAACATTGGCAATAAAGATGTTAACAGAATTAGGGGAAAGAATTGATCTAAACACAAAACATTTTTTTTTTTTGTGGTACATGGGCCTCTCACTGTTGTGGCATCTCACTGTTGTGGCCTCTCCCGTTGCGGAGCACAGGATCCGGATGTGCAGGCTCAGCGGCCATGGCTCAGGGGCCCAGCCGCTCTGCGGCATGTGGGACCTTCCCGGACCGGGGCACGAACCCGTGTCCCCTGCATCGGCAGGCGGACTCTCAACCACTGCACCACCAAGGAAGCCCTAAACACAAAACATTTTAACAAGGAACTAGAAAATATTAAAAAAAAACCCAATTAGAAATTAATAATCCAATAGCTAAAATAAAAACACACTAGAAGTAATGAATAGCAGATTATGTGATACAGAAGAATGCATAAGTGATCTGGAAGAAAGAATAATGGAAATCACACAGTCAGAACAGCAGACAGAAAAACAAATTTTTTAAAATGAAAGTAAGAGATTACTGTAATAACATTAAGCATTCCAACATTTGTATTATAGGGGTTCAAGAAGGAAAAGCGAGAGAGAAGGGGTCAAAAATCGATTTGAAGAAATTTTGGCTAAAAACTTCGCAAAACTAATGAAGGAAATAGATATCTAGGTACGGGAAGGACAGAGGGTCCCAAATAAGGTGACCCCAAACAGATCCACAACAAGACATGCCGTAATTAAAATGGAAAAGGTTAAAGAGAGAATTCTAAAGGCAACAAGAGAAAAAGAGTCATATACAAGGGAACACCCATAAGGCAATCAGCTGATTTCTCTGCAGAAACTTTGCAGCTAGAAGGGAATAGCATGACATATTCAAAGTGCTGAAAGGGAAAAATCTGTAACCTAGGATGCTCTACCCAGCAAGATTATCGTTTAGAATAGAAGGAGAGATAAAGAACCTCTCAGACAAGCAAACACTAAAAGAGTTCATCAATACTAAACCTACCCTTAAAGAAATGCTGAAGAATATAATCTAAATATAGAAGAAGAAAGAATCTACATGAAAAGGAAAATCACACTAATAAAGGCAAATACACAGTAAAGATTGAAGGTCAACAACTTAAATAAGCCAGTACATTGAATAAAAGACAAAGAAGTGTAAAAGCAACTATAACTACAATAAACAGTTAAGGGATAAGCATTAAGATGTAAACCATGACATTGAAACCACAAAATGTGTGTGAGGGGAGTAAAAAAATGTAGATATTTTAGAATGTGTTTGAAAGTAAATGACTACCAGTTTAAGGCAAGTAGATACAGCTACTAAGTAAATATATGTCAATATATATGAACCCCATGGTAACCAGAAATCAAAAACCTATAACAGGGACACAAAAACCAAAAAGAAAGAAACACAAGCACACTATTAAAGAAAGTAATCAAACCACAAGGGAAGAAACAAAAAAAGAAGAAATGAAAGGAGAAGAACTACAAAAACAACTGGGAAAAAAGTAATAAAATGGCAATAAGTACATACTTATCAATAATTACTTTAAATGTCAGTGGACTAAATGCTTCAATCAAAAGACCTAGGGAGGTTGATTGGATTAAAAAAAAAAACTAGATGCTTCAATATGCTGTCCGTAAGAGACTCACTTAAAGGCTAAAGACACACACAGACTGAAAGTGGGGTGATGGGAAAAGATATTTCATACAAAGGTAAATGACAAGAAAATGGGACGGCAATACTCCTATCAGATAAAATAGGCTTTTAAACAAAGTCTATAAAGAAAAACAAAGGCATTATATAATGATAAAGGGATCAGTATAAAAAGAGGACATTACAATGTTGAACCAATACAGGAGCACCTAAATATATAAAGCAAATATTAACAGACATAAAGGGAAAAATGGACAATAATATAATAATAGTAGGGGACTTTAAAACCCCACTTATGGTGGTGCAGTTGTTAAGAATCCGCCTGCCAATGCAGGGAACATGGGTTCTATCTCTGGTCCAGGAAGATCCCACATGCCATGGGGCAACTAAGCCTGTGTGCCACAACTACTGAGCCTGTGCTCTAAAGTCCGTGAGCCACAACTACTGAGCCCATGTGCCACAACCACTGAAGCCCATGGCGCCTAGAGTCCATGCTCCGCAACAAGAGAAGCCACCACAAGGAGAAGCCTGTGCACTACAACAAAGAGTAGCTCCCACTTGCCACAACTAGAGAAAGCCCATGCACAGCAACAAAGACCCAACACAGCCAAAAAACCAACCAAACAAACAAACAAAAACACCACTTACATCAATGGACAGATCATCCAGACAGACAATCAATGAGACAACAGTGGTTTTAAATGACACAATAGACAAGTTGGGCTTAACAGATATCTATAGGACATTGCATACAAAACCAGCAGAATACAAATACTTTTCAACTGTACGTGGAACTTTCTCCAGGATAGAGCACATGCTAGGACATAAAACAAGCCTCAACACATTTAAGAAGACAGAAATTATATCAAACATTTTTTTGACCACAATTGTATGAAACTGGAAGTCAGTTACAAAAAGAAAAATGGAAAGAGAACAAACACATGGAAGCTAAACCATATGGTACTAAAAAAAAAGTGGGTCAACAAAAATATTGAAGAGAAAATCAGAAAATACCTCAATACAAATGAAAACAGAAACACAACACTCCAAAATCTATGGGATGCAACAAAAACAGTTCTAAAATGGAAGTTTATAAGCAATATGGGCCATCCTCAGGAAATAAGAAAAATCTCAAATAAACAACCTAACCTACCACCTAAAAGAATCAGAAAAAGAAGAACAAAGCCCAAAGTCAGCAGAAGGAAGGAAATAATCAAGATGAGAGAGGAAATAAATAAAATCAAGATTTAAAAAACAATAGAAAAGGTCACTGAAATCAAGAGGTGGTTTTCTGAAGATAAACAAAATTGATAAACTCTTAGCCAGTCTCACCAAGAAAAAAAGAGAGAGGACCCAAATAAAATAAGAAACGAAAGAGAAGAAACAACAACTAATACCACAGAGATACAAAAAATCATAAGAGAATACTATGAACAGCTATATGCCAACAAACTGGACAACCTAGAAGAAAAGGACAAGTTTCTAGAAACATACAACCTGCCAAGACTGAATCAAGAAGATACAGACAATTTGAACAGACTGATCACTAGCAGTGAAATTGAATTTGTAATTAAAAAAAAACAGCTATCAGAATCAAAAGTCCAGGACCAGATGGCTTCACAGAAGAATTCTATCAAACATATAAAGAAGAATTAATACCTCTCTTACTCAACGTATTTCCAAACATTGAAGAGGATTCAACACTCCCAACTCATTCTATGAGGCCACAGTTACTCTAATACCAAAACCAAACAAAGACACTACAAAAAAAGAGAAAATTACAGGCCTATATCTTTGATGAATATAGATGCAAAAATCCTCAACAAAATATTAGCCAGCAGAAATCAACAACATATAAAAATCATCAAATATCTTGATCAATTTGGATTTATCTCTGGGTCACAAAGATGGTTCAACATTGGCAAATCAAAATGTGATAAAACATATCAACAAAAGGAAAGATAAAAATCACATCATCTCAATAGATGCAGAAAAAGCATTTGACAGAATTCAACACCAATTTATGATAAAAAAGAAAACTCATCAAAGTGGGTATAGAGGGAACATATCTCAAAATAATAAAGATAATTTATGACAAAAGTACAACTAATTTAAAACTCAAAGGAAAGCTTTTCCTCTAAATCCAGGAACAAGACAAGGGTGCCCACTCTAGCCACTTCTTTTCAACATAATATTGGAAGTCCTAGCTGCAGCAATAAGAGAAGAAAAGGAAATAAAAGGCATCCAAATTGGAAGGGAAGAAGTAAAACTGTCACTATTTGCAGATGACACAATAGTATATATAGAAAACCCTAAAGCTGCCACCAAAAAAACTATCAGAATTAAATAATAAATTCAGAGGGCTTCCCTGGTGGCACAGTGGTTGGGAGTCCGCCTGCCGATGCAGGGGACATGGGTTCGTGCCCCGCTCTGGGAGGATCCCACATGCCACGGAGCGGCTGGGCCCGTGGGCCATGGCCGCTGGGCCTGCGTGTCCAGAGCCTGTGCTCCGCAACGGGAGAGGCCGCAGCAGTGAGAGGCCTGTGTACCAAAAAAAAAAAAAAAAAAAAAAAAAACAAAAAACAGAAAAGTTGCAGGATAGGAGATTAATATACAGAAATTTGTTGCTTTTCTATACACTAAATGAACTATCAGAAAGAGAAAGCAAGAAAAAAATCCCATTTACAATTGCATCAAAAAGAATAAAATACATAGGACTAAACTTAAACCAGGAGACAAAAGTCTTATACTCTGAAAACTATAAAACACTGATGAAGAAAACTGAAGATGATACAAAGAAATGGAAAGATAGCTCATGCTCCTGGATTGGAAGAATTAATATTGTTAAAATGACCATACTACTCCAAGCAATTTACAGATTTAATGCAATCCCTATCAAAATACAATTTTGATAAATCCAAGCAATTTACAGATTTAATGCAATCCCTATCAAAATACCCATGACATGGTTCACAGAACTAGAACAAATAACCCTAAAATTCATATGGAACCACAAAAGACTCCAAATTGCCAAATCAATCTTGAGAAAAATGAAAAAAATTGGAGGTATCACCCTCCCAGACTTCAGACTAGACTACTAGACTAGATTACTGTAAATCAAAACAGCATGGTACTGGCACAAAAACAGACACATAGATCAATGGAACAGAATAGAGAGCCTATAAATAAACCCACACACCTATGGTCAATTAATCTATGACAAAGGAGACAAGAATATACAATGGAGAAAAGACAGTCTTTTTGACAAGGGGTGCTGGGAAAACTGGACAGCTCCATGTAAAACAATGAAATTAGAACATTTCCTCACACCATACACAAAAATAATCTCCAAATGGATTAAAGACCTAAATATAAGACCTGAAACTATAAGACTTCTAGAAGAGAACATAGGCAAAACACTCTGATATTTTGATATGGAAGCAACCCTAGTGCCCATTAGCAGACAAATGGATAAAGAAGATGTGGTATGGAATGGAATATTCCTCAGCCATAAAAATTAATGAAATTCTGTCATTTGCAGCAACACGGATGGAGCTAGAGAATATTATGCTTAGTGAAATAAGTCAGAGAAAGGCAAATACTGTATGATATCACTTATATGTGGAATCTAAAAATAAAACAAACAAATGTATACGCAAAACAGAAACAGACTCACAAGTATAGAAAACAAACTAACGGTTTCCAAAAAGGAGAGGGAAGTGGAGGAGGAGAGGAAGTTAGGGGTATGAGATTAAGAGAAATTACAATGTGTAAAATAGATAAGTAACAAGGATATATTGTATATCACAGGGAATTATAGCCATTATCTTGTAATAACTTTTAATGAAGTATAAATCTGTAAAAATTCTGAATTACTATGTTGTATGCCTGAAACTAATGTTGTAAATCAACTATATTTCAATTAAAAATGATGATGAAAGACTGAAAGTTTCCCCCTAGTGTCAAGAACATGATAAGACTGCCACTCTCACCACTGCTATCCAACATAGTACTGGAAGTTCTAGCCAGAGCAGTTCGGTCAAAAAGACAAATAAAATGCATTCAAGTTAACAAGGAAGAACTGAAATTATTTCTATTCAAAGGTGACAGGGTCCTATTTATACAAAATCTTAGAGAATCAACACAAACACACGAAGATATTAATGCGAATAAGTGAATTTAGCACAGCTGCAGGGTACAAGATCAAGACACAAAAATCAGCTGTATTTCTATACACTAATAATGAACAACCCAAAAATGAAATTTAGAAAACAATTCAATTTACAATAGCATCAAAAAGAATACATAGGAAAAATTTTAGCTAAGGAGGTGTAAGTTTTGTACAATTAAAACTGAAAAAAAAATGCTAAAGAAACTAAAGACCTAAGTAAATAAAAAGATGCCTGCTGTTCATGATATGGAAGACTTAATATTGTTAAGATGCCAGTACTCTTCAAAGCAATCCTCATAGTCTATGAAATCACTACCAAAATCCCATGGCAGCTTTTTAAAAAAGTAATGGAAGAGGGCTTCCTTGGTGGCGCAGTGGTTGAGAGTCCGCCTGCCGATGCAGGGGACGCGGGTTCGTGCCCCGGTCCGGGAAGGTCCCACATGCCCCGGAGCGGCTGGGCCCGTGAGCCATGGCCGCTGAGCCTGCGCGTCCGGAGCCTGTGCTCCGCAGCGGGAGAGGCCACAACAGTGAGAGCCCCGCGTACCGCAAAAAAAAAAAAAAATTAATGGAAGAGCCAATCCTAAATTCATACTGAACTGCAAGGGCACTTAAATAGCCAAATAATCTTGAAAAAGAAAAACAAAGTTGGAAGACTTGTACCTCCTGATTTCAAAACTTACTACAAGGACTGCAGCGTCCTCGCGGTGGCCCTCGCGCCCGCCGCCGTCCGCGCATGCCCGGCCCCCGCCGGCTTGGAGGCCGCGGCGCTCGGGCTTCCCCAACCAGCGTCCGGGCCCCGCCCCTCCCGCCGGCGGCGGCTGCGGCCGCCGCCGCCGTGTTGTTTTGGCGGCGGTGGCGGCTGCTGCGGAGCCCGCCGAGTCCCAGCGCCTCACCTGCGCCCGCTGCGGCGGGCCCACCGACCGCCTCGCCACAGCTTTTACTTAGTGTCTGTCTGTAGATAAAGTGACCATCATGGACTTCAGAAAGATGCCATTTTATAGAACTACCATACGACCCAGCAATTGCATTACCGGTCATATACCCTGAGAAAACCATAATTCAAAGAGTTACGTATCACGATGTTCATTGCAGCTCTATTTACAATAGCCAGGACATGGAAGCAACCTAAGTGTCCATCAACAGGTGAATGGATAAAGAAGATGTGGCACATATATACAATGGAATATTACTCAGCCATAAAAAGAAACGAAATTGAGTTATTTGTAGTGAGGTGGATGGACCTAGAGTCTGTCATACGGAGTGAAGTAAGTCAGAAAGAGAAAAACAGATACCGTATGCTAACACATAATATATATATGGAATCTAAGGAAGAGGAAAAAAAAAAGGTCATGAAGAACCTAGGGGCAAGACGGGAATAAAGACACAGACCTACTAGAAAATGGACTTGAGGATATGGGGAGGGGGAAGGGTAAGCTGTGACAAAGTGAGAGAGTGGCATGGACATATATACACTACCAAACGTAAAATAGATAGCTAGTGGGAAGCAGCTGCATAGCACAGGGAGATCAGCTCGGTGCTTTGTGACCATCTGGAGGGGTGGGATAGGGAGGGTAGGAGGGAGACGCAAGAGGGAGGGGATATGGGGATATATGTATAGTATAGCTGATTCACTTTGTTATACAGCAGCAACTAACACACCATTGTAGAGCAATTATACTCCAATAAAGGTGTTAAAAACAAACAAACAAACAAAAAACTTACTACAAAACAACAGTAATCAACACAGTGTGGTACTGGCATAATAATAGATACAGAGATATGTGAAATAGAATTGAGAGTCCAGAAATAAACTCATATGTTTGTAGTCAATTGATTTTCAACCTGGGTGCCCAAAAGAATTCAATGGGGAAAAATAGTCTCTTAAATTAATGGTACCAAGACAACTAGATATTCAACATGTGAAAGAATTAAATTGGATTCCTGTCTCACATGATAAATAAAAATTAACTCAAGGTGGATCAAAGATCTAAATGTGAGAGCTAAGACTCTAAAATTCATAGAATAAAAGGGGTCATTCTTTGTGACTTTGGATTTAACTATGGTTTCTTAGAAATGACATCTAAAGCATAAGCAACAAAGAAAATATAAACTGAACTTCATCAAAATTAAAAATTTTGTGCTTCAAAGTACATTATCAAGAGAGTGAAAAGACAATCCTCAGAATGAGAAAAAATATTTGCAAATCATATATCTGATAAGGTTCTTGTATCCAAAATATATAAAGAACTCCTACAAGTCAATAACAAAAAGACAAACTACTCAATTAATAAATGGGCAAGGGATTTGAATAGGCATTTTTCCAAAGAAGATATACAAATGACCAACAAGCACATGAAAAGATGTTCAATGTGATTAATCATTTGGGAAATGCGGATCAAAATCACGAGACACTATGCACTAGGATGACTATAATCAACAAAACAAAAAATAACATACGTTGGCCAAGACCTGGAGAAATTAGAGCCCTCATGCATTGCTGGTGGGAATGTAAAACAGTGCAGCTGCTGTGGAAAATAGTTTGATGTACCTAAACAAATTAAGCTAGAATTACTAGGTGACCCAGCAATTCCACTCTTAAGTATGTACACAGGGGAATTGAAAACAAGTAATGAAATACATACAAGTGCACACTTGTTCAGAGCAGCACTATTCTCAATAGCCAAAGGCGAACACAAATCCATCAATGGATGAATAAGTAAACAATATGTGCTCTATCTATACAATAAAATATTACTTAGTCACAAAAAGGAATAAAGTACTGATACATGCTACAACATGGATGAACCTCAAAACAATATGTTAAGTGAAAGAAGCCAGACCAAAAGGTCACAAATTGCATGGTTTTTATCTGTATGAATATCTAAAGTAAGCAAATTACAGAGATTAAAAGCAGATTTGTAATTGCCAAGGGATGAGGAGAGGGCGGAAGGAGATGACTGCTTCATAAGTAGAGCATCTCCTTTTGGGGAGATGAAAATGTTACGGAACTAGATAGTGGTGATGACTGCACAACATTATATGGTACTAAATCCCACTGAATAGTACACTTTAAAATGGTTAGAACAGTCAATTTTGTTGAGTGAATTCTACCTCATTAAAAAAGGAACTAATTACTGATATACACAATAAGTTAGATGAAACTCAAGAGCATTATTCTAAGTAAAAGAAGCCACTCCAAATATTACCTACCTACTGTGTGATTGCATTTATACGATATTCTGAAAAAGGCAAATTAGATTGGTGGTTGCCAGGGGTTGGGGCTAGGGAACAGAATGAAAGATTTGGGGAACTGATGGAATTGTTGTGTGTCATGATTCTGGTAATTGATACACCCATGTATGCATTTGAAAAACTTATAAAACTATATATCACAGAATTTATTACAGGTAAATTTTAAAATAATTTAAAATGGATATGGTATTACTCATGTCTTTTATTTTCTGGATTCTGATGCTTTGATATCTGAGGTCTTGTTAACCCTGGAGGGACTTTCCCTCCCAGGGTTAGCCAATTCCTAGAGATAATAAACACCACACCTGAGAGCATTTCTTTCATATTCAAATGACCCAATCCACCTCCTTAATAGGCTCTCACACTCTGGTCCACTTGCCCTAATCACCCAGAGCTGGTACTGTACAACTAGGGGAACCCCTATGCTCCAGAGCTCACTGAAATTATTCAAACTAGCCAATCCTAAATCTGCTTATCCTGCTTTACCGATTTCTTTCTGCAAAAACTACAATAAAGGCTCGTGTCCACAGTTTCTCCCCCTCTTTCTGCCTCATCCCTGATGCCCGTGCTTCCCTCTGTAGCCCCCATGGTGTGGCAGTGTGTTCCCTCTTCCTGGGATCTTTTCAATAGCAGTCATCTCATCATAGGTAAATAATAATAAAACCTATATTAACACAGACACACAAAATTTATTTGAAATCGCCAAGAGACTTCGCAAAGAGAAAAATAAAGAGGTGCGATTTGCTCTGTCAGGTATCAGGATATATTCTGAAGCCATAATAATTAGGATAGTTTGTTACTGGCACAGGGATAGATGAATAGACCAGTGGAATAGAACAGAGGGCCCGGAAATAGACCTAGCTCATATGCAACAAACCATCAGTTCCCCAATATATAGTAGATGATAGATCTTGACAGTTCTGAGGGTCTGAAGGGACTACTCAATCTATATGTTTTAAGTATTTGGCATTTTAGGCAAAGAAATATCTAAGTCTTAATTTCACGAGTGGATAAAATACTAATTGAAATTGAAGATTCACTTCTTTATAGGACTTCTATGTTTTTCTTCAAATATAAAGGGAAGCTTGGCTTGTTTCATCCACTGCTTTACAAGGGCTGAGTCCTCTAAAACTGAACATACACAAGCCAAAGCAGAAGCCCCCCTGCAGTGGATGCTGTGCTAGGTTGGAGGGAGAACTGAATCACCTCTCAAGGCCCTTCCAACTTAAGGTTCCCACTAAGTAGCCCTAATTGATTGTTCATGTGTGTCTTCAAGAGCTCCTTATACAGAAGCTAATGAGTGAGTGAGTGAGTGGAAAATCCACAGAAGATGGAGACATGGAGATCTCCTGGCGTGCCAGGCAGTGCTCCTCCCATGTGTGGCCCTTCCATCCCCCAGGAGATGGCCTCTGCTGGAGACCATGGATGGCAGAGGCATCTCCCAACCACTGATTCAAGTCACTGCTCCATGACACAGTTTCCCAATACAAAAAGCAAAGATTAACATAGTACCTACCTCACAGGGTTGTGGTGAAGCCAGTAGATTATATAGTGTATATTATATACACGAGGAACTCCTGTTGATTCTTCCCTGTATCATGAGTGCCTGTCACCTGGTAGGAATGCAAGAAATAACAGTTGAACGAATAAGTAAATTATTAAATAAATGCATGGAGTGCTTAGCATTGAGGCTGGCCACAGTCAGTACCTGATAAATGTAATGACCATTACTGGATCTGTCACATGCTCTAATGAAGGGTTTTCTTCTTTGGACACCCCAGCACAGGTGGAAAGAGGAAAAACAGATCCTCTTGACACACTGTCTACACAGCTCTTCTCAAAGTTTAAGTCTCCTCGTGCACTCTTCTTTTCTAAAGGTATAAAGTATGTAAATTTGAAATTTCATACTAAAAATCATTCATAAATCCTCACCTTGTGAACAATTTTTGAGGGTAATGTGAATCCCTCTAAATTAAAAAAATTAATTGGGGTTATGATCTTCAAAGATCACCAGTATTCAGCACATTGTCCCAGAGCACAATATGGCCACACGGTGGCACCATTTAGGCAGTAACCAAATTGTTGCCATAGTTGTTTAGAATCTTGTAAGCCAGACTGTTGGTTGTATCCCTGCATCTCACGATCTGTAAGTGGTTTCTGTGACTATGCAGTTTTAAAATTCTTATCACAGTGTAAGCTTGGTATCCATTAGTGGCAGCGCTCGTGCCAGAGGTGAGAAACACAATCAGCGCTTGAAATTACATGTGGTAAAATGTTATGAAGCAGACAAAACTTCTACCACAGTAAGCCATGCTATAATCCAAGAAAGAGAGTCTGTAAGGTATAAGAGACAATGTGGAGAAGAGGAAAGACAGTACTAAAGTAGAAATGCATGACAATAGCCTCAGATAAGTGAGCACCAAGAGCACACACATACCCAAGTCTAAGGGAAAAATTAGTCTTGAAAAATGTATATTTTTGTTATGCAGGGTCTTCAAAAGCACATTACTTCAAACAAAATGGAACCACTTGAAAACCTGATTGTATTCCAATTGATCACCCAAAGCCAGGTAGAAAGAATCAAATCTAGTTTCCCACAACAGACCATTAGCTATCTGAAGATGGGGTACTGTGGGCCAATCTTGGGGGAAATGAAGTCACAGGCATGCCCTCTGCAGTGGGAGGGCATGGGGACCAACAGGCAGGGTGGCCTGTGAGGGTGGGGTCAGGGTTGCTGGTATGTGCGGGGGCTCTACTACGGGGGTCTTCCTCTTCCTCCACTCAGATGGGCCCAAGGCCTGGAGCAGCAGCACCCTGACTATGTGGCAGTGGTAGGTCCTTATCATTCATCCTCCCCACCTGTCTCCCTCCCTCCCTTCCTTCCTTTTTCTTACTTAAAGGGGATCACACTATACATTTTTCTCTGCCATTTGCTTTTTATCACCAAACAATATCTCATGGGCTTCTCAGCGCATATAAAGCAATCTCCTCCATTTAATGGCTGCCTGGTATTCCATGCCATGCAGCTATATTAATTTATTTAACAAAAATCTCTTCTTGGGGCTCCTATCTTGAAAATGTGGAGGTTTTGCCATACACAGATTGTAACTCAGAGGCACAGAAATATGTTTTTTTACCCATAATTGGATGAAATTATTCTCAAGCACCAATCCTCATTTCCACAGACGTTGTAAACAAACCTGTGCCTACGTGTTTGTTAAACGATTTCTAGACTGACTCTCAGATCCTCCCCCAAGCTAACTCAATCTCCTTTTAGTAAATGCTTGGTCTGTCAAGGTTTCCCTCACTCTGCATCGTCTCCCCTCCTCCCTGAAGGTGATCTAAGTTTGAATGTCATAGAGGCTCCCTGAAGTTCATGCTTCAGCAGCAGGCTTAATATCTCCTGTCTTGGACCACTGGTATGTGGCTGGCCAGTCCAGTTCTCCGCTGTGGCTTCCAACTGTGACCACAGCTCCTCCAGGCCATACCTGCTGGGTATGTGCTATGGTAACCAGTTCCGGGACCTCTGTTTTGCCCTCCTGGCATGCACCGTACAAAGCTATCTCTGGGAGGCTACCTTGGGCCTGTTATTGCAGGCATCTCCCTTGGGCCTCGCTTGTCTACTCTGCACAGGCTGGGGTGTCCAGCACTGTGCTGGACATGGGCATCTCTGTGGTGTCCACATTATTCCTGGGCCAGCCCCAAGCAAACAAGGCACTGCCTCTGTGCCCTGAGATATCCCCCCAATAATCATCTCGTGACCCCTTCCTGGGGTATGGCCCAAGTATTGGGGACATCAAGTCCCTCTGAGGACCCAGGACTCAGGAGACTCCTACTCCAGTCCCTCCTCTTCCTCCTGTCTACCTATGACACACAGACCTTCCCAGGACAGTGAAACTACCCTGTAATGGTGGATACATGTCATTATACATTTGTCTAAGCCCATAGAATGTACACCACCACAAGTGAACCCTAAAGTAAGCTATGGACTTTGTGTGATAATAATGTGTCAATGTATGTTCATCCATTGTAAGAAATGTACCACTCTGGTGGGTAATACTGATTATAGGGAAGGCTATGCAGTGCGGGAGCTGGAGGTATAAGGGAAATCTCTGTACCTTCCACTCAATTTTGCTGTGATCCTAAAATTCCTCTTCAAAAGTCGATTTTTTAAAAAATTAATCCATAAAAAGAAAGAAGAAATAAATCAACAGTAAAAAGATTAAACAAATAGAAAACAAATAGCAAGATGGTGGACATAAACCTAAATACATTAGTTATTATATTAAATGTAAATGAACTAAAGTCAAAGATTGTCAGTCTAGTTTTTTGTTTTTTGTTTTTTGTTTTTGTTTTTGTTTTTTTTGGTACGCGGGCCCTCACTGTTGTGGCCTCTACCATTGCGGAGAACAGGCTCCGGACGCGCAAGCTCAGCGGCCATGGCTCATGGGCCCAGCCACTCCGCGGCATGTGGGATCTTCCCGGACCGGGGAACGAATCCGTGTCCCCTGCATCGGCAGGCGGACTCTCAACCACAGTGCCACCAGTCTAGTTTTTTTTAAGCTAACTATATGATTACCAAAGACATTTTATCTTTTACTTTTTTCACATCTTTATTGGAGTATAAATGCTTTACAATATTGTGTAAGTTTCTGCTGTACAACAAAATGAATCAGCTATATGTATATATATATCCCCATATCCTCTCCCTCTTGAGCCTCCCTCCCACCCTCCCTATCCCACCCCTCTAGGTTGTCACAAAGCATCAAGCTGATTTCCCTGTGCTATGCAGCAGCTTCCCACTAGCCATCCATTTTACATTTGGTAGTGTATATACGTCAATACTACTCTCTCACTTCATCCCAGCTTCCCCTTCCCCCCAAGCCCTCAAGTCTGTTCTCTACGTCTGCATCTTTTTTCCTGCCCTGCCACTAGGTTCATCAGTACTGCTTTTTAAAATTCCATATATACGTGTTAACATACGGTATTTGGTTTTCTCTTTCTGACTTAACTTCACTCTGTATGACAGATTCTAGGTCCATCCACCTCACTACAAATAACTCAATTTCGTTCCTTTTTATGGCTAATATTCCATTGTATATATGTGCCATATCTTCTTTATCCAATCATCTGTTGATGGATATTTAGGTTGTGTCCATGTCCTGGCTATTGTAAATAGTGCTGCAATGAACATTGTGATACATGCCTCTTTTTGAATTATGGTTTTCTCAGGGTATATGCCGAGTAGTGGAATTGCTGGGTCATATGATAGTTCAATTTTTAGTTTTTTAAGGAACCTCCATATAGTGGCTATATCAATTTACATTTCCACCAACAGTGCAGGAAAGTTCCCTTTTCTCCACACTCTCTCCAACATTTATTGTTTGTAGATTTTTTGATGACGGCCATTCTGACTGGTGCAGGTGATACCTCATTGTGGTTTTGATTTGCATTTCTCTAATGATTAGTGATGATGAGCATCTTTTCCTGCATTTGTTGGCCATCTGTATGTCTTCTTTGGAGAAATGTCTATTTAGGTCTTCTGCCCATTTTTGGACTGTGTTGTTTGTGATATTGAGCTGCATGAGCTGCTTGTATATTTTGGAGATTAATCCTTTGTCAGTTGCTTCATTTGCAAATATTTTCTCCCATTCTGAGGGTTATCTTTTCATCTTGTTTATGGTTTCCCTTGCTGTGCAAAAGCTTTTAAGTTTCATTAGGCTCCATTTGTTTATTTTGTTTTTATTTCCCTTACTCTAGGAGGTGGGTCAAAAAGAATCTTGCTGTGATTTATGTCATAGAGTGTTCTACCTATGTTTTCCTCTAAGAGTTTTATAGTGTCTGGTCTTACATTTAGGTCTTTAATCCATTTTGAGTTTATTTACCAAAGACATTTTAAATATAAGGGAATAGCTACAGTCAACTGTGTTATAATGCTTGCTGTAAATATTTGACTTTGATCCAACACAATTGATATATTAGGGAAAAATTTGAGTATAACATGAATTTTGCATTTGCCCATGTATGATTTCATCTGCAAGAAACAAAAGTGAATGCAGAAAAGTATACCCAGTTTCAGCTGATTCAGTCATGTAGAAGTGCACAAAAAGCACAAATGCACATACCTCCATTGCCCACCAGCTGTGTTATGTGTATGTGTTATGAACTACAGCCATCCACATTTGGTATAACAACTCTCCATCCCATCTTATTTCAGATAACCTTCCTTCAACCACTTCCAGAAGCAACCTTAAAATTTTGTTCATGGTAAAATGCCATATTTATTATACTGTTACTTAACCATTTATTTCTTAACCATTCAATGTGTGTAAAACTGTGCTATTAATTCACATATCATACAGTTCATCCATTTAAAGTATATAATTCAATGGCATTTGTATATTCAGACAATTATACAACCATCACTACAGCCAATTTTAGAATATTTTCATCACTTTGAAAAGAAACCATGTAGTCTTTAGCTATCACTCTCCTATGCTCCCAACCCCCAGCCGTAAGCAACCTCTACTGTACTTTCTGCTGTTATATATTTGTCTACTCTGGACATTTTGTATACAAAGAGTTATATAATATGTGGTCTTTTGTGATTAGCTTTTTTCATAGAATAATGTTTCAAGGTTCATCCATGTTGCAGCATGTATCAGTACTTCATTCCATTTTAGAGCAGAATAACATTCCATTGTATGGATATACCACATTTCACTTATCCATTCATCAGTTGAATATTTGAGTTGTTTCCATCTTTGGGCTTTTCTGAATAATACTGCTCTGAACATTTGTTTACACAGTTTTGTGTGGACATATATTTTCGTTTCTTTTGGATATACATCTAAGAGTAAAATTGTTGGGTCATATGGTAACTCTATGTTTAACTTTTTGAGGCACTGCCCAACTGTTTCCAAAGTGGCTGCACCATTTAATGTTCCCACTAGCAGGGTATAAGGATTCCAACTTGTCCACTTTCTCACCAAAACTTATTTTCCATTGTTTTGATTATGGCCATCTTAATAGGCATGACTTTGATTTGCATTACCTTGATGGCTAGTTATGTTCAGCACCTTTTCATGTTCTTAATGGCCTTTTGTAGCTCTTTTTTGGAATAGTGTCTATTCAGATCCTTTGCCATGTTTAATTAAATTATATGTCTTTTTATTATTGAGTTATGAGGTCTTTATAGATTCTAGATACAAGTCCCTTATCAGATAGATATATGATTTGCAAATATTTCCTCCCATTCAGTGGTTTGTCTTTTCACTTTCTTGGTAGTGTCTTTTGATGCACAAAATTTCTTAATTTTAATGAAGCCCAATTTGTCCATGTTTTTCTTCTATTGCTTATGCTTTTGGTGTTATAACTAAGAATCCATTGCCAAATCTAAGATTTATCCCTATGTTTTCTTCTAAGAGTTTTATAGTTTTGGTTGTTATATTTTAGTCTTGGTACATTTTGAGTTAATTTTTGTATATGATGTGAGGTAAAGGTTCATTCTTTTGCATGTGGCTATCCAGTTATCTGAGCACCATTTGCTGAAGGGATTACTCCTCCCTGCATTGAATGTCTTGACTACCTTATCAAAAATCCACTGACCATGGATAAATGTTTATTTCTGACTCTCAATTCTATACCATTGATCCTTATATCTACCTTATGCCAGTGCCACACTGTCTGGATTACTGTTGCTTTGTAGTAAGTTTTGAAAACAAAGTTGTGAGTAGTCCAACTTCGTTCTCTTTCAAAATTGTTTGGCAATTTTGGGTACCCTGGGTTTTCATGTAAACTTTAATGTCAGCCTGTCCATATATTCAAAAGGGCCATTTGAATTTTGACAAGGATTACATTACAGTTTGCGGAGTACTGTCATTTTAACAATTTAAGCCTTCCAATCCCAGAACATGAAATATCTTTCTTTCCACTTATCTAGATCTTCTTTAAAGTTTCAACAATGTCTTGTAGTTTTCAGAGTATAAGTTTTCCACTTCTTTTGTTAAATTTATCCCTAAGTATTTTGTTTATTTTAATGCTATTGTAAATATAATTGTTTTCTTAATTTCATTTTCAATTGGTTATTGGTAGTTGATTTTTGTAGAGTGAACTTATAATCCCTTGTACCTTATAACCTTGCTGAACTTGCTTTTGGTTCTAATACTTTTTTTTTTAGAAGAGTACTTAGGCTTTTCTATGTACAAGGTCATATCATCTGTGAATAAAGAAAATTTACATCTTCCTTTACAATCTGGATGCCTGTTATTTCATTTTTGCCTAATTTCCCTGGCTAGAACCTCCAGTACAATGTTGAATAAAAGTGGCAAGAGCAGACATCTTTCTCTTATTTCTGATTTAAGGGAGAAATTATCCAGCATTTCACCATTAAGAACAATGTTAGTTGAGGGATTTTCATAGATGCTGTTTATTAGGTTGTGGAAGTTCACATCTATTCCTATTTTTTTAGTGTTTTTATTATGAAAAGGTGTTGTATTTTGTCAAATGTGCATTCTGCATCTATTAAGGTGATATTGTGGATTTTGATTTTTAGTCTCTTTATATGTATACTACAACAATTGATTTTCAGATGTTACACTTTGCATTGCTAGAATTAATATCTCTTGTCATGGTATATAGTTATTTTAATACATTGATGGAGATGATTTGCTAGTATTTTGTTGAGTATTTTTGCATCTATATTTGTAAAAGACATTGGGGCATAGTTTTCTTTCTTTGTGATGTTTTTGTTGTTTGGGTACCAGGATAATAATGGCCCAATAAAATGAGTTGGTAAGTGTTCCTTCCTCTTCTATATTCAGAAGAGTTTCTGAACTATTGGTATTAATTCTTCTTTAAATGTTTAATTGAACTTACTAGTGAAGCCATCTGGGCTTGAGTTTTTTCTTTGTGGGTAGTTTTTTATTCCTCATTCAATCTCTTTACTTATTATAGGTTCTGAAGTCAGTATTGATAGTTTGTGTCTTTCTGGGAAATTTTCCATTTCATCTCGATTATCTAATGGCATACAATTATTCATAATATTCCTTCATAATCCTTTTTTTCTTGTAAGTTCAGTGGTTATGGCCCATCTTTCATTTCTGATTCTACTAATTTGCATTATCTCCTTTTTTCTTAGTCTAGCTAAAAGTTTGTCAATATTGCTGATCTTTTCAAAGAATCAACTTTGGTTTCATTAATTTTCTGTTGTTTTTCTAGTCTTAATTTTATTAATTTCCACCATAATCTTTATTATTTCTTTTCATCTTCTTGCTTTAGGCTTAGTATATTCTTATTCTAGTGTCTTAGGGTAGAAGGTTAGGTTACAGGTGAGATCTTTCTTCTTTTCTAATATGGGCATTAACAGCTATAAATTTCTTTCTAAGCATTCCCTTAGCTGCACCCCATAAGTTTTGGTGTGTTGTGTCTTCACTTTCAATCATTTCAAATTAGTTTCTAATTTCCCTTTTGATTTCTTCTCTGACCCATTGGGTATTTAGGAATGTGTTGTTTAATTTCCACGTTTGTGAGCTTCCCAAATTTCTCTCTGTGATTGATTTTTAATTTCATTTTATTGTGGTTAGAGAACATACTTTGTATAATTTAAATCATTAAAAATTTTATTAGCATATCATCTCTTCTAAAGACTCTTACATCTGATGTTGAGAAGAATGCATGATTCTGCTGTTGTTGGGTAGAGTGTTCTATATGTTTTATGGGTCTAGTAGGTTTATAGTGTTGTTCAGGTCTTTTATTTCCTTGCCGATCTTGTGCTTACTGGTTCTACTCATTATTGAAAGTAAGTTATTAAAATCGTTAACTTTGCCATTAATAGTCCCTTTATTGCTGCCAGTTTTTTATTTATATATTTTGATGTTCTGATGTTAAGGGCATCTATGTCTGTGATTGCTATATCTTCCTGATGGATTGATTCTTTTTTTAAAAAATTAATTAATTAATTAATTAGGCTGTGTTGGGTCTTCATTGCTATGGCTTTCTCTAGTTGTGGCGAGTGGGGGTTACTCTTCATTGCGGTGTGCAGGCTTCACATTGCAGCGGCTTCTCTTGTTGCAGAGCATGGGCTTTAGGTACGCGGGCTCAGTAGTTGTGGTGCCCAGGCTTAGTTGCTCAGCAGCATGTGGGATCCTCCCAGACCAGGGCTCGAACCTGTGTCCTCTGCATTGGCAGGAGGACTCTGAACCACTACACCACCAGGGAAGTGCCTGGATTGATTCTTTAATCATTTTAAAATGTTCCTCTTTATCTCTGGAGACATTATTTATTGATATTTTAAAGTCTGTTTTGTCTATTAGCATAGCCAGTTCAGCTTTCTTATGGCTGCTATTTACATGATATATCTTTTTCTATCCTTTACTTTTAATCTATTTGTATCTTTGAATTTAAAGCATGTCTCCTATAGATAGCATACAAGTGAATCTTATCTTTTTATATAGCCTGACAATCTCTGCTTTTGGCTGGATCATTTAATCCATTCACAATTAACATTATTATTTATACAATTGGATCATGTCTGCCATCTATTTTTTTCTATATGTCTCATGTCTTTTTTGTTCTTCTATTCGTCCTCTACTTTCTCTTACATTACGTGACTATGTTACGTTATGTAATATTTAAGTTACATGCTTATATATGTTACATAATTATGTAACATTTTAAGTTCTTTAATGATTTTTTACACTATATTTTTATTTCCTTAGTGATTGCCCTTGGGCTTACATATACATCTTAGTCAATCAGAATCTATTCAGATATATAGCAACTTAATTCCAATGAGATATAGAAATGTTACTATTATATAGCTCTATTCCTTTTCCCCTTTTTTATGGTATTATTTTTATACACAATTTCATCTATAAATATTAAAAATATAACAATATATTGTATAATTATTACCTTATATAATTTTATGTCTTTTAAACAAGCTGAGAAAAGAAAGGAGATCAAAGATATAGTTAATAGGGCTTCCCTGGTGGCACAGTGGTTGAGAATCTGCCTGCTAATGCAGGGGACACAGGTTCGAGCCCTGGTCTGGGAGGATCCCACATGCCGCAGAGCAACTAGGCCCATGAGCCACAACTACTGAGCCTGCGCGTCTGGAGCCCATGCTGCGCAACAAGGGAGGCCGCGATAGCGAGAGACCCGTGCACCGCTATGAAGAGTGGCCCCCGCTTGCCACAACTAGAGAAAGCCCTCGCACAGAAACGAAGACCCAACACAGCAAAAATAAATAATAAAATTAATTAATAAACTCCTACCCCAACATCTTCTAAAAATAATAATAATAAAAAGATATAGTTAATAGCTTTTGTCATATTAGCCTTCTAATTTACCACTTCTGGTTCTCTTATTTGTTCCTGTGGCTTCAAGTTAACATCTGCAGTCATTTCCTTAGCCCAACACAGATTTGTTCCCATACTCCTCCTGTGAGCTATTGTTTCTATATGCTAAAGGACCAAAACACAAATATATACACATTATTTTATACAAGTTTTTTAGTTCTGCTAGGAGTAGAAAGAAAAGGAAATATGCATTTATACTATCTTCAATATAATTACCTTTACCGGTGTTCTTTGTTTTTTCATGTGGAATTAAATTACTGTCTGAGATTACTTGCTTCCAGCCTGAGGAAATTCCTTTGGTATTTCTTGTAAGATGGGTTTTCAGGAAACAAATTCTCTCAATTTTGTTTATATGAGAATGTCTTTGTTATGTCTTCATTTTTGAAACATAACATTCTTGGGTATATGATTCTTGGTTGACAATTTTTTTTTTAATTGAACACTTTGACTATGTTATCCAAATGTCTTCTGGCATCCACTGTTTCTGCTGAGAAGTAAAGAAATCTTACTGAGGTTACCTTGTAAGTGATGATTTATTTTTCTCTTCTTGATTTAAAGATTTTCTCTTTGTCTTTCAGCATTTTTCCTATGATGTGTCTGCTTGTGAATCTCTTTGTGTTTATCCTACTAACAATTCATTGAGCTTCTCAAATGTGTAAAGTTTTTCCTCAAATCTGGGAAATTTTCAGCCATTTTTTCTTCAAATATTTTTTCTGCTTTCACTATCTCCTATCCTTCCAGCACTCTCATTACACATAAGTTGATGAACTTAATGTGGTCCCACATTTCTATGGGCTCTATTCATTTTTATTCTTTTTTATCTCTATTCTTCAGCTGATATAATTTCTGTTGATCTATCTTCAAGCTCACTAATTTTTCTTCTGATAGTTCAGATCTGCTGTTGAGCCTACTATGGTGAATTTTTCATTTCAGTTATTATACTTTGCTCTAGAATTTCCATTGATTCTTTTTAATCATTTCTACCTCTTATTGATATTTTCTATTTGATGAGATATTGTCAACATACCTCCTTTACTTTAAGCATGGTTTTCTTTAGTTCTCTGAAGATATTTATAATGGCTACTATGAAGTATATGTCTGTTAAATCAGACATCTGTCCTTTCTCCAAGCAGTTTCTGTTGCCTGCATTTTTCTCCATGTAATGGTCAGATTTTCCTGGTTTTTTTTTTTCCATTTCATGAAATATTTTTTGTTGGAAACCAGACATTTTAGGTAATATATTATAGCAATTCTGGGTACTGATCTCTGTCCTCGGTGTCCCCAGGACTTGTTGTCATTACTTGCTGTTTATTTGTTTAGTGACTCACAATTATTTTAGTGAAAATTTCTCCCCTTCAGTGTGAAGACTTGGAGGGTGCAGCCTTAGGCATGTGCAGACTCACCCTGGGAAGATAATGATTTTAGCCTCTTTGTCTCTCTCCCTGCCCATACCCAGATGTTGAGCTACACTAATTGCTGACTGATTGCTCTGTTGTTTTTAATAATGCCCTGGGGTTTAAATTGCTGCACAGTCTGATCAAATTAAATTTGGGTTCCTGAACAAGGATAGATTTTGAAGTCGGTGTTTGAGATTTGTTCTGACAACAAAGAACCTAAGGAGAGCTATTCTTAGTGGTCTCATTTCCTGGTTGTCTCTGTTAAACTAGGCACCCTATGGCTTAGCTTATAGTTCTAATAAGTCTAGCAGTGTCCCCTTTTATTGTTTTTCACCACAAGCTCTATTATTTTTTAGCATAATGCTAAACAGTCTTTAGGCTTGAATAATCCTACTTTCTGTTGCAAATAAGCTCAGTTCCTTTTGGACAAGCTTCAAAGTATTCTGTTTGACACCTACCTCTCCCTCTGAGAAAAATCTTTGAGCCTCAGCTCTAGAGCTGGGAGTGGGGACAGTGGCATGCTTTTCTCTGAGAAAAACATCTGCTTTAAGAAGAGGGTACTCCGTGGAAGAGGAGGGCAAGCTGCAGCCTCTGGTCTTGGTTTGCCTCTCCTGGTATGGAATCTGCACTTCACATGCTAGCTGGGGTGAGGGCCATTAGGGCCATTGTAATCTCAGTGGACCACACTCAAGGTAGAGCCCCTCTTGTACAAGTAGAGACTAAACAGAATATGGGAGCCCCCACCTCTTGACCACATTCACCAGGAACTTAGCTTCTACAATGGACAGCCAAGGGCAAGAAGAGAAATGTTGATGCCCTGCCCCTCCCGGGCCTCCAACTGGGGGATGAGGAAGAGGATGCCATGTGTTCTTGGCTGCACTGTCTGGAGTGGAGTTTCCACTGGGGGAAGGGAGCTGGGGGAAGGGAGGGAGGGAGCAGGTTGTGCTTCAGTTGCCATAGACTCTCACTGTTTTTACCAAATTTTAGCAGGTTTTCTTGAATAAATATTTCTTCCTTTTCTGTATGCTTCAGGCCATTTCTAAAGAATTTAAATATTTGTTTTAAAATAATTTTCAATAGTGTCCATAGAGCTCCTCATACTGCCATAACAGTGGAATTTTTACTAGGTTCCTATCTTCTGTATGTATCCCTGATGAAGTTTTTGAGTGTTATGCCCCTGTCCCATTTCCCCCATACACTCTATGGTTTCAATTGTGGAATTTTTGTATGGAATGATGAATTTTAAGAACCCATATGTTGAATTAAAACAGAGTTGATTGTGGGTTGGAAGTAAAAGATAAACCACACAAATTAAAACCAACAGAAAGCAGGTGTGGCTATAACAATGTCAGACAAATTATACTTAGTTAAGATGTATTTCAAGAGTTAAAAGTTACAAATATTATACACAGCTAAAAGGGTAAATTCAATAAGAAAATATAAACAATCTTAAATTTGTATGTCTCTAATAATATTCTTGCAAAATACGTAAAATTGACGATAGGTGCTACCAAGTCACATTGTAAAGGGCATGGATAGAGAAGTAGAGGATGGTGACCACCCTTGCCATCTATCACATTAATAGAAGAGAAAAAAAATAATAAAAAATACTTGATTAATCCATTAAAAAGCAAAAAAACTTCATTAACTCATAGAAAACAAATACATAAACATGTAATAATATAAATTGAAATTATGTAAAGCAAAAATTAACAAAACTAAAAGGAAAATTGACAAATCCTAATTATACTTAGAACTTTAGCATACCTCTTTCAGTAATTGAAAAGAACAAGAAAACAAATAGAAAGTTAAGGAGATAGAAGATTTGGACAGCATGATTAAACAACTTGATCTAGGAACGTGTATAGTGTCATGCTACACAAACAACCTTTTCAAGGTTGGTAAGTTTACCAAGATACACCACATACTGAGCCTAAAGGCAAGTTTCAACAAATTTCATAGTATTGAACTCAGTGAGAATACATTCTCTGATCACATAAAATTAAACTAGAAATAAAAAGTCCCCAAGTATTTGTAAATTAAACAACATACTTCTACATAACCCATAGTTCAATGAAGAAATAACACTGGAAATTAGAAAATTGTATGATCTGATTTACAATAAAATAAAGGAAAACTACAAGACATTATAGATATAAATAAAAGAAAAACTAGATAAATGCATGGGCATACCATATTCATAAGTGAAAACTGTTAAGATGACAATTCCTCAAAATTCCTCAATGTAATTCCAATCAAAGTTCTAGCATATTTTTCATTTTTTAAAATTGACAAGGTGATTCTATAGTTAATACAGAAATGCAAAAAGCCAATAAAAAGTAAGACACTCTGGGAAAAAAAGCATGTACTTCAAGGACCAACACTACTACATATTAAAAGTTATTATAAAACCACAGTAATTACAACTGTGTGGTACTGGGCAAGACAGGTAAGCAGACAAATGAAACATAACAGTCCAGAAACAGATTAATCCATATAAGGTGACATGGTTTATAATAAATGTGCATCTGCAATGCAGTGAGAAAAGGCTGGTTATTTCCAAAAAATAATCTAAATCAACTAAATAGCAATACAAAAAACTCTTGATACCAATCTTACACCATACACAAATCAATTCTAGATGAGTTGTCAATATAAATGTAAAAAAAGAAAACTAACACATTGAGGAAAAAAGTTGAAGAAAATACCTTTATGAGTTTGGAGTAAGCAGAAAATTTTTAGAATAGAACACACAAAAGTGCACAACAGAAAAAATTTTAAAATGTACTACATTAAAAATAACTTCCATACGCCAATAAAAATTAATTTAATAATAACTTCCATTTACCAAAGGTAATGTTAAAGTAATGCAAAGGCAAATCACTGAGTAGATGATATTTGCAATGTAAATGCTTAACAAAGCATTTGTATCCAGAATACATAAAGAAGTTCTACAGATTAAAAACAAAAAGACAACTACATAAGAAAATATTCCAAAGAACTGAACAGAAACTTCAAAACAGAGAGTATCCAAATAACCAATATACACATAAATGCAAATTCAGCTAAAATGAGAAGACTTCCAATTCCACCATGACAAATTATCCCTCTGACTACAAACAATTAGAAAACCATACAAAATGTATCAAACAATGCTTTTCAAATATTGGACAACAAACCAGGTGAGTTCTACAAATAGTCCAACTGTCTGACTGGATGAGTCATGCAAAATTTTCAACTTTCTAGATCATGGCACAAGGAGAAGAAACCCAAATAAAGCACAGTAGACCTGCTGAGTTAAGACAACATACCTTAGAATTAGGGAGGCCAAGGCAGCTTGAATTTGTGGTACAGGGTTCAGGACAAGATTAAGTTATGCATAAGAAGTACTCCTTAAATCTGTAAATGAGTCACCTCAAGTTTTTTGCTGAGTGTTAAGCTGCCTTTGCCTTTGCATAGGCAAAAATCCAAGAGGCTGGGAAGAGGGCTATGGGCCAAGCATTTCCAAGAACACACAAAGGGCTGGAAGCAACAGCCAGAAGAGACCTTTTGAACACTTGAGACATTCAGTAGAAACCAGAAAATAATAAAGCCTTAGTAAGAGAATACTACATCTCCATAACAAAGCTTAAAAATAAGTGTCAAAAGAAACAAGATGATCTACAAATAACTTGACTGTCTACCAGAACAAATATTAATACCCTCAGAAGGAACATAACAAGCCCAGACATTCATAAGTATAATATATAATATGTAAAACATCCAATAAAAATTACTAGACATGCAAAGAAGCAGAAAAATGTGACACAAAACCAAGAGAAAAACAGTCAACAGAATACAAACTCTTAAATGAGAGCAATGATGGAATTAGCAGACAGTGGCTTTAAAAGTTATAAATAGAGAGGAACCAAGATGGCAGAGTAGAAAGATGTGCTCTCACTCCCTCTTGCGAGAACACCTGAATCACAACTAGCTGCTGGACAATCATCGACAGGAAGACACTGGAACTCACCAAAAAAGATACCCCAGGGCTTCCCTGGTGGTGCAGTGGTTGAGAGTCTGCCTGCTGGTGCAGGGGACACAGGTTCGTGCCCCGGTCCGGGAAGATCCCACGTGCCGTGGAGCGGCTGGGCCCGTGGGCCATGGATGCTGAGCCTGCGCGTCTGGAGCCTGTGCTCTGCAACAGGAGAGGCCACAACAGTGAGAGGCCCGCATACCACAAACAACAACAAAAAAAACCGATACCCGACATCCAAAGACAAAGGAGAAGCCACAATGAGATGGTAGGAGGGGTGCAATCACAGTAAAATCAAATCCCATAACTGCTGGGTGGGTGACTCAAAAACTGGAGAACAATTATACCGCAGAAGTCCACCCACTGAAGTGAAGGTTCTGAGCCCCACGTCAGGCTTCCCAACCTGGGGGACTGGCAATGGGAGGAGGAATTCCTAGAGAATCAGACTTTGAAGCCTAGTGGGAATTGATTTCCCCCAGGACTTTGACAGGACTGGGGGAAACAGAGACTCCACGCTTGGAGGGCACACACAAAGTAGTGTGCACATCGGGACCCAGGGGAAGAAGCAGTGACCCCAGGGGAGACTGAACCAGACCTACCTGCTAGTGTTGGAGGGTCTCCTGCAGAGGCGGGGGGCGGGGGTGGCTGTGGCTCACCGTGGGGACAAGGACACTGGCAGCAGAAGTTCTGGGAAGTACTCCTTGGCGTGAGCCCTCCCAGAGTCTGTCATTAGCCCCACCAAAGAGCCCAGGCGGCCTCCAGTGTTGGCTTGCCTCAGGCAAAACAACCAACAGGGAGGGAACCCAGCCCCACCCATCAACAGTCAAGTGGATTAAAGTTTTACTGAGCTCTGTCCACCAGAGCAACAGTCAGCTCTACCCACCACCAGTCCCTCCCATCAGGAAACTTACACAAGCCTCTTAGATAGCCTCATCCACCAGAGGGCACATACACAGCAGAAGCAAGAAGAACTACAATCCTGCAGCCTGGGGAACAAAAACCACATTCACAGAAAGACAGACAAGATGAAAAGGCAGAGGGCTATGTACCAGATGAAGGAACAAGATAAAACCCCAGAAAAACTACTAAATGAAGTGGAGATAGACAACCTTCCAGAAAAAGAATTCAGAAAAATGATAGTGAAGATGATCCAGGACCTCGGAAAAAGAATGGAGACAAAGAGCGAGAAGATGTTAGAAATGATTAACAAAGACCTAGAAGAATTAAAGAACAAACAAACAGAGATGAACAATACAATAACTGAAATGAAAACTATACTAGAAGGAATCAATAGCATAATAACTGAGGCAGAAGGACGGATAAGTGACCTAGAAGACAGAATGGTGGAATTCACTGCTGCGGAGAAGAATAAAGAAAAAAGAATGAAAAGAAATGAAGACAGCCTAAGAGACCTCTGGGACAATATTAAACTCAATAACATTTGCATTATAGGGGTCCCAGAGGAGAAGAGAGAGAGAAAGGACCAGAGAAAATATTTGAAGAGATTATGGTCGAAAACTTCCCTAACATGGGAAAGGAAATAGCCACCCGACTCCAGGAAGCGCAGCGAGTCACATACAGAATAAACCAAGGAGAAACACGCCGAGACACATAGTAATCCAACTGGCAAAAATTAATGACAAAGAAAAATTATTGAAAGCAACAAGGGAAAAACGAAAAATAACATACAAGGGAACTCCCATAAGGTTAACAGCTGATTTCTCAGCAGAAACTCTACAAGCCAGAAGGGAGTGGCATGATATACTTAAAGTGATGAAAAGGAAGAACTTACAACCAAGATTACTCTACCCAGCAAGGATCTCATTCAGATTTGATGGGGAAATCAAAAGTTTTACAGACAAGCAAAAGCTAAGAGAATTCAGCACCACCAAACCAGCTCTACAACAAATGCTAAAGGAACTAGAACAAATCATCTCAAAATTTGTATGGAGACACAAAAGACCCCGAATAGCCAATGTAGTCTTGAGGGGAAAAAACGGAGCTGGAGGAATCAGACTCCCTGACTTCAGACTATACTATAAAGCTACAGTAATCAAGAAAATATGGTACTGGTGCAAAAACAGAAACATAGATCAATGGAACAAGATAGAAAGCTCAGAGATTAACTCATGCACCTATGGTCGACTAATCTATGACAAAGGAGGCAAAGATATACAATGGAGAAAAGACAGTCTCTTCAATATGTGGTGCTGGGAAAACTGGACAGCTACATGTAAAAGAATGAAATTAGAACACTCCCTAACACCATACACAAAAATAAATTCAAAATGGATTCTAGACCTAATGTAAGACTATAAAACTGTTAGAGGAAAACATAGGAAGAACACTCTTTGTCATAAATCACAGCAAGATCTTTTAGACCCACCTCTAGAGTAATGGAAATAAAAATAAACAAACGGGACCTAATGAAACTTCAAAGCTTTTCCACAGCAAAGGAAACCATAAACAAGATGAAAAGACAACCCTCAGAATGGGAGAAAATCTATCTATCTATATATATATTTTTTTTTTGCGGTACCTGGGCCTCTCACTGTTGTGGCCGGAGCACAGGCTCCGGACGTGCAGGCCCAGCGTCCATGGCCCACGGGCCCAGCCGGTCTGCAGCATGTGGGATCCTCCCGGATGGGGGCACGAACCTGTGTCCCCTGCACTGGCAGGCGGACTCTCAACCACTGCGCCACCAGGGAAGCCCGAGAAAATATTTTTAAATGAATCAACAGACAAAGGATTAATCTCCAAAATATATAAACAGCTCATGCAGCTCAATATTAAAGAAACAAACAAACAAATCCAAAAATGGGCAGAAGACCTAAATAGACATTTCTCTAAGGAAGACATACAGATGGCCAAGAAGCAAATGAAAAGCTGCTCAACATCACTAATCATTAGAGAAATGCAAATCAAAACTACAATGAGGTATCACCTCACACCAGTTAGAATGGGCATCATCAGAAAATCTACAAACAACAAATGCTGGAGAGGGTGTGGAGAAAAGGGAACCCTCTTGCACTGTTGGTGGGAATATAAATTGATACAGCCACTATGGAGAACAATATGGAGGTTCCTTAAAAAACTAAAAATAGAATTACCATATGATCCAGCAATCCCACTACTGGGCATATACCCAGAGAAAACCATAATTCAAAAAGACACATACACCCCAATGTTCATTGTAGCACAATTTACAATAGCCAGGTTATGGAAGCAACCTAAATGCCCATCGACAGACAAATGGATAAAGAAGGTGTGGTACATATATACAATGGAATATTTCTCAGCCATAAAAAGGAACGAAATTGAGTCATTTGTTGAGACGTGGTTGGACCTAGAATCTGTCATACATAGTGAAGTAAGTCAGAAAAAGAAAAACAAATATCGTATATTAATGCATGTATGTGGAACCCAGAAAAATGGTACAGATGAACCAGTTTGCAGGGCAGAAGTTGAGACACAGATGTAGAGAACAAACGTATGGACACCAAGGGGGGAAAACTGTGGTGGGGTGGAGATGGTGGTGTGCTGAATTGGGCCATTGGGATTGACATGTATACCCTGATGTGTATAAAATTGATGACTAATAAGAACCTGCAGTATGAAAAAACAAACAACTAATACTAAAGTATCTTTGGGTTATTTGTATGGAAATATGTTAATATACATGTTTCAGACATTACATGAAATTTCTAAAAATCTTACTTGTTCTGATATAATGTTATAAGTCTTAATTCTAGTTATTATGTTAAAATGCATATCTCAGAAATAACTAAATTTCCTTGACAAGGAAAGATATATTGACCATTACATTATTAATAACTTTCATGAATTCTTTAACCATGGTCATTTTTAAGTCTTTTGGCATTTACAGACAGTTCTGGGTGTATTCTGATGCTTTTGCAAAAATGTTCCTATAAAAGGGACAAGGAATTCATGGAAAAGACTCTTGACAAGTACAGGTGTCTGTTAACTGACTATACTGCTGAACTGCATGAATAAGCATTTTCAGAACTCTAATGGAAAACTGATGAATTCATAAAAGTGCTAACAAAAGATCAAGATGAAAAAGAAATTAATTACATGGGACTGAGTGAACTGATGAGGATGATTACAATTTCTGTGACTTTCTGGGTTTTTTTGTTTTTGTTTTTGTTTTTGCGGTACGTGGGCCTCTCACTTTTGTGGCCTCTCCCGTTGCGGAGCACAGGCTCTGGACGCGCAGGCTCAGCGACCATGGCTCACAGGCCTAGCCGCTCTGCGGCATATGGGATCTTCCTGGACCGGGGCACGAACCTGTGTCCCCTGCATCAGCAGGCAGACACTCAACCACTGCGCCACCAGGGAAGCCCTGTGACTTTCTGTTTGAAAAAAAAAAAAAAATCCCACAAGGACTCATGAGGCAAAAAATATACAAATCAATTTTCACTGCAAAGTAAAGGAGCTGTTACAGTGGAGGATTACTGGACTGAATGTCAATATTATGACATAGTGTGAGCGTGTTTCATGATTGGTAATTGCAATCATTGTTGCTTTTGTTGTGGTCATCCATTTACAATGCTTGGTGTCAGTTTATTTATCTCTTGTAAAAATAAAACACAGTGTGTGTGTGTGAAAAAATAAATATACAAAATAAATTAATTTAAAAAAAGTTATAAATATGTTGAAGAATTTTAAAAGAAAAACAAACAAACACAATGAGCATGGAACTCGAAGATATATAAAAATATCAATTGGAATTCTGGAGCTAATAATTATAATATCAGAAATGAAAAATTCGTTGGAAGGGTTAAATAGAAAATTAGCAGAAGGAAAAAACAGGGATCTTGAAAAACAACAATAGAAACTATCCAACTGAAACACTCTAGAAAAAAAAGGCTAAAGGAAAAACACACAACCCCAATTTTTAAGGTGGGCAAAAGACTTGAATAGACATTTCTCCAAAGATGTACAAATGGCCAGTAAGTACAAGAAAAGATGCTCAGCATCACTAACCATGAGGGAACTGCAAATCACAATGACAAGAAGATAACTATCTCACACCCGTTAAGGATGGATACTATCAGGGGAAAAAAAAGGAAATAATAAGTATAGACGAGGATGCAGAGAAATTGGAAGCCTTGTACACTGTTGGTAGGTGTGTAAAATGGTGCAGCTGCTATGGAAACAGTATGAGGGTTCCTTTAAAAATTAAAAATAGAATTATCATAGGATCTAGCAATTCCTTTAGGAATTTAAAACAGGGACTCAAAGATATATATTATATATATATATATATATATATATATATATATATATATATATAATATATATCTTTGATATATATGTTCCAGTGATCCCACTCCTGGGCATATATCTGGACAAAACTATAATCCAAAAAGATACATGCACCCCAATGTTCATAACAGCACTATTTACAACAGCCAAGACATGGAAGCAACCTAAGTATGCATCAGCAGGTGAATGGTAGCAACAGGTAAAGAAGATGTGGTATATATATACAGTGAAATATTACTCAGCCATAAAAAAGAACAAAGTAATTCCATTTTCAGCAACATGGATGAACCTAGAGATTATCATACTAAGTGAAGTAAGTCAGGCCGAGAAAGACAAATATCATATGATATCGCTTATAAAGGGAATCTAAAAAAATGACGCAAATGAACTTATTTACAAAACAGAAATAGACTCACAGACATAGAAAACAATATTAAGGTTACCAAGGGGAAAGGGGGGAGGGATAAATTAGGAGTTTAGGATTAAAATATACACACTACTATATATAAAATAAATAACCAACAAGGACCTACTGTACAACACAGGGAACTATACTCAATATCTTGTAGTAACCTATAATGGAAAAGAATCTAAAAAAGAAAAAAAAAATATAGATCACTTTGCTGTACACCTGAAACTAACACAACATGGTAAATCAACTGTATTTCAATAAAAAAATTTTTAAATAAAAATTGAAAAAAATTCTAAATTTTCTGTTTAGTGTATTTTACCACAATTAAAAAAAATAAAATGGTTAGAAAATAATGAAGAGACTCTCAGGAAACTATGGGATAATATCAAGTTATTAACATTCATAATATTCATATCATCAAAGTCCCAGAATATAGAAGAAGAAATACTTTTCAGACATACCAAAGCTGAAAGAATTCATCACTAGCAAACCCAGAGTAAAAGAAATGTTAAAAGAAGTCCTCCAGGCAGAAGGAAATTGATACCTGATGATACCTGATGAAAATATGAGATCATAAATAATAAATATATAATACTTTTCTTTTTATTTAAATGTCTTTAAAAGATAAGTGACTAGCTTATACAAAAGTAATGACACTATATTGTGGGGTTTATGATACGTACAAATAAAATGAATGACAACAATAGCATAAGGGTTGAGAGGGAAGAATGGAGGTAAACTGTTGTAAGGTTTTTATATTATACATGAAGTGGTATATCTATCAGTTTAAGGTAGACCACTATGAGTTAAAGATGTATACCATAAACCCTAAAGTCAGAAAACAAAGAGATGCACAGCAATGATAACCAGAACAATAATAATGAGAAGTGGCAAAAGACTCATATCCAGAATATATAAAGAACTACAAATAAATAAGAAAAAGGTAGTACTAAGAAGCAAAAGACTTGAAATCCAAATGGACCATTATAAAAATGTGCTCAAACTCAACATTAATTAAGGAAAAGCTAGCGAAAATCATAAAGAGATGCCACTACAAACCAACTAGAATGGCTAAATTTAAAAATTAAAACTGACAGTAAGTGTCAGCAAAGATGTGGAGCACAGGGAGCTAGTTATACTGCTGTGGAGTGCAAAATGATACAAATAATGAAAAAGATAGTTGGTACCATCTACAAAGTTGAAGATACATATACTACGACCTAATAGTGTCACTCCTAGACACATAACTTAGAGAAGAGGGCACATGTACACCAAAAAACATGTAAAAGCATGTTTGTAGCAGCAAAAGTTGGAAACTGGTAACAACTCAAACTTCCATCAACAGTAGATGGACAAGTGAACTATGCTGTATCACACAGAAGACTATGCAGCAATGAAAATGAGTGAAGTATAGGTTTTCATAGCAGTACACATTAATCTCACAAAAGATGCTGAGCAAAAGAATATATGTGTGATGAATCCATTTAAGTAAGGTTAAAAAACAAGTAAAACATATTTGGGCAATAAAATGATAAAGAAAAGCAAGGAAAAGATAAAGCCAGGATTTGGGGGTTAGGGAGGGCTTCTGGAAAGCTAGTGCCATTCTATATACCTTGATCTGGAGGGTTGAAACATAGGTGTTTGCTTTAAAATTTACATTTATAATACATTGATATATACTTTCGGTATATTAAAACTAGACAAAAATTGAAAGAAAATCAATATATGGTTGAGAAAAAAAAATCTAACTTCGTTTATTTGGTTGCCTACTTTCCCCAACATTACTTATTAAACCATCTATATGTGATTACAACTTAATATATTCCATTCTTACTTGCACTTGAGATTTGGTAACTGTTGTTATCAACAATAGTTTTTGGCAAGGATGAATGGACTTTTGCGAGGGGTGGGTAAAGGGGAGGGATAGTAAAAGTGTAAATAAAAAAGCAGGAGTGGGAGATAGTCATCCTCATGGGATTTGTTTTTAAATAGGAAAATTCTAGAGACAGAACCGAAAAGAGAGAGGAAGTCTGTGAGAGGTTTGCCAAGTCAGAGAGCAAAGTGTCACCTGATAAAAGGACTTATGAATGAGCTCAGAGCAAAACTATTTGGAGGAAATCTAAAGAGGACATGCCTGAAGGATGGAGGTTGGTTATACTGGGTGCCTGGCTCAAGGGTACAGCCTCCATCTACACCACGTAGACGGTAACATAAAGTTTGCTGAATGTTCTCAAATATTTGATATATTGCTATTTTAAAATATGTTTATTGCTCATTTTTCTTACTTTAAACATAGTATTTATTTTTTAACATCTTTATTGGAGTATAATTGCCCTACAGTGGTGTGTTAGTTTCTGCTTTATAACAAAGTGAATCAGCTATACATATACATATGTCCCCATATCTCTTCCCTCTTGCGTCTCCCTCCGTCCCACCCTCCCCATCCCACCCCTCCAGGTGGTCACAAAGCACGGCGCTGATCTCCCTGTGCTATGCGGCTGCGAGTGGCATGGACATATATACACTACCAAACGTAAAATAGATAGCTAGTGGTAAACATAGCATTTATTGATGGAAGAAAATCACAGAAAAATACGTAGTGCCACATCTTGTCCAACCTTGACAGCGGGATTCATTCCCTTTTTAGCGCACAATTTAGGACTGGTCGGAGCAGCCCCAGGGCCGGCATGAAGGGCTGCGGTTGATTTGGAAGTGGGGCACGGACCAGCCTTCCCTCCACAGTGCAAAGCCAGCAACTCTCCTGTCTAGGCGGGATTCTCCCTAGGCTGCAGGGCGGGACGGAGAGGTGCGAGGGCTGCTTTAGATGCCAGGCCCTTTCCCGGGAGCCCCGCCCAGGCCCCGCCCAGGCCCGGCCGCAGCCCCGCCCCGGCCCCGCCCGCGCCTTGCCCCGCGCCCACACTCAGAGCCCGAGCCGCGGTCGCCCATCTGACCCGAGCCACAGCGGCCGGAGATGCAGCGGGGTGCCGCGCTGTGCCTGCGCCTGTGGCTCTGCCTCGGACTGCTCGACAGCGAGCGTGGTGAGCCCTCCGCCTGCCCCAGTGTACAGCTGGCCACGAGGGGGGACATTTTCCCTGGGCAAATGGTGGGACCTCACCGATGGGAGACGGGCGGGGGACAGGGCCCGCGGGACCCTCCGGCACGAGACAGGGTCGGGAGCCAGGGATTCAGACACCGGAAGGAGCACGGCGAGTCGGGCCGGGCTTGCCGGGATGAGGAAAGGGCGGGGACGGGGCGCGGGGCTGCACCGCAGCTTAGAGGTGGTGCTCAGTCCCCGACTGCGCTCCACAGTCTGTGGCTCAGCTCCCTTGGACCTGGGCCCCTTCGCGCTGCACCCTCAGCCTGGATCCTTCGCTTGCTTACACGCTTTCCCGCGAAGTCCAGGCACCGTACTGTTCTGTCCTCGAACCCGAGAGCACTGGGGATTGTACCCCCGCGCAGAGGCTGCAATCCCCGCCGAGTCGTAGACCTGGGTGCGCACTTCCCGACACCTCTAGTCTGCGCTCGAGATTGGTCCTCCAGAGGGAACTCTGGTTGGTGTCTACCTTCCCCAGGCCAAGGACTGCGGGGGCAGGGGCTCGGGATCGTGGGAGATAGGCGCTGTGTGGCGGATTGGGCGCAGGTGCCTGTTGGAACTTGAGGAGAATCTTGAGTCGGCAACTCGTAAGTGATCAGCATGGCAGAAGAGGCAGAAGGCCGGCCCTCGCCGTGTTTGAGGGGTAGGACCCCGGAAGGCCAATCTAAGGATCTTGGATCATAAGGCAGGGGCCGACAAGGACGGGTCTTAAACACAGGAGAGGCAAGGTCTGGTTTGTGATGGGAACACGACTGGAGGTTGCTGCTGAGGGATTGGAGGGAAGAGAGTGTGGGGGATGACGGAGGGAGCAGAGGGGTATGGTTGTTCGGAGATGTCAGGATAAAGCAGCAGGAATAAGGGGAGGATGAGCTGGAAGCCCATGCAAGATCTGGTGACCGTGGAAATCAGAGGGTGGAGGAGGGGTAATGGGTCCCCAGTGGTTGAGGGAGGAGTTCTGGGAGGTCTGAAGGGAAAGATGGGGACCTCGCTATTTTTAAACACCATGGGCATTGAATAGTGGCTTTACATGCTTCATTTCTTTTAATCCTCACAAGGGAGTGTTAGACCCGTTTTACAGATGGGAACACTTAGACGAAGGACACTTATAACTTCCCCCAAAGTCCCCGGGAAGCCAGTAGTAAGGGAAATTGTCAACCCAGGTCTTTGGATAACAGAGCTCTGTTCTCTGTGCCTATATGGGCTGAAGAGCTGAGGATAGTGGAGGTGAGGAAGGCGTGGGTGAACCTAGGGGGAGGAGGAGGGAGGAAGACATCTATCTGGCCTCCAAGTCAGGGCAGGTCTGAGCAGAGGGGCTGCCACTTGGCCCTTCCTCGCTTCCCTGCACCCTGCCCAGGACCAGGCTCTCACAGGTGCTCAGCATGTGTTAAGTGACTGAATGAGTGTGGGGAAAGAGTTGAATGGCGCCATGGCTGGGCTTTGGGGCAGAGGAGTGGGAGATCCCACCTTGAGGTGACATCCAGCAAGCACTGGGTGTAGTGTCCAAGGCTCAGGAGAGAGGCTGGGCTGGAGAGCTGGAGAGGAAGCAGACCAAAGGGTCTAGGATGGGAACCTCTCCCCCAAGGAGGGGACCAGAGAGGGAGAGGCTTCCAGGGAGACGGGAAACATTCGGCATGCAGGGTTTGAGGAAAACCAGGAGAGGCTTGTGTCCTGGTGCTCCTGAGTGGAGCAGAGTGGAAGGTGGAGGAGGGAGCGGGGATGAGGTCAGTCTTGCAGTGAGTGCAGGTGATTCTTACCAAAGTTGGGCAATGAAGGGGAAGAGAGAGAATGAAGCTAAGTGGCCCTTGGAAGGGGGGTGGACTAGGTCATGGCTCGTGGGGAGATGTCCCATGGAAAACAGACCATTGCCGCTGTCCCTGAGCCTTGCATTTGCACCACCCATTTCTGGGCTGAGGAGGGCCCTAAGAGCTGCCAGCCTGATGGGGGATACTGGAGCAGAAGCATAAACACTCCAGTGCAGCCAAGTGTCAGTGCAGCCAGAGTAGGAGGCCAAGTGCTGGCAGGTGAGCAGCCTGGCCGTGAAGCTGACTTCAAAGGTGTGATGTTGGTCCCAGAACGAGACTCTTGTCCTAACTCTACCCCTAAATTCCTTGCTATATCACCTGGGCTCCTCTCTTCCTTTCCTTGTGCGTCAGTTTCCCCATGCATAGGAGTGCAAGAAGCTGGCAAGCACTGAGGGGCTGTGCTTGGAGTTGGGCTTTTTGCCCCAGTAGTGTCCCTGTAGAGAAGGTAGGTGGCAGAGGTCACCTCCAACAGACTTTGTCTCTTGGAGCTTAGTCTAGAGTGAGGCTATTTGTGCCTCTGAACAGTGGGCAGTCAGCTCAGGGACATGGTGGGGAAGGAGGCAACTGCTGGGAAGCTTGGTTGGCCCAGCCTGAGGCTGCTGGCTCCTGCCATGGGCTGAGGCACACATGACCATCCCAGCTCTTCGCTGTCCCTGCTCCTCAGCCCTGAGCCAGACCCAGGTGTGGGGGTGGGGGTTGTGGATGCAAGTCAGTGCAGGCAGAATGTGGGGGCTGGGCCCATCTTACTTGGTGCCTGTGGATCAGTGGCTCAGTGCTCTGGGGACTCAAGTGTAGGTGCTGCTCACATCCCCAGCATGCCTGAGGCACCAGGTCAGTGTGGCTGAAGGCTCTCTGCCTCCCCAGAGCCCAGTGCCCACATGGCCAGGCACCAGACTGGGCATGAGGTATAACAAGGGGACTGTCTGGCCAGCTCCTTGCTGTGCCATCCCCACCCTGACCCCCAGGCAGTGGCACCCCAACCTGGGGAAGGGGACTGCAGTTTTGTGCAAGTTGAAAGGTATAGTGTCTGCTCTAGGCAGTCTAGGGAGGATTGGACCAAGCACATCCTGCAGGGGTTTCCTGAGCGCCAGACTAGCAGGAACACAAACATGGTATCGTAGCCCAGGGGCGAAAGTGCTCAGTGACCCAGTGGGGCCCAGCTGGTGGCTGTGGGCTGCTTCTAGCTTGGGGCTTCCTGGAGGGGTCTGCAGACTCCAGGGAAAGGGATTCCAGGTAGGGCAAAGACCCCCTCAAAGGCCCAGAGGCAGAAGAGTCAGATGGTGATCAGATGAAGCTAGACTCCTAGGGGCGGAGAGATGAGATGGAGGAGACAGGCAAGTGGAGGTGGCAGGAGCCAGCAGCACACCTGGAAAGGGGAGGTCTGAGCAGGGAGTCACCTGGTCAGATTCCCCTGAAGGCATCACCGGAGGGGTAAAACCAGATGCAAGCCCACAGCAAGGAGGCTGTGGGTGAACCCAGGAGATACGCCAGGGAAGGAGGTAGCAGGGGATGGTGGAGAGAAAGGGACAAGTGCCAGTCTCTGGCTTAAGCAACAAAACAGGTCATGAAATTGTTTACCAGATGGGGACCCTGAGAAGAGGAGGAAATGTGGGGAAAGATGAGACACTCCACTAGGGAGGCAGGGCCTCAAGTCGAAGGCAGGGAGGAGGAAAGTTGGGAGCACTTGAGTGTGATGAGGCAGAGGGGAGTCGGGGAACCCAGGGAAATTAAGTGGTGTCTCAGCCATTAGGGGAAGTTCTTCTCTATGTCTAGCTTACACCCCTCCTGCTGCCGCTTGGGTGTCCCCCCACTGCCCCGCCATTGTAGATTTCTCTCCACTAGGGCCTAGCCTGTGCCCCACAGCCCTGAGATACCCCTCAGAGAGGGGGGATGCGTAGGGAGAGGGGTCCGGAGAGCCTCTCACACTCCTTGCACCGACCTCTGAGCAAGACACAGCCGACGTGTCCAGCTGGAGCCAGGGATTCCTGAGTTTCGATCCTTTTCAGACACTGGCTTCCTCTGGGATCTCGGTTTTCCGGTCACGCCGAAGGGAGAAGCCTGGGAGCAGGAAGATGCGGGCTTTGGCGCTGGCTGCCGCTGAGGCTGGGTGTGGCTGACAGCAGGCACGCTGCTGCCTGGCTCTGGTGCCCCAGGCCACCCCCATCCCCGAGGCCTGGCTGGGGTGTGGGTGGCCCAGTGAGCAGGCACAGGTTTCAGGGTGGCAAGTGGGGGAGCCCCGCCACGTGGCCAGCGAGGTCAGCATGGGTTCATGGGAAAGGACTTGTCAGCCACAGGAGAGGACATCCTGCCTGCATTTCCCTCTTCCTGCAGCAGGAGCCCATGGCCCAGATTTAGCAGCGCTGGGGGGCCACCTCTGAGCCAGCTGGGCTGTCTGATAACACCACCCGTCCCGCTGCCACAGAGCAGAGCCCTGATCCCAGAAAGGCCAGGGCGACTGCCTGGCACAGTTGGCTGCACCCACAGCTGTGCTGCACTGGGAGCTCCACATCTATCAGGGTGCCCTTCCTCCCCATCTCACCCCCAGGGGGTACTCAGGCAGCCCACGGTCCCACTCAGCCTCTCCAACACTCCCTGCTTCCCAAAATTGCCTCTAGGCTGCTTCAGCAGGACCACTCTAAAACAAAGATCTGAGCCTTCCTCGGGCCACCCGCCCCCGCCGGCCCCTCTTGGGCTGATAGTACAGGCCCTCCTGCTAGGGTCCCAAGGGCAGCCGTATGTAGCCTGACATCCACCTAGCCTGCACCCATCACATACCCCAGCCTCAGCACATGACCTTTCTCCTGCTCCAGATACATGCAGAAGGCTACTGAGAATTCCAGGCAGAAGGTGATGCCGCTCCAAGTGGGAGGGGTCTACTAGGGCGGGAGGGGGGCTTCATTCCCACTCCCTGTGTGCCCCAGAAGCACAGAATCTAGGCTTTCAGGTAGGTTCAGGGGAAGCTCTTATCCTTATCCAACCTAAAGCACCATCCTCAAAGCTATCCTGAATTCTACCAAATGGAGTTTCGTTTGTATGAAGCAGCACTTATGTGCACACATACACGCACACACACTTGGAGTGTCTACCAGTGAAATGGTTAATCAAATTTCTTCACACTAGCGTGTGTGAAGATTTTAACCTTGTGACATAGGCTATTGTGCCCATTTTAAAGATTAGAAAATTAAGGCCAGAGGAATGAAATGGCTCATTAGATGCTAGAGCAGCTTTGAGGGAAGTGACAAGTGTCTGGTGCCTGGTGCCAGATGGCATAGGGGCTGAGGGGCAAGAAGGGGCAGGCATGGCAGGTGTTGTCCACATTCTCCAGGGAAAGCACTAGAGAGGTGGGCATGTGGGGTCCTAAATTTCTGACCACCTCGTGGACATTTTCACCTTGATGTCCTGTACAGCTTTCAAAAGCAGCATGCCACTAGACACATTGCTTTCCCCCAGGCCTACCCCTGGCAGATGTGCCTACTTCAGGGCAGGACATCTGCACCTCCATCCCTCGCCTCCACACCTGCCCACACACTGTGTGCTGTTGCTTTGTTCCCTGGATCCTCAAAGCCAGTCAAGAACAATCCAGGGTCAAGTCCATGCTGGGGATGCCACCCTGGAAAGGCTCTCATCCTTGCACTGAGGAACTGTCAAGTGCAGTGAGTCAAGCCGCTGCATGAAGCTGTGGAAACATGCAGAGAAGGCCCCAGGAGGGGACCTAAAATTGCGACCCTGGGGCTAGAGCAGGCACCAGGCAGGTGACGAGAGTGACTGGTGAGTCCCTTGAGAAGATCAGATTCCATCCCTAAGTAGCGGAGAGGCAGGAAATTGTTTTAGGCAGAAGAGTGATTTGTGTTCTAGAAGACTCCTTTGACCACTGGGAAAGGCCTGGACCAGTGGGGAGACACTGGTGTGGTGAGCCAGAGGAGGGATTTTGAGGCTGGCCAGGCAGTGGGGTGGCAAAGAAGGGGACTGGAAAAGGCAGCCCCAGAATGTCTAGGGGTGGCACTCGGGCTGGAAGGCATCTACTGCTAAGCGTCTGAGCTCTGCGAGTGCAAAGCACTTTGCCAAGTGGCAGGGAGAGGAGAGGGGCAGGCCTGGTGCTTCCAGCCACGCTGCTGTTGGTGCTGGTTCTGAGGAAGTATAGAGTAAATAGCAGCTTCCCATAATCCTGTCCCCCAAAGAGAACCTCTGACTAGCAAGTTAACCTCTGTGCCTTCGTTTTCTCATCCGCAAAATGGTAAGAATAGTACCCAGGGGGGCAATAGAGGGGTGTGGTATGCACAAGTGCATAGGCTGTGCTGGCATACAGAAAATGTTTGCTCTTGTTGTCTGTTGTTGTAACAGGGTATATTGAGGTAAGCAGAATTTGGGGGTCAAAGTATATGAGCATTTTTTTTTATTACTGTGAGTGCCTGTTTGTCCACATCCTTGCCAACACTGGGAATCCTCTATAGTTTTAACACTTGCTCATCTGGGTCGGGGATACTTCTGTGCCCTTTGGCTCATTGTTCTCCTCAGTGGGTGGTGTGGTATGAGGGCTGGGGGCGCCTGGCAGGAGACATCTGGGAAGCAGAGTCCTCTGGGGCTGGAGCTCAGGAGAGCTGCCAGGGAGGGTGGGGGGCTCAGAGGTAGGCTTGAAGCCCTGGGGTTGTGCCACCTCCAGGAGGAAGGAGCGCACCTTGAGCAGCTCCAGTTAAATGAGCCACCAAGAGCCTAAGGCTGGGCCTGTAACCCGGGGCCTTTCTCTGGGGCCTCATTCCTCCACACCATGCTCCATCTGTTCCACCTACCTGACAGTCCAAGGTCACCTGCACTCTGGTCTTTGCACATGTCCCTCTGCCCTCTGTGCCCTCCTCCTGGGCCAGCAAGCTCCTGTTCAGTCTACAAAGCCTATTTCAACTCACAGGAGCACTCCCTCCCACTGGCAAGGCTTTCTCTGACCGTCCCCCACCTTGGCACTTTGACCAAAGCAGAGTCACAGTGAGATGCAACTGCTGTGACATACAAAACAGTGGACAGACAGTGACAGTGAAGGTCTCAGTGTGCCTGAGCCAGCAACAGTTTATCCTTACAATGGTTCTTAGTGTGGTATTATGGTGGTCTGTGGTTCCCAATAATCTTGGGGACAATTCTCATTTCATAAGTTTGGAGCAGGGGAAGTGACTTGCCTGAGGTCATAGTCAGAATGACATTGTAGGGTGTGCAGCTGGGCTCACGGGGCTTCGGGCACTCTCTCTCAGTACAGCCCCTCCCATCTCAGCCCTGCAGGGTGGGAGGTAGGAGGACTGATGGACTATTGACCTCACCCTTGACCTCTGGAGGCACAGAGGCTGCCATCCAGGTGGTGGTGGGGGGACTCCAAGACAGAACACCCCTGAGCCTTCTTCCAAGGTCTATGCACAAGCCTGGCCCCAAGAATGAAGGGAGAGGGCCTTAGAGCCGGCTCTCCAACTCGGCCCACCCCTGGGACTGATGCATGGAGACCCCAACCTGGCCTCACCTGCCCCCAGTGCTTTCCCCTCAGCTTGCCTTCAATCTGCAGCCATGGGCCTGGCCCTGGCTGCCTCTGTCCTCCAGGGCACAGATGCTAAGGAGAGTGTGGACCAGACTAGCAGGACTGCAGTACAGCGCCTGTCACCCACCAGGTGACCATGACATTTCCTTGAAATAAGGAATTGCAAATGCAAAAACCACTACTGCTACACTCTGCCAGAGTATGTAGGGGCACCCCTGAGCTTACACACCATCCTGACATCATCCCTGGGTTGGTTGTGCTGAACCTGAGGACAGAGCCATGGGCCAATGACATCCTGGCCCCCAGGAGCCACACAAAGGTACAAACCTTCCCCATGTGGTGGGTGAGGGCCTGGTGTGCTCAGCAGGTGGATACTGGGTGTGGCTGGTGTCTTGACTGTGTGGCAGAAGAATTGGGAGGTGAAGCTGGTTAGAAGGGGGGGCCTGTTGGGCAGGGCATCACCCTGGAGGCCGGGCCAAGGGCATTCACAGCTCCAGAGGGCCACAAGGAGCCAGTGAAGGTGTCCGCTGGGCTGAGCAACAAATTGGAGGCCAGGAAGGAGACTGCTAGGGAGCAGAGAGGTAGGGAGACTGGCACTCGGGGTGGCAGTGGGAGAGAAGGAGATGGAGAGATGTGAGGGCTGAGTCCCAGGCAGGGATGGGCCTGGACTTGGTCAGACTTGGGCTCCTGCACAGCTGCTGGTTATCACTGATGTGGAGCCTGGAGCCTCAGTTTCCTCATTGCTGACTGGACTCGTGATCCCTCCCTCCCTCCCAGGCTACGTGAGGATCAAATGAGGCAGTGACTGCTGGGCTGTGGTTCAGTGCCTAACCCACAGGACTTCCCACCCCTCCTGCCTGCCCCTCACCCAGGATCCTGGTGTGCTGCTTCCACAGCCAGCGCCTGTGGCTGACCCCAGGGTCCCACTGCCCAAGGCTGCTGACAGCACAGAGAAGAGGAGGTATGCTCTCTGGCCTCCCTGACCTCGGCCTGGCGCCTGCCCGGATTGCTCTGCTCAGGCTAGGGGGCCAGGGCTGCTGGCCAGGGGAAGGAAGAAGCCAGTTCCTGGGTCAGGAACAGGAAGGCAGGGGGAGTGCGGCAGAAGCCAGGATGACAGTGCTTCCTGCTTCGGGAAGGGAAGGACAGCGGGGACAGACAACAGCCAGGCAGGAAGGATGCGCCTTCTTTGGGGTTTCAGGTGGGGGCTGGGCAGCACGGAGCCTCTGGGCATGGCAAACTAGGCCTGAATCTGCCCCAGCTGCTGAGCAGCCTGTACAGATGGTCACCAGGGAGCCTGGCCTTTAAAACCAGAAACATCTTTTCCAAAGGAACAACAAGGTTTGAAAAAGCTCCAACCCAAAGAAAGACCTCAGAGGTTTGTTAGGCCAACCAGTCAGCCATTCATCCCTCCTTCCATCCACCCATTCTTCCATCCATCCATCCATTCATCCATCTATCCATCTGCCTGTCCATCCCTCTATCTGTCCATCTGTCCTTCCATCTAGCCATTCTTTCTTTTTTCCACCTTTCCATCCTTCCATCCATCCATCCGTCTGTCCATTCAGCTAACCATCTTTCCTTCCATATTTCCACCCATCCATCCATCCACTCAACCTTCCATTCACCCACTCATCCATCCATCCATCCATTCGTCCATCTGTCCATTCGTTTATTCATTCAACAAGGATCTATGGAGCCTTGACTCTCTGTCAGTGCTAGGCATGGAGTGGGGTAGAAAAGAGGACTGTTTGGGTCCCCACAGCCTGGAGGCCATGGTGGCTGGAGGACAAGAATAGGACGTGAGAGTGGACCAAGAGGGTGTGGAGGGGGGGCGGGGGCCAGGCCACGGTCAGAAGTTTGGATTTTCTTTAAAGTGTAGTGGAAAGTCACTGACGAAATTTAAGCAGGAGCATGATTTGTCTCCTTTGCGTTAACTATCTCTGTCAACTGTGTGAAGGATTGGAGGAGGGCAAGAGTGGGCCAGGGGCTACTGTGGGGGTGAGTGCAGTTGGTTAGGCTCCAGCAGGAGAGTGGGGGCTGGCTCTGGGATGCTTTGGTGGTGGGTGAATGGGCCAGGGTGGGAGAGGTGGGTATCCACAGGAGCTCCCATCTGGGGAGATGGGAGCTATCAAGGAGATAGCTTTGGCAGGGGTGGAGAGGATGTGAGTCTGCAGTTCAGCAACAGAAATGTGGAACTCAAGGTGTCTGTGGGATGGCCAAGTGAAGTGGCAGCTGGATACTTAAGGCTGGAGTTGAGCAAAGGGGTCTGGGCTAGAGGTAGAGATTTCGCAAGTATATGGACGCTTAGGAGAGAGACTGGTACAGAAGAGAAAGTGAGGAGCTGCAGCACTTGGTGTTGGACAGAGGGGACGGAGGACGAGGGGAGAGTGAGCTCACAGAAGCTAGCAGAAGAGGGAACAGCTCTGCTCTCTGCCCTGGAGGGCCTCCCACAGCAGCATGGAAGTCACAGGATACCTTGACCAGTGGCTCCATGAAGCAGGGGAGGGGGCTGCACCCTGTGGGAAGATGAGCAAATGTGAGAGCAAGGAGTCAGCGAGCAGAGTTTTTGCTAGGAATGGGAATAGAAAAGAGGAAGGGAATATAGGATCAAGGAATTGAGGAGTTTTTGTTTGTTTATAAGATGCGGGATGATTCCATAGAGAAAAATTGGTAATCAGGAAAGAAAGAAATTATCTACAGTGGTCAGATCTGGGGGGTTGGGATCCCTAGCTCAATGGAGGGCTTTGCCTTGGGAGCAGGAATGTCAGAGAGTTTCCAGGGCCTAGGGCAAGGGTGTGGGATTTAGATGTGGGAAGATGAGGTGTCTCCATCTGATGGCTCTACTTCATTAGTGCTGAGAATGAGAGAGAAGGGAACACCCTGAACTGCAGCCCGGGGGTCATTTAGGGTCTGCCAAAAGGAAAAGAAAGGGGAGGCAGCAGCATGGGGCTCTGGCTTTGTGCTGCAAGCCGAGCCACTGAGGGACATGGGTGCTGCAGGGTTGCGGTGGAGAGCAGGGGCAAGGGAGCATTCAGAATGATGGGCCATGGGACATGCAGTGCCAAAAGAGAGGTGAGGCCAGGAGGAGGTAGCAATGCAGAGGGGTCCTTGGCCTCAGAGTTTTGATGAGGTTGAAGAACTTAGCAGTGGTGGGACAGTGGCACCTGGCAGGAGGCAGAGGAGGCAAGGAGAGAAGTGCAAGAAGATAGGCACTCAGTGATGGCACAGCTTCTGGTGGGGACCAAGTCCAGGGTATGCCCAGGAAGTGAGGGGCTGAAGGGAGGAGGGAGGACAATGGAGATGAGGACTGCAAAGGCCAGGGTGCTGGTGACTCACCCGTGTGGATGTCGAAGTTATGAGGAATGGCCTGAGTTGGGGTGGAGGGGCCTGAAGAGCTCGGAGCAGAGAATGAGGGGAAGTGACCAGGACAGCAGCTGATGACAGCTTTAGTGGGGAGTGGCTGGTGCTGCTGGAAAAGGGGAAGTGACTGCAAGGAGTTCTCTGATGTGTGCAATGGGAGCAATAATCACCCCAGGGGCAGTGGTGTCCTCAGAAAGCCAGGTTTCAGTTAAGGCAGGAAGGATGGAGGAGGACAGTGATGTCTGCAGTGAAGACTACTGATCACACAGGGTCCAGTGGAAGTGACTGAAGAAAGAGAAGCACTGGGGAAATTCAGGGCACGTGGCAACAAAGGAAAGGCTCTCTCAGATGGGTGAAATGGTTGGCAAACACTATGGATCTTCCCGTTTAGCACACTGATGGAGATGCTTCCTTTGGTGGTATGGTGGCCTCTAGGGAGGAAACTCCTATAGGCTCCATCCCCCATCCATCCACTCAACCCACCCACCCTCCCACATATCCATCCATTTATTCATCTGATCATCCATCTTCCATCCGACCATCCTTCTATCCATACCCTCAATCTTTGGTGTGCACCTCTTTTGTATTAAGGTTAGAAAGATGAATAACATACAGCCTCTGTTCGGATGTGACCAGAAAACCACAGTTCAGTCCAATAAGTGTTCTAACACCATGAGCCTAGGAGGCCAACACTGCCTGAGTAACAGTGACTGCCCCATAGAGAAGGGACTCATGAACTAGACCCTGAAGAGGGAGCTCCACAGGAGGGAAGGAAGTACAAATGTCCAGGGCAAAAAAAATTAGCAGACAGAGACTTCAAGATATGAAAAACCTGGCACTTTGGGACAATGGTGAGAGGTCTGTTCCTCTCAGATGTGTCAGGAGTTGAAGCTGGAGAGAAGGGGAGTAGGCAGAAGGGAGAGGGCTGGGGTCCCCCACTTTATCTTAGAAGCAAAGAGGAGTTGCACAAGGAAGCTGGGCTGACAAATGCCATAGCTCTGTTGCCAGGGTGCCAGGTGTGTGCCCTGGAGGAGCACCCCAGAGAAGGGGACCCTTGCTTGGCCTCCCCAGGGGCCCCAGGGCAATGCTGCAGGCCTCACCATGCAGGCATACATAACCCAGGGCAGGTGGGTCCTGGCCGCTGCACCTCTCCTCTGGTGCCCACATGCCAGCCTCAGGCCTGACTCCTGACTGGTCCACAGGGACAGCCAGTTCTTTCATCCCCTCACAAGTCCAAACCCAAGTCCATCATTCCCCTCTCCCCCCACTTATGTAGCTCAGAGGCCAGTTTGCCTGGCATGGCTTTATTCACTTTCCACTGCCTGGAAAATCCTACTTCTCTTTCAAAGCCCATCTTAGTGGTGTCCGCCTCGGATTCCTTCCTGGCCCCTCAACACCAGAGCAGAGCCTACCCACTGTGGGGCTCCTACACCCCAGCAGCCCTGGGGGTACATGGTAGGGAGATGTGATGCGGGGGCTGGTACCACCCTGGGGAGGAGTGGACCTGGTGGCAGAGCCCAGGGCTACTTTCCCATCTCGGGGCCCCAGGGTGGGGCGACTGTCCTGAGTGCCAGGAGTGGGTGCACTGGATTCGAGTTAAGGAGAGACTTCAGTGTTCACAGCATCCGGCTAGATGAAGGGCTGCCTTCTTAGGGCTGTGGTGTAGTCCAGCTGGAGGGTCTCAGTTTCCCTGGCTGTACTAGATACTAGTGGGATTAGATGCTGGATGAGGGCCTTCTGCCTCTGACCTACGGTGGGGGGGTACCTAGAAAAGTTTGGCCAGCAGGAGGCACAGAGGGAGAGGCCAGCCAGGCCCTGGCAGCCAACTTGTCCAGGTGATGCTGAAATGAGACCTTGGGGTGCAGAGTGTGCCGTCCTGGTGCCTCTTCCTAGGGCAGCTTGGGGTCAGGGTGGTGTAGAACCAAGTATGGTGGGGATTCCCCCAGCCTCTGCCTCCCACAATTAGCTGCCAGGGCAAGACCCCAAGCCTCAGGGAGCTGGGCTGGAAAGGGCAGAGAAGCTGAACCTGTAGGACTGGGGGCTGGGGCAGGATAGTGCGCTGTGCCCCCCAGGAGGACAGGGACTTGGGGGAGGGACAGGACGCAGCCCTGGGCCTCCGGCCACACAGTCCTCTCTTCCTGTTGTCTCAGGATGGTCCTGGCAGGATGCATCTGCTAGAGTTCCAGGTCCAGACCTCCCCTGGGGCCTGCTCCCACCCTCCCCCAGGATCACACACACACACACAAATTCACATGCGTGCACACGCAGACATGTCAATGACACACACACAAAGTCACACACAACACTCACATATCAGTCCTATAAACACAGATCTATGCACACACAGAGACAACACACACGCGTGCATGTGCACACACACATGCAAACACTACACACACTATCCTGCTGGGAGGAGGATGGGGAGTAAGGAGCTGCGTGGGCAGCAGGGCCAAGGTCCTGGAGGGCCACAGGACGGTGTTTAACCAGGCGAGGCAGTTACCTGTTTGGGGATTAGCCCTTTTGGAGGAATGGGGGGCTGAGGCAGGGAGAGCAGGGAGAGGAGAGCTGGGGCAGCCAGAGGGCGCCTTGGGGGTGAAGAGAAACTGATGGAACCAAGGACATGTGAGCTGGACTCCATGGGACATGGGAGAGGGCGAGGTCACAGGCAGGATTCCAGGGAGAAACCGAGGCCTGAGTTCTGTGCATGTTTGGCAGTCTGCACTGTGCAGGTCTCCCTCACAAACAGTAGCTGTGCATCTGGGGGGAGGAGCCTTCAGGCAGAAATGTGGGGGTCACAATGCCGAGGAGATGTGCTCCAGGCCTCACCCAATGTAGGATGAGGCCTGTGGTCTCCCCTATTGACTTCATGTTGACAGCTCTGCTCATGCGGGGCTAGAGGTTCAGTCCAGGGCTCAATCAGGGCTCACTTGGGGCTGGGCCCAGTCTGCAGCCAGGGGGCAACCTGAGGTGGAGGTTACCAGTTGTCTTGGGGCCTTATAGGTACTGCTCAGGGCTGAGAGCCTAGGCAGCCCCTGCCCGGGGAGGGGCCCATCAGCACCGGATGGATGTCACCATGTGAACTCATGACCCAGTCCCCTGCTAACCCTATCTCCCACCCCAGGCCTGGCGAGTGGCTACTCCATGACCCCCCCAACCCTGAACATCACGGAGGAGACACACGTCATCGACTCCAGTGACAGCCTGTCCATCTCCTGCAGGTATTCAGCCCTCAGCCAGGAGGGCAGGGGACTGGGTCCCTCCTACCTGGCAGGCCAAGGAGACTACAGAAGGCCAAGCAGATGGTGGCGGAGCACCCAGAAGGCAGCCTCTCCCCAGGGCAGAGGCCTCGAGGCTTAGGGTTGCTTCCAAGTGGCTTGAGTTGTAGGTGCCTGGAGGCATAGACCATCCCCTGCTCTGCAGACACAGGCACCCTGCACCCACCCCCATTTCACCCATACCCACCCCTCTTAATTTCATATGGACCACAGATCAGTCACCCTGCATCCACCCTTGGGTCACCCACACTGACCCCAGGCCACCCCATGCCCATGCCCAGGTCATCCTGCATGGACCCCAGGTTGCCTGCACCCACCCTCAGCCACCCTTCACTGGCCCTAGGCCCACCCACACAGACCCCAGACCTGTTATCTTCCCTGCAGCCCCAGCTATAATCTGAGGCTCAGGCTTCTCTGCAGGACAGCCTGCCACATGCAGGCCCAGGAGCCAGGCAGAGGCCCCAAGGGTCTCAGGGAGCACCCTGCCCCAGGTTCATGGTATGTGCCCAAACGCTGGTCTGCCCTGACCTCTGGGTGAGATAAGCTATGGGCCAGGCTTGGCTCCTGAGGAGGTTCCACAGGGACTGTCCCCCAGGGCTGCAGCCTGGGCCCCTCTTGATGTCCTGCATCCTCTGCCAGGGGGCAGCACCCCCTGGAGTGGGCCTGGCCAGGGGCTCAGGATGCACCAGTCACAGGGGAGAAGGACGGCGAGGACATGGGGATCGTGCGAGACTGTGAGGGCACAGATGCCCGGCCCTACTGCAAGGTTCTGCTGCTGCAGCAGGCCCACGCCAATGACACGGGCAGCTACCGCTGCTACTACAAGTATATCAAGGCTCGCATTGAGGGCACCACTGCAGCCAGCACCTACGTATTTGTGAGAGGTGAGAGGGGTCCAGCACTCACCCATGCGGCCACTCAGGAGCCACAGGCAGGGTCCTGGGTCCTGGAGGGGTGGCTGGCACCTGCACCCCCACCCCCAGCCTTTGAACCCCATGGGGCTGCCCTGCAGCCTCAGACCTGGGCAGAGACCCCCTGAGCCCCGCCTTCCCCTCCCACAACATGCCCCCTCTCCTCAGACTTGGAGCAGCCATTCATCAACAAGCCGGACACACTGCTGGTCAACAGGAAGGACTCCATGTGGGTGCCCTGCCTGGTGTCCATCCCCGGCCTCAACGTCACGCTGCGCTCGGTACAACCCCACGCCAACACCCACCCTGGATCTGGCCCTCCAGTCCTGTCCCTGGGAAAACTGCTGCTTCTCTGGCCAAGAGGAAGGGGGCAGCTGGGCGCTGACAGCCACCATGTCTCTACAGCAAAGCTCAGCACTGTGGCCTGATGGGCAGGAAGTGGTGTGGGACGACCGCCGGGGCATGCGTGTGCCCACTCCCCTGCTGCGCGATGCCCTGTACCTGCAGTGTGAGACCACTTGGGGTGGCCAGGCCTTCCTATCCAACCCCTTCCTCGTGCATATCACAGGTAGGGGCTGCCTAGGGCTGTAGGGCCCTCACCCAGCAACCACTCCCCATGTCTTGGGAGGAGAACTGCAGGAAGAGGACAGGGACCCCCCCATTTCACAGTAATGAAGCTGTAGGTGCCATGGTTTGGCTGGTCTCAGTGGGTGCCCTGTACTCTGTGCACGTTGTCCTATGAGGGACATGGGGGTCACTGTGTGTGTGTCACCAGGAAATGAGCTCTATGACATCCAGCTGTTCCCCAAGAAATCACTGGAGCTGCTGGTTGGGGAAAAGCTGGTCCTGAACTGCACTGTGTGGGCTGAGTTCAATTCGGGTGTCACCTTCGACTGGGACTATCCAGGGAAGCAGGTGAGGTCAGCAGCCCTGCCAGGGGCTGTGACTGAATCATCCCCAGGAATCCCCATCACTACCCACACTCACCCTGGTCAGGCACACACTTACCTCTGTGTAGAAGAGGTACAGGCTCAGTCCTGCCCCAGGAGCCCCTGTCTGATACAGAAGTTTTCCTATCCTGAGGAAAACTCTGGGTCTGGGTCCAAGGCTTCTGGAGCTATTGCTGGCTGGGCTGGGGTGTGTGCCTATGGGGGTTAGTTCTCTCAGAGCCAGCCTGCTCTGACCCTATGCTTCCCCTGGTCCTGGGCAGGCAGAGCGGGGTAAGTGGGTGCCGGAGCGGCGATCCCAGCAGACTCACACAGAGCTCTCCAGCATCCTCACCATCCACAACGTCAGCCAGCACGACTTGGGCCCATATGTGTGTCTGGCCAACAATGGCATCCAGCAATTCCAGGAGAGCACTGAGGTCATTGTGCATGGTACGGCCTGTCAGGTCATTGTGCCCAGCATGGCCTGGGCTAGGTCAGTCGTCAAGCCTGGGGAACAAGGGTTCTTGTGCAGTGTGGGCCCAGGGTCATAGGTCATGGTGCACCTGAGCAGTGTGGCGTCCAGCCAGAGGGAAGGGAGGGCCGTGAGTGGACGGACTGCCCGGTTCCCACACCACAGAAAGCAGGGCATCTGGCCACTGGGGGTGGCTGTGAATCCCTGGGTGGTGGTGGGTCAGCGATGCTGGACCCAGCTTTACCCTGATGCCTCCCGTCTGGCAGAAAAGCCCTTCATCAGCGTCGAGTGGCTCAAGGGTCCCATCCTGGAGGCCACGGCAGGAGACGAGCTGGTGAAACTGCCCGTGAAGCTGGCAGCATACCCCCCGCCGGAGTTCCAATGGTACCTCCCTCGCTCCTGCCCCTCACTACCCACCAGGTCCAATGCAGAAAAGAACCACAGGGAGGGAAGGGCAGCATTCTCCCCACCATGGCCTACTCCTTGAGACTTGGATGGGGAACTGTCCCCACTATCAGAGCCTGCACCCTGGGCAGGGAACCCTTATGAAGATTCTAAGGAATATGCACATAATGCGATATTTTGGCTAGAGGAAAGGTTGGCCTGAATTGCCGCTAAACTGTGAAAGAGTGTAAATACCGGTCTCCTGTTATGTGTGGGTGTGTGTGGGCACAACATAGGGCTTTATCTAACTGTTTCCTGCACCCACTCAGCCTCTCTGAGGGCCCCCGCTGGAGGGTGTCATAGAGGGATGACTTCAGGTTTCCTAGGCCCCTCTCCAAACAGGTTGCCACACCCAGGATCCTTCTAACCAGAATTTTGGAGATGTCACAGGGGTTTCACAAATTATTATGGTGCTGGGCCCTGGGCTGATGTGTGTGGCAGTGGGCTAGAACTTCCGGAAGGCCTTCAGGCTCCAGATCCCCAGTTCTGGTGTGTGACCTGAGAGTATGGTCTCCCTTGCAGGGTATGCCAAGTGTCAGTGAGGGGTCCCTCACTGGTGGCTTCACCCTCACCGGGCACTCCCAGAGAGCTCCCAGAGAGCTCAGGAAGGCATAGCACCCCACCATGCACCCTTCGGCCATCTGAGCAGTCCACTTGGCCTGACCCTGGGAGGTCACACTCTAGCCTGACCCTTATCGTACACTTGAGGAAAACAGGCCAGGAAAGGGGAATGGCATTCCTGCCCAAGCCCTGAGCCTCCTGGGAGGAGTCTGCTCCATTCTTTCACAGTTGGCCAGAGGAGCCTTGCCTTCCCAGCCAGGAGCACCTCCCACCAGGCAGGATGACATTTGCTGAAAGCCTGGAGCTGGACAAGCAGAAGCCCAGACATTCTCAGCCAGCATCCCACTTCATTGGCCATAGGCTGGAAACAGGCTTCTCCTGGGAGAGCCCCCAGATGCCCTGGGCCTGCGCCTTCTGTGACCCTACCTCTGAGGCCACAGGCTTTGGGGTCCATCAGGGGCATCTGGTACAGGACCGGGACCCTTGAGACAGGGTCCAGAAGGGCGCTGATGCAGTCTGGAGCCTCCCTCACAGGTGCGGTCTCTTGGAGACGCCTAGGGCCCAGTACCCTGCCCTTCAAGGCCAGTAGTACTGACCCTGTCTAGGAGGGTGGCCAGCTCTGTTGCATCAGAGATCTGGCCCAGGCCTGATCCTCTGGCAGCTGACTGCCTCTCACCATTCCCACCACATCTGGCCTTTCTTTTCTCACTTGGCCAATACCTTCCTCCAAGAAGTGCTCAGCTGGGCCCACTGTTCACAGAGACACCTGCCCCAGGGCACTAACGGTGACCATAGCTCCGCAGGGGCCAACTCTTCCAGGTAATCGTGTGATGATTATGAGTAAGTGAATGGATGGATATCTAGTGGACAGACAGACAGGCTGGTCCTGGTTCCCAAAGCAGCCTCTGTGTGGCCGGCATCGGGCTGACCCTAAAGGCCATATCTTGGGTAGGCCTGACGACACCTGCAAGAAGGTTCATTTGGTTTCCCTGGTTTTCAGATGAGGACACAGGGGCTTGGGTCAGTGAAGCAGTTCACCTAGGATCACAAATGGGGCAGGTGGCAACCAGGATTCTGCACCAGAGACCAGCAGACCTCACAGCCTTGGTCCTGCTCTGCCCTGTTGTGTGACTCTTGGCAAGTCACGTCTCTTCTGACTGGGCTGTGGTGTTGCAGCTGAGGGTCAGACCCCCGCATCCCCCTCACTGTTACTCTCTGCCCCGAGGGCTGTGCTTCTCCTAGTGATTCTCTGGCTTAGTAAACCAGGGTAAGGCACCTGCCTAAGGGAGGGCAGCTTCCAGGCAGAGTCCAGAGCTTGGGTTGCAGGAGCACTGCCTACAGTACTGGGGAGGAGTCTCCTTTGGGATGTGAGTTTATTTATTCATTCACATGTGCGTCGAGCACCTACTTGTGCTGGGCGCTGCTCTACGTGTAGGGGATATGGCAGTGAGGGGACAGTCCCTGTACAGCTCAGTAGGGGAGACGGACAGTTAACAGACATACATGTGAACACTAACATGCAGATGGGCAGGCACAGGCCCGAGGGCCAGCTCCCGGTTCACACAGCTTCTCTGACGAGTGGGTGATATGAATATAGGAGAGAGGGAGACTTGCAGGTGTCTAGCATCCAAGCAAGGCAGGACAGTGAGTTGCATAGCCCTGGGGAGGGGGCAGGGCAACAAGAAGTCCCCATATCTGGAGAGCTCCAAAAAGGGCAGAGCCAGGGTCAGGGCTCCTGGACCCGCATGTGGTAAGGAGCTGTGCCCCTTGGGGACTGCACCTCCACCCCTTCACAGCACACACTAGTGAAGCCTATGAGAGACAGACAAGGCCCCCTGGGGACTGCAGTTGTCCCTGAGCCTATAGGTGTTGTGAGACCCGGTAGGTTGAGCCTGGAGACCATCCCCATAGCCTTTAGGCCATCTGTTCCCCAGTCCAGAGTCAGTTGCCGCAGCCCACACCCCTACTACTCTTCCCAGCAGCCTGGTCTGGTGCAGGAGGGGCCTCTTGCTCCTGGCCACTCCTGCCTCCTGACAGTATATCTCAGTTGTAGGGGCTGGGGTGCTTCATGGAAGGAGTGCCAGGACAGGGCCAGGGTGGGGTCCGCAAAGCCCCCTGAACTCCCTTCCTGGTCCAGGTACAAGGACAGAAAGGCAGTGTCGGGGCGCCATAGTCCACACGTTCTGGTGCTCAAGGAGGTGACAGAAGCCAGTGCGGGCATCTACACCCTCGCCCTGTGGAACTCCGCGGCCGGCCTGAGGCGCAACATCAGCCTGGAGCTGGTGGTAAATGGTATGTGTGGGCAGGACAGGAGAGGAGATGGTGGATAGGTGGGTGTGGTGGGGGAGGCTGACTGATTGGCTGTCTGCCTGTGTCCCCAGTGCCTCCCCACATCCACGAGAAGGAAGCCTCCTCCCCCAGCATCTACTCCCGCCATAGTCGCCAGGCCCTCACCTGTACTGCCTATGGAGTGCCCCCTCCTCTCAGCATCCAGTGGCACTGGCGGCCGTGGACGCCCTGCAAGACCTTCACCCAGCGCAGCCTGTGAGTGTGGCTCCACCCTGTCTCCCCTTACTTCCCAGCCCAATCTCCAACCTCAGTCATAACCCCCACTTACTGTCCACAGCCCTCCCCAGACCCCTGCTCTAAACCCGAACCCTATCGCGATTCAGGGATTGTAGCCAATCCCTGACCTCACCTCGCCTGAGCAAGGCTCACTTATATCAGTCAGGCCGGGCTGGACACTGGGGATGGTCCAGCCCACCCACCTCCCTTGAAAGCAAAGCCCTCCTGACACACAATTGCATATCTGGAGAGGACCTCTGGGCACCAGGGAGGACACCTCTCACAAAACAGGCAGACCTAGGCTAGTTTTGTGAGACTTGTACCAAGCCCCAAGGCACACTAAGTATGTCCAATGCTCATCAGCTCATCTGTGCAGCGCTCACCATGACCCCTTAGAGAGGAGAAAAGTAAGGTCAGAGAAGGGATGTACCTTTCCTAAGGTCATGGCAAAATAAGCAGCAGATCTTGCCCCACTGCTGGGCCACACTGCCCTACCTGACTGGGCGCCAACAGGAGAGTCTGGGAGAACAGAGAAAACTTGGACAAACAAGGACCTGGAATGGAGGGGCCAAGGTGGTCAGTGGTCTGGAAGGCACTAGAGAACCAGTGAATGGTGTTGAGCAGGGGAGTAACTAGTCACATTTGCCTTTTAGCAAGAGATCCTAATGGGCAGGGTGCAGGGTCACAGTCTGGGAGCTGGGAACCCAAGGGAGACAGGGTGGCTTATACCGGCAAAGGGGCTGTGGCCCTGGCATGATCAGTTAGGAAGGTTCAGTCAGGGTGGCCAGTCCACAACATTCAAGGCTCATAAGAGATTCTTCTAGACCACGAGGTTGCAGGTCCCTGGCACCTCCAAATGTGCTTCCCTCTTAAGCTCTACCGTTATGCTCTGCATGATTACAGAACCCTGGGGCCAACTCTGCTCCATTAGGGACAGACAAGAGCCTCCCTTGGGCCACCCCTTCCCCCCAGACCCCCATCCCAGCAGGAGACCAAAGGTGCTGGGATGCACAGCCAGCCCAGGGAGGGGCTGCAGCTCTAGAAGGGGTAGGGAGGGAGAGGGCTTCCTGTAACAGGATTGGTGACTTTGCTGCCCTAGGAGATCTGGGTGGACTTTGCAGGAAGGGACACATGCAGGTAGAAGCAGGAGGCACAGCAGACTAGAGGATAACCGCAGAGCCACGGGCTTGTGGTGCTCTGCAGGCGCAGGTCCTGGCTTACTGGGGAAGGCTGTGTCTGGCAGCTCATGCAGGATGGGTCGCTAGGCCCTGAACAGTGTCCCAGAAACAAAGCCTCCCCACCTCACTTCAGCCCAAGGGCCAGCCTTACCCACCATGATGTGAGATGAATCTGAGTAGGAGAAAAGCTTGACCCCACCCCCAGTGTGGGCCCTCTCTGCCTGTATCCCTGACCTGCCCTTGCCCCTTCTTGTCTTTTGCAGCCAGCGGCGGCAGCAGCGAGACCAAATGCCACAGTGCCAGGACTGGAGGGAGGTGACCATGCAGGATGCTGTGAACCCCATTGAGAGCTTGGACACCTGGACTGAGTTTGTGGAGGGCAAAAATAAGGTATGGGCCAACCAGGCCACTGAGTGGCTGGGGGAGAAGAAGTAAGGAGGCGGGGTGGGGCCCTCTCCTGGCCTTCTAGGTTTCCACTGGGCTTGCAGAACTCTTGCGATAGTAGCTGAGAGTCAGTAACCTTTCTGCAGTGTCTCTGGGCATCAGTTTCCCTGCCTGCATGTAGACTGTGGGGGCCAAACCTCCAACTGCTTCCCAGACAGGGAAGCTGAGATTCAAGGCCATGGGCCCAAGCCACCCAGGGCTAGGAGGGTTGGGGCTGGGGGCCGGCTCCATCCTTACCAAAGGCTGCTGAGCTGCTGGCTCAGGCTGGGGGCAATGCCTAGAAAAGGCCAGGCAGGGGAAGGACTGAACAAAGGCACCCACTTCCTACAGTCACTTCCTGTTTTCCTACACACCTCCAGAGCCTCTTCCTGTTCCAGGCTGGCCAGGAAGTGCCCGGCTTGGGGCTGGGGGGTGGGGTCTTTGGATGGTAGGCAGGGCCTATGGCCCTCTCTCCTCCTCTGCTTCCAAGCTTCCTACTCCCCCAGGCCAGAGTCCTTCTGGAGCCCTGGAACCCAGCCCCTCCCCTTGCCACTACCCAGGGCACTTGTGGGCACATCACAAAAGCCCTGGGGCGTTCATGGGCACATCACAAGGATCTCACACAGTGACCAGCTTCTCCCCTTGGACCACAGGCTGACCCTTGATGTGACCAGAGCATGAATCCTAACTCTGGCTTGGACCATCCCAGTGCTACCAGGCCCCTGTCCCCTCCTCGATATGGCCACAGCCTGAGCCCATCCACAGCCAGAGGTCTCTCTGGTCCTGCCTAATGCTGCCCTCTGACCTCAGCCACAGTTGAGGCCAACTGTCCATAGTGCTGTTCGTTGGGTTTTCTGGGGAGCCACCTCTTGCTGCTGCCCAAGGGTCTCACCACCTTTTCCCTGCCTCACCATTCCTGGTACTGTCTCTGAGCTTTGGTCATCTCCAGCTCAGAGCCTCAGTTTTCCCCATTACTCTGGTGGGCACAGCAACCTCCATGCAGAAAAGGAGGTTGGGGTAGGGGAACTCATGCAGGAAAGGGATCCTTATGCCTGACACATGTCCTGTCCAGACGGTGAGCAAGCTGGTGATCCAGGACGCCAATGTGTCTGCCATGTACAAGTGCGTGGTCTTCAACAAAGTGGGCCAGGATGAGCGGCTCATCTACTTCTACGTGACCAGTGAGTGACTTGGGCAGGCCTGGATGGAGGTCAGGAGCCAGGTGGGCACAGGAGGAGAACAGGCCTGGGAGAAGATGATATGCCTAGATTGGGGCCCATTGAGTTCTGGTGACCTTGAGGCACCCAGGAGAGATATCCAGTGTCCACTGGGCCCCTGGGTCTGGGCAGGAGGGATAGAGTTGGAGGTCATAGGCATATGGACTGGGGTGGTAATCCACTGGGATGGATTGGCACCGTCTGCCCCCAGACCTGGAGTGCCTCCCCTACGGGTGCCCTCTTGTTCCCCACAGCTCCGCCTAACTCCACTTCCCTCCCACCCTCTTCCTAATCCCTGGATCCTGCACAGCAGCTGGTTCCTATGTGCATTTTGCCCTGGGGGGAAGGTCCATAGTTTCCTCAGATTTTCAAACTTGTTAGTGACCTCAGAAAAGCTAAAAAGATCATGGAAGGACAGTCACTGGGCCCAGAGGTGTAGACGAGGGCATGTGGAAGAAAGATGGATCCAAAGAGAACACTTTGGAGGGGAGAGGAGCCCGTAGGAGCTTGACAATGAATGGCCAGAGGGACAAAAGGAAATTGGGAGGCATTGCCAAAAGCTAATGAAACCAGATTGTTTCAAGGAGAGGACAGTGGTGGGGAGTGTGGTCAGCAGTGAGGGAGAATGGGGACTTAGGCCCCTGCTGAGCCTGGTAGCAAGGAACTCAATGATGATCTGGGATCCTGGGAGAGGTAGGGGCAGCAGCCAGTTGGGGCTTGTCTAGGAAAAAGCTAGAAGGAGGCAAGGCCGGAGGAGACCCTGGTGGAAATGACTTCAGAGAGCTGGTCTCTTGTAAGTGAGAGGGAAAAGAGGGCTCCAGAGTGGTGTCCCTGCCCCAGATACATGTGATGTACACCCTTAGTTGAGAGCTGAGTGAGTCCAAAGGCCAATGAAAAAGGGAGAGAGAGCCCCTGGGCAGGGGGGTAAGTGAGCCAACACTGTGACACAGCTTCATAGTAGTTCCTCCTCCCTCCCCAGCCATCCCCGATGGCTTCAGCATAGAATCGGAGCCATCAGAAGATCCTCTAGAGGGACAGGCTGTGCGCCTGAGCTGCCGGGCTGACAATTACACTTATCAGCATTTGCGCTGGTACCGCCTCAACCTGTCCACGTTGCATGACGCTCACGGGAACCCACTGCTGCTCGACTGCAAGAACGTGCACCTATTCGCCACGCCGCTGGCTGCCAGTCTGGAGGAGGCGGCGCCCGGTGTGCGCCACGCCACGCTCAGCCTGACCATCCCCAGCGTGGCACCAGAACATGAAGGCGACTACGTGTGCGAGGTGCAAGACCGGCGCAGCCACGACAAGCACTGCCACAAGAAGTACCTGTCAGTGCAGGGTGAGGCAGGCAGGGCCTGAGGGCAGGGCAGGGCGGCGCTTCCCAAGGAGCCTTCACCCCCAGCCCAGCATGCGCCTGGGGGGTCCATTCCCGAGCCCGAGCCTGCAAGAGCGTCACCCTCCCCAGCCCTTCTGTGGAGGTGCGCAGCCCGGCCCACCCCCGAACTCAAATCCTGACCCTTCAGCTTCGAGAGTTCCCAGCCCTGGAGGGCCCTTTCCTGGAGGGCCCTCCCGCTTTCTGAAGCTCCAATTAGCTCCGTCTCCACCCCGCCCCCAGCCCTGGAAGTCCCGCGGCTCACGCAGAACTTGACTGACCTCCTGGTGAATGTGAGCGATTCCTTGGAGATGAGGTGCCCGGTGGCCGGGGCGCACATGCCCAGCATCGTGTGGTACAAAGATGAGAGGCTGCTGGAGGAAGAGTCCGGTAGGGGGATGGACGTGGGTAAAGGAGGGAGGGGGTCCGGAAGCTGGTGAGGCCAGGCCCCAGACCTACCTGAACTCGAACCTGCACCAACTCGCTGCAGGAATCGACCTGGCGGACTCGAACCAGAGGCTGAGCATCCAGCGCGTACGTGAGGAGGATGCTGGGCGCTATCTGTGCAGTGTGTGCAACGCCAAGGGCTGCGTCAACTCCTCTGCCAGCGTGGCCGTGGAAGGTCCGGCCTCCCCTTCACGCCCCTCCACCCACCCTCCGCCTGCCCTTGGCGCCGTCTTCTCGTGGCCACCTCACTGCTAGTTGTGCCCACCAGAAGGGGCACTTCCCGCAAGGTGCACCCTCTCCCTCCTCACAACACGCACACACTAGCCTCTTTCTGCCCACTCAGGCTCCGAGGATAAAGGCAACATGGAGATCGTGATCCTTATTGGCACCGGGGTCATCGCCGTCTTCTTCTGGGTCCTCCTCCTCCTCATCTTCTGTAACATGAGGAGGGTGAGCACTCCTCCCCCAGCTGAGTCTCTCCCCAGCTCCTCATGTGGTCTCTCTCCACCCTGGCTAGCCCTTAAGTTAAGGAATATTGTTCCACGTGGAAGCCTTGTATCCTGGGAGGCCTCCCTGTCCCCTCCATGCTGGGCTGTTACAGGACCAGAGGTTGTCTGTCCATCTGTCCCCTCCTATATTGAAAGTCCCTAAGGAGCTCCCATCTGTCCCAGACAAAGTTTTACCCAAGCCAGGGTGGTATGGCCAAGTCAATGAGCTGTCCCCATCCGCACCCCCAGCCAACCCATGCAGACATCAAGACCGGCTACTTGTCCATCATCATGGACCCTGGGGAAGTGCCTTTGGAGGAGCAGTGTGAATACCTGTCCTATGATGCCAGTCAGTGGGAGTTCCCCAGGGAACGGCTGCACCTCGGTGAGACCCCGCACCCAGCCTACTTCACCCACCCTGTACTGCTGGGCAGAGACAGCTTCAGCTGCTATGGGGCTGGGCAGGCTAGAGCCTTGAAATCCCTCCATTCTCAGAACTCATGCCAGAAAGTCCCACCTAGCCCCCACCTGGCCCGACCTGTCCATCTAGGCATGCATCCCCAGAACAATGATTGGGGCTCTCAATTCCCAGGCCCCCAAGGTCACTTCCTGCTGCTCTAAGCAGGGTGGGCCCATCACACCTGCTGGGAGAGGATGCAGGCCTTCCTGTCTGCCTCTCCTCTCCCTCTCTTCCCACTCCCACTCCCCATGCACTTCCTGTTTGGCAGAGGGGAGCCCAACTTTCCTCTGCCTCCTGGGCCTTCCTTCCTGGCCCTCCACAGGGGTTGTCCCTTCTGCCCAATCCTCTCCACCCTCACCCCCATACAGCTCACCTGGAACCGGCTCCCTGCCCCCACAGGGAGAGTCCTCGGCCATGGGGCCTTTGGGAAGGTGGTGGAAGCCTCGGCCTTTGGCATCAACAAGGGCAGCAGCTGTGACACTGTGGCCGTGAAAATGCTGAAAGGTGTGGGGTCAGCTGGTAGAAGGGGTGGCTGAGCTGGTGAGAATCAGCAGCTCTGGGTGGGCTGGTGGGTCTGTGGTACAGGAGGGGAAACTGAGGTTCAGAACAGATTCTTACCTTAGGTTCTACAGGGAGTCCATGGGAATTAGAGCTGAGCCTGGGGTTCATCTCTGAGTAATACTTACCAGTTCCACCTAAACCCTTTGCCTCAGAGAGGCAGGTGGGATGTGCTGCGCCCATACCAGCAAGAGCACTGGCCATGCCTCAGCTAAGCTAGTGGTGCAGAAAGAGGGTCGTGCAGGGGCTGGGTGGTGGGCTGGGCACCACGCGAAGCCCCCATGTTCCCTCCAGAGGGCGCCACAGCCAGCGAGCACCGTGCCCTGATGTCAGAGCTCAAAATCCTAATCCACATCGGTAACCACCTCAACGTGGTCAACCTCCTGGGGGCGTGCACCAAGCCCAACGGTAAAGAGCTCGGGTGCCCTGGTGGGAGGGTGAGTCCCCCAGGGTGCTCTGTCTTTGTAGGTGCAAAGGGCCAGCTGGGCTGGGAATGGGCGGGGATGAGGAGGGGCGCAGGAGGGCTTTGGGGCAGGGCCGTGGCTGTGGTGCTTGCCCTCCAGCGTACCCTCAGTCAACAAGCTCCTGGCTCCTGCCCTGCCCCAGGCCCCCTCATGGTGATCGTGGAGTTTTGCAAGTACGGCAACCTCTCCAACTTCTTGCGTGCCAAGCGGGAGGCCTTCAACCCCTACGCGGTAGGTAGGCGCCCCACCAGGGGCCAGAGCTCTGCTGGTGAGCAAGCAAGGCTCTTAGATAGGCTGGGGAGAAGGTGTGGGGAGTGATTTTGCAGTAGATGGCCAGCCTCCTCCCCCTCAGACCTGCTTCGTGCATCGCAGGAGAAGTCCCTTGAGCAGCGAAGGCGCTTCTGCTCCATGGTGGAGGGTGCCAAGGCTGACCGGAGGAGGCCAGGGAGCAGCGACAGGGCCCTCCTCACAAGGCTCCTGATGGGCAAGGGTGGGGCAGGACGAGCCCCTCCGGTCCAAGAAGGTAAGAGTCTGGCTTCCCCTTGCCTGAGTTGGCTGGCACACTCATACCTCATGATCAGGGACCCTGGGATAAGCCAGCCTGGGGCCCTCCTGGAGAGAATTATGTGGGAGAGCATGTAATGCACTCTGCCTTAGGAAGGGAGGACACCTCAGGAACAGTTTTCACAGAGACTTTTGATGTTTGATTTGGACATCTAGACATGAACAGGAGTTTGCCCTGCAAACATGGTGGGGAGCAGTCCAGGCAGAAGTAGCAGGAACAGAGGTCTAGTGTGGCAGCAGTATTCATTGCTCTGGAAAGTGGTTAGTGGGTGTCACAGACAGAATGGAAACTGAGGGGCAGGAGAGGGGGCCAACATGCTTGTTAAGCCTGGCCAGGAGGGATGCAGCCAGGTTCAGTGAACAAATGCTCCCTTTGGGGCTGGGTGGAAGATGGGAGTCATGGATAAGGACCCTCCTGAGCCAACCTCGCTTCTTTGTGCAGCTGAGGACCTGTGGCTGAGCCCACTGACCATGGAAGACCTTGTCTGCTACAGCTTCCAGGTGGCCCGAGGGATGGAGTTCCTGGCCTCTCGCAAGGTGACTGCCCCAGCAGGCTCTTCAGAGGGGAGAAAGGCCAAAACTCACCAGCATGTCAAGCTTGGTCCCAGCTCACCCCACAGCACAGCTATGATCAAGGCGCATCTCTCCCACTTCACAGAGTTATAAACTGAGCCCAAAGGGTGGAATTGACTTCCCAAGGTCTCCAGCTAGTCAGAGGCAGAGCTAGATATAGAATCAGTCTGTCCCGCTGCATAGCCTCTTCTGCTGTCCACACGGTTCCACAAGCTCTCTCCATGGCAAGTCCTGGGGGCACACAGAAATCTGTTCTCAAAGAGCAGGGCTCAGGTGGGGCACCCTGGAGCTCTAGGTGTGGGTGTGGCCCCAGGGGCCTGCACTGATCACTGCATTGCACCTCACTGCACCCCTAGTGCATCCACAGAGACCTGGCTGCTCGGAACATCTTGCTGTCAGAAAGTGATGTGGTGAAGATCTGTGACTTCGGCCTGGCCCGGGACATCTACAAAGACCCTGACTACGTGCGCAAGGGCAGTGTGAGTGCAGACCACAGAGGAAGGATGGGGGTTGGGGGCCATGGAGCAGGGTGGTGGACTCACTGCCATCCACATGGAAGGTCTGAGGGCCTGCGCCTACGGGGATTCTGGTGGCCTTGCTGAGGCACCTGGAGCAGGTGAGTGGAGACAGGAGCTGACAAACAGGGACCACAGCGCTCCAACTGGAGCTTGTGTTTGGCCCCCGAGGGGCTGGACATGCAGAGGTGGACCCTACATGGTGTCTGTCTTGGAGGTGGACAGACCTGGTGTAGCAGGGTCACAGCAAAGTACATGGGTGCTAGGTGCAACTTGTGTCTCATTGGTGGTGCTCAGAGGCAGGCATCTGAGCATCCATCGCTGATTAGAGTCTTGCCCCAGGGGAGGAAAGAAGAGGCTTAGAGGGAGGTCAACAGGCAAAATGGGTCCAGGCTATGAGAGGCCCACCGTGAAGGCTTTTGTCCTTCATTCTAACTGGCAGGGGTGTGGAGGTAAGAGTCAAGTGTGCCGTCCAGAAGCACCCCCCTCTGCAGGCTGTGAGGAGAGGGGAGTGGGGGTGCTGGGGTGGAGGCAGAGGCAATTCTGGAAGGGCCATGGCCCTCAGGGCTCCCAGGTAGAAGCCATAGGAGGAAAAGCACATCAGAAGCCACAGGTCAGGAATGATGTCATGCTTCCAGCTTGGGGACCAAGTGAGTGGAGAAAGGTGGAGCTGGTGAGGGTGTGCAGGGATACAGGTGTTCCTCAGGATGCTGGGCTGAAGGGTCTAGAGCTGGAGGAGGGCTGCAAGTTTTCCCTGGGAGAGCACAGAGGAAGAGAGGGGCCCAGATGGACCCAGGAGAACAGTAGCAGGGCAGAAGCCTTCAAGGGAGGAATGAAGGCTTCTGCATCCTACCTGCAGGATGGGGGAGGGGCAAATTGCAAGAGCCATCTGAATACACACAAGGTGGATGTAACCAAAAAGACTTTCTTGGGATGTGACTCCACAGAGTCCTGGGGAGACTGGGGGCAGGAGGAGGGCTGCCCAAGGGTTTGGCCTCTTCCCTCTCTTCCCTCCCCCACTGGGGACACATGTTCCTCCCACAGGCCCGACTGCCCCTGAAGTGGATGGCCCCCGAGAGCATCTTCGACAAGGTGTACACCACACAGAGCGATGTGTGGTCCTTTGGGGTGCTGCTCTGGGAGATCTTCTCCCTGGGTGAGTGCAGGGCAGGGTGCAGGGGAGGGGGGAGGCAGGATCACAGGTTCCAGGTCACTCCACCAGCCCCTCTGCACAGGGGGCTGTGCAAACCTGGAGCGAGCAGCCCAGGTCATTCTGAGGCAGGTGGTTGGAGAGCCCCCTGCCTCTCCCCTTCACCTCCAGCCTATGCCAGGGCAGAACCCTGTGTTCACTCAGCAGCCCCTGGGGTCAACACAGGTCACAGAGGGTAACACCATACGAGTTCCCCCAGATCTCTCCCTCCCTGGCTGAGCCCCTTCCTCACCTGCCATTAGGGATGCTGCTCCTGCTTTTGCAGGACTGGGAGCACCTGGGAGGAGACAGGGTGCTCACTCAATGACCACACCTGCAAGAACCTCACATGGGAACCTGGGCCCTGCTGGGACCAAGGTGAAGCCCCCCCGCACCAGGGTAGGGGTGAGGCGGTAAACAAGTGGGAAAGTGAAAACACTGAATGGCAGCCGTGACTGATGCTGTTACTAAAAATAAAAGAGCATGGAAGAGTGCAGGAAGGACAGCACTGTGTGTGAGCCAAAGGGGCCAGGAGGGCCCAGGCTGATGAAGGTGGGTGGAGTAGAGGCAGGTGGGCCTGGGAGGATAGCAGTCCAGGGTGAGGGGTTAGCCATGGCCATGGTCCCTGCGTGTTGGAGGTGGACATGGTATAAGCAGGTGGCATCGGGAGATGCAGTGAGAGCTAGGAGAGGTGGCTCATGCAGCCTCTGCAGGCCTGCTGGGCTGAGGACCTGAAATTTAAGTCTACTGGGAGCCATGCAGGGTTTTGGGGGAGGGATAGAGCAGTCTGACTCTTGTCTTAAAAGGGTTGTTCCACTGCTGTATGGCTTGCAGGAGCTGTTTTTCCCGTGGTCAGGAGAGGCAAGGAGGGAGCTAGGCAGGGTTAGGTCCTGTTTGCTGGTACAGCCACAGGACTTAAGGAAGAATTAGAGAAAGCTTCTCCTAAGAGGGGTCATTGTGACAAGACAGCTCAACTGGCTTGTCGAAGCTCTACTGACCCTGATGATCCCAGGATGGGACATGTTTTCGCTAATGTGCCTGTAATAAGCGGTGATGCTCATGGCAGCTCTAGCAAGCGGGTGCCACCGTCCTCTTAACCAGATGAAGAACTAGCAGTGGGGGAGGGGAGCAGCAGGCCAAGCCCTCTGCCATGGAGGACCAGGACAGAGGCGATTTGGGGTCTGGGCTGAACAGTAGTAGCCTGCTCCCCACACACCCACCCATCCTGTTCCTGCCCTCAGGGGCCTCCCCATACCCTGGGGTGCAGATCAATGAGGAGTTCTGCCAACGGCTGAAAGAAGGCACCCGGATGAGGGCCCCAGAGCTGGCCACTCCTGCCATGTGAGTCTCTTGGGAAGCCGTGAGGCACTGGGGGCCCAGAGGGGTGGGTGGGCATTAGGAAAGGGGAAGAGGGGTTGTGTACGGGCACGGGAAGGGCGGTATGCAGGCAAGGGTGGGAGGTGGGAGGTTGTTCAGTCACAGGGGTGGGGGTGGAGGCCTGCAGACACAGTCTCTCACTCCACCACTGGTCCATTGACAACTCTCCTCCCTGCAGGCAGGAGGGACAGCCCTACCTAGGCCCTGGGGAGGGAGGGAGGCAGAGCAGGTGTGAGGGATCGTTAGGCAGGGGGCTTGGGGTTTGCTGGGGTAGGGTGAGGGGTGCACTCAGAACACAATCCAGCATCCGGCTGTACCCGCAGACGCCGCATTATGCTGAGCTGCTGGGCCGGAGACCCCAAAGAGAGGCCTGCATTCTCAGATCTGGTGGAGATCCTGGGGGACCTGCTTCAGGGCAGGGGTCATCAGGTGAGCCCCCACTCTCCCTGTCCTGCTACAGCAACCTCTGGCTCCAACCCAGGGACCATCACATGGATGGTCAGAGCCCAACTTTGCCCATGAAGAGCCCCAGGCTGGTCCTCAGGGAGCCTACAAGGAGCCCTGTCTCCCAGCAGAATAGTGATATGTTCCTCTACCTCCCTCTCTGTCCCTCTGCCCCCTTCACCTGCCTTTGACTTGTATCTCCCCCCACAGGGGTGGGGAACAAAGGCAGCTCAGGGCTGGCTCAGGGCAGCTCAGGGCCTCAGCAAGTGCCCTGGGACCTGGAGGAGGGAGCAGGGAGCTGCTGCTGCCCCAGCCTCAGGGGCTGGAGACTGGCACTTGGGTCCACTTCTGCCCAGGAAGAGGGTGGGAAGCACTAGTGCTGGTTCTTGAGGCTGTGGAGCAGCTGGGGCTCTGGAGTGAGGATGCTCTTCTTGTGCCTACCTCCTCCTTTGATGGGGCACCTGGGAGGGCTGTGGAGAGAATTTGCCTGCTCCTTTAGTCCTTGGTGCCCTTGAGCACAGCACTTGAAGGGTGAGGAACTCCAGCAGTCCTGAGTGCAGGCGTGGGGCTAAGGGGGCACAGGGGCCTCTGACCCTGGCCATTTGTGCCATTCCTGCCAGGAAGAGGAGGACTGCGTGGTTTCCTGTGGCTCTCAGAGCTCAGAGGAGGGAAGCTTCTTGCAGGCGTCCACCACGGCCCTGCATGTCATGGAGACTGATGCTGACATGGAGGACAGCCCACCAAGCCTGCACCGGCACAGCCTGGCTGCCAGGTTAGCCACCCTCTCCAGGTCCAGGGGTCCCCCAGGCAAGGGGGACATAGTATGTTTTATCCTCATCAGTCATCAGGAAAAGTGAACTACAAGGACTTGAGAGGCCATTGTATACCAGCTCAACAAAGTGACATTAAATGACAGTGCCAGTGTCGGTGACGCCCTGGTGGACCTGGTCAGTCTCGGGGCCCCCGCAAGGCCATGCAGCCTTGCGACTTTGCTTTTCTCCACACCTCCTCAGTTCTTCCCTCTGCCATCCTCTGCTTGCCCGCACTCTTAGCCCCTGAGAGGTCCTCCCACTGACAATTTCAAGGAAGTGCCCATCTCAGGCACAATGCCCTGGCCAGCTCCACACTGTAGGGAAAGAAAGTGGAGCTGGTGGGGAGAGGGGCGAGTCTCAAGAGCCACTGGTAGGGACCCTGGGAACAGGACAGGTCACTCATTAACCTGTATTTAGGATTTAGAATGCAGCCTAAGTTCCCAGAGTTTGGGGTCAGAAGTCTCTTGCCAGTGTATGTCTACAGTCCAAGAAAGTCGTGTATCCACATTCCCATTGACATTGCTGGGAGAAGGACTCTGAGACTCCCCACCCCATCTTCCCCAGCATAGAGCAAAAACAGGCCTGGAGGACAGGAACACCCAGCTGGTTCTTGCCAGGCTCCTTCCACCAGCCCCCGAACAGGCACTCGAATGTTCACACACATACACGCACGTGCAGATCAGGCAGTAGCTTGCAGCACCGGGACTGACTGCCTTGTACAGGGTGGCCCATCCTGGGGTGAAGTCCTCCTCCAGTCTCTCTCAAGTTCCATGTCACACATAAGCTGGGTGCCCTCCACTCACCTTCCACACCCTCCCCACTGGAGAGGGGTGCAGAATGAGAGGTGGAAAGAGCTTTCAGGAAGGGTGCTGGAGTGCGTTTCTCAGCACTTAACGTTTTCTCCCCACAGATATTATAATTGTGTGTCCTTTCCGGGATGCCTTGCCAGGGGGACTCAGACCCAGGGTCCCTTCAGGATGAAAACGTTCGAAGAATTTCCCATGACCCTGACAACCTACAAGGCCTCAGTGGTAAGTGGGGTGGGTGCACCTGTGCACCCCAGGTCAGGCCCACTGGGCTCTTTCCACAGGGAGTCAGATGTCAGGAAGTCCTGAGGCCAGCAGCAGAAACCAGCTTGAAAATGTCAAGTCCAGGTTGTGCCTCAGGCATGGTGGGGTCTGGGCACCCATGCAGTGCCACCATGTCTCTGCTGCTTTCACCTGTACTTTCACCTCCCTCACAGAGGGGCTCACCTCCCTAGCACCCCCTTTCTCTTCCAGCAAGGTAGAAACCCCAGTAGGAACCCAGTGGAAAGATGGCTCCTTCTAGATGGTTCTCCTGGGATCGGCCTGAGTCAGGACCCCCCTTTGTTGGTCATCAAGCCGCATGGCCAGAGAGGAGGAGATTGTGTCACTAGAGGAGGAGGCTGGGATAAGGGGCATGGAAAACCACCTGTGTTCTCAGATGCGGTCAAGCAGAGTAGACCCCTTACAGCTCCGTGAGGCTGAAGGCACAGACAGCCTCCCAGCCTCCCTCCAGATGGGGTTGGTGAGTGAGCGCAGGCCCAGGGGAGGCTGGGTGCAGAGGCGGCAGTGGGTGCCCTGGACCAGAGCCATGCAGACCTGGGCTCCCATTCCCAGGGCCAGATGAAAATGCTGGGGGACCCCCATCTTTGACAAGAGTGCAGTTCCCCTCCACGGAAATCAAAATGAAAACCACGCCAAGTCAGGTTAAAGGTGACCTAGGCCCCCTAAACCTGGAATGTGTCTAAGGATCATTCTTCTATACTATGAGCTGCCAGATCCTTTCGATACTTCCTTGTTTCTCCCCGTGCTCCTGCTCTGCCTGTGCCTTGAGCATGTGTATAGCCACCTTTTATGTCTCCCAGTGGGGTGTTCCAGTTTTGCCACCCTCCTGAGTAGTGAGGCATGGCCCCGCCAGGCCTCAGTTTCTCCCTCTGTGGTGGGGGCACGTGACCCTAACCTACAGGCCCTGGTGATGGAACGGATGCCTGTTTCCCACACACTTGGCGCAGGATGAGTGTCAGGTTGGCAGCGGGGCAGGTCCTTGGGGCCCACAGCCTTAGCTTGTTTTCTCTGCACAGGATAGCCAGACGGACAGTGGGATGGTGCTGGCCTCCGAGGAATTTGAGCGGCTGGAGAGCAGGCACAGACAAGAAAGTGGGCTCAGGTAGGGCTTCTGGAGCCTCCTCTACTGGAAGGGGCCAGGGAAGGGAGGCCAGGCCGGCATGTGCCTGTCACTCTCTTACCTGAATCCTTTCATGGCTCCATAGTGCTTTTCTGTGTGTTCAAGGCAGGCCACTCTGGGACTTGAGGCCTGTGTCCACCAGCCTTACCAAAGGCCCCCTCTCCCTGATCACTGTCCTGACCCAGTACGCCTGGTGCTGGTCCCCAAACCTCCCTGCCATTCGACAGATGCTCAGACAATATCTCTTTGTGAAACCAGGAAAGATCCACCATGCCCAATGCGTGTAACACCCTTCCCCCAGCCAGGGGAGGCCACAGATCATGTGACCTAGAGCTGGCTGGTGTCCTACCTTGATAAGAATATGGTTACAGAGAAATCCTCCTGTGTGCTTGCATGGGGGGGGGGGGTGACCTGCATAAAACAGTGACCTCCATTTGCCCAAGAAAATAGCCCCCGTCTCTAAAAAAACAAACAAACAAATGAAAAAACTGAATATTTAAACTTTTAAGGGTATATATAAAGTAGTTAAACGTCTACTTATCCACTTTACTAGTTGACTTGCTCATAGCTGTTTAAATGACAGGACCTACCTGTCTATACCTACCTACCTATATAAAGCTGTGCTCTTTTCTTCAGATCCTTGTGTTCAGACCGTTCACTTCCACCTTTGACACCTGTGTCTGTCAGGGTGTCAGGGTGAAAAAATAAGCACTATCCATATAAGAATAAAAAAGAAAATTAGAATTAAAAGTTTTCAGTAGCTGTAAACACTCCAAAAAAAAAAAAAAGGCATGGAAAAACTGTGATACAACACATCAACATGAATTAATTTATAATTAAATAAGCAGCTGCACAATGAATCATAAATTCAAAAATTCAGAATAGAAATGGATGAACAGTGTGAAGATATCAAATGGGAGCTGACTAAATTCATGGAAGAAATTGAAATAAAACACAAATCCTCTCAAAAATGAAGAGCAGAGTCCCAAGGGACAATTAGATATGATCAGACTTACAGTGGAGGGCACATATGATAGACACGAAAAGAAGTCAAGAAATTAAAACTGAAATAAGTAAAGAGGTAAAAAAGTGTCAGAAGGAACGTGAAAAATTTAGAAGTTGAATAGAAAAGATCCAAAATATGTACAATGGGTGTCTCTGAGGAAGAAGAATGCCAACAGTGAAATAGAGCTAATATTTTAAATATGTAATTCAAGATAACTCTTAAATAAAAGGAGACCTGAATCTACATATTGGAAGGGTACCTGGGAAAACTGGCCCAAGAAGAGTAAACTCTGAGGCATATCCTAGTTGAACTATTAGACTTTAGAGATAAACATTCTGGGAATTCAGGCAAAAAGGCCAAGTCACTTAAAAAAAAAGAGAGAGAGAGAGAGATTGGCATCAGGTTTTTCAATAGCACCATGCAAAGCAAAAACAGAAGCAAAAGCAAAGAAACAAATTTTCAAAAATCTCAAAGAAAATGAGTGCTAAGGAGGGAGAATCATAGGGCCATCAGTGAGGCAGGTGGGGACTGGAAGCAGCAAGGCCTCCTGGGCCAGGGGGAGAAGCTTGGATTTTATTCTGAGGGTGATGGGAAGCCACTGAAGGGTGTATCAAGAGGAGGACACCATCTAACTTGAAGGATCTCTGAAGACTGGCCTATAGGGTGACATGAGTGAGAGAAGAGAGATGTGCTAGGGCAGCCCAGAGCATGCAGTGATGGCAGCTCACTCTAAAGTAGGGGAAGAGCATGGATTGAGGGGCATGGATGCATTTTGGAATAGACAGGACAGGACTTCTGGGTGGGCTGGATATAAGGGATGAGGGAAAGGGAGGAAGAAAGGATGACATCCAGGTGCTTGAGTCATTGAATCAGCGTTGGTGTCATTTACAGAGATGGGCAAGACTGGGAGAGAAGCAGGTTTGGGGGGATGAAGTTGGGCTTTCTCCATTGTCCCACACCCAGGCTTGGGACAAAGAAAGCTCTGGTGTTTGCCAACAGTCACATCGGTTTGTTTTTGTATTTAAGTCAAGTCTGTGTGTGCTTCCATTGGCTTTTCTTATTGCTCCGGTTGTGTCTGGTGATTCCTATAAGACCCAACATGGTTTCAATCACTCTTCTCTTCTTTTCTTACTGACATCACCTTCCCTGTCTCAGCAGCTGTAAAGGACCAGGCAGGAATATGGATGTGACCATGGCACACGCTGACCCCCCAGGGAGGCGGCAGAGGCCAGACCCAGGGGCCCAGGGCCAGGTGTTCTACAACAGCGAGTACGGGGAGCTGGCAGGGCCACCAGAGGAGAGCGATGGCATCCCATCTGCCCAAGTGCCCTTCTTCACAGACAGCAGCTACTAAAGCAGCTTCGGGCAAGGTCCACTGGACCCTGGGCTCCAACAGTTGATGGGGACCATGCCTGGCTAGCGAGCAGAAGGCTGGAGGCCCAGGCCAGGAACTCATCTCATTCAGTCTGGGGAAGAGCAAAACCCAGGCTTCAGAGCTCTCTTGAACTCCATCACCATGCCTGCCCAGGAGCACCCTGCTGATCCCTGGGGCCCTTCTTCCCTTCAGATTCAGATTCCACTTAGCTCAACATCCACAGGGGCCAGCCCTGGGTCAGGCACTCTCATGGGAAATATCTCTTTGGGTGCTTCCTCTTAGTATGGTGGGTGGTGTGATCCCTGATTTCTGATGAGGAATATGAGGGTCTGAGAATCACATAGTAATCAAGGTTCAGCTGTGGTCTCCCAGCACCCACCCAAAATGCTGCCCCCTCCATGCAGCCTCTCTTCCCGTGGGAATGGCTTTCTTCACTTGCCACTCCAAGGCTCAGGAGAAGATGCATATGGCTCAAAGATGCATTCCACCTCAAAGCAACAAATGAGAAATTTGTGGGGGGAATGGGGGTGTCCTCTCCTGAGCCTGGCCAAACAGCTCAGAGTAGCCATCTCTGGAGTGCCGAGCCAGTTACAGCAAGCCTTCTTCTCCTGCGTGTTGAGAAGTACTATTCAACATTGTTTTCTTCCTTAGAACTTCAGAGACTATTTGAGCTGCTGTGAAGAATTTACTTTTTAAAACTTCAGTCTGAAGGGATCCCAGGGAAGGTTTTTCTGAATCTGGATGATCCTTGCCTCTGACACCCAGTCAAGTGCTGTCATAACAGACCCCACTGTGGCCACCTCTTTCTGGAGAAAGTCCCCAGCCTCACCTGCCTACCCCAGAACTGGAAGAATCACCCGACGGTCTAGAGCTGCCCCATTTGAGAATCACCTGGTTCTTCCCTCTGGGACCTAGATCTGCCACCCAAGGCACTGTCCAAGCTGTGAACATCCTTATGAGAGGCAAACACTGTGGGTTCCACCAAGGAAGGCTTTGGGGCTGGCCCAGAGGACCCACCGGCATAGCTCTGTACCAGGAGGCAATCAGTGGATGTCCCTGTGGCCCCAGGAAGGCCCTGTCTTCTGCCCCCTGATCTGTACCTGACATCAGTGCCCTGGGGAGTGAGTCAGGCAGGTCGAGCCTCTACTCTCACAGAACAGCAGAGGACCATCTGGAGGCTGGAGCCATTCTGCCCAGGGCCCACCCCCCCAGCCCAGTTCACACTCCCTAGCTACCCACACCCCTAGCAGGAGAAAGACCCTCATCCCAGTTAGCACCACAATGTTTGACACCCCACCCCCACCCCATGAGACGCTTGCAGGACAGGCGGCCGTGCAGCGAGCAGGGGCTTGCCCGGCAGGAACCCCCCCCACGTTGTGTATTGTTCCTTTAAGATATGGTGAATGCAGGTATGACTGTCCCCAGTGGACCTCCTCTGATGTCATCTGCCTGTGAGATTTGGGTCTCAGGTTTACCTGGTGGAAGTCCAGAGGCTGTTTTCAATCAGAGGAGCAACTCATGATTTGCGTGCAGGGGCCCAGGCCTGAGACCCCTCTCACATGTGTACCACCTGTTTGTGTCACTTATTCTCCTGTCACATAACTGCACACACAAAAATGTACTGGGAAGAAAATCTAGCCCCACCCCCCCTTGTAGAACATATGCTCTGAAAATATAAAATATTTAACAAAAGATAATAATAAATTTGATGCCAGTCCTGAGTTACAGTGAATGGGTTCGCAGCTAAATCCCAGGTCTCTGTGATCAGCCTTCCTCCTGCTGATCATCAGCCCCACAAGGTCACAGGACTGGCCACGCAAAGGAAAGGGCAGCAGAGGCAGCTCAGCCCCCCTTCTCTGCCCAGTAGGCTGTGGAGTCTCCCAAAGCCACCAGCAGAGGGTGCTGGAAGCACCAGGACGCGGGGTTCCACTCTGAGCTGGGAAGCGCCCAGCTTGGCTCCCGAGAGAGCCAGGAACGCATTCCCCTAATGTTTACTTTATGAATAAAGTGACAGTGCTTTGTCCCCACCTACTAGAACCAAATGCTGCCTCAGGCCCTAAGCACCGGTGGCCCATGGGCCTGAGAGCACAGCCCAGGCTGGGTCCCTGCCATCAGCTCCCCAAGTCTCACCCTCCACCCCAGAGCCTATGACCACCTCCATCACAGACCACAGACGGGGACAGGAAAAGAGGGGTTCAGCGTGCACCCAGGGTCACCTCCATGACTGAGTGCACTCCTGGACTCCAATATCAGGGGATTCTGAGCTAGGACCCTTACTTCAATCCCGACCCAGAGAGATGAGCTCCAGCCCGGAGAGTGTGGCAGGGCCCTGCCCTGGGATGTTTGTATGCCTTCCCTTCACAAGTGAGTGGCTGGCATAGAGGTGGCTTTAGATTGGGGTGTGACACTGGCCCTCTGGACACGGCCTCAGCAGGTTTCCCAAAAGAGCTAGCCCAGGAGTAGTCCCAGGGACTCAGGAAGGAAAACGGGCCATGTCACATGGACCCAGCTGTCAGCACAGCACAGCGGGCACCTCACCCAAGTGAGCAGACAGAAGCCCAGCAAAGGTCAGGAGCCAGAGGCCACTTTGTGGTCAGGCCCTGTGCCTACCCTGTTCAGGCCTCTCTCACTCCTCGGGCACCTGCTGTGTTGCCTATACCCCGTGGCTGCAATGCCCACTGTCCCGGCCTCGTTTTCAACTTTCATGGGCAAAGTCCCTCCCGACAAAGGCAGCTTTTGGCAGTAGTGGGTTTGCTGTTATTTTTACCTCTATAATAATTCTAAATGTGAATACGGAAAAGACCCCCACTGAGTTTGGACATTTTAACTTTACAATATCATTGGTTGAATTTAACCACTTTCCCTTGGCAAATGTCTCAACCCAGGTGTCAGCCATCCGGATGCCTGCCTGTTCACCCAGCCCAAAGTGCACCCACATGTTGTGGGAACCAGTGCCCTCAGTTCCAGTTCTGCCCTTCTGGGCTACTCTGGTCCTGCCTGGGCTGGATACTCAGGGCTGCACTGAATGTCCCCACCTGCCCTCACTCCCCAGAGCACCAGAGACTTCAGGTGTGAATAGGAACTCGGCCAGCAAGGGCACCATCCAGGAGCATCTTACCAGGCAGCAGTGTATTCCCACCTCAGGGTCCCTCAGCCCCTCCCACATCCCAGGAAGCTTCTCTTCTCTCCTCCTCTCAGGCCCCAGCCCTTCACAGGATGCCCACCCACCCTCTTGTCCCACCTCCCCTCCTCCCCAGTCTCACACTCCTATTCATTTCTACCAGAGAGCCATGAGTTACCTCCTTTAGAAGGAATCAGGCCAAGGGAACACTTGAGTGTCCCTTGATTCTGTCCTAATGTCACCACTGCTCCTTGGCATCGGGCCCTGCTCTGAGCCACGCATTGTCCTAGGCCCTGGGACATGGCAGAGTCCCTGTCCACAGTTCCCATTGTAAGTAGTGACATGTGGGTGGAGCTCTGCACAGGAGAAAGATTGGTGTGGAAGGCCTTGGGTCAGAAGGAAGGAGGGACCTGGGGGGATGGGTGGAGGTAAAGAGGAGAGGCTGGCAAGACCCCATCCTATGGGTCCTGGGAGCCCAAAATTAGGAGTTGGTTTCTTGTTTTAAGGTGAAGTTTAGAGAAAGTGGTGATGAGCTCTGACTTACAATTATGCTCTGAGAAACACACCTCTTGAAGGAGCAGAACAGGACCTCCTGGGAGCTGGGTGAGGCCTGGGTGGGGAGAGTCTGGGCTGTGAGGGGCAGAAGAGGACAGCTTTGGAAGACGCCAGAAGGGCAGAGGAATTCTGTTCTTAGTTGGGTCCTTATCCAGGTTAGATACGTGCAAAAATCCCTTTTCCTAAATGGTCTTCTACAAGAGCCAGTCCTAAGACCTGCTCCACCCACATTGCCTGAGGCCCAGGGTGTTCTCAGTCCAGGAGGAGGGTCTAGGCGCCTAAGTACCAAGTGAAGAGCCCAGAGGATGAGCAGAGGATGGGGACACAGAGCCTGACCCACACCCAAGGAAGGGTCTTCCTGGCTTCCTCAGGACTGGGAAGTCCAAATGGAAGTCCAAATGGAAGAAGAAATAGTTCAAAAGAGAGGAGAGAGCCAGCACTGGAAGCACCCAGGATCTTCTGGATGAGGTGGTAGTGCTGATGTCCTGGGGGAAGACAGAGGGACACCCAGAGTGGGTAGGTCAGGACTCCAGCCCTGTCAAGCTGGGCTACAGAGTCCCTGACCTTGATGTTCACTGTCAGTAGGTGGAACCCAGGAAACAGCTTCCAGCACAGACACTGGCCTCCCCCACCCCCATGGTGGATCCTCCAGGCCACTTGTCCCTAGGAGGCCTGGGCCAACTCTTGAGGCTGGGCACCTCAGCCCAGATAATCAGCTACAGAGAGTGTCCAAGGTGCTGGCCAGTGCCCATGTCATGGGGTCCACCCCACCAGATGTCCACATGCAAGTTCAGAGAGGGAACTTCAGCATCACCAAGAAGGAGGCCTGCCCTGTGGACCCCTGAGCAAGACCTGGGTGCCATGAGACTCCAGGTAGAGAGCCTGGGCCAGGCTGTGCTCTGAAGGCTGTTCACTGCTGAGAGTAGAGAATGTGGCACCCTGAGGCTGGGTGGCCCTGGGCCAGCCACTGCCCCTTAGGGCCTTAGTTTCTCATTTGTGACTTGCCACCTTGATGATGAGATAACAATTGAAATGCCCCTAGGAGTGACCACACTAAGGAGGAAGCCCTGCCCTCACCAAGTCATGTCCTTCAAAAGCAACATTAAAAGTCAACTGGGAAAGACACTGTCTGCAGTGGTATCCAACCCCAACACCTCCTCTCCATGGACTCACCCACCTACCCATCCCCCAGATACCCACTGCTCAATCCACCCACCCATCCATCCACCGACCTGTCCATCCATCCACCCACCCATGCATCCATCCATGTATCCATCCATCCATCCATACATCCATCCATTTCCCCACCCATCCATTCATCTGTGGCTGAATAAACGGGAACTCAACCCACCCACAAATGCCTCTTTCAGGAATCCCAGAGACCTTTTGGGGCTTCAGCCAGGGAGGATGGGGACAGAGTGATTCTCAGCTAATCAGTGAGGGCTTCAGTGAGGAGAACAGACAGGGGAGGTGGAAAGCCTGTTTTTAGAAGGATTAGGGTCAACCTGTTGTTAAAAGAAGAAAATGTATCCCTTGTATGAGACCAAACTGGGGAGTTCAAGAAGTCAGTGAGCAGCCTCTGAGGATCTGCTGGAGCAACTGGCTGCAGGTACCACTGCAGGGCAAGTGAGTCGTTCCTGTCCTGGACCGCAGTGGAGTAGGTGCACCTCTGTCTCTTCAAAGCCAGATAGAAACCTCTTTACTTCCCAGCTGGAGCCATAGGCGGCAAAGTTTGTCATAAGCCAAATGTGGGGGGCAGGAGGGATAATGGAGGTGCTGAGGGAGGAACACAGAGAGGTTGGGGAGAGAGAATTGAGGGCTTTGGAAGGTGGTGGGGCAGCATCTTTGAAGGCCTCGGTCACCCTCCATGGGACACGGGGTCCAGTTAGGCAGGTCAGAATGGCTCCCAGGGTGATGGGCTGCTCTGGGCTACTGCCAGAAGTCCATCAGAGCTGGTTTGCATGCAGCAAGACAGCCAGGTGTGGACCACCTGGAAGGAGGCTGCTCCCTCTCCCCAGAATGGAAGGCCTGGCCCCCTTGGGCACAGATAGGTATCATGGTTTCCTCCATGGCCTGGAGAGATGGGAGTAACAGAAGGGATTGCTATTAAACCCTTGGGTTTTAACCTGTTGAATCAGCTTCAAAGAGTCCTCACTTTGGGATGGCAGGGAACATTTCTGTCTGTGGGTTGGGCCTTGATCTGCAGTCTGGGCTGGGACATCCCCTGGGGTTTGATCCACAAGCTCCCATTCCTCACCTGGCAGGCAGCTGCTCCCAGTCCCAGTGTGTGGAGGCAGCACAAGGTGCTGGTCAGTGGGGGACCTTCCAGTCCTGAGGGGCAGTAGAAGGCATGGGAAGAGAGCCAGGTGTGCAGACACACCTGGAACTGGCCTGGGGACCCCTGGCAGGTCACTGACTTTCTCTGAGCTGCCTTTCTTCTGACTCGTAAGGGTGATACCATTCCATTTAAGGAATGACTGCTGGCTACACCTTCAGTCCATGGATTGTAGGGCCTCACTCTAGCCCAGGCTGAAACAGGTGGACTGGACTTAATTATACAGGACACAACTTGGCCACAGCCACTGCAGTCAGCACAGCCACTTAGAGCAGTGCAACCTGGAGGAACCTCATGGGAGATCTCTGGGGATAGTGGCTTGTCCCCCAAGCCTGAAACAGTGTCTGAGGTTTGGTACTGCTGGCTGCCAGCTTGTCACCCCAGGGGAGACACCTATCTGAAAAACCAGAATTTCAGTCTTTGCTTAAGCCATCACTTTCACCAATGCCGGGAACCCACACAGCAAAACCATGTGGATGGCAGCTGACCCTGTCCACCCTACCCACAGCAGGGTTTTGCGGGGAGGAGTGCCGTGGACAGGAAAGAGGAAGAAGGAAGTAGTTGAGGGATCCCGATCAGTATTGACCCAAGGGAAGCTGCCCATGGAGACAGGAATAGACATGTTGGTAACACAGTTCAGAGCCCCAGGGCCCAGATGACTGAGCTATGAGGAAGAGAAAGGAGCCCACAGTGGGTTATTGGGATAGATTCATGGCATGACCATGGGCAGGACACCACAGCTCTGAGCCCCGCAACCCTCCTGCTCTGGCCCTGCCCCCAGCCTTCTTATCTTCAGCCATTCCAACTTGTATAAGAGAAAGCCCCAAAGCCTTGCTGGGATGGCCTCATCTGGGCTCCCAGGAGAGCCCTGGATATGTTGACCTGAGTCATGGTGACTGCTCAGAACAGGAGAGGGAGGGGTCTCCTGGTTGGTTGGTGTAGCAGTCCTGGCCCAGGAGGACTTCTCTGGGAGGGGACAGGGTGGCCATATGGGCAGGGGGAGTCTCTGAGACCAGGCTATGGCAAAGGGGCCCCAGGATCCTGGGAAGCCCCTGAGGACTGCCCATCCATGCCCAGCCTCCGTGGGAAAGGAGCACAGAGGAATGAGGAAGGGCACCATGAGGGCTGTTTCCAGGCTTGTGTGTGCACTGGCTTCAGATATTGACAGAGGAGAAGTTTATACTTGAGGAATATCACAGGTACAAGGAGAGTACACCATAGTGAGTTATCGTAAAAAAAAAAAAAAGTGGGCATTAAAGACCCTCCAACGATGTGCACTAACCAAGGCACCAGCTGCCCACTGGTGTGAAAGGCGCAGCTGGGTCCGCCGACCCAGAGTGTCCATACTCCTCACTGAGAGGTGGAATTGGTGCCCACAGTCCTTTCCATTTTTCTTAATAATTTACTTAGCCAGGTTCTCAGACAGGGCTCAGAAACACAGATGCTGGTCTGGCAGAAAGAGAATGAGAAGAGAATAAGAGAGCTCCTGGGACCTCACGGGAAGTGGGTGCCTTGCAAGGTGGCCCCAGCCCAATGTGAAGGGGCTGCTGGCCTTGCTGCCTGTGGCACAGCACAGCGACAACTGCCAGACACCCTCCCCAGGTGTTTGCTGAAGTCAGAGCCACAGGGGAGGCCCAGGCAGATGCTGCTGGCTTCTGCTCGCCTCTGCACCCTCGCCCTGGGCCAAGTGGGCTCCAACATCCCTCTGGGCACCCTCTACTGACCTGGAGGGGAGGAAGTCATGCAGATCTTGGAGGATGTGGTGGCTTGAGAAGTACCCTCAAACTATCCAGCTCTTAATTCCTGAACCTTTGAATGTTACCTTATATGGAAAGATAGTCTTAGCAGATGTGCTGAAGTTAATTAGCTTGAGATGAGGAGATTATCCTGGATTATCCAGTGAACCCTGAATGCAATCACATGAAATCTTATAAGAGGGAGGCAGAGATTCACACACACACATATAAAAGGAGGAGGCAATGTGACCATGAGGCAGAGATTGGAGTGGTGTGGCCACAAGCCAAGGAATGCTGGCAGCCACCAGAAGCTGGGAGAGGCCCATAGAGCCTCTGTGACAATGTGCTAGGTGTTCTCCAGTTACTTCTACTCAGGGTTGATGGCTTCTCTGTGAGATACATGAGGCCCAGAGCTGAGGACCAGCGATGTACTTAGGGCCATGGAAAGGTTTTCATTTTAATTTCTCTTTAAATCAAAAAAATGTCAGAGTAATGAATACATGTATATAAAATAATGGATCCAGCCTGGATTATATTTTTTTAATTGAAGCACAGTTGATTTACAATGCTGTGCTAATTACTGCTGTATAGCAAAGTGATTCAGTTATACATATATATACGTTATTTTTCAAATATTCTTTTCCATTATGGTTTATCATAGGATATTGAATACAGTTCTCTGAGGTATACAGTAGAAACTTGTTGCTTATCCACTCTATATATAAAAGCTGACATCTGCTAACCCCAACCTCCCACTCCATCCCTCCCCCAATCCCCTTCCCCTTGGCAACCACAAGTCTGTTCTCTATGTCTGTGATTCTGTTTCTATTTCACAGACAGGTTCATTTATGTCATATTTTAGATTCCACATATAAGTGATATCATATGGTATCTGTCTTTTTCTTTCTGACCTCACTTAGTATGATAATCTCTAGGTCTATCCATGTTGCTGTAAATGGCATTATTTCACTCTTTTTTATGGCTGAGTAGTATTCCATTGTATATATGTACCACATCTTCTTTATCCATTCATCTGTAGATGGACATTTATGTTGTTTCCATGTCTTGGTTATTGTGAATAGTGCTGCTATGAACATAGGGGTTCATATATCTTTTTGAGTTATAGTTTTGCCCAGATATATGCCCAGGAGTGGGATTGCTGGATCATATGGCAATTCTATTTTTAGTTTTCTGAGGAAACTTCATACTGTTTTCCACAATCATCCTGGATTATATTCATCTTTATGCTAACACAGTCATAAACTGTATTTTTTAAACAGTTTTTATGGAGGAAGACACCCACTTACTAAGGCAAAAGTGCCCGGGGCCCACAAAAGGCACAATGCAGGCCTTCCTCCTCTTATAAATAATTGTCACGGGGGCTTCCCTGGTGGTGCAGTAGTTAAGAATCCACCTGCCAATGCAGGGGACACAAGTTCAAGCCCTGGTCCTGGAAGATCCCACATGCCATGGAGCAACTAAGCCAGTGCGCCACAACTACTGAACCTGTGCTCTAGAGCCCGTGAGCCACAACTACTGAATCCTGTGTGCCACAACTACTGAAGCCCACGCACCTAGAGCTCCTGTTGCTCTGCAACAAAAGAGGCAACCGCAATGAGAAGCCCATGCATCACAATGAAGAGTAGCCCCCAATCGCCACAACTAGAGAAAGCCCACGTGCAGCAGCGAAGACCCAACACAGCCAAAAATAAATAAAAATAAATGAATTTAAAAAAATTGTCATGGACGTTCCCATAGGGTATTTTTGTTGGCATGTCTGCTTATATTTGTAGGACTAATTTCTTGAATTAGATTTGCACAGAGGGAGAGTAATGAGGTCCGAATTTGAAGAGTCTAGATCCCTGAGGTCTCTTCAAATCTCAAGAGGGATTTCTATTGTCTGCAGGCCTTTGTAAACACTGGCAATTTTTTCCCCTAAAGTCTTCTCTTGTCTTCTATCAATAAATCATTGAAAATTTCAGAACAACTTTAGTCATTACTTGTTTGGGAAAACGTGGGTCTTGCTTTATCTGTGCTTGATTTGACAGTGGTCATTAGAAGTGAAAAGCTTTGCTCCCATCAGTGTGAGGAGAGCAGGAGAATGGAGCTGCTAGGGAGACACCAGAGACATTTTCAAATTTAATTCTTGTCATTTCCCATTAAGCATAGTAAATTCAACACATGTATTCACTTTACTCTCTCCCAAATTTCTACAGAAAATGGACTTAACAATAATTGTTTTAAGTTGTAAATCCACAAGGGCAAAGAAAATTGGAGATAAAACAGTGACAAAACATGCCAACAAATTCTTGAAAGATAAAAAGTGGATAGAGGTCTCTTCAACTGAACTGATTATACACATGCAAAAGAATGAAGTTGGACACATACGGACGTGTGCTCACTCTCTCTTGCGAGAGCACCAGAATCACAACTAACTGCTGAATGATAATTGACAGGAAGACACTGGAACTCACCAAAAAAGATACCCCACCTCCAAAGACAATGGAGAAGCTGCAATGAGATGATATGAGGGGCACAATGAGAATAAAATCAAATCCCATAACTACTGGGTGGGTGCCTCACAAACTGGAGAACAATTATACCACTGAAGTCCACCCACTGGAGTGAAGGTTCTGAGTCCCACATCAGGCTTCCCAACCTGGGGGTCCAGCACAGGAGGAGGAATTCCCAGAGAATCAGACTTTGAAGGCTAGCCAGATTTGATTGCAGGACTTCAACAGGACTGGGGGAAACAGAGACTCCATTCCTGGAGGGCAAACACAAAGTAGTGTGCACATCGGGAGCCAGGGTGAAGGAGCAGTGACCCTGTAAGAGACTGAACCAGACCTACCAGCTAGTGTTGGAGGGTCTTCTGCAGAGGTGGGGGGTGGCTGTGGCTCACCATGGGGACAAGGACACTGGCAGCAGAAGTTCTGGGAAGTACTCCTTGACATGAGCCCTCCCAGAGTCTGCCATTAGCCCTACCAAAGAGCCTGTAGGCTCCAGTGCTGGGTCGCTTCAGGCAAAACAACCAACAGTAAGGGAACTCAGCCCCACTCATCAGCAAACAAGTGGATTAAAGTTTTACTGAGCTCTGTCCACCAGAGCACCACCCAGCTCTACCCACCACCAGTCCCTCCCATCAGGAACCTGGCACAAGCCTCTTAGAGAGCCTCATCCACCAGAGGGCAGACAACAGAAGCAAGAACTATAATCCTGCAGCGAGTGCAGTGAAAACCACATTCACAGAAAGATAGACAAAGTGAAAAGACAGAAGACTATGTACCAGATGAAGGAACAAGATAAAACACCAGAAAAACAATTAAATGAAGTGGAGATGGGCAAACTTCCAGAAAAAGAATTCAGAGTGATGATAGTGAAGATAATCCAGGACGTCGGAAAAAGAATGGAGGCAAAAATCGAGAAGATGCAAGAAATGTTTAACAAAGATCTAGAAGAATCAAAGAACAAACACCTAGAAGAACTAAAGAACAAACAGAGATGAACAATACAATAACTAAAATGAAAAATACACTAGAAGGAATCAATAGAAGAATAACTGAGGCAGAAGAACGGATAAGTGACCTGGAGGACAGAATGGTGGAATTCACTGCAACAGAACAGAATAAAGAAAAAAGAATGAAAAGAAATGAAGACAACCTAAGAGACCTCTGGAACAACATTAAGTGCACCAACATTCACATTAGAGGGGTCCCATAAGGAGAAGAGAGAGAGAAAGGACCGAGAAAATATTTGAAGAAGAGATTATAGTTGAAAACTTCCCAAATATGGGAAAGGAAATAGCCATCCAAGTCCAGGAAGTGCAGAGAGTCCCAGGCGGGATAAACCCAAGGAGAAACACGCCAAGACACATAGTAATCAAATTGACAAAAATTAAAGACAAAGAAAAATTATTAAAAGCAACAAGGGAAAAATGACAACATACAAGGGCATTCCCATAAGGTGAACAGATGATTTCTCAGCAGAAACTCTACAAGCCAGAAGGGAGTGACAGGATATATTTAAAGTGATGAAAGGGAAGAACCTACAACCAACATTACTCTACCCGGCAAGGATCTCATTCAGATTTGATGGAGAAATCAAAAGCTTTACAGACAAGCAAAATCTAAGAGAATTCAGCAACATCAAACCAGCTCTAAAACAAATGCTAAAGAAACTTCTCTAAACAAAAAATGGAGCTGGAGGAATCAGGCTCCCTGACTTCAGACTATACTACAAAGCTACAGTAATCAAGACAGTATGGTACTGGCACAAAAACAGAAAGATAGATCAATGGAACAGGATAGAAAGACCAGAGATAAACCCACGCACATATGGTCACCTTATCTTTGATAAAGGAGGCAGGAATGTACAGTGGAGAAAGGACAGCCTCTTCAATAAGTGGTGTTGGGAAAACTGGACAGGTACATGTAAAAGTATGAGATTAGATCACTCCCTAACACCATACACAAAAATAAGCTCAAAATGGATTAAAGACCTAAATGTAAGGCCAGAAACTATCAAACTCTTAGAGGAAAACATAGGCAGAACACTCTATGACATAAATCACAGCAAGATTCTTTTTGATCCACCTCCTAGAAAAATGGAAATAAAACCAAAAATAAACAAATGGGACCTAGTGAAACTTCAAAGCTTTTGCACAACAAAGGAAACCATAAACAAGACTAAAAGACAACCCTCAGAATGGGAGAAAATATTTACAAATGAAGCAACTGACAAAGGATTAATCTCCAAAATTTATAAGCAGCTCATGCAGTTCAATAACAAAAAAACAAACAACCCAATCCAAAAATGGGCAGAAGACCTAAATAGACATTTCTCCAAAGAAGATATACAGACTGCCAACAAACACATGAAAGAATGCTCAACATCATTAATCATTAGAGAAATGCAAATCAAAACTACACCAGTCAGAATGGCCATCATCAAAAAATCTAGAAACAATAAATGCTGGAGAGGGTGTGGAGAAAAGGGAACCCTCTTGCACTGTTGGTGGGAATGTAAATTGATACAGCCACTATGGAGAACAGTATGGAGGTTCCTTAAAAAACTACAAATAGAACTATCTTATGACCCAGCAATCCCACTACTGGGCATATACCCTTAGAAAACCATAATTCAAAAAGAGTCATGTACCAAAATGTTCATTGCAGCTCTATTTACAATAGCCCGGAGATGGAAACAACCTAAATGTCCATCATCGGATGAATGGATAAAGAAGATGTGGCACATATATACAATGGAATATTACTCAGCCATAAAAAGAAACGAAATTGAGCTATTTGTAATGAGGTGGGTAGACCTAGAGTCTGTCCTACAGAGTGAAGTAAGTCAGAAAGAGAAAGACAAATACCGTATGCTAACACATATATATGGAATTTAAGAAAAAAAATGTCATGAAGAACCTAGGGGAAAGACAGGAATAAAGACACAGACCTACTAGAGAATGGACTTGAGGTAATGGGGAGGGGGAAGGGTAAGCTGTGACAAAGCGAGAGAGAGGCATGGACATATATACAGTACCAAACGTAAGGTAGATAACTAGTGGGAAGCAGCCGCATAGCACAGGGAGATCAGCTCGGTGCTTTGTGACTGCCTGGAGGGGTGGGATAGGGAGGGTGGGAGGGAGGGAGACGCTAGAGGGAAGGGATATGGGAACATATGTATATGTATAACTGATTCACTTTGTTATAAAGCAGAAACTAGCACCCCAGTGTAAAGCAATTATATTCCAATAAAGATGTAAAAAAATAAAAAAATAAAAAATAAAAACACTCTTTTAGAAGTAAAAAAAAAAAACAAAAAAAAAGAAACTTCTCTAAGTGGGAAACACAAGAGAAGAAAAGGACCTACAAAAACAAACCCAGGGCTTCCCTGGTGGCACAGTGGTTAAGAATCCACCTGCCAATGCAGGAGACACGGGTTCGAGCCCTGGTCCAGGAAGATTCCACATGCCACAGAGCAACTAAGCCCATGCACCACAACTACTGAGCCTGTGCTCTGGAGCCCCAGCTACACCTCCTGAGCCACTTGATACAACTACTGAAACTCATGTGCCTAGAGCCCATGCTCCACAACAAGAGAAGCCACTGCAATGAGTAGCCCATGCACTGCAACAAAGAGTAGCCCCTACTCGCCACAACTAGAGAAAGCCCGTGCAGCAATGAAGACCCAATGCAGCCAAAAATGAATAAATAAAATAAATAAATTTATTTAAAATAATAACCAAAACAATTAAGAAAATGGTAATAGGAACATACATATCGATAATTACCTTAAGTGTGAATGGATTAAATGCTCCAACCAAAAGACACAGGCTCGCTGAATGGATACAAAAACAAGACCCACTGTCTACAAGAGACCCACTTCAGACCTAGGGACACATACAGACTGAAAGTGAGGGGATGGAAAAAGATTTTCCATGCAAATGGAAATCAAAAGAAAGCTGGAGTAGCAATACTCATATCAGATAAAATAGACTTTAAAATAAATAATGTTACAAGAGCAATCCAAGAAGAAGATGTAACAATTATAAATATATATACACCAACATAGGACCACCTCAATACATAAGGCAAATCCTAACAACTATAAAACAGGAAATTGACAGTAAGACAATAATAGTGGGGGACTTTAAAACCTCACTTACACCAATGGACAGATAATCCAGACAGAAAATTAATAAATAAACACAATCTTTAAATGACACAATAGACCAGATATATTTAATTGATATTTATAGGACATTCCACCTGTAAACAGCAGACTACACTTTCTTCTCAAGTGCACATGTAACATTCTCCAGAATAGATCACATCTTGTGTCACAAATCAAGCCTCGGTAAATTTAAGAAAATTGAAATCATATCAACATCTTTTCCAACCACAACGCTATGAGATTAGAAATCAATAACAGGGAAAAAACCATAAAGGACACAAACACGTGGAAGCTAAACAATGCGTTACTAAATAACCAAGAGATCATTGACGAAATCAAGGAGGACATCAAAAACTACCTAGAGACAAATGACAACAAAAACACGATGACCCAAAACATATGGGATGCAGCAAAAGCAGTTCTAAGAGGGAAGTTCATAACAATACAATCCTTCCTCAAGAAAGAAGAAAAATCTCAAATAAACAATCTAAACTTGCACCTAAAGGAGCTAGAGAAAGGAGAGCAAGCAAAACCAAAAGTTAGTAGAAGGAAAGAAATTATAAAGATCAGAGCAGAAATAAATAAAAGAGAAACAAAGAAAACAATAACAAAGATCAATAAAACTAAAAGCTTGTTCTTTGAGAAGATAAACAAAATTGACAAACTTTTAGCCAGACTCATCAAGAAAAGAGGGAGAGGATTCAAATCAATAAAATTAGAAATGAAAAAGGAGAAGTTATAATGGACACCACAGAAAAACAAAGCATCCTAAGAGACTACTACAAGCAACTCTATGCCAATAAAATGGACAACCTGGAAGAAATGGACAAATTCTTAGAAAAGTATAACCTTCCAAGACTGAACCAGGAAGAAACAAAAATATGAACAGACCAATCACAAGTAATGAAATTGAAACTGCAATTGAAAATCTTCCAACAAAGTCCAGGACCAGATGGTTTCACAGGAGAATTCTATCAAACACTTCAAGAACTAACATCATCCTTCTCAAACTCTTACAAAAATTGCAGAGGAAGGAACACTCCCAAACTCATTCTACAAGGTCACCATCACCCTGATACCAAAACCAGACAAAGATAATACAAAAAAACCCAAAAAAACAAAATTACAGACCAATATCTCTGATGAATATAGGTGCAAAAATCCTCCACAAAATACTAGCAAACCGAATCCACCAACACAGTAAAAGGATCATACACCATAATCAAGTGGGATTTATCCCAGGGATGCAAGAATTCTACAGTATACACAAATCAATCAATGTGATACACCATACTAACAAACTGAAGAATAAAAACCATATGATCACCTCAATAGAGGCAGAAAAAGCTTTTGACAAAATTCAACACCAATTTATGATAAAAACTCTCCAGAAAGTGGCCATAGAGGGAACCTACCTCAACATAATAAAGGCCATATACAACAAACCCACAGCAAAATTTTCATTTTCATTGGTGAAAAATTGAAAGCATTTCCTCTAAGATCAGGAACAAGACAAGGATGTCCACTCTCGCCACTATTATTCAACATAGTCATGGAAGTCCTAGCCATGGAAATCAGAGAAGAAAAAGAAATAAAAGGAACACAAATTGAAAAAAAGTAAAACTGTCACTGTTTGCAGATGACATGATACTATACATAGAGAATCCTAAAGATGCCACTAGAAAACTACTAGAGCTAATCAATGAATTTGATAAAGTTGCAGGATACAAAATTAATGCACAGAAATCTCTTGCATTCCTATACACTAACAACAAAAGATCAGAAAGAGAAATTAAGGAAACAATCCAATCACCATTGCAAAAAAAAGAATAAAATACCTAGAAATAAACCTACCTAAGGAGGTAAAAGACCTGTACTCAGAAAACTATCAGACACTGATGAAAGAAATCAAAGATGACACAAACAGATGGAGAGATATACCATGTTCTTGGATGGGAAGAATCAATATTGAGAAAATGACTATACTACCCAAAGCAATCTACAGATTCAATACAATCCCTAACAAATTACCAATGGCATTTTCCACAGCATGAGAAAAAAAAAATTTACAATTTGTATGGAAACACAAAAGACCCCAAATAGCCAAAGCAATCTTGAGAAAGAAAAACGGAGCTGGAGGAATCAGGCTCCCTGACTTCAGACTATACTACAAAGCTACAGTATTCCAAGACATCATGGTACTGGCAGGAAAACAGAAATACAGATCAATGGAACAGGATAGGAAGCCCAGCGATAAACACATGTACCTATGGTCACCTAATCTATGAAAAAGGAGGCAAGAATATACAGTGGAGAAAAGGCAGTCTCTTCGATAAGTGGTGCTGGGAAAACTGGACAGCTACATGTAAAAGAATGAAATTAGAACACTCCCCAGCACCATCCATAAAGATAAACTCAAAATGGATTAAAGACCTAAATGTAAGGCCAGACACTATAAAACCCTTAGAGGAAAACATAGGAAGAACACTCTTTGACATAGATCACAGCAAGATCTTTTTTGACCCACCTCCTAGAGTAATGGAAATAAAAATAAACAAATAGGACCTAATGAAACTTAAAATCTTTTGCACAGCGAAGGAAACTATAAACAAGATGAAAAGACAACCCTCAGAATGGGGGAAAATATTTGCAAATGAAGCAATGGACAAAGGATTAATCTCCAAAATATATAAACATTTCATTCAGCTCAATATTAAAAAAACTAACAACCCAATCAAAAAATGGGCAGAAGACCTAAATAGACATTTCTTCAAAGAAGACATACAGATGGCCAAGAGGCACATGAAAAGCTGCTCAACATCACTAATCATTAGAGAAATGCAAATCAAAACTACAGTAAGGTATCACCCCAGACCCGTTAGAATGGGCATCATCAGAAAATCTACAAACAACATGCTGGAGAGGTTGTGGAGAAAAGGGAACCCTCTTGCACTGTTGGTGGGAATGTACATTGATACAGCCACTATGGAGCACATTATGGAGGTTCCTTAAAAACCTAAAAATAGAATTACCATATGACCCAGCAATCCCACTACTGAGCATATAGCCAGAGAAAACCATAATTCAAAAAGACACATGCACCCCAATGTTCATTGCAGCACTATTTACAATAGCCAGATCACAGAATAACCTAAAGGCCCATCGACAGACAAATGGATAAAGAAGATCTGGTACAGACAGACAATGCAATATTACTGAGACATAAAATGGAATGAAATTGGGTCATCTGTAGAGATGTGGAAGGACCTAGAGACTGTCATACAGAGTGAAGTAAGTCAGAAAGAGAAAAACAAATATCGTATATTAATGCATATATGTGGAATCTAGAAAAATGGTGCAGATGAACTGGTTTGCAAGGCAGAAATAGAGACACAGATGTAGAGAACAAATGTATGGACACCAATGTGGGGAAGGGGTGGTGGTGTTGGTGCTGGTGGTGGGATGAACTGGGATATTGGGATTGACATATATACACTAATATGTATAAAATAAATAATAAGAACCTGCTTATAAAAATAAAATAAAATTAAATTAAAAAAAATTAACTCAATAATGATCAGTGATGAGACATCCCTGGCGGTCCAGTGGTTAAGACTTCCAATGCCGGGGGCACAGTTTCGATCCCTGGTCAGGGCAGTTCTGCATGCTGTGCAGCTCGGCCCAATAAAGAAAAAATTAAAATTGATCAGTGACCAATCAAAATTGATCAATATAAAGAACTCTAAGACTCACAACAACAACAAAAAACAAACAATCCAATTAAAAATGTGCAAAGGACTTAAACAGAAATTTATCCAAAGAAGATAAAGAAATGGCCAATAAGAACATGAAAAGATGATGTTTGCCACCAGTCATTAGGGATATGCAAATTAAAACTATAATAAAATACCATTTCATAGACATTAGGATGGCTACAATAGAAAAAAAAACAAGAAATAACAAGTGTTGGTGAGGGTGTGGAAAAATTGGAAGCCTCATACATTGCTATATTTATATAGCCGTCCAGGTCCTCTGGAAAACAGTCCAGGCCCTCTGGAAAAGCAGTTAGGAAGTTCCTCAGTAAGTTAAACATAGAATAACCATTTGACCCAGCTATTCCACTCCTGGGTATATATCCCGATGAAGTGAAAACAGGTACTCAAATAAATACTTGTACATACATGTTTATAGCAGCACTATTCACAATAGCCAAAAGGTGGAAACAGCTCGCATCAATGGATAAGTGGGTAAACAAATTGCAGTATATTCTTACAATAGAATGTTATTCAGCCATAAAAAGAAATGAAACACTGACATATGCTACAGCATAAATAAACCTCCAAAATACTATGCTAAGTGAGAGAAGCTGGCCAATACAAAAAAATGTCGTATAATGTATGATTCCATTTATATGAGATATCCAGAATAAGCAAATTCATAGAGACAGACATAACCAACTGCCAGTTGCCAGGGGCCGGGGAGGAGGCAGGATTAGGGAGGGGCTGCTTAGTGGGTATGAGGTTTCCTTTTGGGGTGATGAGATGTTCTGGAGCTCGATAAAGGTTATGGTTGCACAACATTGTGCTGCTGAATGGTTTGCTTTGAAATGGTTATTTTTATGTTATGTGAATCTCATCTCAACAATAATTTCTTAAAAACTTTACTAGATGAACAAAAGAACAATCATTTCCTGGGGGTTGGAAGGTGGAGGGATTAGCAGCCCACAGTCTGCACAGGGACTGCCCCGTGCAGGGCTCAGGGAGGCCATGCAAGAGCTGGAAAAGGACTGGCCAGTTGACGGTCCTATGAGGGGGGAGGAGCTGAAGGCCCATGTCCCCTTCCCACCCCACACAGCCAGCTGACCTCCAATGTCCCATCCTGGTTGGAGCCTGTGGTTGACTCTCCGGGGAAGTGGAGGGTAATGGGACTCATACCACCCAGGAGAGAGCAAAGGGAATTCCCAGGACGGGACAGCCATGAGAACCCCTTCACCGGAATGGAGCAGGACAGAAGTCTTGACAAAAGCATCTCCATAAACAAATCTACATCCCATAGAGGACCCTGGTGATGAAGCTTTCCACTGGAGAGTTTGGGAAGAATCAGCAATTAGCAGCAGGGAAAACTCCACAAATAAAACATGAGGAACTTGTGTTTAATATCAGAAAAAAAATTACAAAAAATGTTTTTAATGTAACCTCATTAAATACTTTAATTGCCCTTCTCATCTCAGATGTAACATATATTTGCTTGCCCTGGCACCAAGAAGCAAAGGTGAGAGCCGGTTAGGCACACAGTGATGGTGGTGTGGCTCTGGTGAAGAAGGTCATGGAGGTTTAGATCCCAGCACACCCTGGCTCTGTAATTCCAGGTCAACTCTTCAACCATCTTCCCTGGCTGAGCCCCGGCCCTCATTAATTTATTTGATCCAGAAGGTCAGATAAAGCACTAGAAAAAGTCATCTGCCCCTAGTGAAGCCGCTTTTAGGATTGGGGTGCCATTAGATGGGTTTTGGCCAAGAATGCAAGGAATTCTGTCTTGCTTCAGCTGTCCATTTGGGACCCCCAAGGAAGCAATGGCAAAGAAAAGCAAAACGCCAGTGTATTTTGGGTCCTGAACTCATAGGTCTGGTATGCTGGATTGGAGCCCAGAGCCTAGCCTGCAGGTCTAAGGAGCTGCTTCCCTGGTCTTGTAGCTGCGAGAGAGAAGAGCCAAGGCACAAAGAAGGTCAACACTGGATGAACAACATGCACCAGGAAAAAGAGGAAGAGCAGTGGGCTGACTACTGAGGGGACCCACCATCAAACCATCCAAGGCAGGGAACTGGCTGGCAGGAGCCATCTTTTGGGGGAGGCAGTGGCTGGGGTGGGGGCAGGGAAGCAGAGGGGCCGAGATCTCTTTCCCCTGTAGGAAGACTTGGTCCATCTTTTTCTTTCTTCTGTAACCCACTCTTTCTCACAGCTAAGGGTGTGACCTACTGGGCCTGGGGCGGTGTCAGGACCTACTGATCCTGGCCATTAGGGACATGGCTGTGGCTCCTGGTATCCTAAAGAAAGCTGCTTAGATGCAGCCCGAGAGCCGTGAAATGGGTCAGTGATTACGTCGACTCTGAGGACCCACTAACACCGAATTCTGCCATGTTCCAGTTCTGATTGGGAATCATGCTCAGCTGTGTTGTCCAAGCTCTATAGACAGGGTTGCTCTTTGACAACCAGACGACAAAGGGGTCTGTCTGAAGCCGACAATGCCGCGACCTGCAGTGTGCCATTTGTAGGAGTGTAGTCCTTTCTGCAATCCCCACAACAGAATGTCAACTGAAGAAAGTCCTGACTCAAATCCCCACGGCAAATGGCAGTCTGACCTCAGCCCTTCTCGGTCTTTCCATGTGGCCCTCCTGGGCCAGAGACCCCCCTGTACCCACCACTGCTGGCCCACAGTGGGTCTGGGGCACTTCAGCTGTGGGTGGACCTCAGCAGTCGGGGGCCCCTGGGAAAAACTGACACTTCTCCCCAACCCCAAGCTGGCATGAACCATACCTGCTCTTGCAAGTCCCATGTCCCCAAGTCTCAAAGGGACAAGAGGGCATATAAGAACTTTCCGGCACCAGCCAGCACCACCCTCCCAACACACACACACACACACACACACACACACACACACACACACACACACACACACACACACACACACACACATACAGTGAGGAAATTTTACTGACAATTCTCAGCTGCCCCAGCCACTTCTCCTTAGGGCAAATATTCTCCATCCCAAGCAGAGGTGGTGCTCCTGGGAGGGGACATAGAGCAGGGGACTCCACGTCCCTGTCTTGGGCTGAGAAAATGGCAGGAGATTCATGTTGATATGGGGAAGAGGAAGGTGGGGAAAGACAGAATCTCCTCAGTTTGAAACTGGGAGAAACCTCTCAGCTGTGTCCACATTTTCCTTACCCGCCTTGTGCTATCGTCCTCACTTACCCCAGAACCAGTCTCCGCTTTGGGAAGCCCTCAGGACTTGGTTCATGGCGCCTCGCCATGGGCCCCTGACAGTGGTTCTGCTTGTTCCCCTCTTCCACTCCAGCCGGTCCTGACCCTTCTGCCTCCGCACCTGGGGCACCAGGCTCCTCATGCTGGTCCGTCTAGTGCCCTGGAGGAACCAGGACATTCCTCTGCTTACCACCTCCCAGGGCTCCCCATCCCTCTGCGCACGAAGTCTTGCTCATCCCTAAGGTCTTCAAGCCCTGTGGGGTCTGCCCCACCTGAGCCCTCAGGCCTCCTCTCATGCCCCTGCCCACCCCAGTTTCTTTTCTTTACCCAACAACACCAGGCTCTCCCACCCTTAAGCTGGTGCAAGCACGGGCCCTAGTATGGGAACATTCGTCTGCTCTCTGCTTCATTCTTTAAGGCACAGCCCAGATGTCCCTTCCTCTGGGAAGCCTGCCCTTGCTTGCACAGAGTTCACCTTCTCTCCTTCCACTCTTCTTTTTTTTTTTTTTGCGGTACGCGGGCCTCTCACTGTGTCCTCTCCCGTTGTGAAGCACAGGCTCCAGACGCGCAGGCTTAGTGGCCATGGCTCATGGGCCTAGCCACTCCGCGGCATGTGGGATCTTCCCGGACCGGGGCACAAACCCGTGTCCCCTACATTGGCAGGCGGACTCTCAACCACTGCGCCACCAGGGAAGCCCTCCTTCCACTCTTAAGCCACCTCCTATGTCCTTCTGTCCAGCCACCTCCTTGCTGGGCACCAGCTCTCTGCTTATACAGCTGCCTCTCCCAATCGGCCAGGCCTGCCTGGATGCAGCACAGGCCAGCTGTCAATGAGGGAGGGAGTGGGTGGCCAGGGATGCTGGTTAGGCTGTAAAGGCGCCCTGGGCACCTCCTGTAGGGGACACGCCTTCAGCAGGCCTCCTTGGGGCCCCAGGTCCAGGGGGGCAGTTCATCTTGTGGATTTAAAAAACTATTCACAGCCTAATGTTTCATTCAGTGGAAATTTTTAGGACTTAAGCCCAGGAGGCAGCATCTCAAGTAACCCTGAGAAAACTGCTCTGAGGAGGCGAGGGGGGAAACCTGGTTATATAGAAGTTTTGCAACAAAGGGCAGGTGGTCTGACCATCAAGAGTTTATTGTAAATTAAAGAAAACCAGATATCCCAAGTTGAGGAATTTAGCGCTTTTCTATATATGGGAAGATGCAAGAGTCTGAGCTCACTGAAATCATTCCTTTGATATGTGCCTCAGCTATCTGGGGCCAGTATCCTGTATTTTCACATCCTGAGTTTCCTCAGGGCTCACTGTAGGAGTGGCTGCAGTCTGATGGCTGCTAGATGGCAGGTATTCTTTCCTTCCTGATTTTCCTCAGGGCTCACCAGCTCACATTCCTGGTGGCTGCATTTGCTGATGACTATGACATCTTTTGTTTAATGATATGGCAGGAAATATTCCATTTCTCAATCTCTACTTGTGTTTGCAGCTGCTGCTTTCTTCGTGAACTTCATAGCCAAGCCTGTGGCCCCACCTTCGGCTGCCCTCTCCCCTGCCGTTGGAGACCAGGGCTGGGGCTGCCGCCAACCACTTTCTCAAAGACTTCAACCCTCTGAAGTTCATCCTGGCCAGCCTCCACTGGAAACCCAGTGGAGCATCTCGTGGAGGGCTCCAGGAAGTGTGTGGCTGAGCTGGACCCTGAGGCCATGGGGGCCCTGAAGGCTCTGTGGTAATGTGGGCACCCTCCCCGTGCCAGCAGCCCCCGCCAGCCATCCTCCAGCAGAGTGGAAGTACTTCACTCCTCAAAATCCTACAAGAGGCATCTGGGTCCTATGTCAAGGAAACCTCATTTCCCACCCCCAGGAGAAGCTAGCTGTTCCTGGGCAGGAATCAGGATGATGGTCATATCTGAACGGCAGCGGGGGCTGTGGAGGCCCGGAGGGGTAAGGTACTGGACGTACCTATCACAGGGATGCTGCCCATGCCTGTCCCAGCACAAAGTATGTGTCATGACCCACCTGGGAACCCTCCCTAGAGTTGCAGCTGTACCTTCCTCCCTGAGGTGCTTCAGGTGTCTACGGCCTCTCCTCACTCTCCCAGTGGCAGTGGCTGGAGGGGGAGCACACTCAAGCTTGGCTTCTCCTTTTCAGGGTGCCCTGACATTCTCTGGCTGAGCTGAGGCTGGACTATCCCAGCCTGTGGACAAGATGCTGCCACCTACAGGCTGGGGACCTGCTGCCCAGCCCTGAGCATTCGTACCCTTCCCCTATTCTCTCAATACACATGGATAAGAGCAGCTTTGGGGTTGATGTCTTCTCACCTTTATGCTAATTCCTGTTCCTCTCCCTGCTGTGAACAATAGTGAAGGAAGAGGGGCCTCAGCCTGGGGCTAAGGCTGTGTTGGTCCCTACACCTCAGGAGGTACACCATGCCCTCAGATTATGTGAGAGAGAGAGAGAGAGAGAGAGAGAGAGAGAGAGAGAGAGAGAGAGAGAGAGAGAGTGTGTGTGTGTGTGTGTGTGTGTGTGTGTGTGTGTGTGTGTGAGAGAGAGAGAGAGAGAGAGAGAATTATAATTGACATGTGGTAGGTGGCATAGAGCCAATAATGAAAGGTGACAGGGATCAGGCAAGCATCTGTATTAAACTGGATTTGAAAATTAACGAGGAAACTTTTTCCCTGTTAGGCTCATTATTTTTTAAATTAATTAATTTGTTTTTATTGGAGTATAATTGTGCACAATGTTGCATTAGTCTCTGCTGTACAGTTAAGTGAATCAGCATTACGTATACATATATCCCCTCCCTTTTGGGCCTCCATCCCACCCCACCCCACCCTGATCTCACCCCACCCCACCCAGATCCCACTCATCTAGGTTGTCACAGAGCACCAAGCTGAGCTACCTGTGCTTTATAGCAGGTTCCCACTAGCTATCTATACATGGTAGTGTATTTATGTCAAACCTAATCTCCCAATTCATCTCACCCTCCTCTTCCCCACTGTGTCCACAAGTCCATTCTCTGCATCTGCATCTGTATTCCTGCCCTGCAAACAGGTTCATCTGTTTTGTTTCTAGATTCCACATATATGCATTAATATACGATACATGTTTTTCTCTTTCTGACTTACTTCACTATGTATGACAGACTCTAGGTCCAACCACATCTCTAAAAATGACCCAGTTTTGTTCCTTTTTAAGGCTGAGTAATATTCCATTGTATATATGTACAACATCTTTATCCGTTTGTCTGTTGATGGGCCTTTAGGTTATTCTGTGATCTGGCTATTGTAAATAGTGCTGCAGTGAACATTGCGGTGCATGTGACTTTTTGAATTACGGTTTTCTCTGGCTATATGCTCAGTAGTGGGATTGCTGGGTCATATGGTAATTCTATTTTTAGGTTTTTAAGGAACCTCCATAATGTGCTCCATAGTGGCTGTATCAATGTACATTCCCACCAACAGTGCAAGAGGGTTCCCTTTTCTCCACAACCTCTCCAGCATTTGTTGTTTGTGGATTTTCTGATGATGCCCATTCTAACGGGTGTGAGGTGATACCTCATTGTAGTTTTGATTTGCATTTCTCTAATGATTAGGTGATGTTGAGCAGCTTTTCGTGTGCCTCTTGGCCATCTGTATGTCTTCTTTGAAGAAATGTCTATTTAGATCTTCTGCCCATTTTTGGATTGGGCTGTTTGTTTTTTTAATATTGAGCTGAATGAAATGTTTATATATTTTGGAGATTAATCCTTTGTCCATTGCTTCATTTGCAAATATTTTCTCCCATTCTAAGGGTTGTCTTTTCATCTTGTTTATAGCTTCCTTTGCTGTGCAAATGCTTTTAAGTTTCATTAGGTCCCAATTGTTTATTTTTATTTCCATTACTCTAGGAGGTGGGTCAAAAAAGGTCTTGCTGTGATTTATGTCAAAGAGTGTTCTTCCTATGTTTTCCTCTAAGAGTTTTATAGTGTCTGGCCTTACATTTAGGTCTTTAATCCATTTTGAGTTTATCTTTGTGTATGGTGTTGGGGAGTGTTCTAATTTCATTCTTTTACGTGTAGCTGTCCAGTTTTCCCAGCACCACTTATCAAAGAGACTGCCTTTTCTCCACTGTTTATTCTTGCCTCCTTTTTCATAGATTAGGTGACCATAGGTGCGTGTGTTTTATCTCTGGGATTCCTATCCTGTTCCATTGATCTATATTTCTGTTTTCATGCCATACCATGCTGTCTTGATTACTGTAGCTTTGTAGTATAGTCTGAAGTCAGGGAGCCTGATTCCTCCAATTCCGTTTTTCTTTCTCAAGATTGCTTTGGCTATTCGTGGTCTTTTGTGTTTCCATACAAATTGTAAAAATTTTTGTTCTCATTCTGTGGAAAGTGCCATTGGTAGTTTGATAGGGATTGTATTGAATCTGTAGATTGCTTCGGGTAGTATAGTCATTTTCACAATATTGATTCTTCCAATCCAAGAACATGGTATAGCTCTCCATCTGTTTGTGTCATCTTTGATTTCTTTCATTAGTGTCTTATAGTTTTCTGAGTACAGGTCTTTTGCCTCCTTAGGTAGGTTTATTCCTAGGTATTTTATTCTTTTTTTTGCAATGGTGATTGGATTGTTTCCTTAATTTCTCTTTCTGATCTTTTGTTTTAGTGTATAGGAATGCAAGAGATTTCTGTGCATCAATTTTGTATCCTGCAACTTTACCAAATTCATTGATGAGTTCTAGTAGTTTTCTGGTAGCATCTTTAGGATTTTCTATGTATAGTGTCATGTCATCTGCAAACAGTGACAGTTTAACTTCTTCTTTTCCAATTTTTATTTCTTTTTCTCCTCTGATTGCCATAGCTAGGACTTCCAATATATGTTGAATAAAAGGGGCAAGAGTGGATATCCTTGTCTTATTCCTGATCTTAGAGGAAATGCTTTCAGTTTTTCACCATTGTGAATGATGTTTACTGTGGGTTCATCGTATATGGTCTTTCTTATATTGAGCTAGGTTCCCTCATTGACCACTTTCTGGAGAGTTTTTAACATAGATGGGTGTTGGATTTTGTCAAAAGTTTATCTGCATCTATCAAGATGATCATAATGGTTTTTATTCTTTAATTTGTTAATATGGTTTATCATATTGATTGATTTGTGTGTATTTAAAAATCCTTGCATCCCTGGGATAAATCCCACTTGATCATGGTGTATGATTCTTTTAATGTGTTGTTGGATTTTGTTTGCTAATATTTTATTGAGCATTTTTCCATCTATGTTCATCAGTGATACTGGTCTGTAATTTTCTTTTTTTTTTTGTAGTATCTTTGTCTGGTTTTTGTATCAGGGTAATTGTGGACTCATATAATGAGCTTGGGAGTGTTCCTTCAGCTGCAATTTTTTGGAAGAGTTTGAGAAGGATGGGTGTTAGCCCTTCTCTAAATGTTTGATAGAATTTGCCTGTGAAGCCATCTGGTCTTGGACTTCCGTTTGTTGGAAGATTTTCGATGGCAGTTTCAAGTTCATTACTTGTGATGTTTCCTCATATTTTGTATTTCTTCCTGCTTCAGTCTTGGAAGGTTATGCCTTTCTAAGAATTTGTCCATTTCTTCCAGGTTGTCCATTTTATTGGCATGTAGTTGCTTGTAGTAGTCTCTTATGATCCTTTGTATTTCCGCAGTGTCCTTTATAATTTCTCCTTTTTCATTTCAAATTTTATTGATTTGAATCCTCTCGCCTTTTTTTCTTGATGTGTCTGGCTAAAGGTTTATCAATTTTGTTTATCTTCTCAAAGAACCAGCTTTTAGTTTCATTGATTTTTTGCAATTGCTTTGTTCATTTCTATTTCATTTATTTCTGCTTTGATTTTTTTTTTTTTTTTGCGGTACATGGGCCTCTTACTGTTGTGGCCTCTCCCATTGCAGAGCACAGGCTCCGGACACACAGGCTCAGTGGCCATGGCTCACAGGCTTAGCCACTCCATGGCATGTGGGATCTTCCCAGACCGGGGCATGAACTCGTGTCCCCTGTATCGACAGGCAGACTCTCAACCACTGCACCACCAGGGAAGCCTTCTGCTTTGATTTTTATGTTTTCTTTCCTTCTACTAACTTTGGGTTTTGTTTGTTCTTCTTTCTCTAGTTGCTTTAAGTGTAAGCTTAGTTTGTTTATTTGAGATTTTTCTTGTTTCTTAAGGTAGGATTAAATTGCTATAAACTTCCCTCTTAGAACTGCTTTTGCTGCACCCCATGTTTTGGGTTGTTGTGTTTTTGTTGTCATTTGTTTCTATGTATTTTTTTGATTTCCTCTTTGATTTCTTCAGTGATCTCTTGGTTATTTAGTAGCATATTGTTTAGCCTCCATGTGTTTATGTTTTTTTACAGTTTTTTTTCCTGTAATTGATTTCTATTCTCATAGTGTTTGTTTTTGTCATAAAAGATGTTTGATATGATTTCAATTTTCTTAAATTTCCTAAGGCTTGATTGTGACCCAGGATGTAATCTATCCTAGAGAACGTTTCGTGTCCACTTGAGAAGAAATTGTATTCTAATGCTTTTGGAATGGAATGTCCTATAAATATCAATTAAGTCCATCTGGTCTAATGTGTCTTTTAAGGCTTGTGTTTCCTTATTAATTTTCTGTCTGAATGATCTATCCATTGGTGTAAAGTGGAGTGTTAAAGTCTCCCACTATTATTGTGTTACTGTTGATTTCCCCTTTTATGGCTGTCAGCATTTGCCTTATGTATTGAGGCTCTCCTCTGTTGGGTGCATAAATATTTACAATTGTTATGTTTTTCTTGGACTGATTCCTTGACCATTATGTAGCATCCTTTCTTGTCTCTTGTAATGGTTATTTTAAAGTCTGTTTTGTCTGATATGAGTATTGCTAGTCCAACTTTCTTTTGATTCCCATTTGCATGGAAAATCTTTTTCCATCCCCTCACTTTCAGTCTGTATGTGTTCCTAAGTCTGAAGTGGACAGAATATATACAAGTCCTGTTTTTGTATCTATTCAGCTCGTCTGTGTCTTTTGGTTGGAGGGTTTAAGGTAACTATCAATATGTATGTTCCTATTACCATTTTCTTAATTGTTTTGGGCTTGTTTTTGTACGTCTTTTTCATCTCTTGTATTTCCCACCTAGAGAAGTTCCTTTAGCATTTGTTTTAAAGCTGGTTTTTGTGGTGTTGAATTCTCTTAGCTTTTGCTTGTCTGTAATGCTTTTGATTTCTCCATCGAATCAGAATGAGATCCTTGCTGGGTAGAGTCATCTTGGTTGTAGCTTTTTCCCTTTCATCCCTTTAAATATGTCCTGCCACTCCCTTCTGGCTTGCAGAGTTTCTGCTGAAAAGTCAGCTGATAACCTTATGGGGATTCCTTTGTATGCTATTTGTGCCTTTTCCCTTGCAGCTTTTAATATTTTTTCTTTGTATTTAATTTTTGTTAGTTTGATTAACATGTGTCCTCAGCACGTTTCTCCTTGGATTTATCCTGTATGGGACTGTCTGTGCTTCCTGGACTTGACTATTTCCTTTCCCATGTTAGGGAAATTTTCGACTATAATCTCTTCAAATATTTTCTCAGGCCCATTCCCTTTCTCTTCTTCTTCTGAGACCCCTATAATTCAAATGTTGGTGCATTTCACATTGTCCCAGAGCTGAGACTGTCCTCATTTCTTTTTATTCTTTTTTCTTTATTTTGCTCCACAGTTTTATCCACCATTATATCTTCCAGCTCACTTATTGGTTATTTGGTCTCAGTTATTCTGCTATTGTTTCCTTCTAGTGTATTTTTCATTTCAGTTTTTGTGTTGTTCATCACTGTTTATTTGTTCTTTAGTTATTCTAGGTCCTTGTTAAACATTTCTTGTATCTTCTTAAGCAGTGCCTCCATGCTATTTCCGAGATCTTGGATCATCTTTACTATCATTACTCTGAATTCTTTTTTGGGTAGATTGCCTATTTCCTCTTCATTTATTTGACCTTGTGAGATTTTACCTTGCTCCTTCATCTGTAACATATTTCTCTGTTGTCTCATTTTGTCTAACCTATTGTGTTTATGTTCTCCTTTCTGCAGGCTGCTGAGTCATGGTTCCTCTTGCTTCTGTTGTCTCTCCCCTGGTGAGTGAGGTTAGTTCAGGGGTTTGTGTAGGCTTCCTGGTGTGAGGGACTTGTGCCCATGCTCTGATGGGTGGAGCTGAGTCTTTTCCCTCTGATGGGCAGGGCCACGTCAGGTGGTGTGATTTCAGGTGTCAGTGAGCTTAGTACGACTTTAGGCAGCCTGTCTGCTGATGGGTGGGGCTCTGTTCATGTCTTGCTTGTTGTTTGGCCTGAGGCGTCCAGGACTGGAGTTTACAGGCCATTGGGTGGAGTTGGTTCTTGATGTCGAGATGAGGACCTCGAGGAGACCTCACATTGATTAATATTCCCTGGGACCTGAAGTTCTCTGTTAGTCCAGTGGCTTGGACCTGACACTCCCACCACAGATACTCAGGCAGAAAGAAGAAAAGAAAAAAGAAACAAACAGAAAAGAGCAGAACAATAACGAAGAATAAAAAATAAAATACAATTAGAAAAATAAAAAATATATTAGGAAAAATAACAACAAAAATGGAACAACAACAGAACAAAACAGCCACAACAGCAAGAAAATAAAGAAAATTTTAAAATAAAAAATTAATTAAAAGATAAGAATAAAAAATAATAAAAACTAAACTAAAAAAGATAAAAAAATTTAAAACTCCCTGGTGCCTCCTGTATCAGTGTCCTTGCCCCCACAGTGAGCTACAGCCAACCAACCCCTGCCTCCTCAGTAGGCCTCCAAGACCTCTAGGTGGGTTTCTGGATGTGCTGTGTCAGCCCCACCTCTGCATGTGTTTCTCTCACCAGCATCTATTCCTGAAGTTGGACTGGAGCACATGTGCCTGCGCAGGACAGCTGAGATGCAGGCCTCCACAGGCATAACTGCAGGGGCTGGTGCAGCCGGACTAGGACTTGGAGGGGGACAGCTTTCAGCCCGCCAGGACCCACATGGCCAGAGACCCTGTCAGGGGCATCACTCGGGCTGCCAGTTCCCACAAAGCCAGAGGAGGCTTTGGTGGGGGTGGGGCTCAGGCCCAGGACCCACTCTGCCAGGAGAGGCTTTGTCGGGGTGGTGTGTGGGCTCTTGGGACCTGCAAAGCTCACATCACAGCAGCTTTGTGGGGGCTGGTACTCAGGTCCACCACGACCCATGTGGCTGGAAGAGGCCCCAGCTGGTGCGGGGCTCAGGCCTGGGACCCACGCAGCTGGAGGGGACCCAGGGGGCGGGGCTTCAGCCGGAAGAGGCCTTGTGGGGGTGGGGCTCAGATCTGGGACTCATGTGGCTGGAAGTGGCCTTAGCAGGATGGGGGGTGGGGGGGGTGTGTTCAGGCCCTGGACTCCATCACGCTCACCAGGGCCCGAGTAGGCAGGGGAGATGCTGGCTGCATCCTCTCAGATCCCCCAGTCCCCCAAAAGTCCCTCTCCATCCCCGCTGATACCCCACCATGAGTGGCCCCCTCTGATCATGGGAACTTCTCTCCCCCAGCGCCACCTCAGGGGTGCTGGTCCTGTCCCGCCTCCACTTTTCTTCCCCTCCTCCTTCTCTTGCACGTCCTACCTGGTCACACACGGATTCCTCCCATCCCCTAGGATGTCCGAGGTCCCCCACCAGCTCGTAGGTGCTCTACTTGTGAGGAGATGCGAACTCCACATCCTCTTACTCCACCATCTCGACTGTGCCCCTGCATTCTGTAATAACTTTCAATGTGATAACTTTAAAACTTTAACTTTTATAATCTATAAAAATATTGCATCACTATTTCTGTACACCTGAAACTAATATTTATAATATTGTAAATCAACTATACTTCAATTAAAAAATTTTTTAAAGTAACATATAAACTTAACTTTGCTTTCAGTGATGGTATAATCAGCAGAGAGGAACTATTTCAAGTAACACAAAAGCACAGTAATTTGGAACTCTGCATCCTGTACCCCAAGGACAAGAAGAACTGTAAAAACTGAAGTTTTCTGGTTGGTGTCATTGCCATACTGAGGTCATTCTTTGCATATTCTAAGTCAAATGAGTAATTATGTTAGTGTCATTGAAACCTGAGATTTCTGGCAAAGTTGAAAGAAGATACTGATATGAGATGATTAGAGTAAAAACCTTATAGCTCAAGATTTGAACTGGAAGTATAATTTGAACTGGAAGTATAATTATCCTGATGTATTTTATCCTTAGGGGGAAAAAAACCCCTCTTATCTCTGTCGCCTAAAAGGACCAAGAAACTGACTAATCCTGTAACATGACTAATGAGAACTGTGGCCTCTAGATAACATTTCCCACTAAAGGAACCAAGAATCTTTGGAGGAATGCCTAGTTCCAGGCCTGAAGCAGGAAATGTGAAAGATGAACCTGGAACATCTTTCCATACAGAATAGAAGGAGGCTACCAAACACTATTGGGATTGTGCCAAAAATACACAGGGACCAGTCTGAATAAAGCTCCCACTGGCCAAAGATGGGGTAACTTGAACATCAGTAGTGGTAGTAAAAACAATGGATGAAATTCACTAAATATGTTCAAATCCATATGATTTTGATACAGGGGAAAATAGTCTATGTGGTAACCATTAGAGACACAGGAAATTAACTCAATATTCTGAAAACTGATATTTTTTAAAAGAATGCTTATCACTTTGAAATATGTACTGAAATATTTACAGATTAAAAGATATGATGTCTGGACTTTGCTTTTAAATAACCTAGGGTGTGCACAACATGTGGGATAGTTGAAACAAGATTAGCTATGTAATGGTAATCAAAGCTTGGTGATGGGTGAATCGAGTTCATTCAGTTGTTCTCTGGACTTCAGTATACATTGGAAACATTTCAAAATACAAAGTCAAAAAAATAAAAAGATTAAAAGTGAGAGAATATACACAACACATATAACTGATAAAAGGTAAGTATCCTGAGTATGTAAAGAATTACGTATCAATCAGAAAAGGACAAAACCCTCAATAGGCATAAAATCATAAGAGGAATCTGAAATATAATTGAAACCACAATGAAATATTATTATATCCACAAGACTGCCAAAACTTAAAAATCAGACAAAAACAAGCATAGGCTAAGTTGTGGAACAATGAAAAAACTCACAAAGTGCTCGTGGGAGAGTAAATGGGAACAAACACTTTGAACAGAGTTAAGCATACCTAGTAAGTCAAACATGTGCATGCTCTATCACCTAACAATTCCAACACTCAAGTTTATACTCCAGAGAAGTTCTTGTACTCCAGGACCTACCAGAATTCTCAGAGCAGAATGATTTGTAAGGGTTGGGGGAACGTGGAAGAAAACTAGAAACTCAAAGACACTTGCAAAGAATGAATAAATATATTTTGGAATATTCACACAATACAATATCATACTACAGGGAAAACAAATTAACTACAGATATTACAACTGCATGCATTAGCATGAATTAATCTCAAAAACATAGTGACCAAAGAATTCAAGTTGCAGAAAAAATCATACAAAATGATTTCATTTATGTATTTTTGAGATAATTCATATACCATAAAATTCAGCCCTTTAAAGTGAATTCAGAGGTTTTAGAATATTCAGTGTAGTGCAATCATCACCACTACCTAGTCTCAGGACATTTATATCAGCCCCAAAAGAAACTATACCCATTAGAAGTCACTCTTCATTGGAGAAATGTTTATTCAAATCCTTTAACCATTTTTAGATTGGGTTGTCTTTTCACTGTTGAGTTGTAAGAGTTCTTTACATAATCTGGAAACTAGTTTCATACATGATTTGCAATTATTGGGTTGTCTTTTTTTTTCCTTTGAAGCACAAAAGTTTTTAATTTTTAAAAATTTATTTATTTTTGGCTGCATTGGGTCTTCGTTGCTGCTCGCGGGCTTTCTCTAGTTGTGGTGAGCAGGGGCTACTCTTCATTGCAGTGCACAGGCTTCTCATTGTGGTGGCTTCTCTTGTGGAGCTCAGGCTCTAGGCACGTGGGCTTCAGTAGTTGTGGCAGGCATGCTCAACAGTCGTGGCTCATGGGCTCTAGAGCACAGGCTCAGTAGTTGTGGCGCACAGGCTTAGTTGGTCCGCAGCATGTGGGATCTTCCCAGACCAGTGCTTAAACCCATGTTCCCTGCATTGGCAGACGGATTCTTAACCTCTGTGCCACTAGGAAAGCCCAAAAGTTTTTAATTTTGATAAAGTCCAGGTAATCTATTTTTATCTTTGGTTGCTTGTGCTTTAAAATGTGTCTTATCTAAGTTAATTATTGCCTAATCTAAGGTCATGAAGATGTTTACCTATGTCTTTTCCCAAGGGTTTTTGTAGTTTTAGCTTTTACATTTAGATTTTTAAAATTCACTTTGAGTTAACTGTATATGGTGTGTGGTAGAGGTTCAACTTCATTCGTTTACTTGTACATATTCAGTGGTCTAGCACCATTTGCTGGAGACACAATTCTTTTCCCTATTGAGGTGTCTTGGCACCTTTGTTCAAAATCAGTTAAACAATGTAAGAGTTTATTTCTAGGCTCTCAATTCAATTCCATTGATCTATAAGCTTTCCTTGTGCCAACACCACACTGTGTTGATTACTGTAGCTTTGTAATAAGTTTTGAAATCAGGACGTTTGAGTCTTCCAAATTTGTTCTTTTTCAAGATTAGCTGTTGGGGTCCCTTAGGTTTCCATATGAATTTTTAAGATCAGTTTGTAAATTTCTGCAACAAACAAAAAGCCAATGGGATTTTGTGAGGGATTGCATTCACTCTGTAGATCAATTTCGGGAGTATTGCCAACCTAACAGTATCAAGTTTTTCAATCCATAAAAATGAAATGTCTTTCCATTTACTTAGGTCTTTTTTCCATGTTTTATAGTTTTCAGTGTACAAGTCTTGCATTTCTTTTGTTAAATTTATTCCTAAGTATTTTATTGCTATTGTAAATGAAATTGTTTTCTTAATTTGGAATTGTTCATGGCTAGTGAGTAGAAATACAATTGATTTTTGTATACTGATCTTATTATCCTGTAATCTTGCTGAACTTACCTGTTAACTGTAACAGCTTCTAAGATTTTCTATGTACAAGATTATGTCACCTCCAAATATGGTTTTACTTTTTCCTCTCCAATCAATTTCACTGTTATCTGATTCATCAGCATACATTTGTTCATGGTATTCCATAATAGTCCTTTTTATTCTGTAGGGTTGGTAGTAATGCATCCTTTTCATTTCTGATTTTAGTAAATTGTTTTTTGTTCTGTACAGTATGGTTAAAGGTGCATCAATTTTGCTGATCTTTCCAAAGAACAACAAATGCCATATGGTTTTACAAACAATAAAAAATGCCTTTTATTTCATTTTCTTGCCTAATTTCCCTGGCTAGAACATCTAGTAGAATGTTGAATAGAAGTGGTAAGAGTGCACATTTTTTTTTTTTCTTCCTGATCTTAGGGGGACCTACCATTAAGTAGGATGTTAGCTGTGGGTTCTTTGTAAATGCCTTTATCAGGTTGAGGAAGTTCTCTTCCATTCCTCGCTTGGCAAGTGCGTTTTTATTTTTAAATGAAGCATTGTAGAATTTTGTCAAATACCTTTTCCATGTCTAATGTGATAATCCTGTCATTTTGTCCTTTAAACTATTGATATAGTGTATTACATTAATTGGGGATATTAAGCCAAGATTGCATTCCTGGGATAAGTCCCACTTGGTCATAGTGTCTGATCTTTTAACATTTTGCTGGATTGTTTTGCTAGTTTTTTAAGAATTTTGCATCTATATTCATAAGTGACATTAGTGTGTGGTTTTCTTTCCTTGTGATAGCTTTGTCTGGTTTTGATATTAGGGTAATATTGGCCTCATAGAATGAGTTAAGAAGTGTTCCTTCTTCAGGTTTTTGGAAGTTTGTAAAGAACTGATATTCTTAGAATTCCACCAGTGAAGCCATCTGGGCCTGGGCTTTTCTTTCCATAGTTTTTTTTCATTACTAATTTAACCTCTTCACTTGTTTTAAGTTTACTCAATTTTTTCTATTTCTTCTTGAGTTGGTTTTGGTAGTATGTGTCTTTCTAGGTATTTGTCTATGTTATTTAATTCATTAGCATAGTATTCCATAATAACCCTTCTTCTGTAAAGTTAGTAGTAATGTCCCCCTTTAATTCCTGATTTTAGTAATTTGGTTTTTTTTGTTTTTTTTTTTTTTGCGGTACGCGGGCCTCTCCCATCGCGGAGCACAGGCTCCAGACGCGCAGGCTCAACGGCCATGGGTCACAGGCCCAGCCGCTCCGCGGCATGTAGGATCTTCCCGGACCGGGGCATGAACCCACGTCCCCTGCATCGGCAGGCGGACTCCCAACCACTGCGCCACCAGGGAAGCCCAATTTGAGTGTTTTTTGATTTTGCTGATCTTTCCAAAGAACTAACTTTTGCCTTGCTCCTTTCTCAATTGTGTTCCTTTTCTCCATTTCATTATTTTCTTTCTTCTGCTTGCTTTGGGTTTACTTTGCTCTTTGTTTTCCAGTGTCTTATATTGGAAGGTTAGGATTTTTGTTTTGGTTTTAATAAATCTATGTATTTATAACTATAAATTTCCCTTTAAGGAGTTTTTGCTGCATCCCACCAGGTTTAGTATGTCTTTTCATTTATTTCAAAGTATTTTCTAATTTCACTTTTGAGTTTTTAGACCCATTGGTTTTAGGTGTATTGTTTAATTTCCACATATTTCCAAAGTTCTCAACTTTACATCTAACTTCATTATGATTGGAGAATAGACTCTGTATGATTTTAGTTCTTTTAAATTTTGAAGCTTGTTTTATGATGTAGCCTATGGAATATTGAATAACGTCCCATGTGCACTTGAGAAGAATGTGTATTCTGGTGTTATGTGCTCTACACGTTAGGTCTAGTTGCCTTATAGTGTTGTTCAAGTCTCTTATTTTGTTGATCTGCCCAGTTGTTCTATCCACTGAGAGCAGGGTATTAAAATGTCCAACTGTCATTGTTGAATTGGCATCATTCCCTTCCAGTCAGTTTTTGTTTCATGTAGCTTGGGGTTGTTTATCATTGGTGTTGCTCATCATTATAGACTGTGCCCTTTTATTTCTAACATATTTTGTTTTCAAGCCTATTTTATCTATTAGTATAGCCACTCCAACTTTCTGATAGTTTATTTGCATCCTTTTCCATCCTTTTACTTTCACTATTTGTATCTTTAAATCTAAAGTGTCTCCTGTACACAGCACACAGTTGGATCATGTTTATTTTTATCCAGTCTGATCCCTTATTTTTTGACTGGATTAATCCATTCACATTTAATGTTATTATTAGACTTAAGCCTACCATTTAACTTGTTTGTGTCTCACGTCTTTTCTGTTCCTTTATTCCTTATATACATTTTTTTGCATTGACTATTTTCTAGTGTAACATTTTCTTTCATAATTTTTGCAGTTTCATAATTGAGTTCACAGTTGAAAAAGTAGACTCAAATATCCAAATTGCTCCAAATATTCTTCTTTTCCCATAACTGAATCAACTACTGAAAAAATCATTAAAACATTTTTTTGGATCCATATCAACAAAGTGTTTTTATATGAACCTATTTAACATTTTAGCAAAAGGTTATCAATTTCTCTCCAAGTTAAGAACTTTTCTGCTCAAGTTAAGTACTAATTCTTGTGTCAACTCTAGATTAAATCAAATTCAAAGGGAGGGGTATTTACATAATTTCAAAAGCAACTCTAAGCTTATTCAATATCAACTAAGTGTTTTTCAAATTTTCCTGATAGCTTTTGCAGCAAATTTACAAAATGCTAATTACAATGAAAATTTATGTCAGAAACTATGCAAAATCAGCATTTCTGGATCCGTATCATGATGCTTCAATTTCAACATAAATTTTTGTACCTATCTGTGAAGGTGACAAGCTTTTCCTTTCCTTGGAGTTTTAATTTTGGTTTACTCATATACAGTGTGATATCAGCAAGAAAGTGTGTATTACACTGACATGTTTTGCTCTTGATTACTGAATACTTGGCATTCCTTTTGTTGCAAGAAAATCTGAAACTGGAATAGAAACGAAAATCATTGTTAAAAATTCTTAATTCAACCAATGAGCATTAGTAAGGAAGACAAGATTGTTAAATTGTCTTTTATCACAAACTGGTTATGGTTCCTGGATTTGAACCTATATACTGATCAATTTTAACAATAGTGACACTTTTCAAAGAGTCTGTTTCAGAAAACTTATTTGCAATAAGCATCACTAGGTGAAACAAAACAGTAAGAGAAATCCAGGCTCATTAAAAAATTCCAAGAGATCCAGATTTTTGACCTAACATAGCAGAAGCACTTTCTGTAGTGATAGTAACTTTTTTCTTTGTATCTAGCAAAATTCTTCTGCAGATGTCAAAGATGCAAAAACATGCCACAAGTGATTTTTTTTTTTAGGCTGAGAATTCATATTTTTTTGTAAAATTGGAACTCCTTTAATACAAAGCATACGAAGTATTAACTGGGCAGTGTCTTTTACATCACAGCTCATCTAAAGATAATATAGTTTCAGTTTTTCAATTCTGAATCAACTAATCTTTAGTACTATTAGAAAGGTCTTATATTCTATAGGTAGTTACTGGCTTAACTGAAGATATTTCATTTTTGTAAAACACTGTCTTTTGTCATTGTCTTAATCCACCCTCCACAACACTGCTAGAATGACCTTTCTAAACACAAATTGGGTAATGCTACTCCCATTTAAAACCCTGTGTGGTTCTTTACCACCACCTACAGGATGAAGTTCATACTTTAGTACATGGTTCAAAGTTCAAAGGTGCCCACCGTGTTCCAGACACTCCACTAGTGCACTTCCCACTGAAAGACCCTCATCATGTTCAAAATCCATTCCATTTATAGCTATACACATTTCACAAAGGCATTTAATACATCTCCTATTATTCATCCAGTAAACAAGTTCTTAGTCCTTCAAAACCAGTTCTACAGTCACCTGGAAGGCTTTATAGACCCATGTAGACAGAGATTTGCTCCCTCCATACCTGGTGTATCTTCAGCACATTATAACACTAGATTATAATGACCAATGAACAACCTGAAGTCAGAGAACGTCTGATAAATCTCTATTTCCAATCTAAACATAGTGTCTGACAAGAAGAAATTCTAAATAAGTATTGATCAGTATGGTGACTAGGAAAAGTAGATTAAGGACAACTCTGTTTCATCGCAATGGACTAATTACATATAGTCCTCCCACTCATCAGGTCTGTTCAAAGTCACCACTAGCAAGCATCATGTTAATGGGGAGGGGAGATGGTAACTCCCTATATAAAGCTCAGAATGTGAGCATATACCCCTCACACCTACATCATTGCCCTGAGAAGGAGCCACCTGCATCAGTATGAATATTAAAAGGAAAGCAAGTCCTGCATTTTACAGCTTTCTTCTCCTTGAATTTGATCATACCAGCGTCCCTTTTCAATGTCTTTCATGGATCAGGCTTTCAAGAATTACACAAAGATTGGGAAAAAATAGTACTAGCAGGACTGCCATGAAGCGGAGATACTGAAATCACCAGGGCTATAGGGTTGGCAGTCAAAAGGCATTAATAGGGCTTCCCTGGTGGCGCAGTGGTTGGGGGTCCGCCTGCCGATGCGGGGGACGCGGGTTTGTGCCCCGGTCCAGGGGGATCCCGCATGCCGTGGAGCAGCTGGGCCCGTGGGCTGTGGCCACTGGGCCTGCGCGTCCAGAGCCTGTGCTCCGCGGCGGGGGAGGCCACAGCAGTGAGAGGCCCGCGTACCACAAAAAAAGAAAAAAAAAAAGCCATTAATAAATTAATGAAGCAGTCATGCTGAGTTGGCTCTCTGGGACCCCACAGCTTAAATTCACTTTGCTAGTAAGCCTGAAAAGTATATGGCAGTAGGAGCTCTTGAGACACCACCTCCAGTCACATTGGTGTAGCAAACAAAGTGTCTTACAACAGGCCCAAAATAATTTAATAGCTTTTGAGATTAGAGTGAACTGAAGTGTGCAGTTCAAAGAAAATGAGAAAATGGACATCTCCCTACTCATTTGATTTAAACTGTCAATGTTGCTAAAGTAACTGCAGAAACTGGTCTTCAAGTCACCTGGTAATCCAGCAGTCTTCTCAATTCCTAGCTATAGACTAGCTGGTTAGACTCATTTGAGGAACAATCTATTTAGAACATTCTTCATTATTTGGAGCAAATTATTAACTTACAGAAATAGCCTAAAATTCTTGTAAAATTCTAGTAAAAACTATCTTCTAAGGATTCTTATAATATATAACCTGTATATTAAAATTGCCTTTAAAGTATTTATGAAAGCTTATTTTAAACTCAATTTAAATTTGAATACATAAATAACACTCAAAGAAGGGAATTCTCAATATATATAACATTTTTACCTAAAACCTGAAAACTTTATTGCATATATATTTCAGTTCATGTTTCCTTAGATACTTGTTCCTCTACAGAACTAGAATTTATAAATATGGGCATATTTCATTAACTTCTACAACATTTTTTTGGCAATCATAAGGAAGAACAAGACTTCTGTTAGAGAGATAAAATTATATATTAAGGATTAGGTAGAAAATGCCTACTTTAAAAACTGGACATCTCAGCAAACATTCATTTTATCTAATTGTGCTGTGATTTTAAAGGATTTTTTTTCCAGCATCTATATAAAAATTTACATTTATTTGTTAAAGAAGTAGTTTCTAAAAATAGACTCAATGCTCTGAAGAGTTGGGAAGTCAGACAATTTTAAAGTTTATATATACAACAAACTATACATGTAACAATTAAAACATTTAATGAATTAATATAACCCCACCAATACAATGTTTGCTACTGTATTAAAAGCATTTATTCAAACTATGTCAACCTCCTTCCAAAGGATGAAAGACACATGAGCCCATTTCTTATACTATGAGGTATATGGTAACAACAACAAAAATCCTAAATACAAAAGGATCATCAGTTGCCTAAATATAAAATTGAACTTTGGCAAAGATATGAGTGTTATACAGAATACCACAGCCAATAAGGAGATCCTTAAGTTTACACCATCTCCCTATATCATAGCGTTCACTCTTCCCTTTCAAAGGGTGAGTTATAACCCTGTCCCAGATGACTCAGAATTTTAAATAGGTGGTCTGCTGATTAACACATATTTTCTCAAACCTCAATACTACAGCTATACAAATTACACTTTAAAAATATTTGAAACAGGTAATTGAATTTATTGGTTGACTATGAGTAGGAAAATACATCGGTAAAGAAAAGAGACCCTGTATATAAATATAATACTAGCTAGTTACAATTTGACCAAGAAGGTTCCACTGAAAAGAAGAGTAAAAGCCCTTGTTACCACCAGTCCATAGGTCATATTCAGTTTCCCATTACCCTTATTGAAGAGCTGCCTAGGCAAATGGGACATTCTTTGAGCTTAGTGCAGATAATGTGCTGGGTTTTGTTACATGAATGGTAAACAAAACTTAGTCCAGTGCATTACACAATTTAATGTATTGTAAATAAAGACTAGATATTCTATTTTAAACACTACTTCAACATACTGGTTACTAAAATTTATGTAACCAAAAAGAAGAGCAAAGTGAACATCTCAAAATACTGTTTACAAGTAGGGGAGAAACACTTGCTAAAGGTTTTCTTTGAAATATCTGCAGCATTTGTACCGGGTATTCTTATTGGTTCATTAAAAGAGCAAATTGCTATAACTGCTTTGCTTAGGTTGGCTTTTATACTTATATAGCATGACCCCAAAACCTTAAAAGTCACTATGGAAACGAATTCTATAAGTTTAAATAGTAAAAAATGGAATACTAAAATTGGAGTTTATTATTGAAAACCGGAAATCTTTTAAGAGCTTTGAAATTTTAATTTCAACATTTAGAAGTGCATTCTACCCAATTTAATAATGTCCTTAGGTTTCAAAGTGCTAACTCAAAATAAGTTTTCCTGGCTGTCACCAAATCAAGTAAAAATAAAAGCACATTTCTTGGAGATGTTCCCTGCCTATCTTCTAGGACTATTAAAGTTGCAATCAACAATTTATTTCTACAACTTTAGTTTAAATTATGCCATAAATTAATTTTGATGAACATTGTTTAAATTCTTAAAGCATAAATAATTATCACTAATACAGTAAACTGTACTTCAAGAGATTTACAAGGAACTGAGCACCTCCAAATTTCTGATCATTAAAAACAGAAAATATACCCCGAATTTTCTGTAAAACATTCATAAAATGGATTTATCCAGTAAGAATACTGAAATTACATTATGGCAACACCACATTAAATATATTTGTTACAGAATTTTTGAAGAAAACCTATACTGTGAAAACATACTAGTTTTTATTGCATTTTAGGGAGTACGGATTATTGGAAATTATTCAGGACACAGAAGATACTTAAAACACAAAATCTTGCTTATCAGTCTATTTTGGTGTGACCGTTTATTCCCTGTAGACTTAAAATATTTTTCTCTCTTTTAAAGGTTACAGTTGTAAATCTACACTCTTGGTTCAATTTATCACTATCTAATAAGGTGGAGAAGCTGTTCAAACTGACCCACAGAAGGTAGTCTGCCACAGAATGCAGTCTGCCTAGAAGAGGCAAGAACAAATATTTTCAAGACGTAACAGGCCATTATATCTTACTATGCTGCCCCCAAATTCAAATATTTTGTAGACAGTAACAAACACAGATGAAAACATTTTATGTAAAGCTCAAACCTTTAGCATCTAACAAGTGCACTCTAGTTCCAGCATCTATGAAAAGAATATATCCTCCATAAACAGAGTAAGTGCTTCTCCCCTTCCCCTTCCATAAAGCTCTCTGGACCTGTTATTATATAATGCAGATCATAAGAAAAGCAGTTTCCTTCATCTCATCAGTCCAACCAGCTCCAGCTTGCCCTTGCTGGAAATTGTCATGATGCACATTACCAACACAGTGTTTAGGATAAATGAGTAAACACACCTTTTATTCACACTTTACAAACAAAACAAAAAACCCAAAAAGAAACCCCATAAAAGTTATGCATTGGTTCTATATCAGTAATACCAGCTTTCCAATGTACTGACTATAAACTGGATGTGTTCAGTGCCAGCACAACTTAAAACAAAAAGCAAAAAATAAAAAACCATCACAACAAAATGTTTAAAAAAAAAAAAAAAAAACTTCAAAGGAAAAACCAGGTCCCAGACAAAGATTCAAGATCAAAACCTTTTGGAGAATTTTTTCTTTTTTTTTAAAGAAAAAGAAAAAAAAAAAAAAAAAGAATCATTTACTTAAACAGTATGAGATTTTATTTTCTCTTAAAAACAGAATAAGCACATTTAAGTGCTAAACATTTTTCATAAAATTTTAAGTCATTATCCAAAATGACTCACTCTCTGTATAAAAACTGTTACTAACATTCAACAATTTCTTTTCTTAATGCTCACATACATGGTGTCCTTTTGCTCCCCTGCCTGCAGTTGAAACAAAAGCAGTTAGACCAAGTTCCCTGTGAATTCATTTGATTTTTTTGAGAGAATGAATGAATGAGAACAGAACATATAGGAGTTAACTTTGCAAAGTTAAAGCTGGCTTTAATCTCTACTAACAGCACTATGGGCAAAATACAAGGTATAATATAACTTTTATCTTGGTTGACATGTTAAAATGACTTAGTCACTTTTAAAATGATCTGAAGTATTGTCTTAGGGACCTGTTTTGAAAATACATCTCATTTATTTTATACTGCTTCATAAATGGAAAATTACTTTTTTTTTAAAGGAATGATTTCTAAAAAACATGGAAACTAAGGAATACATAGAAAACAAAAAGAATTCACATGATACTAGTACTCTGGGTGATGAACAGCACTGTGCAATGACACCAAGAAGCAGTGCTTGGGTCTGGTGAGTAAAGACCCAGGGACCCACCCTATGAACATGTTCCAAAATGTGATATTCAATGCTTCACAATGGAAAAAAAGCCACAGCCCATACAAAAGCATTTTCATAAAACTCTGACAAATGTTAAACAGTATTTAAAAATATAAAAGAGGATGCACAGATTTTCTCTGCATGCACAGGCAGTGCTTGGTGAGAACAAATTCAGGCAGGCACAGTGGAGATAGGACAGGAAGTGTCTCAAAAAGGAGTTAAGAAGCTGTCCCTAAGCAGCTGTAATTTTGTAACTTAAAAAAGCTGAGGATTTAAAAATATCAGAATGTACATATATCAACCATTACATTCAGTCCATAATGCCTACAGATCATTCACTGCTCAGCTTATCTGTCCTGGTAGATAGTTTTTTGTAAAAACCCAGGAATTCATGGGTAAGTTGCCTCTGGTCCAAGAAAATGTCCTAAACTTTAAACAGATTTAGATTTAAAGAGCAATGTTCTCAATTTAAAAACAAAGTAGTACAAAAGGGCTAACAAAACCCTAACAGTGCAAATCATCAGCAGAGAAAGTCTGTTGCAACTTCTTTTACAAGCTGGCCTTTATAACACATGAAACAGGTAAAAAAAACTTAGCCTTAGATTACAATACAATCATTTCCAAATCTGATTTTTTTAGTACAAAATTTCATAAATCAGGTCTTCTGTGGATCATATACAATCATAAAGGCTAAATTTAAATTCTATATTTTACAAACAAGTCTGAAAAAGGAGGGAGTAAAGTATGGAAGAATGATCTCTGGATGTTATTACTGGCCTCAAAAAAGTAGTGCTACAGATTTCTGTGCAAAGAGAATATGCTGTTCAAACATTTTCCTATTTCAAGGCATGAAAATATTATATTGGATAGAAGAAACAGGAAAATTACTTGTAACAAATTAAAGATAGGTGCAAACACACCAGTCCCTGTCTAACAGTATATAAAGCATATCGGGCTCAGAATTTGTCTGTTTGCTAGCACCTGGCTTTCATACTATATCCTTATCAAATAATCAGATTGAAAACTCAAATCATCATTAAGGAAAAAAAATCCCTAGTGGCCATACCTCACTCCCCTATATTCAGATTTTTTACGAGTTTACGAGTGAAACTGAGGTCATCCTCTGAAGGTACTTGACTACCTCCTGCCAGGAAGGTGAATGCCGTTAACTTGGGGCAGGAAAGGCAGTAAGAGCTCCAGTTGTGCAAAAAGTGAGAAGTGGTCAGAGGGGATGAGTGGGTGTGGGCAGCCGCTGATATTGTTCTCAACTAGCCAATGGTGGTCCAGAGGTCCCAGGATGCCTAAAGTGTTCAGCTGAGGTTTAGAATAGAAGATGTAGTCAATTATACCCTGAAAAACAGAAGGCAAAAAGAAAAAAAAGACAAGGCCCCACATAAGATAACACTTGAACACTGAGAACTTTCAAGACATATCCTTAGAGTCAAACAAAGAAACTTATTAGCCTGTAGGAAAAGGCAATACTACATAAACCAAATGGCATCCCCAAATGTGAGAATGAAGAAAGTTTAGGGATGATAATCATTCTTCCTCCTATCTGGATCTTTTCAAAATCTTTAACAAGACCTAAAGAATCCTTCATGATAGGGCCTCTGCTTCTCTTGCCTAACTTAATTTGTGACACTTTTCCTTGCTCACTACTCCACTGCCATACTGGCCCTTTTTGGGGAGTAGGGGGGTGCGGTGTGAAGTGGGGTACATTCCTTGTAGGCGCCAAGCTCTTTCCTGCCCCAGGGCCTCCACACATGTCTGGAACACTTTCTTCTACTTGTCAACTGGCTAACTCCTTCTCAACCTTCAAGTGCCAAGTTTAATCACTTTCCCAAGGCCTTCCTGAATCCTGCCCTCACCCACTTAATAGCTCCTACCACCTCTGATTCTTTTCCCTTGCTAACGCACTCCCCCAAGGTGTAACTATATACTCATTTGTGTGGTTGAGACCTATCTCTCCCACCAGAACATGATTCCACGAGGGCCAGGCTGTCTCTGCTCTCAACAACCTCAACAGTACCCAGACACAGCATCTGGCACACAGCTAGGTTACTCTTGGTTTGCTCCTTTCCTCCCTATAACTTCAGACTCTCTTTTACATGCTCCTGGCCAAGAACATTTAAGCATGTTCAAGAGTCTTCTTCCTAACTTTCTATCAGGAACAGGAACAAGAGGAAAAAAAAAAAAATCCCTAATCTCTCCCACCTTTTAGTTATCACCCTCACCTCTTCTTCAATCAACCTGCTTGAAATAAGAATCTAAAAGTTGGTTTTTCCTACCTCATTGCTCAGTTATTCTCCAACTCATCATATTCTAGTTTCTCTGACTACTAGCTCTCAAGTGAAACAACTCTTATCAATATCTTTCTGAAGCTTAACACACACACCTCTTTCCCTAGAAAGGCTTTCTTTCCTTGCATTTAAGTTCCTATACTGTCCTGGTTTTCCACCTCTCTGGTTACTGTCATTTACATGTTAGTTTTCCCCAGTCTACTCCAGTCTCTCTTCAACTCTACACACTCATCTGTTCCCAGGGTTAAATCATTATCTACAGTACTGTGGATCCTCCAAAGCCAAATAAAAAAAAATTGTCAGTTTTCAACAGTTTCTCAAAGGAGTCTAAACAACCTCCCCTCTAAAATTAAGAACCAGTTAACACAAGTATTTACACTATTCTAATAGACAATCTAACCTGAATGATTATTTTCTCAGCAGGTTAGAAATGGAAAATTAGGATTTTAGAGAGCGTAAATGCAAAAGGTGGCTAAAAAGGACAGTTGAACACAAGTCCTAAACAACCACAGATAATAAAAATGAGGAGAATTACTAAGGAAAAGGCTCCATATTGTAATCCATTAATTGTGTAACAAGGCATATAAATAATATATATATTAGAAATTTTAAAATGGCTAATAATAAAAGACATTTTGGTTCTCAAGTAGTACAGTTTCAGTTAAACTGAAATAGAGATGGAACAAATTTGACAGCAAATTAAATATGATGGCCCTGCATATCCAGCTGTTAGTAATGAGCCTATAAAAAAAAAATAATTGCCCCAAAAAGGTGACAGTTAACTCAGGATTTACTATCATTATTTCATCTGATTTCTTACCTTGGAAATGATTCTAATAGGATCTATAAAGTACGGATGGGACTCTAATCACATGGAATTCTACATTAAAAGTAATAAAAGAGGGCTTCCCTGGTGGCACAGTGGTTGAGAGTCTGCCTGCTGATGCAGGGGACACGGGTTCGTGCCCCGATCCGGTAAGATCCCACCTGCCGCGGAGCGGCTAGGCCCGCGAGCCATGGCCGCTGAGCCTGTGCATCCGGAGCCTGTGCTCCACAATGGGAGAGGCCGGCAATAAAAGAATGCTGCTGTCAACTAGTTCGAGATGGCTTAATTCCATTCTGAGCATTAACATTTAAAGCCATCATAAAGTTATAAGACACTTTAAAGAAATGAAGGCTTTAAAAGTTTATTATCTCAAAACTCACCTTAAAATCAAACGTGTAATTTGTGTAAGGCATCAGGCCACTCTCATAGGCACTCTTTAACTTGAAACCATGAGTGATCCTTCCATTGGTTGTCCCATTTTTCCCATTACAGCTGAAGTTTGTAAGACTTTCATTATATCTCAGTTCCTTAAAGTCTTTATGATTTGTTTCTACTCCACCAGTGCTCAAATATTCCACAACACCTATAATGAAAATAAATGTACTTTTTGCACTGTCAAGTATAATACACAGTGTACAACACATAACTAAAAACATAATTCGGTAGTAAAGTTTTAAATCACACATATTCCCACTTTCTAAAATGTTTCACTGTTTTTCACATTTGCCAAAACTTGTATAATCCCATTTTTACATGGTTTTAATCATAGTATACTGAATATTCTATACTGTATCACATGAACTTATGTTCATATGTCTTCTCAATTATTTTTTTTTAATGATTGCATAATACAACTGGGCTGATGTATAGTATTTGTTAAGCTAGTTCCTTATTTTTTTAAATTCATGTTATTTCTACCTTAAAAAAAAAAGAATACTATAATCAACATCTTAGTATGTAGGTTTCTGCTATGCTTAGTATAAAATACCAAGATTAGGATTCATTGTGCCTAAATATACATTGGGTTGGCCAAAAAGTTCTTTCAGTGTTTTCCGTAAGATGGCTCCAGTAGCACTTAAGTTCATTCGAAACAATTTTGTTAGATTGTGACAGCAGTCATATCAGTGTGCATTTAAAAAGAAACTTCTCAAAATTGGTGAATTTTTGTGTAGCCATTTTAATACTGAAGATGGAAGAAAAAAAGCAACGTTTTCAGCATATTATGCCTTACTATTTAAACAAAGTTAAAAATGCAACTGAAACGCAAAAAAATTTGTGCAGTGTATGGAGAAGGTGCCGTGACTGACTGAACGTGTCAAAAGTAGTTTGCAAAGTTTTGTGCTGCAGATTTCTCAATGTTTAATGCTCCACAGTCGGGTAGATCAGTTGAAGTTGATAGCAATCAAATAGAGACATTAATTGAGAACAATCAACGCTGTACCACGTGAGAGATAGCTAACATACTCAAAATATCCAAATCAAGCGTTGAAAATCATCTGCACCAGCTTGGTTATGTTAATTGCTTTGATTTTTGGGTTCCACATAAGTGAAAAAAACCTTCTGGACCAACTTCCGCGTGCGATTCTCTACCGAAATATAATGAAAATGTTCCGTTTTTAAAACAAATTGTGATGGCTGATGAAAAGTGGATACTGTACAACCATGTGGAATGGAAAAGATCGTGGGGCAAGCAAAATGAACTATCACCAACCACACCAAAGGCCGGTCTTCATTCAAAGAAGATGATATTGTATATATAGTGGGATTGGAAGGGAGTCCTCTATTATAAGCTCCTTCCGGAAAACCAAACGATTAAATTCCAACAAGTACTGCTCTCAATTAGACCAACTGAAAGCAGCACTCGACAAAAAGCGTCTGGAATTAGTCAACAGAAAACGCATAATCTTCCATCAGGATAATGCAAGACTGCATGTTTCTTTGATGGCCAGGCAAAAACTGTTACAGCTTGGCTGGGAAGTTCTGATTCATCAGCCATATTCAATAGGCATTGCACCTTCGGATTTCCATTGATTTCAGTCTTTACAAAATTCTCTTAATGGAAAAAATTTCAATTCCCTGGAAGACTGTAAAAGGCACCTGGAACAGTTCTTTGCTCAAAAAGATAAAAAGTTTTGGGAAGATGGAATTATGAAGTTGCCTGAAAAATGGCAGAACGTAGTAGAACAAAACGGTGAATACGCTGTTCAATAAAGTTCTTGGTGAAAATGAAAAATGTATACACACACACACACACACACACACACACACACACACACACACACACAGAGCCAACTCTGAAAGAGTTACAGAGCAACTTCAGCATCCCTGGACAGTATTTTTCCAATATGCGAAGCATACGATGGGTTCTGCAAATATTTAACTTTCATTTAATTAGTTAACAAGACTGGACATTTTCCCATGTGTTTGCTATTAAAATACTGTATTTTGCAACATGGAAATAGGTCCTAAGATCTACATTATTTGACAAGAGTCTCTCTTGGCCCCTCAGATACTTAGTAGCTAAAAAGAGGATGCAAGGCATGTAGAGAAATTGCCGGTAATCCCCAGATGGCTTTGAAAGAAGAATTATGGATCTTAGACACCTTTACTTCCCCGAAAACGATTTTTTTTTTTTTTTTTTTTTGCGGTACACGGCCCTCTCACTGTTGTGGCCACTCCCGTTGCGGAGAACAGGCTCTGGACGCGCAGGCTCAGCAGCCATGGCTCACGGGCCCAGCCGCTCCGTGGCATGTGGGATCTTCCCGGACCGGGGCACGAACCTGTGTCCCCTGCATCAGCAGGAGGACTCTCAACTGCGCCACCAGGGAAGCCCTGAAAACGAATTTTAACATAGTTTCTAACTTATTATCTATTCTCTCATCTATTGTGATAGCAGTGATGTGCTACTGAATTTAACCACTCCGAGCGTGTGAATGTGTGTATGTGTGAATGTGCGCATTCTTGCATGCATGTAAGTCCAAGGAAAAGTATTCTTGTGTATGTATGTGAGAAAGTATAAACAAGGAGCCAAAAGACAAAAAGAAATACTTAGTTTGATATTACAAGGACTATGGCTTTTACTCACTGTACTAACTATGGAAAAGTATTTAAGAATAAGGCTTTCTGTATTCTTCTACTTTGTGATTAAAAATCAAGATTCTTGATCTTTTTTTGTTAAAATCACTTGCCTGATCTGTGTAAATAAAAAAAAATCTCAATTTCCACCTGAGGTGTATTTTTCTAATCAAGCCCATCAAAACTGGAGATCCTTTAATATACGGTCAAATTTAAACTGGATTTTATTACCACATGCTGGAATCCCAAAGAGTCTGTCTTAATAACCTTTTCAGAGTGTGCATTACATATAACCTGGGGATAATGAAATACAATTATATGTTCTTTAATAAGTTACTTCAAGTTATCACCTACGTGTTTACTGAAGACGATTAACATCCTTCCTCCTGAGGTTTTTCATAATACCATTTCATTTTCAAAATGGTTCCCCTACTCCACAACACATTTTTTTTAACCTGATTCATAGCTGCCACTATAAATTGAATTTTCATTTTGACTAAATTTGGAATTATAAGAAACAACACATTACAAAAATATTTTAAGTCAGTAAGCATTCTATATAAAATAGCATTGTTTTGTTTTGTTTTGTTTTTACCAGAGTCCGGCAAAGAATTAAGATCTGCACACAACACCAGTGGAATAGTTCCAAATTCTCCCAATGCACTGGACTGGAGGCTTCTCGAGGCTTTATCAATGATGTTCTTCACTTCTGAGAGGAACATCATTGTTTGAACCAACTTCACATCAGAGTATTCAGGGTCCCAGTGCATATGAGCATTAGCCACGAGAATAAGTTGTTTTTCTGTTCCAAGATGTGGCTTTCCAGCTATATTAGATAAAAAGAAAAGAAACAAACAAAACCTGTCCATAACCCCATATATGCTCACAGGGTCTGAAAGCAAGTAATATCTCAGAATCTTGGGAATAATAAAGAAGTCTAAAATTTAGTTAACAATCTCCCACCTGATGACTGAATCTACCCTACAACAAACCTGAGAAATAGACATCTAACCTCTCTGTTGAGTACTTCCAGAATAGGGTATTCACTACTTGAACAGAGACAGCCCATTCTATTTGGGACAGCTTGATTTTTAAATAGTTCCATCTCCTTAAAACTTCTGGTCTTCTAGATGTCCTAAATTGAGCATCATAAAATTAAACTGACACCCTTTTTCTTAAGGTATGTTTAAGATAGTCATTAAGTTCCATCTTTCATCTTTCTATCCCTCAGATTAAATATCCCCATTTCCAACTGTTCCTCAAGTGACAGAAGTTTCAGTTCGTAGCATGAAGGTCACTCTAAACACACATTTAATTTGAAATAAGTGGTCCATTTCTCCAAAACTCAAGACCTTTAAAATAATGACTAAAAAGGTCAGGAAGAGAAGTCAGCATACAGAATATCCCTGTTGCCAAGAAATTATGTAAGTGTATGGAGTTCTTCTCTCTGAGCAGTCATTTTAACTAATATTTACACTTCAGCATTTTATGTGAAAAATTCTTGAGGAGAAAAGAAAGCTGTTTTTTTCCTTTGGCTTTAAGCCTTTTAAGATTTGACATAGTTTTCTGGGCAATGTTTCCTCATCTTGAGCTTTGCGGTAGAGATAAATGGATATAAGGTTTTAGAATCTAAGATTTAAATTCTGAGTTTCTTCAGGTGTTAGACAAGACTATTAATATGTAACAAATTTTTTGTTTTCTATTAAATTTTGGAGGTCAATTTCATAGGAAGTGGAAAAGTCACTCACATGACATTTCAATCAATTCCTTTCGAAGTTCTAGCAGTACAGCAACTCCAATGTTATCTTTTGTCATGACTCTATTCAGCATAGCTTCAGACCCTTCTGAATTTGCCATTGCTAGCTGATTAAATTCAACAGTGTGTTTCTGAACCAAAGTAAATCTAAAACAAAAACAAACACACACACACACAAATATAAAATTGAGAATACCAAGACATTAGCTTTGTGGAAAATGCAATTTTCCCCAACTTCCTTAACAGATATGATGGCATGTAAATTACATTATGGAAAATCCTCCACACTTAACACCAAGCTTCCCATGTCCATTTAAGTTGTTCTCAGTCTGTTACGGATACAAATAACATTTTGATAAACTTTTACAACTTAAGAAAATGTAGTCATCTTCTGTTTAGGTTTCACATTGGAAAATTCCATCTTATAATTTTAAAATAATTCTCTTCCTAAGTACACGCTTGAGAATCTCTCCACCATCCCAGAGGGAATGCAATTACAAGGTGTTTCAAGTAACAACTGGAGTTAAACCCTAGCAAACACCTGAAGAAACAGCAGCACTTTCAACATGCCCTCCAAAACACTATTTCTGATGAATCAAAACAAAACCCTCTAAGTCAACAGTACTGTTTTCTTGAGTAATAATGAAACGCCTCATTCTCTTATTTGCCAACTAATATCCATTCCCTTGGCCCCCATCCTGCAAACAGAGAAAGTTTTCTTTTTAAGAAATAAGATGACTGGGAATTCCCTGGCAGTCCAGTAGTTAGGACTCTGCACTTCCACTGCAGGAGGCAAGGTTCGATGCCTGGTCTGGAAACTAAGATCCTGCATGCCATGTGGCTCAGCAAAAAAAAAAAAAAGAAAAGAAAGAAAGAAAGAAGATGACTTACTTTTCTGTCTTAAAGAATATTGCACAGCCATCAACATGTTTTCTTTCTTGTTCTGACATTGTCCTAGCTCTAGATTTAGGACTAAAGAATCCATTATAGCCACGTTCTTTCAGTTCTACCAGAAAAAAACTGTAATACTGTTCTGTTTCAACCTCCTGAAAAATTGTAAATAGCAGAGTTATTTCATAAGACAAAAATCAGTCCTATGCATTACCTTTATATGTACAGTTTAAGAACTTAAAAGAATTTCAAAGGACTGATCTGCAGAATGAAGAATTACATTTTTTCGATGTAATTTATCTGAAACCAATCAGAACACCTACCTGTCATTTTACAGGTACCAGTTGATAAGGTTAATTCTTTATTGTTTAGGAGTAAAGAATAGAAAGACATATACCCCTATGCATATATTTTTCCTTATATTTTAGAATTGGCGTAGAACAAAAATCAGAGAGGTAACAGGAACTCCACAGATCAAATTTCACACCACAAGGAGAGTGACTTGCCCAAGGTCATGTAAGTTATTATGAGAGTTGGACTGAGAACTCAGTTACTGTGCACCAGGTTCAATGCCCTTTCTACTTTGACCTAACTATTCAATTACCACTGGTAGTAAAGCAAAATTATACCTTGATAGTGTTACAATTTTAGTAACATTGCCACCAAATTAAAAAATAGTGTACAGGAGCATCAGGGAGGAAAAAGTAAACATTTAGCTGTCATAGCAAACACTTAAAACCCAGCTTAACCCATCTGCTTAATTTGGCAGCACACTGCTACAAAGCACAGCAGGCAGTGAATGCTCCCAGAATTCACTAAATACAGAAAAAGTCCATATTTTAATAACTGCTAAAGCTAGGACTTCATATGTGTCAGTGTAATGCGTTCCCAAGCTGTTCCTTGCTTGATCAATGTTGGGGCATTTCTGCAATTTAAACAAGTGCTCTTCTGATGACTTACCTGAAGACTTATGACATCAGCATTGCAACTCAAGATTTCTTGAATAATGGCCTTTTTCCTGTAGTCCCAATTTAGTGCCCATGATGGACAGTAGCCATATAACTGCCGGGTCGCATATTTATCACAAAGAACATTATAGCACATGACAGAAAACAAGGCTGTAGGAAAGATAACTTTACTTATTCACACACGTGGCAGAAAAAAAAAAACATAATTAATTTCAATAGTTTTCACTTAAATGCTAAGTTTGACTTTATTTATTCAATATATATTCACTGAAAAACTACTATATGCCAGACATGGCGTAAGTAATGTTAGAAAATAAATGAAGGACAGATACGTGAACAAATTATAATATAAATAAATAATGTGTTTCCTGCTACAGAGGTACACACAGAAGGTTCAAAAACTAACAGAATACGATCTTAAGTCCTTCAGCCTCTAAGACCAGGGCTCCTCATTTCTATGTTCCCTCCACCACTTCAACTATTGTTAATGTAGAATGTGGAAACCCGACAGGTAGTTTTCTTAACAGGCACCTCTACTTTTCTTCTACAGAGCAACTACTATTAATTCACATGAAAGAAAAGGGGTATTATAGACCAAATCCTGTTGCACACATCACAGAAGTGCTCAAACTATTTTCATACAATTTTAAAAGGAGATTAGAGGTCATTAGTTCAATTTCTCTTTTAAGTAGGTGTTTTGGCTATCTTAAACTTTTGTATTATCAAATACATCTGGAACACAGTACAGTTTGGAAACTTACAGTATAGAAAGATTTTCATGTATTTATTATAACTGAATTTGATCAATACTTTAGAGCAGAGTTCCTCAACAGCAGCACCTCTGATCTCTAGCCACAAGATGGCAAGAGCACTTCTACCAGTTGTTAACAATCAAAAAATATCTCCAGGCATTGCCAAATGTCTTCTGGGGCATAAAATCGCCTCTGGTTGAGAAGTACTGCTTTATACCAGACTTTCCGTAGCATAGTAAAGAGGCCAGGTAATCAAGTCTTCGTTATTATCTCCCAAACCAAATCAACCTTAAGCATTCTACTGTAACACTGCCCAAAATCTAAAGCATACCAACAATACTATTAGGTTTACAAAGAAAAAGTAAAAATAAGATTTAAATAATTAGGCTACCAACCAGTTGGCCGTGTTCTGTCTGGTTCTTGTAACATAATCCAAGATCTTGGAGGTGGTTGTTCTGTTGAAACTAGTTGAATATAAAACACAAAATTAAACAATATTCTTACATGTCTTTCTAAAAAAAATGGTTTAATCAAATGACCACTTACTTCTTTTTGCAGTACCTGCCAAATTATCAAGCAAATAGTTCAGTAGCCTTCTTGTTCCATCTGGTTCCAGATAGAGGTTCAATATATCCTGGGTAAGTGGATTTCCTGGAAATGTTTTTTAAATAGGTAAAATGAAACCAAGACAAATACTAAAATATTTCAAAACTGAAAAATATACCAAAATTATCAGATCATCTATAACAATGTATATTAACTATATATATTAACCATATATAACTGTATATAAAAAACTATATTAACTCAACATACCAAACTAGAATATTATTTTTTTTCAGCTTTTGATGTGAAGAATAAAAAAGATTCATACCACATTCTACAGAAGTATCCAAAAAATGATTATTAATGTACTGATGTCAATCTAGAAGATATCTAATAGTGCTCTGCATCTGACCCTGCCTCATCAACACTTTCATAATGATCAAAAGAGAGTAAAACTGGATTGGGGAAGAGTTGGAAGAAGGACTAGGCAAAGGAAAGGTGAGAACCAATATAATGAATCACAGAATCAAAATTTAAGAACGCTACAAAGTTAATAAGAAAACATCCTAATGACAAATGCTGTCTAGCACTTAGATTTTTTAAAATTCTAATGAATAAAGTAACAGGATGGGACAGACCTGGTTTAAGATTAAGCCACTAATGAAGGGGAAAACCCCAGGGCAGTGATCCAACAGTAAATTCAATCACTGTTTCGTAAGTGCCAAAAATGAAAGCTAATGCAATGATTTACATGTATTGTTAATAGTCTCAAATTCTCTCAGAAGGACTTCTTATGTACAAGGAACAGCATAGTACACTGTTTCAAAAGCAAAGTTCCTACCCATGCTCCATTTTAAGAAAGACTAATAAATTCTATAGATGGAAGATAGGTAAAATGATGAGAGATCTTAGCCATTCCAAATTTAAAAAAAAAAAAGGTATGGACTATAAGAATGATCACCACACAGAGAAAAAAGTATTTTTTTCCTTTTCTCTTGTGAAAGAGTAGACTCAAAAGGCAGAATGAGGACCAAGCTCAGAATAGAAGTGTTTGTTAAACATTAGAATTATTTAAGATGAAATGCCCTGACCTGTGAGGTAGTGAAGTATCCTTCATTAAAAGCTGGATTACACGGATGGGAAGAATCCTAAGTTAGGATTTTAAGAACTGTAAAGGTAAAAACATGCTCCTATAAGTGCAAGGTATATATTTGTAGGAAGACAAGTAACAATAGTTTCATTCCCCATATGTGTACAGTTCTTTACAGATACCAGAGTCCTAAAATTTTCATTTAGTCACAATCCTATGAGATAGGTAGCTATAACCTCAAAGTTACCAGGACCCTGTTAAGGATATCTTGAGAAAATGAAGTCAACCAAAAAACTTCTCAGTACCAGGTAAGCATCCCATTCTAACTAGACCTACATTACTGCTGTTATTTTTACTACTTTCTAGTGCAAAAAATATTTAAAGGCAACTGCTGAGTACTTATAACTATGTGATCCTCCCTTCTAAGATCTTTCTATAAAATTAAAAACCATCCCCAAACCCAAACATCTATTTTTGACTCTCTAATAAATGCATGAAGCCAAATGGTATATTTCCCACAACATCTGCTTGTTCTTTGGAATTCCTTTAAATTTAATCTACTTTTCATTGCCTGGAAAAATAATACACATAGGGTAAACTTAACAAGTACAATACAATTCTGGAATTAAAACATGATACTGAGTCTCAGAACTAAGGAACAAAAGTGAATGAGAAAAGTTGTTTCTGGAAAGATGAAGTAAACATACTTTTCCCTATTTCTCCTGCTGAATACAACTAAAATCCCATTAATTATGTGTAAAGAAATGTAAGACTCTGAAATGTGGTAAGAAGGCAGAATGTTCAGAGACTTCAGGACCTGAGGAACAACACAGTGGTGAATTCCTTGGGTTTACTATTTGTCTCATATATCCCAGACACAGAGCTAAGAAGCCAGCAACACAGAAACACCTATGGGTACAGAAAAAAAATTCCAACAAACACCAAAGGGCCAGGAAAGGGCAGCCTAACAAAACAAAACTTTTAGATAGTAACAGCTCTACTACAGCTAAACACCAAAGAAACATACATGGCATCCTCTCTACTCATGCCAGCAAAGACCAAGCAGGGAGCTTAGACTTACACCCTTATGAGGAAGTAAGGAGGTACCCCAACACCCCTAGCAGGGTAGGGTCAGAGAAGGCCAAGAAGGTAGCTGGGACTTTTATCCCCTCCAGGCAGTAACAAGCACCTCCTCCTCCGCCCTGTGGTGTCTGCAGAGACCAAGAAGGGAAGCCTGGACTATCACCCCAACCCGCAGTAATGAGGTGCTCCTCCACCTCCCTTCTGGGGATGCTGAGGAGAGTCAAGACTTTTACCATCTCCCAACAGTAATGAGGTCACCCCAATGCAGTGACTATGGAGACCACATAAGGAGCCAAAACTGCCACCTGTACCCAGCTGACCCTCAGGTGTCAACAAAGGCTAAGTGGAATCTTAACTCCTACCTCCCCTGGCAGTAAGGAGATGGTGTTCTCCATTTTCCCTGCCACAGCAGTGATAGAGAAAGTCAGCAAAAAAGGTTTAAATACGATCCAGAGTCTTATAACATAATGTGAATATGTCCAGCTTCAAGTGAAAATCACTAATCATACCAAGAACCAGGAAAATTTCAAACTGAATGAAAAAGATAATAGATTCCAATACTGAGATGATAGAAACATTAGAATGATCTGAGCAAAACAGAGAAGGCATGATAAAAATACTTCAATGAAAAATTACAAACATGCCTGAAATAAAATGACAAAAAAATAAGAAGACTCAGTAAACAAAGTTTTGGTAAACAAATGAAATGTAAAAACCAAATGGAAATATTAAAACTGTAAAATAGGATAAATGAAATAAAAAACTCAGTTGGATGGGTTCAACAGCAGAATGGAGGGTCAAAGGAAAGAATCAGCGAACTGGAAGGTATAACACTACAATTATGCAATCTGCACAACAGAAAGGAAACAGATTGAAAAAAATAAATGAACAGAGAGCCTCAGGGACCAGTGGAACTACAACAAAAAATTTAACATTCATGTCCTCAGAGCAACGGAAGCAGAAGAGCACAGGGCTGAGGAAGTACTAAAGAAATGGTGAAAGTTCCCCCAATTTGGCAAGAAACCTAAACCTACAGATTCAAAAACTTCAAACAGGACAAACCCAAAGGAATCTATACCAAGCAACATCATAATTAGACTTCTGAAAACTAAAGACAAAGAAAAAAATCTTGAAGGCAGCCAGAGAAAAACAACCTTATCTGTAGGGGAAAAACAATATGAATAACCACAAATTTCTCATCACAAACCAGTAGAAAGTGGCATGGTATTTTTCAAGTGCTGAAAGAAAAGACCTGTCAACCCAGAATCCTATATCCAGCGAAAATATCCTTCGGGAATGAAGGAGAAACAAAGACATTTTCAGATGACAGAGAACTAAGACACTCTGTTGCCAGCAGACCCTCCCCTAAGAGAACCATTAATGAAAGTTCTCTAAATGGAAAGGAAATGATAATAGAAGGAACCCTGGAATATCAGGAAGGAAAAAAAAGATTATGGTTTAATAAAAGGGGGGGCAAATATAATAGGCTTTCCTTCTCAAGTTTTCTGAATCTTGTTTGGCAGTTAACTGGGGGAACAGGCAAATAAAAGGTCATAAAAAGAGCTATGGTTTTTATATGTCACTCAAACTGGTAAAGTAGTAACACCAGAAGACTATGATAAATTAAGTTTATATACTGAAATACCTAGAGCAACCACTGAAAAAGATAATTCAAACACATCACAGACAAATTAAAATGGAAATGTAAAAAGATGCTCAAATAACCCATAGGAAAGCAATAAAAAGAAAACAGAAAAACAAAAGCAAGGAGAACAAACAGAAAACAAAAAATAAAGTGGCCGATGTAAGCCCCAATAAATCAACAATTATAGTAAATGTAAATGGTCTAAATAGACCAATTAAAAGACAGAAAATTGGCAGTGTGGATTTAAAAACATGACCCAACTATATGCTATCAACAAGAAACTCACTTAAAATATAACAATATAAGCAGGTTGAAAGGAAAAGGATGGAAAAAAAATCATGCAAACATTAGTCAGAGGAAAGCAGGAGAGACTATATTAATATCAGATCAAGTAGATTTCAGAGAAAATCACCACACTGAGAGTGGCCTTATGTAACGATAAAGGGCCAATCCCCCAAGAAGAATTAGCAATTCTAAATGTGTATCTATCAAACAACAAAACTGCAAAATATTTTAAGCAAAAACAATTCCATCCAAAAACTGATGGAACTGAAAGGACAACAGAGAAGTCTACAATTACAGCTGAAGACGTCAACACCCCTCTCTGAAAAATTGATAGAACCAGACAAAAGTCCACAAACCATCAATCTAATAGATATCAGACAAATATATTGGATCTAACTATGTATACATCATCTACACAGTAACAGCAGAATACAAAACTCTTGCCCAATGCCCAAGGGACAAATACTAGGATAGATCATATCCTGGGCCATAAAACCAAACATCCACAAATTTAAAAGAACTGAAATTATGTAGAATGTACTCTTCAACCACAATGGAATGACACTAAAAATCAGTAACTGAAAGACAACAGGAAAATGTGCAAACACTTGGAAAATTCTGACTGATCCATGGGTCAAAGAGGAAGTCTGAAGGGAAATTTCAAAATGCACTGAGCTAGTGAAAATAAAATTTGTTGCTGGACACAGCTAAAGCAGGGCCAAGAGGGAGAGTTACAGCACTAAATGCATACATCAGAAGAAAAAAGTCCCAATTCAATAATCTGAGCTTCTACCCTAACAACCAAGAGAAAAAGAGTAAAATAAACCCAAAGAAAAAGCAGCATAGAAATACTAAAGAGCAGAAATCAGTGAAACTGAAAACAGAAAAATGGAGGAAAAAAATTTTAAAGCTGTTTCTTTGACAAGATCAATAAAACTGACGAACCTTTAACCAAGACTGATAAAGAAAAAGAGAGACAAAAATTACTAATATCAACAACGAAAGGGAATAAGGGTATCACTACAGACCCTACAGAAATCAGAAGGATAAGAGAATACTATAAACAACTCTACATACATAAATTTAACAACACAGATGATATGGGCCACTTCCCTGAAAAACACAAATCATCACAACTCACCCAGTAGATAATTTAATAGCACTACACCTAGTAAAGGAAATGAATTCATAATTTTAAAACTACCAGAAAAGAAATCAACCCAGACTGTTGTACTGAAAAATTCTACTAAACATTTAAAAAAGGATTAACTCTAATTCTACAGAATCTCTTCTGGAAAACAGAAGATGAGGGAACACTTTCAAATTCATTTCATAAAGCTAATATCACCTTGATACCAAAACCAGGCAAAGTGAGTATAAAACAAACAAAAAACAAAACTACAGACAAATATCTCTCATGAATACAGTCAAAAATCATTAAAATATTAGCATACACTTACCAGCAATAAACAAATTGTACACCATGATCAAGCGGATTTTATTCTAGGAATGCAAGCCTGGTTCAATATTCAAAAATTAATTATCAGGCTAAAGAAGAAAAATTATATATCACATATCAACTGATGGAGAACAAACATTTGACAAAATTAAATACCCATTCATGATTTAAAACTCTCAGAAAAAGAAGGATAGAAGGAAAAATCCTCAAATTGATAGGGCATCTACAAAATACCCATGCTAACATTATACTGAACAATGAAGACAGAATACTTTCTAAGGTCGGGGAAAAGGGGGGATCTCTGCTCTCACAACTCTTATTCAACATAGAGCTGCAAGTTCTGGTCAGTGCCATAAGGCAAGAAAAAGGAAAGAAAAGCATACATATTGGAAATAAATAAACTTCTCCCTATTTGCAGGTGACTAATTTTCTACATAGAAAAAAATTTTTTAATTACTAAAAAACCTACAAAAAATAGAAAACCCAACTCCTAGAACTAGAATTGGGTTCAACAAAGTAGAATGATACAAAATCAAGCCTCGGTAAATTTAAGAAAATTGAAATAGTATCAAGTATCTTTTCCGGCTACAACGCTATGAGACTAGATATCAATTACAGGAAAAAAATCTGTAAAAACTACAAACACATGAGGCTAAACAATACACTACTAAATAACCAAGAGATCACTGAAGAAATCAAAGAGGAAATCAAAAAATACCTAGAAACAAATGACAATGAAAACACGACGACACAAAACCTATAGGATGCAGCAAAAGCAGTTCTAAGAGGGAAGTTTACAGCAATACAATCCTACCTCAAGAAACAACAAATGTCTCAAATAAACAAACTAACCCTACACATAAAGCATTAGAGAGGAGAAGAACACCAAAAAAACCCCCAAAGTTAACAGAAGGAAAGAAATCATAAAGATCAGATCAGAAATAAATGAAAAAGAAATGAAAGAAACGATAGCAAAGATCAATAAAACTAAAAGCTGGTTCTTTGAGAAGATAAAACAAAATTGATAAACCTTTAGCCAGACTCATCAAGAAAAAAAGCAAGAAGACTCAAATCAATAGAATTAGAAATGAAAACGGAGAAGTAACAACTGACACTGCAGAAATACAAAGGATCATGAGAGATTACTACAAGCAACTATATGCCAATAAAATGGACAACCTGGAAGAAATGGACAAATTCTTAAAAAAGCACAACCTTCTGACACTGAACTAGGAAACTGAAAATACAAACAGACCAATCACAAGCACTGAAATTGAAACTGTGATTAAAAATCTTCCAACACGACTTCCCTGGTGGCGCAGTGGTTAAGAACCCACCTGCCAATGCAGGGGACATGGGTTCGAGCCCTGACCCGGGAAGATCCCATATGCCGCGGAGCAAGAAAGCCCGTGCGCCACAACTACTGAGGTCCATGCGCCTAGAGCCCGTGCTCCACAACAAAGAGAAGCCACTGCAATGAGAAGCCCACGCACCGCAACGAAGAGTAGCCCCCGCTCAATGCAACTAGAGAAAGCCTGTGCGCAGCAACGAAGACACAACGCGGCCCCAAAAACAAATAAAGAAGTTAAAAAAAAAATCTTCCAACAAACAAAAGCCCAGGACCAGATGGCTTCACAGGCAAATTCTATCAAACATTTAGAGAAGAGCTAGCACCTATACTTCTCAAACTCTTCCAAACAATCCCAAACTCATTTGCGGAGGGAGGAACGATCCCAAACTCATTCTATGAGGCCACTATCACCCTGATACCAAAACCAGACAAAGATGTCACAAAAGAAGAAAACTACAGGCCAATATTACAGATGAACATAGATGCAAAAATCCTCAACAAACTACTAGCAAACATAATCCAACAGCACATTAAAAGGATCATACATCATGATCAGGTAGGGTTTATCCCAGGAATGCAAGGATTCTTCAATATACACAAATCAATCAATGTTAATATGGTGATAAACCATATTAACAAATTGAACGAGAAAAATCACACGATCATCTCAATAGATGCAGAAAAAGCTTTCGACAAAATTCAATACCCATTTATGATAAAAACCCTCCAGAAAGTAGGCACAGAGGGAACTTACTTCAACATAAGAAAGGCCATATATGACAAACCCAGAGCCAACATTGCTCTCAACGGTGAAAAACTGAAACCATTTCCACTAAGATCAGGAACAAGACAAGGTTGCCCACTCTTACCCCTATTATTCAACATAGTTTTGGAAATTCTAGCCACAGCAATCAGAGAAGAAAAGGAAATAAAAGAATCCAAATTGGAAAAGAAGAAGTAAAATTGTCACTGTTTGCAGATGACATGATACTATACATACAGAATCCTAAAGATGCTACCAGACAACTACTAGAGCTAAGCAATGAATCTGATAAAGTAGCAGGATACAAAATTAATGCACAGAAATCTCTTGCATTCCTATACACTAATGATGAAAAATCTGAAAGAGAAATTAAGGAAACACTCCCATTTACCATTGCAACAAAAAGAATAAAATACCTAGGAATAAACCTACCTAAGGAGGCAAAAGACCTGTACGCAGAAAACTATAAGACAATGATGAAACAAATTAAAGACGATACAAGCAGATGGAGAGATATACCTTGTTCTTCGATTGGAAGAATCAACATTGTGAAAATGATTATACTACCCAAAGCAACCTACAGATTCAGTGCAATCCCTATCAAATGACCAATGGCATTTTTCATAGAACTAGAACAAAAAATTTCACAATTTGGGGCTTCCCTGGTGGCACAGTGGTTGAGAGTCCGCCTGCCAATGCAGGGGACACGGGTTTGCGCTCCAGTCCGGGAGGATCACACGTGCCGCGAAGCGGCTGGACCCGTGAGCCATGGCTGCTGAGCCTGTGCGTCCGGAGCCTGTGCTCTGCAACGGGAGAGGCCACAACAGTGAGAGGCCTGCGTACCGCCAAAAAACAAATTTTTTTTCACAATTTGTATGGAAACACAAAAAAACACGAATAGCCAAAGCAATCTTGAGAAAGAAAAACGGAGCTGGAGGAATCAGGCTCCCTGACTTCAGACTATACTACAAAGCTACAGTAATCAAGAGCGTATGGTACTGGCACAAAAATAGAAATATCAATCAATGGAACAGGATAGAAACCCACGCACATATGGTCACCTTATCTTTTTTTTTTTTTTTTTGCGGTACGCGGGCCTCTCACTGTTGTGGCCTCTCCCATGGTGGACCACAGGCTCCGGACGCGCAGGCTTGGCAGCCACGGCTCATGGGCCTAGCCACGCCGTGGCATGTGGGATCTTCCCAGACCGGGCACGAACCCACGTCCCCTGCATCGGCAGGCGGACTCTCAACCACTGCGCCACCAGGGAAGCCCAGTCACCTTATCTTTGATAAAGGAGGCAAGAATATACAATGGATAAAAGGCAGCCTCTTCAATAAGTGGTGCTGGGAAAAATGGACAGCTACTTGTAAAAGAATGAAATTAGAACACTCCCTAACACCATACATAAAAATAAACTCAAAATGGATTAAAGACCTAAATGTAAGGCCAGACACTATAAAACTCTTAGAGGAAAACATAGTCAGAACACTCTATGACATAAATCACAGCAATATCCTTTTTGGCCCACCTCCTAGAGAAATGGAAATAAAAACAAAAATAAGCAAATGGAACCTAATGAAACTTAAAAGCTTTTGCACAGCAAAGGAAACCATAAACAAGACCAAAAGACAACCCTCAGAATGGGAGAAAATATTTGCAAATGAAGCAACTGACAAAGGATTAATCTCCAAAATATACAAGCAGATCATGCAGCTCAATATCAAAAAAAACAAACAACCCAATCCAAAAATGGGCAGAAGACCTAAACAGATATTTCTCCAAAGAAGATATACAGATTGCCAACAAACACATGAAAGGATGCTCAACACCACTAATCATTACAGAAATGCAAATCAAAACTACAGTGAGGTACCATCTCACACCTGTCAGAATGACCATCATCAAAAAGTCTACAAACAATCAATGCTGGAGAGGGTGTGGAGAAAAGGGAACCCTCTTGCACTGTTGGTGGGAATGTAAATTGATACAGCCACTATGGAGAACAGTATGGAGGTTCCTTACAAAACTAAAAATAGAACTACCACACGACCCAACAATCCCACTGCTGGGCATATACCCTGAGAAAACCATAATTCAAAGAGTCATGTACCACAATGTTCATTGTAGCTCTATTTACAATAGCCAGGACATGGAAGCAACCTAAGTGTCCATCAACAGATGAATGGATAAAAATGTGGCACATACATACAATGGAATATTGCTCAGCCATAAAAAGAAACAAAATTGAGTTATTTGTGGTGAGGTGGATGGACCTAGAGACCGTCACACAGAGTGAAGTAAGTCAGAAAGAGAAAAATAAATACCATATGCTGACACGTATATATGGAATCTAAAATAAGAAAAAATGGTTCTGAAGAACCTAGGGGCAGGACAGGAATAAAGACACAGATGTAGAAAATGGACTTGAGTACACTAGGAGGTGGAAGGGTAAGCTGGGACAAAGGGATAGAGTGGCATGGACATATATACACTACCAAATGTAAAACAGATAGCTAGTGGGAAGCAGCCACATAGCACAGGGAGATCAGCTCGGTGCTTTTTGTCCACCTAGAGGGGTGGGATAGGGACGATGGGAGGGAGGTGCAAGAGGGAGGAGATATGCGGATATACGTATATGTGTAACTGATTCACTCTGTTATAGAGCAGAAACTAACACACCATTGTAAAGCAATTATACTCCAATAAAGATGTTAAAAAAATCAAATAGTGACAATACCAAACACTGATAAGGATGCAAAGAAACTGGATCACTCATTTATTACTGGTAAAAATGTAAAATAGTACAGCAGTCTGGAAAACAACCTGGCAGTTTCTTAAAAAAAACTGACCATGAAATTAACCTATGACCCAGCAACTGCACTCCTGGGCATTTATCTTAGAGAAATGAAGACTTACATTCACACAATAACCTGCACACAGAATGTTAACAGCAGCTTCATCTGTAACAGCAAAATACTGGAAACCATCCAGATGTCCTTAAATAGGTCAATGATTAAACAACCTGTGATACATCCATACCAAGTAATACTACTCAACAATATAAAGGAGCAAACACCCACAACCTGGGTGAATCTCCGAAGAATTAACCTTGGGTATGGGGAGGGGAACCCAATCTCAGAAGGTTACACACAGCATGATTCTATTTATATATTATTTTTTAAATAACAAAATTATAGAAATAGATAACATATCAGTGGTTGTCAGAAGTTCAGGAGTGAACTGCGGCAAGAGGAAAGCAAGTGTGCCTATCAAAGGGCAACATGAGGGATCCTTTGGTGATGGAACTGTTCTGTACCTTGACTGTATCAATGTCAATATCCTGGTTGTGATGCTGTACTACAGTTTTTGTTTTGTTTTGTTTTTTATTTTCTGGCTGCAGTGGGTCTTCGTTACTGCGCGGGGGCCTTCTGTAGTTGCAGCGAGCGGGGACTACTCTGTTGTGGTGTGTGGGCCTCTCATTGCAGTTGCTTCTCTTGTTGCGGAGCACAGGCTCTAGGTGCGTGGGCTCAGTAGTTGTGGCTCGCGGGCTCTAGACTGCAGGCTCAGTAGTTGTGGCGCACGGGTTTAGTCGCTCCTCAGCATGTGGGATCTTCCCGGACCAGGGCTTGAACCTGTGTGTCCTGCATTGGCAGGCGGATTCTTAACCACTGTGCCACCAGGCAAGTCTATGTAGTATAGTTTTGAAAGATGTTATCACTGGGGGGAAATTGGTAAAAGGCACATGGATTGTTCCCTGAATTATTTCTTACAGGTTCACATAAATCTCTTATCTCAAAATAAAAAAAAGAATACACTATCTAAGGTTCTAGTCCTATCTTTCACAGTAGAACAATTTTGAAGAACATGGAAAAATGTAAAAAAAAAAAAAGTGACGCATGCTAGCCCTATGCAATCAACTTTAAAGAAAATGATATGAACTGATTCATGAGGCAGAAGTACTTTGGCTCTGTACAAATGGATAAAATAGCAAATAGACATGATTTTTGAACTAAGTGATACATTTTCTCTTCCAAATAATTAACAGGTGCCATGAGAAATCATTAAAGAAGTTTTCAGAGAGCAAGGAAAATGTAACTGTTTTAAGAAGTAGCTAGCACAGCATTGAAGTGTAAGTTGCAAAGTCAGGAAGATAACATGGGATTTGTCTTAAAAAGGTGAAATCAAGTGAAAAGACTGCTATTGCAGACAGACATGTAACAATGTCCAACAGAATAGCTGAGATAAACGAACTATCTCGGTGAAACTATACTTCCAAGAAAGAAACATAAAGGCATAAATGTTGAACAGTAAAGGATCTTTCTGAAGTGGAAGACCAAGGACTAATCAAAAACAAATGTGCCATAAAGACTTCCCTACCTGGCCCCAGCGTTTACTTAAATCAGTGTGAAAATTTGTGAGCAATGACCCTAACTTCAAATAAAGTTTGTAAATCCTTACAGAAATGAATACAGATTAAGGTTTGTAAAATATATACTGTAAGATTACAAAACCTTGAACGAGAGGGACACACAACAGTAGCTGCCTCTGGGACGAAAAAGAGACTAGAAGAGGAACGAAGAGGGCCTTAATGTTCTGTAATGTTCTATTTCTTTTGCATTAAAAAATGGACACAAAAGTGAAAAAATATTAATTGTTAATTCTGGTAGTCTGTATATGAATTACACTTTGCCACATTTTATATATTTGTTTTTCAAATTTCAAAATAGGAAAATAAGAATAAATTAGACTTATCATAGGGAGATACAACAGAAAAGGCATTTGCAGCTCACATTTCCCTGACTTCCATTTTAAGAGGCCTCAGCCAGTGTAGCCCATACAGACAAAAACTTTCCAAAGAATGATTTATAAAGCTGATGTTTGTTGAACATGGTTTTACATATATTTGTAAATGTATTGTTTGCAATTTCCATTTGTTTTTGTGAACAATACCATTACTTTTATAATATGAAATGGATTTACAGAAATAAAACCTCACTTTATAACTGTATTTTTAAGAAATAAAAGTACACTTCCTGAAGACTTCATCATGTGATTTTTTTGGGGGCCACACCACATGTGGGTGTGGGATCTTAGTTCCCCCACCAGGGATCAAACCCATGCCCCCTGCAGCAAAGGGCAGAGTCATAACCACTGGACTGCCAGGGAAGTCCCCCTGTGATCTTTTTTAAGGAATCAATTATAGAGTAAGCTGGATACATCTACAAGACTGGTGAAGAACCACAATGTGATAAAAAAATTTATAGGTTTTGACATATTATTAAAATGGGACTTTTAACCTTGCTGGTTTAAAAAAATATTTCCCAATAGTTCTTACTAGGTTAATTATGTCTCCGAGTTCTAAAATATTAGTAAAGTCCTTATAAATCAATTTTATTTTTGAGTTTTAAAGAAATGCTTAAATACTGGTCTTTATTAGAGGATCCAAACAGATCAAAATTTTCTACTTGCTTTCTGCATTTTGTGAGAATCTCCATTTTTTGAGATTTGAACATAAAACAAACAAACAAAAAAAGCTGTTTTACAGGATGATGAAATAAAGTCTGACGTCAGGAATGTATCACCAAAACATAGAGGTGACTAAAAGAAAGGCTAGAAAAGCAAGGCTGGGCTAGGAGCAAAAAATAATAAGAAGACTAGCAGACAATCTATAGGTGAAAAAGAAAGAAAACCATTGGACTGTATCTAACAAAATGATGAACTCTGGGGAAGAGTGAACCTGCAAATCCCTGGCAAAAGGATTCCCTTTAATGGCTTCTTTAGACTCAAAAGACATACATACAAACCACAAGAAGCACAAATATGGGAAGTCATACCTTTCAGGCCTAAAGTCTGCAACTGAAACAGTTTTCCCAGCTCAAAAGGTAGAACTCGTAACAGGTTGTTATTTAAATGGAGTTCCCTGTTGATGTAAAAATTCCAGGAAGTCAGAAGATATATTAACCTTTAACTAACAGCTAAAATCAACAATATAATTTCTAGGAATATAAGATGTAAGTTCCTAAGAATACAAAATTTAGTATTATATGCCAATGTCTAGTATAGTGCTTCTTAAATCATATGTGGTTAAAAAAACAAAAAGACACAACAAAAAAACCCCAAACTGCCACAGACCAATACATTTGTAAAACATAGGAAAAAAATCAATTACTATAAAACTGTGATGAGAAAAAAAAAGACCAACAAAATATAAGCCCCAATTTTTTTAAGGGTATTGGATTCAAAAGACACTTGCTGTGTATCTCACTGCAGGCTGGTGACACACTTTGAAAATGGCACAGTCCAGATACCACCCTGAGAGCAGAACTGGTCTAGCATACATGGAGGTCTAATACACATGTTTAAGAAAGTGGAAATGATAAAGCAGCCTAACATGTGAATTGTTAAAAGAAAATTTAAATGATCATATAGTACCAAATCAAAATAGTTTATGGTAGTTGCACAATACGTTTATGATTAATAATACTAAAGTTTTACTTTAGAAATAATGGCAGCTATATTAATAACTACTGATTATTTTAATGATTTGTTTTGTATAGAAAATATAACTATGAAAGGAATCTTCAGTAGGAAAAAAAGAAAGACCCAATATTAAGATATTGGCAATGTCCTATGATAAGTTTTTTTTTTTTTTTTTTTTTTTGGTACGTGGGCCTCTCACTGCTGTGGCCTCTCCCGTTGCGGAGCACAGGCTCCGGACACGCAGGCCCAGCGGCCATGGCTCACGGGCCCAGCCGCTCCGCGGCATGTGGGACCCTCCCAGACCGGGGCACGAACCCGTGTCCCCCGCATCAGCAGGCGGACCCTCAACCACTGCGCCACCAGGGAAGCCCCTATGATAAGTTTTATTTGTCAATGTTCACATGTGAATGTGAACTACTGATACTTCTATAGCCCTTGGTTCTTGGAATTTAAATGAAGCTTGGTTACCACTGAGTAAACCAGAGGTTGGTGAGGCCATAAACTGAATAAGAAAAACTCACTCTGAATACTTGGTTCCTGTTTATTTCCAAATATATCACACAGGAAAGGAGGTCCTTTAAGTAAATTTGGTTCAGGGGATTAAAAATAGTCATGGTATACACTCAATAATTAAGCCTAAAAAATGTCAAAGGGCTGGAATGGAAGCAATAGAGGTAAAGAAACTCTCACAAGGTCCTTATTCCTTTTTACTATGCAGCAAATGATAGAAGGCAGCAGAAAAGCCAGTGGAATTTTAAAAAAAAAGGGGGGGGGGAGGTAATATGAAATGGGGCAAGATTTTCTATTGGGATTAACATAATAGCTGGAAATTGGCTTTATATTCAACCTGGGTAGATCTCATCTATCTTATAAAACAGAGGTTACAGCAATTACCATTTACTAATACAATATGTACCAAGCAGTGTTGCTAGTAGTTTCTTAGTCATTATCTCAAATATCTCTAATCTCATCCTTAGTTGGGTCATTATCATAGCAACTTCATGGATGAAGAAACACTCTGCAAGGTTGTAAGAAGCTTGCCCCAAATCACACAACTTGTAAATGACTGAGTCAGGTTTCTAACCTGAACTCTGTGTGACTCCACATCCTATCAACCTCCTATAGCCCACACTATAGGTCCCCATATTCAATCACTAATTCTAGCTTCTTTCAAGTCCTGGCTTTGTTACTGTCATGCATACAAGCCCTGGGATGGCCAAAATGGGATCATTAATTGTCAATGGCTTCCTGGATCCCATATTAAGGATGGTATAGGGCCCCAGAATTTAGTGGGGGAAAAGCATCTCAACTGTCTGTCACAGGTGAGTGAATATATGGGATAATACAAGTGCCTTCTATTTGTTTGCCCCACTTTGTCCAAAAATTTTGTTTCAAAAATAAAGTATATTACACAAAACAGCAATAAAGTAAATTTTAGGCAATGGATCTAAATGACTTATTTATTAGCTGACATTCAATTTTCCCAGAAAACTTTACCTGAAGAACATAGTCATGTTTAATTGTGTTCAAATACCATTAAATTGACAATGTCGTTTCCCAACAAAGTGGTGTTTCCTAACAATATAATAATATATTCTTTTAGGGGGTATATAGCTATGTACTAAGTTGAATCTGTATACCTGAGTGATACCATGTTTCCGAGTTCTGCCGGTAAACTCCGGATTTTATTAGAGGACAGGTCCAGATACACCAGATTGTGAAGCTTGGCAATGTCTGAAGGAATGCGGGACAGGGAATTGTCACTTAGATACAAAGCTGTCAAGTGAGTTAGTGACCACAAAGATGAGCTTAAGCTTCTCACTTTTCCTGTAAAAGAAGAAAAAAATGGGGTAAGAATTATATAGTGTTCTATACCAAATGTAAAATAGATAGCTAGTGGGAAGGAGCTGCATAGCACAGGTAGATCAGCTTGGTGCTTTGCATCCACCTAGAGGGGTGGGATAGGGAGGATGGGAGGGAGATGCAAGAGGAAGGAGATATGGGGATATATGTATATGTATAGCTGATTCACTTTGTTAAACAGCAGAAACTGACACACCATTGTAAAGCAATTATACTACAATAAAGATGTTAAAAAATTATATAGTGTTCTCTACAGTTTGGTCCCTGGATTAAGTAACATTTTAGATATTTTATTGAGTAATAATTTTTTTTAAATAAATTTATTTATTTATTTTTGGCTGTGTTGGGTCTTCGTTGCTGCACATGGGCTTTCTCAAGTTGTGGCGAGTGGGGGCTACTCTTCATTGTGCTGTGCGGGCTTCTCATTGTGGTGGCTTCTCTTGTTGCGGAGCACGGGCTCTAGGAGCATAGGCTTCAGCAGTTGTGGCTTGCGGGCTCTAGAGCACAGGCTCAGTAGTTGTGGCGCACAGGCTTAGTTGCTCCGCAGCATGTGGGATCTTCCTGGACCTGGGCTCAACCCATATACCCTGCATTTGCAGGTGGATTCTTAACCACTGCGCCACCAGGGAAGTCCCATATTGAGTAATAACTTATCACACAAAAAATTGTGAGAAAGGGGTCAATAGTAGAAACCTTACCGATTCTAGAACAATTCACTGCTATGATTAAGTTATAAACTCTCCACTTGGCAGACTAAAAAAAAAAAAAACCCATTTAAGGCAATATATCAATATTTAGATTCCAATGTTATTTTTAAGAATACAATAGTTAAGACTTTATCCTTTAAATTAGCCTCAGCTATGACAAGAAAAAGCATGAATAATTTATAGTAATGATAAGTCCAATATTTCAACATGAATGATTTGGACTTATGCAAAAAAAAAATCAAATCTAGTATCTCAGAGGCTATTCATAATCTATACTCCAGAAAACAAGAATTTTGCCTAAAACAGAAGATACGTGAGATATTCTCAGCTTAGCAAACTTTTAAAACCAAGAGTACCAAAGTAATAATTTCATCAATAATCATGTAATTAGACAAATCTGTACTGTATAATTAAAAGGAAAAACACCTGCCCAGAAGCATTTCAGATATTAAGTCATAACTATACATAATCAAACAGTAACAGACATAGGATTCAAGAGGTAAGAGTTGTGACTAGAAACAATAATTTCTTTCAATGCAATATTAAATCTGTACTTTGGCAGTTCCTGGTAAGATGACAATTGTTTCTAAATTCACCTAAGAATTTTCCCCATAATATTTTTTTTTTTTTTTTTTTTTTGCGGTATGTTGGCCTCTCACTGTTGTGGCCTCTCCCATTGCGGAGCACAGGCTCCAGACGTGCAGGCTCAGCAGCCATGGCTCACGGGCCCAGCCATTCCACAGCATATGGGATCTTCCCGGACTGGGGCACGAACCTGTGTCCCCTGCATCGGCAGGCAGACTCTCAACCACTGCGCCACCAGGGAAGCCCTCCCCATAATATTTTTAATAGTGCAGGTTATAGTCTGAGAGAGAATGAAAGAAATGGATGTAATGAAAATATAAGTCTTTGAAAACTGATTTTCTATTGGCTGAAAAAGCAGTCTAGAGACTTCTAATCAAAATGGAATAACAGGGACCAAATTTACTATCCCACCTGAACAAGTATAAAACCAGACAATATACATGAATCAACAAATATCAGAGATCAATCAGGAGATTGATCCAATAGGCACAGGAGAGTGATCCCTGAAGGATGAAAAACAAACAAGACAGGCCAACAGCAGCACAGGGAGGGGATTCCAGGGAAAGAACACTGATCTCCCGCAAGTTCAGGACACAGAGCGAATGTCCAGGGAAGCCAGGATGACTAGAATTTACAAAGGCAGAGTACCAGAGAGGAGAGAGATGAACAGAAAGGTCTGGAGATTTGAGGTTCCCCTCAAGTTGTCAACTGAGTACTGATCACCATATGTATGTGAGAAATTGCCTGAGCCAGAGGAAAAAAACACCCAAAAGGAGTAAAGGTAACAACCCCTAGGTTCACACATCACCCAGGTTCACACATCACTCAATAAGGTAAAATTCACAATATCTGGCACCCAATTAAAAATTACTAGGTATGCAAAGAAACAGGAAAATATCATCCATAATGAAAAGTCAGTCAATTAAGACCAGTCCAGAAAAGATAATGATGATAAAATTAGTAGACAGACATTAAAAGTTACTTTAATTACATTCCATATGGTCAGAAGCTAGAAGGCTAAACATAGTAACTAGTGATACAAGATAGCACACTCAAATTGAATTTCTAAAGTTGAACACCATGGTTAAGAGGAAATGGGGAATGACTGCTAATGTGTTGAGGGGACAGTGAAAATGTTCTCAAATTGACTATGGTAATGGGTGCACAACTCTGTAAATATATAAAAACTACTGAATTTGCACCTTAAGTGGGTGAATTGTGTGAATTATACTGTTACCAATTACAGCTGTCACCAAAAGAGAGGCAGACAGACACACACATACAGAGACAGAAAAATTTCCACATTAATGCACTGAAGGAAAAATGTCCTATTGACCTAGCAACCCAGAAAAAAACTTTCAAGAGTGATGGCAAACTGCAAAATGAAAAGAGCTATGGAGATGGATGGTAGTGATGGATGCACAACATTATGAATGTATCTGATAAAAAAACCTTCCCAAAAAGAATATTCTAGAACCAGAAGAGTTCATTGGCGAATACTACCAAACATTTAAGGAAGAATTAGTATCAATTCTACACAAATTCATCCAGAAAACTGAAGAGGACACTTCCCAACTCATTCTATAAGGTCATCATCATCCTGACACCAAAACCAGACAAAACTAGTACAAGAAAGTTACAAAATGACATCCTCATGAACATAAATGTAAACTGACAAAACAGATCCAACAATATATTAAAAGGATAATGACCAAGTAAGATTTGTGCCAGAAAATGCTAGGTTTGTTGAACATTCAAAAAATATAATTTAAAAAATGTTTTCTCAGAAAAGAAAATCATCTAAATAAATGCAGGAAGAGCATTTGACAAAATCAGCATCCATTCCTGATTTTTAAAAATCTCATACCAGCTGATTTTTCAGCAGCAACTCTACAGGCCAGAGGGGAGTGGCACAATATATTTAAAGTAATGAAAGGGAAAAACCTACAACCAAGAATATTCTACCCAGCAAGGCTCTCATTCAGATTTGGAGAAATCAAAAGCTTTACAGACAAGCAAAAGCTAAGATTTACAACAAACCAGCTTTACAACAAATGTTAAGGGAACTTCTCTAGGTGAAAAATAAAAGGCCACAACTAGAAAGAAAGTTATGAAAATGAAAAAGCTCACCAGTAAAGGCAAGCATACAGTAAAAGTAGGAAATCATACACACACAAAATCCTAGTAGGGAGGCTAAAAAACAAAAAGTAGTAAAATCACTATGTCCACAATAAGCAGTTAAGAGATACACAAAAAAATAAGACGTAAAATGTGATATCAAAAACACTAATTGTAAGGGGAGGAGAGTACAAATGCAGGGTTTTTAGAATGCATATACACTGCTATACAAACCTCATGGTAACCACAAACCAAGTATCTATAATAGATATACACACAAAAAAGAAAAAGGAATTCAAACGTAACACTAAAGACAGTCATCAAATCACAAGAGAACAAAAGAAGGGAAAAAAGACCTAAAAAAACAAATCTAAAACAATTAACAAAATGGCAAATAGAATATACATATCAATAATTACCTTAAACGTAAGTAGACTAAATGCTCCAACCAAAAGACACAGGGTGGCTGAATGGATGCAAAAACAATACCCTATATACGCTACCTACAAAACACTCACTTCAGAACTAAAGACACACACAGAGTGAGTGAATGGAAAAAAGGAATTCTACCCAAATGGAAACCAAAAGAAAGCCAGAGTAGCAATACTTATATCAGACAAAACAGACTTTAAAATAAACATTGTTACAGAAGACCAAGAAGGACACTACATAATGACCAAAGGATCAATCCAGGAAGAAGATATAACAACTGTAAATATATATGCACCCAACATAGAAGCACTTAAATATATAAGGCAAATATTAACATACATAAAAGGAGAAATCAACAATAATATAATAATAGTAGGGGACTTAACACCCCACTTACATCAACGGATAAGTCATCAGAGAGAAAATCAATAAGGAAACAGAGACCTTAAATGACACATTAGACAAAACGACTTAACTGATAAATATATAGAGCATTCCATCCAAAAGCAGCAGAATAAACATTCTTTTCAAGTGCACATGGAACATTCTCCAGGACAGATCACATGCTAGGCCACAAAACAAGCCTTGGTAAATTTAAGAAAACTGAAATCATATTAAGCATCTTTTCTGACCACAATGCTATGAGACCAGAAATCAACTACAAGGAAAAAAAATGCAAAAAACACAAACAATATGCTATTAAACAGTCAATGCACCACTGAAGAAATCAAAGAGGAAATCAAAAATACCTAGAGACAAGTGAAAATGAAAATGAAACTGAAAACACAATGATCCAAAACCTATGGGACACAGCAAAAGCAGTTCTAAGAGGGAAATTTATAGTGATACAAGCTAACCTCAGGAAACAAGAAAAATCTCAAATAAACAACCTAAACTTACACCTAAAGCAACCAGAGAAAGAACAAACAAAACCCAAAGTTAGTAGAAGGAAAGAAATCATGAAGATCAGAGCAGAAATAAATGAAATGGAGACTAAAAAAATAATAAAGATCAATAAAACTAAAAGTTGGTTCTTTGAAAAGATAAACAAAATTGATAAACCTTTAGCCAGACTCATCAAGATAAAAGGGGACAGGGCCCAAATCAATAAAATCAGAAATGAAAAAAGGAGAAGTTACAACCGATACCACAGAAATACAAAGGATCATAAGAGACTACTATGAACAACTATATACCAATAAAATGGACAATCGGTAAGAAATGGACAAATTCTTAGAAAGGTATAATCTCCCAAGAATTAACCAGGAAGAAATAGAAAACATGAACAGACCAATTACCAGTATTGATTTTGAATCAATAACTTTAAAACTCCCAACAAACAAAAGTCCAGGACCAGATGGCTTCACTGGTGAATTCTACTAAATTTTTAGAGAACAGTTAACATCTAACCTTCTAAAATTATTCCAAAAAATTATAGAGGAAGGAACATTTCTAATCTCGTTCTATGAGGCCAGCAACACCCTGATACCAAAATCAGACAAAGATATAACAAAAAAAATTACAGGCCAATACCACTGATGAACATAGATGCAAAAATCCTCAACAAAATAATAGCAAATTGAATCCAACAACACATTAAAAGGATCATACACCACGATCAAGTGGGATTTATCCCAGGGATGCAAGGATTTTTCAATATCCACAAACCAATCAATGGGATATACCACATTAACAAATTGAAGAATAAAAACCATAGGATCATCTCAATAGATACAGAAAACACTTCTGAAAAAAACCAACATACATTTATGATAAAAAAACTCTCCAGAGGTTGTGGATATAGAGGGAACTTACCTCAACACAATAAAGGTCATATATAACAAACCCACAGCTAGCATCATACTCAATGGTGAAAAACTGAAAGCATTCCCTCTAAGATCAGGAACAAGACAAGGATGCCCACTCTTGCCACTTTTATTCAACATAGTTTGGAAGTCTTAGCCACAGCAATCAGACGAGAAATAAAAGGAATCAAATTAGAAAGGAAGAAGTAAAACTGTCACTGTTTGCAGATGACATGACACTATACATAGAAAATTCTAAGGATGCCACCAGAAAACTACTAGAGCTCATCAATGAATTTGGTAAAGTTGCAGGATACAAAATTAATATACAGTAATCTGTTGCATTTCTATACACTAACAACAAACTACCAGAAAGAAATGAAAGAAACATCATTTTGCATCACATCAAAAAGAATAAAATACCTAGGAATAAACTTACCTAAAGAGGCAAAAGACCTGTACTCCAAACAACTATTAGACCCTAATGAAAGAAACTGAAGACAACAAACACAGATGGAAAGATATATCATGTTTTGGATTGGAAGAATCAATAATGTTAAAATGACCATACTATCCAAGGCAATCTACAGATTCAATGCAATCCCTATCAAATTAACAATGGCATTTTTCACAGAACTAGAAAAACAAATTTTAAATTTGTATCAAAACAGAAAAGACCTCGAACAGCCAAAACAATCTTGAGAAAGAAAAACAGAGTGGGAGGAATTATACCCCCTGACTTCAGACTATACTACAAGCTACAGTACTCAAAACAGTATGGTACTGTGACAAAAACAGACACATAGATCAGTGGAACAGGACAGAAAGCCCAGAAATAAACCTACACACTTATGGTCAATTAATCTATGACAAAGGAGGTAAGACTACACAACAGAGAAAAGACGATCTCTTCAAAAAGTGGTGTTGGGAAAACTGGACAGCTATATGTAAATGAGTGAAATTAGTACATTCTCTAACACCATGTACAAAAATAAACTCAAAATGGATTTAAGACCTAAATTTAAGACCAGATACTAAAAACCTCCTATAGGAAAACATAGGCAGAACAATCTTTGACATAAATCGCAGCAATATTTTTTGGGGATCTGTCTCCTAAAGTAAAGGAAATAAAAGCAAAAATAAACAAATGCAACCTAATTAAACTTAAAAGCTTTTGCACAGCAAAGGAAACCATCAACAAAACAAAAAGACAACCTACTCAATGGGAGTAAATATTTGCAAATGATATGACCTATAAGGGATTAATATCCAACATATATAAAAAGCTCATAAAACTCGGTATCAAAAACAACCAACCCGATTAAAAAATGGGCAGAACTGATTAGTTTTCCAAAGAGGAAATGAAGATGGCCAACAGGCACATGAAAAGATGCTCAACATCTCTTATCATTGGGAAATGCAAATTAAAACCACAATGAGATACCCCTCACACCTGTCAGAATGGCTATCACCAAAAAGAACACTAATAACAAATGTTGGTAAGGATGTAGAGGAAAGGGAACCCTCCTACACCGTTGGTGGGAATGTAAACTGGTGCAGCCACTGTGGAAAACAGTATGAGGTTTCTCAAAAAACTAAAAATAGAATTACCAGATGACCCAGCAATTCCACTCTTTAAACACTAATTCCAAAAGATACATGCTTCTCAATATTAATAGCAGCATTATTTGCAATTGCTAAGACATGGAAGCAACCTAAGTGTCCATCAACAGATGAATGGATAAAGATGTGGTATATAGATACAATGAAATACTGCTCGGCCATAAAAAGGAATGAAATTTTGCCATTTGCAGCAACATGGATGGACTTGGAAGGCATTATGCTAAGTGAATAAGTCAGAAAGGGAAAGACAAATGTTGTATGATATCATTTATATATGGAATCTAAAAAATATATCTAGTGAATATAACAAAAAGGAGGTACACACTCACAGATATAGAGAACAGACTAGTAGTTACCAGTGGTGGGAGGGCGGGGGCGATATACGGGTGGGAGGTACAAACTACTGGGTGAAAGACAGGCCACAAGGATGTATTGTACAACACGGAGAATATAGCCAATATTCTATAATAACTGTAAATGGAGTGTAACCTCTAAAGATTGTATAAGAAATTTGAAAAAAATTTTTAATAAAAATAAAATAAAATGAATCCTCTTGTACACTAAAAATAAATTTTTAAACTCTCAGTAAGCTAAGAATAGAGAGCTTCCTCAATCTTGATAAAGGGCATCTACAAAAAGCTTAGTGGTTAAGGGATAAATCCTTTCCCTAAGGTCAGAAACAAAGCAAGAGTATCTACTCTCACCACTACCGTTCAACATTATACCAGAAGTCCTAGCCATTCCAAGAAGACAAGAAAAATTAAAAACTGAAAAGGGAAAAGTAAAGCTCTTTATTTGCAAATACCAAATCATCTATTTAAAAATCCTATGGAATCTATAAAAATGCTACCAATATGTGAGTTTAGCAAAGTCATAGAACAAAAGATCGATATACAAAAATACTGTATTTCTGTATGCTAGCAATGAACAATCAGAAATTGAAATTTAAAAATCATAACATTTACAATTACTCTATTATATATCAAAATTATGAAACATTTAGGGGTAAATTTGACCAAAAAAATGTGCAGAACCCATGTATACTAAGAACAACAATGCTGAGAGAAATGAAAGAAGTCCTAAGTAAGTGAAGAGAGATACAGTGTTCACAGATCAGAAGATTCAATATTGTTAAGATGTTAGATCTCCCCAAAGTGGTTTACAGAGTCAACAATCCCAATGAAAATACCAACAAGTTTGAAACTGGCATGCTGATTTTAAAATTCATATGAAAATTCAAAGGACTCAGAAAAGCCAAAGCAACTCTGAAAAAGAACAAAGCTAAAAGACCAACACTACCTGATTTCAGGACTAATTATATAAAGAACTCTCAAAACTCAATAAAAAGAAAACAACCTAAAACAGGTAAATGATGTGAACAGACACTTCACCAAAGACGACATAGAGATGGCAAATAATCACATGAAAAGATGCTCAACATGAGTAGTCATTAGGAAAATTCAAATTAAAACCACAATGAGATACCAGTGCACACCCAGAAGAATGGCTAAAATTAAAAACACTTGCCTTGCCAAGTGTTGGTGAGGGTATGGATCAAAGACATGTAACAGGAATGTAAAATGAGACAACCTCTTTGCAAAACAGTCTGTCAGTATTTTTAAAAGTTAGACGTACACCTATCATATGACCAGTTCCATTCTTAGGTATTTGCCCAAGAGAAACAAAGCTATGCCCACACAAAGACTTACACATAAAATGTTCACAGCAGCTTAATTTGTAATACACAAATACTAGAAATCATCCAAATATGTTCATCAACAAGTGAATGATAAACAAATGTTGGCATATCCAAATAATGGAACAATACTCGATAATAAAAAGAATGAAGTACTGACCAACAAAAATGGATAAATCTCAAATTAAGTAGAGTAGACAAAAATAAAAGAGTACATACCTTATGACTTCATTTACATAAAAATTCTACAAAATGTAATCTATGGTTATAGAAACCAGAACAGTGGTTGCCTGTGTATGGGAGAGGGGATGAAGAAATGAGGGTGGCAGGGAAGGATGGATTACAAATTTAGGGGAATGATGGGTATGTTCATTCTTGAATGTGGTGATGGTTTCAAAGATGTACACATAGATCAAAATATATCACATTACTCAATTATTACATGTCAACTATACCTCAATAAAGTTGTGTAATAAAATCTATCTTGATCTAAGAAGGTGTTTTTCCTTACTGTATAATAAGAGTAGAATCTGTGACACAGACTATTTGTAAACTCAATTTGATTTACTTAATTTTCAGGTCATAAAACTGAAACACACAGCTAATATTCAATATGAATAAAGCACTTAAAATATAATAAACTATTTACTGAGAGCCCACCACGTGTTTCAGCCCCCTACACTCAAGGTACTACTTAAGAAGAAAAGGTAAAAGGACTTGAGAAATGTATTTTTATACTTCAACTTAATTGGAAGGATATAAAATTCTCAAACAATAAGGTAGCCTAAAAGAAAACCAGAAAGTCTGTGAAGAAGGGAAGGGAAAAATAAAAGTCAAGTATAAGGAATCATGTATAAATACATCAATCATACAGGGGTTGGAGACAGAAGGGAAGGGAAGACTCAGATCTCTACCATACGCCAAAAAGAAAAGTTCTGGAATAAATTTATAAACACCAAAACCCAGAAAAGAAATGGAAGAGAATATATCTAAGCATAACTCATATCCTAGAATCCAACAATGAAAGCACTGTCAGGTTTGAATTCATTAAAATTTAAAACCTCTACAGTTGACCTTTGAACAATGTGGAGGCTCCACACATAACCTGCAGTAAGTCCTCTGTATCTGCAGTTCTGCATCCTCGGATTCAACCAACCTTGGATCGTGTAGTACTGCAGTGTGCATTTACTGAAAAAAACCTGCATGTAAGAGGGCCTATGCAGTTCAAACCGGTAATTTCAAGGGTCAACTGTATATGGTGGAGATGTCAACATGTTCGGCAGCCAAAGAGATAACATCCATTAATTCAGCCAACTTTCAGTGACTAGTATGCCGGTGTGGGGACAGAATGGTAAATAAGACAAAGTTCCTACCCTCAGGATTTTTTATGTGAGCTCCATAATAAAAAATAAAACAAAAAGTATGGGCTTCCCTGGTGGCACAGTGGTTAAGAATCCGCCTGCCAATGCAGGGGACATGGGTTTGACCCCTGGTCTGGGAAGATCCCAAATGCCGTGGAGCAACTAAGCCTGTGCGCCACAACTACTGAGCCTGTGCTCTAGAGCCTGCGAGCCACAACTACTGAGCCCATGCACCTAGAGCCTGAGCTCTGCAACAAGAGAAGCCACCGCAAATGAGAAGCCTGCGCACCGCAATGAAGAGGAGCCCCTGCTCGCTGCAGCTAAAGAAAGCAGCGCGAAGCAACAAAGACCCAACACAGCCAAAAATAAATAAATGAAATAAATTTTTAAACAATAAAACAAAAAATAAAGCAATCAGCAATAGGAAAACGAACAACAGATAAGAACAAGTAAATCAATCAATAAAAAACAAAGGATCAGTAATTTTAAAAAGTTCATTTCAGTAATGAAAGAGATGCAAATTTAAATAAAACACTTCTACCTATGAAAATAGCAAAGGAGATTAATACCCAGTAATGACAAGGCTAAGGGGAAAAGAGATGCACTCATGCATTATGGGAAAAATACAACCATATTTTAAACCATATTTTAATCCTGTAGTAACAGCTACTAAAATTTTAAATCTGAATATTCTTTGCCCCACCACAATTCCACAATTAGAGGTTTACCTTATGAAAATGCTATTCAAGTATGCCAAGATATATACTGTTAGTAGTAGGGAAAAATTTGAAATAACATAAATGATCATTAATAGGGCATACTTAAATTTTGGATCACACATACAATGCAATTCTGCAGCCATTAAAGAGGATGCAGTAGAGCTATATACATTGATATGGAAAGTTTTTTTTTAAAAAAAGAAAGTAGGAAAAAAGCAAATTTCAAAGCATTATATTATAGTACTCCATTTTTGAAAAAAATTTGGTTTAAAAGATCAAAGGTTGGGCTTCCCTGGTGGCGCAGTGGTTGAGAGTCCGCCTGCCGATTCAGGGGACACGGGTTCGTGCCCCGGTCCGGGAAGATCCCACATGCCGCGGAGCAGCTAGGCCCGTAAGCCATGGCCGCTGAGCCTGCGCGTCCAGAGCCTGTGCTCCACAATGGGAGAGGCCACAACAGTGAGAGGCCCGTGTACCACCAAAAAAAAAAAAAAAAAAAAAAAAAAAGATCAAAGGTTATAGAAGCAAAAGAATGTAACATACTGTAGAGAAAGATAAATCTCTACTAGTAGAACTAGATTATCCAAGAAATTAAGGTTCCTAATTTTCTGGTAGAGGGCAATGAACAAGGAAGACAACTTTTGAGGTTCTGATGACATCTATTTACTTCTCCATAAACTGAACATATTCATGAGCACTCAAAAATTTGCATTCAAGTTTAAGCAGTATAGTGACTTGAGAAAAGCTGGGATTATCCTGGTCTAGGTTAAGAGCCCTGTTTTGATAAGTAATTTCATTCTAAAGTGCCCAGAATCCTTTATTGCTAAATATCAGGAGACAGAAAGAATCTAATTAGTGCTCTCTGAAATGAGAGGGGTGATTAGCAAGCACTAAAGAGATCAGGTGTAATCACGGTTACCTACAGAGAGATCACTACCTCCATATTTGCAGATTCAGAAAAAAACCCGAAATCTTGACTAGATCTCTAAAACTCTGACATCGTAGAAGAAATAAGAATTACAGTTGATCTTCATTACTCCTGGATTCTGTATTTGCAATTTGCCCACTCCTTCAAATTTATGTGTAATTCCCAAATCAATTCTTACAACGATTTCACAGTCATTCACAAATATGCGCAGAGTAGTAAAAATTGGAGTTGCTCAAGTTTCCAGCTGAGGTCCAACAAGGCAACACTCTTTCTTCTTGTTGCAGCTCTCACAATGTAAACAAGTATCTTTTTCACTATTTAGTGCCACAGTTTTTGCATTTTTGTGCTTTCTAAGTGATTCTGATGTATAAAATGGCCCTCAAGTGTAGTGCTGAATGCAAGGCTGTGTGATGTACCTTAGATAAAGCATCCTTCAGGCACAAGTTACAGGGCTGCTGGCCATGAGTTTAATTTTAATGAGTGACAATATACATTAAACAAGGTGTCTTTAAATAGAAACACACAAAACAGCTTAAGTATTGATCAGCTGACAAAAATGTTACCACCAGAGGTTCATAGGAACCTAACTCTTTATTTCCTCTGGGAGTAATGGTTCAGTATTTGCTAACTCAGGTAGTTATATAGAACATAACTACAGCGAATAATGAGAATCAACTATAATTGGAAAAGGTGGTAATTTGAATTTTTCTCCAGTCACAACTCCTGATGAAGTTCAAGACTAGGATTTCAGGCTCCTAGCAAGGGAAACTGCAACCTCACAAAAGGAAGACTCTGTTGTAAGATTTGGAAAGAAACTAGATTAAATTACACAAAGGGTGCTAAGGAAAACATCTGGCAGATTAAATATAGCAATAATGCTTAGTTTAAAAATAGCAGCGTTGACATGGGAGGAAATGAACTTAATGCACCAAGTGTTAAGTTCATATGAGTTAACAAATGGAAGTTTCGATTGATAAAGGAAAACACAATTACAAAGGTACATACACATCTGTTGAACTGTGGTGGGAAGGAATTCATGTCCTCATAGCAACAGAGAGATGCAGCTTGTTCAAATTAAACAGATCTAATAAGTAAAAGATTATACCTGAAGGTAATAAGCCTAGAACCTGAGGATGGAAAGACTAAGGCCAAATATTAGGAAGAAGACAAAAAGTGAGAGAAAGGGGAGAATGTTAGTTCAAAACAAAATGACCACCACAGTGTGATGTAGAAAAGAATGACACATTCAAAGTCAGGGGACTTACATTTTACAGTTCTGTGCTCTACCACTAAGCAGCTCTACCACTTAATAACTGCCCTTAAGAAAAGAAGATGTTTAGGGGCTTCCCTGGTGGCGCAGTGGTTGAGAGTCCGCCTGCTGATGCAGGGGACACGGGTTCGTGCTCCGGTCCGGGAGGATCCCACATGCCGTGGAGCGGCTGGGCCCGTGAGCCATGGCTGCTGAGCCTGCGTGCCCAAAGCCTGTGCTCCGCGGTGGGAGAGGCCACAGCGGTGAGAGGCCCGCGTACCACAAAAAAAAAAAAAAAAAAAAGAAAAAGAAAAGAAGATGTCTTTTTGCAAAGCTGAGTCACTAACATCTAAACTAGTTAATCTTACACTTTTCTTAAAAACATAACATTTTTTAGATGAACATGCTTATTAAATAATACAGCACCATTAAAAAAAATTCTATCACCCAGCATAACTACCATTATATCACATTCATATTGTTAATATAAAAAATAAATAGGAATCAAAATGGACTGAACTATACATGCTTCTTTAATTTGATTTAATAAAAGGAAAAATGAAAAACTAATGGAACTATATAGACCTTCAAACTTTTTTTTCTTTTTCTTTTGCTACAAAAGATTTTCTAAAATCCCTCTAAGTTTAAGAGAAGTTCTAAAACACATTAAAGGTTAGAGTCTTTATAGTTTTAACTGCATGCTTCACTTTTAAACTTGACTCCCTATAATAAAACAGAAAGAGATCATCGTTTTACATTTCTTCCCAACGAGTCATTACATTACTTCTGTCAAAATTACAAACGCATATACCATTTCACCTACAAATATATCAGCAGAAATACAAAATAACCTACAAGGTTATTCACTACAACACTGTTTGTCACAGACTGACCATCAGTACTGTACCACGGAAATAAATTACAGTAACATGTGATAGAACATTATGGAGCTAAAAACATATAGGAAAGCTATCTATATACTTATTTAGAAATCGCTCTAAAACATGTTACATTAAAAAAAAGAGCACAGTGCAGAAATATGTGTATAATATACTACCTTTTGAATTAAAAATAAGGTATGGAATAAGAATCTATGTTGTATATGCACAGAAGGATTCCAAAGGGATGCAAAAGAAATTAATAAAGCTGTACGTGAATGGCCACATGCCTGTGCATGCTAGGAGGTTTAACAGGGGGATGAGAGACTTCCACTGTATACTTTTTTATATTCTCAAATGTCCCCTCTTCCTAAGATGTGGTTAACTCTGCCTTCCTCTGACTAACATCATTAACTCAGGAGTCAGCTATTCTAAGGATGCTTTCCATGATTTCCCCTGTTTAAGACAATCTTAAAGATGATAAATGGTTCAAGCTTTCTCCCCTGTATTTATCATGGTTTGATAATTACCTTATTGTGGGAATTTCCTCCTATAGCCTGCTGGATTCCTGAAATCTTATATCCCATCAGAAGTTTCAGAATAAATGAATGAATGAGTGACATGTAAGTGATTCCAATGAGTTCATGATGGCCTCAGAGCCACCATTCAGTATCTGTTATCTCTACTTGGGTTTCCCTCCTCCCCTGTTTACCCACCCCCACTATGAACTTCCATATAGCAGACACCAGGGTTGTCCAGGGGGTGGGGGGGGGGGCAGATGCACAAGCTGATAACATAACTAAAGCTACCTGACTCTGGAGCTACACTTCTCACATTACCAAAACAGAGCCAAATATAATATTTAATTTTTTAAAAAAATCAGAAGTATTTGATCCAGAATTTGAGAGACATGGTCTATCACTCTCCTATGGAAAAACAGTAAGAGTGAATACAGATTACTTTCATGATAAACTCAAGCTTTCAAAATGTTGGAAAATGTCACAAAGTAGAAAAGACTAATATGCAGCCTACAGCCAGGGCACCTGATTCAAAGATCATTTAATGACCAAGGAGTCCAGACCCAAGCCCCTATTTCCTGGAAGGTTCCTGGATGTGGCTCTGGTTAGTACATTCTCCTTGCCCTACACTGCTACTTCAAGAGCCTGGAACAAGTAGTTGTTCTGGAATACAGATGTATCTCAAAACCAGGTAACCAGTGTTGCGCCCATACAATGAAAAAGCAATAAGACCACCACCAAATGAGGAATCTGAGAGTTGTTTGGTATCTGCAGATTCTTTAAGCAGAATTTTCAAATCTGTGCACATCTGGATTTCAGTTTCCTATAACAAGAGAGTAATTTGTTGTTGACCAATCATCCCACTGGGGGAAAGAAAAACTAGGTAAAAATAGAAGAACCCCCCCCGCCCCAAAATGAGCTCAAAAGCAATGGAGGACTACAGAGGCAGCAAAGATGTGAGAGACAAAGAACCTGGAGGAAAGGGAAGCAAACAGAAGTAATGAGCGAGACACATCCCACCACATTACTTCTGGAAGAATATGTTAAATCACAAGCAGTAATGAGCGAGACACATCCCACCATGTTACTTCTGGAAGAATATGTTGAATCACAAGCAGCAGAAGCAAGAAGATGAGGTGAAAGCTGGGGCTGAAAGACTGAGTTGTTGAGCACAACTTTAAGTCCTCTTACACATTTGGGAAGACAAAATGGGAACTGAAGAACCACCAAGTAATTAGACTCTGTTAACCATCAAGATTCCAGTTGGTATCTATAAATGGAATAGGGTTGACCCTGCAGTAAGTCAACTCTTACAACCACTGAACACCAGGCTTAAATGAGATGAATGAATCCCTGATTAGATTAGGGTCACCCACCCATTCCTTTCACAACTGCCTGACAAACACAGAAGCAAATTCACTCCTAAGAAAGAGAATACCATCCAGACCATCAAATTATTCTACCAATTCATATATAATTGCTAGTATTTAATAAAAATTGTAAGACCAAGGGAGTGAAAAACAGAAGAAAAAGAGAAACAACAAAACAGAACCCCTAGGAGATTCAGATACTGGAGTTACCAAACACAATTTTTTTTTAAAATTGATATAGACTTATATTTTCAGCAAGATAGAGTAATATGGACTGGATTTACCCTCCCACCTAAAACAACGAAAAAACCGGACAAATATATGAAAAATTGAGTTTCAGACACTGGACACCAGGCAGCACAGGACAGTGATCGTTGATACATGGGGAACAAACAAGGTGAGCCCTTAAGACTGTTCCAGTTTACTGCTACAGTTTCCAGAAAGTAATGCAGGGAGACAGAAACCAGGTGGAGTCTGGCGATATTATGTAAGTTGAGGAGATAAAGCTGAGAGTCCAAAGATGCCAAGGTGGCTATAGTTCACAGGGCAGAGGGCCAGAAAGGAGAGACTAAACAGATAGAAAGCTCTGGAGATCTGAAGAGAATACTCCCACCCACCCACCCTAAACAGATAGAAAGCTCTGGAGATCTGAAGAGAATACTCCCACCCACCCAGCCACTTTATCACAACTGGGAGGAATTTAGTGCAATTCAGTAATGAGTGCAAAGTGTCCACAGTAAGTCTGAAAGTAGTCTGGGCCCCAGAGATTCTCCAAACTCAGCAGCCAAGGCCCCACACTGAGAAAAAAAAGCTCCAAAAATGGAAATAAAATTAAATAGGATAGGTATAAAAAGAGATGAAGGGAAAAAAAGGTCCAGATAAAAATGAGAGAAGGGAACAGAACCAGAAAGTTTCAGAAAACAATTTCCCACATTGTGAACACTCTGCAAACAAACAAAACACAGAAGAGGGAGCTCGGAAGTTAGAAAAAGTATCCTGAATCACAACTAGAAGTTCAGAAAAACTAAATTTAAATAAAAATGAACAACAGAAAAGTTTTAAGGTCAAATCCCGTAAAAGTAGTTATATATTTTTAAAAGATAGTATAAGAAAAAAGAGTGTAAGGACTAGAATAACTCCCTATAGGCAACAAAAACATAACACAAACACACTCCAAAAACTATCACCTACAATTTCAAAATGAGCTGAAAGGTATTAAGAAATGATAATGCAATAAAAGAACATAAATCAGATTTAGAAAAACTCAGTAAAGGAAAACTAAACTACAAAGAACTTAATAATGCATAACCACACAAGAGAACACTTTTAGAAAAGAGAAAAATTTTTTTAAATCACAAAGGAAAAAATAAAAAAGGATTAAAAAACCAATCACTTTCTTATATACCAGAGATAAACAAATGGAATTTGACATTAAAAACACAATACCATTAGCACCTCCCAAAATGAAATATTTAGTTATAAATCTAACAAAATATGCACATGCTCTATATGAGGAAAACTGTAAAACTCTGATGAAAGCTATCAAAGAACTAAATAAATGTAAAGATATTCCATGTTCCTGAATAGGAAGACTCAACTTTGTCAAAATGTCAGCTCTTCTCAATTTATCTATAGATTCAATGCCATCTCAACTAAATGCCCAGCAAATTATTTTGTGGATACTGACAAACTAATTCTAAAGTTTATATAGAAAGGAAAAAGATACAGAATAGCCAACACAAAATTGAAGGAGAGAACAAAATTTGGATGCTATCTGACTTCAAGACTTACCATAAAGTTACAGTAATCAAGGCTGTGGTATTGGCAAAAGAACACATAAATAGATCCATGAAACAGAGCCCAGAAATAGACCCACATAAATACAATCAACTGATCTTTGACAAAGGAGCAAAGGCAATGCCATGGAGAAAACTCATTTCAACAAATGGTGCTGAACAACCAGACATCCACAAGCCAAAAAAAACAAAAAACAAAAAACTAACCTTACACTCTTCATAAAAATTAACTCAAAATAGATCATAAAACCAAACATAAAACACAAAACCATAAAACTCCTAGAAGATAACACAAGAGAAAATCTACATGATTTGAGTTTGCAATGACTTTACAAACACCACCAAAAGCACAATCTGTGAAAGAAATAATTAGTAAACTGGACTTTATTGAAATTAATAACTTCTGCTCTATGAAAGACACTGTTACGAGAATGAGAAGACAAGTCACAGGCTGGGAGAAAACACTTGCAAAGACATAGCTGATAAGGAACTGTTATCTAATTTATACAAAGAACTCTTAAAACAAGAAAACAAACAACCCAATTAAAAAATGGGCAAAAGACCTGAACAGACACTTGCCCAAAGAAGATACGTACACAGTAAATAAGCATATGAAAAGATGCTCTTAGTCATATGTCATCAGGGAAATAAAATAACGAGATACCACTACACATACCCATTAGAATGGGCAAAATCCAGAATAACAATGTCAAATGCTGGAGAGGATGTACAGCAATAGGAACTCTCATTCATTGCTAGTGGAAATGCAAAACGATACAGCCATTTTGGAAGACAGTTTGGCAGGGTTTTTTTTTTTTTACAAAATTGAACATATTCTCACCATATGATCCAGCAATCGTGCTCCTTGGCATTTACCCAGGAGTTGAAAACTTACATACACACAAAAACCTGCATGTGGACATTTATAGCGGCTTTATTCATAATTGCTGAAACTTGGAAGTAACCAAGATATCCTTCAGTAGGTGAATGGATAAACTGCGATACATCTAGACAATGGAATATTACTTAGCACTAAAAAGAAATGAACTATCAAGCCATGAAAAGACATGGAGGAACTTAAACTCACATTACTAAGTCAAAGAACCCAATCTAAAAAGTCTACATACTGTTTGATTCCAAGGATGTGGCATTCTGGAGAAGGCAAAACTATGGAGACAGTAAAAAGATCAGTGGTTGCCAGGGGTTCAGGGGGAGCAAAGTAGGAAAGAACAGGCAGAGCACAGAGGATTTTCAGGGCAGTGAAACTATTCTGTATGATATGACAATGGTGGATACGTGTCATTATACATTTGTCTAAACCCCAAAATGTACAACACCAAGAGCGAATCCTAATGTAAACTATGAACTTTGGGTGATAATGACGTGTCAATGTAGGTTCATGGATTGTAACAGATGCACCACTCTGGTGGGGGATGTTGACAGTGGAGGGGTCATGCACTGTACTTTATGTCAAAGGTGCCTGTAAACCGAAAACTGCTCTAAAAAATAGTCTAGTAAAAAAAAAAAAAATTAAAAATCAGCAGTTGCGAGGGGCTGAAAGTGGGGGGAGGGTCTACCTACAATGGAGCAGGGGAAGTTTTCTGGGGGGAATGAAACCATTCTATATTGTAATTGTGATGGTGGTTACACGACTCTCTGTCTGTACTTGTACAAGAATGGTACAACAGTAAGGGACTGAACTTACTGTACTTTTAAAAAATTTTTTTATTTTTTTTTAATTTTTTTGCGGTACGCGGGCCTCTCACCGCTGTGGCCTCCCCCATCGCGGAGCACAGGCTCCGGATGCGCAGGCCCAGCGGCCATGGCTCACGGGATCCTCCCGGACCAGGGCACGAACCCACATCCCCTGCATCGGCAGGCGGACTCTCAACCACTGCGCCACCAGGGAAGCCCTGTACTTTATTTTTAAAAGTGATTCTGAGACAAATATGGAAATACTCAAATTCAGAGAATAAATCTCTCTGAAAGAAAAATTAAAGCAAGGGATCAGAACAAATACTAAAATTATAATCCAAGGAAACTTTCCTGAAATTAAAAGAGAAAAAATTGAAACTACACACTGAAAGAGTATATTATACCTGAGAATATCAAGGCAGAACAACCTATACCAAAATATATTCAAGTAAAATTACTTATTTTAAGGGGAAAAAATCCTTTGGGCAAATCACTAATAATGAAAAAAAAATCACACTGTCATCAAGCCTACAGCAAAACTGGGGTAACATATTTAAGACACTTAAGGAAAGAATTCACATTCCCTTAATCCCAAGGAATTTCATTAAACCAAACTGACTCTCAAATATAAACTCTCAAATGAGTTTCTTGCAAGTTGTTATCAACTTGCAAGAAACTCAGAATATTGTTCCCATGAGCCCTTTCTAAGGAAACATCTACAGAACAAGCTTCCAGAAAACCAAAATGATTAGGAAACAAATGAACTGGTAGGAGGTACTGAATATATAGTTACTTGCAAAACTAATTCTAAATGGGAGGGTTTATGCAAGTTAAATGGGAAAGCTGATAGTATGTAATGGCTACATACTATGACAATGTAGATTAAGTACAGCTATTTAATTGGGCAGGTGGATAAAAACTCATATTACTGGCGGTATTTTTAGTTCTGTTATTGTAAGATTATTGTGTAATATGGGATAAAGCAATTAAGTAATTATGGGATACTCAAACTCCAGCATCCCATGACCCTGAGAACTGGGACTCTCAGTATGAAAGAAGATATAGATGTAATTATAAAAAAGGTTAATTAAAACTCCTGTTATTCTGAATTTGAGTCAAAAATAGTATATTTTCTTAAGATATTTTAATTTTAAATATACAAATATATTTTATAGCTTTAAAGATATTTTATCATAAAAGTACGTATATATTTTTTATCACATCTTTCATCATAAATGTATATAACCACATACATATATGTCAAATTTCCTAGCACTGTCCAGTGAAAAGACCTACAATGACCAACCCAGTAGCAATGAGCACTCCTAGCAATAGATATTATGGTCTTGAAATAGCATTTCCAAGTAAAACAACCAATTCTTCCTTGGGAAAAAATGACATACTTCATGTTTGAGGCAGGAAATACAAGATGAGGCAAGAAAATCTTGCCATTTAATCTTTCCAGATAGCAAGGAAACTACCAAAGACAACTAAGGTTACATCAAAGAACCCAGAAGTCATTTAATGAATCTCTCCCATTTGCCAACAGCAGGACAATTTTAAGCAACAAAGTAAGAGTAATCATGACAACTCATGGCGTATGTTTGAAACCAAAATATACTAGTTAATAATGATACTTTAAAAATCTAATTGGTCACCCTCAAAGGACAATAGTTTATCCTGAAAACTAGTAAATAAAAGGAAAGAAATAAGCATTCTTTTCTGCCTTTCCTATACAAATTGTACCTTGAGTAATCAATTAGTAAATGAGGGAGTAAATCAACTATACTCCAATATAAAATAAAAATTAAATTTTAAAAAAATGAAGGAAATTATCTCTTTACAGATGCAGCTCACGTAATTAAAAAAAAGACAGAATACCGCTATTTTGCAACCCTCAAAGAATTAATGGCTCTAGGCACTGCACTGAACATCAGTAGGAAAGAAGGCCTTTTTACCTTATCTGCCTCCTGAAGTAAAAGGACAATACCACATACACAACACAACCTTCAGTCCTGTCAAGGGTCTTAAATTCTGAGTCTGATCAAGCCTCTGCATCCTGCTGCCCATATGGATGAGAAATATGTTGAAATGCATGTAGCAAAATATAGACTGTGGGGTAACAACAGGTCAAACTGCTCAGGTTCAACAGATAAGTTGTAAAGAAAAGGATGGAGGGGGAACATGTAAATTAAGACACATCAAATAAAAAAGGGGAGGACTAAACTAAAATGCTTAGGTGTACATAACTTGGTGTTAAAACTATAAGGAAACGAGTGATTACTATAAAAGTCAGGGTAACAGTTACTCTTGGGGAGCAGGGAAGGGCTTATGATTGGCTGTGGTGTGGAAGGGGTTCTGGGATAAGTGAAAAACTTCTAATTCTTGACCTGTGTATTATAAGGCTTCTGGCCTTATAATAATTCACTAATATATCTGTGTGGTTTTCTTGAGGATTTTTTTTTTTTTTTGACTGCAGCACGCAGCTCTTTGGGGGGTGGGGTGGGGGAATCTTCGTTCCCCAACCAGGGACTGAACCCGGGCCCTCGGCAGTGAGAGCTCAGAGTCCTAATCACTGGACAGCCACGGAATTCCCGGTTTTCTTTATCTCTGTTTCATTTTACAATAAACAAGGTTTTCTTTAAAAAGTAAATGATTAATAGTCATTTGGCTTATCTGATTACCTCCAAATGGCACAAGGATCTAACCACCCATCTCCCTAGAACCAGAAGAGTATATTAGATTACTGCAGGTCCAGGATTCAATGACCTCAAATCCCTGGAACTTTATATCACAGATCTTAAGGAACTGATGCTAGAGCATATTCATGAAATAACTGTCTTAGCATGAAATGAACTCAGCCTTGAAAATTTCTACACACAGGAGTTTATGTATTAGGGATTGACTAAGACAATAAAGTGACCTTCCTGATAGTGGCTTTAATTATAAGGTCTTGTTCCACAGACCTATTCAATCAATAGTTTATCCTCCATGATACTTGGTAAAGATAAGACTTTGTTAAGAATGTTACTTTAGAGGAATCTCTCCTCTTCCTTCCTATCTTGTACACAGATTTCTTCCCAAAGTTTAGAGTAAGCAGAGAACAGTGACTCAAAATTGCCAAGGAGTTCCCAACATGAGGTAGAGGGAGGAGAGAGTGAAGAATCCCCTTAACCTCAGACATACAATCTCACTGACCCAAGTGAGCACTTCCTAGATTACCTAAACTTTCTAGAAGCAAAGGACTTGTAATTCAAAAACTGCTAATACAGACTGAAAAAAAAGAAAAATATAGTTAAATACCAATGCGGCAGAAATTAAAAGGGGAAGTTGGAGTGGTGACTGCCTGTGCTTCAAAGGCTCCCCTGACATAGAAAATCAAATTTGACAGGAGAGGCAAAAGAAGAGAGAAATTTCACTCTCCATCACACCATACCAGCTCTCCAAAAATCGAAGAGGGAGAAAAGGAGAGACCCATGTGGGCACCGACCTCTACTATGGCTGCAGAGGAGGGTGTTTAGGTTTACTCAATAGATTAATCAGAACTTTTAAGCTGACAAGGGAGAAATACTATCATCATTACTTCCTTTTTGCTTTCTGCATAGCACCCTTCTGCTTAGACTTGGCAGTTATATTTTGTCTATTAGTTATTTACACTGGTTTATTCCCTTCTTCTCACTCCCTAATATGCCATAAGCTTCAGAATGAAAGAGGATATGTTTTTTTCATCTATATATTTTCCATATGCCTAGTATAGCACCTGGCAAAATGTTTTACAAATAGCATATACTCAGTATGTTTGCTGCATTAATTAAAAAAGAAAAATCAAGGGCAGTCAGGTGAAAGAAGAGAAAACTTGATCTGTATTATTTCAGAAGGCAAAACCAAGACAAACTAGAAGGAAAGTATGGGGAGGCCAACATGAACACAAACTTTCTTTAGCACTGGTTGCCTTGAGAAGTAATAATGTCCCTTTGCCACTTTTGAAGATTGAATTAAAGGCAGAAGGGAACTTTGAGAGCTGTTCCAATCGCTTTTAAGATTTTGTTTCTGAATAAGGCTGTCCCCAGAGACTAAGACTGAAAAAGCAAATGAAGAAAATAAGGAGAAACAAATCTATCCCAGAACCTATAATAGAACCGGCATTTCCCACTTCATTGGAAACCTGTAATTTGATAATGTAAAAGCTCTATCCTACTTTATTAGAGAATTAAGTATCAGAACAAACCTTTGTACACTAGGCATTTCACATGTGTTATTTTCATTCCATCCTTGATATTATTATCCCCATTTTATAAAAGGACACTGATAGTGAGAGAATAAGCAATGAATGGGTTTTGAACTTTGACACAAACCATGTTCTTTCTACTGAAACTTCCAGCTTCTAAGATAAATTAGCACTGGTAAAACATAACATTGCTTTCCTTGTGTATTAGCATTAGAAAACAATTTTCTACCATATCTTAACTTCCATGCCATAAATTTTTGCTTGCATGTCTTACCACTTATTTCAAGCTCCACCCAATGTGATTTCTTTCCATTTGCTGCTTCCTCAGAGGACATAATTGTGTACATCCTCCGAGGGTCAGGGGGCTCATATTTTTCTTTGGGCATGCCTGTTGAATTAAGAAAAGAAACCAATCAATACCCAGAAGAATCAAATAACTGAAAATAACATCTTTTTTAAAAGTAGACACCCATATTATATCTCTAAACACAATTTCCCACTAAAAGGAACTAGGAGCTCCTTGGAGAAATGGAGGATTTCACGTCTGAGATAGGAAAAATACAAACAAGCCTGGACACTAAGAAAGATGCTGTGGCTGTGAAGGACACAGGAGCCAGCTTGAAGAGGTCCCACTGGCCACAGACATGACAATCTGAACATCAAAAGAAAGACTACATTTCAAACTGCATGAATCCAAAACTTTAACAGGAGAAAAAAAAAATGCAGTCACCCGAAAATTGGAAAATAAAGGGAAAGAATCAAGCATTTATCCTGCATTTCTGGCAGAAACTAGATGAGGAAATGTTCTTAACAGAATTCTAGCTAATAAATGTAAAAAGAGTTACATAATTAGAAAAAACACTATTTCACAATCTCTAATGAAAAAATGGATGACCATCAACGGTTAATAGAAGTATTAGGTGAAAAAAATCCAATGAAAAAATTTTAAATAGATAGCTCAGGCTGTAAGACCTCAACCCAAGGATCGATCTCAGTATTAGGACAACTAGACTTACATGCCAACACTATGTATGCCCTTGCCCCTTCATGCAAAAAATTAAAAGTAAAATTGAACCTGAATCAAATCAGCCTCTCTAGATCTAGTACCAGTTTACACTAAGTAAGGGAGACAGAGGAACATGTTAAAAATAACACGAGGCACAACAATGTGAATATACTTAACACTACTGAACTGTACACTTAAAATGATTATTAAGATAGTAAATTTTGTTATAATTTTACCATGATTAAAAAATTTTTTCTTAATTTTAAAATAATGCCACAAGAATACAGCCAGCCAGACACAGACCATGGAAAGTTCAATATGACAGAAGACCCAGTTTCTTCAACACATGAATGATATGAAAAAGGAGTAGTAAGAGGAAGTTGATATTAAATGACTTAAGAGGCACAACAATCAAATGAAATGTATAGACCTTGTTTGGGTCTGATCTGACCAAATCAAGTGTAAAAAACATTTTTGAGAATTGGACAAATTTGAAGAAGAACTAAACCTAAGTTGATATTGGGACTATTGTTCATTTTGCTTGTGGTTATTTTTTAAATTCTTATTCTTATAGAAACATTCTGAAATATTCAGGTGAAATGAAATCTCACTTCCTTGCATATTCTCCCAAACGCCTTGCTCCAGTCTCACTTCACCTTATGTGTTTGGATAAGCCATAATCTGCTTTAACCAAGTCTCTACCTACTCTGGATACCTACACAGCTAAATAAAGCTGGAGAAAAACCTACCATCATGTGAATTTAAAGTAAGCCAGTCAGCAATCACTTACGTCAAATGGACTTACTGTTGAACGGGTTCGATGTTTTAGTTTTACAAGAAGAAAAGTTATGGAGATGGATGGTGGTGAAGGCTGCACGACATTATGAATGTATTTAATACCACTGAATGCTACACTTAAAAATGGTTAAGATGGTAAATTTTATGTTATGTATATTTTCTACAATAAAAAAAATGGAAAAAAGTTAAAGCAACTTTCATTATGCTATGCTGCTCCTCTAATGATGAGAAGTAGAGCTATCTTTCAAACATAGAAATGGTTTTGACCATGTAGTCAAAACACAGGAGATAAGTAATCCTGAAAAGCTTTTTGAAGAAAGTAAAAATATAAATGGTGAGACTAATCATCTGTATAAGAAACAGCACGTTTTTGTTTTGTCAAATACTGTTAATAAAACTGTTCTCCTACACGTTAATTTCTCCAAAACAGAAATACAGTGCCTGAAGTTTTTAGACTAATACAAAAAATACCTAACAGAGAAAGCTATACAGTCAAGAACTGTTCCTGTTCCATCTAGAGGACAATATGGTGAAGCAAGTGCCCATTCTGAATCATATGAATATACCAGTAATAACAAAATGCTGTGTAAGGTTACCAGAGCTTGATGACAACATCCCTTAAGATTCCTTAAGATCACCCAAATGCCACTATTCTGACTAGATTTTACTTACGACCGTGTGATCTTCACTGGCTTTTCCAAACAGAATTTAATAATGGTAAGCTGCTCTCTCCAGCTGAGGTTAGTATTTTGAGTTACTATTAATTATTAATCATTTGACTTCTTAGTGAAAGTTCAGAAGTCTGATTTACCTCTCTCATGTGAGCTTATTTAGTGTGAATCAATGTCCGGAGTTTGATCACACTTCAGAGAATAAATACAAGTATTACTGAACTGAAATCTGAAATCCAAGCCCTAGACCTGGGGTCATTCCATCAAAGAGTCATGATTTCTGCCTAAGCGGCCAACCATGCCCTTTCTTGGTTTTCATGACATATGATGTGTTGCCTTAAAATTTAAGAGACAGCTCATTACTTGAAAGCAGTGAGGAGATCTTCTTTATTTTCCAAATCCCTGACAGTGCAGATTAGGAAGTGGGGGGAAAAAAGAATATGATAGAATAAAAGAAACGGCAGCAAATTAGACAATCAAGCCCTTCTGAGGAGCCTATCTGCCCAGTGAGCAACCCCACCCATTTTTCTTGGAGTCCAACCGAACATAGTATTGGAAACTAGGTAGAGAAAAGGATATAAGAATACAAACAATTTAGGATTTTTCCCAAGGCTTGAAATCAACAAGCAGATCTTACTCTCTAAAAAATACAGTATGCCACTGCAGATTACTACCTAAAAAGAATAAAATGTTTCCAAAAGAGGCTTGAAAACTGTCAAGTAGAATTAAAAGACTTTTAAAAAATAGGTAGGCCAGAGTCAGCAGGTATACAGCCCCTGACTATTCAATCTCTAATTCCTCCAGTCCAGTGCCAAACATCACTACTGATCCTGGCAGCATAAAATCTGTCCCTGATCTAGATCTCAGAGAAACAGTTTTTCAGTATCTTAGAATAATTATTTACCTTAAAGAAATACAGGACATTATTTACCAGCAGAGAAAGATATGCTTTCATTATTAAACATTTTATGAAATGGCTTAAAAAATACACAGGGGAGGGGGGTAAGAGGGAAGACGCAGGGGGGCGCAGGGCGGGGGAGAGACGATAAGTGCAAGTCAGCCACCATTTGAGGCAGCTTTTAAACTAAGAAAATTGGTACTAAAGAGAAAGATTTAAGTCTTTATCCTTTCAGTGGGTACTGTAAATAGTCATCAAATAGCCCCAGGTGAAAACGTGTCCTATTTTACAAAAGAATAAATGAAGAATTAAAGAATTAATAAAAAAACAAAAACAACATCATTTCATAATTCCTAATGAGCCTTTTTAAAACAGGATTTATAAACTGGGTTAAAACCATTAGATGAATCATTGGCACTGGCATAATGCTAAGGTAACACCACCACCCAGATTGTTTTTTAATTATAGGGTAGAAAATGTTCGAGAGAGGAATAAACTGTTACCCCCTTCATCAATCTTCCCAACACTAATGGAGGCAGAACCAGATACTGTGGGTCTTCGGATCTGACAGAATATGAAATACACACCAACAATGTTTATGTTGATTAAGAGCTAGAGGAACTAGCCAGATGACACCAAAGAAGCAACTGGAATGCAGGACTTTCTGCAGGGTAAATGGTCTGCTACCTTTAACAAGCTGGTGTCAGGACTATTCTAGACTTAAAGAGAATTAAGGGATATATAGAATGAGATGCAATGAATGGTCCCTATATAGGATCCACAAATCTGCAACAAAGGACATTCTGCGGACTGTTCGAGAAACATTTAATACCTAGTTCATATTTTGAAATATTAATGAATTATTATGAGATCATGTTATTTTGGCAATGTACAAAAATGCATTTCTTGTTAAAAGGCACTCTGAAGTTAAACAATTTATTTTAAATTGTATTGGCCAGGTTTTTTTCCAAGGGAAATGAGGCTGAGTTATAGCCAATCTTAACTGACAAGATAAAATGCTAAATTCCTCTTTTCCTTTCCTTGCTTGTTACATTTTCTCCTCCATTCTTGGTGCTTTACTTCTTTTACATATACAAAGGAGAAAAAAAGGAAAAGGCGCAGAGGAAAGGAAGGGAGGGGAGAAGGAAGAAATAAACTCATGTGCAGAAAAATCCTTTTATTTGATGATCAGGAGCCTCACAAAGCTACAAGTTATGGAATATATGAAAAGGTAGTGCCACTAGCCTTGTTGCCAATTTACTTCTTCCTATCCAAATTTTCACTACGTCTTATCCAATTTTTCACTAAATCCCACTGATTTTTACCTCTTCAGGACTTCTAAACCTGTCTTCTCCATTTTCACAGCTACTGAAGTTAATTTACACCCTCATTTCTCAGCTACAACTTTTAAACAACCTTCTCTATACTTTCCTGATAGATGCCTGCTCATGTCACTCTCCTGCTTAAAAATCTAAGATGGCCTTTTCTGCCTACCTAGCTAAAGTCCTTTACAATCTGGATTTAGGCCAACTATTTTCTCACTCATCTTCAGCCACTGACACACAAGTTACCCTATAAAGTCTTAAATTAATCAAAGCAAACCTACTTCTAAGGCATAGTCTTTCAATAACACATGCTAATCCCTTCACCAAAGGAAACCTTCACCCTAAACTCCTACTCACCCGCTTCACGGCAACTCAGGTTAGATGTCAGAGTCCCTGTAAGCCCTTCCCAACAAAGGCACAAATTCACTACTCTTTCCTCTGCACACCATACATTTACTACAGCATCTATCACCCCAGTTTGTATCTCCCAGTGTCTTGTGTAAGACCTAGCATGTTGTACTAATAAACTGGTCTAAACATTCCTTCATGACTCAAAATCAGGTTTTCAAAGAAAAATCCAAAAAAACCAATTCAGTACATCCAAACCATGCTTCCTTAAGGGAGCTTTCTTTACAGAATCATTCATTCAACCAATATATACTAAGCACCTTCTGCCTCTATGTGCCAAGCACTCTGCCAGGTTCTGGGAATAAAGAATAAATAGGAAATACGTACATGATCTTGGATCTTAATCTACTGGGGGGTGCAAACAAAAATCTTACGACGATGTAATCACACTACAACCCTTTTTACAAACATCACTCTAATTTAGGACTTCTTCCCTACCCCTCATAAACACAGGAGTTTATCATTCCCAGCTTTGAGCTATCCTGAACCTTGAAGATATTTCTAATGTTATATTCTTTAATCCCACCTTAATTTTTTTTGACATGTCTCATTCACCTACTCTAATATAGGGTCTTTGCACTTACATTTTAAATATTTTTATATTTTCAGAGCCTGGCAAATAGTGTTTGGTGAATACTTATAAGAATTAAGGGGATAAGCTGGGACAGTAAAAAAAGCAAACATTGTGTAAGAGATAAGTATGCTAACAGAAGCAGTGCTCATGTTACCAGGAGTAAGAAAAACTAACATAGGCCTCTAATCTTGAAGGCAAAATCTAGAGAAACCAGACAGAAAGGACCTAAGTGACCAAAGGCTGAGAATATTCGCTCTAGGATAGGCTGGGATATGAAGCAAAGGGACAAACTTAAAGGTAAAACTGTATAAACATAATCTTAGTGACATGCTATGGCAAAATAAGAGCAAACCTCAAACAGGTGGGGGTAATGGCAAAACTGTGTTGGAGTGCCTATCTGCCATACTCTAAACTAGGCACATAACAGCTAACATGTTTTGAGCACTCTCCAACTGGCAGGCCCTTCACATGCATTATCTCATTTAACCCTCAGGCCTCCTATGAGTAAATACTATTGTATTATTCTCCATACATAAAGAAAGAACGGTCCAGAAAATAAGTCATTTACCTGAGATCACAGAGATCCTACTGGCACAACTGTGATTTTAACCCAAGTCTGATCCAAAAGTCTATGCTTTCAACCACTATGCAATAATTTACTGGTAATTATCTCGATTTAATTCTCATAGCGATCCATGAAGCAGACACTATCCTCATTTTATTTTAGATGAGGAAACTGAGACTCTGAGTTTAAATAACTTGCCCAAGGTTGCACACACTTAGTAAGTAGTAGAGCTAGGATTTGAACCTGGGACAATCTAGCTGCAAAGCTGTACTCCAATGCCTCACACAAGTCTAGAATTCTGTCACTGATGAAACCAAGATCTTGTGTTCATTCTCCAAATATTATATTGCTAAGACCATGAGCCCCTGAGTTTCCTTCTCAGATGTATCACCTTTCCAAACTACTCTTTACCTGTATTCTCTACTCCCAAACTCTGCCTAATACTTAACACAACAGACCTCAAATGCTATCATCTCAGGACCCTTATACTCAAGTACCTCAAAGACCTTTCAATTGTGTGGGTTATATCTATCAACATTTACCATACTAGAAATTAGAAATAAGGAATTTTAAAATATGTATTACTCATTAAATATAATAAAACCTATCACATGTTAACATTTTTATGAAAAGTAACTACTTTCAAGAACAAAGTAGGGCTTCCCTGGTGGCGCAGTGGTTGAGAGTCCACCTGCCGATGCAGGGGAGACGGGTTCGTGCCCCGGTCCGGGAAGATCCCACATGCCGCGGAGCAGCTGGGCCCATGAGCCATGGCTGTTGAGCCTGCGCGTCCGGAGCCTGTGCTCCGCAACGGGAGAGGCCACAACAGTGAGAGGCCCATGTACCGCAAAAAAAAAAAAAAAGTAAAATTTTGTGAGAAGAGTGACACTGTCTTACATTTTTGCAAATCTTTAAGGTCTGACATGCTAGAAGACAGCTGGATTCACCTATCTGCTCTGAATTCAACTGATCAGATATTACATATCATTTTGTCATTCTCTGGAAAACTCCACTGTATACTCATAAGAGTATGAAAAAGGCAAATAATCTTAGTAATAGTTCCAAGAACTTAAGGTTTCTGTAGCCACCTCCTCCTGCCTCCCAAAATCTCAATTCCTTAAATCCTTTTCTCAAGTAGAATAAGAATAAATTTAAGTCCATATTGGTTTAACTAAAATTTCCAATCAGTAAGACCTCTGCGAAAAAAAATTTTAAAATTATGATAAAATATTCCTCCAAAACAGAGTCAAACAGCAGATGTAGTAGTTAGTCTAAGCTCTAAAAGAAGACCGGCATACCCATCTGCATCCGCAGTGCCCAGCCAATAACCAACAGCCCATAAGAGTTTACTAGACTGCTGTTAAAATGCAATTCTAATCATGTGCCCGTGCCTAATAACACAAGTGAATATAAAATACAGTCAGAGAGAAGCCTGAGTGTACTGCAACACCACAGGAAACTACCAATTTTGAAGGTCAAAAATGGTCAAATACTAGCAATTTCATTCAACTCAATAAATTAACTCAAAATAGAACTATAAAGATACACCAAGTATAGGTCATCCACAAATTTCAATTTAAAACACAAACACTTCTTAGCTTAAAATTTTTAATTTCTATATTTTAAGTCAAATATAAAGTATGGAACAAAAGAACATATTAGGACAATTTAGATTTATGATCTAGCCAGCAAAGCTGAGGGCCTACTAACATTAAGTCAAACCATGATTTGTGTGATGAAACATCACCGAGATCAAAAAGGAAAGGAGAGGGAGCCATCAATATTAAATCTGTTCTCTTAGTATGAGACAAGCAACAGCCGTCTAGTTTACACCTTCAGCAATGATGGCTACCAACAGAAATCTTTTCATTTCTTTCTTATCTTTTGCCAGTTACCATAATCTATTTGCTCCTCCCACTCTTACAATCACAGTATTCTAGCTACCCTTATCTAGTTGGAATTTTGGCCTTTTGAGGCATTCAACATTTATTCTAGCTGCTAATTCATGTATACAATCATTTTGGGAAGTTCTAATATAGTAGCAATGAGTTTTGACCCACTAGTCTTTTTTTCCCCTAAAAACTGAGAAAGAAAATTATTCATGAAATGCTGACCTTATAAATCATCAAGAAGCCTTTAACAACTCTAGAATATTTCTCTCACAGGGCTTAAATGAACTCTCTGACCCCAGTTTCTTGGCCCCGCCTCCTTCATCCAGCCTTCACATTTTTACTGTGTCTCCTGAAAAAGTATGTCACACACACAATTTCCCCACCCCTATCCACCTAAACTCTCAATGAATCCCTATTATATACAGACGAAAGTCTCAACACTTTAAGAAAAAGCCTAAGACTATTCAGACTGTTTCTGGTCACTCCTCCTGTCCCTTTCATCTTTGCATCCTATGTTTCACAGCCCAAGTTGTACGTAACTTGACTTTGCACATGTTCTTTCTTCTCACTAAAAGGTCCTACTCAGTCTAACAAACCTCTATTCAACCTTCAAAGCTCAGCCCAAAGACCTCTGAGATGACCCCCTCAAGCTTCCCAAGCAGAATTAGTTGCTCCTTCTTTAGCATGCCCCAAATGCTTTGTGTATTTCTCATTACTATATAACTTGATGAGCACTTTATTGGTTTATCTGTTTTTCTCTCCATACCATTATAAACCCATTTAGAATAAAAGAGCATAAGCCCTATTAGAGGAGCAAGTCTATTATGGTGCCTGACACATGGGTGTTTCCAGTATTTTTGGAACTGAGTTTTAGCCCTATTTTAAAATGCTGTGTTCAAGTACAATCAGTTCTGCTGTATCACTTATTCTGAAAATAATCTGTTCCAACGTAACCGATATATTAGAAAATTTGAGCTTAACACAAAATTCCCATTTGCTTATGTGTGATTTTTTCTGTGAAAAAAACTAGACGAAGGTAGAAACCTGCCCCCAGCTGAACTGAGCTGCATAGAAATACACAAAATACACACACCTTAAAACACCTACCAGCTGCATCAGCTCACTGTGTGTGTGTGCACAAGAGCTGAGCCACACCCACCCACCTCTGGTGTTACTGTAACATTCCATTCGATTTCAGGTAACTCTCCTTCCACCACTGTACAGTAACTCACAAGCAGCAACCTTTCTGATGCCCATTAACACAAGCAAACCAGGTCTTTTTCAAGGTAAAGCGACACATTTATTGTAGTATTTATGTATACCATAACCATTTAACATGTGTAAAACTATGCTACCATTTTTACCAGGTTCCTTTTTTTTTTTTTTGCCGTACGCGGGCCTCTCACTGTTGTGGCCTCTCCCATTTCGGAGCACAGGCTCTGGACGCGCAGGCTCAGTGGCCACGGCTCACCGGCCTAGCCGCTCCGCGGCATGTGGGATCTTCCCGGACCAGGGCACGAACCCATGTTCCCTGCATCGGCAGGCGGACTCTCAGCCACTGTGCCACCAGGGAAGCCCACCAGGTTCCTTTTTATTAAAATAAGTCACTGACAAAGTTTTGAGTGTTGTGCTTTAGTTCCACTTTTCCCAAAAGGCCTGTAGTTTTTACTGCACAATTTTCCATATCATGGTGATTTTTAGGAACTCACATGTTGCTTTACAGCAGAACTGACTATATAAATTAACAGCTGTATGAGGAGTTCTTAGGTTTTAAGAAATTTTCAATATTTCAATTCCAATAATATACAGGAGAAAAAACTCTGCCCTCTCCCCAATTTCACAAAATGTTTACAGTCCATATCCTCACAGACCATTAGGACAGCCATAACCGTTAAGCTTGGTGGCTCTCATTTCTGGTGAGCAGAGAGTTGATTTTTCCAGCTTAAGCTGTACAGTCTGCCTAAGCCTAACTCAGAAGACAAGTTCTGAATGCCTGAACTTTCACATGTACCATTATATGGGTTTCATTTTTTTTATTGCTCTTAACTTTTTTCCAAAACATTTTGATTTTAAATTACCCTGTATTATAGAGCAATTGAACCGAGCCCTCAAGCCCACTATAAAATGGATCAGACACAAAAGACCCTATATCCAAGTTTAAAATAGATTCAGAGTCACTAACTCCACAGTATCTCAAATGTGACTTTTCTATATGTATGGCTCCACTTAATTCTCCACACTGATGCCCAAATGATCTCTAAATCACCTTGTTCCCCTATGAAAAATATTTTGGCTCACTCCTTTGCTACAGAATAAAGATATAAACCTCACTTTTAGCTTAGTAAGTATGGTTCTTCAAAATCTAGGATGGACACACCTTTGCAGGCTCATCTCCAGTCTCTCCAGGGAGAGATGAGAGAGTGTCTCATCTCTCCCTGTTTCAGTAACACATCGATATTGGCCTTACCCCAACACTTGGCACCTCAGTGCACCCACAGTTCCTTTTGTCTGAAATGACCCCATCTCTCCAGTTTGACAAACACCTATTCCGTGCTATTTTCTGTAAACTGCTCCCACACATTCTACAAATTTCATCATTCTCTACTGTTCTCCCCACAGCACTCTGTACACCTACTAAGACTACAACAAGAAGACAGCAAATGAGTGTTATTCACTTTTTAATTCCCAGGGTCTAACATTATGTCCAGCATATACTATTCCTTGCACATAACTTACCAAGAAAATAAAAATGGATGAGGGAGAGGTAAAGCCCAGAGAAGGGTAAGATTAAGGCAGTCTAAATGAGTCCCCATCTTACATGCAAATAAACACTTTAAAAGCAGTTTCCCAACCAGTATACCTTCCATATGGGAAAGTTACAAGTGTGCTGAAGACGGCCCTCACCTCTCATGGCCCAAAGGCTACAGCTGTGAGCAGCCTTGACCATTTATTCCAGGATGCCTTACATATATTATCCCTTTCTGTTGCACTATGATATGAAAAAGGTTTATGCTTTAAATATAAAAAAGGCTAATATGAACGTGGTGGAATGCCTACACATTAACCAAAATAAATGTATTATTTATGAACCATAAGTACAGAAGCAAATGCCTTTATTTGTAGCCAGGACCAAATTCTGTAACCAACTCATATCTGTTCAAGAGTCTGAAAAGTTTTACTTTGCCACCAAGGTTTAAGAAACCTGAAAATACCTACAAATCAAACAGGCATTCAAAAGAACTTCCTCATCTACGTTACCAATGATCAAGACACTTCTGAAACTATGCAAAATATTCTGAGTCTCACAGGAAACTTTGTCTTTTGTCACATCCTCGTTTTTTGACCATTTCATTAAGTATCTTATTCACCTACTGAGAACTGACCAGACTCAACTACCTCAAATAACTTCCAGCCATTAAAACGCACTCCGCCCTCCCAAAAAAACTAATCTCCATCAAGTACCTCACTCCCCTGTGCTCTCCCATTTACACAAAACCTGGTCCTTTCCCTCTTAACTGTAATATCTTGGGCAAGTCACTTTAACCTTTCTAGGCCTGTTTCCTCAACAGCAGCTATTCAAATATTTTGTTTAAAGCAAGTTGACTGGACTAGATCACTGGTCTAAAAATATTAAGCAATTTTTATTCTACAAGTCATCACATTCTAAAGACTGCGATAATTGCTCTGATAGCAATTATAAAACAAGTCTTCAAAACCTTTTGATCAATGGACACAGCTCCTAAAGCCTACAAAACTGTTTTGGGATGATAAATTCTAGTGCACTGTGAAAAACACAAAGTGCTATTATATGCCATTTTATTTTTCACTTGTTCATATTCACTCTCTTCCTCTCCAAAATTAAAACCCCCAGACACAAAGAGGCAAGATTCCACACTACCACTAATGGGGCAATCCACCTGGAAAACAGGTAAGTATGGGAACTCATGTTAAAGGAGATTATTTAAACGTCAGCTTAACACAATAACAAATCCAAAAAGGAAAAGCAAGATGACCATTCACAATGTTGTCATTTGCAGTAACAGTTCAAGAAGAGGTTACAGGTGTTCATTAGCAGGCTCTTAGGGGAAGCTGTAGGAGAAAAAGTCAAAAAAAAAATTTCCAAAGAAAATAATGATTGGTGTTTAGAAAAAAAGAAAAGAGATACGATTCAGGTTATTACACAAAACTTAAAGTAATTAGAACTATCTCTGAGTCCTCAGCAATATCATAAATCTCTTCATCTGGTGCTAAGGGTTTCTTTAACCATGTCATTCCCATCCCCCCACCCCCCAAAAAATTTGTGTTAAACTGAATTTTAAATACATTTGGGGGAGGGGGTAAACAGTTGGTTTCCCGCTTTGCGGTAACTGCGAAGTTCCACACTCCACTCCGCGCAATCCCACACCGCCAACTTCTCCAAAGTTGCCACCCATCCCAGCCAAGAGTCCCGGACGCCAACTCCCCTCCTCCGGGTGACCAGAGCCAGGGTCGACAGCCAGGGCATCCCCCAACCCTGGCGCCCCCTGCGCGGCCCCGCCCCCGCCGTCAAACAACACACCCCAGCCCCGGACTCGGCGCGGGGGCGCGGTCCGGGGACCAACTGGATGGCGACAGCCGCGCGTCTAGGGACCCCCAACAGCCACCATCTCCTCCAGTCTTCGGGCCCGCTGCACGCAAAACTCAAGGTGTTCTTGCTCGAGTCCCCCGCGCTACGGTCCCGGGGACACGACCGAGAGGGGCCCGTGGGCAGCAGTGTGGGGAGCAGCGCCCAGCCGGGCCTCGGACTGGTCTCGCTCACCTCTTGGGGTGCGCCGCCTTCCTCCGCCGCTGCCGCTGCCTCCTCCCTGTGAGTGCAGCGGGGTCTGACCTGTGGAACCACCATACCAGTCCCGCCCGCTGCTGCAGCGCCGCCGTCGCCGCTCCTCTGCCGCCTCAGCCGCCGCTCTTTGTTCTCCCTCCGAGATCCACCGCGTCAGCCGCCCTCTTCAGCCGCCTCGATGGGCCGCCACTACGGCCTCCCGGCCTCTCGGCCTCCGGCCTCACCCTCCTCACTGCACCCACCGCTGCCTTCCCCTTCGCGCAGCCGACGCCGCCGCCACCGACGCCGCCGCCTCCTCCTCCTCTGCGCCCCCCTCGTTTTCATTGAAAGCAAACAAGCATCATGGCGGCGGCCGCCGTCCCACCCCTTCCCCCTCCCCCCACCCACCCCAAGCCTGCGAGCGCCGCGACCGACGCTGCCGCTCCAACATCCCGGCCGCCCATTGGCCGCCGCCGCCGGGCGCGACCATTCAGCATCCGGGGAGGTCGCTCTCCGCTCGTCCCTCTCTTCCCCAACCCCCGCGATGGGGAGCAGTGAGCCGGCCGGGCGCGCTCCAGGGTCAGACCTCCTTCTCCTCTTCCCGCTCTCCTCGCTCGTTTCCTGCCTTGTTGCTTCTACTTTCTCATCTTCTTAACGCTCCTACGCTTTTCAACTAGCTCTTTTTTTTTCCTTTCTTTCTCTTTTTTTTTGTCTCACGCTGTTCATTTTTGTTCCTCTCTTCCCTCAATTTCCTTGATCTTCCTCCCTTTCGTGTCGCTTATTACATGGAAACAGGGACAAGCTCTCAGACTTTTGACCCTTAGCCAGTATCTTGAGCTGCCTAAAGACAAGACATGCAGTCGTGAACAGTGGCTTGTTTCATCCTGCCTCAGATATGAAGAAAAAACTAATTAATGGCACGTTTCGGTCCATTAATGGTCATTCAGTCCAGTAAATTCAGGGACAATTCTGGTGGGATCCTAGCCCGGAGTAACTGTCCGCAGCTGTGTTCAAAGAGCAAGATGTTCTATTCAGGTGGAGATTGAAAATGAGCAGAGAAAGGATTGATGATGCTTGCATGAGTGCACATTAGTTGACTGGTGGTCAAGGCCCTGTGCTGGGACCAAGGCAAAGAGATGAATCAGGCCCCGGCCTGCCCTCAGTAAGCTCACAGCCTAGGGACAAGAGAAACACTCAACAGACTGTTAAAACTCATTAGAGGTGCATGAGGACAGGCATGGCCTGAGGAAAAAGGAATAGCTGTCCACTCACCTACATGGCAAACTAGGATGGGCTCCTGGCTCTTTCCTGGAAAATCAACTCTGAAGAAATGAGAGTGAAACGGGTTCCAGGAACTAACAATAGCAAGAAAATGAGACACCCTCTCTTGCTATACTGGGCTAGAGGATATGGGAAATGGTTGGCTGCTTTTGGGGCAGAGGAGGGCTAGAAGGGCAAGGAAAAGATTGAGACCGTAGGACTCCTGGGCACAGAAGCTTTTCAAACGGTTGCTAATCAGGGAAGGGAGGGGTTGCAGAGACAAGGGAGGAGCAGCCAAGAAATAATAGTGCAGCCTTGGGGCAGGGTCCTGGTACTACCTCAAGGGATACACATAACTATCTTTGAACTCTTTACAGAACTAAAACCCCCAACAAATAGAAGATGTCAGCATTATCATTCCAGAGAAGACCACTTGAGGCCAGATTAAAGGAACCAGAGAAGCTCATCAAGAGATTACCAGAGACCAGATTAAAGGAGTGAATGCCCTGCACACACCCTAATCTTATCAGCAACCCTGCCCTTGAACCATTGCTATAAAACTCCTCACCAAATCCTTCCAGGTTGGGACACACAGTTTTTCAGGGGCACAACCCTGCTGTGTCCTCCGTTTGCCTGGCAAAGCAATAAAGCTATTCTTTTCCTCTTCACCCAAAACTCCAAGATTCAATTCAGCACCAGTGCACGAAGGCTGAGTTTTCAGCATCAACGGTCCAGTGCTCTAGTATCAGAGGACACTAGACAACAGCAGGGTAACATGAAAGCCCAGGAGAGGTAGGGGGTTGCTAAGAACAAGTGCAGACTGACTGGCTGCCTGTGGGCATCCCTCCACAGCCTCCAACCCCAGGCTTCTGAATACTGGGGTTGTGCAGTCCCTGTGCTCTACAAAGTCTCACCAGACTGAGGGAGGAGCCAGTGGCACTCTCTGCACCCCATGAGAATGCTGTGCCCTGGCAACCTGTGCTCCAGCCTGGAGAGAGGGGTGAATTTTTGTAATTCATCTGCCCAGAAGGAGCTACTTTTTGTGATTGGTACCATGTGTATGGGGGCAGGGAAGTCCAGTTGCATAACAAAAAAACTTGCATAGAACCATGAGTTTATTACATCTCATTATTCTAGTGCTCCAGGTCTCACTTGGGGTCTCTCATGCCTCTACTGAGATGGTGGCTGGGGTTGGATTCTGGCACCTCCATGTCCCCAGCAAGCCCTCCCTTTGTAGTGTTTTATCCTCCCACTTTTCTTTGTGGCTTCTCTCTAGCAGGTTATCCTGAACATCTTTCATGGCAACCCAGGGCTCCAAGAGAGAGGAAGTGGAAAACCCTTTGAAGAATGTCACTTTCTCTGTATTCTATTGGTCAAAACAGTCACAAGCCCAGTCCAGATTTAAGAGAAGAGGACATAAGCAGTGCAGGAGCTGCATGCACATAAAGGGAAGGAGAGACTTATTTGGGGCCATCTCAGTAGACTAGCTACCACAGAGAAGGAACCAATGGTGGCCCTGCCTGTGCACATCCTCTTCTTTCTGAATATCTGAAGAGAACCCCACCAAATGCCTTTCCAGATCCAGATCAAAGTGCCCCTCATATTAGGCAAGACTTCCCTGTGTAAGTTATAAAACCCAAACTCAAATAGGCTTGATGAAGAAAGAGGTCATTTATGTATTCAGGTATCACATAACTGAAAAGTTCAGACATCTTAAAATATCAACAAGAATCAATCCAGGGGCTTCCCTAGTGGCACAGTGGTTGAGAGTCTGCCTGCCGATGCAGGGGACACGGGTTCGTGCCCCGGTCCGGGAAGATCCCACATGCCATGGAGCGGCTGGGCCCGTGAGCCATGGCCGCTGGGCCTGGGCGTCCAGAGGCTGTGCTCTGCGGCGGGAGAGGCCACAGCAGTGAGAGGCCCGCGTACCGCAAAAAAAAAAAAAAAAAAGAATCAATCCAATCTCACTCTTCCACCCTCCACTCAGCTTTCCTCCCCACTGGCTTCACAAGGACTGTGCAACCAGGCAGGAAAGATGGCCACTAGCATCTACAGGCTTAGATTCTAACAGCTCCAGCTGCAAATGCATACCTCATTTTATTGTACTTCACTTTATTGTGCTTCAAGGATAGTGCATTTTTTACAAATGGAAAGTTTGTGGGAACTCTGCATTAAGCAAGTCTATTGGCATCAGTTTCCATCAGCATTTGCTCACTTCATGTCTCTATGTCATGCTTGATAATTCTCACAATATTTCAAACTTTTTCATTGTTACTATATTTGTTACGGTGATCTGTGATCAATGATCTTTGATGTTACTCTTGTAATTGTTTTGAAGCACCACGAATTGGGCCCACATAAGACAACAGATTTAATAAGTGTTGTGTGTGTTTTGACTGCTCCACTGACCAGCCTTTCCTCTGTCTTTATACCTCTCTTCAGTCCTCCCTAATTCCTGAGACACAACAATATTGAAATTAGGCCAGTTAATAACCCTACAATAGCCTCTAAGTGTTCAAATGAAAGGAAGTGTCACACATCTCTCACTTTAAATCAAAAGCTAGAGATGATTAAGCTTAGTGAGGAAGGCATGTCAAAAGCTGAGATAGGCTGAAGGCTAGACCTCTTATGCCAAACAGTTAGCCAAGCTGTGAATGCAAAGGAAAAGTTCTTAAAGGAAATTAAATGTGCTACTTCAGTGAACTGATGAGCGACCAGAAAGTGAAACGACCCTGTTGCTGATATGAAGAACATTTTAATGGTCTGGATAGAAGATCAAACCAGCCACAACATTCCCTTAAGCCAAAGCCTAATCCAGAGCAAGGTCCTAACTCTCTTCAATTCTATGAAGACTGAAAGAGGTGAGGAAGCTGCAGAAGAAAAGTTTGAAGCTAGCAGAGGATGATTTACAAGGTTTAAGGAAAGAAGCCGTCTCCATAACATAAAAGTACAAGGTGAAGCAACAAGTGCTGATGTAGGAGCTGCAGCAAGTTGTCCAGAAGATTTAGCTAAAATAATGAATGAAGGTGGCTACACTAAACAGATTTTCAATGTAGACAAAACAGCATTATATTGGAAGAAGATGTCATCTAGGACATTCATAGTTAGAGAGGAGAAGTCAATGCCTGGCTTCAAAGCTTCAAAAGACAGGCAGACTGTCTCATTAGGGGTTAATGTAGCTGGTGACTTGAAGTCAATGCTCATTTACCATTCCAAAAATCCTAGGGTCCTTAAGAATTATGCTCAATCTACTCTGCCTGTGCTATATAAATGGAACAACAAAGCCTGGATGACAGCACACCTGTTTGAATCACAGTTTACTGAAAAAACTACTGTTGAGACCTACTGCTCAGAAAAAAAGATTCTTTTCAAAATACTGCTGCTCATTGACAATGAGCACCTGGTCACCCAAGAGCTCTGATGGAGATGTACAACATTAATGTTTTCATGCCTGCTAACACAACATCTATTCTGAAGCCCATGGATCAAGAAGTAATTTTGACTTTCTAGTCTTCTTATTTAAGAAACAGATTTTATAAAGCTATAACTGCCATAGATAGTGATTCGTCTGATCAAGGCAAAGTCAATCAAAAACCTTCTGGAAAAGTTTCACCATTCTAGATGCCATTCATGACTCATGAGAAGATGTCAACATATCAGTATTAATGGAAGTTTGAAGAAAGTTGATTCCAACACTCATGGAAGACTTTAAGGGGGTTCAAGACTTTAGTGGAGGAAGTAACTGCAGATGTTATGGAAGTAGCAAGAGAACTTGAATTAGAAGAAGAGCCTGAAGATGTGACTGAATTGCTGCAATCTCATTATAAAACTTAATGGATGAGGAGTTTTTTCTTATGGATGAGCAAAGAAAATGGTTTTTTTAGATGGAATCTACACCTGATGAAGATTCTTGAAATGATAACAAAGGATTTAGAATATTACATAAACTTAGTTGATAAGGCAGCAAGAGTATTTGAGAGGATTAACTCCAATTTTGAGAGAAGCTCTTCTTTGGGCAAAACACTATCAAATGGCATTGCATGCTACAGAGAAATGGTTCATGAAAGGAAGTCAATCAATATGGCAAATGTCTTATTTTAAGAAATTTTATTTATTTATTTATTTATTTATTTATTTATTTTATTTTATGTCTTATTTTAAGAAATTTAATTAATTTCTTAATTTAAGAAATTTTAATAAATTTATTTATTTATTTATTTATTTATTTTATTTTATGTCTTATTTTAAGAAATTGCCACAGCCATCCTAGCCTTCAGCGATCACCACCCTGATCAGTCAGCAGCCATAAACATCAAGACAAGACCCTCCACCAACAAGAAGATTATGACTTGGGCTTTCCTTGGTGGCACAGTGGTTGAGAATCCACCTGCCAATGCAGGGGACACGGGTTCCAGCCCTGGTCCGGGAAGATCCCACATGCCTCAGAGCAACTAAGCCCGTGCGCCACAACTACTGAGCCTGCACTCTAGAGCCCGCAAGCCACAACTACTGAAGCCCGTGCGCCTAGAGCCCATGCTCTGCAACAAGAGAAGCCACTGCAATGAGAAGCCCGTGCACCACAACAAAGACCCAATGCAGCCAAAAATAAATTATTTTTTTAGAAAAAGAAGATTATGACTTGCTGAAGGCTCAGATGGTTAGCAATTTTTAGCAGTAAGGCATTTCTTTTTTTAAAAAAATTTTTTTTAAGTCTTTATTGAATTTGTTACAATATTGCTTCTGTTTTATGTTTTGGTTTTTTGGCCGCGAGGCATGTGGGCTCTTAGCTCCCCCACCAGGGATTGAACCCACACCCTCTTCATTGGAAGGTGAAGTCTTAACCGCTGGACCACCAGGGAAGTCCCAGCAGTAAGGTATTTCTTAATTAAGGTATGTACATTTTTTTAGACATAATGCTATTGCACACTAAATACACTACCGTGTAAACATAACTTTTATATGCACTGGGAAACCAAAAAATTTGTGTGACTCACTTTAACGTGATATTTGCTTTAGTGCAGTGGTTTGAAACTGAACCCAAAATATCTCTGAAGTTTGTCCATATATAGTTTTTTTTCCCTAAGATTAAACCACCTTATTCATTGTGATAAAAATAATTTGTGGTCATGGTTTAAAAAAAAAAGACTAAATTACAGAAAGGCATGAATAAGAAAGTGGAGGTCTCATCCCTGGCCCGACTCCAGCCACACTCCTCAAAGATTTGAATTGTTTACAAGGCTTTGGCCTTAAATAACAAAATAAAATAAACAAACCAAAACATTCTCAAACATGCGTACCGAATAAGGATATTTACTGACTCCCATCACTGAAAGTCCAAATGTAGGGCAGCCTTTAGGGCTGTTTGATTTAAGGCCTACAGGCAGATTAATCATTGATACTGCCCTGGACAAAAAACATTTTGTTACTTTGCTGCTTATTATGGGATATAGGGTGTTGGAAACCTGACTTGAAGTAATTTAAGCAGAAATAGGAGTGTATTGGCTCAGGATAATACTAGCTTCTCTAATAAAGATACAAAATTTCTTGCTCATGTAACCATTCAGCAGGTGATTTTTCTTCCTACTAGTGACTCAGGGGCCTTTCCTCTTACGGCTCTGTCATCCCCTAGGACAGGGGTTCTCATTCTGGGGTCCATGTACCCCCAAGAGATCTGTGGATAGAAATCAGGGAGGGGTGCAGCAAACCCAGATGGGTCAAGTTTAGCTTTTCCTGCCATTTTGAGTCTAAATAACAAACCACAGTAGGATGTGACTATAACCAATGACAAACCTCAGCCTGATATTTTCATATCCTCTCACAATTGTACAATAGAGATCATTTCCTCCAATTTCATTTTTTCTTTTTTTAATTGAGGTAAAATTTACATAACTTAAAATTAACCATTTTAAAGTGCACAATTCAGTAATATTTACTACATTCACAATGTTGTGCAACCATATCTCTCTCTATTTCTAAAACAGTTTCATCATCCTAAAGGAAAATGTTAGGTATATCTAGAAATATCATTTTCACTCATTTACGACTTTGAAAATGTGGTAGATATTAGACCCACCAGTAGAACATGCATTTAACATGCTATTTAAATGCATAAATACTATTATGTCATAACACTTAAAATATTTTGGTAACTATTTCAATATAACTGGTTTCCTTTGTAATCCTCTGTATTGGGTTGGCTAAAAGTTCATCTGTTTTTTTTCCTTAAGGTGGCTCTGGTAGCTCTTAGTTGTCTTTAACTTCATTTGAAACAATTTTGTTAGGTTGTATGTGACAGTTGTCATATCAGAATGCATTTAAAAAAAGCTTCTCAAAATTGGTGAATTTTTGTGTAGCCATTTTAATATTGAAGATGGAAGAAAAAAAGCAACATTTTTGTCATATTATGCCTTATTATTTCAAGAAAGGTATAAATGTAACTGAAATGCAAAAAAAGATTTGTGCATTGTATGGAGAAGGTGCTGTGACTGATCGAACGTGTCAAAAGTGATTTGCGAAGTTTCGTGCTGCAGATTTCTCACTGGACGATGCTCCACAGTCGGGTAGATCAGTTGAAGTTGATAACGGTCAAATTGAGACATTAATTGAGAACAATCAACGTTTTACCACCTGGGAGATAGCCGACATACTCAAAATATCCAAATCAAGCACTGAAAATCATTTGCACCAGCTTGGTTATGTTCATCGCTTTGATGTTTGGGTTCCACATAAGTTAAGTGGAAAAAACCTTCTTGACTGTATTTCTGTATATGATTCTCTACTTAAACATAATGAAAACTTTCCATTTTTGAAACAAATTGTGACGGCTGATGAAAAGTGGAACTGTACAATAATATAGAATGAGAAGAGATCATGGGTAAAGCGAAATGAACAACCACCAACCACACCAAAGGCCAGTCTTCATTCAAAGAAGGTGATGTTTTATATGTGCTGGGATTAGAAAGGAGTCCTCTATTATGAGCTCCTTCCAGAAAACCAAACGATTAAATTCCAACATGTACTGCTCCCAATTAGACCAACTGAAAACAGCTCTTGACAAAAAGCGTCTGGAATTAGTCAACAGAAAACGCGTAATCTTCCATCAGGATAACACAAGGCCGCATGTTTCTCTGATGACTAGGCAGAAACTGTTACAGCTTGGCTGGGAAGTTCTGATTCATCTGCCGTGTTCACCAGACATTGCACCTTTGGCTTTCCATTTATTTCAGTCTTTACAAAATTCTCTTAATGGAAAAACTTTCAATCCCCTGGAAGACTGTAAAAGGCACCTGGAACAGTATTTTGCTTAAAAAGATAAAAAGTTTTGGGAAGATGGAATTATGAAGTTGCCTGAAAACTGGCAGAAGGTAGTGGAACAAAATGGTGAATATATTGTTCAATAAAATTCTTGGTGAAAATGAAAAATGCGTCTTTTATTTTTACTTAAAAACCAAAGGAAATTTTTGGCCAACCCAGTATTTTATTTAATGCTTTTTTTAATTAATTTTTTTATTGGGGTATAGTTGATTTACAATGTTGTGTTAGTTTCTGTTGTACAGAAAAGTGATTCAGTTATGCATATACATATATCCACTCTCTTCTAGACTCCATTCCCATATAGGTCATTACAGAGCACTGAATAGTGCTATACAGTAGGTTCTTATTAGTTATCTTTTATATATAATAGTGTGTATATGTCAATCCCAAACTCCCAATTTATCCCTCCCCCCCTTATTTTATCATTTTAAAAAACATTATTATGAACAGGGTGTCTGCCAAGAGGCTCATATCAAAAAAACTGTCAAGAACTCCTGCCCTTGGTTTGGAGACCTCTGTATCCACTGGTAAAGAGAGGAGAGATGCAGAGAAAGCACAAATGCTTCTTAACTAGCTCAACCTCAAGTCACTCACAGCACTTCTCCTCACACTCAATTGGCAAGAACTAGTCACATATCCCCACCAAATGTGAAGAAGACTTGGGAAAGGTTTTCACAAGCTTGGAAATAACTTAGTCCCATCTGAGCAGCTGCTTCTCAGCAACAATGGAAGGAAAAAATGAATTTTTTTGAGCAGATAAATATCTCTGCCACCATCCACCCCTGTGACTACCAAACATCCCCATTTATGCTTCTTCCAACAAATGGCACCTATTCTTCCTGTCCCCAAAGAAGGCCCCATCCATTGCTGCAACCTTCCCCTTAGTCCTTCTTCTTTCCTGCTGCCTAGAATGTGGAGCTGCTGTCTTGGACCACGAGAATGAGGCCCATGATATCAGAATAAGAAAGGGAGCTGAAAGAAGCCTGGTTTCTGAACATTTCATGGAGCAGACACCACACCAGTTCTAGGTTGAATTCCTCCAAAATCATGGTAATATTTGGCAGGAGATAAGATTGATGCCCTGCCATTCAGAAACCAGAAGCTTGCTGGCAGAAAGTAGATTGAGAGTGTTGCTTTACAAACTAAGTTGATTAATTTAAAAATGGCCTCAGATTCATTAAGCCATGAAATTGGGTAATGAGCAGACCACAAAGGCAGATGATGCAAGTCTTAAAATTTAAAAACTATGTCCAGGCAGACCTTTGGCTATGGGTACTCTCACATGGAACTAATAGGATGAGAGTAGACTGGAAGCCTACTAGGTTTTTTAGGGAAATGTCAAAGAGACCACCTACAGTTCTATAATCTTTTAACCCCCAAAGATGTGCCCAATCTCCCACACATGCACCAGCAGGAAGCAGATGCTTTAATTCCCAAGTCTTATGTGACCATGAAAGAAAATATAACTGCCAGAAGGCAGGGACAAAGCTTTAGAAGCCAGTGGACAAAAGACTGCTAGGTGGGCTGATCAATAACACTACTTCCAGAGAAGGGAGACTGTGGTGTTCCTAGAAAACCAAGTGGGCAAGAACCAGTGACTACTGTATGTCTACCATCCTCCCACTTTCTGAATTGGACTGTGTTTGTTTGTTTGCTACAATTGTCCTATTCCTACCGACAGTTATATGTTCTGTGTGTTGGAGGCAGTCGTCTTTTAGTTCCCAGGTTACTGGACCACAAGAAGCCACATTGGGACCTGCTGGCTACTCTGAGCTACACTGGCCTCTATGTTGCCCCCTTGGGGAGAGTGCTCTGTGTATGGGAAGAAGGGTGCACATGGATATATAGGAGGCCAAAGAGAGAAGTTGTACCAGGACTGCAGGATAACTCTTTTTCCAGCACAAAGATGAAATTTCCCACCCTCCCTTTACTTGCCAGCATTCTTAGAGTTGAGTAGGAATAAATATCTAGAAAACCCTCTGCTTTACTCTCAACAGAAAACAAACCCTCCGAGTAGGGAGGGGCAGACACCTGGCTAAGCAGAGGGAGGGAGAGAATCTGAGGTCTAATTTCCTCTCAAAGTGCTTTCTCCCATCCTTCTTGATTTTATCCTCCCCTACACTTAAAAAAAAAGTATAAATTTCAGGTGCAGCTGTAGCTGATGCCAATTTCTGAGACCTTTGAAGATTTTGAAGTTTTTTTTTTTTTCCTTCACAGGAGTCCCCTTTCCCCTTAAAAAAAACTTCATTTTGAAATAATTATAGATTCACATGAAGTTGCAAAGAAATGTGCAGGGGGTCCCATGCACCCTTCACCCTACCACCCCTGATATTTACATCCTGCAAAACTACGGAACAATATCAAACCCAGAAAACTGACATTAGGTACAAACCATTGAGTTTATTCAGATTTCACCAGTTAGTATATGCACTCGTGCGCATATGTGTGCATGCATGCGTGTGCATGTGTAGCTGTATGCAACTTTGTCACATGTGTAGCTTCAGGGAACCAACACTGTAATCAAGATACTTAACCGTACCATCACTTCAAGTCTCCGTTGTGCTCCCCTTTACAGTCACATCCTCCCCTCCACAGCCAGCCCTGGCCTGGTTAGCCACTAATCTCTATAATTATGTTCTTTTACAAATGTTATATAAATAGAATTATGCAGTATGTATCCTCTTGAGATTAGTGTAGTATAATTTCCATTATGTTCATCTGAGATGTTGCATGTTATCAATAGTTCCATCCTTTTTATTGCTGAATAGCATTCCATGGTATGGATGTGCCATAGTTTCTTTAAACATTCGTCAGTTGAAAGACATTAGGGTCATTTCTATTTTGGTGCTATTATGAATAAAGCTGCTAGAACATTCATGTGGAAGTTTCTGCATAAAAACAAGTTTTCATTTCTCTATGCTAAAAGCCCAAGAGACTAATTGCTGTTCATATGGTAATTTCATTTTTAGTTTAATAGAAACTGCCAAACTATTTTCCAGAGTACCTGTATGTTTTAATCATATTACCTCGAGTGGGATATGGTGAGGCCAGACACAGGTCAAGAGAGAAAAAATGGTTAATCAAAGTTCAATAGGAGAGAACAGAGCACTTCACACAGGGCCACACAAGGAAGTACTAGGGTCAGTTAGGAGGCAGAGGGACGGGGGAATTGTGGGCAAGCATATTTATTGTGGTTTCTGCAGGAAGGAATGGTTCAGGCAAGGTAAGCAGGTTTAGCACTGGATAATTTGAGTAATTTCAGTCAGCCCTGGGGCATAGGGTCTGTCCTTGGTTGTATGGTACCCGGCCTTGGGGTGATTAGGGCAGGTGTATAGTGTCTAATAGTATGAATGAAAGCCCAGTAAACTCAATAGTTGGGAGTATGGGCTTAATTGGCTGCTCAAGAAGGAGAACTGACCAACCTCTAGCCAGGGCCTCAAAACTGGGTCAAGACAGCATTTTTAAAAATTATATTACACTGTATTATTTTACATTCCCACCAGTAATGTATGATGGACCCAGTTTCTCCACATCCTCACCATCATTTGTGTTATTACTATTTTTATTTCTGTCATTCTCAATGGTATGTAGTGATGTCTCATTATAGTTTTTTGGGGTTTTTTGGGTTTTTTTTTTGCGGTACGCGGGCCTCTCACTGTTGTGGCCTCTCCTGTTGCAGAGCACAGGCTCCGGACGCGCAGGCTCAGCGGCCATGGCTCACGGGCCCAGCCGCTCCGCGGCACGTGGGATCTTCCCGGACCGGGGCACGAATCCGTGTCCCCTGCATCGGCAGGCGGACTCGCAACAACTGCGCCACCAGGGAAGCCCTCATTATAGTTTTATTTGGCATTTTTCTAATGATGTTGAACATCTTTTCATGTGCTTATTTTCCAACTGTATATCTCATATATCTTTATCTTTGATAAAATGTCTACACATTTCTTTTGCCTATTTTAAAAATTGGATTGTCTTTTCAATGTTGGGTTTGAGGAGTTCTTTGTATATTCTAGATACAAGTCCTTTGTTAAATATGTGATTTGCAGATATTTTCTTCCAGTCTGTAATGTGTCTTTTCATATTCATTAATAGGGTCAATTTCTCAACAAAAGTTTTAAATTTTATGAGGTCCAATTAATCAAATTTTCCTTTTATGGATCATGCTTTCAGGTAAGAACTCTTTGCCTAATCTAGGTCTTGAATAGGTCTTCTCCTATTTTTTTCCTAGAAGGTTTACATTTTTCGTGGTCCATGGTCCCATTTTGAGTTAAAATTTGTATAAAATTGGAGGATTAGTTCAAGGTTTTTTGTTTTTGCTGTGGGTACCTACTTGCTCCAGCACCACTTACTGAAAGGCTCATCTCTCTCTCTTTGAAATGCTTTGTTCCTTTGTTTAAAAATAAATGAACATATTTGTGTAGGTCTGTTTCTTCATTTTCTATCTGTTCAATTAATCTATATGACTATCCCTCTGCCAATATTATACGGTTTTTATTACTGTAGCTAATAGTAAAAGCTTAACATCTCAAAGAATGATTACTCCTACTTTTCTTTTTAAACTTTGTTTTGGCTATTGTAGGGCCTTTCCTTTTCCATCTAAAATTTTGAATAAGGCTTTCTGTATCTATAAAAATAAAGTTTGTTAAGATCTTGATAGAGATTGTGGTAAATCTGTAGATCAGTTTGGGGAGAATTAGCATCTTTGCTGTGTTGAATCTTTCAAATGTTGAACAAGGTATATATCTTCAATTATTTATGTCTTCACTGATTTCTTTCATCAGCATTTTATAAATTTTACCATACTGATCTTGTGCATGTTTTGTTAGATTTATACCTAAGTATTTCATTTCTTTGGAGCAATTCTAAATGGTATTTTTAATTTTGGCTTCCACTTGTGTGTCATCAGTATATAGAAGTACTTTTTCATGGTAACTTTGTATCCTGCCATCTTACTGAACTCACTTATTCTAGATGATTTTTATACATTCCTTGGAATTTTGCAACATAGACAATCATGTTGTCTGCAAGTAGAGACAGTTTTATTTCTTTCTTTCCAATCTGTATGACTTTTTTTTTTTTTTTTTTGCCTTTTCTTGCCTTGTCACAGTGTTTAGAAATTCCAGTATTATGTTGATTAAGAGTGGTGAAAGCAGACATCGTTGCCTTGTTTTCTCAGTCTTAGAGGAAAGGTCATGCCATTAAGTATGATGTTAGCTATTGATTTTGTAGATGCTCTTTGTGAGGTTAAATCCCCTTTTATTCCAGAGAATTTTTACCATGAATGGTTAGGTAGTTGAATTTAGTCAAATGTTTTTCCTGCATAAATTGGAATAATCATATGACCTTCATCCTTGATTTTTGAATATTTAACCAACTTTTATAACTGGAAAAAAATCCCACTTAGTTGTGGTGTATCGTCTTTTTATATGTTCTTGTATTTAATTTGCTAAATTTTTCTTGAGGACTTTTGCATCTAAATTCATGAGGGATATTGGTCTGTAGTTTTCTTTTTTGTGCTATCTTTTCTGATGTTGGGATCAGAATAATACAGGCTCATAAAAATAGTTGGGAAGTGTCCTTCCTCTCCTATTTTCTGAAATAGATTAAAATCAGTTATTAATTATTTGAATGTTTGGTAAAATACTCCAATGAGAGAATGTCTGGGCTTGGAGATACTATTTTTTCCATCCTTTTTCTTTGAACCTACCTCTGTCATCATGTTTGAAATGAATTTCTTATAAACAACATATAGTTGCGTTATTATTTTTTAATCTACTCTTCCAAATATCTGTCTTTTTTCCCAAAGCTCTATCTTTTAATTGGTGTATTTAGACGATTTACATTTAAAGCAACTGTTGATATATTAAAAGTTATAACACCCAGTGGTGCTATAACTTTTGCTTCATCCATAAAATATAATAAAGGAAACTCATGAGGTGAAGGATAATCTATTGTGCTTACTTCTGTTTACTAATTTTATTGTTCTTTATTGTTCTTCTTTCCTTTCTGAGGGCTCTCTTCTGTCATCATTTCCTTTCTTTCTGGAGAGCTCTTTTTAGCCATTCTTTAAGGATAGGTCTGCTGGCAGTAAATTCTGTTAGATGTTCTTTATCTGAGAATGTCTTTATTTCCTCCTATTTTCTGAAGGACAGTATCACCAAATTTATGCTTCAGAGCTGACAGTTTTTCATTCATCACTTGAAAAATTTTGTGCCACTTCCTTCTGGCCCCCATGGTTTCAGAGGAGAAATCCACTGTCATTTGAATTGCTGTTCCTTTGTAGGTAGTACATTATTTCACTTTAGCTGTTTTCAAGATTTTTTCCTCTGTTTTTAGTTTTCAGAAGTATAATTATGATGTGTCTTGGTGTAGATTTCTTTGGGTTTCTCATATTTTGGATTCTCTCTGATTCTTGAATCTGGAGGTTTATGTCTTTCACAAAGTTTGGGAAATTTTCAGCTATTGTTTCTTTGAATGCCTTTTTGGTCCCACATCTTCCTCCTCTCCTCTGGAAACTTGATTATATGGATCCTTTAATATAGACCCACAGGTCCCTGAGTCTCTGTTCATTACTTTTTCAGTCTAGTCTCTGTTGTTCAGATTGTCTTCAAGTTCACTAATTCTATCTTCTGTCATCTCCACTCTACTGTTGTGTCTATTCAGTGAGTTTTTAAATTTTGGATGTTGCATTTTTCAGTTCTACAATTTTCATTTGATTCTTTTTTAATAACTTTTTTCTTTGCTGAAACTTTCTATTTTTTCATGTGTTTCCAGACAATTTGTGATGGATTGTTGAAGCATTTTTTTTATGCCAGCTGCTTTCAAATCCTTGTCAGATAATTCCAACATCTGATTCATCTCAGTATTGGCCTCACTTGATTATCTTTTCTCATTTGGATAGTGGTTTTCCTGCCTCTTGGTATGACAAGTGACTTTCTATAGCACCCTTCCATTTGGGTTGTTATGTGAGGGAACTCTCAGTCCCATTCAATCTTCCATGCTATCAGGCAGTCACCAGGTTTGTCTGTGGGTTCTGTCTACTTTTGTAGACTTTAGTTCCAATGACAGTTTAGTTTTCTGAGCCCTGCCATGCATTCTGGTCAGCTTTGTTCTTCTGGTACTGCTGGGCTCCTGCTCAGCACTGGCTGGTGCCGTCAGCGGGGGCAGGAGGTGCTTACTGGGTTTACCTGCTATTTCTGGGTGTCTACAACAGAAGATACTGGACCTGGGTCACCTTAGGCCACCAGGTGAAGGGCAGGGAGGCATAGCTTTTTTCCTGGTGGTGCCATTGCAGGGCCAACTAGTCCCTGGTTGTAGAGTGTTATCCAGGACACACCAAGACTTTGCTGCTGCTGCAAGCAGATATCACCATCACCTGTGCACTGGTTGTGGCGTGGAAGCTGGTGTAACCAAGGGGCTTTGCTGATCTGCAGCTGCTGGTGGATCACATGGTCCATGTTGTGGTACAGGGTTTTAATCTAGTTTGAGGTTTTAATCAAGTTTCTCAGCTTTCCTCACTCCTGGCTTATTGTTTTGATTATCTGGAATGTAAGTCAATTATGATTCAAATATCTGCTTTCTAGCTTCCAAATTTTTATTGATGTTTTTCCCTCTCAATTCTCCCCCTTTTCTTTTTGTGGGTTTATTTACCTCTTTTCATCCCTTTATTGTGGTTTTCATGGCAGTGAAATCAACTACATACAGACAGTACTCTATCCAAACAGAATTCTTACAATTATAATCTCCTATAAATCTAAGGTCATATTCTTTCCCAATATTGCTCATTTCTGTTTCTAGCTTCTTCCCCCTTAAAGGTGCATTTGTCAGAGTTTTGTCTATTTTACTGGCATTCAAAAAATAGTTATTTATTGGGGCTATTTTTGTTTCTTATTTCATTGATTTCTTTTTAAATTTTTATTAATTTCCTCCTCTAACTCTTGGTATTTATTTTATTATTTATTTTCTTTCTAGAGTGAATGCTTACCTCATTTGTTTTAAATTTTCTGGATTTTATAAAATTTCATAAGATTGTTGTGGGTTTTTTTCCTGTGTTTTCCTTTGGTTGTACTCTATATCTTTTAATATATAATATTATTATTAATATTACTTTATAAATTAATATTTCACTCTATGTTACTCCTTTTAAAAAATAGTTACTTGTTAAATTTTAAAATTCTGGTGGCGGGGCTTCCCTGGTGACACAGTGGTTGAGAGTCCGCCTGCCGATGCAGGGGACGCGGGTTCGTGCCCCGGTCCGGGAAGATCCCACATGCCGCGGAGCAGCTGGGCCCGTGGGCCATGGCCACTGAGCCTGCGCATCTGGAGCCAGTGCTCCACGACGGGAGAGGCCGCAGCGGTGAGAGGCCCGCGTACCGCAAAACAAACAAACAAACAAAAAATAAAATTCTGGTGGCTTTGGAATTCTAGTAGGTATGAGAGAATAAGGGTGGGGCAGGAAGAAGCTCTCTTTTTGTAATTATATTCTCAATTATTGCTTCTTGGTAAGAAAGTACTCTGCACAATTGCTATTTTAAAATTTACTGAGGTGCTCCTTATGGCTGAGTAAAACAATTTTGGTAAGTGTTCCGTGAGTACTTGTAGGCAGTGATTGTTTCTGTGAGAGAGACTCATGCTTGTATATAGAAAATAAGAAAAAGAATTTTCACTGCCACTCTTGAAAAATAACTAATATTCACTGAGTGCTTATTTTGCGCCATGCACTATTCCAGGGTTTCTCAACTTTGGTGATACTGACATTTTGCGCTGGATAATTCTTTGTGCATGGGAGCTGTCTTGTGCAATGTAGGATGTTTAGCAGCATCCCTGGCCTCTACCTACCAGATTCCAGTAACAGCTGCAGCCTCCTTCCCCAAGTTGTGACAACCAAAAATGTCTCCAGACATTGCCAAATTTTCCCTGGGTACAAAATTGCCCTTGATTGAGACACATTGTTTACATTTATGAATTCATTTAATCCTAATCACAAACCTACTGCTACCCCCATTTTACAGATAAGTAGCTATAAGCCTAGCTTCTGTAAACAGAAGCCCAGAGAGGTTCAAAGTAACTTTCCAAAGTCACAGGGCTATTAAGCATTATTTGTAATTGCAGAAACCAAAACAAAGCAAAACCAAATCAACCTAAATGTCATTCAATAAATTGTGAAACGTGCATACAAAGGCATTTTGAAAAACTTAATTACTTGATTTATTTAGAATGAGTAAATCTCAAAAACCACACCGAGAGAAAAAAGCAAGTTGTGGACATCTTTTAGGTGAGGATAAAAAATGCAATATGAGGATTCTAATTAGTTTTTCCTCAAGTGCCAGGTGGCTCCTGTTCTTCCGTTCGCATGTACAGGGAAGAAACAACCAGTATATTGTGCACAGGGCTTGCTGGCTGGCAGCTGCCACCACAGAGCTGACTTTGTCCTGGGAGAGGGCAGGTGTCCCGGCCTTGGCCAGCCTGGTACTATTGGGCCCCACAGACAGCTAAGCTCCCGAACTCCCCCTGGGTTGGGTGGGCTTGAGGGTCCCAGGAGGTTCTGCTGCAGCCCAATTCACACACTCCCGAATCCTCTGTGGAAATCTTTAACTGTCAACACTCTCTTTCCTTTTTTTCCCTTTTCTTTTATTGAGGTATAATTAGCAAATAACATTATATTAGTTTCAGGTGTACAACATAATGATATTTGTAGATAGTGCAAAAGGATCATCACGATAAGGCTAGTCACCTCTATTCTCTGAGTCTTATTTTCCCCACCAGTGAAACAGGATGAGGATATCACATGTAAGGAGTTTTGGGGAAAATTAGAAGAGATACTGTGTGTAACGAGCCTATCCCATGTCCAAGAAGGGGACTCACTGGTAACCTCCCTTTAGGAGCGCGTGTAACTCACCCTAAGACCACCAGGTGGGGCCATTGACATCAGTGAAGAAGAGCAGCCAGCACCAAAGTTGGGTGGGCATCTGCATCTCCTGAATTGCTTTTGTTTTTTTCTTTTAAAATACTAACTCCCCAAGGGAGACAGAATCAGAATCTTTTTGGGGGCTAGGGCATCTGTATTTTAACAAGTGATTTTAGTCCACACTACGAAAATCTGAAACCCACTGATTGAGCACATGGGGTGGTTTCCCTCCCAGAAACTAGCACCCAGCAAATATAGGTATACTTTACTGAGGGATTAAGATGTACTTTAAAAACTTGAAAAATTAGGGAGGGTGGGAGGGAGACGCAAGAGGGAGGAGAGATGGGGATATATGTACATGTATAGCTGATTCACTTTGTTATAAAGCAGAAACTAACACACCATTGTAAAGCAATTATACTCCAATAAAGATGTAAAAAAAAAAAAACTTGAAAAATAATTTGCAAGCCTTTCAAAATTTACATAGTGGAAATAGTCAACCTATATTTCCATAATTCTATGTGTATTTTTATTTTGAGTAAACTGATAGAAGTTTGCAGTTTTAAATTTTTTTCTTACCCCGATTCAAAATGTATTGTCATTTACAGAGGAATGGATAAAGAAGATGTGGTACATATATACAATGGAATATTACTCAGCCATAAAAAGGAAAGAAATAGGGCTTTCCTGGTGGCGCAGTGGTTGAGAGTCCGCCTGCAGATGCAGGGGACACGGGTTCGTGCCCCGGTCCGGGAGGATCCCACTTGCCACGGAGCGGCTAGGCCCGTGAGCCATGGCCGCTGAACCTGTGCGTCTGGAGCCTGTGCTCCGCAACAGGAGAGGCCGCAACGGTGAGAGGCCCGCGTACCGCAAAAAATAAATAAATAAATAAATAAAATAAAAAGAGTGGATATATGTATATGTATAACTGATTCACTTTGCTGCACAGCAGAAACTAACACAACATTGTAAAGAAACTATACTCCACTAAAAATTAATAAAAAAAGAAAAAAAACAGAATGTATTGTCATTTAATATAACCTCTTTTTAAAAAAATCTGCTAGGGTTAAAAAATAAAATAAAAATCTTTGCTTTAAATATGTCCTGTAAAATTATTATAAATCAAGTGAAAGGTGACAATGCCAGAAACATACCATTAACTTGCACTACTAGGTTAGGGTGGACTGAGGGATGTTTCCTGTGCAGTGTGTACTTTTCTTTCTTTTTTTTAATGTATGATCGATCCTGTTGGTATTTTCATTATCACATTTCTCAGAGCTAAGAGGGTATGTATATTCTGGCTACTTGGGAGGGAAATAAATTAAATTTCCACACTGAAAAAACCCAAAAAATGGAAAAAACAAAAAAGGCTCTCTCTTGCTTTGGCTCAGGACCTTCAGGCCCACTGTCAGAGGGTTGATGGGATGACCCCATTAGAGTCCATTTCCTGGCTTTGATCTTGATAGTCCCTCCAGGACTCCGCCTTGTGCACATCCTCCAGGCTTGTACAGCATGAGTGGTAAGGAGCATCTTGGACAGCAGCCTGCCCTTGGTCATAACCCTGTTGGCAACTGTGGCCAAGGCGCCTGGATAAGTAATACTTCTCATGGAACATTTGATTTCTCCTAGAAACACTACTTAGCAACATGAACCAAAGGAAGACTGGTCAGGAGGTGCTGAAACAATCCAGGTTAAAGACCATGGGACCTGAACACAGGTGTGGTAGGAGAAGGGGAGAGGGGACAGATTCAGGAAGTATTCAGAATGTGGAGGGGGAGATGAGGGAGAGGGAAGACCAAAAGCCACCCTCTTCCAACTGGGCTCCGAGGACCAATAGCATTGGGGATTTGTCAGAAATGCAGAACTTGGGGCCTCCCAGAACTGCTGAATCAGAACCTGTATTTAGGTGATTTATGTGTACCTTAAAGTCTGAAAGCCCTGGTCTAGAGTGCTGACTAGTTTTCTGGCTTTTGTGACATCACCCTGATAGAGGATGCAAGAGGAGAAGCAGGAGCCAGCAGTGAGCAGGGGGTTGGGGGTGGGGGAAGATTATGTAAGTTTCATTTGGCCCTATGGGATTCAGGGGTGCCTGAGGACGCCTGGGTGTAGTGTCTGGGAGGATCCTGGGAGTAGGTCTGGATCTGGCAAGAGGTGCAGGGTGTGGGAACTGGGAGCATACCTGTGACGGCTAAGTCCTGAGTGCAGATGAAATCCGTCTGGAAGGGTGGGTAGCACTGAAGGATTTCCCCAAATCCATTTGCTTCTTATTCCCACCGCCACCACCCTGGTCCAAGAACGTCATCTTTACCAGACGACTGCCATGGCCTCAGGTATGTCCCAGGATCCAGTCTTAACCTCTCCCATTCTCCCCACTCCCAGCAGCCAGAGTAAGTTTCCCAAACGCAAATGGTTCCTACACATTTCCCAGGAGTCTACCCGTGGTTTCCTATTGATCTAAGAACAAAGCCCAAATGTGCTACCAGGTCCTCAGCACATGCAACCTGTCCCACTCTGCCTGGACCTCTCCCCCCAACAAGCAGCACCAGCCTCCTACCTTCCTGCTGCATCTCAGGCCCACTCAGGAATGCCAGCAGATTTCTGTAGCAGGCTCCTTCCCCACCTCCCCACCTCAGAGAGGCCTCAGCTCTCATCTCCATTCTCAGCACACTGATCATTCCCTTCATCACCATGTCAAAGTTGCCATGGTATATTTGCTCCTTCCCCTGCTTGTCTGTCTCCCCCACAACTGTCAGCTCCAAGAAGTGAGGATGGTGGGTGCTCTTTTCTCCATGAGTGCCCAGCATACACTAGTTTTTCTGCCAGTGTTGAGTGATTCACTGACATGTTCCAGGATCCAGAGAAATTCCAGGTTCCTGTGGTAGGAGTGGTCAGGAAATGATCCCTGGAAGGCCTTCCTGAGATAAAGCTGGAAGTAGGGGACAGAAGCTCAGGGTTTTAGTAAGCTGTAGTTTGTAAGTACAGACTATTTCAGGCGGGGTCAATTGTGAGATGAGATGGAACTGTGCTTATGGAGAGAGAAGAGACTGACCTATAAAGGCAGAATCATGGGAATGACTGGAGGGGTTCAGGGATGTGAACACAGAGGGCCTCAAACAGTGGGTGACCATGTCGGGCCCAGGAAGCCCCAGAGGCCTCTGAGTGGGATCCAGGTGATACTCCTGGGCCACTCCGATGCCCTGCCTCCTGACCTGACCATGCCCTTTGGGTCAGTCCACAGCACAGCTCTGACCCTGCTGGCCCAAGCTCACCTTGGCTTCTGTGCCCCTGACTCCTGTCGGCCTTCCCGACTCTCAGACCTCCTGTTCTCCAGGTCAGTAATTACAACTGCTGCAGAGGTTTGCCCTTTCCCAGCATGAGCCCATCCAGCTCCTCCTTCCACAGCCCAGTGTCAGCAGTTAGCAACCCTGGGCTGCTTCCAGCCTGCTCCCACCTGCCTGGTCCTTTGGCTGCTTTATTGACTCCTTGAGTTCCAGTTTTCTTGTCTGTAAACTGGGGTGAGAATGTCTTCTCCCTGACAATGAGAAATGCTTCTCTTACCTTCCATACTTCAGATCTTCTGGGCCAGTGAGGAGGGGGCCTGCTGGGGCTGAGCCAGGACCAGAAAACAGTTCCCATTAGCCCTGAAATTTGACCAGAGACATTCCTTTCTTCTTGCACAACAGCTGGATGGGGTGACCCCCTTTGTCACCCTCTCCCCTTAGCTCTGTCGATTCTTATCTTGAGTGCAGGGCAGGGCCTTGGCTCAGGGCCCCAGGTTCTCCTCCCTCCTGTTAGTCCTTGCAGCCCACCTCCATCTCTGCCAAAAGCAGAGTGTGCCAGCTGCCCAGGGCTTCCAAGCTGAGGTCGGTGCATGAAGAACAAGACAAGACCCATGATAACCTGGAACTATGCAGGGATGGAAATTCTGGGAAACAGTTTTAGTTTGGCTAACTCGACACGATACAAATCTATCACACTTCAACACAGAGAAGCCACTGCCTTGGTTTCCCTCCAGTCACTTGGGCCCTTGGCCTCCATGCCAATTCACAGGTCTCCTGATCCGGACACAGTCACACAGACTGAAGATCCGCAGTAATCAGGGCCCGTCATCAATTCTTGGTGCACAGCGGCATTCTACCTGTATCTATACTCCATATGCTTTCAAGGAAACAATGCTCTGAGGAAGGCAACTGAGGCCATTTTCCCAGGCAGGCTTACTTCTCTGAAGAAGAGGTCCAGACCTGCTGTAACCTTTTCTTATGAAAATGTTCCCTCTTTTTCTCTGGAAGAGTTAAGTGAGATGATTGCAGTTTCTTCCTTAAATGTGTGGGACAATTCACCAGTGAAGCCAACTAGGCCTGCAATGTTTTGTAGGAAGGTCTTAAATTATAGATTAAATCACTTTAATATTTAAACTCTTCATATTTTCTATTTATTCTTTCTATTCTTTCTATTCATTCTTTCTATTTATTCTTTATTCTTTCCATTTTGCTAAGTTGTACTTAGCACAACTTATTTTCGGTTGTGCTTTTTTCAGGAATCTATTGTATCTAGATTTTCAAATTTATTGTCGTAAAGTTTTACATAACATCTTATGATATTTTTAATGTCTAAAGAATATGAGATCCTGCCGTTTGTGACAATGTGGATGAACCTGGAGGACATTATGGTAAGTGAAATAAGCCAGACACAAAAAGACAAATATTGCATGACATCACTGACATGTGGAATCTAAAACTGTTGAATATATAGAAGCAGAGAGAATAGTAGTTACCAGAAGCAGGGCGGTGGTGGGGGAAATGAGATGTTGGTCAAAGAGTACAAAGTTACAGTTAAGTAAGATAAATAAATCAAGTATGCACATTATAGTTAATCATACTGTATTGAATACTGAAAAATTGCTAAGAGAGTAAATTTCAGGTGCTTTCACCACACACACACACACACACACACACACACACACACACACACACACACGGGTAACCCTGTGAGGAGAAGAATGTGTTAATTAGCTTAACTGTAGTAATCATTTCACTATGATTTGTATATCAAAACATCATATTGTATACCTTAAATATACATGATTTTTATTTATAAAAAAGAATATGTTGTAACATTCCCTTTTTCGTTACTTGTTATTTGTGTCTTCTTTTTTTTCTTAATCAATCTCTCTAGGTGTTTATAAATGTCATAATCTTCTAATAGCTAATATTTTCGGTTTCTAAATTCTCACTATGTGTATGCTTCTTTTATATTCATTCATTTTTTCTCCTATCAGTATTATTTCCTCCTCCTATGTTCTTTGAGTTTAATTTGCTATTCTTTGCATTTTTGAAAGCCTGCTTATTTTCATTTTAGTGGGATGTTTATATGGAGCAGAGGTCTAATGTGTGTGTCAAGCTAGCATTTTTAACTAAAAACCTAGGTTTATTTATAATATATAAAACTGGAAAATAGTTAATTACTCAGCCTTAGGCCTAACTCAAGGTCACAAATATTTTCTCTTGTGTTTTCTTGTAGAAGTTTTATACTTATGCATTCTACATTTAGTCTCAGATCCATTTTTTGTTAATTTATGTGTAAGATGTGAGGTATATGTTGAGGGCTTTTTTCTTCCCTATATGAACATCCCATTTTTCCAGAAACATTTGTTGAAAAAAACTATCCTTTTTTCACTGAATTGCCTTCACATATTTGTCAAAAATTAGTTCTCCATACGTGTGTGAGTCTAATTTCTCAAGCCTATTATGTTCCATTGGTCTATTTCTCTATATGCAAATACCGCACAATTTTGATTATATAGCTTTGTAACTAGTATTAAAATCAGGTAGTGATAGTATTCTAATTTTGTTCTTCTTTACCAAAGTTATTTTGACTATTTTGTGTGATTTTAATATTTTCCTAAATTTTACAATTTTTTAAATTGTCAATTTCTACAAAAAAGCCCTGCTGGATTTTAAAAAAAATATTTATTTATTTATTTCGTTGAGCCAGGTCTTAGTTGTGGCAGGAGGGCTCCTTAGTTGTGGCATGTGGGCTCCTTAGTTGTGGCAAATGAACTCTTAGTTGCGGTGTGCATGTGAGATCTAGTTCCCTGACCAGGGATCGAACCCGGGCCCCCTACATTGGGAGCGTGGAGTCTTATCCACTGCACCACCAGGAAACTCCCAGCTTGCTGGATTTTAATTGGGATTGCATTGAATCTAAAGGTTAATTTTAGGAGAATTAATATGTTAATCTGCAATAGTTCATTGCTAATATATAGGAATAAAATTGACTTTTGTATTTGGATCTTGTATCCCACAACCTTGTTAAATTCATTTATTAGTTCCAGTAGCTTTTTTATAGATTCTACCAGATTTTACATAGATAGACAATCATGTGGTCTCTGAATAAAGACTTTTACTTCTTCTCTTCCAATCTGGATTGGTTTTATTTCTTTCTCTTGCCTTAATGAACTGGCTAGAACCTCCATAGTAAGAAATTGAAGATTTTAAAGGAACATTTTTAATGGCAACAAAAAAGTGAAATACAAATAAATCAAACAAAAGATGCATGACACCTGTACACTGAAAACAACAATACATTGCTGACAAAAAATTTAAAAGATCTAACTAAATGGAAGCATATACCTTGTTCATGTGTAGGAAAATGAGTTGATCTATTCAGTCAGTCATTACACCAGAAGAAATATATGGGTGTCAAATAAGCATGTGAACAGTTGCTCAACCTCATCAGTCATTAGGAAAATGCAAATTAAAGTTATGATGTGATGCCAACACTCACCTAACTGAATGGTGTATTATAAGGACTTGACATCTTTGAGCCTCATGGGAACCAAAAGGCCTAACTGTGAATTCCCTGCTCTTGTCAGACATGCCCCCATCCAGAGGGAAAAGCTCCCCACCCAGCTAGCTCCTCTATCAGCTAGACCAGCTACACCCCACCCAGTCCACAGCCTAAGCGGTTTCATCTCTCTGCTAGCCCATGAAGTTATTCAAACAAGCCAATCACAGCCTCCCACAGGAGCAAAGGGTCAGTCCACCCTCTTGTCACTACAAATCCTGTGTCCCACAGCCCCTGCTGGTTCACTCTGCTCCTGAGTGCAGGCCCCATGTGGCCCTGCATGGCATATGACATCCTCTTTCCCTGAGCTATGAGTATATGTGACTAATAAACTGTTGTCTGTCTCATCTGTCCAGTGTTAGGTGTCATGTGTTCGGCCAGCTCATGCTATTTGGGGTGGGATTCCCTCCCTTGCCAACAGGGTGAATAGGAGACAATCTGAACAAATGGCTAGAATTAAAAAGACTGACCATACCAAGTGTTGGCTGAGATATGGAGACACTAGAACTCTCAAAACTGTTGGTAGGAATGTCAAATGGTGTAATAATTTTGGAAATGTTTGACAGTTTCTTAAAAAGTAAGATATGGGTGGCATTACAGAAAATGGTAGAGTAGGAAATTCTGGGGGTCCATTCCTCCCCCAAAACACTGAAAAAACTTGGCAAAAATTTCTAAAAGCAACCTTATCAGAACTCTAGAAAATAGTCAAATATTTACAGCAACCAAGCAAAAGCCTAACCAAAAGAAAGGCCACTGAAACATTATGGGAGAGCTTTGTGGCAGTTTAACATACCCTTTCCCAATTCCCTCCTTGGAGTGGCAGTAGTTGAAAACAGCAGTCCGCATTCCCAGTGTGGTATCCAGGAACAGAGTGAACCCTGTTCCCAAGGATGTATGTTTGCCTGTTTTGACGTATCTATGAGGTTCCCTGAAGGACAAATGCAAGGGACTTGCCTTTGTTTTGCCAACTTCAAACTCTCTGGGTGGAGAAGTGGCTGCATTGAGGATATTCATCAAAAACATTGAAAGGCAAGTGAACCAAGTTGCTATCACCTGAGGAAGAAAATAACAATTGGGGCAAACAATAGACATGCCAGAAACCTGGGAAGAAAAGTTGGAAGATGAGATACTCTGAAGAATAAGGGCTTTGAAAAGCTCCCACACATAATGAGGGACCTAAAAAACCTTGTGTATACCCAAGGAAAGATTTGTGCTTAGAAAATTCCTGAGAAGACCCTAAGCTTTTACCTCTTGATGACCTTAGGCTTCACAAAAGCATGAAGTGAAGGCCAAGATGAAGTTGTAAATGACCTTGCTAAGCATTGACAGGGTGCCTCAACACAGAGACAATCTGCAAAGACCTGAACAGTATTTTGTTCTTTTTTCTTCTCTCTGTCTCTTTCTCTCTCTCTCTCTCTCTCTCTCAGCTCAAGGCATCTGAAAAAATTTCTACTGAACCACTAGCTGATGCCTAACTTAAAGAAACAGAGACTTGAGAGGCCACACATAACACAGAATACAGTTTTTACAAAAGTAGTTTTAAAAAGTCACTAAACAAACAAGCAGCTGAAACTCACAGCAAGCAACAACAAAAAATCCTGATGAAGAGGTAGAATCTGATTTCCAGATTACCACAGCATAGTATTTTAAATGCCCACTTTTTTAAACAACAACAAAAAAAATGAGTCATTCAAAAAACCAAAAACTATGGCCTATTAACAAGAAAAAAAATTAACAGAAAGTGTCCCTGAGGAAGCATACATATTGGAATTACTAGAAAAATACTAATTTAACTGTCATAACTATACTCAAAGGAAAATAAAAAAAGAAGGAAACTATGGACAAAGAGTGAATGGAAACCAGGAGAAGGATGTCTCAACAAATAGAGTATATTGATAAAGAAATAGAAAATATAAAAAGGAACCAAATAGAAATTTTAGAGATTGCTTTAGACTCAATGTTTTTGTCCCCCCAAAATTCGTGTTGAAACCTAATCCCCAATGTGAGGTGGAACTTTTGAGGAAAAGGAGTGCCCTCATGAATGGGATTACTGCCTTTATAAAAGAGACCTTGGAGAGCTTGCTTGCCCCTTCCACCATGTGAGGGTATAGTGAAAAGATGGTAGTCTGTGAAACAAAAAGTGGGCTCTCATCAGACACCAAATCTGCTGACACCTTGCTCTCAGACTTCCACCCTCCAGAACTGTGAGAAGTAAATTTTGTTTGTTCGTTTGTTTTTGGCTGTGCTGCGTGGCTTGTGGGATCTTAGTTCCCCCACCAGGGATCGAACCCATACCCCCTGCAATGGAAGTACGGAGTCCTACCCACTGGACTGCCAGGGAATTCCTCCTAAATTTTTTTTGTTTAAAAGCCATCCAGGGGCTTCCCTGGTGGTGCAGTGGTTGAGAATCTGCCTGCTAATGCAGGGAACACGGGTTGGAGCCCTGGTCTGGGAGGATCCCACATGCTGCAGAGCAACTAGGCCTATGAGCCACAACTACTAAGCCTGTGCACCTGGAGCCTGTGCTCCGCAACAAGAGAGGCCGTGACAGTGAGAGGCCAGCGCACCGTGATAAAGAGTGGCCCCTGCTTGTCACAACTAGAGAAAGCCCTCGCACAGAAACGAAGACCCAACACAGCAAAAATAAATAAATTAATTTAAAACAAAAGTACTAATGCCACCGTGGATGTGAGGATTAAATTAGTCAATGCTTAAAAAAAAAAAAGCCATCCAGTCTATGATATTCTGTTATGGCAGCCCAAATGGACTTAGAGATGAAAAGCACAAAACCTAAAATGAAAAATTTACTAGTGGGGACCAAAGCAAATTTGAGCTAACAGAAGAATAATAAGAGAACTTAAAAATAATTCAAATAAACTAAATGTCTTACAATTAGAAAGAAAACAGAATGAAGAAAAATTAACAGATCCTAAGAGATCTATGGGACACCATAAAGCATACCAACATATGCATCATAGAAGTCTCAGAAGAAGAGAGAGTAAGGAGCAAAAAGAATATTTGAGGAAATAATGGCTAGAAACTTACCAAATTTAATAAAAACACGTAAATCTACACACCTGTGAAACTCAACAAATTCCAGGTGGCATAAACTCAGAGATCCACACTGACACACATAATGAAAATGTTGAAAAACAAAGACAAAGAGAGACTCTTGAAAGCAGCAAGACAGAAGTGACTAGTCACATATAATGGAACCTCAATAAGATTAATAGGTTATTTCCCATTAGAAACCATGGAGACCAGAAGGTTGACATATTTAAAATGCTGAAAGAAAAGAAAAACTGTCAACCAAGAATTTTTTATCTAGAAAAATATAGTTTAAAAATGAAAGAAAAATTAAAACGTTCCTAGATAAAGGAAAGCTGAGGGAGTTCATTGGTAGTAGAACTGTCCTACAAGAAATGCTAAATGGAATTCTTCTAACTGAAATGAAAAAACATAAGCAGTAAGTCAAAGTCATATGAAGAAATAAAAAACACTGGTAAATGTAACTACATAGGTAAATATAAAAGGTAGTATATTTGTACTTTTTGTTTGCATCTCCTCTTTTTTTCCCTATATGATTCAAAATACAAATACATAAAACAATGGTTATAAATCTATGTAAGTGAGCACACATGTATAAAGATGCAATTTGTGACAATAAATAAATAATAAAAGGGGAGGGATGGACATATACAGGAGCAGAGTTTCTGTATTCTGTTGAAAAGAAGTTGGTATTAATTAAAACTAGGTTGTTATAACTTTAACATGTTAATTGTAATCCCCAAAGCAGCCACTAAGAAAATTAACTACATGGTGTACAGAAAAGGAAATAAAAAGGGAATCAATAGTAGACTACAAAACATCAATAAAGCACAAGAGAAGGCAGTATTGGAGGAATTGAGGAACAAAAAAGGTATGACATAAGGAAATAAACAGAAAAATGGCAACATTAAGTTCTTCCTTATCGTTATTACTTTAAATGTAAATGAATTAAACTCTCAAATTAAAAGGTAGAGGTAGCAGAATGGATTTTTTTTTAAAGTGATCTATCTATATGCTGTCTACAAAAGACTCACTTTAGATCCAAAGACACATAAAAATTGAAAGTGAAAGGATAGAAAGAGATATTCCATGCAAATAATAACCAAAGGAAAACTGAAGTGACTCTACTAATATCAGAAAAAATAGACTTTAAGTAAAAAAATTTTACATGAGACAGAGAATGGCATTATATACTGCTAAAAGTTTAAATCTATCCAAAAAGATATAACAATTATAAACACCTATGCACCTAACAATAAAGCTCTCAGGCATACTGTATAAATAAAAATACAATACAATAATAGTTGGAGATTTCAATACACCATTTTCAATAATGATAGAAATGTAAGCAAAACAAAAAGACAACCCTCAGAATGGGAGAAAATATTTGCAAGGGATTAATCACCAAAATATACAAACAACTCATGCAGATCAATATCAGAAAAATAACTCAATCAAAAAATGCAGAAGCTCTAAATAAACATTTCACCAAAGAAGACATACATGGCCAAAAAGCACATAAAAAGATGCTCAACATCTCTAATATTAGAGAATTATTAGAGAAATGCAAATCAAAACTACAATGAGATATCACCTCACACTGGTCAGATGGGCCATCATTAAAAATGCTACAAACAATAAATGCTGGAGAGGGTGTGGAGAAAAGGGAACCTTCCTACACTGTTGGTTGGAATGTAAATTGGTACAGCCGCTATGGAGAACAGTATGGAGGTTCCTTAAAAAACTAAAAATAGGACTACCAGATGACCCAGCAATGTCACCCTTAAGCATATACCCAGAGAAAACCATAATTCAAAGAGATACATGTACCCCAATGTTCACCACGTCACTATTTACAATAATCAGGACATGGAAGCAACCTAAATGTCCATCAACAGAAAAATGGGTAAAGAAGATGGGTACAATGGAATATTACTCAGCCACAAAAAAGAACAAAATAATGCCATTTGCAGCAACATGGATGGACCTAGAAATTATCATACTTAGTGAAGTAAGACACAGAAAGACAAATATCATATGATATCACTTATATTTGGAATCTAAAAAGAGGGTAAAAATGAACTTAGTTACAAAACAGAAGTAGTCACAGATGCAGAAAACAAACTTATGGTTACCAGAGGATAAGGGTTGGGGGATTAAATTGGGATATTGGGATTAACATATATACATTACTATATATAAAATAGGTAACTAATAAGAACCTATAGTATAGCACAGGGAACTCTACTCAATACTCTGTAATGGCCTATATGGGAAAAGGATCTAAAAAAAAGAGTGGATATATGTATATGTATAACTGATTCACTTTGCTCTACACCTGAAACTAACACAGCATTGTGGATCAACTATACCCCAATAAAAATTGTAAAAATAAAAAGATATAACAGTTATAAACACATATGCATCTAACAATAAAGTCCCCAAACATACCAAACAAAAATTGACAGAATTGAAGGGAAAATAGATAGTTCTACAATAATAGTTGGAGACCTCAATACACCTCTTTCAATAATGATAGAAACATGAGACAGAAGATCAATAAATAAATAGCATACAGTTAACCCTTGAACAACCTCAGTTTGAACTGCATGGGTCCACTTATATGTGGATTTTTTTTCACTAAATGCATACTACAGTACTACATGATCTGCAGTTGTTGAATCCATGATGTGGAACTGCAGATACAGAGGGCTGGCTGTAAAATTATATGTGGATTTTCAACTGTGTGGAAGGTTGGTGCCCCAACCCCTGTATTGTTCAAGGGTCAACTATACTTAAACAATAGTATTAACCAACTAGACCAAGGAGAAAATATACATAACAGTCCATATAATGACAGCAGAATACAGTATTCTCAAGTGCACATGGAACATTCTCTAGGACAGAGAATGTCCACATGGAATGAAACTAGAAATCTATAACAGAAGGAAAATTCACAAATATGTGGAAAGTAAACAACATGCTCTTAAGCAATAAGTTAAAGAAGACATTACCAAGGAGATTAGAAAATACTTTGAGATAAATAAAAATGAAAACACAAAATACCAAAACTTATGAGATGCAGTAAAGGCACTGCTCAGAGGGAAATTTATAGCTGAAAAGAAACCTACATTAGAAAAAGAAGGTCTCAAATCAATAACCTAACATTCAACCTTAGGAAGTGAGAAAAGAAACAAAGTAAAACTAAAGATAGTGGAAGGAAGGAAATAATAAAGATTAGGGTGAAGTGAAATGAAACAGAAGATACAAAAACAACATAGAAAATCAACAAAACCAAAAGTTGTTTCTTTGAAAAGGTTAACAAAATTGACAAACCTGTAGCTAAATTAGCTAAGAAAAACAAAGACGCTGATTATTAAAATCAGAAATAAAAGTGAGAACATTACTACCAACATTACAGAAATTTAAGAGATTATAGAAGAATACTACGTACCATGAATACTATGTATGCCAACAAATTAGATGAAATGGACAAATTCCTAGAAACACAAACAACTGACTAAAGAAGAAATTAAAAATCTGAATAGACCTATAACAAGTAAAGAGATTGAATTAATACTTAAAAACCACCCAGCAAAGAAAAGTTCAGGACCAGGTGTCTTCACTGGTAAATTCCACTGATCATTTAGAGAAGAATTAACACCACTTCTCAAACTCTTCCAAAAAAATAGCAGAGAAGGGAACACTTTGAACTCATTATATAAGGGCAGCATTACACTGATACCAAAGCCAGATAAAGATATAACAAGAAAAGTACACACCAATATTTCTTATGAAAACAGATGCAAAAATCCTCAACAAAGTACTAGTAAACCAAATTCAGCAGCTATTAAGAGGGTTTTACACCATGATCAAGCAGGATTTGTCCCAGGAATGGTTCTGTATGAAAATCAATACAATACACCATATTAATAGGATAAAGGATAAAATGACCATCTCTATTGATGCAGAAAAGGTGTTTGATAAAATGTAACACCTTTTCATGATAAAAAATGCTGACCGTACAGTAGTACAAAAGACTAGGAAGAGAAAGGAACTTTCTCAAATTGATAAAAGCCATATATGGAGACCCAACAGCTAACAACATATTCAACAGAGAACTGATCCCAAAGATCTGGAACAAGACCAAGGAACTTGTTTTTGCTGCCTTAGTCAACATTATACTAGAAGTTCTAGCAAGAGAAATGAGGCAAGAAAAAGAAAAAAAGATATGCAGTTGGAAAAGAAGTAAAACTCTCTCTATTCACAGATAACACTATCTTAAGTGTAGAAAATCCTGAAGAATCAAGAAAAAAAAACATGCTAGGACTAAAGAAAAAAAAAAACCTCAGTAAAGTTGCAGGATACAAAACACCCCCAAACAAAAACATACAAAGACTAGTTGCATGTCTGTATACTAGCCTGAACAATCTGAGAAGGAAGTTAAGAAAAATAATTTTATTTACAATAGCATCAAAAAGAATAAAATACTTATGAATAAATTTAATCAAGGAGGTTTAAGACTTGCACACTGAAAACTACTAAACATTGCTGAAATAAATTTAAAAAAACATAAATAAATGGAAAGACAACTTGTGCTCATGGGTTAGAAGACTTAATATTGTTAAGATTGTGATACTACCAAAAGCAATCTAGAGATTCAATGCAATCCCTATCAAAATCCTAATGGCATTCTTTACAGAAATAGAAAAAAAAATCCTAAAATTCATATGGAACCACAAAAGACCATGAATAGCCAAAGCAATCTTGAGCAAAAAGAACAAAGCTGGAGGCACCACAATTCCCCATTTCAAAATATGTGATAAAGCTACAATAATCAAAACAGTATGATGCTGGCATTAAAAACAGACATATAGACCACGAAAAGAATAGATAGCCCAGAAATAAGTCTAAACATCTACAGTCAATTGATCTTTGACTAGGGTACCAAGAATACAAAATGGGAAAATGATAATTTCTTAAATAAGTAGTGTTGGGAAAACTGGATATCCACATGCAGAATAATGAAGTTGGATAGTTATATCACTCCATACACAAAAAGTCAAGCCCAAATGGATTAAAAACTTAAATGTAAGACCTGAAACCATAAAACTACTAGAAGAAAACATAGAGGAAAAGCTTCTTGACATTGGTCTAGGCAATGATTTTTTGGAAAATGACACCAAAAACACAGGCAACCAAACCAAAAAGAAAGTGTGATTTCATCAAACCAGAAAGCTTCTGCCCAGCAAAGGAAACAATCAACAGAATGAAAAAGCAATCCATGGAATGGGAGAAAATATTTGCAAACCATATTTCTAATAAGGGGTTAATACGCAAAATAAAAAAGGAACATGAACAACTCAATAACAAAAAACCAAATAACTCAATTGAAAGATGGACAAAGGATGTGAATAGACATTCTCAAAATAAGACATAAAAATGGCCAACAGGTATATGAAAAGATGTTCAGCTTCACTAGTCATTAGAGAAAAGCAAATCAAAACCACAGTGAGTTATCACCTTATATCTGTTGAATGGCTATTATCAGAGAGATGAAAGATAACGAGTGTTGGTGAGAATGTGGAGAAAAGGGAACCCCTGTGCACTTTTGGTGGGAACATAAGTTGGTATGGCCTTAATAGAAAACATTACGAAGTTCCTCAAAAAATTAAAAATAGAACTACCTTATGATCCAGCAATCTTTCAATTTTGAGTATATATACAAAAGAAATGAAATCAGAATTTCAAAGAGATATCTGCACTGCCATGTCCATTTCAGTATTATTCACAGAAGCCAAGTTATGGAAACAACCTAAATGTCTATCAACAAGTGAATGGATAAAGAAAATGTGAGATATATATATATATACACATACAGATACCTATATATATATATGTCTCACATGGAATATTATTCAAGCCGTAAAAAAGAAGGAAATCTTGTGATTTGTGACAACATGGAAACATGAATGAACCTGGAGGATATTACTCTAAGTGCAATAATCCAGATATAAAGACAAATACTGCATGATCTCACTTACATGTAGAATCTAAAATAGTTGAACTCATAGAAGCAGAGAATAAAATGGTAGTTGTCAGGAGATGGGGGATGAGGAAATGGGGAGATGGTTGGTCAAGGAGTACAAAATATTAGTTATGCAAGATATATAAGTACTAAAGTTCTAAAGTATAACAATGTGACCATATTAACAACACTTGATTGTATACTTGAAATTTGCTGAGAGGTTAGATCTTAAGTGTCCTCACCACACACAGACACAGACACACACACACACACACACAATGCTAACTATCTGAAGAGATGGATATGTTAGCTTGAATGTGGTGATTATTTCCCAGTGTATATCAAATCATCAAATTGTATCTAAATTAATCATCTTAAGTATAGAAAATTCTTAATTTTCAATTAAACCTCAATTTAGAAATTAATTTTTAAAAAAGAGAGTGAAAAGACAACCCACAGAAGAAAATATTACAATTCATATATCTGATAAAGGTCTAATATCCAGAATATATAAAGTACTCTTATAACTCAACAAAAAGGACAAACAATCCAATTTTAAAAATGAACAAAGGGGCTTCCCTGGTGGCGCAGTGGTTGAGAGTCCACCTGCCGATGCAGGGGACATGGGTTGGTGCCCCGGTCCGGGAAGATCCCACATGCTGCGGAGTGGCTGGGCCCATGAGCCATGGCTGCTGAGCCTGCGCGCCTGGAGCCTGTACTCCGCAATGGGAAAGGCCACAGTGGTGAGAGGCCTGCGTACTGCAAAAAAAAAAAAAAAAAAAAAATTAAAAATGAACAAAGGACTTGAATAGACATTTCTCCAAAGAAGAAGAAGGTATACAAATGGCCAAGAAACACATGAAAATATGCTCAACATCCCTAATCATTAGGAAAATGCAAATCAAAACCACAATGAGATGCCACTTCACATCCACTAGGATGGCAATAATAATAATAACAACAGAAAATAACAAGTGCTGGCGAGTATGTGGAGAAATTGGAAAATGATGCGGTCACTGTGGAAAACAGTTTGGTGGTTCCGCAAAAAGTTAAATGTCATACAGTAATATGGCCCAGCAATTCCACTCCTATGTATATACCCAAAAAAGTTGAAAACAGGTACTCAAGTAAATACTTGTACACTAATGTTTATAGCAGCATTATTCAATATGGCCCAAATGGGTAAATAACCTAATGTCTGCCAACAGATGAATGGATAAACAAAAGGCAGTTTATGAATACAATGGAATATTATTCATCTAAAAAAAGAATGAATTGCTGACACTTGCTACAACTTGGATGAACCTGAAAAACATTATGCTAACTGCAAGAAGCCAGATACAAAGGATGACATATTGTAATCCATTTTAATGAAAAATCCACAATAGGCAAATCCATAGAGATAGAAAGCAGATTAGTGGTTGTCAGGTGAAAGTGATTAATGGTTTCCAGTGGCTGGAGCCAGGGAAGAATGGGAAGTGACTGTTAATGGGTGTGGGGTTTTCATTTGAGATGATGAAAAAGTTCTGGAACTAGATAGTAGTGATGGGTGAACATTATAAATATACTTATTGCTACTGAAATGTATGCTTTAAAATGGCTTAAATGGTAAATTTTTGTGTATTTTACCACAATTTTTAATAAAAGTAAAATACGAATCTATCTTATGATACGTCCCTTCCATGATCAGTAGTCAGGGCTCAAGTCCTTGTTCCTCCACTTCCTTGTGGAAGACCCTGTACATGACCCATCTCTTAAGTCTCCTCTCTGAGACCCTCAGAGATGACAAGTGTGATCAGCAGAAAGCTCTGTAAGCCTTAAATCCATACTTAAATGGGACATAAGGGCCCAGAACCCTGACAGTAGGGTTTGAAATCAGATTATGGGGTAAGAATCGAGGAAGCTGGAAGTGCAGTCACCTGTGCACGCCTGTAAGGGCTTGGCCTCAGTTTCCTGTTCTAGAAGTCCCAGAGGACACCGTAGAGAGAGACAACCTGGTGAGGGCTGGTTCTTCATGTCTGTTTAACTTCAGTGCCTGCTCCCCAGAGCCTGACCCCAAAGACACAGATCTGGGTTAGCATCTCAGCTTTACACATGAAACCAGTAAACTTAGTGAAATTACCAATCTCTTGGAGCCTCAGTTTCCTCATCTGTTTCCCATCTGACATGGGGATAATAATATCTACTGTGGACTCATGTTTCCTCTGTATCCTCATGTTTCCCATTTGACATGAGGATAATAATATCTACTGTAGACTATGGTGAAGAAATGGTGAAGAGAGATTTTATGCCATGCCTCATTCTAAGGTTTTGAGGTAGCAGGATAACTTGTGCCAAGGACCTAAACCAGTAAGTCTACTTTATTCTGTTCCCTCTCCCCTCTATGGGCCCTCACTCCTCCCCTCCTTTTCCACCCAAGATTTCAGGAGAGGGTCTGACAATCTCACCCTAGCGGGGAAGGCCTGTCAGAGTTCCAAGACTGGCGGAGAAGGGCTCTTGGGAGAAATGGGGCAAGGACAGGGCTTCCCAGTACCCCTGAAAGCCCAGCTTTGCCCTATTGAAAGTTGCTGTGCTGGATTCTCAACAAGGGAATAATCACAAGCCACTCCAGGCTCACAATCCATTTCCAAGGAAGTTATATTTGTGGCCAAGACAGCATGGTACCAGCTTGGAAAAACCTCCAGCTCCTGCTTCCCAGCAGGGCTGCCCCTTCCCCAGACGTGGCAGCACTCTCACTCTCCTGGCTCTCTGCTGGCATGGACCCCAGGCACACGTGCCTTCGTGTGGCTGTAATCACAGTGCATTGCTCAGGCCTCCAAGTTGCGACACAGCTCTTAGCACTTTGCTTTCCAACGCCATCAAGCCAAAGTATGTAAGTCAAACAGCCACGCCTTGCTGTGAGAGGTTCCCCCTCTTTTGGATTATTTCATCAGAGTAAATTCCCAGAAGTGAGATTCTTGGGCTAGAGGATATGAACAAACATTTTTACGGCTCTTGCTGCTTATTGCCAAATTATCTTCCCATATGCTTGTACACTCTCACTATCAGTAAATGAATATACTTGGTTTCACTACGGTATTACTGACTTTGATTCTTATTTAATTTTTCAATTTTTTTGCAAACAGCTTTATATTTCCATTTTTAGAAATAAAAATTGCTTCTTGTAATATTCTTACACTATGGATGAATAAAGAGGCCACTGGTAATTAGACATCTTACAGAAAATAACTAAAATCCTAAAATCCCCTATATACCTCATAAGGACATTTTCCTACATAAATACCATTATGACACTAAGTAATCAAGAAGCCTTTGGTGTCATTTAATGCCCAATCCACGATCATATTTCCCTGTTGCCTCAGAAATAAAGTCTCTTTTCTTTTGGGAAGAAAAGATCTCACACAAAGACCATACAGGATATTTGGATGTTATAATTCTTAATTTCTTTTAATCTATAGTGCTCCTCACCCTTTTGCTTTTCTTGCCTTTGATTTACTGCATGAGCCAGATGAGTCATCCTCTAGAGTGTCCCCTCCTTCCCAATTTGTCTGGGCTGCCTTGCAGTGTCGTTTAACTGGAATCTTTATCTCCCCCTCAAGGCTCAGATATGGTCCTGACTGGCAAGGGGGCCCAGAGCTGGGAAGAGGCAGGGCAGGATGTGACCCAGGTTTCTTGCTTTCTGCAAGGCTCCTCCTTGAGGTGCAGGCTGGGTCATGTATCACAGCTGGCCCTGGCATTGGCTGCCCTCCACAGTGGCGATCGAGGAAACCTTCGGTGTGTAAACATGCCCCCCTAAGGCTGCCCTTAAAAATTTCTACTAGGGCTTCCCTGGTGGCGCAGTGGTTGAGAGTCCACCTGCCGATGCAGGGGACACGGGTTCGTGCCCTGGTCCGGGAAGATCCCACATGCTGCGGAGCGGCTGGGCCCGTGAGCCATGGCCGCTGAGCCTGTGCGTCCAGAGCCTGTGCTCCACAACGGGAGAGGCCACAACAGTGAGAGACCCGCGTACCGCAAAAAAAAAAAAAAAAAAAAAATTTCTTCTAGAAGGACACAGCATGACCAACAGTGTCTGGCTCAACAATTGTTTATTGGCCACTGTCCCTTATGAAATGTAGAGGCTAGTGTGTTGGCAGCTATGCCCGGAGGCAGTCCAGTAGAGGTGGCCAGATAAGGTTCCCACTGGAGGTGGAGATGTGGGCTCGCTGGCACAGAGATAAAAGTTGCGGCAAGGCAGTGGAGGAACCAGCCATGGAGCAGGTAGCGAAGAAGGAGCCAAAGGGGTTTAGAGATGCCCTACAATAATGGAGGAGAAACCATCTAACCCACGGAAGGGAACTGCAGAATCTTACCCAGACCCCAAATATCCATCAGTAGGAGAAACACTCCACCAGCCAGTCGGTCATACTGGAGAGTACAGCAGCCATTAGATGAACGGCAGAGAAGCATGCACTAACATATACTCCACTCGACAAGACGGTTGATGTTGAAAAAATCAAGCTGCAGAAAAATAGGAACAGATTATGCTATTTATAACATACACACAGAGATGCTTGCATATGCTACAGGTGGATGCACGCGTCTGTAAATGCATAGGGAAGACCAGCAAGGAGAGTCAGCAAATCCAAACAGTGTTACCTGGGGCCTGAGACTCGGCAAGGGGCAAGTGGTCAAGGAGTCCTGGCTTTACTGAAATAATTTCATTTGCATAAGAAAAATGTATTCATGTATTACCTGAGTATTTAAAATTAATTTAACAATATAAATGGCAAGCTGCTCAGAGATTTCGTGGTAGCTGCTGTTACCTCAGCATAGAGGCTGCCAGGACTGGGGATGCTCCAGGGGTAGAGGAAACCAGGATGGACAGCTCCCTGGACCCCAGACCCTGGTTAGCACCCCGAGCACTGGGAAATGCAAACAAGGACACGTGCCAGGCTCCCAACACCTGTCCAGGCCTGCAGCAGGCCCTCCTGCATAGTGGCTGGGGCTCTTGCCCTAGGCCTTCTCTCCCTGGCTTTCCTCCCAAGGATAAGGACACTGGGGACTGAGGGGTCTAGACTCTGGCTGAGTGTGTGCTGGGAAGGGCTCCCCAGTCCACCTGTGCCATGGAGAAGTCTCGAGGTGACTCTAACCCTGGGCTGGGGACACTGGTGCATTGGCTGCCACAGGCCCGGTCTAGGGTCACTCTTCCAGGTCCAGTGCACATCGAGGTTGTGGCCAGGGTGTAAGGAGGTGCTACCAACCCCAAGCCAACACCACCACCTTGGTCAGAACAGACCCAGATCTGGCCTCAGGGACACCCATTGGAGGCAGAGCCTGGGGAGAGATTTCCTCCCTCACAAGAAGGTATCTTCCTTCCTGATTCATGCTCTGGACCCTGGACCGCAGCTTGAAGTGGGTGCTCCTGCGGCTCTGGAGGGCTGGGGCAGGACTAACTGACCAAATGAAGCTGCAAAGTAAAAAAGAAGAGAGAGCCCAGGTGCTCAGCATCTTCTCAGGCCCTCTGACAACTTTGACACTGAAATTTGGTTTCCGTTCACTCCTGTGGCTTGAGTCTTGTGGGGGGACATCTGTTCCTCACATCTAAAGTGGCCCATTGTTAAACTGCCCTGCAGAGAGGAGGTGCCAACTGGCCCCCACCAGCAACTACATGATATATATAAAATACTTCGATATGAGGCGGGAAGTAGGGCATGATAACAGAGTAAGGCTGATTGCTGTCGCTTGCATCCCCTGGTCCGCCCCTTTCCAGGAATGGAACTGTACAGACACTGCCAGTGGGTGCCCTGTCCACAGCCAAGGCCTATCCTAAGGTCACATGGCACGCCCAGGTCTCGGTCTATGAGGTCATTTGATTATTCCAGACATATCTCCGCCTCTGGGTAGGGCAGGCCTGAGATGTTGAGGAAGTGACCCCCCCCCCAGGATGAGAGTGGGGGTGTCAGTGTCCCAGCCTCCTTGCCGCTCAGTGGGACCTCTCAAAGAGTGTGCCTCCAAGTGTCTGGAAGGTCCCCAGGGGACTGAGCCCCAGCAGTAGCCTGCTCATTAACACACTGTTTATGGATGTTTCTCCCTTCCTCACTCCCTCAGAGTGCTTCCCACAAACTTGCACCCAAATAACCTACTGCAGCACTCAGTTAACTATTAACACTAGTACACAAATCCTTGTCTCAGAGTCTGTTTCTGGGGAAACCAAATGAGACAGCAAACTTTGGTAAATGGCTCCCCGTCTCAGTGCCTCAATATCCCCATCTCTAAAGTGGACATAATGAAGTACAGGTGCCCCAGTGTCAATTCCTCCTGCTTCAAGTCATGGTACTCCACTTTCACTTGGGGAATCACCATGCCCCATGGGTCTTAGTGGCACCTTTGATCATGGGCCCAGCCTGCCGTGGCCTCGAGGAGCAAGGGCCAGGCAGGCATGGCCAATCGGAGCAGCCCTCCTGGGCTGTGAATCTTGTGGGTTTTCTTTCTTTCTTTTTTTTGAATCCTGTGGGTTTAAGGAGAGAACAGACAGCCCAGTGCCCTGCTGAAGCTACCTACTCCAGCTGGCCTGGCTCCTGCTCCTGCCCAGCCCTGGTTCCAGCCATCCCACCACTCTGTACGCTGCCCCTTAGCCTTCCCACCAAGCAAGCCTGGCTCCCATGTATGGAAACACCAGCCCTGGTCCTCTGCATTTCTGGGGGCCTCCAGGGGCATCTTACATGTTTGAGCCTGTGACTGCTGAGTGACACCCTCTCCCAAGCCCTCACTAGCAGTTCCCACAGGTACTATGGCCCCCGTGTCTTCAGTGACTGATGTGTTTGCAGCCTCCTGTTTCGATTCCTGTCTTGCCTCACTGGGTACCTGTAACCTGAAAAGCACGCACTTTAGTTCTCACAAAATGTCTCTTGAAGACTCAGCCTCTGCCTCCCCCCACAGGAACCCCAAAGACCTGTACCTCCTGCATCCTCCACTCCCTCCATCTGCACCCTTCTCTCACGCCAAGCCTCTGCAACCCCAGAAACTAAGAAAAGTGCAAATAAGACAGCCACCCATGCAAATAAGTGCACAAGGCCCCTGGCCAGCAATTCAGCTGACAGCTGTGCTCTGTATCCTAGTTTGGGCTCATCCTAGGTGACACACGAGACATGCGACTGACCCCATACAGTCCCTGGCACATGGAAACGTAATCACCAACAACAACTCCAGCTTCATCAACTCTACCTTCTCCCTCCAGCACCTTCCACCACCACAGGCCCCCCCCCCACCTTCATTTGCCAATTAGTATAACACAAGCAGTGGGAAAAAAGAGATTCCTTGTCGATAAGGAAGAGATACAGTAATGTGTGGCACAACTATTTCAGGGAAGGTTAAGCAGCTTAGAAAAATGAATTAAATTCAAGACAATTTACTTGGAGGGACTTCTATGGTAAACTTTTCCATGAGAAAAGCAGGATACAGAGAAGGAAATGCAATATCCCACTTTTGTAAAGTGAACAAAACAAAAGAAACAACAAAAAACCCTGGGTGAGTAGGACCTTCAATATGGTGGAGGAGTAAGATGTGGAGATAACCTTCCTCCCCACAAATACATCAAAAATACATCTACATGTAGAACAACTCCTACAGAACACCTACTGAACACTAGCCAAAGACCTCAAACTTCCCAAAAGGGTCTTGATGCCTTCAGCCAGCTGTCAGGCCTGAGCATCTGAGGTGGGAGAGCCGAATTCAGAACATTGGACCACCAGAGACCTCCCACCCCCATGTAATAGGAATCAGTGAGAGCTCTCCCAGAGATCTCCGCCCCAATGCTAAGACCCAGCTCCACTCAACAACCAGCAAATTCCAGTGCTGTACACCCCATGCCAAACAACTAGCAAGACAGGAACACAACCCCACCCATTAGCAGACAGGATACCTAAAATCATAATAAGCTCACAGACACCCCAAAACACACCACCAGACGCAGTCCTGCCCACCAGAAACACAAGATCCAGCCTCATCCACAAGAATACAGGCACCTGTCCCCTCCATCAGGAAGCCTACACAGCCACCGAACAAAACTTACCCACTGGAGGCAGACACCAAAAACAACGGGAACTACAAACCTGCAGCCTGTGAAAAGGAGACCCCAAACACAGTAAGTTAAGCAAAATGAGAAGACAGAGAAGCACACAGCAGATGAAGGATCAAAGTAAAAACCCACCAGACCAAACAAATGAAGAGGAAATAAGCAGTCTACCTGAAAAAGAATTCAGAGTAATGATAGTAAAGATGATCCAAAATCTTGGAAATAGAATGGAGAAAATACAAGAAACGCTTAACAAGGACCTAGAAGAACTAAAGAGCAAACAAACAATGATGGACAACACAATAAATGAAATTCAAAATTCTTTAGAAGGAAGCAACAGCAGAACAACTGAGGCAGAAGAACGGATAAGTGACCTGGAAGATAAAATAGTGAAAATAACTACCACAGAACAGAATAAAGAAAAAAGAATGAAAAGAATTGAAGACAGTCTCAGAGCCCTCTGGGACAACATTAAATGCACCAGCATTCAAATTATAGGGGTCCCAGAAGAAGAAGAGAAAAAGAAAGTGACTGAGAAAATATTTCAAGAGATTATAGTTGAAGACTTCCCTAATATGCGAAACAAAATAGTAAATCAAGTCCAGGAAGCACAGAGAGTCTTATACAGGATAAATCGAAGGAGAAACATGCCAAGACACATATTAATTAAACTATGAAAAATTAAATACAAAGAAAAAATATTAAAAGCAGCAAGGGAAAAGTAACAAATAACATACAAGGGAATTCCCCATAAGGTTAACAGCTGATCTTTCAGCAGAAACTCTGTAAGCCAGAAGGGAGTGGCAGGACATATTTAAAGTGATGAAAGGGAAAAACCTACAGCCAAGATTACTCTGCCCAGCAAGGATATCATTCAGATTCAATGGAGAAATTAAAACCTTTACAGAAAAGCAAAAGCTAAGAGAATTCAGCACCACCAAACCAGCCTTACAACAAATGCTAAAGGAACTTCTCTAGGCAAGAAACACAAGAGAAGGAAAAGACCTACAGAAACAAACCCCCCTAAATTAAGAAAATGGTAATAGGAAGATACATATTGATAATTACCTTAAATGTAAATGGATTAAATGCTCCAACTAAAAGACATAGACTGGCTGAATGGACACAAAAACAAGACCCATATATATGCTGTCTACAAGAGACCCACTTCAGACCTAGGGACACATACAGACTGAAAGTGGGGGGATGGAAAATGATATTCCATGTAAATGGAAATCAGAAGAAGGCTGGAGTAGCAAGTCCCATATCAGACAATATAGACTTTAAAATAAAGACTATTACAAGAGACAAAGAAGGACACTACATAATGATCAAGAGACCAATCCAAGAAGAAGATATAACAATTGTAAATATTTATGCACCCAACATAGGAGCACCTCAATACATAAGGCAAATGCTAACAGCCATAAAAGGGGAAATCAACAGTAACACATCATAGTAGGGGACTTTAACACCCCACTTTCACCAAAAGACAGATCATCCAAAATGAAAATAAATAAGGAAACACAAGCTTTAAATGACACATTAAATGAAATGGACTTAATTGATATTTACAGGACATTCCATCCAAAAACAACTGAATACACTTTCTTCTCAAGTGCTCATGGAACATTCTCCAGGATACATCACATCTTGGGTCACAAATCAAGCCCTAGTAAATTTAAGAAAATTGAAATCATATCAAGTATCTTTTCTGACCACAACACTATGAGACTAGAAATCAATTACAGGAAAAAAACTGTAAAAAATACAAACACATGGAGGTTAAGCAATACACTACTAAATAACAAAGAGATCACTGAAGAAATCAAAGAGGAACTCAAAAAATACCTAGAAACAAATGACAATGAAATCTCGATGACCCAAAACCTATGGGATGCAGCAGTTCTAAGAGGGAAGTTTATAGCAACACAATCCTACTTCAAGAAACAAGAAACATCTCAAACAACCTCACCTTACAACTAAAGCAATTAGAGAAAGAAGAACAAAAAAACCCCCAAAGTTAGCAGAAGGAGAGAAATCATAAAAATCAGATCAGAAATAAAGAAATGAAGGAAACAGTAGCAAAGTTCAATAAAACTAAAAGCTTGTTCTTTGAGAAGATAAAGTTGACAAACCATTAGCCAGACTCATCAAGAAAAAAGGGGAAAAGACTCAAATCAACAGAATTAGAAATGAAAAGGAGAAGTAACAAATGACACTGCAGAAATACAAAGGATCATGAGAGATTACTACAAGCTACTATATTCAAATAAAATGGACAACTGGAAGAAATGGACAAATTCTTAGAAAAGCACAACCTTTCGACACTGAACCAGGAAGAAATAGAAAATATAAACAGACCAATCACAAGCACTGAAGTTGAAACTGTGATTAAAAATCTTCCAACAGGGCTTCCCTGGTGGCACAGTGGTTGAGAGTCCGCCTGTTGATGCAGGGGACACAGGTTGGTCCCCCAGTCTGGGAAGATTCCACATGCTGCAGAGCGGCTGGGCCCGTGAGCCATGGCCTCTGAACCTGCGCGTCCAGAGCCTGTGATCCGCAACGGGAGAGGCCACACAGTGAGAGGCCCACGTACCACAAAAAAATAAAACCAAACGAAACAAAAAAATCTTCCAACAGGGGCTTCCCTGGTGGCGCAGTGGTTGAGATTCTGGCTGCCAATGCAGTGGACACGGGTTTGAGCCCTGGTCTGGGAGGATCCCACATGCCGCAGAGGAGCTGGGCCTGTGATCCACAACTACTGAGCCTGCGCATCTGGAGACTGTGCTCCGCAACGAGAGGCTGCGACAGTGAGAGACCCGCACACCACCATGAAGAGTGGCCCCCTCTCGCTGCAACTGGAAAAAGCTCTCACACAGAAACGAAGACCCAACACAGCCAAAAATACCTAACTAAATAAATAAATTTATAAAAAAAACAATCTTCCAACAAAAAAAAGCCCAGGACCAGATGGCTTCACAGGCAAATTCTATCAAACATTTAGAAAGAGCTAACACCTATCCTTCTCAAACTCTTCCAAAATATAGCAGAGGGAGGAACACTCTCAAATTCATTCTATGAGTCCACTATCACCCTGATACCCAAACCAGACAAAGATGTCATGAAAAAGAAAACTACAGGCCAATATCACGGATGAACATAGATGCAAAAATCCTCAACAAAATACTACCAAACAGAACCCAGCATCACGTTAAAAGGATCATACACCATGATCAAGTGGGGTTTATCACAGGAATGCAAGGATTCTTCAGTACACGCGTATCAATCAATGTGATTCACAATATTAACAAATTGAAGCAGAAAAGCCATATGATCATCTCAATAGATGCAGAGAAAGCTTTCGACAAAATTCAACACCCATTTATGATAAAAACCCTGCAGAAGTAGGCATAGAGGGAACTTACCTCAACATAATAAAGACCTTATATGACAAACTCACAGCCAACATCATTCTCAATGGTGAAAAACTGAAACCATATCCACTAAGATCAGGAACAAGACAAGGTTGCCCACTCTCACCACTATTATCCAACATAGTTTTGGAAGTTTTAGCCACAGTAATCAGAGAAGAAAAAGGAATCTAAATTGGAAAAGAAAAAGTAAAACTGTCACTGTTTGAGAATCCTAAAGATGCTACCAGACACCTACTAGAGCTAATCAATGAATTTGGTAAAGTAGCAGGATACAAAATTAAGGCACAGAAATCTCTTGCATTCCTATACACTAATGATGAAAAATCTGAAAGTGAAATTAAGAAAACACTCCCAATTACCATTACAACAAAAAGAATAAAATATCTAGGAATAAACCTACCTAAGGAGAAAAAAGACCTGTATGCAGAAAACTACAAGACACCAATGAAAGAAATTAAAGATGATACAAAGAGATGGAGAGATTTACCAAGTTCTTGGGTTGGAAGAATCAACATTGTGAAAATGACTATACTACCCAAAGCAATCTACAAATTCAATGCAATCCCTATCAAACTACCAATGGCATTTTTCATAGAACTAGAGCAAAAAATTTCACAATTTGTATGGAAACACAAAAGACCCCGAATAGCCAAAGCAATCTTGAGAAAGAAAAACGGAGCTGGGGGAATCCTCCTCCCTGATTTCAGACTATATTACAAAGATACAGTAATCAAGACAGTATGGTACTGGCACAAAAACAGAAATATAGATCAGTGGAACAGGATAGAAAGCCCAGAGATAAATCCATGCACATATGGTCATCTTATCTTTGATAAAGGAGGCAAGAATATACAGTGGAGAAAAGACAGCCTCTTCAATAAGTGGTGTTAGGAAAACCGGACAGCTACATGTAAAAGAATGAAATTAGAACACTCCCTAACACCATACACAAAAATAAACTCAAAGTGGATTAAAGACCTAAATGTAAGGCCAGACACCATCAAACTCTTAGAGGGAAACACAGGCAGAGCACTTTATAACATAAATCACAGTAAGATCTTTTTTGACCCACCTCCTAGAGAAATGGAAATAAAAAATAAACAAATGGGACCTAATGAAACTTAGAGACTTTTGCACAGCAAAGGAGAGAATAAACAAGATGAAAAGACAACCCTCAGAATGGGAGAAAATATTTGCAAATGAAGCAACTGACAAAGTTTCATCTCCAAAATATACAAGCAGTTCATGCAGCTCAATATCAAACAAACAACCCAATCCAAAAATGGGCAGAAGACCTAAACAGACATTTCTCCAAAGAAGATATACAGATTGCCAACAAACACATGAAAGATGCTCAACATCACTAATCATTAGAGAAACGCAAGTCAAAACTACAAAGCGATATCATCTCACACCAGTCAGAATGGCCATCATCAAAAGATCTACAAACAATAAATGCTGGAGAGGGTGTAGAGAAAAGGCAACCCTCTTGCACCGTTGGTGGGAATGTAAATTGATACAGCCACTATGGAGAACAGTATGGAGGATCCTTAATAAACTAAAAATAGAACCACCATATGACCCAGCAATCCCACTACTGGGCATATACCCTGAGAAAACCAAAATTCAAAAAGAGTCATGTACCAAAATGTTCATTGCAGCTCTATTTACAATAGCCCAGAGATGGAAACAACCTAAGTGCCCACCATAGGATGAATGGATAAAGAAGATGTGGCACATATATACAATGGAATATTACTCAGCCATAAAAAGAAACGAAATTGAGCTATTTGTAATGAGGTGAATAGACCTAGAGTCTGTCATACAGAGTGAAGTAAGTCAGAAAGAAAAAGACAAATACCGTATGCTAACACATATATATGGAATTTAAGAAAAAAAATGTCATGAAGAACCTAGGGGTAAGACAGGAATAAAGACACAGACCTACTGGAGAACGGACTTGAAGATATGGGGAGGGGGAAAGGTGAGCTGTGACAGGGCGAGAGAGAGGCATGGACATATATACACTAACAAACGTAAGGTAGATAGCTAGTGGGAAACAGCCGCATGGCACAGGGATATCGGCTCGGTGCTTTGTGACCGCCTGGAGGGGTGGGATAGGGAGGGTGGGTGGGAGGGAGACACAAGAGGGAAGAGATATGGGAACATATGTATATGTATAACTGATTCACTTTGTTATAAAGCAGAAACTAACACACCATTGTAAAGCAATTATACCACAATAAAGATGTTAAAAAAAAAAAAGTCATGTACCTCAATGTTCATTGCAGCAGTATTTACAGTAGCCAGGACATGGAAACAATCTAAGTGTCCATCAACAGATGAATGGATAAAGAAGATGTAGCACATATATACAATGAAATATTACTCAGCCATAAAAAGAAAAGAAATTGAGTTATTTGTACTGAGGTGGATGGACCTAGAGACTCTCATACAGAGTGAAGTAAATCAGAAAGAGAAAAACAAATACCATATGCTAACACATATATATGGAATCTAAAAAAAAAAAAAAAAAGTTCTGACGAACATAGGGGAAGGACAGGAATAAAGGCACAGATGTAGAATATGGACTTGAGGACACAGGGAGGGGAAAGGGTAAACTGGGACAAAGTGAGAGAGTCACATGGACATATATACACTACCAAAAGTTAAATAGATAGTGGGAAGCAGCCACATAGCACAGGGAGATCAGTTCCGTGCTTTGTGACCACCTAGAGGGGTGGGACAGGGAGGCTGGGAGGGAGGCGCAAGAAGGAGGAGATATGGGGATATATGTATATGTATAGCTGATTCACTTTGTTATACAGCAGAAACTAACACAACATTGTAAAGCAATTATACTCCAATAAAGATGTAAAAATAATTAATTAATTAATTTAATTAATTAATTAAAAAAACAAAAAACCTGGGTGTGTGTCTGATTATAGAAAGTGGAGAGAAAGGTAAGAAAGGTTAGATATCATATGGTTAGAAATGGATGCCTGTTTGGGGAGGGAGGTGGGAGAGGGAAGAAAGGGCATGAGGAACATAGCCTCTGTGGAACACTAGCAGCTCAGCAAATTCCTGTAGCTGTGCAGGGAGGTCCTGTCACACACAGAGGGACTCCCCGTGGCCCAGGTGGGACAGGGTGAGGAGCTGCTTCAGATCCTCATCTGGGCTGCAAGGGTGAGGGAGGTGGCATCAAGACAGATCCAGGACATGAGAATGCCCATCCTCTCTGTTTGTACATACCTGTGTATAGTAAGTTGTATAGAAGTTGAATTTAAAATGTTCTCTTTAATGCACAAATAAACACATTGTTCAAAAGTGTTTAAAGTAGTTCCCTGCCACCTTGGGGGTCTGAACCAGACTGCCCAGTCTAGAGTCAGAGATCCTCCCAGTGGCCCCAACTATCTGCCCAGTGTCTCTTCCCTACACCAGGGTTCAGTCAGGCTGTGCCCACTAGACAAACACAGCACTGATCACGTCCCAGATAAGCCCAAGGAGGGAGCCCAGGTCGCCCTGGTAATGGGTCTCTAACCAGACACACACCTCTGTTCCAAGAAGCAATGAGGATTATTCATTTGCCTCCTTTCCCCAGAGATTTTCAAGGTTGTGACACAGGGGGTTCATATCAGGACAAGGAGGATCCCTCTGTCTCAGCCTCTTAGGTTTCAGGAGTCTCTCACCCCTGGCCCATCAGATCCCTTTGGTCATCATCACTGTCACCATCTCCATCATTGTTATTGCTCTCATCATCACATCATCAATGTCATTGTCATTGTCAATATCACCATCATCACCGTCATCATCAGGGCAGGAGTGATATGCTGATGATGCTGCCAGGTGCACTCTGCTTACATGATCTCTTTTGATTTGTACAGTGACCCTGTGAGTTATGTATTGTTATCCTGTATTACAGATTAGGAAACAGGCTCACACCAGGAATGGGGCCTTTTCAAAAGTCACATGGCTCCTCGGCAGATGGTCTGACCCCACAGGTCCCTAAACCTGGGCAGTCCTTCATCGTGTGGAGTCCCTCTCCTCTGCTGGGCTCTGATGGCCACGTGCTACTGCTTCTCACTGCAGACTGGCCCTGATGGTGTCCAAGGATTAAGGATTAGGAAGCTGCTGGTGTCACAAAGTTAGGAAGTAGGTAAGGTATTCAAACCTATTTCTGACCGATTGTCTCCAAAACCACTTTGGCAGAATAACTGGGATTTTTTTCCTCTGTATTTCCTGCTCCCTGCCTATCTCTTGTTCAGGCAGTGCTGCAGCTGTCTATCTTCATGGCCTTCTGAGGCGGGTGTTTCCTGGAGAAATGACCAAATGAAGTCACAGGGCTCAGTCAGGTACTTACTGCGGGACTTCTCAAAACAATGGCTAGGATCATCCATGGTTCTTAGAGCAAGGCCTTCAGTTACAAAAGACAGAAGATGTTCAATTCCAAAGCAGAGTGTGAGCCCTTAATGGGCAGGATGCTGAGGAGGCCAGGTCTCCCAGGCAGGTATGGAGCCTCCTGGGGATGTAGGCAAGTATAGTTGAGACCAGCTGGTATGAGCCTCTGAGAAGGGACCCTGATTTCAACTTCCCCTACCTCCCAGGGGGCTACCCAGAGCACAGGCTGGGCCAGAACTGAGAGAGAGGACACCTGGTCTTGCTTCCCAGACGAGTCCAAGGACCTGGGAGTCCACCAAGAAGGTCAAGTCTAGCACTGCAGACCAGAGAGCAGCAAGCGCTCTGGGCCTGAGTGCAGCCTCTAGGGAGACATGTGGGCAACTACTCAGAGTTCTTGGGCTCCAGGAGGGATTAGGGGGTAGGTAGGCCTGTGTGAGCAGCACCAAATGAAGCGGGATGTGGCTGGGTCAGTGTGGGAGTGTGGGCGGCCCAAAAGCTGCAGAAGGCACCAAGGCTGAGGAACCAAAGTGGCTACTGCAGTAGGCATCTTGAAATCAGTTCCTCTCCATCACCTCTGCACCCTAGAAGTTAGATGCCACCCTGGCCGAAGGGTGGGAGAAGAACTATGAATGCACTGGTTTTAAAACATGAGGTGGTTGAGAAATTACAGAATTGGAAAAATTTTACCTGAGAGCGGCTTGACAGGGGTTCTGCACCACAAGTCTCAGGTCAAAGATCAACACAAGCTATGGAATGTAGAGTCATGGCTTTGGTACATCAGACTGGGATACTGTGGTGTTTATGCCTTGCTTCTCTACTTAATCATGTTTGATGCCCCACAAGCGGCAGGGCATAGGCCTCCTTTGTTCCCCACACTGCCCAGCCAAGTCCCACACATAGGGGTCAAATAAGGACATGTTTAATGTCTAGGTAATTGGAGGAGGAAGTTCAGCTTCCAGCTTTGGGGAAGTCTGGCCGTAAGCACAATTAGAATAGAGAATAGTTTTGTCACCCCAAAAAAACACCCCCACACCACCCCCCTTGTAGAAAATCCAGCCCCTGTACTTAACTACTGGCCACCACTGATCTGTTCTCTCTTCCTATGGTTTTGTCTTTTCCAGAATGTCATATAAATGAATCATTACAGTTTGTATCCTTTTTCTTTTTTTTAACATCTTTATTGGAGTATAATTGCTTTACAATGTTGTGTTGGTTTTTGCTTTATAACAAAGTGTATCAGTTATACATCTACATATGTCCCCATACCTCTTCCCTCTTGCACCTCCCTCCCTCCCACCCTCCCTATCCCACCCCTCTAGGTGGTCACAAAGCACTGAGCTGATCTCCCTGTGCTATGCGGCTGCTTCCCACTAGCTATCTATTTTACGTTTGGTAGTTTATATATGTCCATGCCACTCTCTCACTTTATCCCATCTTACCGTTCCCCCTCCCTGTATCCTTCCCCCCGTAGGTTCTTCTGACCAATATTTTTTTCTTTTTTTAGATTCCACGTATATGTGTTAACATACGGTATTTGTTTTTCTCTTTCTGATTTACTTCACTCTGTATGACAGTCTCTAGGTCCATCCACCTTACTACAAATAACTCAGTTTCATTCCTTTTTATGGCTGAGTAATATTCCATTGTATATATGTGCCACATCTCCTTTATCCATTCATCTGTTGATGGGCACTTAGGTTGCTTCCATGTCCTGGTTATTGTAAAGAGAGCTGCAATGAACATTTTGGTACATGACTCTTTTTGAATTATGGTTTTCTCAGGGTATATGCCCAGTAGTGGGATTGCTGGATCATGTGGTAGTTCTATTTTTAGTTTTTTAAGGAACCTCCATACTGTTCTCCACAGGTTTTTATCATAAATGGGTGTTGAATTTTGTCGAAAGCTTTCTCTGCATCTATTGAGATGATCATATGGTTTTTCTCCTTCAATTTGTTAATATGGTGTATCACGTTGATTGATTTGCATATACTGAAGAATCCTTGCATTCCTGGGATAAACCCCACTTGATCATAGTGCATGATCCTTCTAATGTGCTGTTAGATTCTGTTTGATAGTACTTTGTTGAGGATTTTTGCATCTATGTTCATCAGTGATATTGGCCTGTAATTTTCTTTCTTTGTGACATCTTTGTCTGGTTTTGGTATAGTTTGTAACCTTTTGAGTATAACTTCATTCAATATAATACCCTTGAGATTCATGTCTTCATAAATTTAAAAGGATTTAAGTTATACAAACCATGTTCTCTGACCACAATGGAATTAAATTAGAATTCAACGATAGAAAGATATCTGGGAAATCTCCAACTATTTGGAAACTCAATAGAACAATTCTAAATAACCCATATGTGAAAGAATAAATCAAAAGGAAGATTAGAAAGGATTTTGAAAACTGAATAAAAATGAAAGCACAACATATCAAAACTTGTGGGATGCACGTAGAGCAGTACTTAAGAGGAAACTAGAAAAGGGAGAGCAAATTAAACAAAAATAAAAAGAAAGGTTATAATAAAGATCAAAGGGAAATCAATAAAGTGAAAAAATAACAATAGATCAGAGGAATAAAGTTAATAAATTTCTAGCCAAACTGATTAGAATGGAAGAGGGGACTCAAATACTAATAACAGAAATGAGAGAGCTTACATCATCAGTGATTTCTACAGGTATTTGAAGAGTAATAAATGAATATTATGAAAAAAATTTATGTCTATAAATTTGAAAACCTAGATGAAATACACAAATTCCTTGAAAGCCACAAACTACCAAAGCTAACTCAAGAAAAAATAGATAATCCAAATAGCACTATATTCATTAAAGAAATTAAATTTGTAGTTCCCACAAAGAAAACTGCAGGCCCACATGGTTTCACTGGGGAATTATGGCAAACATTTAAGAAAGAAGTCATCGCAATTCTATACAAGCGCTTCCATAAAATTGAAATGAAGAGACTGTTTCACAGCTACTTCATTAGGCCAGTATTATCCTGATATCAAAACCAGGCAAAGACATTGCAAGAAAAGAAAACTCCAGACTAAAATTCCTTATCAATATAGATGCAAGATTCTTAAACAAAAGTTTAGCAAATCCAATTTAACAATAAAATATTAACACATCATGACCAATGGGGGGTTTAGCCTTCTTGGGGTTTAGCCCAAGAAGGTAAGTTTTTTTTGTTTTTTTTTTTACATCTTTATTGGAGTATAATTGCTTTACAATAGTGTGTTAGTTTCTGCTTTATAATAAAGCAGAAACTTTGTATATACATATACATATGTTCCAATATCCCTTCCCTCTTGCGTCTCCCTCCCTCCCACCCTCCCTATCCCACCCCTCTAGGTGGTCACAAAGCACCGAGTCGATATCCCTGTGCTATGCGGCTGCTTCCCACTAGCTATCTATTTTACGTTTGGTAGCTTATAAATGCCGACGCCACTCTCTCACTTTGTCACAGCTTACCCTTCCCCCTCCCCATATCCTCAAGTCCACTCTCTTGTAGGTCTGTGTCTTTATTCCCATCTTATCACTAGGTTCTTCATGGCATTTTTTTCCCCTTAGATTCCATATATATGTGTTAACATACAGTATTTGTCTCTCTCTTTCTGACTTACTTCACTCTGTATGACAGACTCTAAGTCCAACCACCTCACTACAAATAACTCAATTTTGTTTCTTTATATGGCTGAGTAATATTCCATTGTATATATGTGCCACATCTTCTTTATCCATTCATCTGTTGATGGACACTTAGGTTGTTTCCATCTCCGGGCTATTGTAAATAGAGCTGCAATGAACATTTTGGTGCATGACTCTTTGAATTATGGTTTTCTCAGGGTATATGCCCAGTAGTGGGATTGCTGGGTCATATGGTAGTTCTATTTGTAGATTTTTAAGGAACCTCCATACTGTTCTCCATAGTGGTTGTACCAATTCCACCAGCAGTGCAAGAGGGTTCCCTTTTCTCCATACCCTCTCCAGCATTTATTGTTTGTAGATTTTTTGATGATGGCCATTCTGACTGGTGTGAGATGATATCTCATTGTAGTTTTGATTTGCATTTCTCTAATGATTAATGATGTTGAGCATTCTTTCATGTGTTTGTTGACAATCTGTATATCTTCTTTGGAGAAATGTCTATTTAGGTCTTCTGCCCATTTTTGGATTGGGTTGTTTGTTTTTTTGTTATTGAGCTGCATGAGTAGCTTGTAAATTTTGGAGATTAATCCTTTGTCAGTTGCTTCATTTGCAAATATTTTCTCCCATTCTGAGGGTTGTCTTTTGGTCTTGTCTATGGTTTCCTTTGCTGTGCAAAAGCTTTTAAGTTTCATTAGGTCTCATTTGTTTATTTTTGTTTTTATTTCCATTTCTCTAGGAGGTGGGTCAAACAGGATCTTGCTGTGATTTATGTCATAGAGTGTTCTTCCTATGTTTTCCTCTAAGAGTTTGATAGTGTCTGGCCTTACATTTAGGTCTTTAATCCATTTTGAGCTTATTTTTGTGTATGGTGTTAGGGAGTGTTCTAATCTCATACTTTTACAAGTAGCTGTCCATTTTTCCCAGCACCACTTATTGAAGAGGCTGTACTTTCTCCACTGTACATTCCTGCCTCCTTTATCAAAGATAAGGTGACCAGATGTGCGTGGGTTTATCTCTGGGCTTTCTATCCTGTTCTGTTGATCTATCTTTCTGTTTTTGTGCCAGTACCATACTGTCTTGATAGCTTTGTAGTATAGTCTGAAGTCTGGGAACCTGATTCCTCCAGCTCCGTTTTTCGTTCTCAAGATTGCTTTGGCTATTCGGGGTCTTTTGTGTTTTCATACAAATTGTGAAATTTTTTGTTCTAGTTCTGTGAAAAATGCCAGTAGCCCTTTGATAGGGATTGCATTGAATCTGTAGATTGTTTTGGGTAGTAGAGTCATTTTCACAATATTGATTCTTCCAATCCAAGAACATGGTATATCTCTCCATCTATTTGTATCATTAATTTCTTTCAACAGTGTCTTATAATTTTCTGCATACAGGTCTTTTTTCTCCTTAGGTAGGTTTATTCCTAGATATTTTATTCTTTTTGTTGCAATGGTAAATGGGAGTGTTTTCTTAATTTCACTTTCAGATTCTTCATCATTAGTGTATAGGAATGCCAGAGATTTCTGTGCATTAATTTTGTATCCTGCTACTTTACCAAATTCATTGATTAGCTCTAGTAGTTGTCTGGTAGCATCTTTAGGATTCTCTATGTGTAGTATCATGTCATCTGCAAACAGTGACAGCTTTACTTCTTTTCTGATTTGGATTCCTTTTCTTTTCTTTTCTTCTCTGATTGCCGTGGCTAAAACTTCCAAAACTATGTTGAATAAGAGTGGTGAGAGTGGGCAACCTTGTATTGTTCCTGATCTTAGTGGAAATGCTTTCAGTTTTTCACCATTGAGGACGATGTTGGCTGTGGGTTTGTCATATATGGCCTTTATTATGTTGAGGAAAGTTCCCTCTATGCCTATGTTCTGCAGGGTTTTTATCATAAATGGGTGTTGAATTGTAAGTTTGATTCAACATTCAAAAATCAAACAATGTATTTGGTCACATGTAGTGAGTTGAAATATTGTCTCCTAAAATTCATGTCCACTCAGAAATTCAGAATGTGACCTTATTTGGAAATACTTTGCAGATGTAATTAGTTAAGGGACTTGAAACAAAATCCTCCTGGGTTTAGGGTGAGCCCTAAATCCAATGACTGGTATCTTTATAAGAAGAGATGAGAGGTCACACATAACAAACATGTAGAAGGCTATGTGAAGATAGAGGTGTGCTGAGATTGGAGCTATCCAGCCACTACACAATGAACTACTGGAGCCTTGAGAAGCTAGAAGACACAAGGAAGGATCCTTCCCTAGAGCCTACAGTGTGAGTATGACTCTGCTGGCACCTTGATTTCAGACTTCTAGACTGCATTACTGTAAGAGAATAAATTTCCGTGTTTTTAAGCCACCAAGTTTGTGGTAATTTGTTATAGAAACCCTGGGAAACTAGGATACCATATTGGGAAACTAGTACAACATATTAAGAAACTGAAAAAGAAAAACCATATGATCATTTCGATAAATGGAGAAAAAGCATTTGACAAAATCCAACATCCATTCCTGATAAGAACTATCTCAGCAAACTAGGAACAGTGGAGAACTTCCTTAACTCAATGAAAAACCTCCAGCTAACATCATAGTAATAGTGAAAGATTGAATGCTTTCCCCCTATGATCAGAAACAAGAAAAGAATGTTCACACTCAAGTGTCAAAATTGTACTGGAGATTCTAAGCAGTTCAATAAGGCATGAAAAAGGAATAAAAGTCATCTAAATTGGGAAACAAGAAGAAAAACTGACTTTATTCACAGATGACATGATCCCCTATGAAAATCTGATGAAATATATAAAATTACTAGCTACCAGAACTTCTGCAACCTTGAGTTTAGCAAGGTTGCAGAATTCAAAGTCAATATACAAAAATCAATTATGTTTCTACATACTAGGATCGAAAAATCAGATATTAAAGTTAAAAACAAATATTTAAAATGGTATTAAAATATGACATCTGAAAAAAGATGTGAAAAACCTATATATTGACTCTGCTAATAAATATTTCTGAAAATTAAAGAATATGTAAATAAAATAAATGGAGAGCTATACTTTGTTCATGGATTGGAAGACTCTATATTGTCATATGTCAATTCTCCCAAAGTTGGTCTAGGGATTCAGTGCAATCTCGTTCATAATTCTAGGAGACATCTTTGTGGAAATCAACTAGCTGATTCTAAAATTCATATGGAAATGCAAAGGACCTAGAATAGTCAAAACAACTTTGGGAAAGAACAAAGTTGAAGAGCTAACCCTGTTTTGTAGATTTATACCAAAGCTTCAGTAATTAAGACAGTGAGGTTTTGGCCTAAAGATGCCATCTTTTGGATTATTTGGAAAATGTTTAGTATTCCATTTTAATATATTTATTTAATTTATCTTATATATGTCTTTGTATAGATTTTTTAGTGGTAACTCTAGGGATTATGATACATATAATTAGCTTTTCACAGTCTACTCAGAATCAATATTTTATTTTTTAATTTTTTAAAGTAATTTTTTTCTTTTTAAAAAAATGTATTTATTTTTTATCTATTTTTATTTATTTTTGGCTGCATTGGGTCTTCGTTGTTGGGTTTTCATTGCTACACTCGGGCTTTCTCTAGTTGTGGAGAGCAGGTGCTACTCTTTGTTGTGGTGTGCAGGCTTCACACTGCGGTGGCTTCTCTTGTTGAGGAGCACAGGTTCTAGGTGCATGGGCTTCAGTAGTTGTGGCACATGGGCTCAGTAGTTGTGGCTCGCAGGCTCTACAGTGCATGCTCAGTAGTTGTGGTGCATGGGCTTAGTTGCTCTGCAGCATGTGGGATCTTCCTGGACCAGGGATCGAAACTGTGTCCCCTGCACTGGCAGGCAGATTCTTAACTACTGCACCACCAGGGAAGCCCAGAATTAATATTTTAAATTCAAGTAAAATATAGAAAACTTCACCATACCTTCTCCCTTTACATTGTAGTCTTATGTATTACATCTACATCTACATACATTGAAACCCCATCAGGCAATACTATAATTTTTACTTTTAACATCAAACATATTTTAAAGAATCTAAGAGAATAGCCTATTATATTTACCCAGGTATTTACCATTTCTGTTACTCTTACTTTATTTCTGATTTTCCAGGTTTCATTTTCATTTCATTTTTCTTCTGCCTGAAGAAATTCTTTTAGCAATTGTTTTAGCGCTGGCAACAAATTATCTTAATTTTCTTTCCTCTGATAATGTCTTTATTTCAACTCATTCCTAAAGGATATTTTTGCTGGATCTGAAATTCAATGTTGACAGCCTCTTTAACAGCATAAAAATATTCTTTCCATGACCTTCTGTGTTCCATGGTTTCTAATGTAAAATCTGCAGTCATTTGAATTTTTATTTCTCTCAGCTAGTGTGTATATGTACATATTTCTCTACATATTTCCCTACATAAGTTTTCAGCTGTTTGATTATAATGTATCTGGGTGTGAATTTCTTTAAGTTTTTCCTGTCTGGGATTCACTTAGCTTCTTGATTTTTTTTTTTTTTTTTTTTTTTTTTTGCCAAACTTGGGGAGTTTTCAGCCATTATTTTTCAAATATTTTTTCTACATTGTTTCTCCTCTCCTTTTGGGACTGTGATGACATAAATGTTAGACCTTTTGATATTTCTTCATAAGTTCTGGAGACTCTATTCATTTTTTCTACATTTTTTCCTCTGTTGTTCATTTTGGATAAATTTTACTGATCTATCTTCAGGTTCAGTGGCTCCTTTTCTAATCAGGGAACTTCTTTATTTTGGCTAATGCATTTTCCAAAGCTAAAATTTCCACTTAGTTCTTTTTATATCTTTTATTTATCCACTGAGACTTTCTTTCCATCCATTTCAAAAGTTGTTCGCCCTTACCTCCTGGAGCATGAATATAATCATTGCTTTAAAGTTTTCTTGGAGCAGCATCTGTGTCACCTCTGGGATGAAGTCTGTTGATTATATTGTCCTGTGTGAGTTAATGTCAGTATTTTCCTAGTTCTTCATATGTCAAATACTTTTGTCTCCAGGATATTTTGAATATTACATTATGGGACTCTAAGTCTTTTTTAAATGCTGTAGAGAATGTTGTTGGTTTTTATTTGTTTGTTTGTTTTAGCAGTGTTCTGAGGGTTGTGGTTCTAATCTCAGTTCAGTTTTCAAGGCTTTTGCAGTGTATTTATACCTATCCTATATATGCACCACCCAGTGGCTAATCTGGGACCTGGATGGTGGTCTACTATATGGTTCAGATCTCAAAGCTATAGATTTGCTGTTTAGAGTCAGATTCATGTGTGTACATGTACAGATCAGAGGTGAGTCCAGGAGTTCATACATAATTTTATGGAATCAGATGGTTTTTTGAGCTCCTACCTCTAAGTAATCTCACAACACATTCCTGCTTCCAGTACCATCCCCTACACTACCTGGTTTTGGCCCCACCTCTGCGTGTGGACCACCCTCAAGCGTCTGCTCCCCACCCAGGTGAGAGGTGGCGAAGGGAGCAACTGACTGAGGTACACTTCCTTGCTTAGGTGGGAGGGGCCAGAGGTGGCAACCAATTGGGGCGCACGTGCTTGCTCAAGCAGGAGGGGGATAAGGTGCCTATGACTGGGGCGCACACTCGCTCTGTTTCGAATTTCTCCCAGTGCCCTTGGAAGCAGGGTCTGGCGTGTGGGGAGAGTGGCCACAATGGTGGCCCCGCCCCTTGCACGCCACTCAACAATGGCGCCTCACTTCCAAGGCAGTCCACGCTTCCTCCAGGAGCATTCCTACCTGCAGAACTCCTCAGTCCCATCCCCTCAAGCTATCTCCACGCAGCCGACAGCAGTCCTCTCCCCGGGTCCTAACCCCACGCTTCAGCACCCAACCAACCCCGACTTGCATTGGCAGACACCTGTCTCAGGCTGGGGCACACAGGGCTCTGGTACAGACCGTCCATGCAAGTCTCACTCTTTCCTGCCTGCCACAGACGAGCCACTGCACTTTCTTCCAATAGCCCCTGAAGGCCCCTCCACCACCACCCCCTGCCATTTCAGCGTATTGCACCTCCGGTGAGGGGGCTTCCCCATCTGCGGTAACTTCTCCTCTCCTTCAGCTGCCCTACAGGGGGGCGGGTCCCATCCTGTTTCCTTTTTTCTTTTTCTCTCCTTTGTCCTACACAGTTATGCAGGGATCTTTTCTTGTCCTTTTAGGTGTCTGGTCCTCTGCTAGTGTTCAGCAGGTGCTCTGTGTGAATTGTTCCACTTGTAAATGTATTCTTGATGCATTTGTGGGGAAGTGAACCCCAGGTCCTCCTATTCTGCCATCTTGACCGCTCTCTGGGTATTCTCACTACATATATGTTACACCTCTTATAGTTTGTACCACAGTTCTTGAATTTTATGTTCCATTTTTTTCAGTATTTTATCTCTTTGCTTTTCAGTTTTTGAAGTTTCTATTGACATATTCTCAAGCTCAGAGATACCTTCTTCAGTTACATCCAGTCTACAGACGAGCTCATCAAAATCATTCATTATTGTTACAGCAATTTCCATCACAAGCATTTCTTTTTTACCCTTTCTTAGAATTTCCATCTCTCTGCTTACATTGCCTACCTGTTCTTGCATGTTGTCCTCTTTTTCCATTTAAGTCCTTAGCATATTAATCATAATTGCTTTAAATTCTCAATATGATAATATCAATATCTCTGCCATATCTGAGTATGGGTCTGATGCTTGTTCTGCCATATCTGAGTATGGGTCTGATCTCTTCAAACTGTGTTTTTGCCTTTTAGTATGCCTTGTAATCTTTTTTGTTGAAAGCCAAACATGATGGACTAGGTAAAAGAGATTCTGGTAAATAGGCCTTTAATAATGTGGTAGTAATGTGTGAGGGGAGAGGGAAGTGTTTCATAGTCTTATGATTAGGTCTCAGTCTTTAAGTGAGCCTGTGTCACTGGACTGTGAACTTCACAAGTCCTTCTCAGTTTTTCACTGCCTTAGGTAGGACAGAATGACTAGAGAGGAATAGAATTGGGTATTTCTCTTCCCCCAGGTAGAAGGCTTAAAGGGAGATGAAAATAGGTATTTTCCTTCCCCCAGGTCAGTCAGATAACTCCAATAGGTAAGGCTCTGGCAAAATAATTATACTTGAGGACAGGCCTTTTAAGAAGAACAGAGAGTTCTGGCATATTTTAAAATGGTTACTTTTCCCTCTCTCTGCAGGAAGCGCAAGGGGACTTTTCTCTGATATTCACTGTGAGAATCTAGTAGAGCTCCTGGAGGTAAAACTCACAAAAGTATGGGTAACCCCCCCCACCCTGCAAGACTGGTTTGCCTGGAGCTTTTAACTCTCAGACTTGTCCACACGGTGCTTCCAACTTGTCATTTGTAGTTCAGGAGCTGGTTCCTCTGTAGGTTTCTGCTCTGCAGTTTCTACTCTGGTAATTTGTGATTGTGTATCAACCTGTCTGTCTGTCTAATTTGGGGGACAGTGGTTTGCCCTATTACCTCATTTCTCTGACAGATCTAAGAAGACTTGTTGATTTTTCAGTTTGTTTAACTTTTTGCCATTTGGGTGGAGTGATGGCTTCCAAGCTCCTTACATTCCAGGCTGGAAACTGGGCATCTCATTTGTTTTTCATAGTCCTCAAGCTGCTCCACTCATTCTGTCCAAAGTTTTCATTGCATTTAGTGGAGGGGTAGGATAGTGTGCTTATTCCATCTTCACCAGAACCTATGTCCCCAATCTGGTTTGGGAATAAAGTGCAACAAATATATGGTTGGAGTAAATACTGAGAGGATATTTAACAAAATCTTACCAATTAATTCTGGATGGTAGGATTTGGGGAGGTTTCTTATACACTTTTTGGTCATTTCCAACATTTCTCTAATGAGCATTATTGCTTGTAAAATTAGAAAAAAAAATCATTAAGCACTCTTAAAATAACCCAGGTAATAATGAACTCACATTCAGTAGTCAGAATCATTTCTAAGGCATAAGTTTTGGACTATTTGGACAGATGGAGAGTTCACATGAAGTACTGTTGGGGGGAAAAGACAGCACCCTGCTAATGTGAACATTCTCATTCCAGCCCTGGACACCACGTCTACTCAGGTGGAAAGAAGAGAACTAGTGCAGATGCTGGCCCATGTCCTTTCAAGCAATAGAGTCCTGAGGCTTTGCTTATTTTACTTTTCACTGTCTATTTTATATTGCCTAAACATTCCGTTAAAATAAAAATGTAAAAACCAAACAAAAGAGTCATTGTTTTAGGCTCTGACGTTCCCTTACCCCGCTCTTTGGGATTAGGGACACATGTAGGGTTTTACTGGTGGACCCCCAAAAGATATGTCTATGACCAAACCCCTAGAACCTGTGCATGTGACCTCATTTGGATAAAAGAGTCTTTGCAGATGTAATTAAGTTAAGGATCATGAGATGAGGAGCTCATTCTGGATTATCTGGGTGGGCCCTAAGTCCAATGACAAACGACCTTATAAGAGACACACAGAAGAGGAGACAGACACAGAGGAGTAGGTGATATGAACATGGAGGCAGATATTGGAGTCACATGGCCACAAGCCAAGGAAGATATCATCAACCAACAGTTAGAAGAAGCAAAGAATGGATTCTCTTCTAGAACCTCAGAGGGGAGTGGGCCCTGTTTGGCCTTGGTTTTGGTTTTCTGGCCTGCAGAACTGCAAGAGAATAAATATCTCTTGTTTGTGGCAATTTGTCACAGCAGCCCTGGAAACTAATACATCTTCAGAGAGGCCCAACTGTTGGCAGGTAATCCTGCCCAGGCCTTCTCAGTCCAGAAGTCAGACCCCAGGCAGACTGATGAGAAGTCAGTTGCAATCTGCTGTGGGAAGAGCAAAAGCATGCAGGCAGAGGCCCTAGCAGGAGAGAAGACTTATAACCAGGGAGGAACCCAGTGTTTCTGAGGAGGTATTCTTGGTATAGCTATGGAGCTACCCTATGGAAGTATCTCTGTCGTGAATGTTACTCAATGTTACATACTTTGGCAAATGTGTGTATCAGTCAGGATAGGGAAGGCCATGCTGAAATAACAAAGAACCCTAAACTCTTAGTGAATTATAACAACAAAAGTTTATTTCTTTCTCATGTTACATGTTTATAATGGGTTATGTATGGGTTCTGCTCCATATTTTCTGTCTCCATGACTCAGGCTGAAGAAGCAGGCATCATTTGAAATATTAATAGTCACCATAACAGTGGGAAGAAGAGCTTTAGCAGATCCTGCATAAGCAATTAAATTCACAAACTCATTTGTCTGACTCATTAGTCATTCAAACCTACTCAAACAAGGAGGGGAGGAAGTGTGACCCTACCATCTGCCCAGAAGATGAAGAGCTAAAAATATTTAGTAAACAGCATTAACAACTAGCACACTTTCTGTGAATCCAGGGCCCCTATGTCCCACTGATCTTTCAGTGATCACTACAGAGCACAGGGCCTGGCTGAGATTATGTACAGTTACTGTTGAATAAAATAGAGGCAGAAAGGAAAGAAGGAAGAAAGGAAAAAAGGAAGGAAGGAAGGGAGGGAGGGAGGGAGGGAGGGAGAAAGGATAAAGTCCTTAACATGCAGAAAGTGTTTAAGACAGTTTTTCCAAACCAGTAATGAAAATGGAATACAGGATCCGGAGGGAAGATGGCGGAAGAGTAAGACGCGGAGATCACCTTCCTCCCCACAGATACACCAGAAATACATCTACACGTGGAACAACTCCTACAGAACACCTACTGAAGGCTGGCAGAAGACCTCAGACCTCCCAAAAGGCAAGAAACTCCCCAGTACCTGGGTAGGGCAAAAGAAAAAACAGAGACAAAAGAATAGGGACGGCACCTGCACCAGTGGGAGGGAGCTGTGAAGGAGGAAAAGTTTCCACACTCTAGGAAGCCCCTTCGCGGGCGGAGACTGCGGGAGGCGGAGGGGGGAGCTTCGAAGCTGCGGAGGAGTGCACAGCAACGGGTGCGGAGGGCAAAGCGGGGAGATTCCCGCACAGAGGATCGGTGCCGACCGGCACTCACCAGCCCGAGAGGCTTGTCTGCTCACCCGCCGGGGCGGGCGGGGCTGCGAGCTGAGGCCGGAGCGCAGGGAGAGGACTGGGGTTGGCGGCTTGAACATAGCCTGAAGGGGTTAGTGCACCACAGCTAGCCGGGAGGGAGTCCGGGGAAAAGCCTGCACCTGCAGAAGAGGCAGGAGACTTTTCCTTCCCTCTTTGTTTCCTGGGGCGTGAGGAGAGGGGTTTAAGAACGCTGCTGCTTAAAGGAACTCCAGAGACGGGCGCGAGCCGCGGCTAAAAGCGCGAACCCCAGAGACGGGCGCGAGCCGCGGCTGAAAGCGCGGACCCCAGAGACGGGCGCGAGCCGCGGCTGAAAGCGCGGAATCCAGAGACGGGCGCAAGCCGCGGCTAAAAGCGCGGACCCCAGAGGCGGGCGCAAGCCGCGGCTAAAAGCGCGGACCCCAGAGGCGGGCGGGAGACGTTAAGGCTGCTGCTGCTGCCACCGAGGGGCCTGTGTGCGAGCACAGCTCACTCTCCACACCCCTCCTCCGCGGAGCCTGTGCAGCCCGCCACTGCCGGGTTCCCGGGATCCAGGGACAACTTCCCCGGGAGAGCGCACAGCGCGCCTCAGGCTGGTGCAAAGTCACGCCGGCCTTTGCCACCGCAGGCCCGCCCCGCACTCTGTGCCCCTCCGTCCCCGCCGGCCTGAGTGCGCCAGAGCCCCCAATCAGCGGCTCTTTTAACCCCGTCCTGTGTGAGCAAAAAACAGACGCCCTCCAGCGATCTACACGCAGTGGCAGGGCCAAATCCAAAGCTTAGCCCTGGGAGCTGTGAAAACAAAGAAGAGAAAGGGAAATCTCTCCCAGCAGCCTCAGAAGCAGCGGATTAAAGCTCCACAATCAACTTGATGTACCCTGCATCTGTGGAATACCTGAATAGACAACCAATCATCCCAAATTAAGGAAGTGGACTTTAGGAGCAAGATCTATGATATTTTCCCCTTTCCTCTTTTTGTGAATGTGTATGTGTATGCTTCTGTGTGAGATCTTGTCTGTATAGTCTTGCTTCCACCATTTGTCCTAGGGTTCTATCCGTCCATGTTTTTTTTTAATTTTTTTTCTTAATAATTAATTTTAATAACCTTATTATACTTTACCTTCATTCTTTCTTTCTTTCTTTCCGTCCTTCCTTCCCCCCTTTAGACAACGAATCATCCCAAATTGAGGAGGTGGTCTCTGACAGCAAGATTTAGGATTTTTCCCCATTTACCTCTTTTAGTGAGGGTGTATGTGTATGCTTCTGTGTAAGATTTTGTCTGTATAGCTTTGCTTCCAACATTTGTCCTAAGGTTCTTTCCGTCCCTTTTTTTTTTTTTTCTAAATAAGAAGTTTTTAATTCAATAACTTTATTATACTTTATTTTATTTTTACTGTATCTTCTTTCTTTCTTTTTTCCTTCTTTCCCTCCTTCCTTCCTTCCTACCTCCCTCCCTCCCTCCTTTCTTTCCTTCTTGCCTTCTTTCCTTCTTTGCTTCTTTCTTTCTTTCTTCCTTCCTTCCTACCCTCCTTTCCTTCTTTCTTTCCTCATACTTCTACTAATTCTCTCTACTTTTTCTCCCTTTTATCCTGAGCCTGTGGATGAAAAGCTTTTGGTGCTCCAGCCAGGAGGCAGGGCTCTGCCTCTGAGGTAGGACAGCCAACTTCAGGACACTGATCAACAAGAGACCTCCCAGCTCCACATAATATCAAACGGCGAAAATCTCCCAGAGACCTCCATCTTAACACCAGCACCCAGCTTCACTCAACGACCAGCAAGCCACAGTGCTGGAAAACCTATGCCAAACAACTAGCAAAACAGGAACACAACCCCACCCATTAGCAGAGAGGCTGCCTAAAATCATAATAAGGCCACAGACACCCCCAAACACACCACCAGACGTGAACCTGCCCACTAGAGAGACAAGATCCAGCCTCATCCACCACAACACAGGCACTAGCCCCCTCCACCAGGAAGCCTACACAACCCACTGAACCAACCTTAGCCACTGGAGACAGACATCAAAAACAGGAGGAACTACAAACCTGCAGCCTGCAAAAAGGAGACCCCAAACACAGTAAGATAAGCAAAATGAGAAGACAGAAAAACACACAGCAGATAAAGGAGCAAGATAAAAATGCACCAGACCTAACAAATGAAGAGGAAATAGGCAGTCTACCTGAAAGAGAATTCAGAATAATGATAGTAAGGTTGATCCGAAATCTTGGAGATAGAATGGACAATAGAATGGACAAATTGCAAGAATCAGTTAACAAGGACCTAGAAGAACTAAAGATGAAACAAGCAACGATGAACAACACAATAAATGAAATTAAAAGTACTCTAGATGGGATCAATAGCAGAATAACTGAGGCAGAAGAACGGATAAGTGACCTGGAAGATAAAATAGTGGAAATAACTACTGCAGAGCAGAATAAAGAAAAAAGAATGAAAAGAACTGAGGACAGTCTCAGAGACCTCTGGGACAACATTAAACGCACCAACATTCGAATTATAGGGGTTCCAGAAGAAGAAGAGAAAAAGAAAGGGACTGAGAAAATATTTGAAGAGATTATAGTTGAAAACTTCCCTAATATGGGAAAGGAAATAGTTAATCAAGTCCAGGAAGCACAGAGAGTCCCATACAAGATAAATACAAGGAGAAATACGCCAAGACACATATTAATCAAACTGTCAAAAATTAAATACAAAGAAAGCATATTAAAAGCAGCAAGGGAAAAACAACAAATAACACATAAGGGAATCCCCATAAGGTTAACAGCTGATCTCTCAGCAGAAACCCTACAAGCCAGAAGGGAGTGGCAGGACATACTGAAAGTGATGAAGGAGAAAAACATGCAGCCAAGACTACTCTACCCAGCAAGGATCTCATTCAGATTTGATGGAGAAATTAAAACCTTTACAGACAAGCAAAAGCTGAGAGAGTTCAGCACCACCAAACCAGCTTTACAACAAATGCTAAAGGATCTTCTCTAGGCAAGAAACACAAGAGAAGGAAAAGACCTATAATAACGAACCCAAAACAATTTAGAAAATGGGAATAGGAACATACATATCGATAATTACCTTAAATGTAAATGGACTAAATGCTCCCACCAAAAGACACAGATTAGCTGAATGGATACAAAAACAAGACCCTTATATATGCTGTCTACAAGAGACCCACTTCAGACCTAGAGACACATACAGACTGAAAGTAAGGGGATGGAAAAAGATATTCCATGCAAATGGAAGCCAAAAGAAAGCTGGAGTAGCAATTCTCATATCAGACAAAATAGACTTTAAAATAAGGACTATTAAAAGAGACAAAGAAGGACACTACATAATGATCAAGGGATCGATCCAAGAAGAAGATATAACAATTGTAAATATTTATGCACCCAACATAGGAGCACCTCAATACATAAGGCAAATACTAACAGCCATAAAAGGGGAAATCGACAGTAACACATTCATAGTAGGGGACTTAAACACCCCACTTTCACCCATGGACAGATCATCCAAAATGAAAATAAATAAGGAAACACAAGCTTTAAATGATACATTAAACAAGATGGACTTAATTGATATTTATAGGACACTCCATCCAAAAACAACAGAATACACATTTTTCTCAAGTGCTCATGGAACATTCTCCAGGATAGATCATATCCTAGGTCACAAATCAAGCCTTGATAAATTTAAGAAAATTGAAATTGTATCAAGTATCTTTTCTGACCACAACGCTATGAGACTAGATATCAATTACAGGAAAAGATCTGTAAAAAATACAAACACATGGAGGCTAAACAATACACTACTTAATAATGAAGAGATCACTGAAGAAATCAAAGAGGAAATCAAAAAATACCTAGAAACAAATGACAATGGAGACACAACGACCCAAAACCTGTGGGATGCAGCAAAAGCAGTTCTAAGGGGGAAGTTTATAGCAATACAAGCCCACCTTAAGAAGCAGGAAACATCTCGAATAAACAACCTAACCTTGCACCTCAAGCAATTAGAGAAAGAAGAACAAAAAAACCCCAAAGCTAGCAGAAGGAAAGAAATCATAAAAATCAGATCAGAAATAAATGAAAAAGAAATGAAGGAAACAATAGCAAAGATCAATAAAACTAAAAGCTGGTTCTTTGAGAAGATAAACAAAATAGATAAACCACTAGCCAGACTCATCAAGAAAAAAAGGGAGAAGACTCAAATCAATAGAATTAGAAATGAAAAAGGAGAGGTAACAACTGACACTGCAGAGATAAAAGAGATCATGAGAGATTACTACAAGCAACTCTATGCCAATAAAATGGACAATCTGGAAGAAATGGACAAATTCTTAGAAATGCACAACCTGCCAAGACTGAATCAGGAAGAAATAGAAAATATGAACAGACCAATCACAAGCACTGAAATTGAAACTGTGATTAAAAATCTTCCAACAAAGAAAAGCCCAGGACCAGATGGCTTCACAGGCGAATTCTATCAAACATTTAGAGAAGAGCTAACACCTATCCTTCTCAAACTCTTCCAGAATATAGCAGAGGGAGGACCACTCCCTAACTCCTTCTACGAGGCCACCATCACCTTGATACCAAAACCAGACAAGGATGTCACAAAGAAAGAAAACTACAGGCCAATATCACTGATGAACATAGATGCAAAAATCCTCAACAAAATACTAGCAAACAGAATCCAACAGCACATTAAAAGGATCATACACCATGATCAAGTGGGGTTTATTCCAGGAATGCAAGGATTCTTCAATATACGCAAATCTATCAATGTGATAAACCATATTAACAAATTGAAGGAGAAAAACCATATGATCATCTCAATAGATGCAGAGAAAGCTTTTGACAAAATTCAACACCCATTTATGATAAAAACCCTGCAGAAAGTAGGCATAGAGGGAACTTTCCTCAACATAATAAAGGCCATATATGACAAGCCCACAGCAAACATCATCCTCAATGGTGAAAAACTGAAAGCATTTCCACTAAGATCAGGAACAAGACAAGGTTGCCCACTCTCACCACTATTATTCAACATTGTTTTGGAAGTTTTAGCCACAGCAATCAGAGAAGAAAGGGAAATAAAAGGAATCCAAATTGGAAAAGAAGAAGTAAAGCTGTCACTGTTTGCAGATGACATGATCCTATACATAGAGAACCCTAAAGATGCTACCAGAAAACTACTAGAGCTAATCAATGAATTTGGTAAAGTGGCAGGATACAAAATTAATGCACAGAAATCTCTGGCATTCCTATATACTAATGATGAAAAATCTGAAAGTGAAATCAAGAAAACACTCCCATTTACCATTGCAACAAAAAGAATAAAATATCTAGGAATAAACCTACCTAAGGAGACAAAAGACCTGTATGCAGAAAATTATAAGACACTGATGAAAGAAATTAAAGATGATATAAATAGATGGAGAGATATACCATGTTCTTGGATTGGAAGAATCAACATTGTGAAAATGACTCTACTACCCAAAGCAATCTATAGATTCAATGCAATCCCTATCAAACTACCACTGGCATTTTTCACAGAACTAGAACAAAAAATTTCACAATTTGTATGGAAACACAAAAGACCCCGAATAGCCAAAGCAATCTTGAGAACGAAAGAAGGAACTGGAGGAATCAGGCTCCCTGACTTCAGACTATACTACAAAGCTACAGTCATCAAGACGGTATGGTACTGGCACAAAAACAGAAAGATAGATCAATGGAACAGGATAGAAAGCCCAGAGATAAACCCATGCACATATGGACACCTTATCTTTGATAAAGGTGGCAGTAATGTACAATGGAGAAAGGACAGCCTCTTCAATAAGTGGTGCTGGGAAAACTGGACAGGTACATGTAAAAGTATGAGATTAGATCACTCCCTAACACCATACACAAAAATAAGCTCAAAATGGATTAAAGACCTAAATGTAAGGCCAGAAACTATCAAACTCTTAGAGGAAAACATAGGCAGAACACTCTATGACATAAATCAAAGCAAGATCCTTTCTGACCCACCTCCTAGAGTAATGGAAATAAAAACAAAAATAAACAAATGGGACCTAATGAAACTTCAAAGCTTTTGCACAGCAAAGGAAACCATAAACAAGACCAAAAGACAACCCTCAGAATGGGAGAAAATATTTGCAAATGAAGCAACCGACAAAGGATTAATCTCCAAAATTTACAAGCAGCTCATGCAGCTCAATAACAAGAAAACAAACAACCCAATCCAAAAATGGGCAGAAGACCTAAATAGACATTTCTCCAAAGAAGATATACAGACTGCCAACAAACACATGAAAGAATGCTCAACATCATTAATCATTAGAGAAATGCAAATCAAAACTACAATGAGATATCATCTCACACCAGTCAGAATGGCCATCATCAAAAAATCTAGAAACAATAAATGCTGGAGAGGGTGTGGAGAAAAGGGAACACTCTTGCACTGCTGGTGGGAATGTGAATTGGTTCAGCCACTATGGAGAACAGTATGGAGGTTCCTTAAAAAACTACAAATAGAACTACCATATGACCCAGCAATCCCACTACTGGGCATATACCCTGAGAAAACCAAAATTCAAAAAGAGTCATGTACCAAAATGTTCATTGCAGCTCTATTTACAATAGCCCGGAGATGGAAACAACCTAAGTGCCCGTCATCGGATGAATGGATAAAGAAGATGTGGCACATATATACAATGGAATATTACTCAGCCATAAAAAGAAATGAAATTGAGCTATTTGTAATGAGGTGGATAGACCTAGAGTCTGTCATACAGAGTGAAGTAAGTCAGAAAGAGAAAGACAAATACCGTATGCTAACACATATATATGGAATTTAAGAAAAAAATGTCATGAAGAACCTAGGGGTAAAGCAGGAATAAAGATGCAGACCTCTTAGAGAACAGACTTGAGGTTATGGGGAGGGGGAAGGGTGAGCTGTGACAGGGCGAGAGAGAGTCATGGGCATATACACAGTAACAAATGCAGTAAGGTAGATAGCTAGTGGGAAGCAGCTGCATGGCACAGGGATATTGGCTCGGTGCTTTGTGACAGCCTGGAGGGGTGGGATGGGGAGGGTGGGAGGGAGGGAGACGCAAGAGGGAAGACATATGGGAACATATGTTTATGTATGACTGATTCACTTTGTTATAAAGCAGAAACTAACACACCATTGTAAAGCAATTATACCCCAATAAAGATGTTAAAAAAATAAATAAATAAATAAAATAAAATAAAATTAAAAAAAAAAAAAAAGGAAAATGGAATACAGTAGGAGCACTATAAGCATGTGCTAGATGCAATTGAATTGACTTTTATTTTTGTCCCTTCCATTTTTGACTTGCAGATTTTTGTCAAATCCAAGCCCACAGTCAGTCATAGCCCAGGAAAGAGCAGCCTGAAAGCCTGAGGTCAGGAGCAAGGTCAGTGCTGGCGGAACTGACCTGAGCAGTCGGAACACTGGCTGGGCGTCATAGCAAATCTTGGTGCAGTTTCAGTGCCAGGGCTGCTCTTGCCTCCCCCATCCTTGAGGCTGTGTTCCAGTGACCCAGGGCATGCCCAGTCCTGCACACCATATCATTTGTGCGCCCACCAGACTGCTCTGGCAAGCTCTGTCTGGGCCGATATCTGCACCCTATCTCTAAGAGCCCATCTGGATGACAACACAGACCTGTGACATTGCTTTCTTTTCAGGACTACCCTTGAATTAGTTATGACTTATTACATGCAAGTGTCAGAAACCCCACTAAAAATGGTTTAAGAAAAAGAGTGCAAGTAGTTACCGATATGGGTGGATCCAGCAGTCTAAATCAATGCTCTGTTTCTCAGCTTGGCTTTTTTCTGTTAGCCTCATTCTCAGACTTGCTGTTCCCCACTGTGTAGCCCTGGCTTATGAGACTAGACTGGTGCCAGGAGTATTTTAGGGGTTCAAGAAAAACTTGTGGAATGAATGAATGAATGATGGGCTTAGCATTCCAGGTTTAGATCCTATAGTAGCTTAGCAATTCCAGGAAAAAGAGAATAACTCTTTCCAAGCTAGAGTCCTTAGAGCTGACTCTAATTCTAATAGTCTGGCCTGGGTTTGGGTCATATATTTGTCAGAGTAGGCTAGACTTTGCCATGGTAACATGTAAATCCTGAAGTCACTCCTTATTTATATTACAGTCCAACATGTTTGAGGGATGGGGGCTTTGCTCTAAGTCACCAAGGTGTCCAGGCTCCTCCCATTTTGTGACCATTTTCAATGTGAGACTTTATGGTTATCAGGGAAAGGCAAAAGAGAGAATATCCCATGTGAGAGATGTGTTAGGGTGCAGGCCTAAAAGTGGCATCCATCACTTCTGCCCGTATTCCACTGGCCAGAGCTGGCACAGGAGGAGAATAAAGTGGTTTTTAAACACATAGTATTACAGCTTGCTGAGGGCTATATGACTCCCTGAGCCAGTTGCCAAGGCCAGGAGGTCTCACTGCTCTGACTGGCCAGGTCTAGGTTACACACTCAGCCCTGAAGTGGGGGAAGTGGGTCAGCCCATCAGACCTCTGGGGCTGACTGTAGAGGAGGGCTGCTTCCTTGTGGAAAAACAAGGGCATTTTTACCAGAAGTGGGGAGGGTACTGGGCAAGCAGAAATAATGCCAACCTCTAATCCCTACGTCTTGCTTCTTGACCATCTTCAGCTCCACTCAGGGCCAACAGACTCCTTCTGAGCATCCTCATAGGGTCAGGCTGGCAGAAGATCTCAGAACAACTTTTACTTTACTTGAATTATTCTCAGATAAATTTCAGACCCCTGTCGTCGTCAAACTCTAATTTAGTGAGACTATCCAAGGCTTTTTTTCATAACACAGACTCTGGACAGATAAAAAGCTTTAGAATAAAACACTAAATACCTAGAGAGTAATATGTATTTTAATAACTTTAGAAACTGATTATAAATCTCATGCATATTACTTGTAGAAAGAATTAGTCAGCTTTCACTGAGATATGCTACAGTAACAAATGATCCCCCAAATCTCAGTGGCTTACAGTAACAAAGATTTATCAATATTTCTCACTCATGTTTTATATTGGCAGTGGGTCAGCAGGCTCTGTCCTGTGTATCTTCATTCCAGGATGCAGGCTGAAGGATCAGTCTCATTGGGACATGCTCTTCTCATAGCAAGAAAAACAGATCTGGCCAAACCACACAATGGCTTTTAAAGTTTCTACTCTGACATTGTACAAGTCACTTGTGCCCACACTCCATTGGTTGAGCAAGTCAATGTCATGTTCAATGTCAGTGGGGCTGGGTAGTATGCTTGTCCTAGAGGGAAGCACTGTAGAGTCACAGTCAATGGGCAGAGACATCTCACAGGCAAAAGAGAGTAAAAATGTAGGAACAAAATAGTATCTATGACAAGTATAAAAAATAAAATATAATTATCACAATCTCATCATCCAGAGATAACCACTATTACCCTTTGGTGGATTTCTTTCAGTGTATGTTCCTAGGCACATATAAACTAACATTTCTGTCTAACCACAATTTGCATGAATCACTCAAAATGTTCAAACAAAGGCAATCAAATACAGGTAATCTAACAAATTGGCATTTCAAACCCCAATCAGATGACCTAATCAGCCTCCCCCAGTCAAATCCAGCCTCCCACAAACCAATTGCCCAGACCAGTTAATTGATTTGGCTGGAGAAACGGATTAATTGACACAATACTGGTAGAGTGTGTACTGCGTGCCAGACATTTGGTATTTGTGGCCTCAACTGTGTTGATTTGATTACGTAAATTGAGTCCAACTGACTTCATATGTTCAATACTGTGATTTATAAGAAATATGTATTTGGTCATTCAGATGATGATCAAAGTATATTTGTCCATGGTTCCTGGCTCACAGCTCCCAAAGCCCTTGGAATTTTCTGAATGATAAGAGCAATGGGAGCATCTTTTGTTAAAATATTTGACTTCTGGTCCTCAGTTCCTGAAAACAGATTCATAAAGCTGAAATGGGTTTCTTGTTATTCATAACAAGTACCTTTCCATCTCAACTGTGTTTATGTTAATGAGGTGACTTTTGGAAAGCACTAATGATGGGAGCTGGTTGCCAAGGGACCCAACTGGAAGAGGGCTGGAACTTTAAGTCCCAACTCCTGATTTCCAGGGAGGGAAGAGGGACTGAAGGTTGAATCAGTCACCAGTAGCCAATGTTTAATCAACTATGCCTATGTAATGATGCCTTCATAAAAACCCAAAAGGTGAGGGGGTTTGGAGAATTTCCAGGTTAGTGAACCAGAACACTTTCCTGCGTGACCATGCTGAGTTCTATGGAGACAGAAGCTCCTTCATTTGGGACCTCCCCTGTGTATCTCTTCATTGGCTGTTGATTTGTATCTTTTAAAATCCTTTGTGATGAACTCGTAGTCTAGTGAGTAAACAAGTTTACTGAGTTCTGTGAACCCTTCTAGCAAATTAATCCAGCCCAAGGAGGGGGTCATTGCAACAAGTGGCATGGCAGCCAATCAGTCAGAAGTACTGGTAACAACCTAGACTGGGAACTGGCATCTGAAGCAGAGGGTAGTTTGGAGGGACTGAGCTCTTAAACTGTGGAATCTATTTCCAGGTAGATAGTTTCAGAATTGAATTGAATTGTAGGACGCCCAGTTGCTGTCAGAGAATTGCTTGGTGGTGTGGGGAAAACCCCCACCCTCCACACATTGCAATTGGAGCCAAATTTTAATGTGTAAATGAAATTATACCTAATTTTTTATTTTATAAGGATTTTCCTGTGTTGTTAAAAACTTTAAAAATTTTTTCTGTGCTGCTAAAAACTTTTAAAAAATTTTTTGCAAGCACAATTTTAATGACCACGTAAAGGTTTATTGTATTTATATCATAATTACTTAACCCAAGTCTTGAATATTTTAAATGCTTCTAATGTGTGGTTTTTAAATAATAAACTGCTACAATCTACATATGTGTTTGTAAAATAATTTCTTAATACAAAAGTAACTCATTTTCATCATAGAATATGCAGATAAAAATTAAATTTGCATATAATTTTACCTCCTAGAGACAATCATATGAATATACTTAAATATCATATACATTTATTTATAAACAAAAGTGAGATCATTTTTTTCTCCGTTTATTTATTTATTTATTTAACATCTTTATTGGGGTATAATTGCTTTACAATGGTGTGTTAGTTTCTGCTTTATAACAAAAAAGTGAGATCATTTAAAATGAATGTTGTGTGATCTTCTGATTTGTCCTCATGCTTGAGTATCAGAGAAGGGGAGATAACAAGACAAGGCGTAGGTTTAAATCTCATAATATGTTTTGACATCCAAAAATGTTGCCTTAATGTGTACTTACTCCGAAAGTGCGTGGGTGTGCCCCACCATCTCCCACCCCACTACCTTTAACCCTTGAACAATGTGGGTTTGAACTGCACAGGTCCATTTATACCTGGATTTTTTCAGCAAATATGTACCAATCTTCAGTCAGTGGAATCCACAGCTGTGGAACCTTGGATAAAAAGGTCCAGCTATAAGGCTATAAGCCAGTTTTCCACTGAACCCCTAACCCCTGCATTGTTCAAGGGTCAACTATATAGTTGTTGTGTTGTGATAATCACTTGCTTCCACCTTGCCAGAAGAGACCTTGGGTTGAATCCCAGTGATGGTGGCTGGCTAGCCCCCAAGAGGCAAGGTGCTTTGAGACATTAGCCTCTATCCCATGACAATGGCTGTGGGAGCAAGCTCTGGCCCTTCTCTGGATCTGCAGTGACTGGTGGTCACTGTCACTTTTGGTTCTTGTCTCTGCCTGGTGAATTTGGGTGTGAGAACAGTCCTGTAGCTCACTTAATGGGAGGGCTGGTCATAGTGATATGCTCCTAAAAAATAGAACACAGAAAAAGTGATGCATGTCATTTCTGAGATCAGGCTGTAAAAGAAGGTGACATCACCTTGCTCACGCACTCTCTTTCACTGGCACTTTTTTTTTCTCTCTTGCTCTCTTTGGTGAAGCCAGCTGCAGTGTTGTGAGCTGCCCTATGAAGAGGCCAATGTGCTAAGGAGTTGAGGATGGCCTCAGGCCCACAGCCAGTGAGAAACTGAGGTCCTCAGTCTAACAGCCCACAGGTTCTGCCAAAAACCGTATGTGTGAGCTTGGAAGTGGATCCTTCCCCAGTCAAGCCTTCAGACACCTTGACCACAGTTTTGTAAGTATCCCTGAGTCAGTGACACCAGATAAGCCACACCTGATTCCTGACCCACAGTAACTGTGAGATAATAAATACATATTGTTTTAAGCCACTAAACTTTGGGCTCATTTCTTACACAGCAACAAAAAACTAAGAGTTCCTACTACTCAGGGAGCATGAAATGCTTGATTTTTTTTAATGAAAATACTTTCTAATAGTAAAAGTGTTGAGAAGCATTGCTCTAGATGAGAGGTTACAAAATGATAAACCACAAGCCAAAATAAAACTGCAGGTAGATTTTCCTTTTTTTTTTGCCTTTGGAGGAAGGGTATATACACAGAGTTTAAAAAACATGTTGAGTCAGAATTTAAAACTTGGGAGATTTCACATGCACTGAAATCGCTAACCTCTCTTGACAGATTGAAAGCTGGGCAGCCGTGGTCCTCATTTCCACCTGGCAACTGACACCTAAGGCCAAGCAGGGCTGTGCTTAGTTGGGGCATGCATTCACCTGTTTGTTGTAGAATGCACTATTCCTCACAGCCTCCATATCTGAGGCCAGAGCCAGCTACAATCCATCACTGCATTTCCACCATTTCTATGGTAGAGTAAGAGAAAGTTAAGAGAATGTTAAGATACTGCAAAATATTGTTCCCACACCTTCATCAAAGGAAAATAAAGGCCACGAGGATCAGGAGTTCAGACAGAGTACAGTTCCACATGATGTCTGCTGAGGCCAAATATTCAGGATGGCTTCTTCATTCATCTGATGGGGCTTCAGTTAGTATGGCTCAAATTGCCAGGAACTGGCAGGTCTGGCTCAGCTGCGGTCATACTTCTGAAGCCTCCATTCTCACTGTTGTCCGGTTCCTTGTTCCTCCTCCTTCCCTCCATGTGGTCTTTCCCAGTAGGCTTTCCAGCAGGAAAGCCGGACTTCTTACATCCAGCTCTCAAGAGTGTAAAAGTAGAAAGGCCTCCTGAGGCCTCAGACTCAGGACTGTCACTGGCCCAGAGTCACTTCTGATTTATTCTGTTTGTTAAAACAAGTCACAGGCTCAGCCCACATTCTGAGGAAATGGACAGCGCAAGATATGCACGCTGAGAAGTGTGATTCATCGTGGGCCACCAATTTCCAAAATGAGTCCATACCGCCTAAGAATTCTCAGAAATATGCCAGCAGGGACCATCCTAGGTTATGTCACCTAGAAATGAAAGGAGGTGGAGAAAGGTGGCCCCAGAGAAGAGGAAAATATGGAGTCACTTGGATGATGCACCAAGAACATGAAAAATGTCCCAGCAGCTGGCAGCTGCCACAGAGGCTATATTGTTCCCAACTGAACACAAACAACCTCTGTAGAGTACAACAGTAATCAGGCAAGGCCACCCCATGAACATGGTAGAACTAGACAGAGAAAATCACACAGCCACACAAATACCAACTGTCCCTCTCTTGGGATCCCTGAGTGACTACTGCTTCTTTACTAATGACAATTCTAAACTTCTTTGTTCCTCTTATCCCCTAAGTAAATGTTATTAAGAATCGCCAAATTGCCCCTGCATCCAGTCTAGAGCTGATCTGCGTTCCCCAAAATGCTCCTTAGAATCATCCAGCACAAGCCCACATTCTACAAGTCCCTCCCAGCTCCCATGGTCCTTTTAGAATGTGTGCTCTCCCTTTGCTGTAGACTGTCTATGACTGTATATTCCTGGTGGTCTTTGACTGGTGGGCTTTAACACCATTCATTCATTCAACAATATTTACTGTCTGTCCACATACTTTTTCCTTTCTTCCGCAGGTTCCAGACCTGCCCCACCCTCCCAGGGCCTGATTCCATTTCCTGCACTCTGGCCCCATAGAACTAAACCAGTTACACTGACCCCCTTCTGGGACAGGGAAGCAGTGTCTTAGCACTGGCCCCAGGAGACCATGAAAAGACATGGCTTCAGCACGTACAAAGGGAAGAGCTTCATTCAAATCTTACAGCCTTCTGGACCCTTCCCTTCCCTTGCAGGTCTGCTCTCCTGCCTGGGCCACACAACTTATCACTTCTCAGGGGTAGGCTGGGCTGTGGAACTGACTGACCTCACCCATCAGGTCATGGGTCACCATCTTCACTTTGTATCCCCAGCCAGGGACAGGGCCCAGCCCTGATCCGGGATGTTCTGGTGGAATCTCTGAAGAAGTCATGGGGGAGTGAATGCTAAATCCAGTTAGGAAAGCAAAGAGCAGAGCTGAGGGTCAAGGTCAAACCCCACCAGTGGTCAGAGGAGAGGATGAAGTCAACAGGAAAAGCTGGAAACAGGCTGAAGTCCCAGAAGTGGTCATTCTGGCCACCATTGCCGAGGCCCTCTCCATGTTCCAGCCATGGGTGACACTTTACATAACTTCCCTCTAAGCTTCTGTTTTCAGGCGTCTCAAGACCATCCTAGAACTCACAAGACTCAATACCAGGTTATACACATGTCTAGGTTTATTACAGAAAAGGACACAAAGTAAAAGCAAAAAAGAAAAAGATGTACATCAGATAAGGTCCAGGAAGGTCAGGCTCAGGCTTCCAATTCCTTCCCCCACTGGGGCTACATAGGACACACTTTTCTCTGTAGCAGAGAACTACAGGGACCTGTGTGAAGTATCTCTGTCCAGAGAAGCCCATTCAAGTCTCCGGATCCAGGCTTTACAGAGAGCTGGTCACATAGGCACATTCTGCTCTGGCAACCAACACTCAGGATCCCAGGGAAGAAACCAGATATTGGATGGGACAAAAAGTGCCTTCGGTTTTTTAAGTAAAAATAAAGGACACGTTTTTCATTTTCACCAAGAACTTTATTGAACAACATATTCACCGTTTTGTTCCACTACCTTCTGCCAGTTTCCAGGCAACTTCATAATTCCATCTTCCCAAAACTTTTTATCTTTTTGAGCAAAGAACTGTTCCAGGTGCCTTTTACAGTCTTCCAGGGAATTGAAACTTTTTCCACTAAGAGAATTTTATAAAGACTGAAGTCAAGGAAATCTGAAGGTGCAAAGTCTAGTGAATACGGCTGATGAATCAGAACTTCCCAGCCAAGCTGTAACAGTTTTTGCCTGGTTATCAAAGAAACGTGCAGTCTTGCATTATCCTGATGGAAGTTTATGGGTTTTCTGTTGACTAATTCTGGACGCTTTTCGTCGAGAGCCGCTTTCAGTTTGTCTAATTGGGAGCAGTACTTGTTGGAATTAATTGTTTGGTTTTCCAGAAGGAGCTCATAATAGAGGACTCCCTTCCAATCCCACCATATACACAACATCACCTTCTTTGGATGAAGACCGGCCTTTGGTGTGGCTGGTGGTAGTTTATTTTGCTTGCCCCACGATCTTTTCCATTCCACATGGTTATAGAGTATCCACTTTTCATCACACGTCACAATTTGTTTTAAAAATGGAATGTTTTCATCGCGTCTAAGTAGAGGATCGTATGTGGAAATACAGGCAAGAAGGTTTTTTTCACTTAACTTATGTGGAACCCAAACATCAAAGCGATTAAACGTAACCAAGCTTGTGCGAATGATTTTCAACGCTTGATTTGGATATTTTGAGGGTGTCGGCTATCTCCCAAGTGACATAACATTGATTATTTTCAATTATTGTTTCGATTTGATTGCTATCAACTTTAACTGGTCTACCCGACTGTGGAGCATGATCCAGCGAGAAATCTCCAGCACGAAACTTCACAAACCACGTTCGATCAGTCACAGCACCTTCTCCATACACTGCACAAATCTTTTTGTGCATTTCAGTTGCATTTTTATCTTTCTTGAAATAATAAAGCACAATATGCTGAAAATGTTGCTTTTTTCTTCCATCTTCAATATTAAAATGGCAGGACAAAAATTCACCTATTTTGATGTCTTTTTTAAATGCATGCTGATATGACAGCTTTCACATACAATCTAACAAAATTGTTTCAATTGAAGTTAAAGACAACTAAGTGCTACTAGAGCCATCTAACGGAAAAAAACGAATGAATATTTTGGCCCACCTAATACATCAGCTGTCCTGATGCTTGCACAGAAAAATCCTGGATGGTACTTTCCAGCAATGCCCCATTGATCCAGGCATACACAACATCATCAATCAGTAGCAAAAAGAAGATTCTGAGGGCCACATTCCAAGGAATTGGCCAAGGGTCACTCTTGATTCTAGGCTCCCCCAAGGACATATAAAGATTGAGCAACTAGACCTGCTGTGTTAATTCTTTGCTCACAGCTTGAAAACAAACTTGCACATGGGGATTGCTAGCCTATTTACAGAGGAGGAAACCAAGGCTCAGGGATACAGAGTGACAGTTGGGGCAGGACTTGAACCCAGGACTATGTGGGAAGGAAGACACATACTGTTGATAAGCAAGGACTCTGAGACTAGATAGGTCTGGGTCCCAGTATTGATTCTGTCATTAAATTCCAGTATTGCCACAGGCAATGTCAGCCCATCTGTATAACAAAAACAAAAATGATACCTCTCTCAGAAGACCATAGCTAGGAATGTGTGAAATGGTGCAGGAGAGGTGCCTAGCACGGTTCATAGCACACCATGAGTGGTATGTAAACATGAGTGCTCCCGATTTCAGTGATGAGGAGGAGGTAGAATTGTTTACCTGGTTCCAGCCAGAAGCACAAAAATTGCTCCGAGGGAAGTGGCAAGAGGTGTACTTTCAGTCCCAAGAGGCTGCCACAGCTCAGCTTGGGACACTATGGCCTTGGAGTCCTCAGCACCCTTCCCTGTGTGTCAGGAGCAGCAGATAGGAAAGGCCCAAAAAGGTGATCCTGGCAGCCTCCTTGAGACAGGTCCAGGCTGTGGGTCCCATTGCTGTCATTTCAGCCTTGACGGGATCCCTGGGACAGGCCCAGGACCTGCAGACTGTTCCGAGTGCCAGGTCTGGCTTTGGAAGCCCCTTTCCAGGTGTCTATTGTTGGCAGGACTCTGACAAGGCCCTCTGTATCATGCACCAAGCAGGAGCAGCAGCAGCTGCAGCTGTTTGGTTTGCAGCCACTATCAAACCTTCAGCGAGGCAGCCAGACTGGCAAGGGGACCAACGGGTGGGGTAGAATGTATAGACCTGGATCCCCATGGGGGCAGTCACGCAGGTCTCTGGGCTTCAGTAGCCTCATTTATAAATTGGGTGCAAAATTATAATGAAAGGCTGCATGATTCAGAGGGTGTAATGGTCACTGGAGGCCACTCTAGGCCATAGATTTGTGTTATCTGGTCCTCACAGAGCATCTTAACATTTTTAACTGATGGCCAACATTTTAATATCAGAAGATATTTGTCTAAAATCTGAATTTCCAGCATGTCTTTAAAGGTGGAAGGGGACTGTGGTCTGCCACCTGTGAACTGCAGCCCCACAAAGCCACAGGTGGCTAAAGCCAGGCAGCAGCCACCCCTTCAGACAAGGGCCTCGCTCCCCTCCCTGGTCAGCCACAGGCCCAGCTTCTTGCTCCTCTGGCACACACCTGTGTCTGGACCTGCTAACTGCATGGCATAGGCTGCCAGGTGATGCTCCAAGAGTGCCAGGCAGGCCAAGCCAGACTGGGGCCTTCCCAGGCCAGATTCTGAGCTCTAGCCCCAGCTCCACCGTGTCCCAGCTGTGGCCCCAAGCAGGTGCTGTCCGCAGTCCTGCATGGGGGAAGTCGCTCTCCCTGCCAGCCAGCTGTGGACATGAGCAGGATGACTGGGAGTGAGGTGAGGGGTGGCAGGGGAGGCCCAGAGTAGGGGGCCACACTGCCAGGTACTCACCCTCCTCCTTCATATGCAGGCAGGGAACCTGAAGCCACATCGGGGCCTGATCCGACCCAGGAGATGTTGGCTGCCTGCCCCCTGACTGGGAAAGAACAGTCAGGGTGGGGAGCACCTGGAAATTACAGCCGTGGGAGAGGGGTGGCTGCGGGAGCTCTGCAATCTGGGGGCCCTGGGTGGTGCAGTCAGAGGTCTCACAGAGACCTTTCTACCAGTCAGGACCACTGGGGCTCAGGGGCCTGCCTGGGAGTAAGGGATGTCCCCATCACAGGAAGCAAGAGGGCGGGCAGCGCTTGTCATCCCTACATCTGCTTGCTCTGGAGCGTGTGGGGGCAGGAAACCAGGCATACTCAACTGCACTGAATCTGTGAGGCTCCTGGGGTCTCTCTGGGAGGCGGAAGGCAGGAAGCCGGAGGCAGCTGGGTCAGCAGTCCTCCAGCCCCTGCACCTGCCCTCCCCCTTCTAGCAGCCTTCCCTGACCTCCCTTCTTGAGTCCTTTTCCTTGGCTTTCTTTGGCAAGCTCCTTCAAGACACAGCTGAAAAGTTTCCTCCTCCCAGAAGCTTTCTTTGACCCCTGGGGAAAAGAACTCCCTCTTTCTGCTGGGCGTCCCCAGGGCCTTGGACATCGCTGGGTTGTCCCACCAGCCGCCCACTCTGTATGTGATGAGATAGTTACAAAGCTGAGCTCCGCACCAGGCCCTGAAAGCCAGGGACAAGGGCTACCTCCTGTGTCCCTGGTACTCAGGCCAAGATTTGGCACAGAGAAGTGACTGGTACTTCCACAGTTCATGGGGCCGGCCCAGTGTGTCCTCTTGGAACGGCCCACATTCCTACGATCCTTGCACAAGCCACAGGCCCACCCCAAAAAGTGCGCAGCCCCGTGACGTCAGGGCCTGTGTGCAGCAGGCCCAGGGGACGGGCGGGGTCTGCATGACCTCAGAGAGGTGTGTGCGGGACAAGCATGAAGTCATGCTTGTTTACGAGGCTCTGACACAGCACTCGTCATTTCCTCCCTGCTGAGCTTCTACAGCGCTTTCCCAGCTCAGCCAGCCTCTGACTTACTCTCTGGCATCACACATTGTCACCCTTGCAGCCCATTTCAGCAGGGATGATGGGGTCTGAGCTGTTTGTCTGCACTTTGGCTTCGTGACGAGAGACCCTCCCAGGAACTGTTTTCTTGGGCTTGGCATGGTGAAGGCTGTGAGGTGCCCCAGCTGCAGCTCAGCATGTCTGTGGGGAGCTTGGGGCAGACAGAGCTGGGAGTCCAGCCAGGAGGAATGATCACAGGGACAGAGAGGGGGATGCCTTCCTGCCCATGAACCTCCCAGTGAAGTGCCTGCAGGGCCAAGAGTCCCAAGTGAGGAATACCAGGGAGCGCTATGAGCCCGCATGGATCAGGTGGGGTCAAGGGGCTAGCAGGGGTCACCAGAGAGGAGGTGAAGCAAGCAGGCCTGGAGCTTCATCCCCCAAGTGCTGGCCCTGAGGCAAAATGCCCTGAGGGGCCAGACAATGGAGAGACAGACTTCACAGACAAGAGTGTGCCTGTCCTACCTAAAGGCAATGACATTCAAAAAGCTTAAAACACACTTTGCTGGTCAAAACAGAAATGTGCATAAATACATAGGAACACACACACACACACGCGCGCGCGCGCACACACACACACACACACACACACACACACACACTCTCTCTCTCTCTCTCTCTTTCTCTCTCTCTCTCTCTCTCTCTCTGCCCATTTGGCCCGACAGTTACTTTGTGGTCCCTGGCAAGAAGCCTGTCAGATCCAGATCCTCACAGCTTGAGAGCAAGTTCTTTTGTCTTTAAGGGTCAGAGGCTAGGTCAGGCTGTGCTGAAAAATAAGGAATTTATTGTAAAGATAGTATGGGGGTCTAGCTATTCTCTGGTTCTTGCTTTCTTATTATTGCCTTATTGAAATATAGTTTACATACAGTAAAATGTACAAATCTTAAGTACAAAGGTAGTGAGTTTTTATCTATGCCTATACCCACGTAGCCTCCACCCAGATCAATATAAAAACATTTCCGTCACCCCAGAAAGTTCCCTCATGCCCCATCCGTAGTCAATCCATACCTGTCCCACCCCCAGAGGCAACCACTGTTCTGAATTCTATAATCATTTAAACTGTTCTTGAACTTCATATACATTGAGTCATACTGCATAAACATTCTTGTACAAGTCTGTGTTAAGTTATGGTTTCATTTTTCTTGGGTAAATGCCTAGAGTGAGACTGCTAGGTCATAAATTATCAGTATGTTTAACTTCATCAGAAACCACCAAGCAGTTTTCTAAAGCAGTTGGACCATTTTACCACTCCCACCAGCAATGCATGTGAGTTTCACTTGTTTCATATCTTCATCAACCCTTGGTACTGTCAGTCCTGGAAATTTAAGCATGCGAAGGGGTGGGTAATGGTATTTCGTTGAATTTGCATTTTCCTGATGATTAATGAAACTAAGCACATTTTCATACACTTATTTGATCATTTGCATATCCTCTTTTGTAAAGTGCCTATTCAAAATTTTCTTTTCATTTTTTATTGGGTTTTATTATTTTCTTTTTTGATGGGTAGGAGCTCTTTATAAATTCTAGATGTTCTATATATTCTAGTCCTTTGTAAGATATACGTACTACAAATGTTTTCTCCCAGTCTGTGGCTTGCCTTCTCACTTCCTTAATAGTATTTGTGGGTGAACAGAAGTTTTCTATTTTACTGAAGTCAAATTTTTCATTTTTTTCTCTTATGATTAGTGGTGTTTACATCCAGTTTAAAAATCTTTGTCTACTCTGAGATCATGAAAATATTTTCCTGTTTTCTTCTAGATGCTTTACTGTTTTATCTTTCACATTTATGTCTATGATTTATTTCAAAGTAATTTTTTCTGGATGGTGTAAGGTAAGGGATCAGAGTTCATTGTATATAAATTTCCAGTTGACCCAGCTTCGTTTATTTAAAAGATCTTCCTTTCCCCATTGAATTACACTGGAGCCTGTGTTGAAAACATATGTGTTAATCTATTTCAGGAGTCTGTATTCTTTCCATTGGTCTGTGTGTCTGTCCTTACACCAACACTACAATGTCTTGATTACCATAGTTTTGTAGTAATCTTGATGTCACATAGTGTAAATCCTCCAGCTTTGTCCTTCTTCGAGTTTGTCTTGGCTCTTTATATTTCCATATAAATATTATTTTATTTTATTTATTTTTTATGAAATAATGTTCTTTCATCTTTTTCTGATGTAAAAAGTAATGCATGCTCATTGTATTCATATAAAATTTAGAATTAGCTTATTGAGTTTACTGGAATTTTCATATGAATAGCAATGAACTTATAGATCAATTTAAGGAGAACTGACATCTTAACGAGAATGAGTCTTACAATCCATGAATATGTATACCTCTCTATTATTTAGAACTTTATTAATTTCCTTCAGTAATGTCTTGTATTTTTAAGTGTATAAATCTTGAACATTTATCACTAAAATTTTTGATATTATCATATTTCGTATTTTTTGTACCACTTTGGCCTCTTTCTAATGGTAACTCTCTCTGTTCTTGTCTTTCTCTCAACCATCGTGTACATATTATCAATCTAAATTTTGAAAGGAGCCAGTCTGATTGGCCTATTCATCACCACAGTCTCCCTAAGCAGATGACTGCCCTTGAGTCTGATGACTAACCTGAGCAGGAGACTTCAGGCACAATATTTTTTCACAGGAAGGAGAGACTGTGTGGCAGCCACTGTGACTGACACACATGCTACATTTCTATAGAGTTGAATGGTGTCCCCCCCTGCCCAAAGATATGTCCACCTAGAACCTCAGAATGTGACCTAAATTTGAATAAAAACCTTTGCATATGGAATTAAGGTAAAGCTCTTGATATGAGAACACATTGGATTAAGATGGGCCCTAAATCCAATGACAGGTATAAAAGACAGAAAGGAGAAGATACACAGAGAGTGTACAGAGGGGAGAAAGTCATGTGAAGACAGATGCAGAGATTGGAATGATGCTTCTACAAGGCAAGGAACAGCAAGGATTACCCACAGGCACCAGAAGCTGGAAGAGGCATGGGATGGATTCTCCGTCATAGACTCCAGAACGAACCAGCCCTGCTGACACCTTGATTTCAGACTTCTGGCCTCCAGAACTGTGAGAAAGTAGATTTATGTTGTTCTAAGTCATCCAGATTGTGGTAATTTGTTATGACAGCCGTACGAAACTAAGACATACACAGACTGATACTGATACATAATAGACGCCTGAACTGACGGATGATTACAGCTATCGCACCTGATGGAGGGAAAGAGATGCACTCCAGAGGGTGCAAGCAGAAGCACCTCCCTCTTTCACACCACACTGTTTTCTCCATGATTTGGAAATTGCCCCTGAACTTCAATGGGGCCAGCCTCATGCTGGGATTCCTGTGGTAGAAACTGGGGGGCCTGGCCAGTTCCTTCACTGTTCTGTGTCATGTTTTTCTGACTCCCCCAGGGTTGGAGGGGTGGGAGAGGAGGGAGGAGAAGTACCATTTTTACTTTGTGTTGGTGCCCTCTGGGTGTGGCAGATATCCAAATGCCGATTATTTCCTTGGCCAAGTGCCTCTGGGATTCTCTCAACAACATCTGGCTACCGTTTCCTTACACTGGCAATGCTTCCTTGTTTGGCTCCCTCTGCCCCTGATCTGGAAATTCATCCTGCAGACACCTTCTTGGGTCTTGGCAACTCAAGGCCAGCCACCTTTCAGATATCCAGTGGCCACAGGAAGCTCACTCATCTTGTTGTGCCAGACTATAAATACGAGCCATTCCCAACATGCTGTTTTAGTTAAAGTGACGTTAAAGTAAGATTTAACATCTGGTAGGTCAATTCCTCCTAACCTTTTTATTTTAATAATTTCCTTGTAAACTTACTCTTTGCTATAAGCTTTTAAAGCATTTGTCTAACTCCCTATCTCCCTCCCATCTCTTTCCCCCAGCCCCCAAAAGCCATAATACATTAAACTTCTATTTTGATTTGAGGAAAATGACATCTTTAAGGTATTACATTTTTCGCATCCAAGAATTTAAGTGTTCTCTATCTGTTAAATTTTGGGTCTTTCTATTCTGTTTCATAGTTTTTCTCATATACGTTCTGTATCTTTCTTTTAAAAATTATTTCTAAGATTTAAAAGCTATCGTGAATGCATTTTTGCTTTCTTTTCTAGCTGTCTTAGAAAAAACAGATTTTTTTAATATATCATATTTTCAGCCATCTTAAATTCTCTTATCAATCTTAGTAGTCTGTTCCCAAAATGTCTTGGCTTTTCTGGAAGTACAATAATTTTGTTTGCAAATAAAGATAATTTTGTCCTTTTTTTCAAATATAACCAATTAATTATTTTCTTTTCTTGCATTATTTCTTTAGCACCTCCAAAATAGGCTTGAATTGGGCTTCCCTGGTGGTGCAGTGGTTGAGAGTCCGCCTGGCAATGCAGGGGACACGGGTTCGTTCCCTGGTCCGGGAAGATCCCATATGCCGTGGAGCGGCTGGGCCCGTGAGCCATGGCCGCTGAGCCTGCGCGTCTGGAGCTTGTGCTCCGCAACGGGTGAGGCCACAACAGTGAGAGGCCCGCGTGCCGGAAAAAAAAAAAAAAATAGGCTTGAATTTAATGGTGATGGCAGAAATATACTTTTTTGGTAATTTTAATGAAAATGATTTCAAACTATCAGTAAATAGCATGATATTTGGTTTTGATTAATATGTCTGATTAATATGTTTAACATTTTTTTCCTTCTATCTTTATTTTATTTGAAATTTTTATTAGGAATGATTGCTAAATTGTATTAAATGCCTTGTTACATGTCTTGATATAGCCACATGCTTTATCTCCTTTATGTAAATATTTTCTGATGTTGAATAAATTTTCATTTTTGGAATAAGCCCTGTTTGGTCAATGTATATATATAGTGCAAAATATATATTGTATTATATTATATAAAATAATATGTAATATATATAATATATAATATAAATTTTATATGTGTATAATACATATGCAATGACAAATACGGTTTATTCCAAAAATGAAGTTATTCAAGATCAGAGAACATTTACACAAAGGTGAAAAGTCATGTGGGTATCTATATGTGTATATGTATCATGTATATATATAATATATGTATTTATGTTATATGTATGTAACTGGTTTCAATTTTCTATCACCCTGTCATAAAACAAATGTAATCATAAAACAAAGTAAAAACAAAATGAAAAATATTAAGTTCTAGTTATATACCATTGCCTTTGGAAGGCTATACAGTGTAGTGGTTAGAGCACAGACTCAGGAGCCAGCCTCACTGAGTTTAAATACCTACTCTACGACTTCATGTGCCCAGGTGAGAAGCTACATTTCCCAGCCTCACTTATAGATGGAGGTGGCTAAAGAGTTGTAGGTGGGCCTTTTGAGAAAGGCTGACTTTTCATATTTCTGTTCCTTATGTTTCTTCCCCCTTCTTTCTATTTAGACACTGGGTATGATAGCTGGAGGCCCAGTAGCCATCTTTTGACCTTGAGGATGAATGCTACATGCTGAGAATGGTAGAACAGGAAGGTGGAAGAAACCTGGGTCCTGGTGACGTCATGGAGCCACCACCTCAACTGTAGCCTGCCTAGGCCCAGGCTGCATTTACGTGGGACAGAAATGTACTTGTCTTGTTTAAATCACTGTCATTTCCTGAATACAGTTTCCAGCTGAAAGAAGTATCAAAGGAGCCAGCTACCCCACTGTAAGGATAGAGTGGCTCTGTGGAGCTTTGTGTACAACAAGCCACCGCCCCAGCCTTTCCTGCCTGCTGCAGGTCAATCCTGAGGAAAGCAGGAGAGGGGGTCACAAGGGAGTCCCAGTTCTGTGCTTTCCAGCCATGCAGCCAACATGAGAATGCATGAGGCATCGGCCATGATGTCCTGGGAGTCCCCAGGCTGGCTAAGACACCTGGTTATCTTTAGGGGCTTGACCCAGATGCCTAAAACCTAGCCTTCTTGAAACCTAAAGACCACAGATGTCTTCAAAGCCATCAAGACTCTACTTCCCTGTGTTCACATCCCTGCTGGCCAGCCCCTCAGCCAAAACCAGTGCCTTAGGCTCTGAAGTGGCCACCTCCCTCCCCCAAAGCCTAGCCTCATTTCATAGAGGTTGATCTTTCCACCAGGGGAATAGTTACCCATGGTTGGGGGCCCTGCCCTGAGGCGCCAGGGCAACATGCATAGCCATTTGCAGCTAGAGCTGTTGGGTCCAGGAAGTTGGGCATATGTCAGAACAGGGGCTGCCTTATGTGAGCTCTTCAAGTTTCCCATATGTTGTGTTCAGTGTTCAGAACCACTGGGCAGACCTTTTCTCCCAAAGCCTATGGGTCAGGGGGCTTCTATAGCCTTTCCCAACCACATATACCCCATAATACTGTTGCCTGGGAGTTTGTCCAAGTCTGCACACTCACAAACACTGCCCCCTTTCTGTGGATACCACAGACACCAAGAAGGTATCTTCTCCCCTGCCTAGTGCTCCCAGCAACGTTGGCCCTGCTTTCCACTTCTCAGTAAGAGCTTCTGCTTCATCCAGCTTCTTGCACACCCCATTTCCCACTTTGACCCATGTTTGTCTCCTGGTTTGAGAGGGCAAGATTGTCTAAGTTAGGGATGAAAGTGGCATCAAACTGACCTAAATAGCAAAAGAATGTATCAGATCATGTACCTGAACAGTCCAGGAATGGATTTCAGGTGAGACTTGTTCTAGTTATTCAGACTGTATCACCAAGAACCCAACTCTGTTCTCTCTACTCTTCCTTCCATGGTGATGGTAACCTCCTGGTGATCCCATTTCCTCCAGCTTCTTCTCTCATGTTAACAAAACAGCTGTGACAGTTTTATACTCATATCCTTTCCCCACAGAGGTGTCTTCTAAAGTTCCCACAATAAAGAGAGGAAGGGTTGCATTCCAAGAATTCTCAGCAAACAGCTTATGTTGCATTGGCCCTGGTGACTCAGTGAGATAGTCTTAACAAGCACCTTCCTTAGAGTGAAAGTTTTCCTGGCTTTCATTTGGGGAACAACCTTCCCTCTTGTGGTTCAAAAGGGGCTGACTTTACCAATAGAGATAAGCAAGCCATCTGGGGCACCGAGGGTACTCAGCCACTGCCCCCTCCTTACTCTAGACCCCAGGTGCTCATTCCTATTCCCTGGCCTCATTGGGGCCAGGAGTCTGAAGGCATAAGAGATGGGAAGGCCTTGGGGACACGGGGCCCACAGCACAGGTGGAGGCTGGAGGGGTGAGGGTTCCACTCCACCAGAACCCCCTGAAGGCTATAGCCTGGGGCAAACTGGCCCGCAGACAGTGTGGGCCAGGAGAGGAGGCCTCAGAACGTTCTGTGAGGGGCAGGACCTGTGAGCCCAATAGCCATGGGCACAGAGAGCTTCCCAGAGTAAGTCTTGAAAGAGGGATGGGGTAGAATGTTTCCCACAGAGAGCATGGCCTGAAAAGCGGTATGCAGGGACAAGTGGCTGAGATGCAGCTGCTGGATGGACAGGTTAGGGTCCATCTGAGGACCACATGGAAAAACAGACAGTGTCGCAGGGGAGGGGTGCACAGAGGAGGCCTTGGAGCATAACATCAGCTTCAGCAGACACATCTGGATCTTTCTTCTTGGATGCTAAATCCCAACCACATGACCCTTCTATAGCTTCTCCCCTCTCTCAAGTGACCTGTCTCTCCTCACCCCACCCCTTCCCTTGCCAACCCTGGCTCCCACCGCCTGCCTGGTCTGGCTGCTCAACTGTGCACCAGGCTGCCTCTGGTAGTCATTAGTGAACAGTGGGCGCCCCCCTGCTTTCTGCACCCAGCCAGAATAGCACACAGAGCTGGAGGTTGGGGGCATGACAGTGTCCCCAGTCCCAGGCCTAGAAGGAACAGGAGTGGAATATAGGAGGATGTGCAGATTTGGGGTATGTGGATATTTTTGCAAAGAAGAAAGGGGTCTGAGCCAGTCCCTGCAGGGGCTAGTGATGGGGGCAGAAATCTTGAGGGTGCCTACAGGTTGCATGGTCACTGTTCTTTGCAGTGGACACAGCCATCCTCCCCTTACAGAGGACACAGGGCTCAGGGAGGTTAAGGTGCACCCCCAGGTGGACATGGGTAGGGATGGAGCAGAGCTCTGCTGGTCTTCCTGAGACCTCCTCTGGCCCTTGGGATACTGAGTCATTGGGGTAGGTGACCCACCAAGAAGATGGAGTAGAGAGGTGGCTGCAGGAGTGGAACCCAGGGGGCCAAGCTGAGAAGGCACCTGGGGAGGAGCACTGAGGCCTGGCCTGGGGGTGCTGGAAGCAGGCGCACATCTCAGACCCTCTTACTGCCCTGAAAACCAGCACTGCTTGGACTTCCTTGTTGCACAAGAAATCCAAATGTTCTGGTTGCCAAACTGAGTTCATGTTTAAGAGACTACACGGGGATAGAGCAAGAGCAAGACTCTGGCCTGGCTGGAGGGCTAGCCTGAAGCAAGTGCCTTTTACCCAGGGCTTACTGAACTGTCACCACACCTGGGGTACTATTAGCCCACTGTACAGATGGGAGGCTGTGACTCAGAAATGAGGCCACCTCTGCAAGGTCACAAATCAGGGACTCCTGCTGCAAGGGCCCTTGGCCTAGGGCTTGCCAGCCCTGGGAAAGATGGGGAGGAAGCAGTGGTGCAGGTGTTTTCCTGCAGAGCCTCCTCTGAGAACCCAGGAGCGGGTGGGGAGGCCAGCCTGCTGGGCTGCAGAGTAGAAGCCTTTACTCCAGGATGGGAAGCCCCACTCCTGCCTACTTCCCTGCTCCCGCAGGGTGCTGACCTATTTCTCCAGCACATTCTTGGCAGCGCCTTGTTCCTGCCCCCAGAGAGGCAGACCTTTCCCAGTGACTTCCTGTTCAAGTTCACGGGCATGGGATGCAGACTTACAGTTGAAAGGACCAGGTGTGCAAACTTGGCTGAACAAAGTTTCTTTTCTTCCTCCACAAGAAAAGTGAAGGCCAGACCTCAGGCTCCTACCAGTGAGGGAAGGGGTTTGGCCCAGCCTTCGGCTCAACTGGAAAAAGAACACAGCATTCTCAGACACAGGACCTTCTCTATTTCAGGGACTCAGAGTTCCAAGTTTCAAACCAGTCTCTGTGTTCATGGCAAGGAATGGTTTTGGGTTTCCAGACCAGGAGGCCTCACATGTGTTAACAAGATGGCTCCAGGGTTCTCTGAGCTGCTTCCCTGGCTCACAGATATCGCCCCAAGGACAGAGACGAAGGAAGCATAAAAGCTCACTGGAGTTCTCTCTGAAAAGACCTTTTAGAGTACTCAGTGAATTTATTCTTTATTGTTATTTGTTTTGCTTTAATTTATTGCCATGAATCATGCTTTCATAAAATATAAATGAAAACGAAAAAGTTATTTTAAACGGTAAGTTCTCTCAGACTTCCCTGGTGGCGCAGTGGTTAAGAATCTGCCTGCCAATGCAGGGGACACAGGTTCGAGCCCTGGTCAGGGAAGATCCCACATGCCGCAGAGCAACTAAGCCTGTGCGCCACAACTACTGAGCCTGCGTTCTAGAGCCCGCGAGCCACAACTGCTGAGCCCACGTACCTAGAGCCCGCGCTCACAACAAGAGAAGCCACTGCAATGAGAAGCCCACACACTGCAATGAAGAATAGCCCCCACTCACCACAACTAGAGAAAGCCAGCTCGCTGCAATGAAGACCCAACGCAGCCATAAATTAATTAATTAATTTTAAAATATATATATATATAAGTTCCCTGGTCGGGTTATTTAGAGCTTTGCCTAAAATGAAGCACAGGGCAACCATTAAGAAGTATCTTAATGCATAAGCAGACAGATTCTTCCTCTTCTTTCTATTCTAAGAAAAATAAAAGAAGCAAGGCATGACTCTTGAGAAAAAGGTGGACAGAGAGCCTGTTGCAGACCACCATGGAGACAGGAGCGATTAGACGTGGCAGCCAACCAGACCCTGCAGGTCCTGGGTCTCCACCCCCATTCATCCAGCTTGGATGGACCTAAGGGCCCCTCAACCTCACTCCACCCTCCATCTCATCCCCATGCACTCTTCAACCAACATAAACAGTGTCTACGCATCAGACACTGTTCTAGAACTAGGGCTACAGCAGTGGACAAAACAGACAAAAATCCCTCCCCTTCTGGAGTACCTTCTCATGAGGGAGATGGGCAAGGGACACAAACCCAGTGGGTGGCCAGCTGACAGAAGCTCTGTTCTGAAGATAAAGAGAGCCAGGAGTGAGGGGGGGAGATGCTGGGATGTGGGGTGTGTGTGTGTGTGGGTGCTTCATTATTGAGCACCATGTTCAGGGAAAAGTTTCATTGAGAAAGTGACAGGGGATCAAAGACCTGGAGAAGTGAGAGAGGCTCCCACAGGATTCTGGGTGAGGAGAGCACCAGGCACAGGGAACAATGTGTGAGGAAACAAGCTGACATGTTCCAGAAACATCCAGGGGTCTGGCCATTCTGTGTGACTGGATGAAATGATGGGTGGGAGAGCGGCAGGAAGTGGAGGGAGGGGCTGAGATGGTGGTTCTAAGCAGAGGAGGGACCCACTTGTAGTGGGATTCCCCCAAAAAGAGATATGTCCCTGTCTCAGAGCCTGTGAATGTGACCTTATTTGGAAAAAGAGTTTTTGCAGATGTAATTAATTGAGGATCTCAAGATGAGTTCATCCTGGATTATCCAGGTGGGCCCTAAATTCAGTGATAAGTGTCCTTATAAGGAACACAAAGTAGAGACACAGACACAGAGGAAAAGCCAATGTGAAGATGAAGGCAAAGTTGAGAGTGATGCAGGCACAAGCCAAGGAATGCCTGGAGCCACCAGAAGATGGGAGAGGAAAGAAAGGGTCCTCCCTTAGAGCCTTCAGAGAGTGTGACCCAGCTGACTCCTTGATTTCTGCCTAGTGAAACTGATTTTGGACTTCTAGCCTCCAGAACCGTGTGTGACTAACTGTGGGTTGTTTTAAGTCACCAATTTTGTTACGGCAGCCACAGAAAATGAATGCACCACTGCAACGGGCCGGGGTGAAAGTGGGGAGACCAATGTGGCCGTCATTCTAAGACCCAGCCACCCAAATGACTCCCAAGTCCATCAGGCCTGCCCATATCCAGAGTTTGCCATGTTTACCCACCACCTGGTTTTTTTTTTTTTATGTCTCTCCTTGTTTTAATTTAAATAAACTTATTTCAAAATGCCATATTAGATCACTAAGTTAAATATAAAACTAGATCCATTGTCCATAAATAGAAGGTAACCATGAAAATAAATTCAAGGAAAGCCAAACTGTTACCACATCCTAATGACATGCTCCACCATCTACTGAGTCTGTAGCCACCTCTTTGTGTCTAAAAACATAAAATACCTCTAGTGTCAGAGAAGCGGCAAAGGCCTTTAGCCTCAGAGAGAGCTCTCCAGCAGTGCCCCTCCTTGTCCCTGCACCCCTGCAGTCTGCATGGCTCTGCTTTGCACGGCCCACCCACATGTGGGCCAGCACAGCCTTCACTTCTCAAGTCCCCAAGCCCCCAACAGCAGCAGTTTGGGTGGTGTTGGTCTCTGTGTCAGACCCAGTGGGTGGAGGGAAGGGTTTCCATAATGGGGGCAGGGACCTGCACCCTAGGGAGGCTGCAGGAAGGTTCATTCCCTGGAAATGAATGGTTAACTTGATGTGAGCTTCTCCCTTGGACGATGGACAGTCTGGGATGAGCCCAGTTTTATTGGTATTTCTAAATGTTGAGGTATTGGTGAACAAAGTGCAACAATATTGAGTTACAGATTTGTTTTGCTCCACATGGTTTTTAAATCATGTGCACACAGAACTCTGGCTTGAGTTTTTCAAGACACAGGGAGCACACAAAGGAATGACACCACAGGCATGATGTAAACACTTGCCAGGTTCAGAAACAAGTTGTAGGAGACCCAAATCTCCGGCTGTGAGCTCAGAAGTATAGGAAATGAGTGTCAGTGACTTTGGTTTGCTCTGCAGAATGACTCTGCACCCTGCTTTGTGCTCCAAGAGCCTGACCTCTGTGTAAATCATAAACCCACATGCCTTCCTCAGTGGGGAGTGCAGGTCGAGGTATTTCTTCCCCAGGGCTGTCTGTCTTCCTTTGCCAGAGGTCATAGTTCCTGGCTGGCAGCCCCTCCACATAGCCCCCTCCTTCTGACTTTCTAATGCTGCGCACTGCTCCTGTTCCTGCAGGCAGAGGGTGGTGGTAAACCTTGCCATTACAAAGCCTGGGGCTCTGCACTCTCCCTCATGGCTTTCCTACATTCTCCCCACACCTTGATGGAGTCCTTTATTAAACTCTCCTTAATTTACCCTATTGGAATGTACCTCAGGAAACACATCCTCAGAGTGGTCCCTGGGACCCAGCTGTTTACGTATTCGAGGAACACAGACCACACCTCCTTGCCAGGGAGAAGGGGGATGTGGGATATCCGGCATGCAGTGGCATCACGAGTCCCCAAAGGATGGCTGGTGGTGGCATGAGATAAATGTATGTGGAGGGCAAGGCATTGGAGCATCAAGTGGCTGTGATACTCAGTTGCTTAGCAACTATGATCCAGGGAACAGTAACAACCTTAGAGCATCATTTGTCGAAATGTGGCTTCTGTCCACAGACTGGTGCCATCCACCGATTGATTGTTGCTGGTCAGAAATTAGATAAATTCAGAAATTGAGCACGTTTGGAAATCTTTGTAGCATTTTGATCTAGCTGCAACATTCAAGTGCATACAAGGGTATGACCAATGTTCTTATTGCACAGGGCATAGACCTAATGGGGAATTGTCAGAGACTCATGGTGAGTCACATGTGGTGCAGGAGTGTCCTTAATGTGTGAGCAGAACCTTGTTACCATGTGTGGGTTTTTAGAATTAGTCTTTTCTATAATCCGAAAGTATTTAAAATATGGAATCCATTTCTTTCTTTGAAAGATAATTTAAGTTAACTATAACTTGTAGAATTAATTGTTGTGATTTTGATTAATGAAGAATTACAGATGAATTTTTAAAATATGACATGACTTGCTCCATTTTAGAGAAAAGTTTAAAATGGACATCCTGAGCTTGCTCACTTTAAAATCTCTGCATTCATTTCAGTCAACATACCTCTGTGTAAGACTGCCTTGGTTTCTCTACTATTAAAATTACTAAAGCAAAGAATAGAAAAAGCTTAGATGTATATTATTCCCTACGTGTAGCTCTGTGTCAACTCAATCTATTAGATACATTAACAAGCAAGTCCATTTAAAAGCTTCAAAATTAAGAATCATTATTGGACTCTTTTGTGTTTATTTACAGTTGCAGAATGACAGAGTTATTAATGTAGTTGCGATTCTTTATATTAATCATCTGTAAGTACACTTTCAGTGAAAGGTTCATTTTTGTGATTTTAATAATTTTTTCTTAGGCAATATTGGTTCTAACTATATTTACTGAAAGTAATTTATGTATGCTAAATCTAATATTTTCTATGTCTTCTTTTTTTTTTAAATATCATTCCTTTTTTAAAATTAATTAATTAATTTATTTTTGCTGTGTTGGGTCTTCGTTTCTGTGCGAGGGCTTTCTCTAGTTGTGGCAAGCGGGGGCCACTCTTCATCGCGGTGGGCGGGCCTCTCACTATCGCGGTCTTTCTTGTTGCGGAGCACAGGCTCCAGACGCGCAGGCTCAGTAGTTGTGGCTCACGGGCCTAGTTGCTCCACGGCATGTGGGATCCTCCCAGACCAGGGCTCGAACCCGTGTCCCCTGCATTAGCAGGCAGATTCTCAACCACTGCACCACCAGGGAAGCCCTATGTCTTGTTTTTTAATTTCTTTTTTTTGTAAATCATTTTTACTATGTTTTACATAAGTACTGGTCTGCAATGGATTGGAAATTTTTTTAAATGACCCTTCCCCACAGACAGTTTGAGAAGCACTGTGCTACAGAGGGAACCTGGGGCAAGGAGAAGTTCAGAACTGAGAATGCAGGTGCAGGGTCAGGAGGCTCCATAGCAGCCTTGAAGATGTTGTCATCTCCTGAGAAGCAAGGCAGATGTGAGGGAAACCCACACCTGGGGCCCTAACTGTGATGACAATTAAATGCTCAACACTGCTGGTACTAGTTACACATGGTAAGGGTGTGGGGAAGAGGGGGGCCCTGAGCTATGGTACAGGGACAGTCAGACAGGCGCAAATGAGACTGAACTCTGAAATCCCCAGGTGCCCCCCAAGCCTCCCTCGACAACAGAGGCACCCTCCTGCTCCAGGAAGTAACCACCTCTGCACAAAGGCCTCTCAATGGCTGTGTCTGGGCATACCTGTACCCCTCAGGACCACTGGACCCAGAGTGAGTCACAGTTCACTACATCCAGATAGAGAAGTCCAGGGCCTAATCTCAGAAGGGGGATCCTAAACCCCCAAAAAGTTACATGGCCTTGCCAATCAATCCATATGGCCAGGGGCCCAAGGAATATGGAGGCACAGAATCTGTGGCACAGATTCTAATGCATTCATTAAGTGTAAGAATATATATAAGAATCAACTGGTCCCTGTTCATTCATGGATGTACCTTATAGTAATGTGCTTGCTTGGGTTAAGAGAGTGATGCTGTTGGCTAGCCAATGGAAGTCTTGAAGGAATATGGTTGAAAAGTTGGAAACCCCTGGCACACTAAGCATAGAATTTGGAGGCCTAGGAAGATGGGCATTTGGAGTCACATAATAGGTGTAACTTGCTCTACCGCTCTCCAGCCACCACCCCTGGAAAGGCCTGGAGTCAAGCCTTTCACAAAGGCACGAAGTAAGGCTTTGGTGAGGGGCCACCCACAGCCTTGGAAAGCTCGGTGGTGGCTGTCTAGGCAGGCTGGCAGCACAGAGGGGGACCCTGCAGTGGGACTGGGTTTCCCACCCTCAGTGGGCATAATGGTACCCTGGAGAGGCAGAAGCCAAGTGGCAGCATGTAATCAGCTATAACAATATCCAGGTGGTACAGCATGTAATCAGCTATAACAATATCCAGGTGGTACAGTTACTACAGGCACAGAGTGGTAGCAGGGTGATCTGACCATGGGAACCTGCGGTGGGGGTAAACAACCACAGAGCCCTTGAGATGAAATTAATAGGCAAAATGTAACTCCAGTGAGTACAGAGGGGATTCGTGGCCTTTTACCAAGTTCCTAGACCAAGAGTGCCGGGACAGAAGGAGAGACCATGTTCTTTGAGGAGGAACTCTGAAATATCAGCATTATACTTTAAATCTTCCCTTATGCCTTCCCTGGTGGGACTCACTGTCATTTTCCAGAGCAACTATGCACCGGGCGAAAGTACCTAGACCTTCTAGGAATTTGATACTGGCTATGAACTGATGTTAACCCTTGGAGACCTGAAATGGTTTGCTGGTTAGAGTGGGGCTTACGGAAGTGAGGTGATAGGTGGAGTCTTGGCTAGGTCCATCTCATAGTGGGTCCAATCATTATTTCATAAGTCCCAGCATGCATAGAATGAGAGTAACATGTTTCATACCTAGACGAATCCCCACATTGGTTCTCTGACTCAAGGCCATTATGTTAAGTATGGAGCCTTGGCATACTCCCATAACCCACCAGGATAGTAAACTGAAAGCAATGCTGAATCACTGGGGTGTGCAGGCATTGGCCCACCCTCAAAGACTTGAAAAATGCAGGGTGGGGACTCCCACAACCTGCTCACTTAACTCATCTGTGTGTTCAGTGCAAACGCTGGGGGCGGTGGAGAATGCAGTTCCATATGTGGTATCTTTACCAGAGCAAATAAACTCAGCTCCTGGTGCCTATTATCCAGCTAATACATTTGTTTTTCCTATTCCTGTCAAGAAAGAAAACCCAAAGCACTTTGTCCTCACATGCCTTGGAGCCATGTCACTTTCTTCTTGAAATCGCACAAAACAAAATGCTGGTCCATTGCACTGATCACATTATGCTACAAGGGTCTGAAGGGCAGGGAGCAGCAAGCATCTTAGAAGCCCTAGTAAGATACATTCCTGCCAGAGTGTATGAGGTAAACTGTGGGAAACTTCAGGGACCTCCACAAAAGCAAAGTTTCTAAGTGTCTGATGATCTTGGACAATGCCTCTAAAGTGAGAGGTAAGTTGCTATACATTGCTTCACCCACCAGAAAAAAGAGAGGTAAAAATCTTTGGATTTTGGAGGCAACGTATGCCACCTTTGAATAACTGTTCCAACCACTTCCTGGGTAACCTGTGGTTGTGAGTGAGACCTGGAACAGGAAAGAGCCCTCCCCAGCACAGAGGCCAGGGTCCTGGAGTAAAGCCATGTCCTCTTCTGCCAACATGATTCTCCACTTGAAAACAACTTTCTGACCTACTGCTGGGCCCTGGTAGAGCATGTACATTTGACTTTGGGATAGCAAGTGTTCCACATGAGCCGAAGTACCCATCAGGAACTGAGTGCTATCTGACCCAACAAATCACAAAATTGTATGTATGAAACAGCCTTCCGGTAAGTGCAAGCAGGTCTGGAAGGCACACTGTGCTTCCCTGCCTCTTCGGGGTGTTTCAGGGAGCTGCTCCATGACCAGTTAACAGGGAGTTAAAGGCCCTGTCTCATGCATAGGTTCTATAGCAAGCCAGCATCAGAACAAAGTGAATGGCAGCTCGCCTACAACCCCCTCCCCCAGTTGACCCAGAAAGAACATGGTGAAGGGAAATCCTCTCTGTGGAGGCCATGTATAATGTGGCCTTGGTGAGCAGGATGGAGACATGCATGGACTCAACAGCATGGACTTTGCTGCGCCAAGGCTGATCTGGCCACTGCCACTGCTGAGTACCTACCTACCAACAACAGGAGCCAGTGCCAACACCTTGGAATGGCACCACTCCCCAAGGGACCAGCTGGCCATTTGTTGGCAGGTGCTCAGTCTAGACAGTAAATGATGTGTTGACCTACATAGAAGGTGCTGGGCTAGTCTAGGGGACAGTCTCATTCTTTGTCCAGACTACCCAGCTGACATCAGCCCCCTTACCTAGTCTGGCACTGAGCTTTCAATCCTTTCAGTTTCCAGTAGCATCCTACTCTCTCCTGACCACAGAGCCTTCCCTGTTCTGCCATTCTCTCAACTTCTTCTGCCCACTGTTCTAGCCTCTTGGGATTTATCAGTGAACAAAACGGTGGTGGGGTGGGGAAAGCCCTGCTTGCAAGGGTTTTTCGTCTTTCTGATTTTTGAAAAGATATTTGTAAGGCTATGAACTTTCTTCTGAATATCACTTTGGATGCATCCCCCAGGTTTTAACATGTACATTCTTACACAATTTCTAATTCCTCTTCTAGAGTTATTTAGAAGGATTTTGGTTTTTATTTTCAAGTAGTTTTTTCTTTTTTTTACTATCTTTTTATTGTACTCAGAAAAGTATTTTTCTTGGCTTCTGCTTTTTGAAAAATTTTTAAATTTATCATAAAATTTCATCAACATTCCTGTCACCTTCTCTTATTTAATTCTCACAAAAACTCATCAAGCTAAAGTATCATTCCCATTTCACATGAGAAAATGGAGGTCCAGAAAGGGCCAGCAGTTAAGGGTCTTAGGGACAGAGCAGGGATTCAACTCTAACCCAGCAGGTTGGAAGCTGCTTCCCTCTCATGAGAAGAGTCCCTTGGGAGCTTTCAGCAGGAAGAGTCTTCTGGGAAGCTGCTTCTCAGCACTGGCTTGAGCTTTGCTTCTTCTCAATGCGTGACAGCAGAGGAACAAGGTTGTCCAGTCAGAGATGTGTGGTCACCCTCTCAGGCCTGAGAAGCCACCCCCTTGGATCCCAGTGGCAGTCCAGGCCCCACTTGGACCTCCCTCCAGTACAGCAGAGGAAGCAAGGCACTGGCAGGGAGGCTACCTCCAGCCTTGCTCACTCAGTCCTGTACTCCCAGAGGCAGCAGGGTGAGCAGTGGCCCAGCACTGGGTGTCAGGCAAGTAGCCAGGACCATTAGGTGGCCCCTTTTAATAGGGGCAGGCAGCGGAGGTTTCTCTGAGGGGTGACATGAGCCAGTCCTGTGTGGTAATTATGGCAAGGGAACTTCCAGGCTGAGGGAAGAGCAAGGACCAGGACCTTGAAGATGGAAAAAGTGACTTCTTGTGATGTCCACTCCTTGTCACTAGAGAATCAAGCTCACACATCTGAGTACAGCCCTTGAGGTCTTTCATACCATCTCCTGGCCTCCAATTTGCTCTTTGTTCACACATACACATACACACACTCATGCACACATACATATATATACACGTGCACACACTCAAATACATACACAAGTTCACACATGCATGTGTGCGTGCACACACACACACGCACACACACACACACTCCCCAGAACATGCTGGACCCCTCTGATAACATTCTGAACTAATGTGGGCCATGAATAGTTTTTTTTTGTTTTTTGTGTTTTTTTGGCTGCTTTGAGTCTTTTGTTGTGTGCGGGCTTTCTCTAGTTGCAGCGAGCTGGGGCTACTCTTCGTTGTGGTGTGCAGGCTTCTCATTGCAGTGGCTTCTCTGGTTGTGGAGCATGGGTTCTAGGCGCACAGGCTTTAGTAGTTGTGGCACACAGCCTTAGTTGCTATGCGGGATGTGGGATCTTCCCAGACCAGGGCTTGGACCCGTGTCCTCTGCATTGGCAGGCAGATTCTTAGCCACTGTGCCACCAGGGAAAACCCCATGGATAGTTTTGAGGAGTGATGGAGCATGTGTCAAACCTGGGAGTGCCACCCCACCTGAAGGGCCAGTGTCAGCACCAGCCTGTGGTCACTTGAGGGCCCCCCAACTGACAAATGACTCTGCACAGTGCCCTGAGCTTCTCTGGCTCCTCTCTCCATATGTCCAATGGGTGGATTGGCCCAGGAGGCCTCGGAGTTCCCAAAGCCAGCCATAGCCTGACTCACCCAAACTCTGTACACAAGCAACACACAGCTTATTTTCTTCATCTGTTAATGACAAGATGAAAATCCAAAAATCCTGTTGATCTGGGAGGGGTGACAGAAAGGCCATCCGGCCAACACCCATCCCCATGCCAGTGATCTTCCATTTCCCAGCTGTGTTTTTAGGAGAAGATAAATAAGACTCCAAAAGCTGCCAATAGGGTGGCTCTGCAACTGTCCTTGGCACTGACCCCACAGAGAGCCCCCAGTGATTATGCTCCCTTGCCCTGGCTGGAGCCCCACCCATTGGTCCCTGCTGGGGCCACTTTAGTTCAGATCATGGGGCAGCAGCAACAGTAGACCCCTTTCCATGGATGGCCTAGCCTCTGCCTGGGCTATAGCTCTCAGACCCTCTCTGGGCTTCCCCACTGTCCTCTGAGCACCTACCCTATGCTTCATGGTTTGCAGAGCCCATCCTCATCTGTCCTCATAACTGCACAGGAGCTATTATTTCTAGCCCCTTTTTACAGATGAGAAAACCGAGGCTCAGGAAGATGAAGGGGCTTACAGGGTCATAGGCCAGCAAGAGGGAGCACCAGAAGTCTGATCAAACCTCTGGATTTGGATTCCTTGGCATTCTCTCCCTTTCCCCTTACACCCTCCATCTCTTCAAATCCAAGTCCCCAACTCCAAACTCTGTCTCCAGCATAGTCCCCTCTCTGAGCTCCAGACTCATGTCCCACAACTTATAGACCCCTCTGCTGGGTGCAGGTGTCCTCAGTCACCTCAGATTCAACAGGGCCCAAACAGTTGTCCTCACCCCACTCACCCTGCTATCATCTTGTATTCCAAAGACCAGCAAATTATTCTCCCGTTGCCTCTAGAGCTGAATACTGTGGGCCATACCAAGGCTCTCTTTCTCCCCACTATCCTCTTCTTGTAACTCTGCCTGGGCAACCTCCCAGGTCTCCCGCTCACCTCTCCTGTCACCCCAGGCCTGCACTGAACCTACCCACCCAGCCTCCTACTGCTGCAGAGATCTTTCTAAAGTGCAAAGCCCACTGCGTCACTTCTGCTTAAGGATTTCCACTGAGCCTCTGTGAAGTTCTGAACTTCTGACTGAACTTCAGAAAGCATTTTTATGATTCTCAGCTGATTGAAGATCTTATTTATATTTTTCAATTGTATACTTTTTTTCCAAGCTGAGGAAAACATCGGCCATCTAGAAAATGGCCCATCCTACAGCTTAAGTATAGTCAGAGTGTTCAACATCACTTCACTTGAAGTTGGAAGCATTTGTTTTTGAAGTTGTACATAGTAATAATATGTCATTGTAGATGTTGAAACATTTCTATGGTACTAAAAGTTGTATTTTATAAAAAATTAAATTTTTTAAGAAAATAATTGGACAGTAAAATAAACTTTTCTTCTTGTCCCCCCCAAAACAACAACAACAACAACAGAGGAAACCCCAGGCCCCTGTGCTCCACCTACTAGCCCAACCTGAGATCTGGTTCCACTTGGGTGGGCTTCCAACATACCTCTCTTCTGCCTCACCTGTCCTACCAGTTTGTGGGAGACAAAAGGCTACCCCATTAGCCATGCCCGTAGTCTGGTAACAGCACCTCAGATTTTACTTTGGTATGTCCACCCCTACCCTCACTCCCTCAGACACTCAGCAAGTGTGATGGATGGATGTGGACCACCCAGCATCTTCCCCCTTTCCCATCTGGGGACCTTCCCTTTTACCTCTCATTCCAGGTGGCTCTGGGTTGAACCCTAGTCCCCAGCTCCCAGTTCAGGTCCATGACTGGGGAAGTGAACTCACTTCTCACCCCTCACCAGGGTCGCTCATTTTATAGACCCCAGCCACCAGGAGAGGGCACCTGTCTGAGCCCTGAGACCGCCCAAAGGCAGGCTGAGTGGAAGACAGCATCATGAAGACACTGTTCGAGCCCCTGGATCTACTTTCAGGAACAGGAAACTTCCTTTCTTTATTGCTTAAGCTGATGTTGTAGTCAGATCAGGCTGCTATAACAAAATCACTGTAGACCAGGTGGTTTAAACAGCAGACATTTATTTTTCAGAGTTCTGGAAGCTAGAAGTCAAGATCAAGCTGCTGGCAGATTTGATTCTTCTGGTTCCTGGTGAAAACCCTATTCCTGGCATGAAGACAACTGCTTCTCAGTGCCCTCACACGGCCTTTTCTTTGGTGCATGTGCATGGAGGGAAAGAACGTTCTCTCTTCCTCTTCTTGTGAGGGCATTTATCCCTCAGGAGGATCCCACCCTCAGTGACCCTTGCTAAACCTAGTCACTTCGTAAGGGCCCCACCTCCAAACACCATCACTGAAGGTCAGGGCTTCAACATATGAATTTGGGGGGACACAATTCCGTCAAACGTCCAGTTTGAGGTACTTTCCTGCTCCATGAACTGAGCAGAGGCCTGAGGCCTGCGCTGTGTGGGACTCCAGGGTTGGTGACAGAAGGCAGGAGGCAGGCTCAGGCAAGAGCCCTGTGCTTAGCAGAGACCTCAGAGGTCCCATCACAATGAGATGTCAAGGTGCCCAGTCAGAGGATTATAGGGATTTCCTTGTTGATAAATGAGAGAACACAGCGTCACGTCCCAATCATCTTCAGTCAGCCAGGTATGAAAGGCACCTGGCACAAAGTCACATGATAGCCAGGACCCCTGGCAGGGGCAGTCACCACAACCTGCCTGTGTGATTAGAGAGCTAAGACAGGGTTAGCACGTCCCTTCTAGGAAAGGCTTCTGTGGTTAACTGTTATCAGTGTCTCGACCACGATTCCACATATGCACGTGGACATGCCCGGCTGGAGGCAAGGGATTCTGATGTCAACCTGTTTTCAGTTATTTTTGCTCACCTGTGTCTGCAGACCCACGAGCATTTCCAAAATATTTCACTCCACAGACTGAGCCCAGTCAGCTTCAGGACATGGGATGATTTGCACCCCTGTAGGACACAGAGGCTCTTGTTCTCCTTGCCCCAGCTTCTCTGCTGAGGCGCTGGCCGGCCAGGCAGGCTGTGCCAAGAAGGCCAAGACCTCAGCTCAGCAAGCACGCAGGTGAGGGAAGTGCCAGGGACCACCAAGAAGAGCTGGTGGTATAGGTGATGCTGGCCCCATCATACCCCGTGGGCACTGTTCCTCCCCAATGAGCCTCTGAGGGCCCCAGAATTCAGGGACCCGCATGTGCCCCACAACCCTCAGACTCACAGCACCAGCTAGGCCTGAGTCACAGACCTGCCATCGGCCACTTTCCAGCCAGGACAGAAGACCCACACTGCTACTCCCAGGCGAGGGGCCAGCCTCTCTGCTCCCCAGGAACACCTAAGCCTTAAGGACAAGGAGCCTTTCCTGCCAGCCTTGGAGGCTCTTGATTTTATTTTTGAAGGGAATGATGAAAATGTTCTCAAATTGATTGTGGTGATGGTTGCACAACTCTGTGCATAAGTTTAAAATCATTGAATTGTATGCTTTACACTAGTGAGTTGCGTGGTGTGTGAATTATATCAATAAAATTATATCTCAATAAAACTTTGCTTCAATATGAAGCAAAACACAATAAGGATTACACACTACATAGCATCTTTGTAGCCCTCTTTTCTACTGAACCACCTAGCCTGTACATACCTGTGCTGCCGTTTCATAGTGGATACTTTCCACTCTTCATGTAACCAGTCCCCTGTCTATATATATTGCCAAATTTTTCTCTAGAAAGTTGTATTCATTGACACTTTCTCAGGCAGTGTGTGAGAGTGCCTGCTGTCTTCATCTTATGGAAGAAGAGATTGCTCAAGAGATTACTCAATACCGCACCATGAGGCTGCAGAAAGCTAGGGCTTATAGCTAGCCAGCCCAACTCTGGGGCCAGTGTCTTCTCTGCTGTCACAGCTGCCTCTGGCTTGCACTGGCATCTCCATTCCCTCCTGGTCTCCACATCTCCTGCCTGCTCCAGACCCTGGGGTGCTGCTTTTCCAGTAGCATGTGGTCCCCACACAGCCTACTCTGTCTGCTCTGAGCCAGGCGGGAGACAGACATCCAAAGGAGCAGTTACGCAGGGCCCGGCAGGGTGTAGAAACACTTGCTGTTTTCAGACCATCCCAAGTGGTGGAGGCAAAGGTGTGGGGGAGATTTTGTATGTTTTATGGATTACAAATTTAAAAGTCTTAGAGATGTATAACACAAAGGCACTGTGTAGACATTGTTAGTATACTGATTTGAATCAACAAGTTATAAAAAAACATTTTTGAGACAATCAAGGAATATTGACTGCATTCCAACAAACATCAATGTTGAAAATAAGTAAGTATCTGATAATATTAAGGTATTGCTGTTAATTTTGCTTGGTGTAATAATGGAACTGAAGTCATAGAGTTTTTATTTGTAAATACACATAACGAATTATAAACAAATCAAATCATATCAGTACTTGTTCCAGCAGAACAAAAGCTGAAGGGATAGGTGAGACAAGGTCAGCTACATGTTGGTAATTCTTGACTCTGAGTGATAAGTACTTGGGGATTCATTAGACTATTTTTGAAATTTTTCATAATGAAAATATGTATATAATATGTGTTCATATCTGCTAAGATCAAAAAGATTTTCTAAATATAGTATTGTTAAGGAAAGGAAGTTAAAAACTGCACAATCTGGTTTCCATTTGCAGGAAAAGGAAGAGCATTTTTTGAGATGGGTTATTTCAGAACATATGTAAGACATTGCCACGCCAGCAAAATGGGGAGCCCTGTTTTATTGTCCCGTTTGTCTTGTCTCTGAAGGAGGTGTTTTCACCAGTAGAGGCATCAAGTTCTTTCTTTGTGTCAGCTCAGGCTGCATAGAGTAAATCTCTGTCCCTAGCAACAGAGCCACTTCACTAATGCAAAGGTGGAGAACAGACACCCAGCCAGGGCTCCTGCATTCTCTGGCAGCTGGTTTCCTGGAGCACCGTAAGGTGTTAGACCCCCAGCTCCCCATATTGCACAGAAAGTCGAAGTTTCGGTAACAGTTGGCTCACAGGTTATATAAATAGGTGGTGGTGCTACCTGCATCCTGTGAGAACCCTCAGTGCATTTCACAAAGATCAGTACTTGGAGGACAAAAGGACCTGCCCCCACAGTGTACTGCACGGGAAGGTAGTGAATGCCTATTCAGTGAATGAGCAGGCTGCCTGGAACCCTCCAAGCAGGGGCCAAGGAGAGGGCACACAGGGCAGTAGTCCTTGTGGGCAAGGGTCAACCTCACCAGCTAAGGCAGGACCCCTACCCAAGCAAGGACAACGTGCCTAAGAAGTCCAGGCATGCACAACTTCAGGCAGAACTGGGTCCACGTGCACAGATCTGTTTTCCTCTATTTTATTTCCAATCCTGGATTTTCCCCACCGGGGTCAATCTGGTTACAAATGACATTCCAGCCTTACATTCTAATACCTTAGTAAATTCACCGGAAACAAAGTCCCTCTTTTCTGATGGGTCCAGCAAAACTCCTCCAGTATGACACTCACTGGTTCTCATAGACCTGATTTAGGCCCCTTGTCCAGCCCAGACCCACCCCTGTGTTCAGAATATGGTGTCCTCATTATCCAGACCTGGGTCATGTGCTCACCCCGGGAGCCAGGCAGCAAGCCAGCCCTTGTGATCCAAAAGGCTGAGAGTAGAGAAGGGGTAATTCCACAGAGGAATCCAGGGTGTTGTCCCCAAAGGGGAGGGAAACAGGCCCAGATGTCTCCTCTGCCCATCGGTTACTCCAGAAGGCACCTTTGTCTGCCTACCTAGTGAACACCCAGACAGTCCCTCCCTGAAGCCTCCTTCCTGCGCCAGCAGGGTCTGGGAAGGTCTCACACCCCACTGCCTCAACAAACATGTAAATGAGGACACACATGGGTCAGGAGTAGCTCCAGTAATGCCCTGGGGTCCGGTCCCCTGCCTGGTGGGATTGGACTGACCCTTATGTAGGATGCCCTCCATCGCCCTGCAGGGTGGCCCACCCAGAAGCACCCCCTCTCCACTGATGGAGAGGGAAACCATCAATGAAACTTTCCATGGAGAGTCCTGGACCCCGCACCTGGGAAGTCCTGGACCCCGCACCTCCACCTTCCGTCCTTTCTCGGGGCTCTAAGAATCACAGCCAAATGCCGCTGCTAGACTGAACGACTTGGAGGGACACTAACCCTTGGAGAGCCCCCTTCTTCACTCCCCCACCCCCACCTGGGAAGCTGTAGGCTATCAGCAGTGTGAAGGAGTATCTGGCCCGCCTGCCTTCGGGGCCAGGCAGGAAACCCAGGCAGGTAGGACAGGCAGCACCAGCCTAGGAGGAGAGACAGGGAGAATGTGGGGGTCAACCTCTTCTCAGGACACTGCCACACTCAGTGATGGGCAACTGATCCTCAGCGTGGGGCCCGGATGGCCAGCTCTTCTAATTGGTCACAAGAAACTGGAAATCCAGGGCACAGCCTGGGCCCTTTTTAATCTCGGTTTAGTAGAGGGGAAAGCAAGGAGACAAGAATGCATATCAGAGTCTCTGCAGGGATCGGTGGCAGCTAGAGTGACCAACTGTCACAGTTTACCCAGAATTGAGGGGTTCCCAGAATGTGGCAACGTCAGTGCTAAAACCACAACAGTCCCAGGCAAACTCAAACAGCCCAGGTCACCCTGGGTTGTGCCCTTGGACAGAGGGATTCAGAGCATTTCCTGAAGGGAATGTGCAGGGTTAAGGAGACCAGTAGGGCTGGGTCAGCTTCAGGGGGTACTCAGCCCAAGCATAACCACTCTGTCAGGAGCCAGAGAGGGCAGCTATGGGAGAGGCCACCAGACAGAACCTGAGGCCTTGGGGAGAGGATGGCTATCCTGACCGTACCCCCCACCCCAGGCCTCCTGCTCAGTTTCTCCCCCTGGCTAGAGCCAACCAGAAGTCAGAGGGCTTGGGACCCCAGATGAAGGCCAGCTTCCCAGGGCACAGAGCAGGGGGAGGGATGAAGAGTGAATCTGGTGCCTTTTTGTCTCTGAGATGCTTGCCTGAAATGATATACTGCTTGGCGTGGGTTGAGCTCTGGTAGTGCCATGCAGGCGTTACCATCACCAGCTCCTGTGTCTTGGCCAGAGAGCCTCCAAGGCCTGCACTCTGTGGGGTGGACCTGCTGCTCACCCCTCACTGCCATCCCACAGCCAATGCTTGATGCAACCTCAGATTTTTGCTCATCCCGCACAGACCCACACCCTCTCCTGGCCAAGCAGAGCAGAGACCCAGCTTTCTCTGGGTGCAATGGCACCAGAGGTACATCGGGTACAAGGCTGGCATCCCTGGTCAAATCCAGTCTTCACAGGACAATCTGAAATTCTTTCTAATCAGAATTCAAGCATCAGCTATGAAACAATTTTTGCAGTAAGGTGTTTTGCCAAAAGCCCGCTTTGGTTTCAATGTTTGTTGGATCTGCTGGCAAAATAACCACTCGTTTCACACAACTGAACAGATTTAATTAATTTTTTAATAGAAGATTATTAATTTATATAACTTCAATATACAGTCATTAGAAGGGGAAAACGTATGAGAGACATAACAGAGTATAAATCACCAGATTGGGCTGACACCTACATCCAGATTCAAACAGCAGCTGGGAAGTCCCGCGTAACAGCAATCTGGAGTCCCAACTGGGAGGGATCCTGGGCGGTGCGTCCACCCCACAGGTGAGACTTCAAATTGCAGTTCTCGGGACTTCCGTTTATAATCCCAGGTCGCAAACTGTTATCATCAGTTTGCGCGCAAAAACGCAGCTTTGATTCAATCATAACAATGCTGTTGGTTTCAACGTGTGAGTCACAAGATTTTCTAGACCTGGGGGGACTGGCCAGGTCCCCAGGGCTCAAGAAGTTCTAAGACCCACTCCCTTTCTTATCGTAAGTGCTGCTTGACTTGTTTATAACAATTGTGTGTAAGCAGGCACGCAGTCCAGGCAGGGTCACAGGTTGGTCAGAGGCCTACTTCTGCCTCTGAAGCCTGAACAAGACTACTTTACTAGTTTTCCCAACATAGGGCCATGTTGTTGTTTAAATAATGACTATATATGCAAAAAAAAAGAGCGTTTGTAGTGGGGGCAGGGGGAGGTGGCATAAAACGTTGACAGTGATCAACCCTTAAAAATTTTTTTATTCTGTATTTCCTAAAATGGATATGTATTTCTTCCAAAGAATGAAGTTATAAAGATTTATAATTAGCCCTATTTTTTAAGAAATTAACTTACAATTATAAAAGAATACACAAGTTCAGCCTTGCGGCAGACCTCCTCCTCAGTACCTGCAGGAGAGAGAAGGTGAAAAAAGTTCTCCAAGGAACTCCTCAGGAAGGTCACCTCTGTGCAGCCCCAGCCTGTGCTGAAAGGGTGGTCTTCTCTTGCCTCAGACCTGGGGTGAGGTGGGGGTGGAGTGGAACCATCTGGCAGCCAAAACTTGAGCTGCACAACCCTCCCTCTTTCCCATGCCCTAGCCAAGCTTGAGGCCTTCCTCCCCCAGGCCCTCCCTCTGTGGAAGGATTTCTGCCTCACTTTCCCACCCAGCTCACCATTTTTGGCTGTCCTTGAACCCTGGCCCTTGGCCAGTCTCTCAGACTCTCCCTAGCCATGGGCTTTTTGTACCCCACTCATCCCCCATCCACCTACCCCAGCTCCCAGGAGGGAGGGGGTGGAGGGCTGGAGGGTGGCTTCCTGCCCCACAACCAGGTCTGGTCTCATGCTTTGCTGCTCCTTGTTCTCCCCATCTCAAGTCTGAGCCGAGGCCCAGCTGTCCTGAGTCAGGGTACTCCATCTAGGTATGACATCTAAGGTCTGGCCCAGGCTCCCTGAACCTCATCTGCTGTGGGGACCACTCAAGGTGCCCTTAGAATCTTGTGCCTGCCCCCAGATGCAGTGATCCAATACAGGGCTCCCAGATGCAAGCACCAGTACCCTGCATCCCCAGCTCCCTGGACCCTCCCGAGGCTTGGGAAGCACTGTATTCCACAGCTCTGGGCAGGGCTGGGTCTCTGGACAAAAGGAGTCAATATCGAGGTCTGCCTGGCATTTCTGCTCCCAGAGGGGTACAAAGAGATAAGGAAGAACAGGTCATCATCCCAGGTTGCCCAGTGGCCACAGCCCAGCTGGGGCAGTTGGAAACGGGGGGCAAGGCCCCTGATGGGAGTCCTTGGGAGCTAGTAACAGCCCAGCCAGAACTCCTGCAGGAGTTAGAGAGTGGCCTTCACCATACCACGACCCTGTAACACTCCCTATGCCCCAGCAGAAATGTCAAAGGGAAAACAGCTGAACAGGGCTTATATCAGCCTTCAGGAGATAGCAGGCACCTTCTTTGTCTTCCAGAACAGCCATGGGACTCAGCTGTACTGTGTATGGGGTGCAGGAGAGATCTTTGGGTTGTTTGGGAGAAACTAGATCAATGAGCAAATCTTCTGACTATAAAAGTTGGCTTGAGGTTGGAAAAAATGTGCAGGTGAAGAAGCCATGTCTGTGGCTGCAGTTTGCAATCCCAGTGTGAGGTCCCACCCTGCTGGCCAGAGGGGTCAAGGTCACTCCTAACAAGTGGGGTCAGAGCTAGCCAGGGTGATCAGTCTGGGCACTAGACACCTAGCACCCACTGGGAGTAAGCTCAGAGCCCTGTTCCACCACGCCCTGTGGGCTTCTGGCTCCAGCTCCTCAGGCTCACCCTTCTGGAAGCACAGGTATGGGGCCAGGCTGGGGAAGGTGTCTATGCATGGTCCCACATCCTCCCTCCTCTGAGAGGGACCAAGCCTTGGTCTCCAGATCCAGACCAGCCCCCCACTTCCTGGCTTTGTGACTTTGGTCAGATTGCTTAATTTCATCAAACCTCAGGGGACTCCTGGGCTGCAACCAGACAGGTCCCAGACACAAGGCGAGAGCAGGAAGGGGCTCCAGCCAGCAAGACCTTATGGGCTGGGGCCACCAGCTGCCTAATTGCTCCCCTGGGCCTCAGATCCCAGTTCCGACAGGTTGAAGGAATCAGGACTCTACTTGGTTGCAAATGATAGAAGTCACTTCAGAGTGCCTCAAGTGAAGATGGTAATTTATTGAGCTCTGATACTGAGAAGCCTAGCGATAGATCCTGGCTTCAGGCCCGGGTGAACCCAGGGCTCCAAAAATGTTTATCTTTCTCCATTTTAGGGATTTGCTTTGCTCTGGATTCTTCACTCTCAGACAGCCTCTACCCACCCAACCCCAAAGGTGACAAGAAGGTCCCCGGCATCACCACTCTACCCTCTAGCCAGCTGTGCCACTGGGCAAGGGACAAGCTCATCTTTTCTGCTGATTTTCCCATGTCCATAAGCAGATTGACAAGGGCCCAGCATGGGCCACACACTAATCCCTGAACCAATGCCAGGGCCAGGGATATCTAGTGGTTATGTAGCCAGGCCCAGGCCACTGTTCTCCCAAAGGTCTCTCAGGGGCTGGTCCCCAAGGCAGGGCAGCAGTTGCAGATACCTCCACAGGGGTCCTAGCATTCATGCTCCTCTGCACCAGAGAGCTGTGAATCCCCGAGGAGGATAGGGGGCAGATGTGGACCCTGCTAGGACCTCAGGGTTCCTGCTGTCTTGGTGCTAGAAGAGGGCCTAAGAATATCATCCTATCCCCACCGCAGTTACAGAGGGTAGAGGCCCTGGGGCAGAACAGCCTGATCTCCCAACTCAAGCTCTAGCCCTCAGCCATGGGACCTTTGCACATACCAGTACCTCCCTTTTCAAGTCTGTTAACTTCCTCTGGCAACTGCCCTGACTCTATACTGACCTGCACCAGCCCCACCCTCAGGCCCAGCCAAGTTCCAGGCAGCCTGGAACCCTCCCCATCAGCCAGGTCTGTCCCTCCTCCCTATATCCCACTTGGAACCATCCGGCTCTCTGTGACACTAGACTAAGTGTCTGCTGCCCACCACTTTTTAAGTGCCACGAGGGCCCAAGCTGGATCTATTTTCACTCACCATTAGGTCCCTAGTACCAGGACAGGCATGAAGCCGGCTGCTTAGGAAAGAGGGAACGAGTGAGTGAAAGTTGACAGTGCACTGTGGAGGTTGAGAAGCAAATGCGGCAGCTCCTGAACCAGCTCTGCTGTTTCCTAGCAGGATTACTCAACCAACCCGCTCCTTACTGTCGCTGAGCCTCAGTTTTCTCAAAGGTCCAATGTGTGCAATAAACGCCTACTCCTGCCAGGGCCTGCAGAGCCTTGTGAAGCTAGAGACGGATTACATTAGGAAAAATGCTCTAGAGAAGACGTAAAAAGCTTCGTTTTTTCTCTAACACAACTGAAGAGTATCTGTTTAGAATTTCAGGACTTTTTTTTTTAAGTAAAATAAAAAACACCAGATGGCTTCGAAGTACGCAAATGTTGGGCCAGTTCTCGTGACCTTCCTCGTGAGACCCAGCCCAAAGTACAGGGGGAAGGGGAGGGGGCAGCCGGTAACCAGGCGGGGGAACGCAGGCCTCTGTGACTCACGGCGGGGCCAGATTAGGGCTCCTGAGATTAGGCCGGCGGAGCGCAGGCCAGCTGCGCGGAGAAGTCAACCAGCGCCCCTCTGGGAGGAGGCGGCTTCCTGGGTTCCCCCAGCTTTGCTCAAAACTTGGGGAATCCCGGCCTCCGACTTCCGGCTCTGCAATAAATCCCAGGTTCGAGTTCTGACACCGCCTCGGCTGCCCAATTTTGGCAAAGTCCCTTTCCATCTCTGGGCCTACCTTGTGCTGCGTCTTTGGTGCCCTGAGAGGAGTCTGGCACACAGAGGGGTGCACACCCGGAACACGTGTTATTATGCCCGACATTGTACTCTGTGACTTACACAGACTGCCTTAAACAACATTACGACCCGGGAGGTAGGTTCCATTGTTATCCCTATTCTACAGACAGGAAGGCTGAAGCGCAGAGCGATTCAGTCCCCTGCCCAAGGTCCCACGTCTACTCACTGGTTGAGTCTGGGTCTGAACTCAGGAAGCGTGCTGCCCCCACCGGCCCGTTTCCAGAATCTAACGCCGGACGCCCACGTGCTACAGCCGGGACTTGCGCCTGGGAGCCGCCCCTAGCCCGCTGCCCAGACTCCTGGGGGCCAAGTGCCCGCCGTTGTCACGACAACCGGGGGCCAATGGGAAGCGGGCAGGCGGGAGGAGGCCACGCCTCGACCCCGCCCCTGGAGGAGGGCTCTGAGCTATAAGGGCCAGAGGCCGAGCGGCGGGAGCTAGAGTCCAGGAGCGCGAGGTGCGCACGGGGCTGTGCAGTGTCAGCTGAGAGTAGAGGCCCAGAGCTGGGAAGGGTGTGAGGAGCGGCCAAGATGTGTGGTGAGTGCAGCGCCCACCTGCGGCCCCCTCCGTGGCGGCCGCGGGTTCCGGCGCCCCGGCCTCTCAGAGCCTGGGCCCAAGAGCCGGGCCCTGGGGACTGGAGACGGCGCGAGATGGGGGCGTCGATTTGCCCTGGTCCCCGACAGAGGGGCTTTCACGGACTGGGCCTGCTTCCCCTTGCCCCGGCCGCCGAGTGGGTGTCCCAAGGAGGGGTGAAGGGGAGGGTGCTCAACCCCGTTCTCGAACGCACAGAGGGGAGGGAGTTGGTCCTCTCCTAGGCCTGGACCCTCGAAACACAGAGGTGTGTCCGCACCCCATGTCCAGTGAGGAAAGCGCCCCCAAGTCGCCCACAAGGCGGCCAGGCGCAAGCTAGCGCGCATCCCGGGCGCGGGGTGCCCAACGCGGCTCTTAGCCCATCGTGAACACCGATGAGAGGCGACCACACCTGCACCGTCCCCGTGGTGTCGAGAGCAGCCCCTCGTGCGCTCGGGAAGGGCCTGTGCGTCCTCTTCGCGTCCCAAAATGAACTTCTTGTCCCTAGAAGGGTTGATTCCGGATTGCCGCCTCTTCGCTGGAAAGAGCTCTCGGCGAGGCGCGGGGAAGAAGCAGCACCTACCGCCGAGCTTCGGGCGGAATCTGGGAGAGGGAGCCCTGGACTGGGAGCGGGGTCGGGCCCCGGCGTCTCGAATACCGCGGTGACTGGGCGCGGTCCCTCAAGGCTGCGGGACGGTGGGGAGGGCGGCCCGGCCCTGCGCGCACATCTGCAATTCCTTACTCTCCTTGCTGGACCGCCTCCGCTGGCTGGGGAGAGGGCCGAGAACTTCTGCTGGGACAAAAGGTCACTGTGCATTTTTTTTTTTTTTTTTCCTTGAGTGGGATTCAGTTTCCCATTCCAGCCTCCTGTGGCTGGAGGACCTGGTGGAACTTTTGAAGCCATGAAAGGCCTCTGTCTGACCGTGCTCAGGGCTGCTGGGGTCGGGTGTGCCAGCAGTGAGCCGTGGGCCAAGGTCTGTACAGGCCTTGTTTCTGAGGCCAGGCGCTCCTGAAAAAGTGAAAAAGGACAGACTGACCAAGGAGCAGGCAGCTGACTTTTGGGGTGCAGCCTTCCCCAGGCCAAGCAGACATCAATTTAAATTCCTGAACCCTCAGCAAAAATGTCAGTACTCCTGAGTGTCATTGGTAATGTACATATAGGGCTGCCGGTAGGCATTCCTGGGGAGAGAGATAAGGCAAAGGTGGCAATTTTGCCAAGAAGCTTTGGGTTCCAAACTCCTTAGTGTGGCATTCAAGGCCCTTGGCCACCTGGTGGTCTTAGAGCCAGACTGGTGCACCAAGACCCTCCCACTGGGTCTGCCCCTCCAGCATGAGCAGCTTCCCTCCCTCCTCCTCTCAGATGCCCTCCGCCCCTACCACCACCCTAGCCATCCTGCTTCCTATGTATACCCACCTTTCTCTGTTGTCCTTCTGAGCCTGGGGGCGCTCAGACTCTCAATTCTGAGTTTGTTCCGCTTTCTTAAAGGGCTGCTGTGTTTTTGGCCCCTAGGGAAAGGATGAGCTTTGGTTTGTAACTACCTGTGTCCTCCCAACAGGGCTCCCTGCTGGCACACCCCACCCTCCAGTCCTCAGTGAAGTCTGGGAGTCTTGTGGAATTCCTGCATGGGAAAGTTATTTCCTTTTCAAGTAGCCAAGAGAAAGTCTCAGCTGGGTGCTAATGTGCCTTTAACATCTTTCTGACACTTGCTGGAGCACCCCTTGCACGGAGGAAGCTGTCCTGGGCTCAGAGCTCAGAGCAGCAGATGGCTAAAATTGAACCCATTGGTGTAGTTTGTTTGTGGGTTTTTTTTTTTTTTTTTTTGGATTATGATCTGTGTATATATGGCAAGTGATACTAGTTTTCCTTTATGTTTGTTTTCTTTTGTAATGAATTTATTTAAGTTTTAAAAACTTTGGTCAGTTTTATAGAAAAATATTAAAGAAATGATTGTGCTTTTGGTACAAGGATAGTACAAAAATTGTGAAGGTGCTCCTGGAATAAACCACTTACCTCTTCACTTTACATTTGGGGAAATTGAGGCCCAGAGAGGTCTGTGCATACCTTTGTCTGAGCAGTTGTTTTAGGTCTTTTCTCTGGACTGGCTGTAGCCCTGCTGGGCTTGAAGCCACCTCAGAGCTCAGATCTCTGGGGCTGGTTCCGCAGTGGTCAGCAGGGGTTGAGCTAAAGGCCTTTCCTTATCAGTTCCTGATGACCGGGCTCACAGTGCCTCCTGCTCTCCCTTGTCTTTGCTGCTTCTCCCACAGGAAGCTGGACCCAGTTCTAGTTGATCCTCCACACACTAAGCAGATCACCCTCAAAGTTTTAATGAACTGAGAGTTTATCTGAAGCAACACATAGGTACTCATGGGTGGTTTTGTTGACATCTGGGAATTGCTGGCATTTTGCTGACTTTCTGCTGATGAAAATGTTACTATATTCCCTCTCCCTCCCTACTTTCCCCACTCTAGAGAATAACTGCTCCTGGAGAGGCCCTGTTTTCCAGGCCCTGGGGCTCTGTGGGCATGGTCCTCCCCTCAGAGAAGGGGCAGGTAGTTGGAGGGGCAGTCCAGAGGCTGACCAGGGATAGAGTAACGCATGAGGTAAATGTTGCCATAGAGGGAAGACCTAGGGCACGAGCTGCAGCCTGGCAGCCCCATATCAAACCGGCAGCCAGACACCTTTCTGTTTGGTGCACAGAATTTAAACTTTTTTTTTTTTTTAAATTATTGTAGTTACCAAATAACACAATTGGGAGATTTCACATTAAATAGGTAGGATTTTGACTTCTCTTGAAAAAATCGAAGATGAGCAACTCTGAGTCCATGTTTCTGAATAGTTTACAGTGATCCCTGGGATGACAGGTGCAAGCTCCCCATTTCTCCCACCCTGACCCAGCTGCCCCACTCACTGATGGTACCTGATGGCCCCCATGCAGTCTGAGGTTGGGACCCCAGCACAGTGGAAGCAGAGACACTGACTTTCCCCAGAAGAGAGAGAGGGACCTGGGACAGTGTCACAGGCCTGATTTCAAGTATGAGCTCTACAGAGAGAAGAGGGTGATAGGTGTGCCAGGCTGAGGGCACAGCATATGGAAGGGCATGGCGGCATGCGTGCTTGGGGATGTGACAAAAAGGATTGCATGTCCCGTCTATGAATTCTTAAATCTTCCCTGTCCTTCATTACTACACTTAGTCATCTATGAGGTGGGAAAAAAAGACTTGAAGAAGAAAAAATTCTTAGTTTTTGTTGAAGGTAAAGCCCTTGCCTTGAATTCATCATCTTTTGTATTAGCTCCTCTGACTGCTGTAACAAATTGCCACGAACTTGCTGATTTAAAACAACATAAATCTATTTTCTCACAGTTCTGAAGACTAGTTGTCCAACAATCAGTTTTACTGGGCCAAAATGGAGGTGCCAACAGGGCCCCACTTCCTCCAGAAGCTCTAGGGGAGAATCTGTTCCTTGACTCTTCCAGCTTCTGGTGGTTGCTGGCATTCTTTGGCTTGTGGCTACTCATTCCAGTCTCCTCTTCCATGGTAACATCACTTTCTCCTCTTCCATATTAAATCTCCTTCTGCTTCCCTTTTATAAGGACACTTGTGATTTCATTTAGGGCCCATCTGTATAATTTAGAATAATCTCCCATATCAAGATCCTTAACTTAATCACATCTATAAAGACGCTTTTCCATTTACAGATAGATTCTAGGAGTTAAGACCTAATATTTTTGAGGACGATTATTCATCCTGCTACAGTTGGGTTCTTGCTTTCAGATGCCTTCTGCAAGAATAGTCCAGTGTTGCCAATCCCAGATGGCTACAAGAATGTTGACCAGAGGGCTACCAGCATCTGCACCACACACACCCAACTCCTCTGGTCCCAGTCAGAAGGTGAATGTAGGCATCAGTTAAATACCCCTTCCTTCACTGGCATCATGCCACACACCCAGATGGACCAAATAGTGTTCATACTTTCTCTAAAAGTCAGTTCCCATGTCATATAAATATCTTGCATCTTGCTTTCCATGTGTGTACATGATACCCTTCCCACTCATCTCTTCTCTGCAAGAAACAGGCATGGTTTTATTCCCCAGAATCAAGAGGGGCCAGGACACACACCCGCACCCACACACAGTGTGTTTACTGCACAGCAGTCTTTCAGGAGAACTTGTCAAATGCTTACGGGGACTCGCTTGCCTCTCGTCTTAGGTGAGGAAACAGCAATCCAGGGAGATTACTTGGCTCGGGAAAGCTCATCCTTTTGTCCCAAACTTCTTTTGGCTCTCAGAACCCTGTCATATTTGACACTCCCTTCCTCCTTATAACAGTTCAGTTCATGGATGGATGCCTCAGAAGAGACTGGACTGGAGTTGATGGGGCACAGACTCTGGGGTCAGGACGCCTAGCTTGTTGCCTCTCCAAGCCATAGGAGCCTTGAGAAACAGAGCCCCCTACACAGTAGTGTGCAGATAAATGTTTAACAACCGGCTCTTTGGTTTGCCAGTTTCTATGGTGTGAATGCTCTCACGGTGGCTAATTTCAGGTCACCAGCATGAGGTCCTTGCGCATGGAGTTGGGAAGAGATGCACACAGTTGGCTCTTCGGAGCCAGTCTTAGCAGCTCTTTAACACCCCTGCCCCTACTTATGGGACTTTTATGGCACTCTCTGGAGGGCTGCAGAGAGGCCAGCTGGGCGGCCAGCCAGGCAGGGGCTCAGCATGGCCTCCACCCTCCTCCACATCCTCCTTCTCCCCCCGCCGCATCATCATGCCATTTCCCCATCAGTCTTATTCATCAGGGGTTTCCCGAGTTCTGAGAAACCTTCTGGACATTTTGTGATATAAGATTAGTAAATAGTGCTTTTAAATTGAGGAGTTATTTTTATATTTAGCAAAATTTGCTTATAAAGGAGTAGTAACTTGAGGTTACAAACACTCTTGGGAGAAAGTTCTGAAGATTCATTAGGTGCAAAGCCAAGTAATTTAATCTAGTCATCTGCCTCTTTTTAATTTTCAAAGGAAATATTTCACTGGAAAAAAAAAGTCTGGCTTTTTCATAGCTGAATTTGGCAGTTTGAACTTCTTTTTTTTTTCTTGAAAGTTTTTTTTAAGTACAATTAAGAGTATTTGTATGTTGCTTCCCCTTTGTTTTGGTGAAGCCCTAACGGGACAGGGACACCAGGAATTTTCTATTAAAAAGAAAAATGCCTTGCCCACATTTACTGCAGGAAGCAGAGTCCCCTGTTATCTCAGGGATTAGAGTGTTGTGGTAACTTGAACCCTTGGAGTCCCAAGGAGGCCTGAAACAGGGTAAGGCTGTCCCCAGAAGAGCCAACCCCCTCCTGACCCTGAGCCAGGCCTGGGGACTCCTCTGCCTTTGTGAGAGGACCCAGCTGAGCGATCTCCACCTTTACTCTTACTTCTGTGAGGAAGCAACAGAAATTGTCCTTCCCACTTCATGAATAAAGTGGCCTTCCCCAGTCTGCACAAGGGAGGCCTGGACATCCAGAGAGGCCACAGCCTCCTTTTGCAGCCCTTGCTCCTGGCCCAGTGGCCTCCCTTTCCTCGGGGCCTCACCTGGAAGGGTATACTGCCCGCCTCCCCTGGCATGCCACACACACACTCAGGAATTTTATGAGGCATAAATCCAACTGGCCATGTCTTCCAATTTGGGACTTAGAATATTACCTAATCTCTAGTAGACTCACGGACTAAGGAGGTCAACCTCTTCAATTCTGAGAAGCATTGGATGGTGGTGGAAAGAGTGACCTTGGTCTGGAGAGGGTCCCATCCTGGCTGGGTGGTGACATAGCTCCAGTGGAGTGAGCCTTACTCTGTATGAGGTACAGGTGGTATCTCTGCCTGGGACTGTTCACCCTCAGTCACAGTGAGGACAATGTCTTTCATTGGGAAGCTGATTCTTGGAAAGATGGAGAAGTTTTCCAAAACGATAGCCACAGAATCATAATGTGGACCCTAGCCCACCCACTGTAAACTTAGACCTTCTTCCCTCATCCTCTAGGCCCCAAACAATCCCTCCCCCCATCCAATACCCCGAGCACCCCAGGGGTTGTAGAGAAGGTTCCAGGAGTTCAGTGATCCTAGTTCTGGCTGGGAATCCAGAAACATTGCCCCTCCATCTTGTCATTGTCATTATCTGTCACTTGAAGGTCGAAGCTCCCCTACCTGCATGGATGGACCTCTGTGGTGCATTTGGTCCTGAGTTCCTACATGATCTCTCAAGCCATATTTGGAGGGAACATTAGAATTCCCAGACCCCCCCAAGGTGGGCTGGGTTAAGGAGCCACAGTCCCTTCTTAAAGGGCTCGTGTCCATCCTGCATCACATCTACAGTCTCTTCTGGAGTCCCTCTGAATTTATCTGGATTTTTCTACCTTTGGAACCTTTTCTCACTCACTTTTCCCATCAGTTTTAAGAGTGGGACCCTGAAAAGCTGTTTCGAAGCTCTGGATGCTAGGATGGCAGTGTAGGCAAGGGGTATACGCTGAGCTGCAGTGGTTGGGCCAAGGCAGCCTCTGCCCCAGGGCTGGGCATCTCTCCAACCAGCTTGGAGGTATTTCGCCATCCCTCTTGGTCAAGGGAGGTGTGTAGTGGGAGCCAGCCTTGCTGTGGTTGCCTCTGCCCTGTGAGGAGGGGCCTAGATGGGAAGAGAAAGGTGGAGTTAGAAGCAGGAATGTCCCGGGGAAGGAGTGACCTCCCAGGGGTCAGGGAAGGGTGTATCAACATGGCCTGGACCTCACCAGGGGAGCTCTGAGTGTGTCCATCAGAGGCCAGATGGGCATCTCCCCACGGGCCAGGCCCCCTCTGCAAGCTATTTCTCATCCCTTGGAGTAGGATTCTAAGACAGGTCTTATGCTAATTTGGGGGGCAGCAGTGATGAGCCCCCTGCAATCAGGTGGACCTGGTTGTGATTTACTCAACTCTTTGGACCTGGAGCCAGAGATGCCCTGTCTGTCCATGGGAACCACAGCCTGGATATAGGCATTGTGAGGATTAGACAAGATGAGGTTATGAAAGTATTGGCACATGGAAAGACTTCATGAGTGGTGATAGTGGTGGTTGTGATTTACTTTGCAATCCCACCCAGTGGAGTTCCGGGATCCTTCCCCAGGACCTGGTTCATTTATCTAGAAGGCTCTCCACTCTATTCCTAGGGTCCTCACAGTGCATGATGGTTGGGGGTGGGTAATGCTGGGGCATATACGCCTTTGTGCTTGAGTGTCTTAGGGTTACCTTTAGAGCAGTGCCTCACTGCCCTGGTGAAAGGAGCTAACACTCAGGGACACCAGACTCAGCACTACCCACCTCTCTTGCCTTTCTGTCCCTCGTGCTTACACTTGGGGGTTCTCTCTGCTTGTCCGTGGTTGAGGGTGGCTGTCTCCAGCCCAGCTCAAAGGTCACCTTCTCTGATCAACGCCCCCCACCAAATCCATTCATTTATTCATGTATTCATTCATTCAAAAAGTAGTTACTGAGCACCTATAATGTACCAGGCTCTGTGCTGGGTTCTGGGAATACAGCAAGGAATAAGACAGATAAACAAGACACGTGTGGTCTCCATCCTCATGAAGGTTACAATCCAGTGGGGAGTCAGACAACAGACAAGAAGGGAAGTGCTATATAGGAAATAAACAGGGCCATGTAACTTTTTAAAAATCGGGAGAGGAGAAGGCCTGTGGGTGAGCTGTCGGCCACCTTTGCAGAGAGCCGGTCCAGGAGCCTTCTGCCCCTTTCCCACCTCTCAGCTCTCAGCCTCTCTGCCTGCAAGTCTCCTGAGGGGTCGGGTGGTCCCTGTGCATCATGTTCTCTCATGACTCGCCTTGCAAGGCCCCCTGACTGGTCTATCTTGGCACTTCGCAGCACGCAACACAGTGATGAAGCCCCTGTGGGCCAGAGAAATGTTTATGGGATGATTTACATCTTAATCAATCTGTAACCAGATCACACATTTGGTTTAATCATCATTTCCCCAAGTAGAAAGCCAAAAATAAATACCAGTAAACTGGTACTATTTTCCTTGTGGTTTTATTTAATGATAATTTCTCAAGGGCTTCCTCTGTGCTGTATACATACCTGCATTTGTGCTGCATGCTCCCCAGGAGGAGGAAGCTCTTTGCCTGCTCCATTTTCACAGATACAGACACTTACTATGCAGCAGGCACTGTTCCTCTTGCTTTACAAAGACTCCCATGAATTCTCACAACAACCCTAGGAAGTAGGTGCTGCCATCACCACGCTCCACTGGGAGTTCAGTGACTTGCTCCAGGCCACGCAGAAGCAAGGAGTGGGCTGGGATTTGAAATGGATATTTGGCGAAGGTGGTAGGCCATAGCTGCCACCCTCTGTGCTTCTTGCTGTTACAGACTAGTGAGCAGGCGAGGGAGGAGGAACCCAGGCGGGGTGACCCTGACCCTGTCTTTTTACGCACTGGACCGTGTGCTCAGACTGCTTTCTGCCTTCTCATGGCTGTTGTCCCTCCAGGTGAGCAGAGCTGGGGAGCCACGGTGAAGTTGATTGGGCTAGCTGACAATCCTGTACCCACCACTCTCTAATTCATAGAGCGGTACATGGTAACATACTACATACAGGCACATGGCAAAATATCCTGACTGTACAAAAGGGACACATGCAGTGGGAGAGGAGTTTCTGCCTTCTGTCCAGCACGCTCGTCAGTGGCAACCACTGCTCCTTGGGTCTTCCAGGAACACGCTATGTGTCTCCCTGCCCCACCTTGGGTAATTTACAGATGTTCTGCAGGCCACTTTTTTCCCTTGACACATCTTGGAGATGTAGCCTGTTTTCCAAGAGAACACACAGCTTCACCTTGTTCTCTGTATAGGGCTGCCTGCATGTGGCCCTACAGTGGCCACGTGTGGCCGTGCCACCACTTACCTGGGCCCTGCCAGGCATCAGGCTGTCCCCAGTCTTCAGCTATCACAGACAGCGCTGAGCAACTATCCTAATGCATGCACAGTTGAATCTCTGCACAAATATCTGTTGGAGACATTCCTAGAAGTGCAGAAGCTTTGTGCAACAGATGTGTACATTTTAATTTGAGAGATTGCCAAATTGCCTTCCAAAGAGAGTGTACAAATTTAAACTCTCACTTGTTGTCAAACTGGTGGATCTTTACTGATTTCATAGGTAAAAAATGGATTCTCACTGCAGCTTTTATTGCAGATGAATGGGATTCCAGAAGGGAATTCTGATATGAATAGCAAACAAAATTCCTGGGAAAGCAGCTTTATTCTATTCCATTATTTTTTTAAATAATAAGAGCACAGTATAGGTGCTGCTTTATTCACTTTCATGTGGTGGTGTGCAGGGAGAATTCAGCCAAGAGAGAGGAGAGAGACAGTGCTTAAAAGAATTTACTGAAAAGAGGTTGGTATGCAAGAGATTTCATGTTAAAAATTAGATTTATGCCTTCTTGCACAAAGACCTTGAAAACCACTTCTTGGCAGCCCCTCTCACCACAGTAATCAACCAAACGGTGCTTGAGTGGCTGCCAAGCCTCCCAGCTGGGTGTGGACACAGCTGGTGGTCCTGATGGCAAGGACCCTTTAGCCGTTCCAGCCAGTTCCAGCCCACCAGGGGCTCTGGCAGCAGCACCTCCCACCAAGGGGGCTGTTCTGGGTCTCAGAGCCAGAGATGCATAAGTGCCTGACGTGAGTTCAGAAGTGAAGTTTGTCTATGGTGTTAGGGAGTGTTCTAATCTCATACTTTTACATGTACCAGTCCAATTTTCCCAGCACCAATTATTGAAGAGGCTGTCCTTTCTCCACTGTACATTCCTGCCTCCTTTATCAAAGATAAGGTGACCATATGTGCGTGGGTTTATCTCTGGGCTTTCTATCCTGTTCCATTGATCTATATTTCTGTTTTTGTGCCAGTACCATACTATCTTGATTACTGTAGCTTTGTAGTATAGTCTGAAGTCAGGGAGCCTGATTCCTCCAGCTCCATTTTTCGTTCTCAAGGTTGCTTTGGCTATTCAGGGTCTTTTGTGTTTCCAACTATCAAACTCTTAGAGGAGAACATAGGCAGAACACTCTATGACATAAATCACAGCAAAATCCTTTTTGACCCACTTCCTAGAGAAATGGAAATAAAACAAAAATAAACAAATGGTACCTAATGAAACTTCAAAGCTTTTGCACAGCAAAGAAAACCATAAACAAGACCAAAAGACAACCCTCAGAATGGGAGAAAATATTTGCAAATGAAGCAACTGACAAAGGATTAATCGCCAAAATTTATAAGCAGCTCATGCAGCTCAATAACAAAAAAACAAACAACCCAATCCAAAAATGGGCAGAAGACCTAAATAGACATTTCTCCAAAGAAGATATACAGACTGCCAACAAACACATGAAAGAATGCTCAACATCATTAATCATCAGAGAAATGCAAATCAAAACTACAATGAGATATCATCTCACACCAGTCAGAATGGCCATCATCAAAAAATCTAGAAACAATAAATGCTGGAGAGGGTGTGGAGAAAAGGGAACACTCTTGCACTGCTGGTGGGAATGTGAATAGGTACAGCCACTATGGAGAACAGTATGGAGGTTCCTTAAAAAACTACAAATAGAACTACCATATGACCCAGCAATCCCACTACTGGGCATATACCCTGAGAAAACCATAATTCAAAAAGAGTCATGTACCAAAATGTTCATTGTAGCTTTATTTACAATAGCCTGGAGATGGAAACAACCTAAGTGCCCATCATCGGATGAATGGATAAAAAAGATGTGGCACATATATACAATGGAATATTACTCAGCCATAAAAACAAACAAAATTGAGCTATTTGTAATGAGGTGGGTAGACCTAGAGTCTGTCATACAGAGTGAAGTAAGTCAGAAGGAGAAAGACAAATACCGTATGCTAACACATATATATGGAATTTAAGAAAAAAACTGTCATGAAGAACCTAGGGGTAAGACAGGAATAAAGACACAGACCTACTGGAGAACGGACTTGAGGATATGGGGAGCGGGAAGGGTAAGCTGTGACAAAGCGAGAGAGTGGCATGGACATATATACACTACCAAACGTAATGTAGATAGCTAGTGGGAAGCAGCTGCATAGCACAGGGAGATCAGCTCAGTGCTTTGTGACCGCCTGGAGGGGTGGGATAGGGAGGGTGGGAGGGAGGGAGACGCAAGAGATATGGGAACATATGTATATGTATAACTGATTCACTTTGTTATAAAGCAGAAACTAACACACCATTGTAAAGCAATTATACTCCAATAAAGATGTAAAAAATAAATAAATAAAAAATAAAAAAATAAACATAGAAGTGAAGTTTGGCCCAGAGAACGGGGAATTGCAGGGGAGAATCGGCAAACATACCGCGCTCTTGTAAAAGAATTTCGGATTTGAAAGAGTTGGTGTTTTTCCATTCAAAACATTTAAAATAATTTATGCATATATTTGTTTGATGACCACCTCTCATTCTGACTATAAGGATCATGTATGTTTTATTTTCCTTGATATTTGTAAGACATAACAGAGTGAATGCCATGTAGGAAAAAGGCTCTAGATATTTTCAAAAGAATGAATAAGAGGATGAATTCTTGCCAAACAAATAAATAAAAAGAAGTTGAAGAACACAGTAGATTGTATATAAAACTGTGTATTATTTTTTTAAGGCATAAAGCCAACAAAGAAGACAAGGCCACTGAACAAAATAGAATAAAAAAATATATATCTTTTATTCCATGCTTATGGGAGAAAAATAGACAATAATTTGACTTTTGGAAATATACATTGTCTCCACCCAGCCCCCCCCCCCCCCCACCAAAAGAAAAACAAGAGTTGGTGTATGGGCCTTTGTGTCATCTGCAATGCCTGTTAGCTCCCCTTTGTGAGGGTGCAGGTATAATTCTAGAATAATTCCCAAGGTGCCAGGAGAGTTTTGCAGTTTAAAAGACTACAAAAATGGTTTGTGAGTTGCTCCATCCTTCATATAGCCACCTCCCATAGCTATGTGCTCTTTACATTGACTGGAATTTGACCATATCCCTCCAGGGAACTTCCTGATTTTTTGCAGAAAAATTAATGTTATAGAAAGTTTTACCTAAGCATAGATTATGGTGATGGCTACACAGCTCTGTGAATATACTCAAAAACCATTGCATTGTACACTTTAAATGGGATAATATTATGGTATGTGACTTGTATCCCAATGAAGCTGTTAAAAAATTTACATTAAAAAGTAGCTGTCTTTTTTTTTATATATATGTAAGGTGACAAAAATACATCCTCTGACCAGAAGTGTTTAGGTTTGAAGCGTAGGGTAAATTGTGAGCTCTTGAAGCACAGATGCTAAGCTGGGGAAGCGCTTCTCACCTGACCTAGAAGACAAAAATAGCTGACTGCCAAAATTATCCTTGGCCATTTTTAAAAGAAAACATCTGTAACTGCTCAGAAACCACAGTGTGCGTGTTTTTAAATATAAACCCTGACCCTTAATACTTGTGTGCAAATATATCCTGTGTACAGTAGCATACAGTACCTAAGAATGCAAAATATAATTTTTAGCACTGTATAATCTCATCGCCTATTTTTTGACTGTGTCTAGATTAATTTTAGCAAGTTAAATTTCTATGATGTGACCCTACTTACTGCTTAGGAGTATAATATTTGCTTTAATCATTTAATTTAAATCATTTAGGTTAATCATTCATTCAAAAATACTATATTGACTTGAATATAACCTAGAGTCATTACAGATATTACAGAGATATGACATGTGGTTTGCTGTATAATCACGATCATCCCTTAGTTATCTGCAGGCAGGTTGCCCTCTCCAAGGTTTATATCTGGCAAATATTTTTCCCAGTTTTATTGAGATATAATTGATGTATAACATTGTATAAATTTAAGATATACAACATAATGATTTGTATATGTATATATGTATTGGTATATGTTACATATGTATGTGTATATGTATATACATATTGCAAAATGATTACCCCAATAAGATTAGTTAACATTCATCACCTCACGTAGTTAAAAGTTTTTCACTGTGATGAGAACTTTTAAGATCTACTCTCTTAGCAACTTTCAAATATACAATAGAATATTAACTATAGCCACCGTGCTGTACATTACATCACCAGAATTTATCTTATAACTGGAAGTTTGTACCTTTTGACCACCTTCACCTAATTCGCTCACCTCTCATCCCCCATCTCTGGCAACCACCAATCTGATTTCTTTATCTATGAGTTAGTTTTTTGGTTAGATTCTATATAAAAGTGAGATCATACAGTATTTGTCTTTCTCTGTCTGACTTATTTCACTTAGCGTATTGCCCTCAAGATTCGTCCATGTTGTCACAAACATCAGGATTTCCTCCTTTTTTATGGCTGGATGATATTCCATTAATATTACATATATAGGGCTTCCCTGGTGGCTCAGTGGTTAAGAATCTGCCTGCCAATGCAGGGCACATGGGTTTGAGCCCTGGTCCAGGAAGATCCCACATGCTGTGGAGCAACTAAGCCCATGTGCCACAACTACTGAGCCTGCGCTCCAGAGCCCACGTGCTACAACTACTGAAGCCTGTGCGCCTAGAGCCCGTGCTCCACAACAAGAGAAGCCACTGCAATGAGAAGCCTGCAACCAAGAGTAGCCCGCACTCGCTACAACTAGAGAAAGCCCACGCACATCAACAAAGACCCAATGCAGCCAAAAATAAATAAATAAAATTAATTAATTAATAAAAATAATACTACATATATATTCCATGGCTACTTTATCCATTCATCCATCAGTGGACACTTAAGTTGTTTCCATGTCTTGGCTATTGTAAATAATGCTGCAATGAACATGGGAGTGCAGGTACAGGTATCTGGAAATTTTAAAATTTTGCTGACCTTTCTGTCATACCAGAAAAATGTTGAGAAAATTTAAAAATAATAAAATTTAAAAATTAAAATTGAGAAAATAAACCTTCTTTTAACCCTATTCATCCCCGAGGCAGTGCTGCCCAGAGGTTAGTATCATTTAAGTCCTAAAATCAGGTCTCTTTGGTTCCACTCCTGACTCTGGCCCAGTTCCAGAAGGTAAGGGGAGGGTAATGGCAGGTCCAACCTCTAAGACTGCTTCAAGCTTTGATTGATACCTGTGTAGCAGTGCTTAGCCCAGTGCCTGGCATATAGTGAGTTCTCAATAAGATGAGTTCCTTTTCACGATCCATATTGTTGCTTCCCTGCTTAATACAGATTCATGGTCATTCTATCCACATACATTTATTGAACAAGGACCATGTGCCAAGACGCCTGTGACCTTGTTAGGGGATGTAGATGTCTCAGGATGTAAGAGCAGGTGAACACTTCTGGCCAGGGCCTGGACAAGCCTGCCCTGGGAGGTGGGGTTGGAGCTGAACTTTGAGAAGGGAGGTTTTCCTGTGTAGGGCAAAAGGACAGAGGGGTAATGGGATGGGACACTCACAGAGCAGGATAGAGACAGACCAAGGGTCTGTAGTCTCAAGCAGGGAAGTGGAGGAGTTTGGAAAGAACCAACATGATGACTGTTTCTTCCTATTTGGGAAAATATTATTTTAATATATGAATGCAGAAAATAAAGCCAAACAAAATCTTCTAGGCTGGTGGGCCTCCCTTGAAGATAAGGATTCTCTACGAGGCCAAGAGATGATTTTATGCTTGCTGTCGTAAAAGTAGTGCTTATTGATGGTAATACTCCAAGCAGTAGGGCCAAGTGGAAAGTGGAGCAAAGGCCCCAGCCCCTGTTCCTACCTGTCACAGGAGGCTGGGGTGACCTCCTTTTGACTCTTCTCAGGTGTGTTCTGTGCAAACCAAGGAGTACACATAGCGGGGACTTCCAGATGGCCCTAGGTGGTTGTTTTGTTTTGCTGATCTTTTCTGTTATAAATGTTGCCACAATGAAAGGCGTCTTCTTCGAGTATGTCCATAGGAGAAATTCTCCACAGTGGAATGGCAAGGCCATGGTGTGTGAGTGTGTTCTTCACATGCTTTGTGAGTCCTTTTGTCACTGCAGGAGGGCTGCATACAATGTCCTTCTAGAAGCAGGAAGGGAGTTCTGCTCTTCTTCCATTATGTCTGGGGAAGGCCACACCTTCCTCTGCAGGCAGCCTGGAAGCCCTTCAGCGATGCGCCTCCACTGGTATCTGTTTCCCCAGAAGTGTTTTCTTCTAAACACGAACCAAGTGTTTTATAAACATATGGTTTTCCCTCTTTTAACAGGAATCTTCGCCTACATGAACTACAGAGTCCCCCGGACAAGGAAGGAGATTTTTGAAACCCTCATCAAGGGACTGCAGCGGCTTGAGTATAGAGGCTATGACTCAGCAGGTAGGCTTTGCAGGCTGCTGCCATATAAACATAATACTTGTTCATTAAACAAATTTGAAAATTTCTATAGAAAAGTAGAAAGAAAAAACAAAGGTAAAAAAATATCCATCACAAGCACCCCCCATCAATATCTGTGTCCCTCCTGTGGTTGTCTGGGGTCTGGGGATGGTAGAGGTGTCATGCAGATATTTATTGTTTTATCTAATTATAATTATGCAATTCTGTAATTTTGTGTTCTTCTTCTTGCACTTACATTGTTTTTTTCCATTATCCTAAACACTTCCTAACATAATCTTTCTAAGTGGCTGCACAGTCCTCCACTGGATGCCTATCTCAGAGTTTACTCCTTCATCCACATAACAGGTGGATATTTAGTCTGTTTCCCATTTTTAATTAAGCAGCCTTAGGAGAAAAAGGAGAGCCAGATAATTATATATTCCTATAAATTCTTAATAGAAAGCAAGTCAGATGAAAGATTGCAGGAACACTAGTGCAATGGAAACGCCAGCTAAAGTAGCAGAATGCAAAGTGCACAAATGTCCTTAAATGAGCCCACTGCCTTTGGTGGCAGACGTGGTGGCACCTCTCCTGCAGGCAAACTCCGAGAATTACCCTGGTTAGAAGCCGGGGTGAGGCAGCCACAGCCTGGGTTCTAGGCACATGTTCCCTGATTGCTGGTTAGCACTGTCACAGTCACAGCCTCCTCTTTCCAAGTCAATATCCTAACACTGTCTAGTTCTCTTCTGGGTAGCAAGCCTGGGGAATAAGAACTAATAAATCCACAGTTCTGTATAGCCCTCACCCAGGGTCATTCCCTGTAATGAAGCATGGGAGACAAAACTTAAATTCCAGTACAAAAAATCATGTTTATGTTACAGGTGTGGCAATCGATGGAAATAATAACGAAGTCAAAGAAAGACATATCCAGCTAGTCAAGAAAAGAGGAAATGTCAAGGCTCTTGATGAAGAACTTTACAGTATGTGAAAGACATTCCAAGTCAGAGTAATAATCGCAGCCTGGATCACTTTAAAATCTTTAATTCCAACAGCATTGGAGACTAAAAATATTAACCTACCCAAGCATGGAAAAATAGGAGGGTTAAGTCCATGTTGCAAAACTGTTTCCCAGAATGTGGGATGGTTTATTTCAGGTGATGGTGCGCTGAGAGTTTTTTTTCCAATATTTAGTACTTATGTATTTTAATGTTTCTGGCAAATGATACTGCTTTTCCATTTATGGTAGGGACCTGTAATTTTCTTTTTAAAGTAAGTTTATTTCAGTTAAGTGAGTTAGATTACTGATAAGTACTAACTAAAGCAAGGGTCTGGCAGAATTCTCCAGAATGGGGCCTTTGTGGTTGATGGTGGGATGTACTTTTGGTGTAGCTGATGTGTCTTCATGTAATGAAGTCACCTCATGTAACAGTACCATGTCAATGCTTAAAGTGCGGCAAACTTATTTTTCCTTCATCTAGAACAGGACAGCATGGACTTAAAAGTGGAGTTTGAGACCCACTTTGGCATTGCCCACACACGCTGGGCCACCCACGGGGTTCCCAATGCTGTCAACAGCCACCCACAGCGCTCAGACAAAGGCAACGGTATGTAGTATAGCCTTGCTCCCCTGTCCTAGTGGTTGTGCCTGGCCCTGACCTGTGCCAGGGTTGATCCACACCCACCACCAACTGGCTTCTCAGCATCCCTGTCTTCCCCGAGTATCCAAACTGTTGGCACTGGGCCCTAGAAAGGAGGCAAATTCAACCTGGACCCTGGTAGTGCTGACCCTGCAGGCATCCACAGGAAAACAGTGGCACTTCCCATGAATGCCTTTGGCTCTGGGGACCCAGCCTGAGTGGGACTTGGTGGTGTAAAGGGTTGAAGGCCTGGGCACTGCTCCTCAGTTAGGGACCAGAGTGTTCCAGAGGGCTGGGCACTTGAGGAAAGATTGGGGTTCCTTCCTCGTCCAGCTATACCCATCCCTGCCCCTGAAGAGAGTGGTCCTGAGCCAGGGCAGGTGGCAGTGCTGATCTTGTTTAACATCTGAGGTGCCTGCTCCAATCCTGGTCCCTGTAACGACGGCCACCCAGTTCTCCCAATTCCCCCCCTCACCATGTCAGCCCCAGCTCATGGGTCCACATCACTTGCCTGAGCCCCCAGGACAATTCTTTATGTGGTGGTTCTCTTAAATGATGTCCCAGTCTCCTCTCATGGGGGAAGGACTGGTAGGTCTGGAGCTCCCACTGGTAGCTCTCAGGGACTCTGTGGTCAGCACCCAGGGGTGTCAGGCCTCTGGCAGTAGGACACATGGGCATATGAGATGGAGACTGGGCCTTCTAGTGGGTCTCCACTCTGGGTTGGGCCTGGTCAGGTCAGAAGCACCCATGACCCACACCTGGGCATGATGCGAGAGGGTGTCTGGTGGAGAGAGTGATTTCTGGAGTCAGCTGGGATCCTTCACCCCAAGCCGACTCCAGAATGTGGCATAATGCAGGTTCTTGCCAAGCCTCATATTAGAGTAAGAGTAGCTGTAGGGTATTTACTATTAGCTAAACACTTGACACGCCTCACTGCCATTAATTGTCTTGGAAGTCAGGCCACAGGAGAGAGCAGCACCTCCCTGGTCAGTGTCCTTTGCCCCTGTGGACACTGCAGTGCCTGGAGGCAGCTCACCCTGCCCAATTTGGAAAGGAAAGCCTCCCGGAGAGAACAGGAGGGCCCCATGCACCTCTCTCATCAGAGCAGCCAGAGATAGCACAGGGACCAGGCTATACATACACCTACATGGTCAGAGACTTGGGTAGTGAGGTTTCTTTGCTGGGGACCATTCCTTGCATCTGGTCCATGCCCTGAGCCATGAGACGCCCCACTACAGGATCAGGCACCCTGCACCCAGGAGGGGGACAATAGACCCCACGGTGCTGAGGACCTACGATATACATCCAGCCAAACCCCAAGCCAGATGCAGAGGCTGGTCCCTGGAGCAACAGTGTTGGCTGAGGTAACACACTGTACCGAGACCATGTGCCCTGAAATGTCGCCACCTCAACCTCAGCCTCCTGCCCACTGAGATGATAGGGTGAACCCCCGCTTCACTGCAGACAATGATTCTGTGTCCCCAAAGCAGCTAGGCTCCAAGGAGATTGCCCCCACACCCAAATTTGGAAATGCCTGCCGTGACTCAGGATGAGTAATTGAAAATAAAACATGGGAAATAAGAAAAGATTTGTAAAATTTCTCCAACGACTTATCAGTGATATCTGAAGAGCATACTTTTTTTTTTTGCGGCACGCGGGCCTCTCACTGTTGTAGCCCCTCCCGCTGTGGAGCACAGGCTCCGGACCCGCAGGCCCAGCAGCCATGGCCCACAGGCCCAGCTGCTCCGCGGCATGTGGGATCTTCCCGGACCAGGGCACGAACCCGCATCCCCTGCATCGGCAGGCGGACTCTCAACCACTGTGCCACCAGGGAAGCCCAGAGCATACTTTTAAGGAAGACTTATACCCAGCAACTACACTGCATATGAAAATTACACAAAGAAGTTTTCACAAAGAAAACACAGATTCTAGGAAACAAATTAATGATGAGAAGTTAAGACAATAGGCTGAGATGAAAGAAAATGTGACAGGGTTAAGAAAATAATGTGAAGAAATAAAGTCACAATAGATATGAAAACAATGGAGAACGGGATGGTTGTGAAGACAGTTAATAGATAATGAAGGGTTAATCATCCCTTTTGACATAAATACCAAAGCCTATTTCATGCTACTGTAGGCCACAAGTCAGAGCTCAGTGCGTGGCCAGGTTGGTGGATGCTTTTTATCAAAAGAGAAATGTGTTATTTCCTTGGGTTTAAATTGCAGTCATGGCAGATGTCAGCTCTAATCCCTGTAAATGCAGTTTGCTTAACACAAATGTCTGTATGAGCAGAGTTTGTAGGTTTCAAGCTGTCAAATTGTCTTTCTTCACATCTGACTTGAACTTCATTTCTTCATAGCATTTCTCTCTTGACTAAACTTTTCTTCCAGAATTCGTGGTCATCCATAATGGGATCATTACAAATTACAAAGACCTGAGGAAATTTCTGGTAAGATACTTCCCCTGGGTAACATCTAAGTCAAGTGGTATTGGTCTTTCCCAGAAACTTTCCAACCAGCTCATTTCCCTCCAGAAAAAAAGGCAGAAGCTGATTGAGGTCCACTCTTGGCCACGTCACCACATTAGACCCAAAACTCATCCCCAGCTCAGGCTCCTCCCCAGATCTTGCTGGAGGAGAGAGCAGGGCATTCTCATTTACCTCAAAGACCGTTGCAGAGTCAGAGCAGAATCAAAAGAACATGAACTTCTTTTTATTAAAGTATCTGCACGGAATAACATACCAACTCATACACCAAATGGAATGTGGGGTGGGAATGCAGGCGGCGAGAGTTTCAGGTATGAAGAGGTTGTGGTATTGGTTGGGAGGTGGGTGGATTTGACTCAATGTATTTGATCATTCTGATTGCTGTTATTTTGCAATGTCCAGATTAATGGCAAGGACAAGCTTCTGAGGCGGGATGATCTCAGGGAAGACTACAATGACTCAGCTGTGTTAGGCTGTGGGATTCAGGCAAACATTTCTCATCCCTTCCCCGTTTTCCTTGTTCTTGCCTTAAGTCACTCCAAGGACAAATCATAAGGGAGGAGAGGGAGCTGGCCAGGCCAGCATTGCACAACAACCATTATCTGACACTCTGTCCAACCAAATATTCCAGGAAAGCAAAGGCTATGAGTTTGAGTCAGAAACAGATACAGAGACCATCGCCAAGCTGATTAAATATGTGTTCGACAACAGAGAAACTGAGGACATTACATTTTCAACACTGGTTGAGAGAGTCATTCAGCAGTTGGTGAGTTACAAGTCTCACTTATCTAAATCATCCCTTCATTCCTTCAGTTTTTATAAACATTTATTAGGCAAACTTGCACCAAGTACCTGAGGATTAAAGATGGCTCATCTACAGTGCCTGGCCTTAAAATGTTACATCCTTGTAGAATTGGGAGAAGTTCTGAGGTTTTGGTAGTAAACATCAAATAGAAACTGCTTTGCTTTGTTTTAACATCTCTGAAATGGTGATAGGCCTTCTGATCTGTGGCTTTTACCAATGGTGTGTTGCACAAGGGACCTTGATTGTGGCAGTTCATGTTGTCATCTTATCAGTTGACTTGTGTGCATTGTTGACTTGTGTGCATACATACCCAAGATGAATTTAACTGATGTTGGAGACTTAGAATTGTAGTCTTTCCTCCTGTTTCAGTAAAGCAGTTATTCGTCATGTGGGAGAAATGCCCACAAGTCCTTACTGAGTGGAGTTAGAAGGAAGGAAGAGGCAATAAAGACAGCAGGTGTGGACTTTTGAGAAGTTTGGTTGTAGAAGAAGAAGGGTGCAAAGAAATGGCCCAGTGAAGGGAGAGGGTTGCAGTTCTGAGGCAGGATTGTATTTTTGTGGTAGGAGATATCAGATCATGTCTGTGTGCTGAAATGAATGATCCAGGTGGGAGAAAGAGATTGGTGATGTCCCGGAGGGCTGGATCCATGGAACAAGGTCCCTGCAAAGAGGCATATTGTGGAGGGATTGTCCAAGAGAGACACCTCGTTGGAGGAGGAGGTAGAGCAGACCCAGGCCCGCCATGGGACGGTGGAGGGAGGAGGAGAGGGCTCCAGACTTACTAGAATCCATCCTTCTGAGCATCAAAGCTGTCCAATAGCTCCCCTGAGATGGAGACAGCTTGGAGACTGTTCAGGGCCGAGAATCTAGAACATCTGGGGTCAGAGGCTGCTTTGGGTACAACACTGTGGTTTAAAATATATGACCCTTTGGTGTTTTCAGTCTTTTTTTAAAAGTAAGTCAAACCCTTTGCCCTATGACTCCCATTTTGGGGGACCTTAATTTAGAGGACATATTTATAAATAAAAGCCTGTCCCATAACTAATATACAGTAAACCAATATAGTTTTGCAGCATAGTACTTTCTCTTTTCCATTTGTAATTTTAAATTTTGGGAATGTCTCTCAGTGATGGCACTTTTAAACTTCAGTGATTTATCTGAAGCAACACAGGGCTCTTTTTGGCAGAGAACGGGAAGAGTTTTTCTATTTAGTCCTACTTCATTGCTGACAAAACCAGCAGGGTGAATGTCAGGCTCCTCAGGTTCTGTCTAAAGCCCCTTCATTTTGGGCAGTTTGAAAGGCCCTTAGGGACCTGGAGATGCTGGCCCTGGGGTCTCTCTGGTTGTGTTACTGAGTTGGCAAACTGGCCATAGCATGAGGCCATGAGGTCTGCCAAGTTTTCCAAACCTTGTAAATCCAGATTTATAGCTGGCTGTACATAAAGTCAAGTAGGGTCATGATTAGTACAGGATGGTCAGAATGTAGGAGAGAATTTTGCATTGAACTTTTAAATAGGAAGAGCGTTTGGAGTCTTGAGTTAGGAGAACTATATTGTAACTCTGGTTTGCACAAACCAACAAGCTGAGGCACAGAGCACAAATGGCAGTCGTTGCCATAGGAATAATTGTAACAACTCATACTTCTGATGTGTCTCTATATGTCAGGCACTGTTCTAAGCATTTAAAATGCATTAGCTCACAGAAGCCATACAAGGTAGGACTATTCTCATTTCCATTCACCATGAGACACAAAGAAGGCTGCAGTGATTGCCCAGTTAAGGGGTGGAGCCATGATTTGAACCCGGACACTAACGTGTGTTGAGCTAAACTTAGGTCGTGGATTAGCCCCTTTAATCCTCACAATTGCTCCCTGAGTAGGCACCATCCCTGAGGCCCAGGGCAGGACCCCTGACTATGGTTCTCATTTCCTGAGGTTCTAACTGCAGCAGTCCACCCAGGTCATCACAGAGCTGGGAACTGTTCCTTGTGGGCCTGGACAGGGAGGTTTATATTGCTTACAATGAAATCCACAAGTTCTGGTCTTTGATACTTGACTGTGGTACCGCCTGTTTCACTTTCCCCTCCTGACATCACCCTGCGCAAGCTGTCCTACATTCAGCACCCTGAGTGAGTGACCCCAGGACTGCCCGCAGTGAAGAGGCTTCCAGGGAGAGCTGTCTGGGGTAGTGGGCTGAGCTGCAGCAACCTAGCTTAGCCAGAGTAAGTTGTTCCTCACTCTCCTTTCCCGTCTTTTCAGGAAGGCGCATTTGCATTGGTTTTCAAGAGCATCCACTACCCCGGAGAAGCCGTGGCCACAAGGTGAGGCAGAACTCATTGACATTTCCAGTAACAAATAAAATAAAATCACTTAGCTTGAGGCACAAGGGCCTCTGGCAAAACAGAAGGTGCTCACTCTATCTAAGGGACAACTGTGGCTTAGCCACAGAGAATGTACCCCACCAGCTCTGTGGCTGGAGCTTCTGATTTTTTTAAAGAGAAACTAGAAAGTTGGATTTTTATTTGAAATCTCTAGACTTTTTTTTAGAAATTGACAACAAATTCAAACTAAAAATAAAGTTGTATAGCAAGGGCAGGTCCAGGTTTCAGGTCAACTTCAGAGATTCCCTTTAGAAAAAGCATGCAAAATTATGAACATGAAATTAGGAACAAAAATGAATGTTGATTTGAATCCAGTAAAGAAGAGGCCTTGAAGGCCAAGAGCTCAGGCTTCATCACCTTCATGCCAGGTGTGATCCAGGAATCAGCTGAGAGGGCCTGGGTCAGCCCACATGTCCTTCTGTTAGAGCCCTGTGGCCCCCAGCAATGTGTGGATTCACATAAGTGGGCATGTGAGCGCCATCCTATAATTTTATATTCAGATGGGTGGATTATCCACCCATCTGTCCGTCTGTCCATCCACTCATTTGTCTATCTACCCATTTATCTGTCCATCTATCTATCCATCTGTCTATCCATCCATCAATCAATCTGACCATCTATCTACCCATCTATCTATCCATCCATCCAACTAATATTTGTTGAGTATTTACTGTGTGCTGAGCCCTGGGGACCTAGTGACACCCAACCTGGTCCTACCCTTAAGGTAGCAGTCCCCAACATTTTTGGCACCAGGGACCAGTTTCATGGAAGACAGTTTTTCCACGGACCAGTGGCAGGGGGGATGGTTTCGGGATGACTCAAGCACATTACATTTATTGTGCATTTTATTTCTATTATTATTACATTGTAATATATAATGAAATAATTATACAACTCACCATAATGCAGAATCAGTGGGAGCCCTGAGCTTGTTTTCGCTTGCCAGTCACCAATAGGGTTTTTTTGTTTTGTTTTGTTTTTTTAAATTTATTTGTTTATTTATGGCTGTGTTGGGTCTTCGTTTCTGTGTGACCAATAGGATTTTGATATGAGTCTCTAGCAGTTGGTTTATTACAGTCTCTGTGCAGTCAAACCTCTCTGCTAATGATGATCTGTATTTGCAGCCACTCCCCAGTGCTAGCATCACTGCCTCAGCTCCACCTCAGATCATCAGGCATTAGATTCTCATAAGGAGCAGGCAACCTAGATCCCTCGCATGTGCAGTTCATAGTAGGGTTTGTGCTCCTATGAGAATCTAATGCCACTGCTGATCTGACAGGAGGCAGAGCTCAGGCAGTAATGCAAGCAATGGGGAGCGGCTGTAAATATAGATGAAGCTTCGCTCACTTGCCCACCCACCACTCACCTCCTGCTCTGTGGCCTGGTTCCTAATAGGCCACGGATCGATACTGTGGCCCAGGGGTTGGGGACCCCTGACTTAAGGACTGGACAGTTGTGCAGGAGGACAGAGCAGGGCAGAAGATGGTGATGCTCTGTGATGGGGGTTGGGAGGCAGTGCACGGGGGGCCTAAGGGGAAGCAGGTGTCAGCCTGGGGAAGGCAGGCAGAGAAACCAGCGTGAGCAAAGACAAGGAGCCCAGAGTGATTGTGGCGCTTTAGGGATCTGCAGTTAGGCCAGGATGGTGATGGGGAGGGGCACTGGTGGGACTTGAGGCTCTTCTAGTCTCAGTGTGTGCTTACTGACACCTTTTGTGTACCAGGCATGGGTGACAAGAGCAAACAAGATTGTAGGGACACTGCCCTATGATACTTGAGAGCTGGTGGGGAGTGGGGAGGTGGGCAGAGGCCCAGCTCTGCAGGATCTAGGTTGCCCTGTGGTTGCAGGCTTTATTGTGAAGACACTGGGGAGCCATTGAGAATGCACCTGTGGACCAGACTGTCATAGTATCTAGGCAGGAAATTATGTGAATATATTATGATTTTATTTTTTTCTGGGACAGGAACTAATTTACCATTTGGAATTTAAGTCTTTCAAATCAGAGAATTATAAAATGCCAGTTGGTCCCTATCAAATTTTGAAACTCCTTTTAAAATCTATTACCATGTTATTACTAGTTTGCAGAAGAAGATAGTGTGAAGAAGCAGTAAAGCTTTACTTTTCTAAAATGTCTATAATTAGTGGCTCTATAAATTCTGGGACAAACTTTGGCATGTCTTGGGAGCACTTTGCACTGGGGAGAGGGCTAGATGAGGGGACCCTCTCTTCAGTGCTCAGAGGACATCCAGCCAGGCCCAGGGTGTCAAGGCAATGGGTAACTCGATTCCCTCTTGTCCCTACAGGAGAGGCAGCCCCCTGCTCATTGGAGTGAGGAGCAAATATAAACTCTCCACAGAACAGATCCCCATCTTATACAGGACACGTAAGTTTCTTGAGAAGGACTTGAACAGCGCAGCACTGTTCTGGTGCCAGCAGCTCCCCTCAGAGGCAGGATGCCTTCCTTCACTCTGCTAGGGCCAGGTCCAAAAGGTTTTCCTGCAACTGGGACTTGGCTCCATTTTTTCAAAAGCTTTTTCTTGTGGATATTTTCAAGCACATACCCAAGTTGAGGGAGCTGCTGCTATGGTTCTGTTATATAAAGGCACCTGTGCCCTGATTGGAGTGTTGATTTGGTTTGTTTTGTTCATAGCTGATTCAGTGCTCTTACTATTTGGGGATCTTTTACACAATTTGGCTGATGCAGCCAAAGCTAAAAATTGCCCATTTCTCCCACACATATTCAAAGGGGAAATTGGCTTCTTCGTGTTGTTCCAAGAAAATAGTCTAATGGGATTTGTGATCCTTTCCTTCATTTGCTAGGCAATATTGAGAATGTGAAGAATATCTGTAAAACAAGGATGAAGAGGCTGGACAGCTCGACCTGCCTTCATGCTGTAGGCGATAAAGCAGTGGAATTCTTCTTTGCTTCTGATGCAAGGTAGCTACACCTTGTTTCCTGTCTTTCCTAGGATGATGTAATCAATAATGACTGGCTAAACACCCCCATTTCTTACTTACTCCCCCGTTTGAGCTGTTTTCTCAAGGGTCAGCAAGGCGAAGCGGTGATGGTAGATTTCAGCTCTCGGTGGCCCTCCTGAGGGAATCCTTGCCCACTGAGCACTTTTTACTTGGCTGTCATCAGCAGCCCTGGTGGCCAAAGGCAAGGTCTACTGATCTACACAATGTTTTGGGCCTGTACAGAATAAAGGAATTCGTTGCCAACATTTTAAAACTGGGAAATTTCCCATAAAAATCTGAATTTCTAGCTTTTCTAAAAAACCAGCAGATCTGAGCACACCAGACTGCTCCCCCAACCCTCTTTGGGGCCATTCAAAGTCTGCTCCCTTTAGATGGGGCAAGTGTCTCCAGACCTTTGGTCCTTCCTGAACATTGCCTGCCTTTGCCAGAGTCTGACCATTCATAAAAGACAGAGCCAAGATTGAGGGTTTTGGTCCAAAGTCCATGTTCTCATCAATACACCAAACAGTAATTCTGAAATTTGAGAAAGTAGGCTTCATGCCCATTTTAGTACAAAAGATGTATACACACACATACACTTAGAAAAGACCAAAACACTTTCCTGCTAGTTGAAATAGAAAACCACCATAAACACCACCATTACTACCTCCTTTATCCAAACCTTTATTATGCCTCTTTCCCACCAGCCTCTGGTAAGGCCTTGCTGTGAAGCAGGGAGGACACCAGGTGAGGTCTCCTGGGACACGTGAAGTAACAGGAACCTACAGCCCAGGCTGCCTGTTTCAGCCCACAGCCAGCATTGTACTTAATGCTGATACGAAAGGTCAGCATTTCCCAAACTGTGTTCCTTAGGGCACCATTTCAATGAGAAGCTAATATTATTTCAATGATTCTAGGACATGCAATTATTCTATAGATTTTAGCATCTGTAAGTGGCATCTGGGAATTATAATTTGCTACAGTTTTTATATACTTCTTAGAAGTATATAAAATAATCATGATCTTAAGATCAATGTTACCACTCTATGACATAAATCACAGCAAGATCCTTTTTGACCCACCTCCTAGAGAAATGGAAATAAAAACAAAAATAAACAAATGGGACCTAATGAAACTTAAAAGCTTTTTCACAGCAAAGGAAACCATAAACAAGACCAAAAGACAACCCTCAGAATGGGAGAAAATATTTGCAAATGAAGCAACTGACAAAGGATTAATCGCCAAAATTTACAAGCAGCTCATGCAGCTCAATAACAAAAAAACAAACAACCCAATCCAAAAATGGGCAGAAGACCTAAACAGACATTTCTCCAAAGAAGATATACAGATTGCCAACAAACACATGAAAGAATGCTCAACATCATTAATCATTAGAGAAATGCAAATCAAAACTACAATGAGATATCATCTCACACCAGTCAGAATGGCCATCATCAAAAAATCTAGAAGCAATAAATGCTGGAGAGGGTGTGACGAAAAGGGAACACTCTTGCACTGTTGGTGGGAATGTAAATTGATACAGCCACTATGGAGAACAGTATGGAGGTTCCTTAAAAAACTATAAATAGAATTACCATATGACCCAGCAATCCCACTACTGGGCATATACCCTGAGAAAACCATAATTCAAAAAGAGTTATGTACCAAAATGTTCATTGCAGCTCTATTTACAATAGCCAGGACATGGAAGCAACCTAAGTGTCCATCAACAGATGAATGGATAAAGAAGATGTGGCACATATATACAATGGAATATTACTCAGCCATAAAAAGGAACGAAACTGAGTTATTTGTAGTGAGGTGGATGGACCTAGAGTCTGTCATACAGAGTGAAGTAAGTCAGAAAGAGAAAAACAAATACCATATGCTAACACATATATATGGAATCTAAGAAAAAAAAAAAGGTCATGAAGAACCTAGGGGTAAGATGGGAATAAAGACACAGACCTACTAGAGAATGGACTTGAGGATATGGGGAGGGGGAAGGGTGAGCTGTGACAAAGTGAGAGAGTGGCATGGACTACCAAACGTAAAATAGATAGCTAGTGGGAAGTAGCCGCATAGCACAGGGAGATCAGCTCAGTGGTTTGTGACCACCTAGAGGGGTGAGATAGGGAGGGTGGGAGGGAGGGAGACGCAAGAAGGAAGAGATATGGGAACATATGTATATGTATAACTGATTCACTTTGTTTAAAGCAGAAACTAACACACCATTATAAAGCAATTATACTCCAATAAAGACGTTAAAAAAAAAATTTAGAGGAGAAGTCACAGAGAAACTTGTCTTTGACCTGAACTTGAGTTTCCATTAAGATTGCAATGCAGGGATATTACAGATGAAGGTAACCACATAAACTTACTATACTGAAATTTGCAGAGGTTATGAGTGTTGTTCAAGATCCCAAAGCAAGTGCATTGTGGAATCAGAATTTTAAGTGAGGCCTAATGAACTAAAAACAAGCCCTTTCTGTGATACCATGTTGCCTTTGAAGTAGTTTTTTTGGTGGGCTGGTAGAAACTGGTTCCAGTGTTTCTTACAAGAATGACTAGTTCTGTCCCCCCGTGGCCCCCCACCCCCGAGTTGATCCTCAAAGTTTCCTTTAGAATGGACTTGGTAAAATGCAGACATACAAGTATTCATGACGCCTGTGTCCAATCATTTCTCCTGCCATAGACTACTTCACTTCTAGGATTATATGAATTGAATTATGCTTTTCCCTCCTCCAAGAATTCCTTTCTCCCTATGGGGCATCTGGGAAACCCACTTCATTTTTCAAAACTCAGTTTACATATTATGTCTTTTGTGCAGACTTCTTTTTAGTGTTGTGATCACATGCTTCTTTTTGCTACCCTTGCACTTCTGCATGCCTGATTGTTGCACTCGCTACACTGTATTGTATTTTTTACATATCTCTGTCTTCTCCTGGGCAACATTCCTTGGGGCCAGGGACTACCTTTTTTCATCTATTGATGTTGCCTTAGCATGTTAACTTGTTGTGAAGTAGTTACTTATAAAAATGAGATTTGATTAAATTGAAAAATTGTTATGTAAAAAAAAAAAATCAATGTTACCTTATATTCAATGAAGTATGGTAGATGTTTCTCAAAAAAAAAAAAGACAAATGCTTGAAAGGAGATTAAAGAATTATTTGTAGGCAATACAATTATATACTTTGAAAATCCAGGGCTTCCCTGGTGGCGCTGTGGTTGAGAGTCCGCCTGCAGATGCAGAGGACACAGGTTCGTGCCCCGGTCCGGGAAGATCCCACATGCCGTGGAGCGGCTAGGCCCGTGGGCCATGGATGCTGAGCCTGCGCGTCTGGAGCCTGTGCTCCGCAATGGGAGAGACCGCAGCAGTGAGAGGCCCGCGTACTGCAAAAAAAAAAAAAAAAAAATAAGCTAAGCATTCTTTGGTTGAGAGTCCGCCTGCCGATGCAGGGGGCACGGGTTCGTGCCCCGGTCCGGGAAGACCCCACATGCTCGGAGCGGCTGGGCCCATGAGCCATGGCCGCTGAGCCTGCGCGTCTGGAGCCTGTGCTCCGCAACGGGAGAGGCCACAACAGTGAGAGGCCCGCGTACCGCCAAAAAAAAAAAAAAAAAAATCCACTTGAAAGGCTGTTAGAAGTTATACTTGTGGCTGGTCAGAGTATAAAGGTATAGAAATTCGACATTCCAGCAGTTGTCACTTTGCTGTCAGCTCAGTGAGGTGGGTGGTAGGGGACCATATCTACCCTGTTCCCCCTCATGTCTCCACAAGTGACTGGCACAGTAGGCTCTCAGCAAACTTTTGTTGAACTAAAAAAGTAATCTATTTACCAGAGCTGAAAAAAAAGTTTTAATCCCTTAAAATAAATTTAAATAAAAATAGTCCAAGAACCTGTTTGGGGAAGACTACAGAAATTTACCATGAGAAATAAGAAGAGATTTGAATAAAGGGAGAGATTCCACATTCCTTGGTAGGAAGCCTTAATATTATTCTGAAAACGTTAATTGGTTTAAAGTTAATTTAATAATTAAAAATTATTTTTAAAGATATTGACTTCTTAATCTGTAAATTCGATGCTATAATTAAAATTCTTGACATTATTTTGTTTGTTTAGGTTTTTGGAACTTAATAAAGTGATTCTATAATGTATTGTGTGTAGATGAAAAAGCATATATTGAAAAATAAGAGTGACCAAGGTGACCGTTTCAGGTACGAAGGCACATAGAGCTCTCGTGACAACAGTGGCCAGCATTGCTGTGCACTTATGGCTGGGCACTGTGCTGAGGGCTTCACCAAGACTATCCCATTTAATAATCACAACAAACCTCTAGTGAAGGCACAGGGGTCATCTCCCAGTTTAAAGCAGAGGAACCCGAGATGGGCTCAGAGGGGTCATGTCTGTGTTGCCCGAGGGCACAGGCTGGTAAGAGACAGGGATGAGGATTCCACCTCAGGTCTAATTCCTGGGCCAGTAATTTTGATGACTGCCATCCATTCTGTAAATTAAAACAGTAATTATATTTAAACATGCAGATGTACACACACAGGTGAATACAAACACACGTATTAAGCACTGTCTGAAGGACAATACTTGTAAGTAGCATTTATCTACTGGAGATTGAATCGGGCCGTTTTTACTTCTTCCTCTTGTTGCCTGTGTTTTCTGCTTTTTATTCAAAGAATGTATATTGTTTAAAATATTTTTTCCAGTGCAGTGGCTTTCCATCCTTCTTTGTCTTTCTTCCCTAGGATCTGGAGACACCTCTCTTAGAACCATAGAACTTGATTATTTCTCTTTTTAACTCTGCATCAGGAGTTTTAAATGCTCCTTTTTCTGCACAGGGCACATGTCGGTGTAGCACTTGGTAGAATGAGGGTTTTTTTCTCCCATGGTCCTTCAGGTACCACCTTCATGGTTTTTACCATATCTATGTACCACCTGTACTATTGATTACCTAACTTTCTTTTTCATTTACCAACTTTTCTAACAATTTTATTTTTAAAAGAAACTTTCTGTTTCCATCTCAAGGGAAAAATTCTTTTTTCCACACAGAGAAAGTTACTATAAAAATAAACACAATGACTGCACATTTCATTAGTGAATAGATCTTATAGTTTGCTTTTAAGTCCCCCCGCTTTTTCTTGCTGTCTGTGTGTGTGTGTGTGTGTGTGTGTGTGTGTGTGTGTGTAAGAAAAGGAGTCATCTGTCCTAATGAGTTTCCCACTATATGGATTTTGTTGAGTGCCTCCTCCATGTTCTTCTGTTCACCGTATTTCCTGCAAACAGAAGTTTATAGGTGTCTAGAAGCTTGATCTTCAGGTTTGCTTTTTTTTTTTTTTGGCAAGACTATTTAATAGGTAGTGTGTCCTTCCATCAGGAGGCACTATGTCTCATTGTCTTTTTGTAGTACTGTTAAAATTGATCAGGGGGTTCAAAGATCAGAAGCCTTATCCATCCATTATAAAGCTGCTCTTAGCTTTTCATTTCTTCATTTCAGTAGCCACTGATGGACCTTGATTAGGGCTATTAATGATTAGGAATTCGTAAGTTGATTATTATAATTCTATCATTCCTTCTTTATTAGCTATATTTCTCCTATAAAGAGAAACTTGCCTTCATAAACTGTGGTTATTCTGAAAGGTCATTTGGAAAGGCAAGATAAATGTTTCATTCTTTCCCTTTATTATTCAGAATGTGTTGGTTCCTGAGCATTCTCCAAAGGTGACATTGTTTGGATCCTGATTCGAGGAAAGCAATTATAAAAGGACATCTATGAGATTACTGGGGAAAATTGAACATACTGGATACTTGATGATATGAAGGAAAAACTATTGCTCTTAGATGTGATAATGGTATTGTAGTAGGGTGAAAATAATCCTTGTCTTTTAGAGCTATAAGCTAAAATGTTTACACATGATTTGATGTCTGGACTGGCTTCAAAATAATTCTGGGTGGAGGGGAGGGGCGGGAGGGATGAATCAATGTTTATATGCCATATCCTAAAATGCTATTCAGTGTTACTGATATGGACCCACATCTTGTAACTGTCAAGGACAGGCCCCATCTCTGACACCCATATTTTCCTTGCTCCAGCGCTATCATAGAACACACCAACCGGGTCATCTTCCTTGAGGATGATGACATTGCTGCAGTGGCTGATGGGAAACTCTCTATTCACCGGGTCAAGCGTTCGGCTAGTGATGACCCATCTCGAGCCATACAGACCTTGCAGATGGAATTGCAGCAAATCATGAAAGGCAGGTGTCCTCTGAGGGTCCCTGTGCAGCAGCCTCATGGGGCAGGTGCTCTGTGGGGGAGCTCCTGAGACTCTCTGCCCTGTCATGGGTGGGCACTACAGCCTTCCTGCCTGCTGTGAGCACCGGAGTGGGGCTGCAGGTGGTCTGTGGTTCATACATCTCAGGGGATGTGGGGCACCTGGCCTGGCTACTCCAAAGGGGCTTCTGACCATGCCCCGGCACCAGGTCTCCCTGCTTGAACTGACCCCAGTCCATCAACTACCTCCCTTTACAGATTCTCTGGGACACATTCCTACACCCCAGGCATCATTTCTTCTCTGGATGAGAGGCCTGCAGTAACGGGGGACTGTGGACTACTTTCTCCTTGTGAGGGGAGTCTATCTTCCTGCACCCACACTTGTCTCCCTACACCCTCCTCTCCACAGGGCAGCCTGGGTAAACGTTTAAGAACGTGAATCATACCCTCTTATCATGCTGTGTAAAGCCCTCCAATGGCTTCCCACTGTTCTCAGCATAAAACCCACACTCCCTGCCACAGCCCACAGCCATCCACACACAGCCTGGCCCCACCTTGCACAACCCTTCTCCACTGTGCCCCTCCCTGCCCGCCCTGGCTGCCTCACTGTTACTCAGACAGGCGGAGTGCTTACTCCCCTGGGGGTCATCGCACTCACTCAGTTTCGCACAGGACCAGCTCCTTTTGATCATCTCTCCTGAAACGTCACCCCCTCAGAGAGGCCTTCCCTGATCCATATCTGCAATGGCCCGACCCCTCTTCACTTGCTCTGTTTGCTTCGTGGCACTCTTTCTACAAGTTCTCTGCCGAGGGCAGCAGACAGGGACACTGTGATGCTTGGCATCATGTGTGTGTGTATCCCAGAGGACACTCCCGCCTTGTCTGTGGACACCTGTCGACAGGCATCAGGCACAGCACCCGTCGGGGGTCTTAGATGTCATCCGGTTTCATTCACATCAGAGCCCTAGAAATATGTGGCTGAAAAGATTTTTGGTTTTTTGTTTTAATACAGTGTATAGGAGGGAATTTGGTTTAAAAAAATTGCCTATTTCCTTAGGCTCGCTTAATTTGTACTTCCCTAAGTAGGTGGGTGTTAGGAAGTAAAACATTTTACTTTCCTCTGGCCTTGTTAAGAGGAGCGTGGCCCAGGAAGGCCAGCCATGCATTTGTTACTTACATCCCTCCCTCCCTCAAGTTGCAGGGTCTGATACGCACATTGAAGATAATAATCATACCTTATCTGGCTTGTCACCATGAGTATCAGGTGGGACAATACCTGGAGACACCTTTTGTAATCTGCAGTAGCCTTTACATGTGTCACTGTGACTAACTGCATAACAACTGTTCTTCTTGATTAAAAGCTAAGCAGTGAAAGTGTAACAACATTAAAATTGACATCCTGTTGATGTTTGTTTGACCAGGTAACTTCAGTGCATTTATGCAGAAGGAGATATTTGAACAGCCAGAATCAGTTTTCAATACCATGAGAGGTCGGGTGAATTTTGAGACCAACACAGGTAATCCCTCGTCCGAGCCCTGGGCCAATGCACAATCCCTGTGTCATGTCAGCATTAACACACTGCATGTGTCCTGCAGTGCTTCTGGGCGGCTTGAAGGACCACTTGAAGGAGATCAGACGATGTCGCCGGCTCATTGTGATTGGCTGTGGAACTAGCTACCATGCTGCTGTGGCCGTAAGTGCAACATGCTGGGCCCTTGATAGTGCCTGGGAGGCAGTGTTGGCTAGGACAAGATGAGTCTTAAATGCTGTCATGCATTTGGCCATCCAAATTTGGTGCCATGAGCCAGTACGAGAACTGGCATGGAGCCATTTCTCCAGCAGTTTGGCCTGTGAATGCCTGAAGTTCCCTGCTCACCTGGACGCAGAGGTTCCATTTCATCAACTGTCTTAGAAGCCCAGCCACCTTTGTCCCTGTACTGTTCATGACTGACTTTAGTCCCCATTCTTGTTGGCTTCAGACGCGGCAAGTTTTGGAGGAACTGACCGAGCTCCCGGTGATGGTTGAACTTGCTAGTGATTTTCTGGACAGGAACACACCTGTGTTCAGGGATGACGTTTGCTTTTTCATAAGCCAGTCAGGTAAGGGTTACAGGTTTTCACTAGTTCATCTCAGGGCTCTGTCCTCTCAGTGACACACCATGCAGCTCCCTCCCTCCTTCATCCCATGAAGTTCTCTGCACATAGACCATGTGCCACACTCTCTCATGCCCAGGGTCATTCAACCCTCAGAGCCATCAGCTACTGTCCCATTTTATGGGGAGGGCCATGCAGCCAGGTTCTCCCTCCTCCTGCTGTTCCAAGTCCAGGACTTAAGGGACCACTCACCGAGATACTCAGAAATGTGTGCTGGGTTTAAATTAGAGGAAAGTTTAATTCTGCTAGTTGAGAGTCACCTCAAGAACTGTGTGGGCACCATACAGTGCTCACGCAACCCAACAGTGCGAGGCATGGAGAGACACTACTCAGGTGTAGAGAGCCCAGGCTGCCCTCAGCTCAGGAAACTCTGCCTGGGTGGCATTCTAACACTAGGCTTGGGTGTTTGCTCCAGCTCAAGGCAGGACGGAGGGTCAGGGAGATGATCCATGGCCATATGCTTGGAGTCCCCATGAGCTCTAGGAGGATTTTTATATACTGAATTATGGAAAATCCCAAACTTTTATAAAAGAGAGACTTGCATAAAGAAGCACCTAGGCTCAGCAGTTATGTTATGGAATAACTCACCCATCTTGTGTCATCATATCTACTTTAACCCCTCCCCTTCACTGTGTTATTTTAAAGTCAGTCTCAGACATCATGTTATTTCATCCATAAATATTGCAGAACGTATCTCTAAATGATAAAAGAAAAAATATAACACCAATGTCATTATCGCAATTGAAGCATTAACAGCAATACCCTAATATCTTTTTATACTGCTTTCATTATGAAGTTTCAATACCATTTCCATTTCAGTAACAAGCTAAGAAAAACTAACACAGACACAGCCACCATCTAGCTGACCACCTCGTACCCAGGTGCTGCCCTCTGACTTCAGTTGCCACTGTTACCTTTGGGTTTACAATCCCATCAGAGCCTAAAAATGTTTCATGAATTGGTGGAAGCCACTAACCAAAGAACAGAAGTGGTTTTAATGTGAAAATAATGCAGTGGCACCTCCTGAGTGACTTCATAGAAGGGGTTTAAAGTTTCACTTTGTTCACCCCTTTACATTAAATTTTTTTAACTGTATCAAAAATGGGGATGTTGCCGATGAAGATAGAGCACCCCATGAAGATAGAGCTCCCTTGCTCCCATAGGCGCTAAGGGAAGGCCTTGTAGCACCCCAGTTCACTAGACGCAAGTCTGAGCAGAAACAGGAGAGGAGAATTGGGCCATAGTAGCACCAGCCTGCACTGCAGAGAAGTTAGGACAGCACAGCCAAGAGTGGTGGCTCTGTGAACATTGAATGTTTGGTTTTATGTTCTGGATCATATTTAATTTAGCTTGAGTTCTTTAGGACTTACAAACATAGGAAGTTTGTGCTGGTTTGTGCATGAACCTATTTAAGCTTTTTTATAAAAATAATTTGAGTACACACTAGGACAAGAAATGTTTTCCTTTAAAACAAGATCTGTTTGAGAAACACCATTTAGGGGCATTCTTGCTTTTTAACTTAAATCTCAGCCCATTCTGAATAAGGCAGTTTAGAGTCCGAGAAAGGGCACTGGGAGCCAGGCCCACACTATCACCCACAGCTACTTGGCCTTGAGTGAGTGAGGCATTGATTTGCTCCATCTCTGAGTACCTCATCCTCAAGGGAAAATGGGGATGATGCCCCCTACAGAGTTGTCATGAGAGTTCAGTGAGACAGTGGATGAGCAAGCACTCGCCACATAAATAGTAGCAAAATCGTGAATCTGAGAATCAACCAGGGCACAAGGCCAGGCTGTAGTGTGTTGAATAGGAAATGGGAAGTGAGAAAGTGGAGAAGTATTTATAAACCACTCTGTCTTAATATTCAAGAGAAATTAGATTAGAGAAGAGCTGGGACAAGAGAATCTTGAACCATTTTTAGAAAAAATAATCTCACATATTTTTCATGAAAACATCAATTGTAGAACTTAAATGTTCTATTCAACACTTAATCATGAACAAACTTTTAATAAATTCCTTCCAAATTAGTTCCACTTACTAATCAGCTTTCATCTTCTAGTTACATAAATGATCACAATGAACCACATTAATTGCATTACTAAACACCCAAGTGATCGAGTGACTCCCATATGTCTGTGCTGTCAGGGTCCCCACATGGAGGCCCCATCCAGTTGAACAGTTTACCAACTTTCATGAGAAAGGTCTTAACATCCCCTAGAACATGCACTTCATGCTGAGTGGTAAAATGAGAAGTGATAAATTAATTTCAACCTTCAAATTCAAATCCCTATGAATGTTTTATTTTCCTATTTACTTTTAAACCTAAAGAACTCTCCTTTTTCAAGATCTAAGTGCTAACTGTGTTTTTGGTATTCATAGCCCTTGAATAAAGAGCATCTTACATTAAAAAAAAAAAAAAGAATCAACCAGAAAAATTGTTGAGCATGCATTTTCCTTTCTGAGCACACACCAACTGTGTCTGGACATCAATTTCTGCCTAAGGGCCAGAAGTAAATGAGTTGGGGGCTGGGGGTTAAGGCTGGCAGAGCCCACATACCTGTGAGCTGAAAAGAAGGACCTGTGTGGCAGGTGAGACCGCAGACACCCTCCTGGCACTGCGCTACTGTAAGGACCGCCGGGCCCTGACCGTGGGTGTCACCAACACTGTGGGCAGCTCCATCTCCCGAGAGACTGACTGCGGAGTCCACATCAATGCAGGACCGGAGATCGGCGTGGCCAGCACCAAGGTAGAAGGAGCCATGTGGGCACCCGCAGGAGGGCCTCTGCTGGGTGGGTGGACAGGGGGCCAAGAGGGGAGCCCAGGAATCTGTCTCGTCTTGAGTGGTCACCACATGTACATCACCCCGGCTCTGCTAGCACCACTGTTTTGTCCTCAGGCTTACACCAGTCAGTTCATCTCCCTGGTGATGTTTGGTTTGATGATGTCCGAAGACCGCATTTCACTACAAAACAGAAGGCGAGAGATCATCCATGGCCTGAGATCTTTACCTGGTATGTTCCAGAGCTAAACTGCTCATTATCAAATCCTGTGGACTGTTCCTGGCTGCTCTCTTACTTGACTCTCTCCCATAAACAATGCTGTTAATCATTCCCTTCTCCTCAAAACTTTTACTTACCACTGAATCCCTGAAGCAGCCCCCACTGGGCCAAGATTAAAGTCCGCACTTGTCACCAGGCCACGGAGCCCTGCACTCTGGGCCCCTGTGCCTCTGACCTCATCGAGCTCCCTCCCCCTCCCTGAGCTGCCTCACTGACCTTCTGATCCTCAGCAATGCCAAGCTCTTTCCACCACAGGGCTTTTGCACTGGCTCTTTCCTCTACCAAAACCCTCTTCCTCCAGCTCTTCATATGACTGACGCCTCCCATTACCCAAGTCTCAGCTCAAATGTCACCTCCGGGACCCTCCCTGGCCACCCTAATAGGGGCACTAATCCCCTGCCCATCTCTCTAAAAAACATTAGCCCATTTCTTTTCTTTATAGCACATACCATGATCTGAAATTACGTGTCCTCCTGTGAAATTGGCTTGTCTTCCCCAACCGTGTCTGCTCAGTGAGCACACAACTGTGTCTGTCAGAGTCACTGCTGGATGCCAGGTGTCCAGCTAGGGCAGACATTCAGTAGTTGCTCAGGAAATACATAAGAAGGAGTGAATGGCCTCACACCTCTTCCTGGCCCAAACTGCTCCTTCACAGTCTCACCAGACTTTATTCTGGAACCAAGGGCAAACCTCAGAGAAGGCAGTGAGGGAAAGCCACCATGTAACCATACAAGCTCTAGGGGTCTGAATCTGACCAAGACAACATGCTGAAAATTTATTGACAAGAAAAACTTTCTTAACTTTAAGCCAGATAATAATCCTGCAAAAACAGGACTCTGTTCTGCTAGGCAGTTACCAAGATGTAAACCCAAAGGTCCTGGGGTCCCTTTCAGTCAAAACTATTTTCTTAGTAATATGTTATTTATAGTGAATAAGATGCTTTTGCCTTTCTCTCTGTGTGAACATCTGCAAAGGCAATGATGGCCGCCGCTGGCACTTTAGCACATTTCAAGGCAGAGGCATCACACTATTCCCATGACAGAAATGCACATAGCTTCACTTAGGAATGTCTTTGATGATATGGTAAAATGCATTAGTCTTATTAAACTGCAACACTTTTTAATATTCTATGTGACAAATGGAAGGTATGCAGCACCCTGAGGTTGTTCCAGAGAAAAACGCCCTATGATTGATTAACAAGCTGAGTTGGTACTTGGCAGACATTTTCTCAAAAGTGAACCAAGTTATCCTGACACTTTGAGAAAAACAACTGATAACAGTTTTTTGGGGGTTTTTTTTGTTTTTTTATTCGTTGCGGAGCACAGGCTCCGGACGCGCAGGCTCAGCGGCCATGGTTCACAGGCCCAGCTGCTCCGCGGCATGTGGGATCTTCCCAGACCGGGGCACAAACCTGTGTCCCCTGCATCGGCAGGCGGACTCTCAACCACTGCGCCACCAGGGAAGCCCCTGATAACAGTTTTTGTTGCTAATGATAACCTTCGAGCTTTCAACCGAAACATGATCTGGAATACTTGTAGCTGTCAGCTCGAGTTTGACCTCCTCCCAATACTCAGAAACATCTCTGATGAGATCACAGTGATTTTAACAAATATGACTTTTTAAAAAAATATTTTATAATGAAATGTGTCCATTTTTAGAAGATTTGGGTAACTCAGTGAACCAATATTTTGCAAATGGCCAATGCAGTGTTATAAAATTATGCACATGTAAAAGACCCATTTAGGTAAAGTGCAAGATAGACAACTACATTTTAATGTAACAAGGTAGGAAAAGTTTGTTGATATGATCTCAGATTCCACATTTGCACCTATCCTTTTAAGAAATTGTCACTTCTTAAGTTTGGTGTACTATCAAAGAACATTCACAATTATTTGGTGTACTATCAAAGAACATTCACAATTATTTGAATGTTTGAAAAAGTTGTTTAAATATGCCTTCTTTCTCCAACTACAAATCTCTGTGAGGCCAGATTTTCTTCCTGTACTTCAACCAAAAAACATATCACAACAGATTGAATGGGGAAGCAGATAGGAGAATCTGTCTTTTATGAAAAAGTCAGGCATTAAAGATTTGCAAAAATGTAAAATAGTGCCACTCTTCTCACTGATTTTTTTCATTTCATGGGTTTATTATTATTTTTAAATGAATGAATAAGTATCTTTAATTTTCTCAGCTTCTATTCTGGTAAATATTGATAGCTATAACCCACAAAAATAAAGGTTTTTAGAAATTCACAGTAAATGTTAAGAGCGTAAGGGAGTCCTGAGACCAAAAAATTTGAGAAGTGCTGGTCCAACCTACACTGGCTTTGTTTCCAGACATGGCATGTGGCCCAGATGAGGGGCATTAGTATGGAGTGTCAGCTGTGTGGCTGGTCAGCTGGGGATTTAGCCTCTCTGAACCTCTGTTGCCTTGCCTGTAAAATGGAGCTAGAAATAACACTTCCCTACTTACTTATGTGCTCAGGAAAGTATAAACACAAATACGAATCACCATCACAATAAAATCCTGGCCGATAACACAAGCTATTTCCCATAATCTACATTTAAAGTCCTTTGAAACTAATACAAGGAAGGCAAGTGTGTAAGTGATGTGAGTTCTAAAACCTTGTCTTATACACCATGACTTTTCTTTGTGAATCTTGTTTTATAATTGGTGTGACTGGCTCTCCCCCTCTGCTATGTGCTTCACTTAGAGCTGATCAAGGAAGTGTTGTCACTGGATGAGAAGATCCACGACCTGGCCCTGGAGCTCTACACACAGAGGTCGCTCCTGGTCATGGGGCGGGGCTATAACTATGCCACGTGCCTGGAAGGAGCCTTGGTGAGCCCCCTCTGACCAACCCCCACCTCCACTGGCCCCTGCATGATGGCAGGCATGGGAGACACCCCAAGAAACCAGCAGGAAGGAGGGCAGGGCATTGTGCTAGGGGAGGGGAGGGTTTCGCTCACTGACCAGGTATTCTAGCTCTGGCCACACGGAGATGAGGGCTCCTGATCTCCTGAAGACAAAGGGGGCAGGGCAACCTTATGAGAGCCCCTGAGGTGTCAACCTGCACCAGGCTCCATCTGGAATAGCTCATTCTTACCTCATGAGTATCTTCTGAGAGGCTGGCAGTTATTGTTTACATTTTACCCAGGAGCAAACTGAGCCTCCAAAAAATTCATCTTGCTCAAAATTACATAGTGGAAGTGATCAGCCTAAGATTCGAAATCAGGTCCATTTGGACTTTGCTTTTTTCCACTGCCACAAGCAGTCTGCATGGGAGGATTTGGGCAGACCAGAGTTGCAGGGTTGGGTCTCTGTAGAGTGTCCCTCTTACTCCTCAAACTTCCAAGGGGAGCTGGGATCCTTCAGGAATGAGCATTGAAATTCCTGTATTTTTTATATCAGTGATTGGCTGTTTTGCCCACTGCAGCTATAAAGATCCATACCGGCTTGAGAGAAAGCCGTTGGAGTAGGGGTAAGATGCCAGGACCACAGGGCTACTGAGAGGGTGGGAAGTGATGTCCAGGGACCCGAGCCTAGTGCTTGCCCTTTACTCACTATCCACCTGCTGTTTATGGATCAACAAGCAAGGTAAATGGGAGACTGTCACAGGAGACACCCCGAGAAACCAGCAGGAAGGAGGGCAGGGCATTGTGCTAGGGGAGGGGAGGGTGAGGCAGCATTTGGTACCCACACATGGGTATCATCTATAACTCAGCTTGGCTGCCCTTCTCTCCCCGTGGGAACAAGTGGCTGCTCCCCACCACCACCCCCATTTGGAAGAACGATGCCAGTTGTGGGAAACATTCACAGTATTACAGGAAGTGGGGAGTGGGTGTGGGGTACAAGCCATGAATTGCCTGACTGCAGTGAGATTCAACTCCCATATCCTTCCAGTGGATATTCTGACCCCTGTCAAAGGAAGTGAGAGGCCAGGCACACTGCTTCTCAGGGGTAATAGAGGCAATGCCTCGGTGGGGCACACTTTTGGCGCCCCAGCCCCGTGCCTCTGCCATCTGGTGTGGGGTGCTCAGCTGCAGCTCCTGAGTGTGCTGGTGAAAGATGAGTATTCAGCCGTGTCTCCAAGTTAGTCTTGGGGGAAAGAAAGAAGCTTTTACGCTGCTGCTGCCACAAGTCAGTGGCCCCTCTGTGGTGACTTGGGTACCAGCACTTCAGCCGTCTGCGGCATCCAGGATGGAGCCACACTCCTGACAATGTTTCCCTGACCCAAATAAATAGTTCTAGGGAGTTGAGAAATGTTTTCTTCAACACTCTCACCAGTTCAATGACATGGGTTTAATGGTAACTGAAAAAAAATGTGTCTCTCTAAACATAGGGGGAAAACTCCATTAACACCCCAGTGTGTGTGTGATTTTGCTTGATAGTTAAGTTGGAGCAACCCTTTGGAAGTTATTAATGATCTAGAATTGGGGGAGTGATTAATCAGATAATTGAATGAAGGTGTAGAATAAAATGCCATCATTACAAATTATAACTGTTAGGGAGGCCATGTGGCTGGCTACAGAGGGGAAGGGGGAAAGCTAGATTGACACTGACTTGTCCATCCAAGGCGGGTGACTGTGTCCCAGAGCTTGTCTGGGTTCACAGGCTGTGTGCTGGGCTTTGTGCATGCTCTGGACAGCAGCCAGCCCTCTCCCCTGGCCCTGGCCTTTTCGGCTGCCCTCAGTGCTGTTGACCGCTCCATGTGTCCATCTGCCTCTTGGCCCTCAGCTCCCTGCTTCCTGGAATCATTCCTTCCCGCCTCCCCTTTCTCCCCTCTGGCTGATCTGCTCCCTGTCTTCCCAGTGTGACAATGATCCCACCTCGTGTTTCCCCAGAAAATTAAAGAGATAACCTACATGCACTCAGAAGGCATCCTAGCTGGGGAGCTGAAGCACGGACCCCTGGCGCTGATTGACAAGCAGATGCCCGTCATCATGGTCATCATGAAGGATCCTTGCTTTGCCAAATGCCAGAATGCCCTGCAACAGGTCACAGCCCGCCAGGTGAGGGCTCTCTGCCACACATGCCTCCTGTTCTCTTCCACACATGCCCGCCTCACCCACCGTCTGCCGGCACCAGCTATGGGTGTTCCTGCTGGGGAGTAGGCGTGAGCACACACTCTCTCCTGGGGCCCCTCATGTGTGGTGCACATTCAGAAAGGGACTGGCCAGCCTGCGGCCATGCCCACAGAAGCTCTTAGGTGAGGTCCAGTGATCCAGATTGCCCAGAGGGGTCCTGGATCCCAGGCATGGAGACCAGAGGAGGTCTGGTGGAGAGCCCTGGGGATAGTTCTGATATTGGCCACCCAGAGTTAGTCAGATTTCACAGGTGAAGGGCACTGTCCTCCACAAGACCGCCCTCACTTCAGCCACTAGCTACAATCTTTGGGTTTCCTAGGCCACCCACACTTCTGACCAACTGGATCCAAATTCAGGAGTTCCCACCACCCCCTCAGTTTCAATAATTCGCTAGAACTTGTAGAACACAGGCTGCTCTCTCTGCCCCGAACATTCTTCCCACACTTCTTCGGGGAGTTGGCCTCTCATCATTCAGGTCTCAATACAAATGTCTCCTTTTTAGAGAGTTCCTCGGACCTCACCACTGTCTCCCAAGCATGTTACGGGGTTTTACCGCCCAGGTGGCTTTTATCTGAAATTCATTGTTATTTATCGGTTTGCTTATTTACATTTTTGTTTTCTTACCACTTGACTATGAGCCCCTGGAGTAAGGGGTAAGAGCTCCTGCTCTTTGCAAAGCACATTGGAGCCACTCACAAATGGGTGCTGCATGAACGCAGCAGGAGGTGACCCCCTACCAGGGAAGAATACGAACCTCACCAAAAAAGCCTCCAAACTCTTTGTCCTTTACACAAATCGGATACATCACCTCATCCATAACTCCAGCAAAAGCAAAAGATCACTGTTATGATTGCAATATGTTTATCTCAGAAACTCTGCTGTGTGTGAGGGATTGCTTCTTTCAGAGATGATCTGCATCTTGTGATCACATTTCTCTGTCTTAGGGTCGCCCAATCATACTGTGCTCCAAGGACGACACTGAAAGTTCCAAGTTTGCATATAAAACAATCGAGCTGCCCCACACCGTGGACTGCCTCCAGGGCATCCTGAGTGTGATTCCACTACAGCTCCTCTCCTTCCACCTGGCTGTACTCCGAGGATATGACGTACGTCTAAAAATTGCACATCACCCAGCAAAGGGGAGAGACATAACCCAGAGTTCCATTTGGTTCTTAAATACTTATTTGGCATAAAAATTCATAAGAGAAATATTTACATTTAAAATAACTGTTTTTAAAGTAACTTATACCCCCTGAAAACAAGATGGGAACTGCAAGATGTATGAAGGCCATATTAAACCATAAGCTTCTCACCCAGAGGCAATGTTAATTAGCAAATTTAATATTTTATTCCAGTCTTTTCCTTGTGCCTGTGCATTTTTAAAGATTTTTTTGAGATAATATCAAGGATGAACTTTTATAACTTCCTTTTTAACATATTACAAATATTTTCTCACATCTTGAACTTGTAAGCAACACTTGATCATTGCACAATATTCCACTGCAGTCTTACAACACAGATTTTAACAATTACTTAACCGGTCTTCTATTATTTAAACTGTTTCTAATTTTTTGGAATATCTGCATAAATAACAATTGCAGTGAATTATCTTTGTATATACATCTTCCTCCCACATTAGAAGATTTATCCTCAGTCTAGCAAATCATTCAACATTTTGGAACTCCTATATTGTCGATTTCTGTTCCAGAAAAGAACCAGTTTATGATCTCACCAGAAAGTATGTGTGCAAAGAAATAGTTTTACTACAATTTTGAGAAGCTTTAAAAAATATATATCAATACCAAAAACAATATAACAAACATCTGATGGTATATATACCATCCAGCATTGACATTTGCCAACATTTTGTCATTTTTGTTTCTTCTCTTTTTTAATGTTATTGTAAATGAAATAAGACCCTGTAGATAAAGTTGAAGGCTACTTTATCAACCATCCTCAGTCACATTTCCTTCCCAGTCCCCACCCTTAACCAATAATTTAGTGCATCTACTTCCAAGAAAAGTGAATTTTTAACAGTACAAATTGAGCTAGCTGTTTTTAATAGCATGAATCATATCCTTTTAATAGTGTTAACACTGCGTGACACAGGTGCCCCATAAATATTTATTGCATAAACTAAACATTGTACAGTTCAGTGAAGTTTCTGGAATAAGGAACTGCTTCCAAGATGCAGGTCTCAAGGAGCTTATGGTTGGAGGTGCCCAGGAACACCTGTCTCCTTGTCGTCAAGTACTCTGAGAGTAGGCTTTATAAACACAGTGTGTTGCTGAGACTTGTGGGGTCCTGAGCAGCTACTTTCTGTCATTTTAGGTTGACTTCCCCAGAAATCTGGCCAAGTCTGTAACCGTGGAATGAGAACAAGAGTGTGAGAAGACCATCACCACCTTTAATCTGATTTAAGACCTTTCCCAGTGACATCAAGTGGGAAGAAAAGCTGGCATTCTGCGTGTTCTGAGTAGATTCCAGTAGAGCTTGACAGCTTTGACGTGCCTTGTACCCAAGTGCTTTGCTTACAGCAGATAGTGTTTCTCTGTGTCCTGAAGTTGCCAGAGGAGAAGGGAATCATTGTTTACACATGGGATCTGAGTGGACTTTTCCAACACCGTGCAATAGAGATACAGCTCTCTTCAGAGTAACTGTGAACCTTTTTTAACCAACACTAGTTAGTTTTAAAGACAAAATATTTATAATGACAATTGTATAGCTTTTAAGTTATTTTTCTAGTATGTGGCTTTCTGTAGCCAAGGTAACGCCCAGACCATACCCTCAGGCTACCCAGTGCACCCAGTGTCCTGGCAGGGAGCATTCATCTCAGATTTGAGCACCAGGCATTGCCCCTCTGGACTCCTTTCTCCTTTCCCATCCTCTCTTGGCTGCTCCTGAGTCCTGTCCCCTGACTTCAGGGAAGCCCCCTCCCACCATCTTCCTATGCCTCTTATAAGTCCTGTCAAATCTCAACTCCCTTCATCAGTGTCTTCTCATCTAAATCTCTCCGACAACTTCTCTCTGATCATGGTTCTTTTTAAGATCAGGCAGTATTTTGGTCCCTGCTCCTGCCCATAGTAAAACAGCCTGAAAAATCCCATGCAAGAGAGTAGTTTCAAGAGGGCTAACTTGCCCTCTATTTAAAAGCATGCACAATCAAAGTACTATGCAATTTTAAGACAATAAATACAGTACAATTTTTTTGTCTTGTGCGTGTGGAGTTTTGTTATTCTCATTCTTTTCGTATGCTTTTGAGGGCTCCTCAAAACAAACTCGGCAGTGTCTCGTGGGGGCAGCCCTGTTTGTTGGTAGCCACACCCGTGACCTATGTGCTTCTAGGATGAAAATGAGCACTATTTTAACAGAATGGAACAAAATGCAGGAGATTTGGGACTTTGGAATGAGAATCCACTGAATAGCTGTTGGAGGGGGTTGCCCAGAGCCTGAATGAAGCATACAGAGGTGAAACTCAAATTTGTACTTTTTTCCCCCAGTAAGCCTATAAAGTCACCAATTTTATTAATAGAATCAGGCAGGAAGATAGAAAGCCAGAGACAGAATTCTTGTGGAGTTGGAGTTTGGCTCCCTATGAAAGTGCTATCCCAGACAGCTCGAGTGGTGTCTTCATGGCAACTAATTGGTATGTGTAGCTCTAGAATCCCATCAGATCTTTGTTCTGGATTACCTGTAGGCTATTCAGTGACCTTTTTCATCCTATTCTATGCTCTACTCTGTATCACAGGGGTTGGAAACCTGGGAACTACATTTCCAGGTTAAATTCCACCAGTGAGAGACACTTCTGGGAGATTTGAAGGACAGTTTAGAAATTATATTATTCAATGAGAAATTCATATCACTCATTCATATAACTTATTTCTGTGCTGGCAGAGGCAGACAGGAGGTCCTGTTGTGGCCCTTGGCCCCAAAATATCCTCTATGGTGGGGCTCCCTACAACTCACCCATCACTCAGTGCTCCAGGCTGTGGTGGCCACCAGCAGAGCTTTCCTGTGGCTCCTCCAAAATCCTAATTCTGGAGAGTTGGCAGGAACCCAAGGGGCTGTGATGGCATTCTCTGACCTTCCTCCTGCCCTTCTCACAAATTAACAAGTGTGTAAGTCTTGTTGGAAATGCCTGCTCTGGTTTCTGTCTTCCTGACCAAACAATGACCAATACAACTTCAGGTTAGGAGACTACAAACTAGCCAGAACATTTTTATCTGAACAAGGACCAGAAAAATGTATTTCATCCTTAACACCTGAGAGGTGATGACCATCCTGACTTCTGTGCTCATTGTTCCCTTGCTTTTCTTTATAGTTCTACCTGTGTATCTACCCCATACAATAATACTCAAACAATAATACTGCCTAGTCTTGAAATCGGAGGGCAAGCGCACACCATTCATGCAAGGAGTGGGCAGCACTGTCCCCGCTGGGCAGAGGCTCCAGGAGGAGGTGAGTGGAGCAGTCTTCGGTCATGGTCTGACCTCCGCTTCTCTGGGAGGTGACAAGGCCCTTTCTGGGGAACTCACGAGCAAGGTCACAAGTGAGTCTTGGAAAACACTGGGCTCTCCACAGTCAGGTGCCTGGCAAGACTGAGTGTAGACCAGGAGCTGGACATGCAGCAGAAGTTCGGTCAGTGAGAGTGGGCTGCTCTGTCCTTTCTATATCTGAGCCCATCGTGGTCTACCTCCCACTCTCAGGGAAAAGCTGGAAACTTCTGTGAGTTATATGCGTGCCCTCATCAGAGCCTGAGGGGAGAGACCCTCATCAGCACATGGTCAAGACAAGCCAAGTACTGATGAGAATCTGGGCCAGGTTCTCCTGGGCTTTCTGTCCTCAGGTTAAGAAGATGGACTGATGGAAGGGGGGTCTTGGTGATGACAGTCTATGTGCCAGGTCACACTGCTGCAGTGTGGCTCAGTTGCCCTCCACAGCTGCTGCAGAGCTGTCACCTTGGGATCACCTTTCACCATCCTCCAGGGGATTCTCTCCTCATCTCTCATGTCTCTTGCTTCCTGTCTCTGTGTCTTCCTTCTTCTGAGTCCTTTTTTGTTTTGGTGGAGCACATACTTCTTGAGTAAAGATGCTGGGAGATAAATGTTTTGAGACCTTGCATGTCTGGAAATGACTTTATGACTCACACTTGATTGAGGGTTTGGCTAATTATAGAATTCTAGGTCAGATAAAAATGTTTCTTTCAGAATCATAAAGGTAATGCTCCCTTACCTTGTTCCCAGTATTGCAGTTGAGGAGTCCAAAGTCACTCTGGTGTGCCTTTGTCAGTGACCTCTTTATTTCCTTCTTTTTGTTCCCTGTGTTCTGAAATATCACAACAAAGGTGCCTTGGATCTCTTTTCATTTAGTGTTGATTTCAGTCTGGTTACTCATGATCTTCAAGTCTGGGATGTTTTCTTGAGTTACTTTTTTATGGATTTCTTTTTGTTTCTCTAGCCTCTCCGTTATTCAGAGGTGAAGCTGCTGAGGGTTATAGCTCAGGGGTAGAGCATTGGACTGCAGAGGTGAAGCTGCTGGAATGGCCTGTAATTTCTTATCCTTTCTATTGTCCATCTTATCTTTTTTCTCTACTCATTGGGAGATTTCTTCAATTTTCTCTCCCAACCTGTCTACTACCAAGATTTTCCATTTCTGCCAAATGATTTAATTTCCAAGAACTCTTTTTTTGGCTCTGAATATATATATATATATATATATATATATATATATATATATATATATATATAAATATATATATATATATATAATATTTTAAATTAACTAAAGCCCATAATTTATTCATATCTTCTTAATTTGTATCTAATTCCCCTTTCCTATTCAAGGACATCACATGTCTCCTTGGGCTCCTTTTGGCTGTGCCAGTTTCTCAGACTTTCCTTGTTTTTGATTACCTTGACAGTTTTTTTTTTTTTTTTTTTTTTGCGGTACGTGGGCCTCTCACTGTTGTGGCCTCTCCCGTTGCGGAGCACAGGCTCCGGATGCGCAGGCTCAGCGGCCATGGCTCACGGGCCCAGCCGCTCCGCGGCATGTGGGATCTTCCCGAACCGGGGCACGAACCCGTGTCCCCTGCATCGGCAGGCGGACTCTCAACAACTGCGCCACCAGGGAAGCCCACCTTGACAGTTTTGAGGACTGTTGCTGGGTATTTTGTATTGATAGAATGTCCTACATTTGGATTTGCCTGGTGCTATTCTTGTGGTTAGACTGGCGCTCTGTGTTTTGGGGAGGAAGACCCCAGAAGTAAAATGCCATTCTCATCACTTCATATCAAGGGTACATACTATCAACATGTTTTATCACTGTTATGTCAGGTGACCCTTGACTGAGGTAGTGTTTGTCGGGTACTCTATTTTTCCCCCCTTTCCATACTGAATTTTTTGGAAGGAAGCCATCATGCCTATCCCACACTTAAAGAGTAGGGAGTTATGCTTCACCTCCGTGAGGGGAGTATCCACATAAATTATTTGGAACTCAGTACAGATTTGTCTGTTCGCCATCTTTTTGTTAAATCATTTATTTCTGTTACTATGAAACTCATGGATATTTATTTTACACTTTGAGTCATAACCCAGTGCTATGTTACTTATTTTGTTGTTTGAATTGTTCCAGCTATGGCTATTGGGAGCTCTTTCAGTTGGCTCTTGCGACATGACCCCTCGTTTGTGTGTGTACTTTGTAAGCACTTCCCTTTCTTGCACTACAACTTGTGCTAGGCTCATCTTGTATATTCCCTGCCCCTGCCCTAGAATCAGCCATTGCTCCAAGGACCCCTGGTGTCCTTTATTTGTGAATGGCATTAGAAAACAAGACCTGGGCTCTGGCTGTGTTTTCACTCCTGGGATGTCATTGCTTCTAGGCCATCTCAGCTGAGAGAGCAAGACATAACTTGTGTGCTGAATTTTTTAATGGTGGTTCTTGTTACTAGGATGCAATATTTTTTCATACTCTTTGAAGCCTGCAATGATTTTTTTTTTCCTTTGGAATTTTCTTCTCTACATAGTCTCTGTTTCTTTCAAGATGCAGTTTTCTGTTTGATTGTCTTAATTTTCTTTGCCATGTGACCTTGGGCTGTCCAGTCAGATTCAAGGTAGGTGGAAAGTCCTGAGCACACAGTGGGGCTTATTTTGATGCCAAGATTCACTGCCGGTCAATCTGGAAGGGGGCTTGTGGGGGGATGGAGGTCAAGCCTTTGCTTTAGGCTTCAGGGCTGGTCAGACTCCCAGAGAAGAGCTTTCCAGTCCCTTGCCTTTGAGCAAGGGTCCAATGGCTGGTGCTCTGGGAGAAACCTGGAAGAGGAGGGCTGAGGGTCACTGCATTCAGTCATACAGTCATGGATCAACCTCATTTTCATACAGCTCCCATGCCTTCAGCTGTGCCCCCAGCTCAGACATGCTTGTTTTTCTTTAACACCTTTATTGGAGTATAATTGCTTTACATTGTTGTGTTAGTTGCTGCTGTATAACAAAGTGAATCAGCTGTATGTATACATATATCCCCATATCCCCTCCCTCTTGTGTCTCCCTCCCACCTTCCCTATCCCACCCCTCTAGGTGGTCACAAAGCACGAGCTGATCTCCCTGTGCTATGTGGCTGCTTCCCACTAGCTATCTATTTTACATTTGGTAGTGTATATAAGACACCCTGTTTCTTATTACCAGAGAATAAAACCCAGACTTCTGTCTTTCCCAGCTGTTTTCTGCCCTTTCGCCTGCCACGTCCTCACATGAGCCTGACTGACCAGCAAAGGGTGGGAGCCCTGCAAGGGGGAGCCATCAGAGTCCTCCCATGGGGGTTTTCAAACTTGACTTGAGACAGAGGGTCACTCCCCTTGGGTGGTGGAAGAGCAGAAGGTGACATGGAGAGAAGGAAGCTGACACAGAGGAATGGGATGGGTAGAGAGCTTGCCTCTGGCTTTCAAGGCCTCAGCCTGGCTCTCAAGCCTGCAGTACTGAAGCCAGCTCTACCCCCGCTCTCCCTCAGGTGCAACAGTGCAGGAAACTCCCCCAAATTGTCCCCATTGGTTTAAGTGCAATGTGGCTTTCTATAACACACAACTAAAACAGTCCTAACTTGAATCCTTTGGCACATCTCTGGTCCTGGTAAGGGCTGGGGAGAAGAGAGAGGAGGGGTTAATGGACTGCGGGGAGAGCAGGCAAAGTCGAGGGAGGGGGCCAAAAGCAGCCAGAATGAGAACACTCACATACCCTGTGTGTAAGGTCGGCACCCCGCGTTTGGTACTTTGCTCCTTGAGTCCTCGCATCAGGTTGGGTTCACCACCGATGCCCATTCCCCATTGAACTGAGGCTCTCTGAGCCTAATCCCTTGCCCAGAGGAGCACAACTAAGTGGAGAGCCTGACTGGAACCCAGGTGAAGAGGCCCACATGGGATGGGGAGGTGGGCAGTGTCTGCCAGCAGCAGCATCAAGGGCAGGGAAGGGCAGCCAGAAATGCTCTAATGAGGCTTGGCAGAAGCATGAGCAGGCCAAGGGCAGAAGTCCCCAGCCAAGAACCAAGCCAGGTTTTTCTCTCTGACTACTCCTCCTCTCTCACCCCTACATCCTACCTGTAAGACCTGACAATTCCACCTCTTGAACAGTTTTTTTTTTTCCTTTACATCAAGTTTGTTTTGTATAATTTACACACATTAAAAGTCATCCTTTCTTAGGTGCACAATTCTGAGTTTTGACACATATATAGTCATATGAGGACCACCATAATTAAAATACAACAGAGTATGCCCATCATCCCCAAAAATTCACTCATGGCCCCTGGGAGTCATTCCCCTCCCCACACTTGAGCTTTGACAACCACTGATGTGACTCTGCTTTTTCCAGAAGGTCATATAAATGGAATCATGTATAGTTTTATGTTTGGCTTCTTTCACTTACCATGTTTTTAATACTTATCCATGCTGTGCTGTGCACTCGCCACCAGGCCAGTCCTTTCTGTGTCAGGTAATATCCTACTGCATGGATGTACCACAGTTTGTCTTTCCACTCACTGAATTATGGACACATGGGTTGTTTCTAGTTTTTAACTGTTTTGAGTAAGGCTGGTATGAACATTCACGTAAGCTCTTTGTGTGAACATGCTTTTATTTCTCTAGGGTATATATCGAGGAATGGGATTGCTGGGTGGTATGACAGCTATGTGTTTAATGTTATCTGAAACTATCAAACTGTTTCCAAAGTGGATAAACCATTTTGCTTTTCCACCAGCAGTGTCTGGGAGTTCCATTTGCTCCACATCACCATCAACACTTGCTATTGTCTTTTTTCATACAGCCATCCTAGTGGGGTGTGTAGTGATAGTGGGTTGTAATTTAATTTGAATTTGCCTAAAGTCTTGAAACAGTTTTAAAATCAGATCCTTCCTTTTGACACCTGCTGCCTTGGCCCCAGACCAGACCTCATCTTCTCTTACAGGGACCTTTGCAATAGCTCCCTAATTGGTCTTGTGGTCTTAAGCCCCTCATCCCTGAAACTTCATGTGCCCTAGTGATCTTTCCAAAATAAACATCTAATCACTCTGCTCACTTCCTTTCTTAATACTCCACAACAGCTGCCCTTTACCTCCACAGCCAGGTCTCCACCCTGCGATGCCCCAAGGCCTATTAGGTAAGGGGTGAGTGAAGTTGCAGGCAGATGTGGATAATAGGGAGTTGTGGAGACTGTGGTGAACTAGGGGTCTCACCTAAAAGGGCAGCTGCCACTCAGTTCCAGCTGACTACTATGCGAATCTGGGCCCCATGTTGCCAGAGCTTTAACTATTCAAGAGAAACCAACAATTGAGTGTTTCCAAGGTGAAAGCGCCCAATTTTTAAATGTTGGCAACTAAAAAACTTAAAAAACAAAGAAACAAACAACTCTCAGGGTTAAACAAAGCATATCAGTGAGCTGAAGCCAGCCGATGGGCCTCCGGTCAGCTGTGCCAGTCCACGCACCTCAAAGCCCTCAAAACTCTCCAGTCGCCCTTCTCCATCTCCAGCAAGACTAGGTGATATGTGGTTTCCTGAATATAGCATGCATGTCCTCACTTCTGAATCTCTGGGTCTGAGTGCGCTTTCTGCCTAAAGCACTGGCCCAGAACACTCCTGCTGGCTTTCCAGCCTCAGCTGGGGCTTCCTCCTGTCCAGGAGGCCTTCTTCAACTGCTCCTCTCCACCTGGCAGGCTAGATCAGCTGTCAGTGCTCATGTGTTCCCCCTTCCCCCACCCCTGCAGTTCTCACCACACTTGTGACAGGATCTTCTCTCTTGTTGGCCTCAACCGGAATCCTGTGCACTCTTCCAAGCACAGACCAGCTCCCTGGCCCCCACCCTGTAACCTCAGCTCTATGTCCATAAATGTTCCCTGTACTTCATAAGCCAGAAAAAAGCAGAATCCTTTCAGAAAACTCAGCAGGAAATGTATATAGGTTTGTATGTGTGTACAATGATTTTTGGTACTCACTTTCCATGGGATGAGTGCTGCAAAGTCAGGGCTGGATTGTGTGTGAGAATGGGTGCTCCTTCCTAATCTGAGAAGAAGCACCCATGAGTGCTCCATCGTAAAACCACAGCTCCGACGGTTTCCCATAATCCTTGATGGTGGTAATTTTTGCTCCCTGTTTTCTGTTGTGCACCTGGGGCAGGTGGCAGTAAGGTTGAGTGTGGGCAGGAGCCTATCAGGTGGGCCCTCCTCAATCAGGCAACACTCAGGAGTTACAATTTCAAGCAGGGATGGGCCATACTCAGTTTTAGAAAACTTGTTCTGGTAGCCAAGGTAGGGGTGGCCTAAGGGGGACACTGCACCTGGATCCCTTCCTCTACCCTACCTCTCTTCTGAGGTCCTGGTGCCCCCAGCCTGGCCATGGGTCACAGGCTTGCCAGCTTCCCCCAGTTCTGCCACCCTGCTCCATGCCCCTCAGCCCCTTAACCTGCCCCCTCTGCAGAGTCCTGCTCCTTCCCCCAAGTTTGGCCCCTGCCCTGGCCACCCTGTGGTCCTGGCCACCCTGTGAGGGCTGTTCCTCCTTCACAGTCCACCACTCTCCCCATCCGCAAAGTCCAATTCCCCTCACCCCATCCACGGACCTCTGAGCTTTTCCCCACTGTGTCCAGCCTCCTTGCCTCACTTCCAGCCTTGCTCATCCAAACACAGATCCGACACCACCTCTCCCATCATTTCACATGACTTCAGACATGCTGGAACCAGATCCAGAGGCTAGAGGGCTGTGGGAGATGCCTCAAAAGAAGGTCAGTGTCTATATGTCAATGCTACTCTCTCTCTTCGTCCCAGCTTACCCTTCCTCCTCCCCGTGTCCTCAAGTCCATTCTCTACGTCTGCGTGTTTAATCCTGTCCTGCCCCTAGGTTCATCAGAACCATTTTTTTAAAGATTCCATTCACTTTATTATACAGCAGAAACTAACACAACATTGTAAAGCAATTATACTCCAATAAAGATGTTTAAAAAATAAATAAATGAAGTGATCAGGATAAGAGGGAAAAAAAAAAGGTCAGTGTCAACAAACCCCAGGTCCTAGGGGCCCTCAGCACTGCATTCCCTTCCCTCCATTTACGACTCTGCCATTCTCCTCTGAGACAGAAGCTTGAACTCTGCCCCAGGAGCACCAGCCTGTCCTCTCCTGCCCTGTCGCTGACCTGCCGAGGATACTTGTCTGCACATGGCCACCTCCTCGCATCTCCGTCCCCGACTTCTGGGAGCACCCCTACAAACTCGTTCACGGTGAGCAGAGGAATCCAAGGTCCTCTCCTCTCGTCCCCACTCCCTCGCCGCCTCCGCCTCCCGGTCCTGGACGCCAAGGCCCCAGCTTCCCTCGCCCTGGCTGGCCCTCGCCCTCACCCTCACCCCGGGTTTCCCCCAAATGGACCGGCTCCTTCTCCCTCCAGGCCGACTCGCCGCTGCCAGTCTGCACCTGCAGCCCTGTGGCCCGGCTTTCGGTCCCGCCAGCCCGCCCTCTCCACCGTCTCCCGGCTCCGTGTTCGGCCGCCGCGCCGTGGGCCCCTGTGGGGGCAACGAGCTCAGCTAGCTCGCCGAACAGTGCCTGCGTCAATAAGGCGCGGATCCGATCTGCTGCGCTACCTTCGAGCGCCGCTCACCAGTCACTGAGGGCCCTGGCTCCGCCGGCCACCCCGCCCGAGCCGCCCGGCAGTAGTTCGTCCCCACCACCCCGCGCGCGATTGGCTGCACCAGTCCGACTTACCGCGCGCCGATTGGTCGGCGCGCGGGTCGGTCAGGCCGAGCGCCGCTGCGGCGGCGGCGGCGGAGGAGAAGAGAGCCAGACCGGAAGGGATCTAAGCGCTCCGGCGCCCCTCACACCCACTGCGGCGGCGGCGGCGGCGGCGGCAGCGGCGACGGCGGCGGGGCGGAGCGGAGCAGAGCGGGGCGGGGCGACCGGCCGAGCCCCGGGCAGCGGAGCCGCGAGCCGCCAGCGCGCAGCGCCGCCAGTCCGCCCGCCTGCCCTCTCCTCTTGGCGCGGCGGCGGGGAGGTGAGGTGAGCCCGGCGGGCGGGTTAGGCCCAGCGGGGACTCTCGGGCCGAGCCTCGCTGGGGAGGGACGGCGGGAGGGCCGCGCGGCCGGGATCCGCGGGGAAGGGGGAGCGCGGGGCTGGAGGACCGGGTTCTGTGGGGCCGACCGGGGTCTGCGGGGTGCTGGTGACCCCGGCCGCAGCCCCTCGTCCCCCGGGCTGCCGCAGTCACCCCTCCCTACCGGCTGTCAGCACCCCAAAGCTGAGGGCCCGCTCCCTAGTCTGGCCTTGGCAGACCTACCGTAGGGTCTGCGGGCGCCACCCCCCCCCCCCCCCGATTGTTTGGCACACAGCAGCACACCTGCTCCGGGATGCTCAGAAGCCTGGGATTTGGTTCCTGCGACCTTAGCAAAGGCACTGACACTTGATGTTTCTCGGTTTTCCCCTCAGCAAAGTGGGAGAAATGTCTGCCCTTTGGGACAGTGTTGTTGTCAGGCTATATGAATGTGTGTGAAAGCGCCTGGGCAGGAGCCCAGTGCACATTTGTGAAAAATTGGGCGGCATACTGCTCCTTGCTGGTTTGAGTGTGGCAGGAACCCCCTCCCCATTCGCCCATAGTCCCCCATACTAACGCTGCTCCAATGCCTTGTCATTGCACACTCAGTGCCCAGCAACGCCAGAGCGGGCCCTGCCCACCCCACCCCACCAACCCACCCCTCCAACCCCCCACCACTCCCCCAACCCAGAGCACCGTTCTCCTGTCCCACCCACCTTACTTGCCTTGAACGTTCTGTTTACCTCAGGACCTTTGCACTTGCTGTGTCCAGTGATTGGCGTTGTCTCCCGGATCTTTGCACAGCTGGCTCCTTCTGGTTCTTCTTCTGGTCAGATGTCTCACTTTACACAATGCCTTCCTTGACCACCCTTTTTCTTCCCTTAGTAATTCTTTCTCATTATGTTGTTTAATTTTCTTCCTAGTATCTGGTTTGAAACTATTCTATTGATTTGCCTGTTTATTTTCTGTCTCTCCCACTAGGATGTAGCTTTATGAAAACAGGTAGTTGTCTGATTTGTCCACTGCTTTATCCCCAGTGCTTAGAAAGCACACAGTAAGTACTCAGTAATATCAGTCCAGTGAATGAATGAATGACCCTGCCCACCTGTTGCTTTTCCTTTATGTTTGTTTAGTGACTTCTGACTAACTTGTGAAACTAGTATGCAGATGGAAACTTGCTTTCATTTTGTGAAACATTTTAATGTCCTTGACCCCTTTGTTTGGTAACTGTCAGAACAAGCTGTGATATAAAATCTTACATTTTTGTAATGTTTTAGCTGTAACTTCCTTCCACACATTCAGGAGACATTTACTGAATTCTACATTATCTAGGTCAGGCTTTCTGCTCGGCCCTGGGGACACAAAGGCAATAGCAACAGGGTCCCTTCCTCCAGAGAGCCCAAGAGCCCAGTAGGGAAGGCAGACATGTAGAGAGTATTAGGACAGCTGGCTGTAGAGGGGGGGCTGTGCCATGGAAACTTGGAGGAGGTGATGGCTGGTGCTGGAGTTGAGCCTTGAATGGTGATGAGAAACTTGTCAGGTGGGGGAGGCAAGAAGTGGGAAAGGGCAGGGTGAAGGAAGAACTTTAGACCAATGTGGGGTCAAAATCAGCCTGTTGGGCCAGGTGTAAGAGAGCTTGGAGTAGTGGGGACCCTGGAGAACCAGACCCAGCTCACCCAGCAATTTTTAGAAGGAAGTCAGAACTCGACGTTTGTATCTACACTCTCTTGATTTTGAAATGTTGGCAGTAGCTAATTTTAAAATGTTTTAAATGCTGTGAAACAAGCAAAATACAGACCTCATTCAGCTTTGTTGCAGGATTGTCGACCTCCAGTGCAGGTTGTATAGGAGGGAAGAGTTGCAATGAGCTGGAAAGGTAGCCCAAGGCCAGAGGAGCTAGGCCCTATTTGTCCAGGTACTCTCATTTAATTGTCACTGGAGCTCTGTGATAGCAGCTATGAAGCCCATTTCTGCAGAGGAGGAAACAGAGGCTCCCAGAGTTTCAGCAGTCTTGTTTCATAGCAAGCAGCTGGAAAGTGAAATTTGAACCCAGGTATCCCCCAGATCAGCATTCTTTCCTGGGTCCCTCAGCTCTGAGTATTCTCTTTTGGATCTTCATTTGTTCTGGAAGAACAACATCCAATTTAGATAATGTTTCCCTTCATTTAACCCTTTTTTTTCCCCTTCAAAAGGATTCTGCAGGGTTAAAAGTAATACTATTTTGGCATAGTCTTCTCTGAAAAGTTTTGATTCTCCTGAGTCTCCTGAGGAGAATCCACTCCTGAGGATTTAATTTTCAGGATACCACTTTAAATAATTTGTTGACAGATTAAAATATGTTTATTTGGCCTCCCTAAATAAATGTTAGAGGATACACCTCAATTTGTCTATTTAAAATCAAATTTCTTAATTTTCTGGATAGAGAAAAGTGCCAGATGAAGCAATTAACAGTGAGTAAGCCAATTTATTTCATGATGCCTAAGGTAAAACAAAACCACATTTTTTTCTTAAGACTATTGATTTGGCAGTAGGGCAGCTATTTCCAATCTAAATATGTAGTTATACTTGGTTAAGAAGGTGACATTTTTACATAATTTTCCCTAAGAATTAAGGAAAATTAAATTTGTATTTGGCCTTCTGTGATTGTATGAACTAGTTTCAACATCAGTCTTTAACTGTTTATTATGAGGAATTTCAAACATATACGGAAGTAGACAGAGTAGTATCTGGCTTTAACAATTACCAACTCATGGCCAATCTTGTTTGTCCCTAATCCCATCCATACACCTCACCCCACCTATTATTTTCAAGCAAATCCTAACTATGATGTCATTTCATCCATGAATTTTTCAGTTTATGTTCTAAAAGATAAGGAGTCTTTTAAACTTTGAAAAGCAATAATTCCTTAATATCATCAAATAGCCAGTCAGCATGCAAATTTCTAGTTGTCTCATAAATTTTATAGTTTCTTTAATAGTTTCTTCATTGGAATCAGGATCCAGATAAGGTCCATACATTGTGATAAGTTCATATGTCTTTTAAATTTCTTTTAATCTGTAGATCCCCCTTTATTTCTTTTTTTCTTTTCCTTGTAGTTTATTTGTTGAAGCAATAGCTTTTCCATTATTGGGATTTTACTGATTGTACCTCTCCAATGTAATTTCTTGTTCCTCTGTATTTCTTGAAAAGTTGTAGTTGGATCTAGGCGAGGTTTGGTTGGATCCAGGGTGCCTTCCTAAGGGGGTGCACGCTTCCTCTAGAGGCAAGTAGTCCTGGTTGGCTCACACTATGATGTTAGCCGCTGTTGATGCTCAGTGCCTGGACCCATTGATTCATTAAGAGGGCATATTATTTCGGGGACAAGTTTGTATATCTTTTGCCCGGCAAGAACTCATTTTTTAGAAAGGACTGTAGATCTTTTCACATTTTTTATTGGCCTTTGGATTGCCAGTTAAAGTATTGTTAAAAGGTGCCTCAAATCCTCTTTGGAAAATGTTGGGGTGTAAATTAATAGATATAAAAATAATGAGCGGGGCTTCCCTGGTGGCGCAGTGGTTGAGAGTCCGCCTGCCAATGCAGGGGACGCGGGTTCGTGCCCCGGTCTGGGAGGATCCCACATGCCGCGGAGCGGCTGGGCCTGTGAGCCGTGGCCGCTGAGCCTGTGCGTCCGGAGCCTGTGCTCCGCAACGGGAGAGGCCACGGCAGTGAGAGGCCCGCGTACCCAAAAAAAAAAAAAAAAAAAAAAAGAGAGACATTAATATTAACTCTCATTATGTTAAACGGGTTCTTGCCCATTGTGAAGTTGTTATTTGAATATTTCTATAGCTGAATTATTTAGCTATTAGGAGAATGAACAGTGTGAAAACCACCTGTTACTTTGTCCTTCCATAGGCCAGTGTAGGAAAAACTTGGGGATTCGTTTTAAAAACATATGGTTTTTTTAGAACAATTTGTTTAAAAAACATATCTCCACTCCCCTACAATGATTTTAAGAGAAAGAATAATTGAGAATGATTGCTTTTAAAAAACTCCTTTTCCTTAAAAAAGAAAAAAATATATATATACACACACATAAACATACACACACATGTATTTCTACAGAACTGTAAATGATTTAATTTGTTTGACTATTTAAATATTGTATATCTAAACTGATGCTGCTACTAGTTTGATTTCAGCATATCTAAGCATGAGGGTGCAACCCAGGTAGTAAATCCTCCAGCTCTGATTCTAGAATCAAATCCATTTTTCCGGGCTTCCCCGGTGGTGCAGTGGTTGAGAGTCCACCTGCCGATGCAGGGGACACAGGTTCGTGCCCCGATCTGGGAAAATCCCACATGCCGCGGAGCGGCTGGGCCCGTGAGCCATGGCTGCTGAGCCTGCGCATCCAGAGCCTGTGCTCCACAACGGGAGAGGCCACAACAGTGAGAGGCCCGCGTACCGAAAAAAAGAAAATCCATTTTTCCAATTCTTAACTCTCAGAAACATAACTACTATTATATGTTGGAAAGTGGGTGTCTTCTAAAAATTTCCTGAGAAGATGGCAGAGTAGAAGGACATGTGCTCACTCCCTCTAGCAAGAGCACTGGGATCACAACTAACTGCTGAACAGTCATTGACAGGAAGACAGTGGAACTCACCAAAAAAGATACCCACATCTGAAGACAAAGGAGAAGCCACAGTGAGATGGTAGGAGGGGTGCAATCACAATAAAATCAAATCCCATAACTGCTGGGTGGGTGACTCACAAACTGGAGAACAATTATACCACAGAAGTCCACCCGCGGGAGTGAAGGTTCTGAGCCCAACATCAAGCTTTCTAACCTGGTGGTCCGGCAACAGGAGGAGGAATTCCCAGAGAATCAGACTTTGAAGGCTACCGGGATTTGATTGCAGTACTTCAACAGGACTGGGGGAAACAGACTCCACTCTTGGAGGACACACACAAAGTAGTGTGTGCATCAAGACCCAGGGGGAAGAAGCAATGACCCTATAGCAGACTGAACGAGACCTACCTGCTAGTGTTGGAGGGTCTCCTGCAGAGGCAGTGAGCAGCTTTGGCTCACCACAGGGACAAGGACACTGGCAGCAGAAGTTCAAGCCTGTAGGTTCCAGTGCTGCGTTGCTTCAGGCCAAACAACCAACAGGGAGGGAACTCAGCCCCACCCATCAAGCAGATTAAAGTTTTATTGAGCTCTGCCCACCAGAGCAACACCCAGCTCTACCCACCACCAGTCCCTCCCATCAGGAAGCTTGCACAAGCCTCTTAGATAACCTCATCCACCAGAGGGCAGACAGCAGAAGCAAGAAGAACTACAGTCCTGCAGCCTGTGGAACATAAACCACATTCACAGAAAGACAGACAAAATGAAAAGGCAGAGGACTGTGTACCAGGTGAAGGAACAAGGTAAAACCCCAGAAAAACAACTAAGTGAAGTGGAGATAGGCAACCTTCCAGAAAAAGAAATCAGAATAACGATAGTAAAGATGATCCAGGAGCGCTGAAAAAGAATGGAGGCAAAGATCGAGAAGATGCAAGAAATGTGTAACAAAGACCTAGAAGAATTAAAGAGCAAACACCTTGAAGAATTAAAGAACAAACAAACAGAGATGAACAATACAGTAACTGAAATGAAAAATGCACTAGAAGGAATCAATAGCAGAAAACTAAGGCAGTAGAATGGATCGGTGACCTGAAAGATAGAATGATGGAATTCACTGCCGCAGAACACAATGAAGAAAAGAGAATGAAAATAAATGAAGACAGCCCAAGAGACCTCTGGGACAACATTAAACGCACCAACATTCGCATTATAGGGGTCCCAGAAGGGGAAGAAAGAGGGAAAGGACCTGAGAAAATATTTGAAGAGATTATAGTCAAAAACTTCCCGAACATGGGAAAGGAAATAGCCATCCAAGTCCAGGAAGTGCAGAGAGTCCCAGGCAGGGTAAACCCAAGGAGAAACACGCTGAGACACATAGTAATCAAACTGACAAAAATTAAAGACAAAGAAAAATTATTAAAAGCAACAAGGAAAAAACGACAAATAACATATAAGGGAACTCCCCTAAGGTTAACAGCTGATTTCTCAGCAGAAACTCTACAAGCCAGAAGGGAATGGCACAATATATTTAAAGTGATGAAATGGAAGAACCTACAACCAAGATTACTCTACCCAGCAAGGATCTCATTCAGATTTGATGGAGAAATCAAAAACTTTACAGACAAGCAAAAGCTAAGAGAATTCAGCACCACCAGACCAGCTTTGTAACAGATGCTAAAGTAACTCCTCTAACTGGGAAACACAAGATAAGAAAAGGACCTACAAAAACAAACCCAAAACGGTTAAGAAAATGGTAATAGGAGCATACATATCGATAATTACCTTAAATGTGAATGGATTAAATGCCCCAACCAAAAGACACAGTCTCGCTGAATGGATACAAAAACAAGACCCATATATATGCTGTCTACAAGAGAACCACTTCAGACCTAGGGACACATACAGACTGAAAGTGAGGGGATGGAAAAAGATGTTCCATGCAGATGGAAATCAAAAGAAAGCTGGAGTAGCAATACTCATATCAGATAAAATAGACTTTAAAATGAAGCATGTTATAAGAGACAAGGAAGGACACTACATAATGATCAAGGGATCAATCCAAGAAGAAGATATAACAATTACATATTCACCCAGCATTGGAGCACCTCAATACATAAGGCAAATGCTAACAGCTATGAAAGAGGAAATCAACAGGAAGACAATAATAGTGGGGGCCTTTAGCACCTCACTTACACCAATGGGCAGATCATCCAGACAGAAAATGAATACGGAAACACAAGCTTTAAATGACACAATAGACCAGATAGATTTAATTGATATTTATAAGACATTGCATCTAAAACAGCAGATTACACTTCTTCTCAAGTGCACACAGAGCATTCTCCAGGATAGATCATATATTGGTTCACAAATCAAGCCTTGGTAAATTAAAAAAACTGAAATAATATCAAGCATCTTTTCTGACCACAACAATATGAGATTAGAAATAAATTACAGGGAAAAAAATGTAAAAAACACAAACACATGGAGGCTAAACAATACGTTACTAAATAACCAAGAGATAACTGAAGAAATCAAAGAGGAAATCAAAAAATACCTAGAAACAAATGACAATGAAAATACAACGATCCAAAACCTATGGGATGCAGCAAAAGCAGTTCTAAGGGGGAAGTTTATAGCAATACAATCCTACCTAAAGAAACAAGAAACATCTCAAATAAACAACCTAACCTTACACCTAAAGCAATTAAAGAAGAACAAACAGAACCCAAAGTTAGTAGAAGGAAAGAAATCATAAAAATCAAAGTAGAAATAAATGAAATAGAAATGAAGAAAACAATTGCAAAAAATCAATGAAACTAAAAGCTGGTTCTTTGAGAAGATAAACAAAATTGGTAAACCTTTAGCCAGAGTCATCAAGAAAAAGAGGGAGAGGACTGAAAGCAATAAAATTAGAAATGAAAAAGGAGAAGTTACAACAGGCATCGCAGAAAGTCAAAGCATCATAAGAGACTACTACAAGCAACTCTACGCCAATAAAATGGACAACCTGGAAGAAGTGGACAAATTCTTAGAAAGGTATAACCTTCCAAGACTGAACCAGGAAGAAATAGAAAATATGAACAGACCAATCACAAGTAATGAAATTGAAAATGTGATTAAAAATTTCCAACAGGGCTTCCCTGGTGGCGCAGTGGTTGAGAGTCCGCCTGCCGATGCAGGGGACATGGGTTCGTGCCCCGGTCCGGGAAGATCCCACATGCCGCGGAGCGGCTGCGCCCGTGAGCCATGGCCACTGAGGCTGCGTGTCCGGAGCCTGTTGCTCCGCAACGGCAGAGGCCACGGCAGTGAGAGGCCCGTGTACTGCAAAAAAAAAAAAAAAAAAAACTTCCAACAGACAAAAGTCGAGGACCAGATGGCTTCACACGTGAATTCTATCAAACATTTAGAGAAGAGCTAACACCCATCCTTCTCAAACTCTTCCAAAAATTGCAGAGGAAGGAACAATCCCAAATTCATTCTATGAGGCCACCATCATCCTGATACCAAAACTAGACTAAGGTACTACAAAAAAAGAAAATTACAGACCAATATCACTGATGAATATAGATGCAAAAATCCTCACCAAAATACTAGCAAACAGAATCCAACAGCAGTTAAAAGGATCATACACCATGATCAAGTGGGATTTATCCCAGGGATGCAAGGATTCTTCAATATATGCAAGTCAATCAATGTGATACACTATATTAACAAATTAAAGAATAAAAACCACATGATCATCTCAATAGATGCAGAGAAACTTTCGACAAAATTCAACACCAATTTATGATAAAAAAACCTCTCCAGAAAGTGGGCATAGAGGGAACCTACCTCAACATAATAAACGCCATATGAGACAAACTCACAGCAAACATCATTCTCAATGGTGAAAAACTGAAAGCATTTCCTCTAAGATCAGGAACAAGACAAGGATATCCACTCTCACCACTTTTATTCAACATAGTTTTGGAAGTCCTAGCCACAGCAATCAGAGAGGAAAAAGAAATAAAAGGAATACAAGTTGGAAAAGAAGTAAAACTGTCATTGTTTGCAGATGACATGATACTATATGTAGAGAATCCTAAAGATGCCGCCAGAACTCTACTAGAGCTAACCAATGAATTTGGTAAAGTTGCAGGATACAAAATTAATGCACAGAAATCTCTTGCATTTCTATACACTAACAATGAAAGATAAGAAAGAAATTAAGGAAATAGCCCCATTCACCATTGCAACAAAAAAAGTAAAATACCTAGGAATAAACCTACCTAAGGAGGTAAAAGACCTGTACTCAGAAAACTGTAAAACACTGATGAAAGAAATCAAAGATGACACAAACAAATGGAGAGATATACCATGTTCTTGGATGGGAAGAATCAATATTGTGAAAATGACTATGCTACCCAAAGCTATCTACAGATTCAATGCAATCCTAATCAAACTACCACTGGCATTTTTCACAAAAGTAGAACAAAAAATTTCACAATTTGTATGGAAACACAAAAGACCCCGAATAGCCAAAGCACTCTTGAGAAGGAAAAACGGAGCTGGAGGAATCAGGCTCCCTGACTTCAGACTATACTACAAAGCTACAGTAATCAAGACAGTATGGTACTGGCACAAAAACAGAAATATAGATCAATGGAACAGGATAGAAAGCCCAGAGATAAACCCACGCACATATGGTCACCTTATCTTTGATAAAGGAGGCAAGAATATACAATGGAGAAAAGACAGCCTGTTCAATAAGTGGTTCTGGGCAAACTGGACAGCTACATGTAAAAGAATGAAATTAGAACACCCCCTAACACCGTACACAAAAATAAGCTCAAAATGGATTAAAGACCTAAATGTAAGACCGGACACTATGAAACTCTTAGAGGAAAACATAGGCAGAATACTCTTTGACTTAAATCACAGCAAGATCTTTTCTGACCAACCTCCCAGATTAATGGAAATAAAACCAAAAATAAACAAATGGGACCAAATGAAATTTAAAAGCTTTTGCACAGCAAAGGAAACTATAAACAAGACGAAAAGACAACCCTCAGAATGGGAGAAAATATTTGCAGATGAATCAACAAAGGATTATTCTCCAAAATATATAAATAGCTCTTGCAGCTCAATATTAAAAAAACAAACAGCACAATAAAAAAATAGGCAGAGGACCTAAGTAGACATTTCTCCAAAGAAGATAAACAAATTGCCAACAAACACATGAAAGGGTGCTCAACATCACTCATTATTAGAGAAATGCAAATCAGTACTATGATAAGGTATCACCTCACACCAGTTAGAATGGGCATCATCAGAAAATTTACAAGCAACAAATGCTGGAGAGGGTGTGTAGAAAAGGGAACCCTCTTGCACTGTTGGTGGGAATGTCAATTGATACAGCCACTATGGAGAACAGTATGGAGGTTCCTTAACAAACTAAAAATAGAATTGCCATATGACCCAGCAGTCCCACTACTGGGCATATACCCAGAGAAAAACAATTCAAAAAGACACATGCACCTCAATGTTTATTCCAGCACTATTTACAATAGCCAGGTCATTGAAGCAACCTAAATGCCCATTGACAGACGAATGGATAAAGAAGATGTGGTACATATATACAATGGAAGGAACGAAATTGGGTCATTTGTAGAGACATGGATGGACATAGAGACTGTCGTACAGAGTGAAGTAAGTGAGAAAGAGGAAAACAAATATCGTATATTAACACATATATGTGGAATCTAGAAAAATGGTACAGATGAACCCGTTTGCAAGACAGAAATAGAGACACAGATGTAGAGAACAAATATATGGACACCAAGGGGGGAAAGCAGGGAGGGGGAGTGATGGTTGTGGGATGAACTGGAAGATTGTGATTGACATATATACACTAATATATATAAAATAGATAACTAATAAGAACCTGCTGTATAAAAAAAAAAATTCAAAAATTTCCTGAAACATCATCTGCCTACCACACGCTAGAATGAAAAGTAAATTCTGTGCATTGCCTCCTGTCTATTGTGTCTTTCACTGAGGTGCTCACCAGTATTAACCACGTCATCAGCTTTTGCACTTACCAGATTTTAATTCACATTTGCAGAATGCAGACATTTGTTGGGATAAGTAGAATGGGTGTCTTAAGGTCAGCTGACGTTGAGACCTTGCCCTGTGCTAGACACTGTGCTAGTTTTCCTCTGAGGCTGATTCTGCAGTTATTCCCGTTCTACGCATGAGTGTAATTGCTTGCCCAAGTTCACTCACCCAGATAAATGGCAGACCCACTGCTCTCTGACTCCAGAGTCCTAATCTTAGCCATTGCACGAAGCTGCCTTACCACATTTACTCTCCTGCTTAGTTTTGCCTTAACATATATTTCCTGGGCACCCACTGTGTACTTAGTAAAGGATTGAGAAGTAGATCGGACACATTTTCTGCCCTTGAGGAGCTCACAGGTAGAAGTAGAGATAGACTTGCAATGCAAATTAATACATGATGTGGTGCCAAAAAAGGGACATGCCCTGCACAGTTTGAAAGGAAAGCCTATAGAGGAGAACTTGCAGGAGAAGCAGGTGCTTGCACTAGGCTTTGGAGGATGAAGTTTGGCCAGGAGAGCAAAAGGGGGAGGGAAGTCATCTCAGGCAAATGGGACAGCTCAGGCAGAGACCTGAGGTATGCAGTAGCTGGGGTCTGCTGCTCCCAGGTGGTTTGATAGTGCCGAAGAGTGGGCCAGAGGCCCTGCAGAACTCCTCTGCTGTTATAAGAATTAGAATTTTACTGTAAAGGCAGTCGGTCACTACTGAAGGAATTTAAACAGGAGAGCAGTATGATGACTGCATATTTTCAACAAATCTCTTTTAATTCCTTATTTTGAAATAATTATAGATTCACAAGAGGTTGCAAAAATAGCAGAGAGGTCCTGTACACTCTTCACCCAGTTTCCACCAATGGTTGTATATTTATGTAACTATAGTATGATACCAGCATCAGGCAGTTAGCATTGGTACAATGCTTGTACAGTTCTATGTCATTTTATCACATGTGGAGGTTCATATAATCACCACCTTTGCCATCAAGATACAGAACTATTTCATCATCCCAAAGATCTCCCTTGTACTACCCGTTTATAACCACACCACCCGCCTTGCCCCCCACCATCCATAACCCCTGGTGACCACTAACCTGTTCTATATCTCTATAATATAGGTAATTTTCATTGCAAGAATGTTGTATAAATGGAATTATGTCCTATGGACCTTGTGAAATTGGCTTTTATCACTAAAAATTGTCACTAAAATTTCATAATACCCTTATGACCCACCCAAGTTGTAATGTATATCAGTAGTTCGATCATTTTTATTGCTGGGTGATGGTCCATGGTATTGACATACAGCAATTTGTTTAACCACCCACCCACTGAAGGACATCTGGATTGTTTCCAGTTTTGAACTATTACAAATATAGCTGCTATAAGCATTCATGTAAAGGTTTTCAAGTGGACAGATCTTTCTTTCTAATGTGGTATATATACAGTGGTTTGGAGGTATCAGGAATGGAGGCTGGGAGAGCACTTTGGCTATTGGTATGTCTGGGGAGCAATGAGGCCTTTACTCACAACACTGGGTATCGGGCATTGGGCCTGGAGATGGGGAGACTGACGACTACAAGGAGCTGGCAGGAAGAATCCTTGCTGGAGTCACTCTCGTCCCTGTGAGTGACATAATAACCAATTCTGTATCATAGTATGTACTGTAACTTAAGAACTGATGTTCAGAAGAATGGCCCTGCGGTGCTGTGAAGATTTTGGTTATCCAAGAAAGATTAAGTTGTTGTGCTATGCTATTTTTAATATGAATTAAAGTAGGAAAAAACAATTTGATTAAAACTTTCAGCAGCAAGCATTGAAACAAAGAGGGTGATTGTGAAAATCTGCTTTTAATCACAGCAGTCAGTTAATTTAAATATTGAATGTCTTGGGTATTCTGAAACATTAGTGTGATTAAAGGTTTGAGTCTATGGATCACTGAATTATCTTCATCATCAGAAGAAAGTGTCTTAGTGGGGTGAAGACAACAAGATGAGATGTGAAGATCTGCGTTATTCTGGCCTGGTCTTGACCAGGCCTTGGACAGTCACTTTACTTTCTAAGTAAAATTAGAGATATTACAGTAGTATATTGGGAAAAACATGGATATAGTAGTCAAATACACCTCAATTCAAATCCAGGCCGTGCCACTTTCCAGCTGAGAATTTGGGCAAGTTCCTTACTGTCTCAGTTTTGTTTCCTCATTTGCAGAGTGAGGACAGTACCACGCGCCTCACAGGCTGTTAGGAGAAGGTGTATAACTGTGTACTCAGAGCCTGGCCCACTTGCCTTCCTGCCTCCAGTCTCATCTGCCTCAAATCCATTCTCTGTAAAGGTGTCAGAGTGACCATTTTGCAACTTTTCATTTAAAAATGTTTGTTTAGTTTTTAAAATGTGAAATATGTGCATAGTTTAAAAAAAAAGAACAGGAAGTTATAATGGCAAGAATGAAAGTCTCATTTCCCACTGTTTCTCTGCACTTGCTAGCATATTGTGTGTGTGTGTGTGTGTGTGCATGTGTTTGTGTATTTTTCCATACATTGGAATTTACTGTATGCAGTCTTCTTTAACTTGCTTTATTTCCTTATATATCTTAGACATCTTTCCATATCAATGCATAAAGTCCCTGCATTGTTTTTAATGGCTTTATTATACTTTTGTGCCGTAATTTATTCAGTCATTCCAAGGGTACTTTTTAGGTTATTTCTAGTTTTTTGCCTGTTACAAGCAGTGCAACAAACATCCTTGCACAAATATCTTTGAATATTTGTACACATGTATTTGTCAGATACATTTATAGAATTGTAGTTGCCAGGTTAGGAGTCTTGTGCATTTAAATTTTTCCTTAGGTATTACCTATTTTGCTTCCAAAAAATGTTTTACTAATTTATAGTTCTCACCATCATGTGTGAAAGTACCTGTTTCATCACACCTAGGTTGATACTTAACTTGCACGCAGGTCTTGCCTCCTCCAGGAAGCCTTCCTTTACATCCGTCTCTCACTCACACATTCCACTTGTTCTCTCACTCTGCCCTCTGGACACTACTCTGCTGGGCTTCTGCCATGCAGCCTGTGCATTCCCCTAGGACACCTCCTACGTGGTGTGATAAATATGCAGTTGGTGGTTTGAGGGAAGGGACTGTCCAATTAGTACTCCATTGACAGCTGGTACCTCATGCTTGGCACACAGGAGGCCGTCAGGAGTTTGTTAGGAGAACTCAGTAAATGGTAGCTGTCATCCCCACAAGACTCAGACTGTATGCTCTCCACTGTTCTTTCCCACTTTAAAATTTTATAACTATGTAAAGCTGTAGTTAGAGCTAATTTTTCTATTTAGAAAAGTTAATCAGATTTAATATTTATAGTACCTGAATTGCTTATATTTAGAATACTAGAGGTAGAGAAAAAATTTTTTAAAGCATTTCTTATTCTAGGCTCTAAACAGGTAGGAAGGTTTCTCCTGCCCAATGTTTATTTATAGAGTGGGTAGATTTTACAGGTCTCCAGTCTTGGAGAAATAGAGATTTTCGATTAGAGCATTTCATTAAACAAGCATTCATCAAAGCAGTATGGTAAGTGGGGAGAGTGTGGACATGAGCCAGATGCCTTTAGCAAAGGCTTTGCCAATTCCTAACCTCAAGGCACCCACTCACCACAGTTAGGTCTGTAGGAGCAGAGTGTGTTCTTCTAGGAGCTTTTTCAGTGGAAAAATGGTGGGCATTGAACAATGTCTTATGAGAGGGAAGACAGGCCCTCCCTGCTTTTGAGGAGCTTCTGACTTGGCAGAGGGAGGCAGAGGCAGACCTGCAGAAGCCGAGTGACAGTGAACACGGTAGGCACTGGGTCCCACTGCTGGGAACCGAGGTGAGGAACCAGCATCTTCTGGTGAGGGAAGTTAAGGCAGGGACTGCACCTTCAGTGTGTTGGTAATGTGGTTGCATGAAGAATTCTTAATGTGTTGGTAATGTGGTTGCATGAAGAATTCTTAACACCTCTCAATTTGTAAATTGTCTTCTGAAACCAGGTTGAGGTCCATTTTGTTGAAATACAATCTCAAGAGAGAGTTGATTTCATTAATAGCTAAATTACATGCTTTCTTAGTTTGGTTTGGGGTTCTTTCTCTTGCTCTCATGAAGCCCATGAAGCCCAAGATTGACAGAGGAGGTGGCTTTGACAGATTCTGTCTTAGGTGATTTTTTTTTTCTGCCTAATAAGGGAAACTTATTTTAATTTTAAAATTATTTAAAATCTTGAGATGAAATTATGTTAATTATTGACCTAATAATGTAATGTACTCCCCAAATTCACAAAAGCTAACCTAATACTGCACCAGTCTGAGTACAGGTTACAACAGCTGTAGCAGAGAGAGTTCCAGAGTTGCTCAACAAGGTTGAGATTAATTTGTGCCAATCTCAATGTGGGCAGGTGGACCAGAATGGGGCCCACCTCAGTGCCACAAGGTCATTCCAGACTCAGGCTGGTGGGTGACTCTAGCATCTTCAGCATGTGACTTCCATCTCTGGATCTATGACTGCTGATCCCTCAGCCAACAGCAAGGGAGAAAGATAGATTGAAAGGCAAGCAGCTTTCTGTTTAAAAAAATGATCTGGGAGTAGCATACATCACTTCTGCTCACATCTCATTAGCTAAAGGTTAGTCATCTGGCCACAGCTGGCTGCCAGGAAAGTGACCAGATGTCATCTCTAGTTGGGTAGCCATTTGTCCAGCTGGAACAGGGTGGCTTCTGTTACTAAAATGAAGGGAGGAGTGGATCCTGGAGTAGGTCAGCAGCCTAGGCCTGTCATACTGTCCCTTGGCCACTTCAGACTTAACTTAACAAGCCGTACTTTCCAACTCAGCTATCTCTTGCTTACCTCCAGCTGTTTCACCTTTGTTTCTCCCCATCTCCTGCAGGGCAACAAGTCACGTACATTCTTCCTCCAAGCCGTGCATTTCCTTCTTTTCCCCACCTGCCACAATCCTGCCATTTTTGTCAGGTCTGCCTGTTTTGAGTCCTACCCATTCGAATCCAACCCTTTCTCAGCTTCCCGAATGACCTCTCTGAAAAGCAAGTGTGAACCCATGCCTCTCGTGCTTTGATGGCTCTACAGCCCTCAGGCCCAGGCCCAGATGGCTCTGAGCGGCTTCCAGGGCCTGGGGTGATCTGGCCTTGTTTTCTCTCCAGTTTTTTCCCCCCATGACCCAGCAGAATCAAATCTCAAATGATTTGTCATGCTTAGAAGGCACCTCCAGCTCTCTGCACATGCTACTTCCTATCCCTTCACCCTAAACCTCCATTCTTCTGGGTTTAGGGCTCTCCTTGCATCCGATCTCTTCTGAGTATACCCGCAGTGTACGCTCTCTGTAAGCTTGAAACGCAGAAGGCAGGTTCTGGCAAAGGACCTGGTCCACAGTGGTGCTCAAGAAATGCTTTATGAATGACCAGTATTGCTGGTGCATTACAACATGGCCAAGAAATAGCAGGTTGTAGTGGCTCCTGCCTTCTCGCTGAGTCTGTCTCTGATCCTTTGCATTTTTACTCCACTAGTCAAGCTGAGCAATTCACCATGTCTGAGCACAGTCAGTTTGAGTTCTGTGCTTCTACTCTGTCTCTGGCAAAACTATCCAGGGCAAATGCCACCTCCTCCATGAAGCTCTTCTTGTTTTCTGCACCCCTGCTTGTGGGTAGGACCTCTTTTGCCTTTCAGCTTTGTTTCTATTTTGATTATGGCCCTTACCTCTTTATAACTTATATTACAATGTAGATAATAGACTCATTCTTCACACTTCTCCCCCAAATAGTGAAGTAGGGGCTGCTTCAAGACCAATACCTGTTTGATCTTGATATATGTCTTCTATATTATTTATCACTTTCTTGTACAAAGGTACCCCGTAAATGTTGAGATGAATTGTCTCGGCCTCTTAAAAACTATAAATAAATTAAGAAAAAGATGCTCCTTCAGATGTCAGTAAAATAGAGCAGCATCGTGAGGGAATCATTAGCTGCAGTGTTATGGGTCTGATCAGCAGAGGTATATTGAATGGTCACTCTGTCCCAGGGTCCAGGCCCTCCCTGTCCTCCTGTCCTGGGAGTACAGGGTGCCACCATGAACAAGACAGACCTATGCCTCCCCTCCTAGAGCTTAGGGCCCCCTTCTCACAGCAGCATGGCTTGGCCAGCTCACTAAGCCTTGGGTCACTCCAGTGTAACACAGGGCTGATAATTTCTGTCGGTTGTTGTGAGCAGTGTGTTAGTTTATCTAGTGCAACGCTGGCCTCCCAGACGCAATCCCCAGCCAGTGTGCAATGGCTCTTGGTCAAAATGGCTGCTGTGCCTACCAGCTGTGCCTCAGCCACTGCCCTGAGAATGGTAAAACATGAAGCAACAGTCAGTTGGAGAAACTATTCATTTGATTTAAATTCTTTGTTCAGTCTTCTTGTTAATCAATTTCCATGTTTAATGGAAGTCCTAGACATCATTGTGTTGAAACACATATCATAACTCCAAAAACTCAGTGGGTAGATATTAAATATTAGGTGTTAGAACAAACAAGCAGGAATTTGGGGAAGCTGTAGAATAAAATTTAAATTCTGTGTTTGTAAGCAGTGTAGAATATTTACCTAAATGATTTTATTGTTGGCTTTTTAATTTTTAAGAAATGACCAATATAAATAGCTTGCTAACTTTTGAATAAACATTATCAGACAAGAGCCAGGGAACGGAGTAAAGGTAGCTGCCTGCCGATTTCTGTTTGCTTTGTTTTCTGTATAAAATCATACAGGCTCCTGCAGCGTAGGAATCTCAGCCTACTATCTAAACCACAGAAAGGCTGCTCTGGGGCTTCCAGTTTATATTCATGCCTCGTGGATAACATAGTGTCCATGTTATTGACTGTAGCTTATGACAGAGTTCTCCGTCTATGGCTGTCTGTATTGAAGCCCACTAGTGATGTAGGGTTTAGGGAATGTAGGCCGGCTCCGGGACCACCTCACAAGGTAGGAGCGCACTCACGAGCATCCACGGCACACACAGGTGTCACCAGGCCTCCAACACCCCGTTGTTCTTTAACTTACCACTTTTACAATCACTTTGGCATCGGACTTGCTTTCTAGTTCGTCACTTTAACCTGAATTTGTGGACACAGCAGAAGACTGGTCCATTTGTTTTTCTGCATGAATGAATTGTAGACATTCATTTTGCAGCATCTCCAGAGTGCCTCCATATCTGGTTGAGACAGCACGGTGTAATCTGGTCCCACAGGAAGCAAGCTGATGGGAATCACATAGTGATGTAGTCTTGTCATGGCTAATAAAAATGTACAAATTCTTTTCTCCAAAGGTGGTTATTTCCTAATCCAATCCCTTAAGATGTGGTCATGCAGGGTCTCAGAATTCCTTCCTTTCATGATAATCTTGTACCATTAAAATGTCTTTGCATTTTTTGCATGTTGCTTAAGTTCAGAACTTGGTCTAACTCAGTTTACCAACTTACAGCCACATTGTCTTATATACCAATGAATTTGAAACACTATTAAGTGAGCTATGCATGTATAATTTCAGTAAGAATCCATGTTCATTCTGTTTCTCTTTCAAGGAATCTGACGACTGTACCAGCTCTTCGGAATATTATATGACACTACATCATGAGTGACAGTAAATGTGATAGTCAGTTTTACAGTGTACAAGTGGCAGATTCAACTTTCACTGTCCTAAAACGTTACCAGCAGTTGAAACCAATTGGTTCTGGAGCCCAAGGAATTGTCTGGTAAGTATGGTCTGTTTCAGTAGTGTAGATTGAGTTTTTGTTGTAATAAAAACTTAATAGATCTAAGTCGTCAGAATTTAGAAAAACTGATGATAAAAATACCCTTTTCTTTGCTATAGGTTTATAAGCTAAATTGAATCAACCTCTTGCTTTAGTTACATATAGTCAGATTGTAGGATACAAACTCAAATTCTTAGAATGCTGCGTAAATTTAAATAGGTAGCAATTTTTCTTTTTTCTTTGTTTCTTTTCTCTTTTTTTTCTTTTCCATTCCCCCTGTCATTATGATATTAGAGTAATAGGTATGACAGTGAGTTGTAACAGAAATTTGGAGTTTTATTCATTTCTTCATCCTGGCCACCTTTCCCCCCTCCCCCTTTTATTCCCAATCACTCCTATTCATTTCTAGGCGCCGTCATTGCAGTGCCTTGCCCTTCATTGGCAGGATGAGGCCAGTCAGTGTCATTATCACCCCATGGATTAACCAGGAAGGGATGCCGTATGAGGGGTTGGGCTGGCCGTCTCTTCCTTGGTGTCTCACTTCAACTATGTGTCCAGCCCAGAACGTCAGAACCGTTGGTCTGACCCTGAACCTTAGTCTCTTGCTTGGTAAGACAGTCAGCTGCCGCGACATCACTGGCCAGCTAAAGGTAAAGTTTTTCACATGTTTTCTAGACTACAGTTATCAGCACTTCCCAAGCTTTTTATCCCTTAGTTTTTTGGCAAATCTTTTCTTCTTTTTTTGGTTAGTAAAAACAAGATTGTCTTTGCATCTAAAAGGAACTGTGGTAAAGCTAAACACCCAATGATTACAGCTTGTAGGTAAAGGGGATTCAAGATAAAAGAGAACTCTTGGATGGTCTGGTAGGAGAGTTTATATTTTTATTAGAGATGTTGAGTTTAGAGAATCTGCATCAGTGGTTAGTAATTGATCCTCTGTTGTAGAGATATGTGATCAGGGAAGTTAGTTGTTTTCTTTGGCTTAGGTAGTTAGAGGCCCTGGAAGCTGAGAGGAGGTGGTAGTTCAGAGATTCCCAGAAAAACTAATGAGGGGGAAGGGGCTGTTTGGAAGGAATGCCTGGCTTGCATCTAAAATAGTGGTGATCTTAACTTCCAATTGATAACATGCTATATTGGTACTTAAATCCAGTGTGCCAGGAAAGTTTTAAAGTGAATGGATGGTTCATATTAGGATACTTTGATGTTAATAAAAAGTTCTAGACAGTAAAATATTCTTTTGATTTATAACCCATCTCTTATTTGGAACTGGATGGTAATTTGACATAGGGAATTAAGCAAGACTGATATCAAGGACATTTAATGTAATAACCACATTAAGAGCTTGACTAGAAATTCATAATTAATTGTATAATGGAGAGCTTTACAAGGGTTTTGCAGTTAAAATTAATGACTTCATTACAGCATGGTAAATGACAATAAAATTACATGCTACTTTAAAAAATACTGTTTTTCAGAGATTAGTTTTGATTTCCAGTTTTCATATCCTACTTCCTATCTTTGTTTTTTAAAGAAATGTTTAATAATGAATTTACTCATTATGGGTGTATATTTTTCATTAAAAAAATTCTAGTTTTGAAATGAAAGTTCCCAAATAAACAGTTATAAGCTAAACCTCCTCTGGTAAAAGCAGTGGTAGAATTATAAGATGGGAAGTTCTGAATTTTTAAAGAATTTTAAAGACTAAGAGTCCAGAAATAAACCCATACATCTGTGGCCAGTTGATTTTCAAAAAGGATGCCAAGATTATTCAGTGGGGAAAGAACAGTCTCTTCAACAAATGGTGCTGGGACAACTGGATACCCACATACAAAAGAATGAAGTTGGACTCCTACTTCACATCATGTAAAAGGTTAACTCAAAATTGATCGATGACCTAAATGTAAGAGTTAAAACCATAAAACTCTTAGAAGAAAACAAAGGGGGAAGTGTCATGACTTTGAATTCTTAGAAATGACACCAAAAGCATGAGCAACAAAAGAAGAAATTGGACTTTATCAAAATTAAAAATTTTTGTGTATCAAAGAACACTGTCAAGAGAGTGAAAAAACAACCCACAAATGGGAAAATATTTGCAAATCGTGTATCTGGTAAGAGTCTAATATTCAGAATATACAGAACTCCTACAACTCAACAGCAAACAGACAAACAACCCAATTTATTTATTTTTAGGTAAAAGCATCCTTTTTTTTTTTTAATTGGAGTATAGTTGCTTTACAATGTTGTGTTAGTTTCTGCTGTATAACAAAGTGAATCAGCTATACGTATACATATATCCCCTCCTTTTTGGATTTCCTTCTCATTTAGGTCACCACAGAGCACTGAGTAGAGTTCCCTGTGCTATACAGTAGGTTCTCATCAAACAACCCAATTAAAAAAAAAAAAAAAAACAGGCAAAGGACTTGAATAGACATTTCCCCAAAGAAGATTTATGGCCAATAAACACATGAAAAGATGCGCATTGTTAGCCATTTGGGAAATGCAAATCAAAACCACAGTGAGGTACTACTTCATACCCACTAGGTGGTCATAATCAACAAAATGGAAAATAACAAAGATTGGCGGGGATGTGAAGAAATTACAACCCTCATACACTGCCAGCGAGAATGTAAAATGGTGCAGCCACTTGTGGAAAACAGTTTGACAGTTCCTCAACAAGTTAAACATAGAATTATTACATGACCCAGTAAATATCCCTAGATATATTCCCAAAAGAATTAAAAACAGATGTTCAAAAAAGACTTGTATACAAATGTTCATAGAAGCACTATTCTCAATAGCCAAAAGGTGGAAACAGCCCAAATGTCCATCAATAAATGAATGGATACACAAGCTGTGTTATATACATACATGGAATATTATTCATAAAAAAAATGAAGCACTGATATATGCTACAACATAGATGATCCTCAGAAACATGCTAAGTGAAAGAAGCCAAACATAAAAGGTAGTATTATTATATGAGTCCATTTATGTGAAATATCCAAAGTAGGTAAATCCATAGAGAAAGATGCAGATTGGTGGTAACAAGGGCAAGGGGGAGAGAGGAATGGGGAGCAACTTCATAATGGGTATGGAGTTTCCTTTTGGGGTGATGAAAATCTTTTGGGGTTACTTAAAGGTGGTGATTGCACAACACTGTGAATGTGCTAAATGCTACTGAATTGTTCACTTTAAAATGGTTCATTTTATGTTTATGTGAATCCCCCCTTAAAAAAATTTTTTTTGAAAAAAAATGTAAACTGAAAGGTGCCTTAACTTAAGGATATTTGTCATTTTTAATGGATATTTAACCCCTGATACTATAGTATTATATGTAATATTTTCATGTTATATTATGCATTAAAATATGTTGTCATTTTCTTGTAACTTACGTTACATATTGATATAGCCTTAACTGTACTTTCACTTAACTCTTAGTATTTTCATTTAAATAATTTTATGACAATTTTATTAACATTTGTATGAGCAACTTTCACCTCACATACATGTAGAGGCTAAAATTTTAACACCATCCTAAATTTCACGTCTTGCAAATTCCCACTTCCATAGCCTGAATTTTGATTTTAAGGAAGGATCAAAAACTGGGTTTCACGCTTTTCTGCTCAAGAAAGAAGTCTTTGAACTGATTAAAATAGCTCTTAATGAGCCTTTTGCACAGCTAGAGTTTATTTTGTGATCTTTGATGTAATTAGTCACTTAACTTTGTAACCCAAGCCAGTTATTCATTACCAGATCAAAACCTTTTAGTTGGGTTAACTTTACTGATGCATGGAAAAGAGGTTAGTTAACTTGATTCAAATTATTGATACTTTCTTTTAGAAATGTTTGTGCAATTATGAAAATTATTCTTAGACTTCTGGGATGTTTTCTTTTGGCTTTTAGAGGAGGTGCCGTCACGAGAGCTGGGCCTAGATGGTTGGAGACCTGGTTTCCATTATTACTTTACTGCTACTTTCTACCAGAGCCTGTGCTGGCTTCCTCTCAGCCGGGAAGGTGGGTGACTACTCCTCACCTTCCTTCTAGGCTTGAGGCTTTGTGGTACCATTGAACTGCAGCAGTGGTGGTGCAGGCAATGGTAGTCCCAGACTGACAAGAGAGAAACGTTTCCTGTGATACTTCCCCCACATGTCTTCAGAGGATTTTTTCCTGGCTCTGTTTTGCACAGAGTCTTGGATATTGGCATTATGCTTTAAGGTCCTTAAAAGAAAAGTGTTCTTTTTATACACGGTTCAAGGAGAGGATCTTTTACCTTGTTCTGCTGTGTAGATAGAGCAAGAAACTATGAATGGTGCCAGTTAGACTCCTTTCTTCCTCATCAGTGATGGAAGGGCTTGAGTATACCCACCATCAAGCCCTAACTTTTAGATAACTTCTTATCTCCAATGGTCCCTTCTCTGCAAATATGACAGGTTCTTTCCCACGCCCATCACTTTTGTCCCCACTGCATCTCCTGGTTGGAGTCTCCTCTGAAACCCTGCTCTTCTGTCCCTGTCCTGACACTATCCCTGATCTTTTGAGACTTACCTGTGGAACTTCAGATAATCTTACCTCATGCTTGGAATAGAGCCTTCTCTCTGATCGAACCAAGGAGTATGTGATTGGTTTGATTGATGCACACGTGCACATGTGTGCACACACACACACACACTCCAGAACTGTAAGATAATAAATTTGTGTCTTAAATCAGTAAATCTGTGCTTATTTGTTATAGCAACAATAGGAAACTAATATACGTGTGTTTTTACATTTTTGAGAAGTAAAATATCATAGTAGCAATAATGAATGGTTTACAAAACTTGTTAATCATCTATTTAAACTAGAGCTTGATAAAGATATAGGGACAGGTGTGCAGGTAAACCAAAGTGCAGGTATTGATACAGGATTAAAAGGAGGAGCTGGGGTCCAAATAAAATATTCTGACTCCTAATTTTGAATTGTTTTTACAGTTATCTGATTTATTTGTTTCTATGTTTTTGTTGTTCATTAAAACTGTTAGTAAAATAATTAGGAAGTAAGTTTTAAAATGTTTATCATTTGAAGTATTTATAAAATTAAGTTATTAGTAGAATTAAGTAATTCAAGGTTTTAAAGCTCTACGGGGAAAATATGTGTACATTTCTTTCATATATATATATATTCACTTTTTCTCTCTCCTTCTAAAATGTCAAGCTGTTTAACCAAAGTAGTAAGGACTATTTGTTTTATGAAACAGTTCTACGAAGTGCTTAACTTTTTTTTTCTGCTTTTATTAAAAAAATTTTTAATTGAAATATAGTTGATTTACAATGTTGTTAATTTTTGCTGTACAGCAAAATGGTTCAGTTATATGTATATATGCATTCTTTTTTTAAAATATTCTTTTCCATTATGGTTTATCGTAGAATATTGAATATAGTTCCCTGTGCTATACAGTAGGATCTTGTCATTTATCCATTCTAACATATAATAGTTTGCATCTGCTAACCCCAAATTCCCAATCCATCCCTCTCCCACCTCTCTCCCCCTTGGCAACCGCAAGTCTGTTCTCTATGTCTGTGAGTCTGTTTCTGTTTCATAAAGGTTCATTTGTGTCATATTTTAGATTCCACATATAAGTGATATCATATGGTATTTGTCTTTCTCTTTTTGACTTACTTCACTTAGTATGATAATCTCGTTCCATCCATGTTGCTGCAAATGACATTATTTCGTTCTTTTTTATGGCTGAGTAGTATTCCATTGTATATATGTCCCACATCTTCTTTATCCTTTCATCTGTAGATGGACATTTACTTTGTTTCCATGTATTGGCTATTGTGAATAGTGCTGCTATGAATATAGGGGTGCATGTATCTTTTTGAATTATAGTTTTGTCTTTATATATACCCAGGAGTGGGATTGCTGGATCATATGGTAGCTCTATTTTTAGTTTTTTGAGGAACCTCCATACTGTTCTCCATAGTGGCTGTACCAGCTTACATTCCCACCAACAGTGTAGGAGGGTTCCCTTTCTCCACACCCTCTCCAGCATTTGTTATTTGTAGACTTTTTATATATATATAAATTTATTTATTTATTTATGGCTGCATGGGGTCTTCATTGCTGCGTGCGGGCTTTCTCTAGTTGCAGCGAGCAGGGGCTGCTCTTCATTGTGGTGTGTGGGCTTCTCATTGTGGTGGCTTCTGTTGTTGTGGAGCATGGGCTGTAGGCGGGTGGGCTCAGTAGTTGGGGTTTGCGGGCTCTAGAGCGCAGGCTTAGTAGTTGTGGCGCACGGGCTTAGTTGCTCCGCGGCATGTGGGATCTTCCCAGACCAGGGCTCGAACTCGTGTCCCCTGCATTGGCAGGCAGATTCCTAACCACTGTGCCACCAGGGAAGTCCCTTGTAGACTTTTTAATGGTGGCCATTCTGACTGCTATGAGGTGGTACCTCATTGTAGCTTTGATTTGCATTTCTCTAATAATCAACAATGTTGAGCATCTTTTATGAAGTGTTTAAAAAAAAAGTGTAATATTAGATCTGACAATGCTTAGAAGTGACAGTTACAACCTTAACATGAAATGGTTGTATAGCTCTTATCCCTTTTTGCTTCCTCTAGTTCTGTACAAGCATGAATGTTGGCCTGTTCTTATACTGTTTTGTTTTCTGTTAGTATATATAAATAAACATAATGTCCACAACAAAATTTTTGTGATAAAGAAGATATATGCTATAAGGCATAGGAAGGCTATGATTCAGGAGAACTGAGTTCTAAGTCCAGCTCAGATCCTCATAGCAGTAGTTCTTAGTGACCTTGGGCAAATCATTGTGTCTTTATAGTTACACCTCTAAAATGTATAGTTTGGAACTTCTAATTTAAGATCAGACACCTAAACAAAGAGACAGGAGAGCAGTAATCAGTGGATATGAGAGCATTTAACAAGTTTCTGCAGAGGAAGTGAGAATAAGTAGGTAAGACATTTGCCACAAAGAAGAGAACCTATCTATAGTAGAACTCCAAAGAGGTTGTGAGTATACAGATGCCAGATACAAAAAACGAAGATGAAACGGGTGGCTAGAAGTAGGGATGTTAATTAAAAGTGTGTCTATGAAACAGTTTTGCTAGTTGGCTCCCAACATTCCCACCCCTACCCCCATGCTCAGCATTTGCCCCTAGAGAGCGAGTAAGTAAATGAAGAATTATTAGGCCAGTATCTGGAGAAGGAGAAGCCTAGTAAGAGGAGCCCAGGATTTGGGGTGTTCTTTCCCTTGAGGGCATTTGAAAATTCTGGAGTGGGCAGCTGAGAGACTTAGAGTCCTTTGGACTGCCTTGTGGGGCTATAGGAGACAGGGTTTGGCGTCCAGGGCCCTCTAAAGGGGCTTAGTGAACTTCCTTTGCTTTAACTGGGTCTGATAAAGGGCTGCATCCTAGAAGTAAGGATGAACCAAAAAGAAACTGGCCCTTGCAGGAACTGCCACTTAACTTCACATCATCTCATTTGCTGAACCCAAAGTGAGGTGAGCCCAAATTGCTAGTGCCCCCAGGTACCCTGCAGAAATAAATGTAAATTCTACCTGGAGGAAGATAGATCATACTGGATATCAAATTATTTCTAGATAGCAAACAGTTTTGCAAGTTCAAGGTGCAAGACGTAATCAGAAATAACTAGTCACACAAGGAGATTGGACAACATTCACAAAATCCAGCACAAACAACAGAGAAAAGAAACAGATCCACAGGGGTTATTGACATTATTGGATCCAGACTTCCAAAGAGTTATGATGTTATGTTCAGGATGATAAAAGACAGTATGAAAAAGTTTTGGTGGAAAATGAAAACTTAAAACAACTAAATAGAAATTATAGAACTATAAGACATAGTAATTGAATTATGAAGTTAATGGGTGGGTTTAAAAGCATATTAGATATAACTGAAGAGAGAATTGTGATCTGAAAGATAGGTGAGGAAAAAAGTATCCAGAATGAAGCCTGGGGAGACAAAAGGGTAGAAAAATATGGAAGAGAGGATGTATTTGTTTTCTATTGCTGCGTAACAAATTACCATAAACTTAGTGGTTTAAAGCAGAACAACAACCATTTATAATTTCATAGTTCTGTAGGCCAGAAATCTGGGTGGGCTTCCCTGGGTTCTCTGCTTGGCATTTCACAAGGCTGAAATCAAGGTGTCACTGGACTGGGCTCTTATCTGGAGGCTCTGGGGAAGAATTTGCTTTCAAGTGCGTTCAGATTCTTCGCAGAACCCAGTTCCTTGCAGCTGTAGGTCAGAGGTCTCCATTCCATTCCCTTGCTCTCTATCAGCCAGGGGCCACTCTGCTCCTAGAGGCTCCCACATTCCTTCTCACGTGACCCCCCTTCCATCTTAAAGGCAACAACATGTCTAGTCCTTCTCAGGATTCAGATCTCTCTGACTTTCCCCTCTTCCCACCAACCAAAACAAACTCTGCTTCTAAAGGGTTCTCGTGATTGGATTAGTGCCCCCCCACCCCTTCCCTTGTCATCTCCCTTTTGTTAAACTTGGCCCTCTTGCAGGACACAGGGTCAATATACGACAAAAAAATCAAATGCCTAGAAATTGATAGAACAAACCACTTCAGAAAACAGTTTGGCATTATCTACTAAAATAAACTATATGTAATACCACTTTTAGCTATCTACTCATCAGAAATGCATGCCCAGAACCATGTACAAGAATGTTTATGACCATGTTTTTTGCTTGTAAACTGAAAACAACCAATGTATCTATCAACATTATGTCATATAATCATAACAAAGGAGTATTATAGCGATGACACAGAATGAGTTATAGCTTCACACAACAACGGATGTACCTCACAAATATAATGTTGAGTGAAAGAAGTCAGACATAGACAGTTTCAAAAACCAGGCAAAAATAAATGATGCAGGGGCTTGAAGATACATGTTTAGCTGGTAAAAGCAAGGAAGTGATTATGATAAAAGTCAGAAGTAGGGGACTTCCCTGGTAGTCCAGTGGCTAAGACTCCATGCTCCCAATGGAGGGGGCTCAGGTTCCATCCCTGGTCAGGGAGCTAGATCCCACATGCCACAACTAAAAGATCCTGCATGCCGCAATGAAGATTGAAGATCCTGCGTGCAGCAGCTAAGACCCAGCACAGCCAAATAAATATATTTAATTATAGTATAAAAATAAAGTCAGAAGTAGTTATTGTCTTTGAGGGGCAGGAAGGATAGTGATTAGTGGGGGGGAGCACTTTGGGGTTGTTGACAAAACATGGTTCTTTGTAACAAATCATTAAGACGAGGAACAAAAAAGGAAGCAAAAGAATGAATACCAGACAGGCATACGCCTTCTCACCAACAGCACTCAACTTTGGAAATCATTGGAGCTCTGAGAGAAAATTGATTTCGAGCTTAGAAGACAAACTATCAATCAAGGATAAAGGAAGAGTAAGATAATTTATCTTCCATGCCCTTTTTTTCTGAGGAAATTCCTTGAGAGTGTACTCCAACAAGAAAGAATACAAGAACGTGTAACACCAGAAACAGTGGAAGCCAGAGAAAAGAAATCCCAGGGCGATAGGTACACATCAGGCCTTGAAACCCCAAGAAAAATGTCTTTCTGAAAAATGGAATAGATTCCAAACAATAGATAATGTGAGTAAGGAGGTAAGAAGTACTAGTGACAGCTCTAAAGAGGTATATTTGTCTTCTCTTAATAAGAAAAAAAAAGTTTATTAGAAACTTGTGGTAGAAAAGTTAGAAAAAGTCACGATCTAAGAATAAAACAAATTTAAAGCAGCATGATGTTTGAGAACTTACGGAATGTTAGAAGAGAATCCATTTAACCTTAATGCTGGAAACAATCACATTCTCTTATGAGTGGCAAGGGTCATGTGATCTTTAGAAATGAAATGTAATCCTCGCTCTGAAATTAGTAATGTTTACATGTGTGCACATACATACATACACTCTGTAAGTCGATTTTCAACTTTTAGACACATCCTAAGGAAGAAACACAGAAGATTTAATTATAGGGATTGAAAGATGTGTTATTAAACTTGACCATTTAAGACAGAAATTGGAGGAAAAGAGATTAGAGAGCTGGAGGAAAAAGGAGATGAAGTGTAATATTCTCATTTTACATAGTGGGGAGCAAGAGGTTCCTTTGAAAGTTGATGCAGCAAGTTTAGGCATGTTATTTAAAGTTACAAGGGTGACCAAGGGAAAAGTTAAAAATAACATGAGAGGTCTTCCCTAGTGGCGCAGTGGTTGAGAGTCCGCCTGCCAATGCAGGGGACACGGGTTCATGCCCTGGTCTGGGAAGATCCCATATGCCGCGGAGCGGCTGGGCCCGTGAGCCATGGCCGCTGAGCGTGCGCGTCCGGAGCCTGTGCTCCGCAACGGGAGAGGCCACAACAGTGATAGGCCCGCGTACCAACAACAACAAATAATAATAATAATAATAACAATAACATGAGAACAAAAAACTAGGAGGAGTTGGGGGTTTCAATGAAGTGACTAAATCCTCAGTGTTCGTAATGGGGAGTAAATAGCTAATTTCTGAAGTTGATAAATGAGGAAATAGTGATAAAAGTATATTCTTTGGAGTTGAGATATTACTAAAAGAAGTAAAGCCAGGAATAACTGAAGGTAGCTCCTCCTGGAGTTGGAACTAGGAATGGGGAAGCATGAGTCTGCTCAGATATTCAGAATTGGTCCATTTGGCTCATTGGACAAAAACTTTTGAGACCAAAAAAGGTGTGTCTGTTTTTAAATTCTCAAGACAGAGATATAGAGATATATATATATATATATATATATATATATATATGTACAAATCACATGTGCATGTATTAATTAATGATTTGTTTCACAAATAGATTTATTTTTGACATTTTATAATCCATATGAATATTACATTTGCATATGGGCATGTGATTTTAATTAATTAATTAATTTTCTTTATTATTTTTTTTGGCTGCGTCAGGCCCTAGTTGTGGCACGCAGGGTCTTCATTGAGGCGTGTGGGATCTTTCCTTGTGGCATGCGGGCTTCTCTCTACTTGTGGCCCATAGGCTCCAGAGCACATGGACTCTGCAGTTTGCGGCATGTGAGCTCAGTAGTTGTGGCACACGGGCTTAGTTGCCCCACAGCATGTGGGATCTTAGTTCCCCAACCAGGGATTGAACCCAAGTCCCCTGAATTGGAAGGCGGATTCTTTACCACTGGACCACCAGGGAAGTCCCTGGGCATGTGATTTTACATCTGTGTATACATGAACACATAATGTGAATTAAAGAAAAAGTAATTCCAAAGTAACAGGAAGCTTCTAATAATTCTTAACCAAATGCTACAGCAGACAGCCTTTAATTTTAAAAAGTTAAAATTGAATTAAGTTTGGGTTTTTTGGCAAAAAAAAATTAATAGAAGTGAATAAGTGTAAACAGTGTTATAAACTGAATAGAATAAATAAATAGAAACAGTATTTTAAATGGTGCTTAGGTTCTCAGATGATCTTTAGCAGCTTTTAACCCCTGATGAGGAGCCAAAAGGTAACAGTGACAGCAATCATACTGTTAGTGCTAGCTTGAAACTAGTACAGAAGGTACTCAATTTTTCCTGTCTATTTTCTGGAGGAAAATTAATCATAAATTTCAGCTGGGAACTTGAGATTCTGGAAACAAAGATCCTAGAAGATTTTATTTCTTAACCATAGTAGTATGAGGAGGTATTTCTAGCAGAATTTTATGTATAGCAATTGCTTATGTTAGGGATTTTGTATCTTGGGGATTTACCATGAACTGAGATTTTGGCTTCTGTTTTCCTTTTAGATTCTTACATCTGGGAAAAACACAATCAATCAAAATCTAGATTTATTATATCCGTCTCATGAGTTCAAACCATTTTCTCCACTGTGATACTCCAAAATATACTTATATTTCATTCTGTGATACCAGTGACTTTTTTTCAACTTATTGGCATATTTAAACTGAAGATTTTGTTTTCTGGGCAGTCTTACATGCTCTGTATTAAATTACTTGGTTCTGAACATAATAATCTCAACTAATATAATGAGACGTCCATGTGCAAAGATTGCTGAATCCCATCCTAGCTTCAGCTGCCATGGTGGCGCCTCTGCAGAGGAGTCCGTTCGTCCTGCACGCTTAGCCAGCTCACCTTGCTCTTAATGTGCAGAAGTACCAGAGTGGAAGCAAGCAGATTTTTCCTTATTTGTTATTCATTTAAAAAGATAATACATTGAATGTACATTCTGCATTGCTGTATATTCCAAAATCATCCTGATGGGTTGCCTATTATATTTCTTAATTATAGTGCTGCTTTTGATACAGTTCTTGGGATAAATGTTGCAGTCAAGAAACTAAGCCGTCCTTTTCAGAATCAGACTCATGCAAAGAGAGCTTATCGTGAACTTGTCCTCTTAAAATGTGTCAATCATAAAAATGTAAGTTATGTCTATATTTCCTCTAATACTTTAATGTTGTCAGTGCTGCCATAATCATCTGGGTCTTTGGAGATACAATGAGTTTAGACCTAGGGTAAACTAGTGATAAAAATACTATTTAAATGGTTATATTTTATTGACAGAATTTTCAATCAACATTGGAGATATTGAAGTCAGCAAGAGGCATCATTGTCCATAGGAATTTAGGTCACTCAACACAGATGGGAATGTCAATTAACCTTGTAACCATTTGGTTTTCACTGTTTCCCTGTGTATAAAATGGCAACAGTATTGACCTGGCAAATTGAGAAATATCCAAATACTTTTTAGAAAAACGTTGTTCTATAAGTAGCTTTTACATATTCACATTTATTTAAATAAATGTTATTAGATGATGTTATATTCAAGATAGTTGTACTTGGCATCTCTACAGAAATCAAAGCATTGTAAATTTTAAGGAAAAACAGTATATCTCTAGAAAATGAGGTACTCAGGCCCATTTTATGTTCTACTACTGATGCCTGAGCATTATTTTGAACATGATTTTGATAACCTTGCCATGTTATAAAATTATAAAATGTTAAGTCTGGCAGGGGCTTTGGAGATCCCCTCCCATGTGACCTCTTTTTGTTACGGGGTGGGGGGGATAAGTATTTAAAAGTACACTCAACTCTATATGGCTCCTTTTGTTGTAACATTTATGCTGGATTTTTCTGGTGTAGGGACATTAAACACAAAACTAAGATAGGTTCAATCTTTTGAGTCTGTGGTTTGAGTTTGTTTTTAAATTCTCCAATGCATGCTTTATTTTACAGGTTTAAAACAAAAAGTAAAAAAGTTTTTTTTTCAGGTTACAAAAAAATGTTTATTATTATTTTTAATTCAAACAGTATAAACAAGAAAGAAAAATCCTTGAATCCCACCACCCACTATCATTAACATTTTGGTGAGCATTCTTATGCATATATATACACACATACATAAATAAGCTCAGTTATGTTATTACACATCCTGCTTTTTCCCTAGTGGAATGTTGCTAGATCTCATATACATTAATGAACATAGATATAAACCATTTTTTAAATGGCTACATAGTACAGATGCACAGTTATTCATTTAACCAATCACCTATTATCAGATATTTAGATTGTTTCCAGTTTTTTGCTATTATAAGCAGTGCTGCAGTGAACATCCTTATACGTTGCATCTTTGCACACTTGTCCAGGTGAATTCCTTGGCCAAGATAGCTGGGTCAAAGACTATGCACACTTTTGGTTTTAATAATATATACTGACAAATTAACCTCAAGGAAGACTGTCAATTTTACACTTTTATTGAGTATCTGAGTATGTCTTTTATTTCAAAATACCCCAGAGCTACATACTGTTGATTTGTTTTACCTTACCAAACTGATAGATGACAAATGATACCTTATTTTTATTTGTGAGGTTGATTTTCTTTCCATATCTCTATTAGCCATTTATTTTTATTTCTTGAGAGTTTGTTTTTCATGGCCTTTGTCCATTTTTCTCTAGGACTGTTGGTTTCTTTCTTATGCATTTATAGAAGATCTTTGTATATTAAAGCTGTCAACCCTCACTTTTCCATCTGACCTAATTTAGGTTGTTTTTGTCATACTGATTTTTGTTGTTGTGTTTAACATAATCAAATCTCCTAGGTTTCCTGTCATGCTTAGAAAAGGCTTTTCTACACCAGAATTGTATAAATGTTTATTCATATTTTAATGTTTCATGGTTTCATGTTTTAGATTTAAATTTTTGTTCCATTTTGAGTTTATCTTGGTGTAAAGATTGAAGTATGAATCTAGTTTTTTCCCCCTTGGCTAGCCAGCCACTTCAATCCTATATACTGAATAATTCATCTTTCCCTCAGTCATTTGAAATGATTGAGGACGTGTGTTTGATGCTCAAGCAGCAGAATTCATTGTTTAACCATTGGGGTGCCAGGACCAAGGCCTGTGGTGGGGTCCGTTCTTGAATCCTCCTTACATAAAGGTAATGTTAATAGGTAATGCTATGAGGCATTTCATCTTTATCATACCAAAAATATAAGCTTAGCCTTTACATTTCAAAACTTTTTAGAAATTTGGATATTGTATTTAAGTTTTCAGAGTTAACATATTGCTTTATTTAGTGTTTTTCTACTTGTAATTGCTACTTTTTTATGTTCAGAGCTAGAAAGACATTATGTGTTAAAATTCTATAGTAATAAGTTACTGGGGACACATAAAAGTGATTTGATTAAAAGTGCATATTATTTCCAAGTTGAGAATCCTAATCATTTAGATTTTTTCAAATGCTGTGTAATAGAATGTTTTGGTAAAAGCAATAACAATAATAATAAATACAAAGCTCTGCTGTGATTTTTTTTCTAGTTTTAACACACTTTAATGTTAAACTTAATTTTTATAATCAAGTAGAGTCATTTGACATGCTGAGATATAATTTTCTCTTTTCAGATAATTAGTTTGTTAAATGTGTTTACACCACAGAAAACTCTAGAAGAATTTCAAGATGTGTAAGTATAATTTTTATTCAGTAATACACTGCTCATCAAAGAGTGAAAATTTAGAAAAGAAAGTAACTCCTTTTTTTACTTAGGAAATATAGGTGAGAACACATTTTTAAATGATATCCTAGCCACTTTTCTCTGTGGAAGAGAAATATTAAGGAAAATGAATAATAGTATTCAACTATTTGTGCCTAGATGGTTATCATTTCTACAACAGATAAAGGATGACTGAAAATAATTCTTCAGAGCAGACAGTGCCATTAATGCTGCTGATTTCCTTTATTGAAATATAAAATATAACATGTTTTTCTCTAGTCCCCAAGATTGTAGGGTTTAGGTGTTTATAATTATTATTTGAAATGGGTAAGTCATTAAACTTCCAAAATGTGAAATAGAATTATCTTAGTAATGATGAAATGAGATATTAATTTATTATTGAGATATAATACACAACTTTATCCTAAATTTATTCATGTATTCATTCATTCATTCAACAAATATTTGATTGCCAGGAATTCCCTGGCAGTGTGGTGGTTAGGACGCCATGCTTTCAGCCCGCAAGCCACACGGTGAGGCCAAAAAAAAAACCAAACAAATATTTGATTGCCAACTGTGTGCTAGACAGTCTCTTGAACTTGGCATACTTTAGTGACCAAAACAGCAAAAATCCCTTTCATTTTTTAAGAATCGCAGGTGGTCATATTTCTTCCTAGAGCTTGCAGGAAAGCCAGGGAAGATAGACAGTCAACATAACAAATAAGGAAATGATGTCATTCATTAGGATGTGTGGCAAATGTTGTAGAAGAAATGGAGCTGGGTAAGGGGGTTCAGAAGTGCTGGGCGTTAGGAGTCAGGTTGCAACTTTAAGTAGAGTAGTTAGGGAAGGACCTCACTGGATTGGTGACATGTGAAGAAAGCCTTCAAGGAAGTGAGGAGGTTAGTCCTACAGATATTTGGGGGAAGGTAGTATCAAGATAGAAGGAACAGGCAGTGTAAAGGAGCAGAAGAGGGAGTGTGCCTGGTGTGTTATAAGAACAGCAAGAGCCAGTGTGGCTGGATCAGAAGAAGCAGAGGAAAGTTGAAGAGGTGGGTTCAAAGAAGTGACAGGGCCAGACACTGCTGGGCCTCTAGGCCACTGTAAGGATTTTCCTTTACAAGTCAGTAAGACTTTCAGCAGGAAGAGTAAGCTTATCTGACTTATGTTTTAAAAGAATAACTTTGGTTTCTGGGTCGAGAACCCACTGTTAGAAGTAGGACACAGAAGACCAGTCAGGAGGCTATTGCAGCAATTCAGGTGAGATTATGATGGCTGCATTTAGACCAGAGGGGTGATAGTGATGGTAAAGGCAAGAGATAGGATGCTGACACTGTTTTGAAGGTAGAACCCCAGTGTTTGCTCCTAGAGAGGATGTGTGGTATGAGAGAAAGAGGAGCTGAGAGCAACACTTGGAGTTTTGGCCTGAGCACCAGAAGGATAAAAGTGCTCTCAACTGAGATGTGGAAGGCTACAGTCAGAACAGATTGCGAGGCAGGGTAGAAGGAACTCAGTTTTAGTTCAAGATGTCTGTTGGACACCCAAGTGGAACTGTGAAATAGGCAGTTAGATAAATGAGCCTGGAGTTCAGCAAGGGGGTCTGGGTTGAAGGTATTAATTTGGTAGTTGTCAGTCTATAGATGGTATTTAAAGTCTTGAGACCAGAGACCAGAGATCACCAAGATTGTAAGTACAGTTAGAGAAAAGAAGACCAAGGACCGAGTGCTGGCACTTCAACAGTAAGAAGCTGGGGATAGGAAAAGGGCACAGTCAGCCAGGATTGTAGGACTGGCCACTGGATTTAGCAACACGGAAGGCCGACATGGAGCCTTGAGGACAGTTTCAGCAAAGTGGTGGGGGCAAAAGCCTGATTAAAGTGGGATTAAGGAAAAATGGGAGAAAAAATTGGAGATGATAAGTATAGACACCTCTTTGGGGAGTTTTGTTTGCATAGGGAGCAAAAATATAGGATGGTAGCTGGTGGGGGAAGTAAGGTCAAAGTTTTCTTAAGATGAGAGCAATAACAGCATGGTTTCTATATTGGTAAGAATGATCCAATAGCAAAAATGTTTAAATATAGGAGAATTTGAATGTTTGAGATTCTATTTACTATGATATAAAAATTGTTTTGTATTTAACTTGAAAGGCATTTTGTTGTTAGTTGTTTTCATTTTTTGAAAACTTTTACAAACTTTCATCATACATTTGCTTCTTTTCAAGATACCTTATAAATGTTTAGGGAAAACAAGTTATCTTTTTACTTTAGCCAGTGCAGTGACTAGGTGGTAAGTTATTACTATTTCATAAAAATTCTAGTTTAATAACCATAAAGGAATTTTGGATAATTTTCATGTGTACATGGCTGATCATTTATTTCCCCAGGTATTTGGTTATGGAATTAATGGATGCTAACTTATGTCAGGTTATTCATATGGAGTTGGACCATGAAAGAATGTCCTACCTTCTTTACCAGATGCTCTGTGGTATTAAACATCTACATTCAGCTGGTATAATTCATAGAGTAAGTAGTGATACCATATTGTTTAGTTTTGTTTTTTAATCACAATCATTTCGTTGTCATAATCTCCAGTTACAAAAGAACATAATATTTTTTAAAAATTTGTCAATGTCGAAAATCCAAATAAACTATGGGATCATGTTACTCTTCCTAATATAGTTGAGATTAGAAGACATTTGTGGAATGCCTGGTTTGCCTGGGCCCATGTGAGCCACCCTGGATGCAGGCATGAGCCAGCTGTTCAGACTAGTACTGCAGAAAAATACTTCTTTTTTTTTTAAGTTTTTATTTGAAAGTAACTTAAAACTTAGAGAAAAATTGCAAGAATAGGACAAAGAACTTTACTCTTTACCCAGATTTACCTGGTGTTAATAGTTTTTCCATATTTGAAATCCCATTTTTAGTGAGCAAGGAATTTGGATTTGGGGTGGGGGAAAGTTAGAGGCCAAGTAGTATATGATACAGTTGCTTGAGAAGTCTTATGTGAATTATGGCCCAAGTGTTCATTGCTTACATCGTAAAATTCTACCACTCCAGCATCCCAGCCATACTGGTGGGAGCTTTCGGAAAGGTTCCAGGCAGATCTTTTGAATAGGCCAAGGCTGGAATTTGAATGATGGTGTTGCCTGTCAGGGGGTACATATTTAAAAACCAGAGAGATATTCTCTAAGCTGGTTTTATGAGTTTTTGTTATTTTCTTCACTTGTACTGCTGTGTGGGCAGATTATGATAGAGTTGTGTTTTTTTGTTTGGTTTTTTGTTTGTTTGTTTTTTTAGCAACTATAATGTTGAGTGAGACTAGAGGCAGAGATAGTTTTATTGAAAACATTCTTAGCATTCCTTAAATTATTACTATACTAATTTTGTTGACAGACTGTCTTTCAATATTATGTTTCAACAGCAAGAAGTTGTATTTTCTCTGAACTGAAATCTGTGGGGGGAAGAAGATAGTGAGACAAAAACAATGAAGCCTTTTCATACAAAAAAGAATAGAGAGATTTTTGATGGTGTAGTAGTAGTAATTCTTTTGGATCTGTTGGGTGCCAGGAAAGACTGTTTCCATCACAGCCACTGATCAGAGACGTAACACAGTAGCAGAGCCCACCAATCCAGAGAGGGCCAAACTCTTGCCCCTTGTGAGCATGAGGCCTGAGGCCTGAGTGAGGTCTGTAGCCTGAGGCCAGTCCTGGCCCTCCCAGTGCCTGTTGGGCGCCTGGCACAAAGAGTCCTGACCAGTCTTCAGTCATTTAAAATACAGCCTTTGCTGCCGCCAAGTGTTCAGTTTAAATTATATAAATACTGTTGACAAACTTGCTTTAAAAATAGTAACATTGGTCTTTTTAATTAAAAATAAAGATTTCCCAGCATAACATTCTATTTCTCTTCAAAAATATTTACAGACCTTTATATAAATTAAGGCACTCCTAATTTCTCTTAAATACATTTTGTATTAAAGTCTTAACTGAGAATAAGTTCCCAGATTATTAGGCTTCATTATGTTAGGCCTTATTAATTTTGTAAAAGGAAACAGTTTGTCTTGCTTGTATCTCCCCTCTTGGGCCCAGATATACATGGGGCAGCAATATCCTCCCATTTTAGGGGGTCTTGTAAGAGCTGCAGCATGCACGTGCCTGTGTTAGGTGATGTTCCGTCCCTGCGGTTTAGGCCCATACCTGTGGACCAGAAGGTCCAAGAAAGTTTTGGTTTGCCCAGCATGATTCTGCCAACCACCTCTCCATCCCATTTACCTCCCCACTGGGTCTCCCTCCCCTTGTCTTATGCCCTCCTGTTCACACATTTGTGGGTCTGCCAGACTTTGTGTCTGCTGTGAAAGTACCACGTGGTCATTGTGGGAAAGGTAGAGAAGGCACCTGTTTGCACACCCACCACCCCTCCAGGTCCCAAGAGGTGATGAACCGCAGTTATCCCTTTAAGCCTGTTAACGGTTTTCTGTGAACTTTTCCTGTCCTTTTTTCTGTATACTATACGATAGGCATAAATACACACATTCGGTTTTGCTTACTAAGATGGTTTCGTTCTAAACATAAAATTTAATTACTTGAAAAATAAAACACCTGTAATCCCACCAATTTTTACCTTGTATAATTCAAAAAATTGAATGGAAGTCCCCAGCCCACCACTGTCACCTGGAGGAGGCCAGTGATGGCAGTTGGGTGTGTTTCCTTCCTAACTTTACACTGACACATTTTCTTACTGATGCTAATACCAACATATCTGTCTATACTAACGTCCTTTTTAACTTATATTTTTCAAAAACAGGATCATCTTGTACATATATTGTTCTGCAACTTGCTGAATTTTGTATTTTTATCAAGGATCAAATAGTTTTACAAATACTTACTAAAAAAGAGCCCCCACCTCCTCCCTGTTATTTCTCTCTCCCCAGAACAAATTCTTTCAGTTCTTTTAGCTGTTATTTTGGTGTTTATCTCCATATCTTGAAATAATATGATGAGATCTCTATTTGTTGATCTTTCTTCAGTTTGGGACATAAGGTACTGACTTAGCTCTTTTTCACCAATCGTGCCCCTCACCTGCCACCTTTCCTGTCCCCCTGTCCTCCCAGTATAGTTACAATGTAATTGGTTTGGATCAGTGTCCATAGTGTGTTTTACGTCATCATGACCCTATAAACGCTTTTCACAGCTAAGCCTATATTTACACCATGATTATATTTCTTTTCCTTTCAACTTTTTGTCCCTAGAGTTAACAACACTTGTCTTTTATTTGTTAGAGTTTTGGTCTTTGTTGTTTGTTTTAAGGAGGGAGCAGTTTTCCACATCCTTATTGCTAATTAAACCCTAAGGTTTCTGCCAGGTATCTAAGTCTTCTCTCACTGTATCCAAATGTCTTAGCTGTTCCATCACCTTGATTGTCTCCTGGCGCCTCAGCCCTGCTCACATCTGGACTGGCTGCCCCCATACCTGATGCAGAGACCTTATCCTGGACCTCGCTCCAGCGTTTTCCTGGGGATTTCCTTCACCTCTCTCTGGAGTTGGAGCCCACTTCCTGATCCCTATCTCTCCTTTGTTTTGGTGGGACACATCCTCCAATAGCTTCCCCAGAAGTGATGCATGGGAAGTAAAATTTTTGAGGCCTCAGATAGCTGAAACTCTTTATTCTGCCCTCTCACATGATTAATAATTCAGTTGGATAGAAAATTCTTAGTTACAAATCAGTTCCCCTCTAAGGTGTAAATACAGTACCCTGTTGTGTAGTGTTGTATGGCTTTTGAACTTTCTAATGCCATTCTTATTACTGATCCTTTGCAAGTGCCCTGTTTTGGGTTTTGTTTTATCTCTGGAAACATTTTTTAAAGTTTCTTTATTTCTTGTATTCTGAAATGTTAGGATGATATGCCTTGATATGGAAATTTTTTTCGTTAATTGTGGTGGGCACTTCAGTCTGGAAGAACATGCCATAGAGTTCTGGAAAATTTTTTATTATTTCTTTCAGAATGCCTTCTTTACTGTGTTCTTTATTCTGTCTTTCTCTGAAGTACGAGTTAGTTGGAGCTCTTTTTTATTTTTAAAAGTTCCTTTTTATAGCATTTTGTTCTTTTTTTTATTGGAGTATGGCTAATTTACAATATTGTGTTAGTTTCAGGTGTACAGCATAGTGATTCAGTATTTTTTCAGATTACATTCCATATTACCAGATAATGGGTGTAATTCCCTGTGCTATACAGTATTTCCCTGTTGCTTACCTACTTTATATATGGTAGTTTGTATCTATTAATCCCATACCCCTAATTTGTATCTGTTAATTTGTATCTGTTAATCCCATACCCCTCTTCCCTCTCCCTTTTGTTTTTGTTTTTGTTTTTTTTTTTTGCGGTACGCAGGCCTCTCACTGTTGTGGCCTCTCCCATTGCGGAGCACAGGCTCCGGACGCGCAGGCTCAGCAGCCATGGCTCATGGGCCCAGCTGCTCCGCGGCATGTGGGATCTTCCTGGACCGGGGCACGAACCCGTGTCCCCTGCATCGGCCAGCGGATTCTCAACCACTGCGCCACCAGGGAAGCCCCCCCTCTCCCTTTTGTTAACCACAAATTTGTTTTCTATATCTGTGAGTCTGTTTCTGTTTTGTATATATATTAATTTGTATCAGTTTTTAGCTTCCAAGTGATATCATATAGTATTTGTCTTTCTCTGACTTATTTCACTAAGTATAATATTCTCTAGGTCCATTTATGTTGCTGCAAATGGCAGTATTTCATTCCTTTTTTTATGGCTGAGTAATTCCATATACACACACACACATACCACATCTTCTTATTCAGTCGTCTGTTGATAAGTGCTTAAGTTGCTTCCATGTCTTGGCTGTGGTAAATAGCATTTTATTCTTCTTGCATGGAGACACTATCATCTCTACAAGGCTAGAATTTCTTTGAAGTTTGTTTTCTGGGTTTTTCTTGTTTGTTTTTAGGCACACTGTGTGGCATGCGGAATCTTAGTTCCCCGACCAGGGATCGAACCCATGCACCCTGCATTGGGATTCTTTTTTTTTTTTTTTTTTTTAACATCTTTATTGGGGTATAATTGCTTTACAATGGTGTGTTAGTTTCTGCTTTATAACAAAGTGAATCAGTCATACATAAACATATGTTCCCATATGTCTTCCCTGTTGCGTCTCCCTCCCTCCCACCCTCCCCATCCCACCCCTCCAGGCTGTCACAAAGCACCGAGCCAATATCCCTGTGCCATGCGGCTGCTTCCCACTAGCTATCTACCTTACTGCGTTTGTTACTATGTATACGCCCATGACTCTCTCTCGCCCTGTCACAGCTCACCCTTCCCCCTCCCCATAACCTCAAGTCCGTTCTCTAAGAGGTCTGCGTCTTTATTCCTGCTTTACCCCTAGGTTCTTCATGACATTTTTTTCTTAAATTCCATATATATGTGTCAGCATACGGTATTTGTCTTTTTCTTTCTGACTTACTTCACTCTGTATGACAGACTCTAGGTCTATCCACCTCATTACAAATAGCTCAATTTCGTTTCTTTTTATGGCTGAGTAATATTCCATTGTATATATGTGCCACATCTTCTTTATCCATTCATCCGATGACGGGCACTTAGGTTGTTTCCATCTCCGGGCTATTGTAAATAGAGCTGCAATGAACATTTTGGTACATGACTCTTTTTGAATTTTGGTTTTCTCAGGGTATATGCCCAGTAGTGGGATTGCTGGGTCATATGGTAGTTCTATTTGTAGTTTTTTAAGGAACTTCCATACTGTTCTCCATAGTGGCTGAACCAATTCACATTCCCACCAGCAGTGCAAGAGTGTTCCCTTTTCTCCACACCCTCTCCAGCATTTATTGTTTGTAGATTTTTTGATGATGGCCATTCTGACTGGTGTGAGATGATATCTCATTGTAGTTTTGATTTGCATTTCTCTAATGATTAATGATGTTGAGCATTCTTTCATGTGTTTGTTGGCAGTCTGTATATCTTCTTTGGAGAAATGTCTATTTAGGTCTTCTGCCCATTTTTGGATTGGGTTGTTTGTTTTTTTGATATTGAGCTGCATGAGCTGCTTGTAAATTTTGGAGATTAATCCTTTGTCGGTTGCTTCATTTGCAAATATTTTCTCCCATTCTGAGGGTTGTCTTTTGATCTTGTTTATGGTTTCCTTTGCTGTGCAAAAGCTTTGAAGTTTCATTAGGTCCCATTTGTTTATTTTTGTTTTTATTTCCATTACTCTAGGAGGTGGGTCAGAAAGGATCTTGCTTTGATTTATGTCATAGAGTGTTCTGCCTATGTTTTCCTCTAAGAGTTTGATAGTTTCTGGCCTTACATTTAGGTCTTTAATCCATTTTGAGCTTATTTTTGTGTATGGTGTTAGGGAGTGATCTAATCTCATACTTTTACATGTACCTGTCCAGTTTTCCCAGCACCACTTATTGAAGAGGCTGTCCTTTCTCCATTGTACATTACTGCCACCTTTATCAAAGATAAGGTGTCCATATGTGCATGGGTTTATCTCTGGGCTTTCTATCCTGTTCCATTGATCTATCTTTCTGTTTTTGTGCCAGTACCATACCGTCTTGATGACTGTAGCTTTGTAGTATAGTCTGAAGTCAGGGAGCCTGATTCCTCCAGTTCCTTCTTTCGTTCTCAAGATTGCTTTGGCTATTCGGGGTCTTTTGTGTTTCCATACAAATTGTGAAATTTTTTGTTCTAGTTCTGTGAAAAATGCCAGTGGTAGTTTGATAGGGATTGCATTGAATCTATAGATTGCTTTGGGTAGTAGAGTCATTTTCACAATGTTGATTCTTCCAATCCAAGAACATGGTATATCTCTCCATCTATTTATATCATCTTTAATTTCTTTCATCAGTGTCTTATAATTTTCTGCATACAGGTCTTTTGTCTCCTTAGGTAGGTTTATTCCTAGATATTTTATTCTTTTTGTTGCAATGGTAAATGGGAGTGTTTTCTTGATTTCACTTTCAGATTTTTCATCATTAGTATATAGGAATGCCAGAGATTTCTGTGCATTAATTTTGTATCCTGCCACTTTACCAAATTCATTGATTAGCTCTAGTAGTTTTCTGGTAGCATCTTTAGAGTTCTCTATGTATAGGATCATGTCATCTGCAAACAGTGACAGCTTTACTTCTTCTTTTCCAATTTGGATTCCTTTTATTTCCTTTTCTTCTCTGATTGCTGTGGCTAAAACTTCCAAAACAATGTTGAATAATAGTGGTGAGAGTGGGCAACCTTGTCTTGTTCCTGATCTTAGTGGAAATGCTTTCAGTTTTTCACCATTGAGGATGATGTTTGCTGTGGGCTTGTCATATATGGCCTTTATTATGTTGAGGAAAGTTCCCTCTATGCCTACTTTCTGCAGGGTTTTTATCATAAATGGGTGTTGAATTTTGTCAAAAGCTTTCTCTGCATCTATTGAGATGATCATATGGTTTTTCTCCTTCAATTTGTTAATATGGTTTATCACATTGATAGATTTGCGTATATTGAAGAATCCTTGCATTCCTGGAATAAACCCCACTTGATCATGGTGTATGATCCTTTTAATGTGCTGTTGGATTCTGTTTGCTAGTATTTTGTTGAGGATTTTTGCATCTATGTTCATCAGTGATATTGGCCTGTAGTTTTCTTTCTTTGTGACATCCTTGTCTGGTTTTGGTATCAAGGTGATGGTGGCCTCGTAGAAGGAGTTAGGGAGTGGTCCTCCCTCTGCTATATTCTGGAAGAGTTTGAGAAGGATAGGTGTTAGCTCTTCTCTAAATGTTTGATAGAATTCGCCTGTGAAGCCATCTGGTCCTGGGCTTTTCTTTGTTGGAAGATTTTTAATCACAGTTTCAATTTCAGTGCTTGTGATTGGTCTGTTCATATTTTCTATTTCTTCCTGATTCAGTCTTGGCAGGTTGTGCATTTCTAAGAATTTGTCCATTTCTTCCAGATTGTCCATTTTATTGGCATAGAGTTGTTTGTAGTAATCTCTCATGATCTCTTTTATCTCTGCAGTGTCAGTTGTTACCTCTCCTTTTTCATTTCCAATTCTATTGATTTGAGTCTTCTCCCTTTTTTTCTTGATGAGTCTGGCTAGTGGTTTATCTATTTTGTTTATCTTCTCAAAGAACCAGCTTTTAGTTTTATTGATCTTTGCTATTGTTTCCTTCATTTCTTTTTCATTTATTTCTGATCTGATTTTTATGATTTCTTTCCTTCTGCTAGCTTTGGGGTTTTTTTGTTCTTCTTTCTCTAATTGCTTGAGGTGCAAGGTTAGGTTGTTTATTCGAGATGTTTCCTGCTTCTTAAGGTGGGCTTGTATTGCTATAAACTTCCCCCTTAGAACTGCTTTTGCTGCATCCCACAGGTTTTGGGTCGTTGTGTCTCCATTGTCATTTGTTTCTAGGTATTTTTTGATTTCCTCTTTGATTTCTTCAGTGATCTCTTCATTATTAAGTAGTGTATTGTTTAGCCTCCATGTGTTTGTATTTTTTACAGATCTTTTCCTGTAATTGATATCTAGTCTCATGGCGTTGTGGTCAGAAAAGATACTTGATACAATTTCAATTTTCTTAAATTTACCAAGGCTTGATTTGTGACCTAAGATATGATCTATCCTGGAGAATGTTCCATGAGCACTTGAGAAAAATGTGTATTCTGTTGTTTTTGGATGGAGTGTCCTATAAATATCAATTAAGTCCATCTTGTTTAATGTATCATTTAAAGCTTGTGTTTCCTTATTTATTTTCATTTTGGATGATCTGTCCATGGGTGAAAGTGGGGTGTTTAAGTCCCCTACTATGAATGTGTTACTGTCGATTTCCCCTTTTATGGCTGTTAGTATTTGCCTTATGTATTGAGGTGCTCCTATGTTGGGTGCATAAATATTTACAATTGTTATATCTTCTTCTTGGATCGATCCCTTGATCATTATGTAGTGTCCTTCTTTGTCTCTTTTAATAGTCCTTATTTTAAAGTCTATTTTGTCTGATATGAGAATTGCTACTCCAGCTTTCTTTTGGCTTCCATTTGCATGGAATATCTTTTTCCATCCCCTTACTTTCAGTCTGTATGTGTCTCTAGGTCTGAAGTGGGTCTCTTGTAGACAGCATATATAAGGGTCTTGTTTTTGTATCCATTCAGCTAATCTGTGTCTTTTGGTGGGAGCATTTAGTCCATTTACATTTAAGGTAATTATCGATATGTATGTTCCTATTCCCATTTTCTAAATTGTTTTGGGTTCGTTATTATAGGTCTTTTCCTTCTCTTGTGTTTCTTGCCTAGAGAAGATCCTTTAGCATTTGTTGTAAAGCTGGTTTGGTGGTGCTGAACTCTCTCAGCTTTTGCTTGTCTGTAAAGGTTTTAATTTCTCCATCAAATCTGAATGAGATCCTTGCTGGGTAGAGTAGTCTTGGCTGCATGTTTTTCTCCTTCATCACTTTCAGTATGTCCTGCCACTCCCTTCTGGCTTGTAGGGTTTCTGCTGAGAGATCAGCTGTTAACCTTATGGGGATTCCCTTATGTGTTATTTGTTGTTTTTCCCTTGCTGCTTTTAATATGCTTTCTTTGTATTTAATTTTTGACAGTTTGATTAATATGTGTCTTGGCGTATTTCTCCTTGTATTTATCTTGTATGGGACTCTCTGTGCTTCCTGGACTTGATTAACTATTTCCTCTCCCATATTAGGGAAGTTTTCAACTATAATCTCTTCAAATATTTTCTCAGTCCCTTTCTTTTTCTCTTCTTCTTCTGGAATCCCTATAATTCGAATGTTGTTGCATTTAATGTTGTCCCAGAGGTCTCTGAGACTGTCCTCAGTTCTTTTCATTCTTTTTTCTTTATTCTGCTCTGCAGTAGTTATTTCCACTATTTTATCTTCCAGGTCACTTATCCGTTCTTCTGCCTCAGTTATTCTGCTATTGATCCCATCTAGAGTACTTTTAATTTCATTTATTGTGTTGTTCATCGTTGCTTGTTTCATCTTTAGTTCTTCTAGGTCCTTGTTAACTGATTCTTGCATTTTGTCCAATCTATTGTCCATTCTATCTCCAAGATTTCGGATCAACCTTACTATCATTATTCTGAATTCTCTTTCAGGTAGACTGCCTATTTCCTCTTCATTTGTTAGGTCTGGTGGGTTTTTATCTTGCTCCTTCATCTGCTGTGTGTTTTTCTGTCTTCTCATTTTGCTTATCTTACTGTGTTTGGGGTCTCGTTTTTGCAGGCTGCAGGTTTGTAGTTCCTCCTGTTTTTGATGTCTGTCTCCAGTGGCTAAGGTTGGTTCAGTGGGTTGTGTAGGCTTCCTGGTGGAGGGGGCTAGTGCCTGTGTTGTGGTGGATGAGGCTGGATCTTGTCTCTCTAGTAGGCAGGTTCACGTCTGGTGGTGTGTTTGGGGGTGTCTGTGGCCTTATTATGATTTTAGGCAGCCTCTCTGCTAATGGGTGGGGTTGTGTTCCTGTTTTGCTAGTTGTTTGGCATAGGTTTTCCAGCACTGTGGCTTGCTGGTCGTTGAGTGAAGCTGGGTGCTGGTGTTAAGATGGAGGTCTCTGGGAGATTTTCGCCGTTTGATATTATGTGGAGCTGGGAGGTCTCTTGTTGATCAGTGTCCTGAAGTTGGCTGTCCTACCTCAGAGGCAGAGCCCTGCCTCCTGGCTGGAGCACCAAAAGCTTTTCATCCACAGGCTCAGGATAAAAGGGAGAAAAAGTAGAGGGAATTAGTAGAAGTATGAGGAAAGAAAGAAGGAAAGGAGGGTAGGAAGGAAGGAAGAAAGAAAGAAAGAAGCAAAGAAGGAAAGAAGGCAAGAAGGAAAGAAAGGAGGGAGGGAGGGAGGAAGGAAGGAAGGAGGGAAAGAAGGAAAAAAGAAAGAAAGAAGATACAGTAAAAATAAAATAAAGTATAATAAAGTTATTGAATTAAAAACTTCTTATTTAGAAAAAAAAAAAAGGGACGGAAAGAACCTTAGGACAAATGTTGGAAGCAAAGCTATACAGACAAAATCTTACACAGAAGCATACACATACACCCTCACTAAAAGAGGTAAATGGGGAAAAATCCTAAATCTTGCTGTCAGAGACCACCTCCTCAATTTGGGATGATTCGTTGTCTAAAGGAGGGAAGGAAGGACGGAAAGAAAGAAAGAACGAACGAAGGTAAAGTGTAATAAGGTTATTAAAATTAATTATTAAGAAAAAAAATTAAAAAAAAACATGGACGGATAGAACCCTAGGACAAATGGTGGAAGCAAGACTATACAGACAAGATCTCACACAGAAGCATACACATACACATTCACAAAAAGAGGAAAGGGGGAAAAATCATAGATCTTGCTCCTAAAGTCCACTTCCTTAATTTGGGATGATTGGTTGTCTATTCAGGTATTCCACAGATGCAGGGTACATCAAGTTGATTGTGGAGCTTTAATCCGCTGCTTCTGAGGCTGCTGGGAGAGATTTCCCTTTCTCTTCTTTGTTCTCACAGCTCCCAGGGCTAGGCTTTGGATTTGGCCCTGCCACTGCGTGTAGATCGCTGGAGGGCGTCTGTTTTTTGCTCAGACAGGATGGGGTTAAAAGAGCCGCTGATTGGGGGCTCTGGCGCACTCAGGCCGGCGGGGACGAAGGGGCACAGAGTGCGGGGCGGGCCTGCGGTGGCAAAGGCCGGCGTGACTTTGCACCAGCCTGAGGCGCGCTGTGCGCTCTCCCGGGGATGTTGTCCCTGGATCCCGGGAACCCGGCAGTGGCGGGCTGCACAGGCTCCGCGGAGGAGGGGTGTGGAGAGTGACCTGTGCTCGCACACAGGCCCCTCGGTGGCGGCAGCAGCAGCCTTAACGTCTCCCGCCCGCCTCTGGGGTCCGCGCTTTTAGCCGCGGCTTGCGCCCGTCTCTGGATTCCGCGCTTTCAGCCGCGGCTCGCGCCCGTCTCTGGATTCCGCGCTTTCAGCCGCGGCTCGCGCCTGCCTCTGGATTCCGCGCTTTCAGCCGCGGCTCGCGCCCGTCTCTGGATTCCGCGCTTTCAGCCGCGGCTCGCGCCCGTCTCTGGGGTCCGCGCTTTCAGCCGCGGCTCGCGCCCGTCTGTGGGGTTCGCGCTTTTAGCCGCGGCTCGCGCCCGTCTCTGGAGTTCCTTTAAGCAGCGTTCTTAAACCCCTCTCCTCACGCCCCAGAAAACAAAGAGGGAAGGAAAAGTCTCCTGCCTCTTCTGCAGGTGCAGGCTTTTCCCCGGACTCCCTCCCGGCTAGCTGTGGTGCACTAACCCCTTCAGGCTATGTTCAAGCCGCCAACCCCAGTCCTCTCCCTGCGCTCCGGCCTCAGCTCGCAGCCCCGCCCGCCCCGGCGGGTGAGCAGACAAGCCTCTCGGGCTGGTGAGTGCCGGTCGGCACCGATCCTCTGTGCGGGAATCTCCCCGCTTTGCCCTCCGCACCCGTTGCTGTGCACTCCTCCGCAGCTTCGAAGCTCCCCCCTCCGCCTCCCGCAGTCTCCGCCCGCGAAGGGGCTTCCTAGAGTGTGGAAACTTTTCCTCCTTCACAGCTCCCTCCCACTGGTGCAGGTGCCGTCCCTATTCTTTTGTCTCTGTTTTTTCTTTTGCCCTACCCAGGTACGTGGGGAGTTTCTTGCCTTTTGGGAGGTCTGAGGTCTTCTGCCAGCCTTCAGTAGGTGTTCTGTAGGAGTTGTTCCACGTGTAGTTGTATTTCTGGTGTATCTGTGGGGAGGAAGGTGATCTCCGCGTCTTACTCTTCCGCCATCTTCCGCCTTCCGCATTGGGATTCTTAACCACTGGTCTGCCAGGGAAGTCCCTTTGAAGTTTTCTTATTGCTGCCTGCAGTGTTTTCCTTTCCCCTGAGGTTTTGTTTTGTTTTGTTTTGTTTGTTTGTTTTAGTGCATTTGGTCTCTCGCTGTCACGTGTGAGGCTTTCCTCAAACGTCTGGTGACCTTTTGTCACTGGTCGTATTTAAGACTGAAGGATTAGAAGGCCAAGTGGAAGTGCATGGGTTGGGATTGTTGAATGAGGGGTTTTTCTTTAGAGCAACACATAGCCACAGGTGTCTCTGTTTGCAGGTCTTTTCTCTGGACATCATTTAGTTTCTCTAGAAAAGGCTCCGGTCTCTTGACTGAGGGAGAGCAGTCTGGCTGCTGGTATGAAAGGCTGTGTGGGGTGGGGCTGAAGTTCTCATGTGGCAAAATGCAGACCTTCGCTACAGCACCCTGTCTTCAGGCTGGGCCCCTCACCCATGCCCTTCCTGTGCCTCATACCAGCAGATCTGTTGGTATTGTGCTTGAGGCCTGAGTCTGGAAACTTGGTTTCAGTTTTTCTAGATAATAGGCCAGTAGGAGTAAAGGAGGAACCAACACCTCTGTGTGGATCTGGGAGGTCTACCTTTACCTTTCTGTGAACCTTCCCCCACCCCAGATCCCTCAGTGTCCTGCTCCCTGCCCCATCCTGCCTTCCACAGTACTTGTCGTTCAATTCCTAAGCCCTTCCCAGGTGTTGTGGTCCACATTATTTCACTGTGGGCCACTCACTGAGGTTGGAATTTACTCTACTCAGCCAAGTCATTTATTCCTTTCTGCTGCCTTCCCTCCCCATAGAGCATGTGGGGTTTTTCATTGAAGGCATTAGTGTAGCACGATGGCATTAGACATGCAAGAGATGCATGGGGAGAAGGCCTGTGAGGAAGAACAGAGGGAGTGAGTCAGTGGAGGTGGGGAAGCTGACAGGGGTCAGCCCAGTCTGACCCCTTGGAGTAGAGAGGGCACGAAGGAGGGTTGGGAGCTGCCCGTCCGAGGAATCTGGTGTCTCATAAGAATGGACCTCCTTCCCCATGCAGTCATTAGCCAAGAGCCACTGTGGGGTGTGTGGCCTTGTCATAAGCAAAGGGGAGGGTCAGGGTACCTCAGTGGGGTGTCTGTCAGTTGCAGTCCCACAGCAGAGAGCCAGGTACGCATTTTCATGGCTACCACCATCCACCCTTGCCCCCCTCAGCTCTGCTTCTCCACACAGGTCAGGACCAGCCCCCTCAGGCTCCCTGTGGGCCTCCCTTCCTGAGGGGAAGGGACCAACTATAGCCCCTTTCACTACAGTTGACCTTGGAGCCACAACAGGTACTCATTCTCTCCATTCTCCATTATTCATACCCTCAGCCATCACCTTGGCAGGTCTCTGTGCCTTACCTGAGTGTGACCCAGACCTTCATTCCTGAGGGGTCTAAGTCTGGTGGCTCACAATGGGCCACAGGGTCCATGGACCCACCCAACAGTCATCTCCCCAGTCCTCAAGTGTGTGATTGGAACTGATACAGTTGGCAGTTGGTACTCTTAGCAGAGTGACCCCTACATTGGTTCTCTGGTCTGTGAGGTAAGAGTTATGATGGGGAAGGCCAAGTGGAAACCTGAAACTGCCCCCCTCAAGATAGTACATCAAAAACATTATTGAACTCTGGGAGGTGGGGGAGAATGGAGGAGATTAATGCTGCCATTAAAACCCAAAGAATGCGAGGATGGTGGTCCCTCATAGCTCAGTTTAATTCACTAGTCCAGCCCTTGAAGGAACTAGATGGACGCTAGAGAATGTAGACCATCGAGCCTTAGCTGATCAGTAGTCCTGATTGCAGCTGCTTGTGCTGGACACGGTGTCGTTGCTAGAGCAGATTAATAAGGCCTCAGGTGTGGCATGTAGCCTTTGACTGGGCAGATGCATTCTTCCATACTGATTAGAAAAGACGATCAGAAACCATTCACACTCATGTGAGGTGAACAGCAATATTCTTTCACAGTTTTGCCCTAGGCCTGTGTCATAATATAGCTGGAAGAGATCTGGACCAGTCTCCATTTATTACCTGGCCTCCACAACTCACCCCCCACCACCAGCTAGAGGAGGCATGATGTTGCTTTGGGTCTTTGACTTTCAGTATCCACTTAGAACTTGTGTCTAACACTTCTCCAAATGACTGCTGTTCCCAGGTACAGTCACCTGAGTAAGGGGTCATAGGTATCTGTGGGGAAATCAAGGCAGTGGACGCTTGTTACAATGTGCAGGGACACCTCTTCAGTCAGTGGGTTCTATACCGAGAACTGACCAGGAATAGCAACGGCCTCAACCTTCCACTCCTCTGCTCTTGCCCTTTTTTGGTTACAGATATTTTGTGCACCCTTATTGGCTGCCCCAGTGATGCCATCCCCGCACTCTGGGTCAAGCCCCCAAATTTAGGTGTCATTTTTATTTTAATGTGTGTTTCTTGTTTGGAGTGGTTTTCAAGATTTGAAGGGGCAGAACTGTCTTTACTCTGCCATCTTCAAACTACAAGTCCAGTTCGTTTGTGGAAAGCTTCTTCTGGTTGTGTGTGGAGACTGGTGGGAGAGCGGCTGTGCATGTGGGGAGCCCTCAGGCACCCTGAGACCTCTTTAAGCACCTTCCCATCCGCAAGCGTTGGGAGGCGGGGCTGCCTCTCCCAGTCCTGACAGGACAAGAAGCCACACCTTTGACAGCTTGGTTTGCATTTTATTATCACAGTTTTCCAGCAGATGGCAGTAAAGTGCATTGTTCCAACAAAATCAGTGCAAGAGGACAATTTTCTGACAGGTGGAGGTGGCTGGAATGGGCATGTCTACTAATCACACAGCAGTTCATCAGACTGGCCGGTGGCACTACTCTAATCATCCTTGTTCATGTGGCGCTGTGTTAGTTCAGGGCCAGGTTGGATTTCAGGGGCTGCTGGTGGTAAAGTATAGACGTCTCAAATTTTTAAAAACATCAGTCTCCTAAAAAGAAAGCACCTATTGACGTCCCCACCAACAGTGTAAGGAAGGGTCTGTTTCTGCTTCTTCCTCCAGCACTGGATATTGCCATTCTTTTCCTCATTGCCAGAAGAGAGGCTAAAAATTGTTCCTTGTCATTTGGGTTTTTAATTTTCATGAAGTTGAGCATTATTTTATGTGTTAGTAATTTGTATTATGAAATGCCTGTTCTTGCCATACTCTTTGGTTTTAAAAAAGGAATCTAGAAACAGATTGGTTTGTTTTACGTTAGCTGTATTACTGCTTTCTCACAGGAAGGGGTCACTGGTTTGAGCGTGGGGCTGATTCTTCGCTTGCTTTCCTTTGTGCAGAATAGCAGCTGTGGGTGAGTTGGCAGTGCTCCCCACAGCACATCTCCACATCGAGACATGCACAGCGGAAGTGCTCTGGGGCCAGCCAGGGACCAGTGCATCTGCATGGGCTTGGTGGGAATTTTAATTATGTTTTTAAGCGATATATATTTATAAGTTATATTTTACTGAATTCCGGATGTTTAGAAAGAGAGTGCTTAGCAGTAATGAAACATAATTTTAGCTGATGTAATTTTTAAGTGTTTTTCTGCTTATCCCAATAACACCTGGCAGCCATCACTCAAGACACACCTATGCCCGTTGGTGACACATCGATTGGAAAGTTTCAGCCAGGTGCTGGGCCTGAAACGTCACTAAAAGTGACGGTCTTACTGTGTGGTGTGACTTGGCAGTTTGACGTTGTAGCTACACATTGGAAAGCACTTGTGAAAAGAATAGATGTGGATTGTTTAGAAGTCATAGTTTCTAGGGTGAGTTTGCAGGCTGGAGTCCAAGGCAAGAGTCAAATTCCTGTGGCCTGAGGAGGGGTCTGGGATGTGGGGGATGACCGTGGAGAAAGTCCCTAGAGTTATGACGGAAAAAACTGCAGAAGTGATAGGTTGTGTTGAGAGTGTGGTGGAGTATGATGTGTACATTCACTCAGCAAACATTTTCTGAGAGTTTGCTGTGCCAAACTCCGGGCTAAGAGCTGAAAGCACAGAGAGACCCTTGAGGCCTCCTCTTACAGAGCCCATGCTGGGAGGGGCAGAGGAGGGACTTTGAGGGTAGTATGTGTGGTGGGGAGTGGTAGGTCCCAGGGAAGGGTGGGAAGTTGGGGTTGGTAATCATGGGATTCTTCTTCCAAGGAAAGAAGAAGCCTTTGGAAGATTCCAGGGTCAGAGAATTCTAGCCATGTGCTGTCCAGTATTATAGCCACTAGCCACCTGAGGCTATTAAGTACTCAGAATGTGGCTATAATTATAAATAAACACTGGATTTCAAAGACAGTACCAAACAAAAAGAATGTAAAATATCTCATTAATAATTTTTATATGTTGGTTACATTTTAAAATGAATATTCTGGAAATATACTGTATTGGAGTAAAGGAAAATATTATTAAAATTAATTTTACCTTTTCTAGTCACTTTTTTTAAGGTGGCTGTTAGAAAATGTAAATTACACATGTGGGTTGAGTTATATTTGTATTGGACAGCAGGGAAGAGCCAGAGTGTTGGGAACTGAAGGATGACCAGACGTGGAGTGAGGGAGGAGAGGGCGTTGTGGAAGTTCTCAGAAGGTTTTAAGCAAAGGAGTGTCATGAAGGTTTCCACACAGGGGTAAGGGCAACCATATGGCCTCTCTAGGCTGATTTGTATTAGTTTCAATATGAGAGTAGGATTTTCCAAAATGGTTCCAAAATCCCAGGGTTCAATTCTAACTTTCCTCCTTCTCCCAGCACTCTCACATACCTCACAAATCCTTACCAATGTGAGATTGTTTACTTAGCATGCTTTGGTTCCTTTTATTAATTTAAATCATTTCTGCCCTAGGATTTGAAACCTAGCAACATTGTAGTAAAGTCAGACTGTACCCTTAAGATCCTTGACTTTGGCCTGGCTCGCACAGCATGCACCAACTTTATGATGACCCCCTACGTGGTAACGCGGTATTATCGGGCACCTGAAGTCATCCTGGGCATGGGCTACAAAGAGAACGGTGAGTACAGACAGAACTGGAAGAGACCGAGATGTGTAAAAATAGTGCTGTTCGTCATCACTAGTTTTTTTCTCTTTCCTGTGAACTGTATGAAGTATAATGTGGAGGCTGTGTTATACATAGGTTATCATAGTTCACAGATGAGAAATAATTAATTTTATATTTCCATTGGCTAAAATTATCCACTTTAAAAATTCACTTTTAAAGTTAATATTTTTGAATGTTTATCAAAGTATAACATACTTACAGAAACGTATGCAAATCCCGAGTGTGCAGCTCAATGGGAGCACACCCACATAACGAGCAGCACCCAAGGCCTCCCCAGCCCCGCTCTGGGTCTCAATCCCCAAAGGAAGCCATTATCCTGATTTCCAGCAGCAGAGATTGATTTTGCTTATTTTTGAACTTGATATAAATGGAATAATACAACATGTGCTTTTTGTGTGTAAAATTGGTATTTTTTTCACAGCAAAACTTATTCAAGCAATATCAGAGCTCTTTGAAGCTTAACTTTTGAAAAATTTGTCAAAAAGAACTAAATCACATTCACGTGTTAAAAAAAAGAATCTGAAAGTTTGCCTAAGTCATCTGAAATGAGTTGTGCTTCAAGTTTATTCAGATGTTTTATAACCTGTGCTCCCATTCTGAGAGACACAGCTCTGTGGGCTTCCAGTCCTCTGTGGACATGAGAGAAAATTAGGTCCCCTGTTAGTTCTCTCACCCCACCCCCAGCAGCAGGGGCAATAAATAGCCCTCTGCCTGGTCACCTGAGGCCTGTAATTCAGCTGGGCCCCCACAGAAGATGGTGAACAGCCAGAAGCTGGGGCACCTCTGGCCCTCACCTGGAGCCCAGACAAGCCTGTCCCTGTGAGGCCCTGCTGACTTGACAGTTTAAAAAGGATCATTCTGGAGGTGTGGTGTTCATATTTTACAAAAGTCCTGCTGACAATCTGGGTTTGTCTTTGTTTGGGAGGGGGTTTGAGAAAGGACATGTGTTGGAGGGTCTCTGGCTGGTTTTAATCACCTGGTATTTGGTAGTGGACATCTGGTCTGTCGGGTGCATCATGGCAGAAATGGTCCTCCATAAAGTCCTGTTCCCAGGAAGAGACTGTATCCTTCACAGGGAGAGACCCAGCACTAACCACGAAGGCTGGGGGCACGGGTGGGCATGTGCCTGGAAACAGCTTTGTGGGGACAGGCACTTCTTTTTTTGGGACTTTGTTTGTTTCTGAAGCTGTAAAGTATTGCACTCTTTGGCACTAAAAGCCCAGATTGCTGCAAACCGAAGGCCAAAATAGAGGTCAGCAATATTTCATACTGTGTAAAAAAGTTCACCCGTTACTAGCAATTTATTTTCCTTGTTTGTGTGTTTAGTACACTGTTAGAATCCTTTTCCTCACCTTTGTTTTGTTCATGGCACTTCATAATTTTGTCATTTCACTTTATTTTCAGTTGATATCTGGTCAGTGGGTTGCATCATGGGAGAGCTGGTGAAAGGTTGTGTGATATTCCAAGGCACTGATCGTATCCTTCCCGGGGGACCTTCCCGGCCATGTTTTCCATAAATACCAAGGGCAGCAGGAGGTCAAAAGGAAAATGTCATAATTCTAGACTGTATTCTAAGGGGGTCTTGATTATGTTTGTTAAATTAGTGTCACACACCAAATGGTTCAATTTTATGTTTCTTTTTTGCTTGACTACCTGTAACAATTTTATTGAGGCATAGAATTAAGTTAAACCAATTTATATTAGTTCTTAATTTTATTAAAAATAGCTTATAAGAAATGTATTTACTCTTTGACAAATGTATTCTGATATTTAAATGAAAATTCTGTTTAGTTAATTCAGTTAATTTAGCTATCTAGAAAGTTGTTGTCTAAATTTAATAGGCCAATAATTTGTAATTTGTTTAATTTGTTTAATATACTATTTCATTAGTTACCAAGATGAATTAAAATATTTTCCTCCAAAGTAAGAACTGAAGCACACTACATAAAGACCTAAATGAAAAAGATTAAAGTAAAAAGTTTGTGAGAAACAATATTTGCTACATTTTTTTGTTTTGTTACTCTTCTGACATTTTGTAGAAAATTTTAGAAGATCCACTTAGGTTATTTTGTGACACACTGGGGAAGTTTAACAGACATTTAAATAAATATAAAATGCAAAAGGTTAACTTATACTGTGGTCAGCAAATCATATTAATGATATATAGCATAAAGGAGAATAGATATATGATAGTTTCAATAGCTTTCTTTTCTCATATTCCTCATATTCTTCCATCTTCAATATTTTTTGCTCTAACATGGTTTTTCACGTATACCCTTTTTCATTTGTGTTCTAACCACCTAAAATTTTCATTAGTCTTTTGATTTTGTTTTTTGTTATGAAAGTGGTCTCTGCTGGCAGATTGATGGTTATCTTTAAAAGAAATTAAGTTATATAGTCATGTTTTATATGTATTTTATTAAAGTAATTTTAGTTTTTTATAGTTTTATGAGGTTGGTTTATTTGTAATATAAATCCTTCACAACACAGACCTGGAATGAAAAGATTTTATTCCTATCATTTTATTTACCTTCCTTGACATTTTTCACATCACAGATTTTATGTGAAGTTAAATACAGCATTTTATTTTGTTCTAATAAATTTTCTAGCAATTTTCCATAGCCTTACCTTAGATTCAGTTGTTTCAATATGTAAAAAAGGAGATCTTTAATTTGCAAATAAATTCATTTAAAAAGGGAAAAGTTGATGTATTCTAAAGATTGGTTGATTGATTGATTGATCGATTGATAGCCATGCCACAAGTCTTGTGGGATCTTAGTTCCCCCACCAGGGATTGAACCTGGACCCACAGCAGTGAAAGCGCAGAGTCCTAACCACCAGACTGCCAGGGAATGCCCTAAAGATACATAATTAGAAGTATCTACTTAACATTCAGTTTGTCTCAATTTTTAATTCATTTTGTGACTTTCCTTTCTTTAATTAATTAAAGGTTTTCTTCAGAAAGTACAGAAATGAAAAGTGTAGGAACTCTTTGGTACACTATTAAGTAATTTAAAATTCTTTATTTACATATTAACATCTTGCAATGTCAGTAATAATAATTTTATGTATAACGTCACCTACTGTCATTCTCAGAACATACACAGAGATTACATCATTTTCCAAAAGACAATTTTGCTAACTTTTTCCAACATTAGATAGAAAAAGATTCCAGAAACCAGATTGCAGTTCTCAGAGATTTGTTTTAGATTCGTAACCTGAGGTAGAAAAGGAACTCCTGTCCCAACATGGCCTAAGAGAAAGAGAAAGCTTTAGGCAGGCACCTCCCAGAGAGCAAGGGACCCTGGAGTCCAGGAAGCAGGTTACTGAGGGAGGCTCACTGACACTGTCAAAAAGGTGAGGACTGAGAATTGAGGGATGGTCACCTGCAACTTTGATGGGCGCAGTTTTCATGAAGTGATGGGGGAAAAGCCTGATGAGAGGATGTTTAAGAGAGAATATGAGAGACTGGGAGTTAGAGATACAAGTATAGACAACTCTGTTTTGCTGCAAATGGGAATGGTAGCTAAGCTACGATGTTCAGCCAAAGGAGAGTGGCTGTTGCTTTAAGAAGGGAGAAAAAAAATTGTTTGATTGGTGATGGAATCCTCCAGTGGATGGTGTACCAGCAAGAAGAAAGACATTACAGGAAGCGAGAGGGCCTCCTCCTTTGTTCTTTAAAGAACATGTGTCTGTTCCCTAGGTTCTTTCACAGTGATGTCATTTTATTTTTCTAAGACATACCTCAATTAGTCACTTTTTAAAGATGCTGTTTATTTGATTCCTCTGGCTTGCGTTCTCTTGTATAATTTTTATGGTTTTATCAATAGAATCCCTTTCCACATTCATCTTGCCAGTTATCTCAAGCCCCAAGTGAAAGAGGCAAAGCTGGTATTGTCTGCATTTTACAAATAGGAAGGTGAGACCCAAGGGAGATTGACTGCCTGACACCTAGTGAGTGTCTAATACACAATGGAGTCTGAAACCCAGGTCATATACTTTGAAAGGAAATGAAACACACTCCTTTGTATTGCAGTGATGGTCCGGGTCAGTGCCAAGTAAAACAGAATGACCTCTCAAAGCTGTCACTGCTCAATGTAAGCACAGCTACAGTGGGAAAGGACATGGTGAGAGCTCAGAAAGTCCAGAGCCTTGGCTCCTGCCCACCCCCTCATGCACCCCATCCCTCCAGGCCTGCCTCGCAGGGGTGGCTCCCAGCTGTAAATTGAGCAATCAGATAGGTCTCTCTACTTTAGGGAGCTTTAGATCTAACATAGTTTTATTATGAGAACTGATTTCAATTTGCCTATATAATTACTACCTAATTTCATGTTTAAGCCTTTCAGTCATAGGTATTCTTCAGTTACAAGATAACTTTATTTTGATCTAGAATGGGAAGGCATATAGACTTCATCGTGTTGATTTAATAAACTGTGATCAGAGTTTATAAAGATGCAGAGTTTTTTTTAAATAGTCTTAACTTGGAGCCCAAACCTTTTTCGAATATTATTTCAGAATGCTTCTGCTGACCCAGTGAGGTGGCCTGGTTAATTACTTGTTGATAAGTATAAATATAATTTAAGTTTTTCTTTGAATGATGCTACTTTATGTAATATGAATATAAGGCATTTCAGTTGTATTTTCCTCAAGAGACTCCTTAGATATTGATCAGTGGAATAAAGTTATTGAGCAGCTAGGAACACCATCTGCAGATTTCATGAAGAAACTTCAGCCAACTGTGAGGAATTACGTAGAAAACAGACCAAAGTATCCTGGAATCAAATTTGAAGAACTCTTTCCAGATTGGATATTCCCATCAGAATCTGAACGAGACAAAATTAAAAGTAAGATATCATTTTTTCTTATACTGGGTGAAGCTTTCACTTTATGTTTGCATTCTAAAACCTGTGAACATTGAGAGACAAAATAGTTGAAACCCTCAAAGTCATTTACAGGTAAGATGAAGGCATTTCAGAAAGAAAGCTTAAAGACCTAGAAGTTTTGTCCTCAATAAAGTGACGTAACTGAAGCCTGTGGTCAAAATATTTACATCAGTCTGAAAGACTCTTATGTTAATTACAGCAAATGGAATTCAAACAGTTTTCAGGTATAAAGAATACTTGAATACAGATTCTAGCCCAGTTGAACAGTCAGAAATTTTAAAAGGCTCCTTCTCCCCTTCTCCTGTGCTTATCACTAAGTGTTTTAAGGGAAAGAATAGATTTCTCTCTACATCAAGATAAACTGTGCCTCATTCAGAAAAGCCCCATCTCTTCTTTGCCTATACTAGTGAATTTTAATTGCTAAAACCTAGGTGAGCCTTATATTTAACCAAGTTATCGAAGTTGTTGGATTTTTTTCTAACTACTAATCTCTAGATTTTAAAAAAAGTGTATGTTGCCAACATTGTATAGAGGTAGGCAAAGCAGAGGTATCTGTGAAGTGTTCTATACTGTGCAAATATGAAATCATTGTGTGGCTTAGTCTGTTCTAATTTCACTTCGATGTGGCATCAAGAAAAAACACTTGCCTCTGCTTCATGCCTGCATTCTTGGCAGTGACACCCTTAGCTTAGCTCCTGCACCCTCCCTGGATGTGGCTTCTCAGCCTTGTGCCCTGTCCTTCTCCCTTCCAAATTCAGAAGCTGAAAGCACATTTGAAAGCCTGGTTTGTAGTGGAAGTGGCTGCTTGACTTACTGTTAAAGAAAAAGACTCTAATAATCTTGAAGCTATCAACAATTTCTCAAAGTTAATATATTTTTGTTCTGTCTCTGCTATCACATTTAGTTCTTTATTGTGTGATTTTCAGGTTAACGGTATTACTTTATTAATCTAATATTTGTTTTTACCCTAGCAAGTCAAGCCAGAGACTTACTATCAAAAATGTTAGTGATAGATCCCGACAAGCGAATCTCTGTAGATGAAGCTTTGCGTCACCCTTATATCACTGTTTGGTATGACCCTGCTGAAGCAGAAGCGGTAAGCATCTATTTTGAAAAGACTTATGTGTAAAGGCAGGGCATACATTTCCTTGGACCTTCTGTCTGTTAGTCTGGAATGGGTACATAAAGTCCTAGATTTAAAAGGACTCCTGATTACAACGAGGCCATGTAACATGGCTCACAACCCCTTTTGGGACTCTTGTTAGTGGGGCTCTACTCAGAGTACCTCAGGAGTGAACATGTTTATGCTGTGGTGATATAATTATCTTCATTTATGCAGATGCTGATGTGTGATCATAATATCACCTTTTTTAGGCATCCATTTGTGTACCTGGCACTGTGCCTTGGGCTTTGCTTTACATCATCTTGTTTAGGCACCCAGTCAGGCTAAGAAACTTCCTGAAAATCACAAGTTTGTTCATCCTTCCCCAGAGGTACCTGCTAGGGGGGTTCCACTTCTGAGTTTGGTGCTCATGTGCATTTTTCTGTAGCAGCATTGGTATGGATGGTCTTTAGTTGGAAGTGAAATAACCACATAGTGGCATGCTCATTATTATGTCTTGGCCTATGCATTTAACCACCATTTTAAACATTGTTTTATATGAAAAGAATTTGATTTATAAACACATGATTTTAAGCAAATTTTTGAAGCAGTCCATTTATGAATTGGGGGTTGAGTTTGGGAGTTCTAACAGGAAGAAATATAAACCTGAAATGTGTTTTGCAGCTTCTGTATTTCATAGCACAGTACCTTGTCCAGGGTGGATCTCTAAGAAGCAGCCTGTGATTACTAATTTTATAATTACATTTGGGCAGATGTCTTTAGAGTGTGATTATTAAGAGGACTATAATGCTCTATTTTTTTGGTTAACTTTTCCTCAATTATTTTGATTCTGAAACTGATGGAAATCATACTTATAAAGAAATCTTTAATAAGCCAAGTATTTAATGAAACTACATCCATATTATAAATATTTTAGAAGTCTTACAAAGTGATTCTTTTTCTTCATGCCTCATTATTTTTTTAACTATTGACTTTAGCTGTAATTTAACTTTTAGCCACCACCTCAAATTTATGATGCCCAGTTGGAAGAAAGAGAACATGCAATTGAAGAATGGAAAGGTAAAGACGGAACTTATTTTGATTGTTACTTATGACATTTCTTGCAATGGGGCAAGATTTTTAAAAAAGTGTATGTTGCCAACATTGTATACAGGTAGGCAAAGCAGAGGTATCTGTGAAGTGTTCTATACTGTGCAAATATGAAATCATTGTGTGGCTTAGTCTGTTCTAATTTCACTTCGATGTGGCATCAAGAAAAAACACTTGCCTCTGCTTCATGCCTGCACTTTTTGACAATAGCCTTTCTAAGAGAGGGTTGAGAAACCCTGAAGCCCATTTATCCTCTCTCTTCCTATTTCCCAGTAGAAAAAGAACTTGAAGATAACAGAATTAGAGAGGAACGTGTATGAATTGCATATTATTTGCTTCAAAAGAGAAAAATAAAGGCTTTTTCACACAATCTTACATTATCAAATCTTGGTTTGTAAACTAAACTCAGTGATTGTATCACACTTACCTTGACAACATGTTGCAAATTGTTGAGTAACCCCAATTCACAGGTCTCTGTAAAGCAGACGTGGGAGACCCCACTGGGGTCATGTGAACTTCTGCTGTATTTGTAAGCCATGTAGTTATATATGTGTTTTAAAATAAGAGTTTGGGGAAAATTGCAGATCAAAAATATGCAGATAGTTATTATTACCACTCTAAGATTAACCAAACAACCCACAGCAAACTAAACCAGTAAAAAAGAGGCTGAACTAAAAATTTTTCATTAAAAAGAAGAATCAGTAGTAATTGAGAACTATGGTCAGCGCAAGTCAAACATGGTGATGTGTCCTTCCCAAGAGCCCCTCCCCGGGATATAGGGATACCAACAACCTGCATGTGCACACACCCATAGGCCTCACTAACTGCTTGCAATATGCTAATTTTATTTCATGAATAGCAAAATTTTAGGAAGCTGCTTAGTTAATAGGTAATTAGTTTTTCTTACAAATGAAAATTGAGGAAAACTGAGATTGAAGCCAAGAAAAAACTTAGGTAATTAGATTAATTTCTGACCAATCTGGAGGGGTTATATTTGGAGAACCACAGTAAAGATGGAGGAAAACATGTGCAAAAAGATGTGAGAGTATCCAGTACTTAAACTGTTCTGTTAGAGCCACTTTGCTAGTACTTTCCCTCCCTCTCTCCCCACCTCTCTCCCTCTGTGTGTCTCTCTCATTCTCTCTCCCTCACCCCCACTTTGTAAAACCCCCATCATGGATCCAGAGCTGCCATACATTTTTGGCTGTCTTTTTTTTTTTGGCTGTGTTGGGTCTTGATTGCGTGCGGGCTTTCTCTAGTTGCGGCGAGTGGGGGCTACTCTTTGTTGCAGCGCACAGGCGGTGGCTTCTCTTGTGGAGCACGGGCTCTAGATGTCCAAGCTTCCGTAGTTGTGGCACGCGGGCTCAGTAGTTATGGCTTGCGGGGTCTAGAGCACAGGCTCAGTAGTTGTGGCACATGGGCTTAGCTGCTCTGCAGCATGTGGGATCCCGGACCAGGGATCGAACCCATGTCCCCTGCATTGGCAGGCAGATTGTTAACCATTGCGCCACCAGGGAAGTCCCTGGCTGTCTTAATAGCTGGGTTGAAGAGATATAATGGATCAAATTATATTTTGGTCTAGGTAAACTATATTACTTAATTGTCTATCACAATTAAAAATAGCACATCACAGTGCCCTTGGAGTGGTTCCAATTGATTTGGAAGCAGTATTTTGAGATGCAAAGAAACTGATGAAGCATTTTAACTTGCATTTCTATTTGAAGAGCTAATTTACAAAGAAGTAATGGATTGGGAAGAAAGAAGCAAGAATGGTGTTGTGAAAGATCAACCTTCAGGTTAGTGATTGCTTTAATAGTTTGACTGCATAATATTTTTCTTTCCCTATTCATTTTTTATAAGTGGCAACAGTGTGTTAAGTGCCAGCTTGACCAGCATTGGATTTGAAAACTCCTTATGTGAAATAGTCTTCTCCTTTTCGGTTTGTCCTGGTGGTGGCAGCTAACATTTTACTGTTGTGCCAGGCAGCGAACCAACTATATTATAAACATTCTTGTTTCATCCTTGTAACAGCTGCTGTCAGTTTTGTTAATAGATAAGGAAATTGAATTTAAAGCCTTTTCAATGTGCATGACCCTCGTTGTACTGCCCCTAACCAGTTAAAAACGAAAATTAATGTGAATCTAGATAAAATGGAATTGGGTTTTCTTTTGAGAAAATTGTTCATATAATTCTCTCATCTTTCTACATGTTTTACTTAGTGGTAGAAGTCTGACAATTAGGTAATTGTATGAGTATTAAAGACATAGTATATATGGTGTCCTGTAGGGTTCTACTTAAACAAAACTCTTTAGTTATATTTATTTTCTCACTCCACTCCCACTGGAAAGTGCATGCACACACACACACGTAAGTACATGTTGGACTGCTTCTTATTCTTGAATTTTATATTCAGCATGACAAATGTGTCAAGTGTCTAGAGATTATATAACTTCAATACGAATTTAGGTGCTCGTTGTTAACTCAGCACAAATTTAAGACTTACCTCTGGGAACCTGGATGTTTTGTTTTTGTTCAAACCAGACTAAAATATAGATAGTAGGAAATAGGATAGTTTCATTTGCCTTAACATGTCAGCTTTGGGGATTTAGAAAGCAAAAATAAAATGAACAAGAGTCCACTAATTTTTTTTCCTTTTTTAATTTGCATGTAATCCTTCTTTTAGAAGGTATTTTTATTGCAAAAGAATTTTTCAAAGGTTGATGCTTTTTTCCTTGGACTAAGTGTTTATGATTATAATTGAAATGTCTGATGACACTTGAATCCTACTTGGGCTTAAGCCTTTTGTGATACTGATAGTTTTAGGATAAATTCAGCAATTTTCTTTTAATATCTTTTTAAAACCAGCAGGTATTTTTAAAGAAGTTAATAACATGATTATACATGAGTACATGTATGATGTTTAGCCACTGGGAAGAAAGAGAATATTGCAGGGAAAGACGGAGGAATAATTGGGATTTTGAGCCTAAAGAAAGACTCCAGGAAAAGTTCAAAATATATAGTCAAGTAACTTCTTGCTTATACTAATAGTATAGGAAACTACAAAAGGACAGAGCTGAGAAATGACCTGAAGTCTCGTTGCCTGGATTTGCAGCAATGTCGTGCCTCAGATTTTATTATATTTGGTTTTCTTAGCACAGATGCAGCAGTAAGTAGCAACGCCACTCCTTCTCAGTCGTCGTCTATCAATGACATTTCATCCATGTCCACTGAGCAGACGCTGGCCTCAGACACAGACAGCAGTCTGGATGCCTCAACAGGACCCCTTGAAGGTTGTCGATGATAAGTTAGAAATAGCAAGCTTGTCATCAGTGAAGGAACTCTCGCTTCCATGGGCCTGAAATACTTGGGAGTTGATGGAACCAAATAGAAAAACTCCATGTTCTGCATGTAAGAAACACGATGCCTTGCCCCTACTCAGTCGTACTAGGCTTGCCTTGCTTAGATTATAAAATGAAGCAGATTATGTCTAAAGAAAAAAAGTGCAAACCACACTTTTAGAGATTTTGTTCAAGGTCATTTCAGGTGAGCAATTAGAATAGATGAATTTTTTCTTAAGTTGTACAGTAATAGTGACAGTTTCTCATCCTCAGTAACCGTTGGGACTTATATGCATGTGACCACAAATGCTTGCTCAGACTTGCCCTCTAGCACTTTGGAAATCAGTATTTATAAAGCCAAATAATCTTCAAGGTAGTGCTGCTTCTAGAATTGTCTCTTAATCCTCTTAAGTAATTTGGTGTCTGTCCAGAAAAATAGATTTATGTGTATTAATTGGCCACCATCATATTATCATATATTACCTTCTTTTAGGGTATGAGTTATTTTCTTTCGTATTTCAGAAGGAATATAATTAAATCTATAAATTTAAAATGTAACTTTTCTTAAATTTGTCATGTTTGGGGCTGAGAATTACCACTGCTAAGACCAGGACACTTTGTTTTCTCTAAATTGTCTTAGTCTAGGTGACTGTACATTCAGCTTTACTGCATGATAAAATTTTAAGTTTTGTTTTGTGCTGCTTAAAACATATATACCTTTAAAATCCTATCTTCCCTATCTCTTTTTTCTTGGTCTTCTGGACTTATTAATTTAAAATGCTACCTAGAACTTCACCTTCTTTATTAGCCACCTAATACCTATGTCAGTAATATGATGGCAAATAGATTCTTGAACCCATCACCTGCTGTTAGAGTAGAATTTTATGAAGTGATCACTGAAGATGATTGCAGTCACTTACTAAGTGCTTGCTTTGCTTGAGCCTGGACTGGGTCCTTTCTTACCTTCTGTCACTCAAGGTGAGATACGTGATTTCACAAGGCAGAGTTTCCCTCTTCCAACACAGCATTCTTACTTGACTTTCTTCTCTGAAAGAAACCACATAAATCCCCCTTTGGTCTGTTTTAGGAAGCAGACTGATTCAGAATGCCTGTTTATGGTTTGTTTTCCACTTTGTGGAGGCATTTCCTTTTCCTAAGGGAAATCCATGAATGTTCTGGAAAAACTTCTGAGGGATATGGAGGAAATACCCTAAAGGGTAATAATTAACTATTGAACATTTTCTGATTTTTAAACTGCTCACCTGAAATTGATACTTTCAGACTCATATGGAAATCATTCAAAGTTCAGTAAAATACTGGGTATTGAAGTGTCATTGCAGAAATGGAGTTACGATGGTCACATACGGCTACCTGTGCTCATAATGCTTTTCCCTTGAGCTTATTCTGTTACAAATTCATATCTTGTGTTTAATTATTTTGGAAGCTATTGAATCAACATTGTTCACATTCTTTAGAATGTGTTCTGAGGAGGAACTTTGATAAGAAAGTTTATTATAAATATTATCTAAAATATATGATTATCTCTACACCAGTTGTATCTTATTGGTCTTATCACTGGAAACTGGAACCCTTGATGAACAAAATTAATATTGAAGTAATAAATAGTTTTATATTGTGAGGTTTAGACACATTCAACTATAAGATGGAAATACTAACTTGAATTGAGGCAGAAACACCTATTACATGGCTTAGGATTATTTTGGTTTTGGAGGCCTGATGGTATTGTGAAGCAAGTTATCACTATACATATATAAACATCTTAAAATGGCCTCCTCTCTAATACACATTCTTTAAAAAGGCTTTACTAAATCTATCTTTAAAGAGAAAAACAAAGGTGAGAGTTTTAAAAATACATTATCTGTCCTAGGCTTATGTATATGCAGCACAGGGATGCTGAGGGCGCATCAAGGTTTCGCTGGGTGATTGTACATTCAGCCAGGCGTCATTTGTAAGTGGAGCTAGGTGCCGCACAGATTGGCTTTCTGCTCACTCATTCCTCTGTGTGTTCACGGATGGAGTCCGTGATGGTGTGGACGGGTTTCCTGCCAAGACCACCTTCCATCAGAGATCAGTGAGTGCACCTAGGACAGGCCACAGGGCTGCAGACAGCCGAGCTCCATAGAAATACCTCACCCCACTTCAGGGTCCTCCCTCCTGAGCCGAGATGTGCCAGGGCCCTGGTGCAGTGCAGATGGTTTCAAACTGCTCTCCATAGATAAATGCTGATGTTGGATAAAGAACTGAAAAATTATGCTCAATTTTTCATCTTTTCTATTTTATTTTTGTAATTTATATTGTACACAACCCTGAAGTAACTATTTTGGACACATATTTTTATAAACCAGGTAATTTATTATTAGCCTGGAATTTGGACTAGGTTCGTTTTGTTTGTTGACTTAGTTTTTTGTTAAAAAGGAAGTGACTGCCTCCCCTATGTCAGGTCTTGATTTCAAGTACAGGTTCCAGAGAGCAGACAGAGTCTGTCAGAGTAGGAGAGCATTCTCAAAACACATCCTGCTCAGTGTTGATCAGCTGTGGAAACAGGAGATGGAAACAGGGCTCTGTGTTTATCTCTGCACCCTGAAACTCAGAGCCGCAGTGCTGAAAGGAGAAAACCCTTGGCAGGGCCCCTTACTGACACCCAGAGTCCATAGTTGAAACACTGAATGGGATACTGGTTTAATCCAGATTTGATGCTGTGTAAGTCATGGTAATGATGTATGATGAATTTGTCTGGTTGATTTCTAATGTAACTCCTCTGGTGTTTCACACTGGTAGTAAACACAGGTGTGACCTTTCAGATTGCATATCTCAAAAGTAACATTGCCTAATGTTTTATAATAAAATATATTATGTGTGTTTTGATTGGTGAAAATAATACAAATACATTTTAAAAGAGAAGTGTATAGCATGTCCAATTTTTGTGGTGTGTTTTTAAGTGACAGTTGACTGTGTATTTCTACATCACCATCTCTGATTACAGATTTAACATGAACACAGGTAGATATTGGAGTGTCATCATTTCAATCAATATTAGCAAATGTTTTTAAATTGAAAAGCAAAACATTTCTGTTAGATCTCTTACTGAAAATATTCTGCAGATTCCTGAATCTGAGTTTTCAAAAACATGCAGTGCAAAATCGAGTATTCGGAGTAATTGTTTTCTCACAAGCTGTGGCCAGAAGAATCCACCAATCCGTCAGTCTTTCCTTGTATTACTTCAAATCGTTAATGGTGCTTGTGTGCTTGTGGGTTTTGTTTTTTTTTACATCTTTATTGGAGTATAATTGCTTTACAGTGGTGTGTTAGTTTCTGCTTTATAACAAAGTGAATCAGTTATACATATACATATGTTCCCATATCTCTTCCCTCTTGCATCTCCCTCCCTCCCACCCTATCCCATCCCTCTAGGTGGTCACAAAGCACCAAGCTGATCTCCCTGTGCCATGCTTATGCTTCCCACTAGCTATCTATTTTACGTTTGGTAGTGTATATATGTCCATGCCACTCTCTTGCTTTGTCACAGCTTACCCTTACCCCTCCCCATATCCTCAAGTCCATTCTCTAGTAGGTCTGTGTCTTTATTCCCATCTTACCCCTAGGTTCTTCATGACAATTTTTTTTCTTAAATTCCATATATATGTGTTAGCATACGGTATTTGTCTTTCTCCTTCTGACTTACTTCACTCTGTATGACAGACTCTAGGTCCATCCACCTCATTACAAATAGCTCAATTTCGTTTCTTTTTATGGCTGAGTAATATTCCATTGTATATATGTGCCACATCTTCTTTATCCATTCATCCAATGATGGACACTTACGTTGTTTCCATCTCCGGGCTATTGTAAATAGAGCTGCAGTGAACATTTTGGTACATGACTCTTTTTGAATTATGGTTTTCTCGGGGTATATGCCCAGTAGTGGGATTGCTGGGTCATATGGTAGTTCTATTTATAGTTTTTTTTAAGGAACCTTCATACTGTTCTCCATAGTGGCTGTACCAATTCACATTCCCACCAGCAGTGCAAGAGTGTTCCCTTTTCTCCACACCCTCTCCAGCATTGTGCTTGTGGTTTTGTGCATGGATGAGCCTCTTTCATTTTGCTTCTGGTTTTGAGGCACTTTAGGATGTTTACTACTTAAAACCATAGGAATAGAAGGGCCCACAATGGCTCACTCTCTTCACTGCTTTAAGGACTAGAATCATTCCAGATGGATGAGTATCAATCTTAATTTTAAAGGTTTCTAGAAAAGGAAAACATTTCTCTTGAAAATGATCTAGGTTCCATTTCTCTATCTTACCCCCTTCCTACTTTCAGAGTAGATAGTACTAAAATACTTTTAATTTATTGACTTAAATGGTACATGTAGGTGGGTGGGATTTTTTTTTGGTGGGAGAAGGGGTAGTATTTCAGAATAACTTAGGATATACTTTCCTGAAGATTCTGTAGCTACTTGTGTGAATTTAAGTGTAAGCTTACCTTTGACAATAAGGTGGTTATTTGATATTTTTGGTCTTTAATCAGGAAAGGTGGTAATAAAATCCATAATAACAGTGACAGATTGGCCAGTGACATCTCTTTGAAGCCAAATGTGACCATGATTTAAGAGGGATGTGCCTGTCATGGCCATTGGGAACCTTTCATTTGCTGTGTCCTCAGGGCTCAGGGGTCCTTGTGAACAAGGGTGTTTGCTGTGCTATTTCTGTGCTGTGGGGTTTTAGTGTTGGAAGGGAAATCCAGAATCAGTTCTCTAACCCCCTGCACAACAGTGAGGAAGCTGCAGCCCCTGACCCACATCAGGAAGGGAGCAGCAGAATTGCCCTCAGAGTGCTGTCACACTCGTGCAGATCTTACTCTTATAGTCGTGAACACCTTTGAGAGTCTGATGAAAACTGTGATCCTCTCCTTAGAAAAAGGCCATGAGCACAAAATTTTGCCAAACTTTCTGAGGAATCCTGAACCCTGGTGGATACCATGTTAAGAGCCCCTTTCTAGAAGCAGCTTCTAGATGCTTTGTGGTCTTAGAGGGAAGCAGAGCCTGAAGGAGAGTTCTGCTGGCCTTTTCTGCTCTTAGTGGTTCTGACACTTTTACATACAGATCTTGGGTATAAATAGGGACATTTTTACTCTGAGCCCCAGCACAAGTCAGTGTTCTTGTTCTGTGTCAAAAAGAGCATATAGAGTCTCAGTTCAGTGAAATGGATCATTTACAGTATTCCTTCCACATGGAACTTAGGTGCAGGGTAGGAACTATAGGCTTATAATACAGACTTCATAGAAACACAGATGTGATTAAATGAATCTCTTCATTTTAAAGAAGTAGTTCTGTGCTGAGCTTTGAAATAAATTCTTGGCTTTATTTTGTCTACACACTTAGATTTCATAGAGAGTGGGAATGGATGAAGAGGTTCTCTAGTTCATACTGCCATTCAGGGTAGGAATCAACCTGAAGAGGTTATCCAGCCTCTGCTCAGATGGTTTTAGTGAAGAGAATGCTCCTCCCACTGAATTTTTTATAGTTTTGACTGTTAGAAAGTTCTTTCTTTAACTGAACCAAAACCTGGTTCCCACAACTTCCACCCATTGGTCCCACGTCTTTCCTTCTGGTGAAATAGAGTGAGTCTGATCCACCTTTATGAGACAGGCTTTAATACATTAGTTGGAAAAGTGAGCTCCAAGACTTCCCTTCTCTAGCTTAAACTCAAAGTTCTCCCAACCCTCTTTCATATGAAAAAGCCCCCAGAGCATCACCACCTCAGTGCACCCTAAGAACATGGGCCCAGAAGTGAACGTAGTATTTCAGATACAGCCTGAGCACACGCCCTCCAAACAAGGCCCCACTAATGAACACCGTCTCAGGTGGCCTTAGCTTTAACAGCCACATCACACTCACAGCCTGTAATCCAGCAAAATTACTGGATTTTGTGATGTTGCAGTTAATCCTGATTCTGTCATTCTTCATAAGCATTCTGTCTGCCAGCTTGTGACATCCGTCAGTTTTATGAGCATGAACAGGCCTTCTGAAAATTTATCCACAAGGTGACTAATAACCTTGAGCGGCAGGATGGAGCCTTTAGGCAGACCCAGCAGTCACAGTGACAGGAGCCATGTGGCCAGCGCTTTGCCAGCCTCCTCTGTAGGGTTCTCAGCCCAATGGCTTGTCATTCAGCTCATGTGGAGTGTTACCTTGCCATGAGGTCAGGAAGAAGAATCTTAATGGACACCTCAAAGAAATCATGAAGACACTTCAGCAGGTGTCTCTGATGTACTTACTTCAAGAAAAGAAATGAGTTTGGCACCGGGCACTGGTTCTCAGAGTTCATTCTTTTATTTTCTCTTGGGAGGAGAAGGTGGTAGGCTCCATCTTCCCCTTCATGTCTACACCTTTGAGATCTTGTGGCCACTTAGAAATGCGACCAGTTGCTGTCTCAGTGTCCACAAGTGAGTGAGTGGGCAGGGGAGCAGGGTAGAAACAAGTGTTGGCCTTATTTTCTTTCCACGTGAATAAAGAAGTGATGTTTTGAAGTGCACGCAACTGTGATTGCACAAGGGGCCAAGCTGCCCTCCAGTAGCCTGTTGATTACAGAATTGTGTCCATCCAGCACAGTTTATCACCTTGAACATACCTTGCCTTTTTTCAGCTAATAGCAGTCAGGCTACTTTGTTTTTATTTTTGATTTTAATCTGGGCTAGAGTTGCATACAGAATTTCACTAATAGTTAAGTTTGTCCACCTCTCCACATTAAAGTTGATTTCTTGGGTGTTTTTAAGCAGCAAATTATCATACTAAAGATGCTATTTAAAAAAATAACTACTTGACCAGAACACTCAGCTGTACGTGTTTGTTCTCAGATATTCTCAAAGATGGCTCCCTAACGGTACTTGACAAAGGAATAGAATGCAGCAAGTGAAGGCCTGCCTCTTCCTCCCCTCACCCACCCTCCCTGCTCCCACAGGAGCTGACCCCCAGCCCCTTTCAGGAACTTCACTCCTACAATCATCTCTGTCCTGTGTCGTCACTCTCCCCACCTCTGCTCCATCACTTCCTACCTTTATGTCACCTGTGTTAAAAAGAAAAAGCTGCTTAACTTGAGTTGCTCCCCTTCACAACAGAAATGAAGAGCAGTCTATACTCATTCTCTCCACCTCCTCTCATCCCATCTGCTCCCTTTTTTAAATAAAAAAAGATATGTGTGAAAACACAATCAAGAATGAGAAACTAAACACAACATATTCCCCCATCCAGAGATGACCACTTGATACTTTATTGTATATCTGTCAGATAGTTTTCTATGGACACATACATATCTAGATGATTTTTTGTTTTGCTTTTTGCCCAAATGAGGTCACACTGTACATGCATTTTATAACCTACATTTTTCAGTTAATGGTCTCCAGCTGTCCATGTCGGTAAGTTTTCATCTGGTTTAATACCCAGGGCCTTGGGATTTCCCTAGTGTCCCCAAAGTCCTTTTACTAGTGTGTCCTGCCAGGATCTAGTTGAAGCTCTTGCATTCCTGGTATCTGGTTTCTGGTTGTCATGTTCTTAAGAATCTTTTAATCCTCCGTGACACCAGGATTGTCAGGCAGGTTGGCCTGCAGGATGTGTACTCTCTAGCTCTGTGTGGCTGCTTCCACGGGGTTGCATTGACCATGCTGTCCATCTCCAGTATTTCTTGGATCTGGAATGCATATCCAAAGGTTTGATAGATACACCCACATCTTTTGGTTATAATACATTTAAGTGATAGTGTGTTCTTTATATGAACTCACACCAGAAGACATTTCATATCTTTTTGACCCGCTGTCACCGATGCTAAAATTGACCTCTGGTTCGGATGATGCCAGTCCAATCCTCTGTCACACAGTCGTGTTTTTCTCATGACTAGAAAGTCATCCACGTGGGCTTACTTTGGCAGGGGCCCCATCCACCATATATCTCGTGCAGTTAACCCCAGATGATAATCCTTGCCATGAGCAGGAATTTTACAAGGGCTTAGTTCAGCCATCCCACTGACATCATTCGCTGTCACTCTGCTCTCAGGGAGAGCTTCCCAGATCAGCTCTGGCTGAAAGGCAGGCTCCACGTGTTGTTCCTTACCTTCAGCAACCATGCTCAGAGTAAGGTGTGGGTTCAATCCCTACCTCAAATGGTATCACAAGAAGGTTTATATTTCTGACTTTCTCTTTCTTTGAGTATTTCCAGTCATTCTTTTGGAGACTTAAATTGCTGTAACTGTGGCCAGGGAAGTTCCTTAAAGCTGATTCCTTCCAGTCCTTTCTACTGACTTCATTAAGTTTTTAACTTTTTATTTTGAAATAATTTCAGACTGACAGAAAAGTTGCAAAAATAGTCCAAAGGGTTCTTGTATACCTTTCCTCACCCCAGTTCCCCAAAGGTTAACATCTTACCACATGTGCTTGAACCTTCTCTGCATACATACAGCTATACATGCATGCATGCACATTTGCTTATATAGATGCATATGTTCCTGTATACACACATTTATGCTGGCATATAGTCACTAATTTCCCCCCATTGATTGTTTTTACATGCAACCAGATTTTTTTTTTAACAAATTTATTTATTTATGGCTGCATTGGGTCTTTGTTGCTGTGCGTGGCCTTTCCCTAGTTGCGGTGAGTAGAGGCTACTCTTCATTGCAGTGCAGTCTTCTCACTGCGGTGGCTTCTCTTGTTGCAGAGCACGGGCTCTAGGCGCATGGGCTCAGTAGTTGTGGCTCGTGGCTCTAGAGCACATGCTCAGTAGTTGTGGCGCATGGGCTTAGTGGCTTCACAGCATGTGGGATCTTCCCAGACCAGGGCTCAAACCTGTGTGCCCTGCATTGGCAGGCAGATTCTTAACCACTGCGCCACGAGGGAAGTCCCCTAGACTTTTTTAGTGTCTGTAAACTCGTGTATAATGAGGTATATGCATGTACTTTAAAGACAAAGAAGTATACATAGACATATACATAAATACTTTATTAAATGTGGATATGTTAGTAGTGTTTATAATAGGCAGCATTCGTGTGGATAAATGTGTCCACATGACATCAGAGAAACCTACTAAAGAATCTGTGTGTGTGTGTGTGTGTGTGTGTGTGTGTAATGATTGACAGTACCCTGGGGAGAAATAACTTATAAAATGTAGTGGAAATTTGAATGCACTCCTCTCAGAAATTGACAGGTCAAGTAAGTGAAAAATTAGCAGAGATCTAGAAGACTGGAATGCCACAGTTATTAAACTTGGACTCATAGGGAATATTATACCCAATAGGCAAATTCCTTTTGATCACACATAGAATTTAAAGGAAATTGACTATATACCAGGCCACAGAGGACGCCTCAATAAATTCCAAAGTTAAAAATACACAACTTTTTCTGTGATAGTGCAATAAATTTCAAAATAAATTTGAAAAGATCTCACATATCTGGGAACTAAACAATACTCTAAAAGCAATCTAGGTGAAAGAGGAAATCATAAGAAAAATTATGAAATTCCTAAAAGTACATGACCTCAGAAAAACACTGCATGCCAAATTTGACCCAGCTAAGGCTTAAATACATTTATGAAAAACAGGACAGTTTTTTTTTAATGAGTTCAATGTTCAAGTCAGGAGATTGACAAAAGAGCAACAGAGCAAGCCTAAAGACGGAAAAGGAGTAATAATAAAGATAAGGACAGGGACAAGAAACTAGAAAATAAAAATGAGAGAAAAAAATCAGCAAATCTGAAAGATTAATAAGCTAGATAAACTTCTAGAAATATGATCAAGAAATAATATGCAAGTGACAAAGTGGAAAAGGGAAGTTATTATAGACAGAAAATATACAGTATTCTAATAAATGTGATCATCTACAAGAAGTAGACAAATTTCTATAGATATATAAAGCACTGAAATTGTCTCAAGGAATGATGGTACTATGCACATCACACATACGAGCTTATTTAATCTTCTCAACAGTTCCATGAGGTCAGTATCATCTCCATCTTAAAGTCAGGGAAATGGAGGCAGGAAGAAAACATAAGCTCCCACAGCCAGAGAGCATGCAAAAACGGGGTCTGAGGCCAGAGGAGCGGGTGTGCTCTGGGTGGCCTCCAGAAAACTTGAGTGGATCAGTGGCTGTCAGAGAAAGTGAAATGGTAATCAAAGGGTACCCTCCCACCCCCAAATACTCTCCAGAAAAAATTAATCTTACAGATCAATTTTTACTCATTTTCAAGAAACAAACTAACTTATCCAAGATTTTAAAAGCCACCCAACTCAGTTTAGGAGGCTGGATTAATCTTGATTCCAAAATTGAATAAAGACAGATCAAGATTATGCCCTTTTCATAGATGCTAACTGAATCCAAGATTGTATTGTTTATTCACGAATGCAAGGGTGTTTATTGAAACTGTTTCAATAAATAACATATTTTTGTTTTGGTTTTAGACTCTCAGAAAACTAAATAGAAAAGAGCTTCCTTTGGGTAGTGGCAGGACTTATTCTGGGAAGAGCAGGAGGCAGCAAATTTCAAACGCATGAGGGTGAGCTAGCAGAGAAGTGCAGGGTGTGACAGCCGTGAGGGGCCACCTTGGACCCATCAGACCAGGAAAGACTAAGGCAGTGTGGTGGTGGCAGTGAGAGGACTTGGGGCTTGTGTGTGCTGTGGGCCTGTGGAACGAGGCTGAGCCCTGCTGAGCATAGGCAGACAGCCTGGCCGAGGCTCTTCCCAAACCCACTGGTCTAGAAACAGCCCAGCAGCCTAGCTGGAGGCAGAAAGCCCCACTCCCCATGGACACACTGCCGCCTCTGCACAAAATCAAAATGCATCCTTCTACAGGACTATGTCGGGACTCCTCAGCTGGGCCAGGATGCTTCCCAGGGGTCCCCACTTCCAGGACCCCTCCTGTCCCCTCTTCCCCTCATGCAACTCCTTCATTTTCAGCAAACGCCTGCTGAGAGGCTCCCGTGTCCCATTAATAAGACACAAATACTTAATCCAGCTGAGCTGACAACTAAGGACAAGAAGTTGCCTGGGTAAAGGAGGCTCCAATCCTTTTGGCTCCATCTCCAACAGATAGCTCAGCAGTGGCTGTGATGGCCTAGAGGGGCTTCTGGCTTCCACTCTTGTCCAGCCACAGCCCGGCCTTTACCCCACACTGGAGTGAGCCTGCTACAATGCAGCTGTAACCACACGTCACTGCCTCTGTGGCAGCCTCTGTGGGTCCCACTTGACCAGATGGGTGTTAAACCTGGGCTCCACTGCCACATTGCTCACACACACTTTTACATGATCAAGGTTGCCAGCATCACATTTGGGATATTTGGATGTCCTAAAACCACCTTCTGTGCTTTTTCTGCTGATAAATTCTGAACAATTGAAGGTCGGTAAACCATTTTGATGCTGTGATGCAGATTCCTGGGCCCCACACAGATCCTCTGAGTCCAAGGTCTTGGGCATCTGTGTTGTAAATGAGCTCCCAGGGAGGGTCCATAACACATCCACTCTGCCCAGTTGTGGGCCCTTCGGCGGGCAGCAGCTTGATCCTGACCTGCCTGCCTCCCACCCCGCCCCCAGGGCAGTTAATGGGAAGCATGCAGGGTTTGGGCCCCCGCCCTATTGTGCCACCTGCATAAGTTGCCTGCCTTCTCCATGCCTCTCTTGCGGAATGGTGTCCGAGTTTCCCCTTACCACTATTGCAAATTACCACAAATAGTGGCTCAAAACAGTGCAAGTCTATTTTCTTACGGTTCTGTAGATCAGAAGTCTCACATGGGTCTCACTGAGCTTAAAGCAGGTGTCAGAAAGGCTGGTTCCTCCTACAGGTTCTAGGGGAGAATTCGTTTCCTTGCCTTTTCCAGCCTCTAGAGGCCACCCACATTCCTTGGCTCTTGGCCCCTTGCTCCATCTTCAAAACCAGCAGAGTAGCATCTGACCCTGCTTCCATACTCACATCTTTCTCTGACTCTTCTTCTGTCTCCCTCTTCTGCCTTTAAGCACCCATTGATTATATGGGGCTTACCCTGATAATCCAAGATAACGTCCCCATCTCAAAGTCCTAACTAAGTCACACCTGCAAAGTTCCTTTTACCGTGTAAGGTCACACATTCACTGGTTCTGGGGATTAGGACTTGGGCATCTGTGGGGGCCATTATTCTGCCCACCAAAAATGGGAGGGATCATCCTGTACCCTTTGGGTTTTTTTTGTTGTTGTTGTTGTTGTTGTTGTTTTTGCGGTACGCGGGCCTCTCACTGTTGTGGCCTCTCCCGCCGCGGAGCACAGGCTCCGGACGCGCAGGCCCAGCGGCCATGGCCCACGGGCCCAGCCGCTCCGCGGCACGTGGGATCCTCCCGGACCGGGGCACGAACCCGCGTCGCCTGCATCGGCAGGCGGACCCCCAACCACTGCGCCACCAGGGAAGCCCTACCCTTTGGTTTATTTTTGCGGTACGCGGGCCTCTCACTGTTGTGGCCTCTCCCATTGCAGAGCATAGGCTCCGGACACGCAGGCTCAGCGGCCATGGCTCACGGGCCCAGCCGCTCCACGGCGTGTGGGATCTTCCCAGACCGGGGCACGAACCCACATCCCCTGCACCGGCCGGCGGACTCTCAACCACTGTGCCACCAGGGAAGCCCCCACTCTGTACCCTTTTTAATAAGCATTTCTTGAAGTGTGACCCATCTTCTGCCTGCATCAGCATCACCTGGGGCTCTTGTTACAAGCACAGACTGTGGGGCCACCTAGACCCCTAAACCTGAGTCTTGATGGGGGTCTTGGGGCGCTGCCTCTCCTCATGTGCTCCAGGTGATTCCTAAGCACAGTGACATTTGACATCTTGGATAAATGAGATCTCAAGTTGTGGCAGGTGCCAAGGGCACTTAGGACGGAAGGGGAGGTTTATGCCATCAGTCCCCTGACAAGAACCTGGTGGGCCCATCATGTCACATACTTTCCCCTAAGCTTGGGAGCTGAGGACCCTCAGGAGGTGTTTTCCAGGCCTGCAGATTTAGGCTCTGCTGGACACTGCCCCCAGGACCCAATAATGCCTCCTCCGAACCTCAGTCTCTCCTTTGGGCCACTTTGGGCTCCTCATGCCACTGAACCAGTAGGCAGTGAAAGGAGTCAGCAGGGGTGGCCACCCCCAGCTATGCCACCTAGCTGGCAGAAGTGCTGCCTGCAGGCAAGGGGACTCTGGGAGGGGTGGGAAAGGGGGTGACCTGAGGGAATCTGAGTGTCCCACGGGGACCTGTAGCAGGCAAGTTTTGTACTCCGAGACTCAGTCTCACCTGCTTGCATTCAGCACAGGTGGGTGGATGGCACTGTGCGTGTGCTGGGGTGGCCAGCCTCAAGCTCATGCTTTTCTGCCTCAGGAATTTTGCTTGTACACTCAGCCTTCATGCAGGAGCAACCTGGAAGTAGAGGGGACATGGATAAATTCTCTGCCCAGCAGGAGAATGCTGAGACACTTCCTGTACAGTTCCTTAAAGGGTCTAGGCCTTTATCAGCCATGACAGTAACCATCTGAACAATGCACCCTTTATGGGCTGTCCACCCTTCCCTATCTCACCCTCCCTCTTTTCCCCAGCTCCCTGGGATCCTCTCCTACATGAACCACCTGCACCTCATCTCCCGCCCCGCTTCCAGGGACCCCCCCCCCATCTGTAATGCCAGCCTTTGTCCTCAGCCAGCCAAGCCTGGAGCTTTGTGATGGGGACCAGACCTACACTCACCTCCCACACACATGCACCACACATGCCACACACACTCACATATTACAAGCACACGCATACATGCATACACACTCTCTCTCTCCTCCCTGATCCCTGCCCAGACTCAGTGGATGGTCAGGGCCCTGGTCTATACACAGTCATTAAATGTGACTGTCTTAGTCCACTCAGGCTGCTGTACAAAGTACCACAGACCAGAAGGCTTATAAATAACAGAAATTTCTCTCTGACAGTTCTGCAGGCTGGAAGTCTGAGATCAGGGTACCAGCATGGTCAGGTTCTGGTGAGAGCCCGCTTTCAGGTTGCAGATGGCCACCTTCTCACTGTGTTCTCACATGGCAGAGGGAGCAAGGGAGCTCTGTGGGGTCCCTTTTATAAGGGTGATAATCCCATTCATGAGGGCTCTACCTTCATGACCTGTTCACCTCCCAAAGGCCCCACCGCCAAAAACCTTGGGGCTTAGGATTTCAACATATGAACTGTGTTTTAATTGAGGTATAGTTGATTTACAATATTATATTAGTTTCAGGTGTACAACATAGTGATTCCAAATTTTTATAGATTATACTTCATTTAAAGTTATTATAAAGTATTGGTTATATTCCCTGTACTGTACGATATATCCTTGCAGTTCATTTATATGATACATAGTAGATTTTTTTTTTTTTTTTTTTTTGCGGTACGTGGGCCTCTCACTGTTGTGGCCTATCCCGTTGTGGAGCACAGGCTCCGGACGCGCAGGCTCAGCGGCCATGGCTCACGGGCCCAGCCACTCCGCGGCATGTGGGATCTTCCCGAACCAGGGCACGAACCCGTGTCCCCTGCATCGGCAGGCGGACTCTCAACCACTGCGCCACCAGGGAAGCCCCATAGTAGATTTTTTAATTGAAGTATAGTTGATGTACAATATTATATAAGTTGCAGGTGTACAATATAGAGATTCACAATCAACATATGAATTTGAGTGGGACACGTTCAGTCCATAACGGTTACCCCCCACCAGTGGCTGGCCATGTGATGACTTTCCCCTGGAGATTTGCCCTCATAGTAAGTTTGCAGAGTTTTCACCAGAGCCAGCTCGGCTCAAGGAGCTGCTGGGAGGTGATGACTGCAGCACATGCTGTACCCTCAACACAGATCTGACCTCCGGGGCAGCGAGAGAGGATGAGTTTTCACCAGATCCAAGAATGGATGAGTTGTGGGTTTCACTAATAAAATGCACTGCCCAGAGGCCAAAATTGTCCTCACTGTTCTCTGATTATTGGTGCCGGTGCTTGGCAGCCCGCTTGGTGTCAGGCTCGTTCCTGAGTCACCTGCTCCAGCTGGGCCAAGAGTTGGGGCCGACATGTTGCAGAGGCCCTCACAGGCTCTGGCTACTGCCTGAGTGTCTACAGCAGCTGGGACCACAGGATCTCCTTCCTTCACCTATGAGGGCCTACCTCAGACTGCACCCACAGATCCAGCTGCCTCCAGATGTCCCCTAATAGCTCCCTGGCCCCGTAGTCTCAGCAAATCCCCCATCCACCCTGGCCAGACCCCAGCTGCCTCTGATTTCTCATACTTTCTCCTCATCTTCCCATCACCCAGTCCCCCAGCCCCCTGCCCCTGCCCCGGGTCTGTGCTTCTCAGATGTCCCCTGCCTGCCTCCCTCCCTCATGTGTACTTCAGTGCAGCAGCTCCAGCAGTGGCCTCCTCAGTGGACAAGGACCCCAGCCCCGCCATCCCAGTGTTGGGCTGGTGGGACAAATTCAGGTGGTCCCAGAGCCGTATGTGGGTGGGAGGTGCCATCTGGACCATGGGCAACCAAGGCAGTGACTGGGGCTGCTGGGAAAGGTCTCATGGGCGTCACGACCAGTACACCTCCGGCTAGAGGGGCTGCTGACAGATTTGAGGTGGAGCCCGCCCCTGGGCCACACGCAGAGAACAGAGTCCCAGCTCCTTACCCCCAGGAGGCCCCGACCTGACCCTGGCCCCTTCCGCCTGGGCTTCTGTACTCTCCCGCACCCTCTCCTACTCTCCAGGCACAACTGCCTCCTGTCTTTCTCACAAAAGAGGAGTGTAAGCTGGCCACAGGGTCTTTGCTCCTGCTATCCTCTCTGCTAAGAACAATGTTCCCACAGACCTTGTAGGGCTGACTCCTCCTTAGGGTCTCAGCCCAAACCCCATGTGTCAAGAGGGACCTTACCTGAGCCCTTCCATGTAAAGTAGCCCCGGACACACTCAAAGACCTCACCCTGTATTGGTGACTTCATGGCACTTAGGATTCTCTGAAATTATCATTTTTATTATTCTTTTGTTTGTGTGGTTAGTTTTCAGTCTCCTCTCCCTAAACTGTGGGCTCTGAAGTGGCAAGAACCCCATGTCCTGCTCGCTGTGGTATCCTAGTGTCTGGCATGGTGCAGAGCACACATAGGCCCTCAGGAAATATCCACCAGAGGTGTATCCCAGGCGGGGCTGGGGCAGAGTAGACTGAGATGATAGCTCTCGGGATTGCTCACCCTCTGTCCCAACACCGGACACTCCGGGGACTAGTCCCTGGGCATATTCTGGAGTGGGAAGGTAGGCTGGGGCAGCACAGGCCAAAGGGACTTGATGGATGCAGGTAGGCTGGGGAGGGGCCCGGGAAAATGTGGTGCCTGCATGGGGCCAGACCTCTCCCAGGGTCTAGCCACGGCACCTGCAGCCAGTGTCCGCCAAGCTGGGGACAGCTCAGAGCAGAACTCCCTGCTGGCCTTGAGGCTCGGCTGAAGGAGCTGCTGGGAGGTGGTGACTGCAGCACATGCTGTACTCTCAACACATACCTGACCTCCGGAGCAGCGAGACAGGATGCAGGAGACCTCAGGAGACATGGCCTTCTTCCCTGTCCCAGGCATAGCCCTGCCTCACTCAGGCAGTTGGAACATGTGCTGTGGCCACAAGCAAGTTCACAGGTTTCAGTTCCTCCACCACACCAAGCACTGCCCCAACTCCAAGCAGCCCCAACCCTGCACCCAGCATGACAGCAGTGCCTCAGTGGTCCCCAAGCCTTTGCTCACAGAGAGGGGTGGGGTGGGATAGGGAGAGACTGGCCCTCCTCCTCTGAGCTACAGTCTGTGAGGGGGCCCTGAAGTGCTGCTCGGGCCTCAGCGTGTCACGGGTGAGTGGGCCAGCTCTTCTGAGTCCTCTCATGCAGCCCTCTCTCCCTAGAACCCCAGCATGTCTCTGAGGCCTGACCTGAGGGTTTGGGGCATGGGGTGAGAATCAGAGAAGACCCACTGGCCTCAGGACTGGCCTTAGCGCCTAAGCCCTGAGGTGAATCTTTGTGCTGGGAACCTCCCCCAACCTGCCTCTGTTTCTTCTTCCCCTGCACCACAGCCTGGTCATCAGCACTGGTTTCAGGCATGACCCTCACTGGGACCAGCCTCTGGCCCTAGCCTTGTCACAAGGCCCTGCTGCTTCCCTGCCCAGCCCAACCAACCCACCTGCCCTAATACATCTATGAGCCCCAGGCAGATGCCTGCTGTCTCCAGGCCTCAGTTTTGCCAACTGTGCAAGATACTGGCTGGACTCTGTTGTTTTCATTTGTCCAGTCTCCTGGAAACAGCCCTTGGGGCATGCTAGAACAGAGCCCTGCTCCATCATCAGGCTTAGCACAAGGGCTACTTCACCCTCAGCTCCAGGGAAGCAACACCCAGGCCTGTAACCCTCATTCTTCAGGTCTTTGGAAATAGCCAGAACTGGCCTCCTCAGAGCCCGTGTGGCAGCTCTGGGCTCTCTTGGGAATATCAGGCACGTGTGCTCTTTCTGAGGGTGTCAACCCAGGGCTGCTAGGGGCCATTCTGCCATAGAAGCTCTGGGAGATGGGAGAGGTGGATTCCTATTCATAATGTTTAAGCGTCTGCATCTAACTATTCCTGAAAGCAGAATACCTGGACTTTTAATGCTTCATGAGCCAATAAATTATTTTTGCTAAAGCTAGTTGGGTTGGGTGACCTGCCACATCTCCTCAGGCAGGTCCTGACTAAAGCAGAAGACAGCTATCCTGACCTCTACACTGGGGCAAACCAGGACACATTTAATGTCCAGGTGGAGCCAGCTGAGAAAGGTCACTGGATCTTGTTCAGGCGCCCTCCTCCATTCTAAAAGTGAAATAGCACACCGGTTATCCTCTTAGTTATCCTCTTAGTAGCCCAGTGTCTTCACAGTGGTGACCCACCCTCCCAGTGGGCCAGTTCCCGGGACCACCTCCCCTACAGAAGCCGCTTGGGGGTTGATGAGCACTCTTCCCCACCCTTTGATGCCCACCCTGTGCCCACCAGACAGGGGCACAGACAAACCACAGTTCAGTAGCCACCTCAGGAGCAGAGTCCAGAGGGGTGGCCAGAGCCTAGCCTTGAGGAAAAGAGATGAACCAGATTTTAGGGTGTCAGGGGTTTTCCAGGTGAGGGAGTCGGTGGGGGGGCAGTTCAGGTGCAGAGTCCAGCAGGAGCCATGCTGTGGCAGAGGGGGTTGGCATCTGATGCTTGTAGTGGGTCCCCCTCCACGGGGGTGGGAGGCGAGTCACAGCTGAGGGTTCTGAATGCAAGTCTGGACGTGTTGCCTTGACCCTGAGGCCTGCAGCAGAGGAGAGGCCTGGTGAGCAGGGACACCTCGGGTATGGGAGGCCTCAGGAGGGAATGGGAATGGGACCGCCCGGCAGGGGCTCCCGCAGCCCCTCCCCTCGCCCTGCCCGCCCTGCGCTTCCCCTTGCTGCCGCGAGGGGCCGCCGCGCCGCGCTGCTACAGGGCCGGCCGCCAGCGCAAGGCGGGCTGCGCCCAGGAGCCGCGCGGGCGGCAGGCAGCGGGCAGCGGCCCGGGTCCGCAGCGCCGCGGCTGGCAGCGGGCGCGGCGGGCGCTGCCCATGGGTCGGGCTCCGGGGTTGGGCGCACCGGGAGCCGGTGAGTTGGGGCACGGCCGGGCGGGACACGGGCGCTGCGGGCAGGGGCTCTGGGAGGGGCTGCGGCGGCGGCGGGGCGCGAGTGCCTGGTAGGTCGCGACGCGGAGGTGCGGGGCTGCGAGCCTGACGGGACGGCGGGTGTCCGGGCCGCTGCGCGGGGACGCGCAGGGTTGACCTGGGGCACAAGTGGACGCGCGGGTGACAGTGCGCGTGGCCGGCCGGCCGGCCGGCCGTGAAGCCACGGCGCGCGGGAGTGTGCAGCCCTCGCGGCAGTGGTGGTGGAAGATGGGAGGGGCTGCGAGGCGCGCGGGGAGTGTGCCCCGAGGGGCGCGGGTGCGTGGGCAGGGGTGGCGACCGGGAGGGGACCGGCGGAGGGCACACCCCCAGCCGCCGTGGCTAGAGACCCGGCTGTGCCGCGCGCGCCCCTCCACTTGACTCGGCGCGAGCAGCAAGCTTCCTCAGTTGTTCGGGTGTCAGGAAAGAAAAGCCAGCCTGGACCCAAGGCCTCCCCAACACTAGACCTCAGTTTCCCGAGCTGCGAAATAGGAACAGTAAGGCTGACCTGCCGAGTGGTTGCGAAGAAGGGAAAGGGCCTTGTCTGTGGGAGAAGAGGGTGGTGTTGTCTCTGAAGCTGGGATCGGATTGAGGAAAGGATCAATGCTGCCGCCAGAGAGCCTGCAGGGACAGTGGGGTCAGCTCCGGGTTCTGGGTGTGTCCCTCACTCAGTGACGGCAGGCAGGGCCAGGGAACCCGTAGTCCACTCCTCTCTGTGTTCAGGTGGGGAAAGGGAGGCGGGGAGGGGAAGAGGCAAGGGGAGGCTCCCGACCCTGCCCCAGGCTCAGCGTGGGGAGAAATGTTGAAAAGACAGACAAGCCAGCTTGGGGTGGTGGAGAGGCTCACCCCTGCTCCCCCGCCCCTGCCTCCTGGGCCCCTGAGGCAGGTGTTCTGCTGAGCCTTAGGAGTCAGAGAAGTGTCCTGGGAAGATTTTCCTGCAGGGCAGGTGCTGTGTCCCCATCTTAGAGTTGAAGTAACCGAGGCTTAGAGAGGTGACAGGACTTATTCAAGGTCTCAGGACCATGAAGTGGCAAAGCGGGGGTTTCAACGGTGGTAGGACTGGGTCCAAAAGCCATACTCCAGCCACTGAGTCAGGGGAGTGGCTGGGGTTGTTGGCTCACTCGCCTAGAGCATCCGTGGAGCTCCTACTGTATGGTATCTGCTCCTGGCCCCAGTGAGTGCTTACAAGCAGGTGTGGGAGAAGGAAGCTGAACAAGTAATCAAGGGAAAAACCAAGGTCATGGCAGAAGGTAAGTGGTAGGAAGAAAATAAAACCGGGTAATTAGGGTAGGGACTGGGGGAGGGGGGTGGGGAGCCTTATCCTGGTCAGGGACTGTGTCTCTGAGCAGTGACCACTGGCTGTGATGTGAACTCCCACAAAAAGATCTGAGGGTGCAAGGCCCCTGAAGCAGGCACAGGTGGTGGGTGGGAGGAGCTGGAACAGAGCCAGTTATGTGAGCTGTGGAGTTTGAATTTTCCTCTGGGTGCAGTGGGCAGACCCTGGAGGGTTTAAAGTTGTGAGTATTGAAAGGACTTCCCTGAGGTGGGTGGAGAGGACTGCAGGGGGCAGGAGAGGGAGCAGGGGTTTTCAAGGATGAGACAACTGGCTGCTGGATGTGGAGTCTGCCATCCTGGCAAGGCCAGGGGCATGAGAAGGGCAGGGTCTTCGGCAGGTGGTGGAGTTGTTAGCTGCGGTGGACAAGAGAGCCTGGTTTGGTCTCAAGCACTGCCCCACTTCCTGCATCCTTCTGGGCGCCAATCTCAGATCTCCCTGCACCCGGCAGGGGAAGGAGTACCTGCCTGCCCCGAATTTGTAGAGAAGAGATGCTGGCTGTTTGGGCTGGGTGTTCAGGTTGGTCTCTGCATCCTTTGACATGTTCCCATAAGTTTTTGAATATTATTCCAGCTCTCACTTGTACTTTGACTCAGACCTAGAGTCAGCCATTTCTCAAGAAGCCTTGGTGTCTTTCAGTGAGGCTTGGGAGTGGGGTTAGAAACCAGTATCTGGGCATTAGATGTGCTCATTGCTACCTTGGCGTCATTGGCTCTAGGCCTTCTCAGTGGACTGAGCCAAGAGCTCTTTCTTTAAAACTAAAAGTTAATGTTTCCATGTCCTTTCTCCCACAGTAAGAACCTGGTTCCCACAGAATATAAATATATGTAATAATTTGCTTAATCCTAGAATACACCCAGAATAGTTTCAGAATCACTACATCCAAACCACTACCAATCAAAATCTACCAGGTCAAGTTCAGGATTTCTTTGGCTGTTAAAGTCATCACTATGTGAGTATGTTCTCAATTTGATATACCATTAGTTTCATCTGTTTGTGTTTGCACACAGTTTGGTGGGTTTTTTTCCCTTTAGTCTTTATGATATACTTTTATTTTTTGAATATGTAAAACATTTGTTTTACATGGTCCAAAGGTCAAAACTAAAAAAAAGAAAAAGAAAAGAAGAAAAGCTGTACTTAGAAGTCTCAATCCCATCCCTGTTTCTTCCTTCTTGTTCCCATACCATGGGTAATCATTTGAAATCATTTCTGGTTTATTCTTGCTGGGTCTCTTTTGCAAAATAAGCCACTCATGCATTATTACAAAAGTTAGCATGTACATCTTTTTTGTGCCTTGGTTTTTTCAGTTAAAAATATCTTTTTACCAGTTCACAGAGACTTCCCTCATTCTTTTGTAGAGCCACATAGTACTCCATTCTGAGGCTGTTCCCTACTTATTCAACTGTCTTATGGATGGGCATTTGGTTTTTTTCAGGCCTTTGCTATTAAAAATAGTGGAGTAATGGATAACCTTGCCTATAGGTTGCTTGTGTTTGTGGAAGCATATTATTAATTCCAAGAAGGAAGAGTAAATAAATATTTATTTTGTTAACTATTCTCGATTCCCCTCTTCCCAAATTTTGCACTCCTACCAGCAAGGTATCACAGTGTCTATTTCTCCCACACCCTCGTGGATCTAAGAGCCAGTAAATAGTATTTCAGTGCATCTTAATTTACATTCCTATTATTATGAGTGAAATTAGACAGCTTTTCATTTGTTTACGAGTCATCTGAGTACCTTTTTCTGCGAATTGCTTGTCCATATATTTTGTCCATTTCCTTTTGCATTTGGGGAGATTCTTTAACTTGGATTTAAAAATTTGTTCAAAATACATATTAGAGATATTTATTTAGTGCTTTATCTTTGTTATATTGCAACTATTTCTCCCAGGTTTTTTTTAACTTGTTTATGGTGGGTTTTGCCATTAAAAGCTTTCTATTTTTAGATAGTTGATTTAATCATCCTTCATTTATTGCATCTAGATTTTGAATCCTAGTTAGAAAGGCTTTTCTCACACTCAGTTGTAATGGAATTCACCTATGTTTTCCAATACTCGTTTGGTTTTGTACTTAGTTTACAGATCCAATGTAATCTTTTTCCAAATGTCTATCCCTCTATCCCAACACGATTTATTTAAAAGGCCATCTTTTCTCCAAGTGATCTGAAATACACCTGTATCATATACTAAACATCCAAATGCAGTTGGACCTATTTCTGGGCTTTCTAGTCTGTCTCACACCTCTGTCCCATCATATGCTGGTCTCACACGTAGGAATTACAGTGTGTGTGTGTGTGTGTGTGTGTGTGTATGAACAGCAAGGAAGACTATCTACAACTATTGCAACAGAGGAAAGAGATTGAACTCAATACCCATTATTGTGTTTTGATATCTGGTAGGGCTAATCCTCCTTCCACTGCTTTTAATTTCAGGAATTTCCTAGCTATTCCAACATGTTGCTGGTATCTCTTGTTAGGATCGTATTAAATTTATGTATAACTTCAGGATAATTGATGTTTTTATGAAGTTGAGTCATCTTATCCAAAAACAAGGAATGTCTTCCTTTGTGTTCAAGACTATTTAACCTTTTACTTGTTCAAGACCACTTTCAGGAGCATTTAGAAGTTTTCTTCACATTCTTTGTCAGGTTTATTCATGAGTATTTTACCTTGTTTGTTGCTATTATAAAAGGTTTTTTTCCATTATATCTTGTAACTTCTTATTGTCTACGTGTATATTATTTTATATCTATCTACCTCATTAAATTTATTTTGTTGTTAGACTCTGTTAGATAGTTCATATATTCTGTCATGTGAAAATTGAAATAGTTTTACTTCTTTACTGATTTTTATGCATCTAATTGCTTTCTCTTATCTAATTAAATTAGCTAAAAACCTCTAATTCAGTATTAAATATTGGATATAATAGGGACTCTTACCTTGCTCTTGACCTTAGTAAAAAGACCTCTAATACTTATTCCACTAAGAAGGATGCTGACTTTAGGGTACGAATATATATATATGTATATATATATATATATATATGGAGTATCCATTAATTTCTATTTTATTGGGTGGTTTCTTAAAGTAAGGAATGGGTATAGATTTTTGTTGAAGACATCTGTGGAGACAATTATGATATTTCTCCTTAGCATAATTAATAAGATGAATGATATTAATGGATTTCCTAATATCAGGTCTGGGATGAGAGTGAGGCAAACAATAAGACACAAAATTTATTAATATCAATATTAAGCCATCTTTGCATTCATGGAATAGAAACCACTAGGCATGATATATTTTGATATGGTTGGATTAGCTATCTATTGCTCTATGGCTGTGTAATGCATTACCATAAATGTAGTGGCTTAAAATAACACACATATATCATCTCATAGTTTCTGTAGATTTGAAGTCCAGGCGTGGCTTAGCTGGGTTCCTGCTGGTGTTAGCCAGGACTGGGTTTTCATCCAGAGGCTTAACTAGGAATGGATTAGCTTTTCCACTCATATGGTTGTTAGCCAACTTCAGTTCTTTGTGGTTGCAGGACTGACAGCTTAAGTGTTTGCTGGTGGTTGGAGTCTGCTCTCAGCTTCTGGAGGCCACCCACAGTTCCTGGGGACCACCTGTGGTTCTTGCCACATGGGCTTCCCCAGCATGGCCTCTTTATCAGGCCAGCAAAGAGAGCCTCTAGAGTAAATTTGCTAGACAGAGTCCTGTGCAGGGGAATCAGGAGGTGATATCCCATCACTTTTTCTATATTCTGTTGGCTAGAGGAATGTCAAAGGTTCCATCCGCACCCAAGGCATGAATACCAGGAGATATAGGAATCATGGTCACCCTAGAGTCTGTCCACCACAATGGTGTTGGATTCTGTTTGCTAATATTTCTTTTTGCTAAAGTTTCCCCAGTCATCTCTTGGTTTGATAAAGCTTAGCTTCCAATGGGTTTTCCAGGAAGGGCTCATGAGTTCAATAGTCCCTGATTTCTTTCATGTTCAATATGTTTTCTGTAACCCTGATACTTGAATGATAGCTTGGCTGGTTATAGGATCCTGACCTACACTTTCTTTCCTTGAGTTTGTTAAAATGCTGCTCTGGATGGTATTTCTTACATGTTGTTGACAAGAAGTCTGAAATAAACATGCCTTCCTTCCCTTTGTGAGTGACTTGATCATTTTTCTTAGAGCTCCAAAGGATTATTTTTTTCTTTACCTTTAACGTCTAATCATTTTACTAGGAAAAGTCTTGGAGTTGAGCATTTGAGATGTTTTCTCAAGTGTAAGTGGGGGCTTTGACTATGCAGAGTCAAGTCTTCTTTCATTTCCAGAAAGTTTTCTTGGATAATAATTTTAAATGTTAAAATTTTTTTCTTCCAGTAATATGTCTGTATGCTAGATCTTTTTTTTTTTTTTTGCCTGTCTTCTATATCTATCACTTTCTTTATGGTTCTCTTCACTGCTGTTTTGTGGTTGTTTTCATTCATTTCCTCAATGAGCATTTAAAAAATTTTCAGTCAAATCTATTCTCCCTAAGAGAGCTTCTAATTTAGTGTTCAGTTCTGAGTTGATTTTGTCTTTCATTTTCTTTCCTGAGTTTGGGAAACTCTAGTTTCACGTTTACCTATTTTTTGGTCCGTATCAAATTTATACTTCAGATGTTATTTTTCATATATGAATCTTTTCTTAAGGCAGTTCAAGTTGGGGCATTATTAAATTGTTCCCCTGTGAATTGATTTGTGGGGAGAATGATTGTCATTCTTAAATGGTTGTCAACCTTAAATTGGTTTGTATGGGTATTGTCTGTTACCTTCTGTTAACTTAGAAATGTCTTTAGGTTACCTGGGACTGGTAATAATAAAATGAATGTAGGCAGGAGTTGGTCATATGGATAACATCAGGTTTCTTAGTTCAAGAATTCCCTCTTCTGTTGGTTTAGAGAAGCGCAGTATCCCTACTTGGTGTCTTTAAGGCTTTGGGATGGTTATGTGTCTTCTGTGTTTACTTTTGCTTCTGTAGGTCCTTGAATTTCCATGCTACTTCTTCCTATCTACTATCACCAAACCTCCAAGGGCCTCTACTTCAGAGCCACATCTCCTAGAAGCAGGACAGTTCCAAGACAGCCGCCTCTGGTCCCACACACTTTGTCCCCTTTCAATTCCCTAGTATTCAGTGCCTTGATCCCCCCTGGTCTCAGACCTGCTCTCAGAATTTCCCCATGCAGGTGGGACTTTCTCCTTCTGGTGTTATTTTTTCTAAGGTCTTGGACCTAGCTCCCTGCTCCTCTTTCCCACGTGGTCTCTGCCTGACCCTCAATACCAGCGGGCTCTGGAGCAGGCTCTGCAAGTTGGGTCTCTTTCATACCAATTTCAGGTAGGCAGCAGCCTGCCTCCTGATCATGTTCCAGGCCTGGGTGTGGGTGCTTTTATTTGCTCTTTTGGTTCATCTTTATGGAGAGGTTTGGATTTAGCTGATTGCTGTTAACTATGGGGGCCCAGAGATGTCCCCAAACTTTTTACTTGGAAAGCTTCATAAAGAATGATGTACTCTTCACCTAAATACCTCACTTGTTAATATCTTGGAGCATGTGCTTTATCTCATTGCTCATTACTTTTGCTGAACCATTGAAGAGTTAGTTACTGGAATCATGCCCTTTGCCTAAAGACATCAGCATCCCCTTAGAACAAGGATGTTCTCCTACAAAACCTCTATTCAGGTATCACACTCAAGAAACTTAACATTAACACGTTTCTCATAAACAGTCCATAGTCAGCTTTCAACAGTTGCCCCAGTGATGTTTTATGGGTCTTATTTTTATATCCAAGATCCAATCAGTGATCAGGTATTGCCCTTGTTTGTCGTGTCTGTTAGAGTCTGTTTAATCCACAATGGTTTCTTCATATTTTTTGGTTGGTATTTCCTGTGTTGTTTTGAAGGATCTACATGAATTTTCTCTGATAACCTGGGTTTATTGGACTCCTTTCTCAAAACTTGATTCAGGTTAACTGTTTTGGGTTGAAATTGCTTTAAAATTACCAACTGTGATGCATGTCACCTTCGGACTGTGTGTCCTGTGCCCTCCTGGAGGCCAGGGCATCTGCCAGGAGCATGAGGGGAGGGGTTTTGCGGGGAGAGGCTGAGGAACCTGGGGCTGAAGGCTTTCGTCAGGCATCCTCTGGAAATTTTAGGCTCTGGCCTCCATTTCCCTTCCCATCCTTCAGGCATCATTCCCAGTCTCCTTCCTGTTACTGTCAATACACCCTTGGCCTTTGGGCCTGGCCCTGTGGGCCTGGCTCTACCTCAGAGGGTTCTCTTTTTCTGCAAAGGTGCCCCACCATGCCCCTTTCATGCAGGGCCCCCAAAGATTCCCGAGGGAACCAGAGATAGCACAAGGCACCCAGGTCACAGAGACTGGGGTTTGAACCCACTGCTTCCTCACTGGGTGACTGCTCTTACACTCCGAGGATCACTTTGGATTTCAAACACCAAATGGGGCCCATAATGCCGGTGCCTGGTGCAAAAGAGGCATCCACTCTGTGCTTATTCCCTTCCGTTCCTGGTGACCCAGCATGCATCCCTCACTTTTGGTAATGATGACGAAAAGTGGCCTGACCCTCCTTTGCCCTGCAGAGCTCCCTGGGGCCGGGGCCTGTAGAAAGGAGCCCTCTCGTGTGTGTCACGTCATCTCCGTGATTTCCTTAGGGTCATACTACCCCAGGCACCACCAGGTATACCCCAAACTGCCAAACCACATAAACTTAGCCAGGAAGAGTCTTATGGACTAACCTGTGAAAGGTCCATGAACTTGGGGTGGGGGGTGTCACCTTCATTTTATTATTTTTGAGTAAAGCTAACACAGGCTCCAGTGTTGTCAGTTAAAGGCCTTTCAGTCCTGGCACCAGGGATCATCCTAATTGGTGAATTCCTGCCTTATAAACAAGGGATCTCGCCAAGGACTGGAAGGAATGCAGCCTCTTGGAATCAGCTAAATATTGCCCCTGCAGAGTCATTATGTACTTGGTTAATTTGGTCAGTAAATTGTTCATTTTTTGTTTTTAAATCCAGGCAACATTCAAAAGTACATGAGTCTGGCTAAAAAATAGTAATTAAATGACCACTTCTGTCTTTGATGGTTGAAGCACCTGCACAGTGCCAGCAGCTGTGTACCTGTGGCCTCATAGCAACTTCCGTCTACTTTCCTTTCCTCTGAGGAAACAGAGGCTCAGGGATGTAAGTGGACTTTGCAGGGTAATCTAGCCAGTGTGGGCCTTGGCACTTGGTCTATGCTGTTTATGGTCTGAGATGTTTACAGCCTGGGCTATTCTTAAGCAGTGTGGCCTGCCCTCTTTTCTGTCTTTATGAGGCCTCTACTCTCTGCTCAGCCACCTGTCTGTCCATTCATTTGACCACCCACATGCTAAGCAGCTGCCCAGTTTCATGGCTGAGCTGGGCTCAACCAGGAGTGCCTCTCTGAGTGCTTACTATCTATCAGGCAAGGTGTGTCAGGTTGTTTATAAACATTCTCATTAGAATGGAAATAAGTGAAATAGAAAACTAACAGTAGAGAAAAAAACCTTTTGAAAAGGTTAATAAAATTGATAAATTCTAAGACTAACTAGGCGAAAATACAATTTATCAATATTCTACAGACATTAAAAGGATAACAAGGGATTTTTATGAAGTACTTTATATCAATACATTTGATAAAAGGAACAAATGCCTTGAAAGACAAAACCAAAATTGACACAAGAAGAAGTAGAAAATCTGAACAATTCTATTTCTGTTAAAGAAATTGAATTTATAATTAAAAACTTTCCCAGAAAGAAAATGTCACGTGGCTTTCCCAGTGAATTCTATCAAATATTTAAGAAAGAAACACTATTGCACACTCATTCAATAAGCAAATTTAATATGTGGGGTAATAAATGCTGGAGACATCATGGATCAGTAGAAACCCTTCTGATCTATGTGTGGGAGTGTAAATTGGTATGACCAGTTTGCAAAACAGCTGAGAATTATCCAGTGAGCTTGAATATATATACTTGTAGCATATCCTGCAAAGGAGCAGTTCCACTGCTGATGTGTCCCCAAGAGAATTGTGTGTGCATGTACTCCTAGACCCCTGCTCTAAGCAGCAATAACTGGAACCAACCTATGTTCCATTGGCAGGAAAATGGAAAAAGAAATTATGGAACACTCACATATGAACAGTCAGAGAGCAGACTCTTAGAAGCATTGTATGGATGTAATCTTCATCCATCATGGTAAGTGCAAAAAATCAAGTCACTAGTACTGTGTACAGAACGACGCCGTTTTTAAAAATTTTTTTTTATTTTTTGTTGGCTGTGTTGGGTCTTTATTGCTGCCCACAGGCTTTCTCTAGTTGCAGCGAGCAGGGGCTACTATTTGTTGCGGTGCACGGGCTTCTCAATGTGGTGGCTTCTCTTGTTGCGGAGCACGGGCTCTAGGCGCACGGGCTTCAGTAGTGGCTCGTGACTCTAGAGCACAGGCTCAGTAGTTGTGGCGCACAGGCTTAGTTGCTCTGTGGCATGTGGGATCTTCCCAGACCAGGGCTCGAACCCGTGTCCCCCTGCATTGGCAGGCGGATTCTCAACCACTGCGCCACCAGGGAAGTCCACACACCAGTTTTTTATAAAACTTAAAAGCAATTAAACCATACAGTATATTGTTTAGGGATACGTATTTCTGGGATAAATTTTTTTCTTGTAAGATATATACTCTTAGCAACTTGCAAATATACAATACAGTTTTGTTAACTATAGTCGGCATGCTGTACATTACATGCCCAGGACTTATTTATTTTATAACTGGAAGTTTGTCCCTTTGACCCCCTTCACCCATTTCACTCACCCCCACCCCCACCTTGACAACCACCAATCTGTTCTCTGTATCTATGAGCTCAACTTTTTTGTTCTGTTTTGTTTTAGATTCCACATATAAGTGAGATCATACAGTATTTGTCTTTCTCTGTCTGATTTATTTCACTTAACATAATGCCCTCAAGGTCCATCCATGTTGTCACAAATGGTAGGATTTTATTCTTTTTTTATGTCTGCATAATATTCCATTGCATATATATAAATATACCACATTTTCTTTATCCATTAACCCATTGATGGACACTTAGGTTGTTTCCATGTCTTGGCTATTGTGAATAATTCTGCAATGAACGGGAGGGGGCAGATATCTTTTTAAGTCAGTGTTTTTGTTTCCTTCGGGTGGAATTTCTGGATCATATGGTAGTTCTATTTTTAATTTTTTAGGAACGTCCATGCTGTTTTTTAAAGTGGCTGCACCAATTTAAATTCCCACCAATAGTGCACAAGGGTTCCCTTTTCTCCACCTCCTCACCAACACTTGTTATTTCTTGTCTTTTTTATAGTAGCCACCCTAACACTTGTGAGGTATATCTCATTGTGAATTTGATTTGCATTTCCCTGATGATTAGCTATGTTGAACATCTTTTCATATAACTATTGACCATCTGTATGTCTTCTTTAGAAGAATATCTATTCAGATATTCTGCCCATTTTTAAATCAAATTGTTTAAAAAAAATTGTTTTTTGCTGTTAAGTTATATGAGTTGATAAAAAAAAATTCCAGATAGTGGGAATGATGAAAGTAGGGTGGGTTGGGAGGATAGCACAGGAGGGGTTGACAACATTCCACCGCCCGATTGTGTGGAGGGCCTCCAGGCATCTAACTTTGTTATCATGCTTCATAACTTATATGTTACAGATAATCTTTTTATGTAACAAACATTTCATAACAAAATCACTTTAAGTGAATGCTAAAATGTTAAAAGGAGTTCTCACATTTTCTTCCCAAGTTCCTCATGTTGGTCTTTACTCTGGGGACACACTTCCTACTTTGGAGACCACTAAGTTAATCAAACCACCAGATCACTGGAGTACTGCTCTGTAGCAGGCCCTGGTGCAGGTGCAGGGCGGCAGTGTCCCCTACCTCATGTGTGGGTGAGAGAGGGCCATAGTCAGGGTCAACTCAAGAGAGCCTTCCAGGAGGAGGCTATACCTCAGCTGCTATGGAAGCTCAAACAGCAGTTAGGCAAAATGTGGTGGTCAGGTAAGCAAGGAAGAAGGAGCAAGGGTCCAGGCCCCTGGCACGAGAGACCCTGGCAGCTCAGTGCCTGCTCTCTGCATCTTGGCTGTGAGCAGCTTGAGGACAGGCACTGGGCCACTCTGTCACTGCCATCCTGTACAAGGCTGGGAGCACAGCTCAGGAGGGCTCTCTGGGCCTTCTGAACCAGCCACTGCCCAGTTTCCCTGCCAATCTTCAGCAGAACAAAAACACTAGAGAGCAAGGCACAGGAGCCAAGAGGGAGGACCCCAGGCTCCGAGGGGCAGGGCAGGTCACCCTGCACACTCACACACCTAGACACCACCTGGGCAGGCGGATTTGGATATGTGCCTGGCTCTGATCCTCAGAGTTATCCATGATCTGGAGCCCTGATCGGGAGGTGCAATCCACTTGTGACATATTTCCATGAGGATGGTTGAACTCTCCACTTCCTTCACGTTTAATGGCAGTATCCATCAGTCATGTGGGAAGGCTCCCCAGCTCAGGAGTTCTGACAACCGGCTGCTCTGACAAACCCCTTAAGAATAAAACATTGCACACTTGGTGGTTTGTGTGAACGTGTGCAAGGGGGATTGTCGAAAGGGTTAAGGAGGCTGAGACGACAGTGTGTGTGACAGCTGCTCCCCTGATGTCAATTGCAGGCCCCCAGTGGCCTATGCTTTGAGAACAGATGTTTCTGCATAAATGCAGCTAAATTCTTTTAGCACTTTGGATGAAGAAAAGGACTTTAGGTGTCTGCATGTTGCAATTCTGAAATGTTTGCCAGGGAAAATGTACTTATATTTTGCAAATAGTGTGTAAGAAGAAGGAACAAGTTAGGTTATTGCACCATATATAACCAATTTCATGAGCAGAGTCATTAACAGCACATTGCATATAATAAATATGATCAGTGGCTACTCACCTTAATGAGGAATGCCCTCATTCCTTCCTGTGGCCATTTTCACCCCTGGCTCAGACAGGGAGGGCAGCCCAAGGTCACATGGCACCCAGACCCCCTGCGACTTTCAGGGAGAAAGTCACAGACTTTTTTTTTTTTTTAATTTTTATTGGAGTATAGTTGGTTTACAATGTTGTGTTACTTTCAGGTATTCAGCAAAGTGAATCAGTTATACATATACATGTGTCCATTCTTTTCCCATGTAGGCCATTAGAGTATTGAGTAGAGTTCCCTGTGCTATACAGTAGGTCAGTTATCTATTTTATACATAGTATTGAGTATATGTCAATTCCAGTCTCCCAACTTATCCCTCCCCCCCGCTTACCCTCTAGTAACCATAAGTCTGTTTTCTACATCTGTAACTCTATTTCTGTTTTGTAAATAAGTTCATTTGTACCCTTTTTTTAGATTCCACATATAAGCGATATCATATGATATTTGTCTTTCTCTGTCTGACCTCCTTCAGTCAGTATGATAATCTCTAGGTCCATCCATGTTGCTACAAATGGCATTATTTCATTCTTTTTATGGCTGAGTAATATTCCATTGTATATACGTACCACATCTTCTTTATCCATTGCTCTGTCGATGGATATCTGGGTTGCTTCCATGTCCTGGCTATTGTATAGTGCTGCAATGAACATTGGGGTTCATGTATCTTTTCAAATTATGCTTTTCTCTGGATATTTGCCCAGGATTTGGATTGCTGGATCATATGGTAGCTCTATTTTTAGTTTTTTAAGGAACCTCCGTACTATTCTCCATAGTGGCTACACCAATTTAAATTTCCACCAACAGTGTAGGAGGGTTCCTTTTCTCCACACCCTCTCCAGCATTTGTTGTTTGCAGATTTTTATGGTGATGGTCATTCTGACCGGTGTGAGGTGACCTCATTGTAGTTTTGATTTGCATTTCTCTAATAATTAGTGATGTTGAGCATCTTTTCTTGTGCTTTCTTGGCTATCTGTATGTCTTCTTTGGAGAAATGTCTGTTTAGATCTTCTGCCCATTTTTTGATTGGGTGGTTTGTTTTTTTGAAATAGAGCTGCATGAGCTGTTTGTATATTTTGGAGATTAATCCTTTGTCGGTTGCTTCATTTGAAAATATTTTATCCCATTCTGTGGGTTGTCTTTTCATTTTGTTTATGGTTTCCTTTGCTGTGCAAAAGCTTTTAAGTTTAACTAGGTCCTATTTATTTATTTTTGTTTTTATTTGCATTACTGTAGGAGGTGGCTCCAAAAAGATCTTGCTGCGATTTATGTCAAAGAGTGTTCTGCCTATGTTTTATTCTAAGAGTTTTATAGTATCCAGCCTTATATTTAGATGTTTAATCCATTTGGAGTTTATTATAGTGTATGGTGTTAGGGAGTGTTCTAATTTCATTCTTTTACATGTAGCTGTCTAGTGTTCCCAGCACCACTTATTGAAGAGACTGTCTTTTCTCCATTGTGTATTCTTGCTCCTTTGTCATAGATTAGGTGGCCATAGGTGTGTGGGTTTATCTCTGGACTTTCTATTCTGTTCCATTGACCTATATTTCTGTTTTTGTGCCAGTACCATACTGTTTTGATTACTGTAGGTTTGTAGTAAAACTTTTTTTTTTATGGAAATTCTCAAAAACTTAAACATGTAAAGAATAGGATAAACATGAACCCCATGCATTCATCTCCCGGATCCCACACTGTTAGCTCACAGCCCATCTTTCTTTACTTGTACTCTGTCCTGTTAGGTGTTTAAAGCAAATCCAAGACACCCTATCATTTCCCCTGTCATAACTATGATATGCATCAAGGAACTGATAGGGATTTTATTTATTAGCATCATGCCATTGACACACCTAATGAAATTAATAATAATTTCTGATTATTATCTAATAGCCAGTCTATAATCAGATGCCCCAATTAATTCAGAAATATTTTTTATAGTTGGTTTGTTCAAATCAGGATCCTAGCAAGTTTCACACATTGCACTTGATTTTTATAACTCTTAAGTCTCTTTTATTCTATAAATAGTCCTCCCCCCCCACCTTTTGGGTTTTTTTAGGGGTTTTTTGGTCTTCATTCCATTGATTTCTTAGAGAAAAGGGGACATTTGTCCTGTAGAGTGTCCCATGTTCTGAATTTGGTCTCCTTCTGATGTCAGTGAACTTGTTTGCTATCCCCCGTACTTCCCTAACCAAGCAGTTTGATCTAGAGCAGCACTGTCCAGTAGAAATATCATGGAGCCCTATGGGTAATTTGAAATTTTCTTGTAGCCACATTAAAAAAGGTGAAATTAAGATTAGTAACACAACTAACAACTATGTTTATTTAACCAAACATATCCAAAGTATTATCATTCCAACATGTAATCAATATAAAAGTTACCAATGATATATTTTACATTCCTTTTTCATATGGTCTTTAAAATCAGATATGCATTTGTGCTTATAGCACACCTCAGTTTGAATATTGTGTCATCATAAATAACTAATCTGTATTTCAATTTCATAAAAATTAGTTGAAAAGTTGAAAAACATACTTAAATGTTTTCTAATAACTATTGAATATCACATTTTATAAACTTCTTTTTTAAACATGTGTATAACTGACATACAATAGACACTCATGACACATGTAAACACTCATGAATCCATCACCGCAATCAAAATATCCATCTAACTACTTTCACTCATCAAAATGATTTTAAAGTATATCTATGTTGTTGTGTGTATCAACAGTTTCTTCCCTTTCATTGCTGAGCAGGATTCCTGTTGGTTGGATGTGCCACAACTTGTTTATGTGGTAGACAGCATTCTAAGATGACCCCCAGGATTCCCACTCCTTGGGGTACATGTGCTGGATAATCCCCTCCCCTCGAGTGAGAGGGACTTGTGAATATGAGATTTTAGGCTATTAGGTTACATTATATGCCAGAAGGGATTTTGCAGATGTAATTAAGGTCACTGGCTAGTTGACTGTGAGTTAATGAAAAGGGAGATTATTCTGTGTGGACCTGACCTAATTGGGTTCTTCTGGAAGTCAGACAGGTTTAAAGCCTCTCCTTTTGACCATGAAGGTGCAAACTGCCGTGTTGTACAGAAGGTGGGTGGCCTCTTAGAGCTGAGGGCCTCAGTCCTGCAACTGCAAGGGACTGAATTCTGCCAGCCAGCAGTGAAGTAGGAAGAGGAACCTAAGGCCTAGATGAGATGGCAGCCCTGCTGGCACCCTGATTTCAACCTGGTGAGTCCTTGAGCGGAGTACCCAACCAAAATGTTCCAGGATCATGACCCAAAGAAACTGAGAGATATTTGTTTAAGTTTTCGGTAATTGTATTCTAAGTTTATGGTATTTGTTACAAAGTAATAAAAATCAAATACATGTGTCCATTGCATCTGCTGATGGACATATAGGTTCTTTATGCTTTGGGACTATTATAAATAAAGCTGCTATGAACACTTACATGCAAATCTTTGTATGGATACCTGCTTTCATTTTTCTTAGATAAATACGTGGGAGTGGAATGGCTAGGTAATATGGCAAGTTCATGTTTAACTTTTAAAGAAACTGCCAAATTCTTTTCCAAAATGGTTGAACCCCATAGCAATGTATGGAAGTTCCACTTGCTCGACATCCTTGCTACACTTGGTATTGTCAGTCTTTTTCATTTTATCTGTTCTAATAGTTGTGGAGAGGGATCTCATTGTGGTTTCAATTTTCATTCCCCTAATGGCTAATTATTTGGACATCTTTTCTTATGTCTATTTGCCGTCTGTGTATCTTCTTTGATGAAATGTCTGTTCAGATATTTTGCATATTTAAAAATTAGGTTTGTTTCTTATTACTTTTTGAGAGTTCCTTACATATTCTGGATACAAGTTCTTTATAAATCTTATTATTTATTTTTATTTTTGGCTGTGTTGGGTCTTCATTGCTGCGTGCAGGCTTTCTCTAGTTGCAGCGAGTGAGGGATACTCTTCGTTGCAGAGCATGGGCTCTAGGCCCGCGGGCTTCAGTAGTTGTGGCGCGCGGGCTTAGTTGCTCTGTAGCATGTGAGATCTTCCTGGACCAGGGCTCGAACCCGTGTTCCTTGCATTGGTAGGAGGATTCTTAACCACTGCGCCACCAGGGAAGCCCTGGATACAAGTTCTTTATCAGTAAGTGATTTATAAATTTTCCCCTTATTATGTGACTGTCATTTATTCTTTTCACAGTGTCTTTTGAAGAACAGAGTGTTTAATTTTGATGAAGTCCACTTTATCAATTTTTTCTTTTCAATTATGTTTTGGTGCTTAAGGAATTTTTACCTAACCCAAGGTTACAAAGATTTTTCTCCCATATTTTCTTCTAGAAACTTTATAGGTCTTAATCTGTGATCCATTTTGAGTTAATTTTTGCTTACAATGGGAAGAAGGTATCAATATCAGTTTTTTTGCATCAGATAACCAATTGTTCAACACCATTTATTGAAATGACCATCTTTCTTAACTGAATTGCATTTACATTTTCTTAAAAAATCAATTGACCATAAACTTGTGGCTCTGTTTCTGGCCTCTCTATTGTATTCCAGTGATCGCTTGGTCTATCTTGATTTCAGCACCCCACTCTCTTGATTACTATAGCTTTAAAATAAGTCTTGAAGACAGGAAGTGTAAGTACTCCAACTTTGTTCTACTTTTCCAAAGTAGTTTTAGATGTTCTCATTCCCTTGCATTTTGAAATAAATTTGAGAATCAGCTTGCCAATTTCTACCATCTATAGATCAATTTGGGAGAATTGACAAGAATATTGAATTTTCTGATGTATTAACAGCCATTTATTTAGATCCTTAATTTCTCTCAGAAATGTTTTATACTTTTCCAGGTACTCTTGCACATCTTTTCTCAACTTTAGCCTTCAGTACTTTTTTATCTATTGTAAATCATATTTTTAAATTTCCATTTTCAATGTCTTGTTGCTGGTAAATAGAAATGCAGTTGATATTTGTATATCGATCTTGTACACAGCATCCTTGCCAAACTCATTTATTAGTTACAGTGCTTTTAAAGGAATTTCAACATAGATGATCACATCATTTACAAATAAAAATAGTTTTATTTCTTCCTTTTCAATCTGGGTGCCTTTTATTTCTTTTTCTTACCTCATTGCACTAGTGAAACCTCCAGTACAGTGTTGAATAGAAGTAATAAGAGTGGACATCCTTGCCTTTTCCTGATCTTAGGGGGAACACATTCAGTTTTTCACTATTTGGTATGATATGAGCTGTAGGTTTCTCACAGATGCACTTTATCAAGTTGGGAAACTTCCTTTCTATTCCTAGATGGCTGAGCGTTTTTAATCAGGAATGGATTTTGAACTTTGTCCAATACTTTTTGGCATCCTTGAGATGATCATATGGTTTTTCTTTTTTAGTCTGTTAATATGGTAAATTACAAAGGTTGTGTAACCAAAACCTCTATCTAGTTCCAAAACATTTTTATTACCACAAAATAAAACCCCATACCCCTTAAGCAGTTGCTCCCAACTCTGCCCTCCCCCAGCCCCTAGCAGCCACTAATCTGTTTCTAGCTCTACAGATGTACCTATCCTGGATATTTCATATAAATGGAATCATATAGTATGTGACCTTTTGTGTCTGGCTTCTTTCACTTAACGTTTTTGAGGTTCATCCATGTTGTAGCATATATCAGTACTTCATTGCTTTTTATGGGTGAATAATATTCCATTGTATGTATATACCACAATTATTTATCCATTCATCTGTTGATGGACTTTTAGGATGTTTCCACCTTTTGGCTATTGTGAATAGTTCTGCTGTGATCATTCATGTACAGGTATTTGTTTGAGTACCTGTTTTCACTTCTTTTAGGTATATAACTAGGAGTAGAACTGCTGGGTCTATGATTAACTTACTGAGGAAGCACCAAACTGTTTTCCATAGCAGCTGACCATTTTACATCCCCACTAGCAATGAACAAGGGTTCCAGTTTCTTCACATCCTCACCAACACTCATTACTTTCCGTTTGTTGATTATGGCCATCCTTGTGGATGTGAAGTGGTATCTCATTGTGGTTTTGATTTGTATTTCCCTAATGACTAATGATGTTAACCACCTTTTCATGTGCTTGTTGGCCATTTGCAGATCTTCCTTGGGGAAATGTCTGTTCAAGTAATTTGCCTGTTTAGTTTTTAAATTGGGTTGTTTGTCTTTTTGTTGTTGAATTGTAGGAGTTCTTTATATATTCAGGATACTAGACCTATATCAGACACATGATTTGCAAATATTTTCTACCATTCTGTAATTTGTCTTTTTAGTATTCTTTATTTTATTATTATTATTTTTTTGGCTGCATTGGTTCTTTGTTGCTGTGTGCGGACTTTCTCTGGTTGCAGCAAGCAGGGGCTACTCTTCGTTGCAGTGTGTGGGCTTCTCATCACAGTGGCTTCTTTTGTTGTGGAGCACAGGCTCTAGGCACACAGGCTTCAGTAGTTGTGGCTCGTGGGCTCTAGAGCACAGGCTCAGTAGTTGTGGCACACAGGCTTAGTTGCTCCGCGGCATGTGGGATCTTCCCAGACCAGGCATCAAACCCGTGTCCCCTGCACTGGCAAGTGGATTCTTAACCACTGTACCACCAGGGAAGCCCTCATATTCTTTATAATGCCATTTGCTGCACACAAGTTTTTAATTTTGGTGAACTCCAGTTTTATCCATTTGTTCTTTTGTTGCTCACACTTTTGGTGTCATATTTACAAATCCACTGCCAAATCTAATGTCATGAAGCTTTCCCCTTATGTTTTCTCCTAAGAGTTTCTTACTTTTAGCTTTTATATACAGGTCTCTGATCCATTTTGAGTTAATTTTTGCATATGGTGCAAGGTAAGGGGTCCAACTTCTTTTGCATTTGGATATCCAGTTATTCCAGCACCATTTGCTGAAGAGACTGTTTTTGCCCATTGAATGATCTCAGTACCCTTTTCAAAAATCAACTGGCCATACATCTATGGGTTTATTTCTGGACCCTTGATTCTGTTTCATTGATCTGTATGTCTGTCCTTATGCCAATACTGCACTGTTTTGATTACTGTAGCTTATAGTAAGTTTTGAAATCAGGAAGTGTGAGTTCTCCAGCTTTGTTTTCACAATTCCATATGAATTTTAAGATGGGTTTTTGATATCTGCAAAAACGGCCATTGGAATTTTGGTTAGGATCGCATTAAATATATAGATCACTTTGAGTAGTATTGCCACTTTTATGATATTAAATCTTTTAATCTATGAACATAAAATATCATTCATTTTATTTAGGTTTTCTTTCATTTCTTTTCAACAATATTTTATAGTTTGCAGTGTACAAGTCTTTTACCTTCTTGGTTAAATTTATTCTCAGATATTTTCTTCTTTTGGAGGCTATTATAAATTGTATTCCCTTACCATCACATCAAAAAGAATAAAATACCTAGGAATAAACCTACCTAAGGAGACAAACACCAGTACTCTGAAAACTATAAGACATTGATGAAAGAAATAGAAGACGACACAAACAAATGGAAAGATACACCATGTTCTTGGATTGGAAGAATCAATATGGTCAAAATGACTATAATACCCAAGGCAATCTACAGATTCAATGCAATCCCTATCAAATTACCAGTGACATTTTTCACAGAACTAGAACAAAAAGATTTTAAATCTATATGGAAACACAAAAGACCTCAAATAGCCAAAGCAATACTGAGAAAGAAAAATGGAGCTGGAGGAATCAGATTCCCTGATTTCAGACTATACTACAAAGCTACAGTAATCAAAGAGTATGGTACTGGCACAAAAACAGAAATATAGGTCAATGGAACAGAATAGAAAGTTCAGAGATAAACCCACGCACCTGTGGTCAATTAATCTACAACAAAGGAGGCAAGAATATACAATGGAGAAAAGACAGTCTCTTCAATAAGTGGTGCTGGGAACACTAGACAGCTACATGTAAAAGAATGAAATTAGAACATTCTCTAACACGATCCACAAAAATAAAATCAAAATGGAATAAAGACCTAAATATAAGACCTGATACTATAAAACTGTTAGAGGAAAACTTAGGCAAAACACTCTTTGACATAAATCACAGCAAGATCTTTTTGGAGCCACCTCCTAGAGTAATGAAAATAAAAACAAAAATAAATAAATGGGACCTAGTTAAACTTAAAAGCTTTTGCACAGCAAAGGAAACCATAAGTGAAATGAAAAGACAACCCACAGAATGCGATAAAATATTTTCAAATGAAGCAACCGACAAAGGATTAATCTCCAAAATATACAAACAGCTCATGCAGCTCTATGTCAAAAAAACAAACCACCCAATCAAAAAATGGGCAGAAGATCTAAACAGACATTTCTCCAAAGAAGACATACAGATGGCCAAAAAGCACATGGAAAGATGCTCAACATCACTATTATTAGAGAAATGCAAATCACAACTGCAATAAGGTATCACCACACACCGGTCAGAATGACCATCATCAAAAAAATCTGCAAACAATAAATGCTGCAGAGGGTGTGGAGAAAAGGGAACCCTCCTACACTGTCGGTGGGAATGTAAATTGGTACAACCACTATGAAGAACAGTAGGGAGATTCCTTAAAAAACTAAAAATAGAGCTACCATATGATCCAGCAATCCCACTCCTGGACCTATATCAGAGAAAACCATAATTCGAAAAGATACATGAACCCCAATGTTCATTGCAGCACTATACAATAGCCAGGACATGGAAGCAACCTCTGTCCATTGACAGGAATGGATAAAGAAGATGTGGTACATATATACAATGGAATATTACTCAGCCATAAAAAAGTATGAAATAATGCCATTTGTAGCAACATGGATGGACCTAGAGATTATCATACTGAGTAAAGTAAGTCAGACAAAGAAAGACAAATATCATAGGATACCACTCATATTTGGAATCTAATTTTTAAAAATGATACAAATGAGTTTATTTACAAAACAGAAATAGAGTTACAGATACCAAAAACAAACTTATGTATACTAAAGGGGAAACATGGTGGGGGGAGGGATAAATCAGGAGTTGGGGTGAACATACACACACTACTATATATAACATAGATAACCAACAAGGGCCTACTGTATAGCACAGGGAACTCTGCTCAATATTCTGTGATAACCTATATGAGAAAAGAATCTAAAACATATATGTACATGTATAACTGAATCACTTTGCTGTACACCTGAAACAAACACAATGTTGTAAATCTACTATACTCCAAGAAAATTTTTTTTAATTTAAAAAATAAATACGGACGTCCCTGGTGGTCCAGTGGTAAAGAATCCACCTTCCAATGCAGGGGATGCAGGTTCGATCCCTGGTCGGGGAACTAGGTTCCCACATGCCGCAGGTCAGCTAAGCCTGCATACCACAACTGCTGAGCTCACATGCCTCAATGTGAGAGCCCACGTGCCGCAAACTACAGAGCCCACGCATTCTGGAACCCACGCACCACAACTACAGAGCCCACATGCCCTGGAGCCTGCACGCCACAACTAGAGAAGGGAAAACCCACACGCCACAGCTAGAGAGAAGCCCACATACTGCAACGAAGAGCCCGCGCACTGCAACGAAAGATCCCACATACCTCAACGAAGATCCCGCATGCTGCAACTAAGACCTGATGCAGCCAAAATAAATAAATAAAAATAAAAGAATAAATGTAAAAAATAAATTGTATTTTCTTAATTTCTTTTTCAGAGTGTTAATTGCTAACATATAGAAAAACAACTGATTTTTGTGTCTTGAGCTTGTATTTTTGCACCTTTACTGAAAATTTGTTTAATAGCTCTAGTAGTTTATTTGTGGATTCTTTAGGATTTTGTATATAGGGGGTCATGTCATCTCTGAATAAAGATGGTTCTACTGTTTCCTTTTAATTTAATGCCTTTTATTTCTTTCCCTTGCCTCATTGCAGTGTCTAGCATTTCCAGTACAATATTAAATAGCAATGGTGAAAGCAGACATCCTTGTCTTACGCCTGATGGGAAGGCTTTTAACAACAGTTTCAATTTCTTTGATAGATATTGGGCTATTCGGGTTATCTGTTTCTACTTTCATGAGATTTGGTAGTTTGTATATATTAAGAAAATTTTCCATGTTATCTATTGTCAATTGTCAATTGATTGGCATAAAGTTGTCCATGGTATTTCCTTATTATCCTTTTGATATCTTTAGAACTTGTATTAATGTCACCTCTCTCATTTTTGATATTGGTAATTTGCATATTCTCTCTTTTTTCCTGATTAGTCTGTCTAGAAGTTTATTAAATTTTTTTATCTTCTCAGAGAACAAGATTTTTGGTTCACTGTTTTGCTGTATTGTTTTTCTGTTGTATACCTCATTTATTTTCTGCTCTGAATAGTATCATTTCCTTTCTTCTGCTTACTTTGGGTTTCATTTGCTGTTCTTGTTTCTTAAGGTAGAAGCTGAGGTCATCAATGTGAGTATATGATTTGAGATCTACTTTTTTTTCTAATATAGACATTTACTGCTATAAAATTTCTTCTAAGTACCACTTAGGCTGCATCCCACATATTTTGATATGTTGTGTTTTCATTATGTTCAAATTAGAATATGTTTTAATTCCTTGATTATTTTTTCTTTCACCCATAAGTTATTTAGAAGTGTATTATTTAGCTTCCAAATAATTGGGGATTTTCCAGATACCTTTGTTAATTATATTTAATTCAATTCCTTTTTGGTCAAAGAATATACTTTCTGTGACTTGAGTCCTTTTAAATTTACTAAGACTTGTGTTATAGCTTAGAATATAGTCTATCTTGAATGTGCATTTGAAATGAATGTGTATTCTGCTGTTCTTGAGTGTGCATTTGAAATGAATGTGCATTCTGCTGTTCTTGTATGTTCTTCTGTAAACAGCAATCAGTTTAAGTTGCTTGGTAATGTTGTTCAAGTGTTCAATATTCTTCCTATTTTCTGTCTACTTATTCTGTCTATTATTGAGTAGGGGGCATTAAAATCTCAGCTGCAGTTATCGATTTTCTTCTCACAGTTCTATCTGTTCTTTTTTTTTTAACATCTTTATTGGAGTATAATTGCTTTACAATGTTGTGTTAGTTTCTGCTGTATAACAAAGTGAATCAGCCATATGTATACATATATCCCCATATCCACTCCCTCTTGCGTCTCCCTCCACCCTCCCTATCCCACCCCTCTAGGTTGCTACAAAGCACCAAGCTGATCTCCCTGTGCTATGTAGCTGCTTCCCACTAGCTATCTATTTTACATTTCACGGTATATTTATGTCGCTGCTACTCTCTCTCTTTGTGCCAGCTTACCCTTCCCCTCCCCTCACCATATCATCAAATCCATTCTCTACATCTGCATCTTTATTCCTGTCCTGCCCCTAGGTTCACCAGAATCATTTTTTTTTTAGATTCCATATATATGTGTTAGCATACGGTATTTGTTTCTCTCTTTCTGACTTACTTCACTCTGTATGACAGATTTTAGGTCCATCCACCTCACTACAAATAACTAAATTTCGTTTCTTTTTATGGCTGAGTAATATTCCATTGTATATATGTGCCACATCTTCTATAGCCATTCATCTGTTGATGGACACTTAGGTTGCTTCCATGTCCTGGCTATTGTAAATAGAGCTGCAATGAGCATTGTGGTACATGACTCTTTTTGAATTATGTTTTTCTCAGGGTATATGCCCAGTAGTGGGATTCCTGGGTCGTATGGTAGTTCTATTTTTAGTTTTTTCAGGAACCTCCATACTGTTCTCCATAACGGCTGTATCAATTTACATTCCCACCAACAGTGCAAAAGGGTTCCCTTTTCTACACACCCTCTCCAGCATTTATTGTTTCTAGATTTTTTGATGATGGCCATTCTGACCGGTGTGAGATGATATCTCATTGTAGTTTTGATTTGCATTTCTCTGATGATTAATGATGTTGAGCATTCTTTCATGTGTTTGTTGTCAATCTGTATATCTTCTTTAGAGAAATGTCTATTTAGGTTTTCTGCCCATTTTTGGATTGGGTTGTTTGTTTTTTTTATATTGAGCTGCATAAGCTGCTTGTAAATTTTGGAGATTAATCCTTTGTCAGTTGCTTCATTTGCAAATATTTTCTCCCATTCTGAGGGTTGTCTTTCGGTCTTGTTTATGGTTTCTTTTGCTGTGCAAAAGCTTTTAAGTTTCATTGGGTTCCATTTGTTTATTTTTGTTTTTATTTCCATTTCTCTAGGAGGTGGGTCAAAAAGGATCTTGCTGTGATTTATGTCATAGAGTATTCTGCCTATGTTTTCCTCTAAGAGTTTGATAGTGTCTGGCTGTACATTTAGGTCTTTATTCCATTTTGAGTTTACTTTTGTGTATGGTGTTAGGGAGTGTTCTAATTTCATTCTTTTACATGTAGCTGTCCAGTTTTCCCAGCATCACTTATTGAAGAGGCTGTCTTTTCTCCACTGTATATTCCTGCCTCCTTTATCAAACATAAGGTGACCATATGTGCGTGGGTTTATCACTTGTCTTTCTATCCTGTTCCATTGATCTATATTTCTGTTTTTGTGCCAGTACCATACTGTCTTGATTACTGTAGCTTTGTAGTATAGTCTGAAGTCAGGGAGCCTGATTCCTCCAGCTCCGTTTTTCTTTCTTAAGATTGCTTTGGCTATTTGGGGTCTTTTATGTTTCCACACAAATTGTGAATTTTTTTGTTCTAGTTCTGTGATAAATGCCAGTGGTATTTTGATAGGGATTGCATTGAATCTGTAGATTGCTTTGGGTAGTACAGTCATTTTCACAATGTTGATTCTTCCAATCCAAGAACATGGTATATCTCTCCATCTACTTGTATCATCTTTAATTTCTTTCATCAGTGTCTTATACTTTTCTGCATACAGGTCTTTTTTCTCCTTAGGTAGGTTTATTCCTAGGTATTTTATTCGTTTTGTTGCAATGGTAAATGGGAGTGTTTTCTTAATTTCACTTTCAGATATTTCCTCATTAGTGTATAGGAATGCAAGAGATTTCTGTGCATTAATTTTGTATCCTGCTACTTTACCAAATTCATTGATTAGCTCTAGTAATTTTCTGGTAGCATCTTTAGGAGTTTCTATGTATAGTATCATTTCATCTGCAAACAGTGACAGCTTTACTTCTTGTTTTCCGATTTGGATTCTTATTTCTTTTTCTTCTCTGATTGCTGTGACTAAAGCTTCCAAAACTTTGTTGAATAATAGTAGTGAGAGTGGGCAACCTTGTCTTGTTCCTGATCTTAGTGGAAATGGTTTCAGTTTTTCACCACTGAGGACGATGTTGGCTGTGGGTGTGTCATATATGGCGTTTATTATGTTGAGGAAAGTTCCCTCTATGCCTACTTTCTGGAGAGTTTTTAATCATAATTGGGTGTTGAATTTTGTTGAAAGCCTTTTCTGCATCTATTGAGGTGATCATATGGTTTTTCTCCTTCAATTTGTTAATATGGTCTATCACATTGATTGATTTGCATATATTGAAGAATCTCTGCATTCCTGGGCTAAACCCCACTTATCATGGTGTGTGATCCTTTTAATGTGTTGTTGGATTCTGTTTGCTAGTATTTTGTTGAGGATTTTTGCATCTATGTTCATCAGTGATACTGGTCTGTAGTTTTCTTTTTTGTGACATGTATGTCTGGTTTTGGTGTCAGGGTGATGGTGGCCTCATAGAATGAGTTTGGGAGTGTTCTTCCCTCTGCTATATTTTGAAAGAGTTTGAGAAGGATAGGTGGTAGCTCTTCTCTAAATGTTTGATAGAATTCGCCTGTGAAGCCATCTGGTCCTGGGCTTTTGTTTGTCGGAAGATTTTTAATCACAGTTTCAATTTCAGTGCTTGCGATTGGTCTGTTCATATTTTCTATTTCTTCCTGGTTCAGTCTCGGAAGGAAGGTTGTGCATTTTTAGGAATTTGTCCATTTCTTCCAGGTTGTCCATTTTATTGGCATATAGTTGCTTGTAGTAATCTCTCATGATCCTTTGTATTTCTGCAGTGTCAGTTGTTACTTATCCTTTTTTATTTCTAATTCTATTGATTTAAGTCTTCTTCCTTTTTTTCTTGATGAGTCTGTCTAATGGTTTATCAATTTTGTTTGTCTTCTCAAAGAACCAGCTTTTACTTTTATTGATGTTTGCTACTGTTTCCTTCATTTCTTTTTCATTTATTTCTGATCTGACCTTTATGATTTCTTTCCTTCTGCTAACCTTGGATGTTTTTTGTTCTTCTTTCTCTAATTGCTTTAGGTGTAAGGTTAGGTTGTTTATTTGAGATTTTTCTTGTTTCTTGAGGTAGGATTGCACTGCTATGAACTTCCCTCTTAGAACTGCTTTTGCTGCATCCCATAGGTTTTGGGTCATCGTGTTTTCATTGTCATTTGTTTCTAGGTATTTTTTGATTTCCTCTTTGATTTCTTCAGTGACCTCTTGGTTGTTAAGTAGTGTATTGTTTAGCCTCCATGTGTTTGTATTTTTTTACAGATTTTTTTTCCTGTAATTGATATCTAGTCTCATAGCGTTGTGGTCAGAAAAGATACTTGATATGATTTCAGTTTTCTTAAATTTACCAAGGGTTGATTTGTGACCCAAGATATGATCTATCCTGGAGAATGTTCCATGAGCACTTGAGAAGAAAGTGTATTCTGTTGTTTTGGGATGGAATGTCCTATAAATATCAATTAAGTCCATCTTGTTTAATGTATCATTTAAAGCTTGTGTTTCCTTATTTATTTTCATTTTGGATGATCTCTCCAATGGTGAAAGTGGGGTGTTAAATCCCCTACTATGATTGTGTTACTGTTGATTTCCCCTTTTATGGCTGTTAATATTTGCCTTATGTATTGGGGTGCTCCTATATTGGGTGCATAGATATTTACAATTGTTATATCTTCTTCTTGGATTGACTTGATCATTATGTAGTGTCCTTCCTTGTCTCTTATAACATGCTTCATTTTAAAGTCTATTTTATCTGATATGAGTATTGCTACTCCAGCTTTCTTTTGAATTGCATTTTCATGGAATATCTTTTTCCATCCCCTCACTTTCAGTCTGTATGTGTCCCTAGGTCTGAAGTGGGTCTCTTGTAGACAGCGTATATACGGGTCTTGTTTTTGTATCCATTCAGCCAGTCTGTGTCTTTTGGTTGGAGCATTTAATCCATTTACATTTAAGGTAATTATCGATATGTATGTTCCTATTACCATTTTCTTAATTGTTTTGGGTTTGTTTTTGTAGGTCTTTTCCTTTTCTTGTGTTTCCTGCCTAGAGAAGTTCCTTTAGCATTTGTTGTAAAGCTGGTTTGGTGGTGCTGAATTCTCTTAGATTTTGCTTGTCTGTAAATGTTTTAATTTCTCTGTCATATCTGAATGAGATCCTTGCTGGGTAGAGTAATCTTGGTTGTAGGTTTTTCCCTTTCATCACTTTAAATATGTCCTGCCACTCCCTTTTGGCTTGCAGAGTTTCTGCTGAAAGATCAGCTGTTAACCTTATGGGGATTCCCTTGTATGTTATTTGTTGTTTTTTCCCTTGCTGCTTTTAACATTTTTTCTTTGTATTTAATTTTTGATAGTTTGATTAATATGTGTCTTGGTGTGTTTCTCCTTGGATTTATCCTGTATGGGACTCTCTGCACTTCCTGGACTTGATTGAATATTTCCTATGTTAGGGAAGTTCTCAACTGTAATCCTTCAAATATTTTCTCCACCCCTTTCTTTTTCTCTTCTTCTTCTGGGACCCCTATAATTTGAATGTTGGTGCATTTAGTGTTGTCCCAGAGATCTCTGAAACTGTCCTCAATTCTTTTCATTCTTTTTCTTTATTCTGCTCTGTGGTAGTTATTTCCACTATTTTATCTTCCAGGTCACTTATTCATTCTTCTGCCTCAGTCATTCTGCTATGTTCTATCTGTTCTTGCTTCATATATTTTGAAACTCTGTTATTAGGTGAGTACACATTTAGGATGTTTATGTCCTCTTAATAAATGGACCCCTTTGTCATTATGAAATGCCCCTCTTTATCTACTCTGTCTGAGAATAATGTAGACACACCATCTTTCTTTCCTTTTTTTCATCTTTTTACTTTGCCACTATTTGTGTCTTTATATTTAAATAGAGGGCTCTGTGTGGTTCTAGGTTTCTATCTAATCTGAAAATCTCTGCCTTTTCATTCGGTTGTTTAGACCATTTACACTTAATGTGATTATTGATATTTTTGGATTTATATCTACCACCTTGTTATTTACTTTTTATTTATTTCAGATGTTCTTTATCCTTTTATGTTCTTTTTCTGACTTATTTTGGATTAATTGGCTGTTTTTTAGTGATCCCGTGTTATCCCCTTTGTTGAGGTATTAGCTGTATTCCTGTTTTATGTTATTTTAGGGCTGGATTTAGGCGATTGGCTGTTTTTTAGTGATCCCATTTTATCCTCTTTGTTGATGTATTAGCTGTATTCCTGTTTTATGTTATTTTAGGGCTGGATTTAGGTGTAATAATATACATTGTATTACTTTTTTGTTGTTACCTAAAGCATTAAAACAATCTTGGTAACATAAAACAACACACATTTATTATTTTAGAGTTTCCATGAGTCAGTTTCCAGGGACAGGTTAGCTGGGTCCTTTCCTCAGAGTCTCAGAAGCCTGGGGTTGGAATCTTATCTGAACCTTAGGATCCCCTTTCAAGCTCATGTAGATGGTGGCAGAATTCATTTCCTTGCAGCTGTTGAACTCATAATGGCTTAGTTTCTCAAGGACATCAGGAGAGCTTCTGATGCGAGTCTCCGACTTCTAGACTTTTTTTTTTAAGAGCTCACCTGATTAGGTCAGGCTCACCCAGGAGCCTGACCTAATCTAGATTAGCTGTAAGCCAACTGATTAAGGTCCTTAATTAAATTTGTAAAATTCCCTTCACCTTTGCTGTGTAACATAACCTAATCATAGGAGTACCATCCATGACATTCATGGGTCTCACCCACACTCAAGGAGAAGGGATTACACAAGGCGTGTACACCAGGGGCTTGGGAATCTGAGGGGCCATCTTAGAATTCTTCCCACCACATCTTTAACTTAGCATAGTCTACCTTCAAGTGATACTATACTACTTCACATATGGTATGAGGACCTGATGCCAGTGTACTTCCATTCTCTCTCAGCCTTTGTGCTGGTATTTGTTTCTTAGAGTTGTGTAACAAAGTACTACAAACTGGGTTGGCTTAAAACAACAGAAATCTATTCTCTCATAGGGTAGAAGTCCAAAATCAAGGCATCAACAGGGCCATGCTTTCTCTGAAACCAATAGGAAAATCCTTCCTTGCCTCTTCCTAGCTTCTGGTGGTTTGCCAGAAATCTTTGACATTACTTGGCTTGAAGCTCCAATCTCCACCTTCATTGTCACATGATTTCCTCTCAGTGTGCCTGTGTCTTCAAATGGCCATCTTCTTTTAAGGATATGAGTCAAATTAGGGGCCCATCTGACTCTAGAATGACCTCATCTTAACTAATTAAATCTATAGTGACCCTATTTCCAAATAATGTTACATTCGGAGATACTAGGGGTTAGAAATTCAACATATCTTTTTTTGGGGGAAACAGTGAAACTCATAACAGTGCTGTTGTCATACATTGTATTTCTACATATTTATAAACCCCACACTACGTTATTTTTGCTTTGAACAGTCAATTACATTTTAAAGATATTTAAAGGAAAAGAAAAAATGTCTTTATATCTACCCATATATTTCCCTTGTTTTTGCTTCTTTTATGTAGATCTGGGGTGGGACTGAGGCTGAGCAGGCTTGGTGTATCCCCAGGCAGCGGCCTCCTGACCACCAGTGACGAGAGGGGCAGAGTGGCCCCAAGCTGGGTGTGCAGCCCACCACGGCCACACATGCAGGGCACATGGGGCCCCTCCTCATCTCCTTTCTCTGCGTTTAGGAATAGCCCTCTGGGTACTGCACGTCTCAGGCATTGTCTTAACAGTGATGGTTTCCTACATGGTGATCCCTCTTCATTTTTCTTTCCAGCTGAAATTAAGGGTTAATGAGAGGAAAGGGGCCCAGGCTGGACTTCAGGGAGCTGGAAATGTGCTGTTTCTCCACCTGGGTGCTGGTTGCACAGGTGTGTTCACTTTGGGAGAACTCACCTACCTGCACACTTCAAATGTGTGTACATTTCAGGATGTATGCTATACTTCATTAAAAAGTTAAAACACAAACAAGTAACAATAACTAAGGCTGAAAAAGAAGCTAAGGGCCCCAGGGGCTCTGCTTGTGGGAGTAAACTTGGCAGTCCTTTGGGCAGGAGCTGGGTCCTGGGCTGCTTGCTAGTGGCCAGGCTGGGGCGGGGGCTTAGCTCCCTGAGTGTATATGCAGGGACCTAGGACTCAAAGGGAATGACATCTGTGAAAGGACTCTGCCAACTGTAAAGCGCTGTGCACATGCCAGTGTGAACCCCCAAATGGCAGTTTGTATTCTGAGTATTTGGATCTTGGAGCTCATCTCAAAGAGCAGTGGTGGCAGCACTGGTTTTAGAAAAGAGTCGGCCTTGCAGCTGTTTGGTGTCTGAAGGCAGCAGCCGGGCCATCCCATATGCTGGCTTCTGCTTTGAGAAATGACTTGGAGTCAATCATCCCTGCTTTTTTATTAAACTCAAATGTGCCCTGCATGCTTCTGTGTGTTATTACCTCCTCAGACTAACAAGTGGCTGGAGAGAGAGGAATTGGCTGCCTTCCCCAAAGCTGCAGGCCCCAGCAAGCTGCCTCCCCCTGGCGTCTGCTGTGGGACCTGGAGCCACACTCCTCCTCCATCACCTGTCTGCTCTTTCCTTGTATTTCCTTTCTTTTTTCCCCAAAATGAAAACTCTCTGATGCTTCTTTGTAAGAGTAATACAAGCCATTGAAGGGGAAAATGTCAGAAATGCAGAAAGTGGTAAAGGAGAAACCAAAACCACTCACTAGCCTATTAAGGACAAGATAATCCCTCTCATCATTGACTGTGCTGGACTTTTTCTCTGGGTGCATGGAGGTATATTTTTCTTTTGCAAAGCTTCGCTCATTCTAAACATAGCCTGAATTATAACTGGCTTTTCTCACTCCTTAGCTGGCAGACATTCTCAGCATCTCTTGTGCTCCTCTGACTGCTGCATGGTATTCTGTTGAAGAAAGGGACCACCCTTCGCTTAACCAGTGCCTGTTGCCGGGTGCTGCACATTCTTAGCAGTGTGGTGAGCCTCCTTGCCCTTGGCAGGTGCTATTGATCGTTGCACTCTCCCTGGATAGGGTCTCAGAGTAATGGTTAAGGTCGAAGGTGAAGATCCATGCTAGCTTCTGCCTTCATGCCACCCATCAGTTGCTCTGGAGCAGGTCCTCAAAACCTTGGGGCATCGCCTCATGCTGTCCTCTGCTCTCTGTATGGTTGGCCCACTGATCAGCCCTTCCTTCCTCCACTGTTCCACTCTGGGCTTCCCCCCACCCCTCCCACCTCTTCTTCCTACAGTCTCCCTCATCTCAGTCAAGTCACCCAGGTGGCCAGGTGCCAACCTGAGTAGCTGAGTGTCCTTTTCCATCAGCCACCCCCTTGCCATCCAAACATCTGCATGGCCTGTGGGTGTCAATTTCTTGATCTGTCCAGAATGCAGCCACTTCTCTCCACCCCCTGATTCCAGCTCATCCCACAATCATGCCCATTCTTCACCCAGTAGAGACCCACCAGGGCCATCCCACAACACTTGACCAAACCTACCTCTTCCCCATCCCGTGCCCCATGGTGAGGATTCTCGTCACCCGCTCTAGCCACAGCAGCCTCGCTCTTCTTGGCTTGCTCCCTCCTCTGGGCCTTGGCACTTGCTGCCCCCTACACAGCCCTTCCCCAACTCCCAGGATGTCCTTCCCATATCTGGTCCTTCCTGCCATTGAGTTCCAGGCCAGATGTCACCTTGGCACATCAGCCTGTGAGCTGGGGTCATTAGATCCATTTTACAGAAGAGAATATGAGAGGGAAGGTGACCTCCCCAGGAACTCACAGCTAAGGACCAAACCCACATCTGCCCTGGTCAGCCTATGTGTAAAGCCAATGCACTTCCCACAGTCCACGGTGGTGGTGTACTCCAAAAACATGCCTGTCTTGAGCGCCTGGGTCATTAAGGTTCTTTCTATTGCATGTGCAGAAACTCAGCTCAAGCAGACATAAGCACAAAAAGAGAATGTATTTGCATCTGTAAATAAAAAGCCCAGGGGTAGACTTCAGGCATGGCTAGATCTAGGACATGGTCTCAGGCTCTCTGCCTGTTGGCTCTTCTTTCTCCACATGGGCTTCTTTTATAAGACGGGTCTCAGCAACCTTGCACTTACCTCCTGTCCTTTACTTTCCCTAAGCAGAAGACAGAGTCTCTGCTCCCAAGACATTTATCTGTCTGGTGGCCCACCCAAGTGACATGCCTACCCATGAATCTATCCCAAAGTCTGGAGGTAGAATGCACCGAGTGGCCGGGCCTGAATCGCATGCCCATCCCAAAGCACTGTAGGCCAAGCTAGTTCCTACCCCAAGTAGCCACTAGGGCCATGTGCCTTTAATACCACAGGCAAGAGAGAGAGGACAGAATGGGTTCTGTTGCCAGAAGGAGGAATAGATGCTGGGTAGGCAGAAGCCACAGAGGCCCGTGACCTTGGGCAGCTACAGCAGGGCCAAGTCTTGGTGTGGACCAGGAGGCAAGCTGGGGTCTTTCTCTTGCTTCCTGCGCCCTAGCCTCACTTGGTCCATGTACTGCTGCAGCCTGGCCAGAGGGATAGTGCAGACACTCATCTGAGGGCCTTTGCTGGGGCTGCTGGAACTGAGAAGAGGTTAAAATGGAGCCAATTAACAGGCTGCTTCCTTAGGGAAACTGCTAGGTGAGCAGAGCATAAACACTCAGTGAGTTCACCTTGAAATAAGTTAGTTACTAAGGCAGGCCAGCCCCTGCACCGAGTAGGAGGTGGGCCTGGAGAGGGAAGGGATCAGGGCTGCTGAGCCAGGGATATTATGTGCAGACAGCCCCAAAGACATCCTTTCCTAGGAGGGATATTTCTGGAAGTAACTCCAGTTGCTCTATGGCCCTTAGACTAGCATCACCCTCACTGCCCCTTACCTGGCCACTCCTTCTCTCACTGAGGGTCTCACCCCACACATCTCAGTCCCCCACATGCTGGCAAAGTCACCATCCCTGGAAGCCCCTCTTCTCTGTAGCCCCCTCCTCCAGGAGCAGATTGGGGCCAGGAGGATACTCATGTGGGACTGGCCTCTGCCAGGCCCTGACAGCTGCCATCACCAGAACAGTGATGTTTTCATAGTGTCTGTGTCTTTTTTTGAAGAAAAGTATTAGTCCCAGAAAGCCAGGGCCCCCTGTCCCCGGAGCAGCATGGCCCATCTGCACAAGCAGTGATTCCTCCCTGCCACATCCTGGCAAGTCCTGGAGGTATGATAGGTGGTGCCTGGGCTGGCCTGGCGGCCTGTACAGAACCTGGAAGTCATTGTCCTGATGACAGGATTGGCAGCCACTTAGGACAGGTCTTTGCAAGATTAAAGCAGCACTCAGCATGGCTGGACCATTCACTGCCCTCCCAGGCCCTCCATGGACTGGAGACCACAGTGAAAGTGTGCTGAGGGGAGGGTGTGGCCTGCGTGACCTCTGCCTCAAGGGCCACCTGCTGCTGGAGAGTGTAGCCAGCTGAGGCCCAAAGACATGGGTCCCTGTGGGTCTCAGGCATGTCAAGGAGGCACCTTCGTTCACCTAAGAGACCCCAAGATTTTAGAGGTCCTAAAATCCACCTCACCTGACAGCCATTGTCCTCAGGGACCAGCAATGCTGCCTCTTCAGGCTGGGCTGAGGATTGACTACAACACTTGTTCACTATTCAGTCACTGTTATGTGTTGACATGTTTATTTTAATGCATTTTAAAAAGCACACAGCCAGCACATTAGACCTGTGAGTTCATAGATATTATTGGTAAGAATGATGCTAATTTTAAAATGTGAATTGATAAAGAACATGATTAAGTGAATAGCTGTGCAGAGAGTAGTCAGACCCGGAAATATCATGAAATTGATCCTGTCATTCAACGAACGCTGAAATGAGCGGTTTCATGTTCTGAAGGTCCTGAGCCCGAGCCAGGCTCTTAGAGGAACCCAGGGGGCTGCACAGGGCAGGTGTGCATAGGGGGGCCCCACCCTTATCACCCTGCTGGTACCTGGCATATCGGTGTCCCTAGCCCTGTGAAAACTTCTCCTTCTGGTGGGTGTCCTCACTTCTCCAGGACTCCCTCTTGGGGATTCCATGCACTGACACATGTGGCCCAGGGCCCAGAATGGAGGAAGTGGGGTGAGCTGTGTTCTTGGTCACATGCCGTGCCATGGCCTGGCTCCCCCAGCTCCCCACACTGCAGCGGCAAGTCACTCAACCAGGGTCACCTCATGTGAAACAGGGAGGATGAGAGCAACGGCGTGGTGGGGGACAGAGACGATGAGGAATCCACCCAGTGGCTGAGCAGTGAGTCTGGGCTCCTGCTGTCGCTGTGATCCCTCTTACTGCTTCCACCATCACTACTGCTACTAGTAGAAGGACTGGTGAATCTGTCGGAGGGAAAACTGGCTGTCCCCTTTCTGCCAGGGCATTGTTGGGCTTTCTTAATACTCATGTGTTTATTTTCAAGGATGTGTGTGTTAACCGTCTTTGGGCTGTGAGTTTGGCGCGTGGCGGCTGGTTCACACCTGTATCCTCCTGTCCACAAGTGAGGCGGTGCACTGTATCCACTTTATTAGGAAGCTCTTAGGGGGATGGGACTTGCCTGAGGGCTCCCAGATGGGTGGTGGTCTGTGGGTCCCCACATCTGGGACTCCTCTAGGTGAAGGATCTGGCTGGTTGAGCATTGGAACCACCCAGGATGTCCACAAGCTGGGGCGAGGCCCAGGCATCTGCATTTTCCAGGAGCAACTCCAGTGACTTCCAGCCTCCCCCAGATGCTGAGGGCAGGGACAGATGTCCAGTGCCCACATCTGACCAAGATGGCCCTACCCCCAGTGTGGGAGGTCTCAGCCTCAGAGGCAGAGGCTCACTGCCTTCTGCAAAGGTGGCCATGGACAAGTGGCCTCTTACACAGGACTCAAGTTCTAACACCATTACCTCCTTTACTGTCTTTTAGGACAGTGGCTGGGGAGGCACTGATCTGCCTGGGCCCCTGGGGTTGACCATGTGCACTGGGGCAGCCTCTAGTGCCTGTGATCCGAGTAGCCCACCATCCAGCCTGGGCCTTTCCCCACATGAGCTGCCTGGGGTCTCTGTGTGGAGACCCTCCCAAGTCAGAATCAGTCCCGGCTGTGGGCTACCCCAGACCCATTTCAGAAGTCAATAAAAGCCCAATATCAATTTGAATCCCTGGAAGGGGTGGGGGCCATCTTGGTCCCCCCTCAATCCAGCTGGGTGACCTAGCACAGGTCAGGCCCTTTCTCTGAGCCTCAGTTTCCCCTTCTGTGACAACCACAGAACCCCTTCTGTGTCCCCTGCAGGTGACAGTCAAACTGCTTTTCAGCAAGCCTGGAGGGAACCAGATTCACAATTGTGTTTGTGCACATGCTGCATGCTGTTGGCCGTGGACAAGGGCCCCAGTGGTCCAGAGGCTACAGCCCAGGATAGGGAGTGACTCAGAATGCCAAATGGAGCCACCAGCTACGGGGTTCAGACACACACATACATCCTCCCAGCCTCTCTGACAAGGGCCTTTTCTCTGTCTACTCGACATTCCTGAGAGAAGCCAGAGAAAAACAGTATGTTTCTTTGTTTTATTATAACACTGATGACTTCATCTTCCCTTGTCTTCCCAGAAAAGACAATGACGAATTTGTTAAAGTTCAGCTGTGAGAGCCTCTTCTTATAGCAAGAATGAGAAGTATTTAAAAGCAGCTTCTTGCTTCTCGGAGTTATTTTCAGATAAGTGGCCCTGCTGGGTGTCACTCAGGCCCTACTTCTCCAGTTCCTACCATCTGTGGGGGGAGGAGAAGAGGTGGGAAGTCCGCAGCGCCCTCCTAGTCATTCAGCTGCCCAACTCTCTGGGACCATCCCACAGGTTTTTTTTTGTTTTGTTTTGTTTTTTTTTTGTGGTAAGCGGGCCTCTCACTGTTGTGGCCTCTCCCATTGTGGAGCACAGGCTCCGGACGCGCAGGCTTAGCGGTCATGGCTCACCGGCCCAGCCACTCCATGGCATGTGGCATCTTCCTGGACTGGAGCACGAACCCGTGTCCCCTGCATCGGCAGGCGGACTCTCAACCACTGCGCCACCAGGGAAGCCCCATCCCACAGGTTTTAACTCCTTCCTTAAGATTTCCAAATTCAGGGAGAAATGAAATGATTTCTCTGTTCATTAAGATTTTCCAGACCCTTAACAGACATCTCTAACTAGAGGGAAACAGCCCCAGGGAGTGATGTCCATGTGGCTTCCACAAGTAGAGTCAGTGTGAGGGTCTGGTCTCCAGTGTGCCCCAGGACAGCAGGACCCCTGCCCCAGGATCCCCTGAGGTGCCCAAATCCCAGGCGACCACAGAGGATTTAATCAGGCCAGGCAGAGCAGGGACAGGCGGCTGATGGGGACAGTGAGGTGGTGGCATCCCCGGGTAGAGGGACAGGGGCCAGGCGGGAACACAGGCCTGATGTGGCTGGCTCTTCTGAGCTCTTGAGCGAAGGCAGAAATGCTGATTCTTATGAAAGCCCTTGTGTAAATAAGGTCAGCAAATTCACCGTTTAAAAGGGCAGGACACCTGGGCCTCTGCTTGTCAACCTCAGGTGACTTACCTGGAGTGACCATTGAGCTTGCACTTGGCCGGTGCCCGCCAAGACCAGTACCGGGGACAGAGAGGTGAACTGCACCCTCCCTGGCCATGAACAAGTAGGTGAGAGAGCCAGACAGGGAACGCAAGCCCTGCCCAGGGACATATGTGCCCAGAGGACTGTGCGAAGGGCATGGGAGCCCAGAAAGGGAGCTCTGGCCACCAGCAGAGGGGATTGAGTCAGGCTCCCTGGAGGAAAGGACAGCGGGTTGAACTTCAGCCTCTGCCATCCAAGAAGAGGGTACAGCAAGTGCAAAGGCCTGGAGGCAGGAAGGGGCCAGAGAGGTGGGAATGGAATGTTGGTGGGCAGGTGGGAGGGCTATAGGGTGAGAGGGCACACTTGTGGGGAGGAGATCCAGGTGGGCTCCAGCTCCACAGTGGGGCCTAGCAGGGATTCTAGAGAAAGGAGGAGGTGGGCCCAGTTCTTTTCAGGCTGGGGCAGGAAGGCCCTGGCTGGGCTTGACGGGAGGGTCTGAGAGGAGCCATTGGGCAGCAGCATCTGGGAGTTGTGCACACCCCAGACCGTCCTGACTGCTGGGGATCCCTGCACCTCCATGCCCCCACTTCCTTAGCCACCTCGTGTTTCCTGGGGCCTGACCAGGATGGCATAAGGTGCACTTGGCCAGATCCTGAGGTCTGAGAGAGGCCAGGATAACACAAGTGGCAGTGGAAGGCCGGGCAGCCTGGGCCAGGGGCAGTTCCCACCTGAAGGAGGCAGGGGAGCAGGCTGGGATGGCCTCCCGGCCATCTGAGAACGATAGGATCCTGAGTGCCCCTTGTCAGAGAGTGGGCAGGACCACACCGATAGAGCACTGACTCTGCTCCTGACCCCAGTAGACCCACCTCAGGGTGGCTATTATCAGCGCACTTTATAGATGTGGAAACTGAGGCTCATACAGGGGAAGGGACTGTCCCAGTGCCAGACGGTGAGGAAGACCCCCCCCACCAGCGCGTAGCCCACAGGGCACGTCCCCAGGCCTCCCAGGCTTACCTCCCCAGACACTCTGAAACGAATCCCAGAAGCCACAGGGATAAAAAACAAAGGTTTTATTTTTGCCAACCATTTCCCATCCTTGAAAACACCTGAGAGGTGTTTGTCAGGAGGTGCGGGTGACTCATGCAGACACTTGGAGATGCAATTAGCTATTTTTGCCTCAAACTCCAAGGAGATATGGGCAGCGTCCCTGCAGGTGCGCAGGCAGCCGGGGCTGACCCACAGCGGGGAGTCAAGGCAGTGGGTGCCGAGCACAGTGGACTAGACATTCCAAATGTTTTCAGCGTTAACAAAGACAAATCCCTCAGCCCAGAATGCTGGCTCTGGGTTTGCTGGGGTGTTGTCATCTCCAGGGTTATGTTGGGTTCCAGGGCCATGCAGGGTGGGGACCGTGGTCCTTGTTGATGTCCCCTTTCTTCCAGTCTTCAGTGTCTGAACATGAGGCTCCCCCTGCCCTGCCACCTCCAGGTGAGCAGGCCCCAGGGCCCATGACCTCCTAGATGGCTCACACCTTCTATATTCACCTGAGGCCGCCTTCGGAGCTCAGCTGTGGAAGCTGAAAGTCCCAGGCTCTTGCAACTCAGAAGCCACAAAACCTGAGCTGAGAATGGTTTTCCTTCCCTGTAGCCCACTGGGTACTCCCTCCCCAAGGAGGTTAAAGAGGTGAGGATCCCACTCCTGGGCTGGAGGAGGGCCCCAGGATGCCTAGGATGGGGGCCATGGCCTGTGTCTCAAGGTGTGGCCCCTGCACCTGGAACCAGGACCATGGCCTTCTGACCCGGGCTGTCGCCAACTCTCTGGGACTCAAGGGCCCCAATTTGGAGCGGCTCTACAGTGCTTATGAGAGCCAGTGCTTATGTCCAGCCTCTCGCTGGACAGGGGCCACAGAGGGGTGATCCTGACCCCACCCACTGGAGGGAGACACACACATCATAGCCTGAGGTGAGGCAGGGAGCCAAGAGCAGGGGGCCCAGCCTCGGGGCAGCTCCCACAGCTACCACCATGTTCAGGACTCAGCTCTGATGATGCGGGGAGCAAGAGAGGGACATGACCTAGCTGCCGGTGCAGCCCCTTTGGCTGCAGCACAGAGAGGGGCTCAGCTGAGGGCTGGGGCCACAGGAGCCATCAGGAGGTTCGACAGGAGAGAAACCTGGGGACAGCTGACTCTGGTCAGTCACAGGAGGGTGGTGAGCCTGACTGGAGTGGTGGCCTCCAAGGGGACGAGGTGGCTGGGCCTGGGCAGGGCAGGCAGGGCTGTGCCTCTCCGCTGGTGGGTAGCAGTATCTAAAAGAATCTCAGCTGAGGAACAGTTAGCGCTTTCATTCCTGGGTCCTTGATTCACACATCTCAGTGACAAATGTGTTTTTCACACAGTCTGATATTCATTGTCTGTGATAAATAAGATACTTGTTTTCCCCTCACAAAACAAGCCACACTCCTCCCTGGCAGCTGTCGCCTGGCTGGCCAGCCCCATGAAGCTGCATGGTCACCACTGTCAGCCTCAGCCCCTGGCCAGGCACCACTAAGCACTTTCTCTGCCCTCCTCTGTCTGGTGTTGCATCCAGTCACCGCCTAGTGACGGTTGTTCGTTTGTTCATTCATTCATTCATTCATTCAGCAAGTGCTGGCTGAGCCCTGGTCCAGATGTTGGGGGTGCAGCCATGAATAGGACTAACAAAGCTGTGCCCCCAAGGAGCTCACGGTCCCATGGGGAGAACAGGAGACAAATAAGACACACGATAGCTTCATGCCACAGGAATATGAAATGATGTCCAGGGTGGAGAATGACTGGGCAGTGAATGCCATGTGGACCTGCAGTCAGGGAAGGCTCTGATGGGGGATGAGAGGGAGGCATCCAGGAGGAAGGGTGTTCCCAGTGGGGAACAGCAAGCACAGAGCCCCGAGGCAAGAATGAGTGCAGTGTGTGCAAGGAGAGAATTTAGGACGAGGTTGGAGTGGTGGGCTTGGAGCCCAGTCGGGGGGACCTCATGGGCCATGAGAAGGACTTTAGAGGAGGGCCCAGCCATGTCATGGGATGTAGCCGGGGATGGTTCTGACCAAGTTCCAGTGCTGTCCTGGGCGCAGTTGCTCACAACCTTTCCATGCTTATGTGGGCTTACCATCCCCATTGTTCATGGGGGGAAACTCAGGCTCAGGGAGGAGTCCACACACACCCTTGCAGCTTATGCCCACCTGCCACCCGCTCCCCCTGTCGAAGCCTACCAGCCCTTCCCAAGTCTGTCTCTATAACCCCAGCTGCTCAGAGGACCCTTTCTTTACTCTGTTCCTCTAGTGGCCGCCTCCAAATGCATTTGGCCCCAGCCCCCTATCTACTGCATTTTTTTTTTTTTTTTTTGTGGTACGCAGGCCTCTCACTGTTGTGACCTCTCCTGTTGCGGAGCACAGGCTCCGGACACACAGGCTCAGCGGCCATGGCTCACGGGCCTAGCCGCTCCACGGCATGTGGGATCTTCCCGGACCGGGGCACGAACCCGTGTCTCCTGCATTGGCAGGCGGACTCTCAACCACTGCGCCACCAGGGAAGCCCTCTACTGCATTTTTGAAGGCTTCTTCCAGGAGGGAACACTGCAGCTGGACCTTCAAGAGGAACAGAAGACGGGTCCTCTAAAATGGAGGAAACAGTTGAAAACCTGACTCAGTGGTGGGAGTGTGGATGCATGTTTGGGGCACAGCAGGCAGGCAGATACTGGTGTAGTCTTGCTTACTATTTTTTATAAAATCAACTCATTTATTAAAATGAAAGTATTCTGTAGTGAAATTTTACATTCCTATCTAAATCACCAGTATCAATTGAAAGTGACCATAAAATTAATGTAATGAAAACAAACATTATTGATTTTTAAAAAGAATGAAACTACAAAATGTAATATAAGCACCAGCTTTTGGGTTCTAGGATAGTATAAGCATACTCCATCCTATCTCTCCCACTGAAGCTTAAAATCTAACAGTACACATGGAGCAGCTAGAGGACTTTGAAAACTGAATAATAGCAGGCAGATTGGGGAAGAAAATCAGAATTTGAAGTACCACCTAACTGGCAGTGAGTTTACCATTTTTCCTCCACTGATGTTCGCTAGCCTGAACTCAGGGCAGCCTGAAACCTAAAAGGGACATCAACACTGGCACAGAGAGCTTCAGGAGACACCCACTGGTTCTGGCTCAAGGAGCAAGTGAGAGGCCTCTTATTTCTGAGAGAGCAGGAAAATCCATTTAAAAAATCTTTCCTGTGCTCTTTTATACTCTAGCTCACAAGCAATCCCACAAGACCATTTCTTGGACCCCGCAAGAACCTAAAACTCTGAGGAAGGGAAACCTTTCTCTCTGAGCAGAGGAGCTGTTGCCCCACTGAAGACAGGGTGAACTTGCCACTTTTCTATCTCTCTCTGTCCTCCTACCACTTAGCCATGGATGCAGGCATAGTCATAGGAAGTGCATAGCAGAACGGGGGTAAGTAAAGCCCTAGCTTTCTGCCTTGAAGACCAAAAAAAGGGAGCCCCGGGAGACTGGAAAATACCATAGATTGTAGAAAGGGAGGAGGTCAGAAAAGCAACCTCATAAAGTTGTTTATGAACTCCTGGGCTCATACCCAAGCCGCACATGTGGGGATCTGACCCTAAAGAGCACATCATAGGCTTTGATAACTAAAGTACAAAATAAGACTATTGCCCACATCTCAGATTAGCCACTGCATGACATACAGATTTGAACATCAACTCAATGGCTTTGAAAATAAAACTAACATTAAAATCACAACCCCATCAGAACAAGCCCAACTTTTGGAACAAGCCCAACTGGATCAATTGCCTGCTAAAACAGAAACATAAATATTCTCCATGGGATTTTTTAAAGAACAAGAATTTGTAAACATAGTATTCAAAATGTCTAGAACACCATCCAAAATTACTTGAGATGTGAAGAACTAGGAAAATCTCAACTCACATGGGAAAAGACAATGAATAGATGCCAATGCTAAGATGAATCTTAGCAAATTCAAGTTATCTGACAAAGACTTTAAAGCAGCTATTATAAAAATGCTCCAACAAGTAAGGGCAAACACTCTTGAAACAAATGGAAAGATAGAAAATGTCAGCAAAGAAATAAGAGATGTAAAGAACCAAATGGAAATCTTAGAACTGAAAAATGCAATAACCCAAATCTAGAAACTCACTGGAAGGGCTCAGTAACAGAATGGAAATGAGAGAGAATGATCAGTGATACTGAAGGTAGTTCAATAGAAATTATCCAGTCTGAACAACAGAGAGAAATTGAAAGAAAAATTAACAGAGCTTCAGGCATCTATGGAATAATAGCAAAACGTCTAACAGTTATGTCACTGGAGTCCCAAAAGGGCGGGAGAAAAAGTATTTGAAGAAATAATGGCTGAAAACGTCTCAATTTAATCAAAGATATAAATCCACATATTCAAGAAACCCAAAACAAGGTGAATCCCAAACAAAATAAAACACAAAGAAATTCATGCCCAGACACATCATAATCAAACCACTGAAAACTAAACACAAAGAAAAAAATCTTAAAAGCAGCCAAGAGAAATGATGCTTTACTTAGAAGGGAAGAGTGAGTCAAATGACTGTGGACTTCTCATTAGAAACCATAGAGGTCAAATAATTGGAACAACATTTTTTAACGTGCTGAAAGAAAAGGACTGTCAACCCACAATTCTAGATCCATTGAAAAGATCCTTCAGGAATGAAGATGTTATAAGAAACACTCAGCTGAAAGGAAACTAAGAATTTATTGCCAACAGACCTGCTCTTTTGCATTGCTAAAGGAAGTTGCTCTGGTAGAAGGGAAATGATACCAGAAGGGCACTTATAACATCAGGAATGAAGGAATAGTAACAGAAATGATAAATACCTGTATAAATACAACAGACTATTCTCCCTTTGAATTTTTAAAATATGTTTGGTGGTTGAAAACAAAGATGATAACATTGTCAGATGTTGTTTTCAGTGTATGTAGATGTAACATATAAGATGCTTACAATATAGAGGAGAGAGGGTAAAGCACCCTAGTTGTGGCTAAGTTTTCTATATTTCACTTGAAGTGGTAAAAAATATTGATTCTAAATAGACTATGAAAAGTACCTACAAGCATACCTCATTTTATTGCACTTTGTAGTTACTGCATTTTTTATGAATTGAAGGCTTGTGGCAACTCTGTGTCAAGCAATTTTTCCAACAGCATTTGCTCACTTTGTGTCTCTGCAGTATATTTTGTTAATTCTCACAATATTCCAAACTATTTCATTATTACTATAATTGTTAGGGTGGTCTGTGATCAATGATCTTTGACGTTACTACCGTAATTGTTTTGAGGCACCACAAACAGCACCCTTAAAGACAACAAATTTAATCAATACATGTGTGTTCCGACTGCTCCACCAACAGGCCATTCCCCTGTCTCTCTCCCTCTCCTCCAGCCTCCCTATTCCCTGAAACACAACAGTATTGAAATTAGGCCAATTACAACCTTACAAGGTCCTCTAAGTGTTCAATAAAAGGAAGAATCACATGCCTCTCACTTTAAATCAAAAGCTAGAAATGATTACGCTTAGTGAGAAAGGTATGTCAAAAGCCAAGATAGGCCGAAAACTAGATCTCTTGTGCCAAACAGGCAAGTAGTGAATGCAAAGGGAAGGTTCCTGAAGGAAATGAAAAGTGCTACTCCAGTGAACACACGAATGATACAAAAGTGAAACAGCATTATTGCTAATATGGAGAAAGTTTTTGTGTTCTGGAGAGAAGATCAAACCAGCCACAACATTCCCTTAAGCCAAAGCCTAATCCAGAGAAAGGCCCTAACTCTCTTCAATTATGTGAAGGCTGAGAGAGGTGAGGAAGCTGCAGAAGAAAAGTTTGAAGCTAGCAGAGGTTGGTTTATGAGGTTTAAGGAAAGACACCATCTCCTTAACATAAAAGTGCAAGGTAAAGCAGCAAGTGCTGAAGAAGAAGCTCCAGCAAGCTATCCAGGAGATCTAGCTAAGATAATGAATAAAGGTGGCTACACTAAGCAACAGATTTTTAATATAGCTTTATATTGGAAGAAGGTGCCATCTAGGACTTTAATAGCTGGAGAGGACAAGTCAGTGCCTAGCTTCAAAGAGTAGGAGAAATCTCTCATTAGGGGCTAACGCTAACTTTACGATAAAGCCAGTGCTCATTTACCACCCCTCAAATCCTTGAGTAAGAATTATGCAAAATCTACTACAGAACTGCAGACGCAGAACTGCAGATACAGAGTGCTGACTGTAAAGTTAAATGTGGATTTTTGAGTGCATGGAGGGTCAGCACTGCTAACCCCTGCATTGTTCCAGGGTCAACTGTATAATGACATAGATAGGTTCAAAGAAAAAGAATGGGAAAGGATATACCATGAAAATACTAATCAAAAGAAACCTAGAGTAGCAATATTAATAACAGAATGAACTCCAGAAAATCACCAAAGAGGGATGTTACATGATGATGAGGGTCATTTGCAAAGTGTACATAACAGTCCTAAATGTGCATGCTTCTAAAAGCAGAGCATCAAAATACATGAAGCAAAACTGACAGAACTGAAAGGCAAAATAGACAAATCCACAAATATAGTTAGGGACTTCAACACTTCTCTCTCACTAATCATGAGAACTAGTAGACAGAAATCAGCAAGGATACAGAACCAAACAACGCCATCAACCAACTGGATCTAATTGACATTTATACAACACTTGACCCAACAACAGCAGAATACACATTTTTTTCAAATGCACATGGAGTATTCACCAAGATAGACTATGTCGGATTATAAAACACACCTTAACAAATATAAAAACATTGCATTAATACAAAATATGAAAAAAATTTAAAAAAATAAAAATAAAAAAAAAAATACAAAATATGTCTTCTGACCATAAAGGAATTAGATTGGAAATTAAATATAGAAGAACAGAATAATCTCCAAACACTTAGAAATAAAACAACACATTTCTAAATAATTCGTAGGTAAGAGGGGCAGTCTCAAGGGAAATTAGAAAATATTTTTAACTGAATGAGAATGAAAATACAGCATATCAAAATTTGTGGGATATGCCTCAAACAGTACTGTAAAAAGAAATTGATAGCATTAAATTCTCACATTAGAAGGGAAAAAAGTCTTAAATAATAATTAAAACTTTCACCTTAAGACACCAGAAAAAGAAGAGCAAGATAGACTCAAAGCAGACAGAAGAAGGAAGGAAATAATAAAGATAAATGTAGAAATCAATGACATTAAAAACATACTGTGGGGCTTCCCTGGTGGTGCAGTGGTTGAGAGTCTGCCTGCCAATGCAGGGGACACGGGTTCGTGCCCCGGTCCCGGAAGATCCCACGTGCCATGGAGCGGCTGGGCCCACGAACCATGGCCGCTGAGCCTGCGTGTCCGGAGCCTGTGCTCTGCAACAGGAGAGGCCACAACAGTGAGAGGCCTGCGTACCACACACACACACACAAAATACATACTGTGCTCATGGACTGGAACAATCAACATAGTAAAGTTACCAGTTCTCCCCAAATTAATCTACAGATTTGCTACAGTTCCAGTCAAAATCCCAGCAGGGGTTTTTGTAGATACAGACAAGGTCATTCTAAAATGTATATGGAAAGGCAAAGGAACCAGAATAGTTTAACACACCAAAATATTAGTAAAATCATAAATCTATTTATGACAGTGCATGCCTGTAAAAAGTTCCTTAATGAGATAAGGGGAGCTGATCATCAAATGTCACTAATGAAATGCTGTTTGGCTTTGAGTTGCTCAGGGTGACACAGAGGAGATCTAAGTCCAGAGGACAGTTCTGTTTTCGGCTCTGAGAATCTGAGACACCCACCGGGGTCTGCTCTGCATGGTGGCATGTGGACTGTGGTCCCTCCATCCACCACCCAGGACTGGGAATCCTCCAGGCTGGCAGCCAGAGCTTTGACCTGTAGTGCGAGTGTCCCCTCTCCAGTCCTCAGTTTCTCCATCTCCTGGTCCAGCTGGATTCTTGCCCGGCACTTTGAGACTCAGGGATGAATTTCCAGCCTCTGTGTGGGACCTCTGTGGCCCTGAAAGATGGAGGGATCCGGTGTCTAGAGGCATGCAAAAATCATCCTGATTTTCAGAAAGAAGGCAGGACCTGTGAGCAGGAAGCTGTTGACTTTGGACAGTGCTCTTGCCCCTGTGCAGACCAGAGCTAGACAAGGTCAGGTACCTTCCCACCCCAGTCCCCTTAGTTCAGTGAGGAAATGAGGCCCAGAGAAGGGAAGCATTCTGTCCCAGGCTATACAACAGGTCAGTGGCCAGATAGGACCAGACTCTAATAGCCATCTATCTGCTCACTCATTTCTTCGTTTAAATATGTTTTGGGGTAACTACCATGTGCCTAAGCACAGTCCAGGCACTGGGGATGCTTCAGTGGACGTGAGAGACCATGTTCCAGGGCTCCTGATCTTGTGGGGAAACAGAGGAGAAATAAGCAAACAAACAGACATGAGAATTTCAGTAGGTATCAAAGACTATGAGAAAATAGCCCTGGTGATGCAATGTCTAGGGGCCTCCAAAGGAGGTCTGCATGATGTGATCTGAGATCTGGTGTGTGTTTCTCCTTTACTCTCACACTCACGACACCCCCAGCACCAGCTGGGTGTCCTACAATTCAAATTTGTTTCCTAAGCACTCTTCTCAAGAAGATACTGGAGGATGAGCTCCATTGAAATGAAAGAATAAACCAGAAAAGAAGAAGACATGAGCTGCAGAAAGAAGGAGACCCCACACAAAAGAAATGACAAGGGAATCATCCTTTGGAGGATGGTGAAAATGATTCCAGGATAGCAGCTCTGCACCACATGTGGAGGGCAACTGAGCCACACTGCATCAGGGCAACCCAAGAAACAAACTGTCATCATTAAGACCCCCTTCCATCAGGCCGTCTTCTTAACCCAAGGACAGAACACCCAGGACAACTTGGGCCAGCTTCTCATCAGTACTTGGCTTGTCTTGACCATGTGCTAATGAGGGTCTCTCCCCTCAAGCTCTGCTGAAGACATGCATATCACTCACAGAAGTTTCCAGCTTTCCCCTGAGAGTGGGAGGTAGACCACAGTGGTCTCAAATATAGAAAGGACAGAGCAGCCCACTTTCACTGACCAGACTTCTGCTGCATGTCCAGTGCCTGGTCTACACCCCAGTCTTGCCAGGCACCCAACTGTGGAGAGCCCAGTGTTTCCCAAGACTCACTCGTGACCTTGCTCATGAGTTCCCCAGAAAGGGCCTTGTCACCTCCCAGAGAAGCGGAAGTCAGACCAAGACTGCTCCACTCACCTCCTCCTGGAGCCTCTGCCCAGCAGGGACAGTGCTGCCCGCTCCTTGCATGGCTGGTGTGTGCTTGCCCTTCAATTTTAAGACTAAGAAGTATGTTTCTTGGGATAGATACACAGGTAGACCTATAAAGAAAAGCAAGGGAACAATTAGCACAAAAGTCAGAATGGTTATTGCCTAGAGGTTAGGGAGTAAGGAGTGGATTCATCAGGGAAAGTACGTAAGGGATTTTAAGGTACTGGTAATTCTCTTTTTCTTAGCCTGGGTAGCAGTTCACATATGTTCATTCATATTGTTTTAATAATAATAAAAATAATTCTTATTTAAATTATAGGTGTGTTCATAGAATCTTTTGTGTTTAGTTTTTTTTTTAAGTGAAGAGAGGAAAAAGTATCAAGGGAACGTCTCTCTGTGGTGGTCGCCAAGCAAGGCCCCATATTTACTCTGATTGGATAACCTGGGTCCCTCACTCAGGGGTGAGAGGAGAGGATGCTTCATTTTCATTTGCCAGGACCCAGTTTACCACCCGCCCCAAGCCCACCTAAGCAGGATTCCAGCCAGTGGGGAGAAGTGGTTCCTGGAAGTAAGGAAGCATGGCAGTTGGAAGGGTAAAACAAAACCCCTTCACTGTGGTTTGGGGGAGCAACTGGGCAGTATAGTTTGATTCGCTTGTAAGGACTGGTGTCTTTCAGCCCAGTCTTGCTCCTTCTAAAAGTGTGTCCTCAGGAAACAATCAAGGATGTGGACCAAGAGTAAGGGACTGACTGGATGGATTATGGAGCGAGAGAGAGACCAATTTTCCCTTTGAAGAGCTCTGTATTACTTACTGACCTGTGGTGGGTCTTGGTGCTGTCAACCTGCACTCAACAGATTGCCTGCAAGCTGGGCCCTAGGATCTCAGAAACCCGAGCTTCCCAAGATATGAAAGCAGCAGGCTCTGCCAGCAGGAGCTGAGGGCCATATGGAGCACAAAATTAACACATGCCAGTCCTCCCTTCACAGCCAAGTCTGTTGGATGGCCTCCCAAAGGCAAGGCCAGGCTGCGCATGTGCCACCTCTGCGCTCAGGTCTGAGGGAGACCCTAGCACCCCCACAGTATCCCTTCAGACAGTAGGAAACAAGGAGGAGCCCTTCATTGGACCCAAACTGTAATGAGATGAGTGTCTCAGCTCCAGGCTTTGTTAGGGAGGGAGGGGAGGAGGACCACAGAGGTTTTTGGGGCTCTGAACAAATGCTGCCACTGCTCAGAGCAGCCAAGCATGAGATGGCATGGTTCACGCCCCTACCCTTGGACCCTTTCCTCCTCTGAGGCTCCAGTGAGGGCGGGGGAAGGGCTTGGCCATGGGCTGAAACCTCTTCTTCAGCTGAGTCCATTAGGGGCTGATCAGGGGGCTTCCTGCCTCCTGGAGGCTGGGCCATGTTGGGATTCCCAGTAATCAGGCTGCCCTCCTCAAGCTCTCAGCCCCTGAGCCCAGATCCCCTGCTGAATCTCTGGGCCATGTCTGTCTTCCGTTCAGCATTTACCAGTTTCCTTCCCAGGGCCAAGGATAGGAGCTGGGTCTGGAGTCTGGGATCTGGGTAAAAGTCACCAGCTAGTAACCTTATCCACTCCACTTTACCATGTAGGACCCAGGTTTGCTCATCTATGAAGTGGGCAATCATTCCCATATGGTCGTTTTAAGGATTAAGTGACATGTGAGAACAAAAGACAGATGAAACATGACACAGAATCTCTTTCTTCTTGAAATGAAACCCCTGGGGGTCAGAGCCTGTCTGGGTCAGATGGGGCAAGTACTTCATCCAGGACCCTTGGAAACAGCCCCAAGTTTAGCTCCTCTTCCCCTAAGGGCACAGAGACTGTCCCTATTCCTGCAGAAGCAGTCCCAACCAAAGATGCCCATTCAACTCTCTCAATCATGCCTTGGGCCAGCTGAGGCTCCAGATGCCCTACCTGGGGAGCAGGTCTTGCCTGGACCCTGTGAGAAAAGCTTGGAATTTAGGCCTCTTCTCAGAGCTTCTGGTGGCCCTGCACAGATAGAAGTAAAACTGAAACATGGTCTCTGAAGAGGCCATCTAGACAGGCAGCCCTGCACAGATAGACGTAAAACTGAAACATGGTCTCTGAAGAGGCCATCTAGACAGGCAGCCCTGCGCAGATAGAAGTAAAACTGAAACATGGTCTCTGAAGAGGCCATCTAGACAGGGAGCTCTTTCTCATGGCAGGGGAAGGAGGATGCCTGGGGCTTCCAGGGCACACACAGATTCAGGAACTGTGTGTGGCCCCAAACCCTCCCAAAAAGCTGCAAGGGGACTAGGAGCATCATCGTTGAAGGGCTCTCATCTCTGTCCCAGAGCATACCTGTCCCTGATCGAGAGATGGAACAATTTAAGATGTTTATTCCCACTAGTATTGTTTTTGCAGGAGTTTTGTCCAATACACTATGACAAGAAAAGGGAGTGAGGTTTAACCACAAGAAAGGAAAAAATGAAATTACTATTAATTGTAGACATGATTGGTTTCTGGAAAACCCAAGACTATTAGAACTAATGAGATGAAAAAATCCATATACAAAACCCCATAGCAGGGACTTACCTGGTGGCACAGTGGTTAAGTATCCACCTGCCAATGCAGGGCACACGAGTTTGAGCCCTGGCCCAGGAAGATTCCACATGTCGCAGAGCAACTAAGCCCGTGCACCACAACTACTGAGCCTGTGCTCTAGAGCCTGCGAGCCACAAATACTGAGCCCGCATGCCACTACTACTGAAGCCCTCATGCCTAGAGCCCATGCTCCACAACAAGAGAAGCCACCACAATGAGAAGAGTAGCACCACAACAAAGAGTATCCCCCACTCGCCACAACTAGAGAAAGCCTGTGTGCATCAACAAAGACCCAACACAGCCAAAAATAATAAATAAATAAAATAAATAAATTTATAAAACAAGAAACTAAACAAACAAAAACCCAATAGCAATACCCAGTTAAAGATATAATGGGGGGACATCAGGGAAGATAGTGGCATAGGAAGTACCAGGATTCCATCTCCACCTAGATGACAGTTGAACTGGCAGAATCTGTCTAATGTAATTATTTCAGCACTCTAGAGTCTATTTAAAGGCCTGCAGCTCCCAGAGGAAGGCTTAAGCAGTAAATCTCAGTTAATTTTGGTCAGTTTCAGATCTGAGCATGGTAGCAGCATCCTCCACCCTTCAGCCTCAGGGCAGGCAGCCATGAACATATTCCTGGAGCAGCTTGCACACAGTTTATGGGAGCCAAGGTGGGCAATAATGCCCTTGTTCTCTAAATATCAGGGATCTGGGTTCTTATACCTATTGCTTCTGATTATGGAGGCGCAGATACAGAAGCAGGCCACCATAGTTGCAATTCCTGCTGGCTGAATAGGCTTTAGGGGATTTAAAGGGCCAGAGCCTGGTTCCCCCTCCCTTCTTTTTTCTCTTTTTCCCCTCTTGAGAGCCAAACATTTAAGGATTAGGACTTTCAAAAATAACCATATAGGGCTCCCCTGGTGGCGCAGTGGTTGAGAATCCGCCTGCTGATGCAGGGGATGTGGGTTCGAGCCTTGGTCTGGGAAGATCCCACATGCTGCGGAGCGGCTGGGCCCGTGAGCCATGGCCGCTGAGCCTGCGCGTCCGGAGCCTGTGCTCCGCAACGGGAGAGGCCACAACAGTGAGAGGCCCGCGTACCGCAAAAAAAAAAAAATAATAACCACATATAGGGAAGAATTTCTAAAGTTACTGAACATGCCTATGGAAAGGTGCAGGCTCGTAAAAGACCCAAAAAGATCTTAATTTTACATGTTAGGCTGATCCCAGCACAAAGGCACCCTGAAGAAATTTTTTTTTTAATCCTGAGGAAATCTTATTTCCAGATTTTAGTTACTACTTTATAAGAGTCAAACGTCCAATGTTCAACAACAACAAAATATCATAAGGCATACAAAGAAACAGGAATGTATGGACCATTGAAAGGAGAAAAATATCAGCATAAACCATCCCTGAGGAAGACCAGATGATGGACTTATTAGACAAAGATGAGGTGACCAGTTGAGAAAACTACGAACAAAATAGAAATATCAATAAAGAGATGGAAAACATAAAAAAACAAAAAAGGAATTTCGGAGCAGAAAAGTACAATACCTGAAATGAAAAATTCACTAGATATATTCCAAAGCAGATTTGAGCACACAGAAGAAAGAATCAGTGAACTTAAAGCTAGGATGATTGAAATTATTGAGTCTTAAGAACATAAAGAAAAAATGCTGAAGAAAAGTGAACAGAGCCTAAGGAGCCTGTGGGACACTAATAAGAAAACAAACATACATGTTGTGAGACTCCCAGAAGGAGAGGAGAGAGAGAAAGGAGCAGAGAGATTGTTTGAAGAAATGATGGTTGAAAACTTCCCAAATTTGATGAAAAACATGAATATAAACATTCAAGAATCTCAACAAATTCCACGTAAAATAAACTCAAAGAGAACCATGATGAAACACATTGTAATCAAATATCGAAAGAAAAAGACAAAAAGAATATGGAAAGCAGCAAGAGAGAAGCAAATTGTCACATACAAGAGAACCTCAATAAGATTATTGGCATTTTTCTCATCAGAAACCTTTGAGGCCAGAAGGCAATGGGTTGATATAGTCAAAGTTCTGACAGTAAAAACATTGCCAACCAAGAATTCAATATACAGCAAAACTATCCTTCAAAAATGAGGGAGAAATTAAGATATTCCAAGATAAACAAAAGCTGAATGGTTTCATTATACCAGAACAAGAAATACTCAATGGAGTCCTTCAAGTTGAAACAAAAAGACACTAATCAGTAACTCAAAGCCATATGAAGAAATAAAGATCTCTAGTAAAGATATATACATGGGCAAGTATAAAAGTTAGTATTACTGTAACTTTGGTTTGTAACTCCACTTTTTGTTTTCTACATGATTTAAGAGACTAATGGGTTTTTTTACAAAAATAATTATTAGCCTATGACACTAACTGCATAAAGACGTGGTTTTGTGACCTCAATAACTGAAACAGTGTAGGGACAGAATGGTATAGGGACAGAGTTTTTGTATGCTATTAAAGTTAAGCTAGCATAAATTCAAACTAGAGTGTTATAACTTTAGGATGATAAATGTAATCCCCATGGTAACCACAAAGAAAATAGCTATGGAATATACACAAAAGGAAATTGGAAAATAATTTAAATGTTTCACAATAAAAAATTAACTAAATACAAAAGAAGACAGTAATACAGGAAATGAGGGACAAAAAGCTATAAGGCATATAGAAAATATAGCAAAATAGCAGAAGTAAATTCCCCTTAACAGTTATTATTTTAAATCTAAATGGATTAAACTCTCCAGTCAAAAAGAGATTGGCAGAATGGATTTTAAAAAATGATCAAACTACGTGCTGTCTACAAGAGACTCATTTTAGATTCAAAGACATAAATATGTTAAAAGTGAAAGGATGGGAAAAGATATTCCACTAACCAAAAGAGAGTGGGGTGGCTATGCTAATAGCAGAAAATAAACTTTAAATTTAAAAAGGTTACAAGAGATAAGGAAGGACATCATATATTAATAAAAGGTTCATTACAGCAAGATATAGCAATTATAAACATTTACATAACTTTAAAACAGACCATCAAAATATATGAAGAAAAAAATTACAAGAATTAGAGAGACAGATAGTTCTACAATAACAGTTGGAGACTTTAATACCCCACTCTCAATAATGGATAAAACAATCAGACAAAAAATAAGTAAAGAAATATAGGATTTGAAAAACACAATGAGCCAACTAGATCTACGAGACATATACAAAACACTCTATGCAACAACAATAGATTACACATTCTTCTCAAGTGCACAGGGGACATTTTCCAGGATAGACCATATAATGGGCCACAATCAAGTCTCAATATATTAAAAAAAGATATCTATCTTACAAAGTATCTTCTCCAACCACAATAAGGATGAGTTAGAGGTCAACAATAAAAAGAAAACTAGAAAATTCACAAATCTGTGGAAACTAAACAATGCACTCTTAACCAATGGTTCAAAGAAAAAAATCATAAAGGAAATTAGAAAATCCTTAGAGACAAATGAAAATGGAAACACAACATACTAAAACTTATGGGTTGCAGTGAAAACAATGTTAAGAGAGAAGTTTATAGCTATAAACACTGACATTAAAAAAGAAGAAAGAGGGCTTCCCTGGTGGTGCAGTGGTTGAGAGTCCGCCTGCCGATGCAGGGGACACGGGTTCGTGCCCCGGTCCGGGAGGATCCCACATGCCGCAGAGCGGCTGGGCCCGTGAGCCATGGCCGCTGAGCCTGCGCGTCTGGAGCCTGTGCTCTGCAACGGGAGAGGCCACAACAGTGAGAGGCCCGCGTACCACAAAAAAAAAAAAAAAAAAAAAAAGAAGAAGAAAGAGGGCTTCCTTGGTGGCACAGTGGTTAAGAATCTGCCTGCCAATGAAGGGGACATGGGTTCGAACCCTGGTCTGGGAAGATCCCACATGCTGCAGAGCAACTAAGCCCATGTGCCACAACTGCTGAGCCTGCACTCTAGAGCCCACGAGCCACAACTACTGAGCCCATGTGCCACAACTACGGAAGCCCGCATGCCTGGATCCCATGCTCTGCAATAAGAGAAGCCACTGCAAGGAGAAGCCTGTGCACTGCAATGAAGAGTAGCCCCCCCGCCAGCCACAACTAGAAAAAGCCTGCACGCAGCAATGAAGACCCAACACAGGCAAAAATAAATAAATAAATAAATAATTTATTTAAAAAAACAAAAGAAGAAAGATCTCAAATCAACAAGGAACTAGAAAAAGAAGAGCAACCTAAACCCAAATCTAGCAGAATGGAGGAACTGATGAAGATTAGAGAAGAGGTAAATAAGATATAGAATAGAAAAAAATTACAGAAAATCAATGAAACCTAAAGTTAGTTCTTCAAAAAGATTAACAGAATCGACAAACTTTTAACTAGATTGACAATAAAAAAGAGAATTACTCAATTACTAAAGTTAGAAATGAAAGTGGGAACATTACTTCCAATTCTACAGAAGGATTATAAGAAAATACTATGAACAATTGTATGAGAACAAATTAGATAACCTCGATGAAATGTACAATTCCTAGAAACACAAAACCTACCAAGATTGAATCACAAAGAAATAGAAAATCTAGACCTATAACTAGTAAGGAGATTGAATCAGTAATTAAAATCCTCCTGACAAAGAAAAGCCCTGGAGCTGATGGCTTCACTGGTGAATTTCTACCAAACATTTAAAGAAGAATTAACACCAATCCTTCTCAAACTTTTCTCAAAAAGTAAAGAGAGAACACTTCCTAACTCATTCTATGAGGCCAGTATTGCCCTGATATGAAAGCCAGACAAAGACACTGCAAGAAAAGAAAACTATAGACCAATACTCCTCATGAACATCGATGCAAAGTTCCTCTACAAAATACTAGAAAACTGAATTCAGCAGCATATTAGAAGGACCAAGTGGGATTTATTCTTAGAATTCAAAGATGACTCAACCTATGAAAATCAATTAATGTAACACATCACATTAAAAAAAGAAGGAAAAAATCGTCTGATCATTTCAATTGATGCAGAAAAAGAATTTGAAAAAATTCAGTACCCTTTAATGATAAAAACTCTCAACAAACTAGGACTAGAAGGAAACTACCTCAACATAATAAAAGCTGTACATGAAAAACCCACAGCTAATATTATACTCACTGGTGAAAGACTGAAAGCTTTCCCTCTAAAATCAGGGACAAGACAAGGATGCCTGTTTTGCCACTTCTATTCAACATAGTGAAAAAAGCTCTAGCCAGAGCAAGAAAAAGAAATAAAATGCAACCAAATTAGAAAAGAAGTAAAATTAGCTGTTTGCAAACAAATGACCTAATATATAGAAAACCCTAAAGATTACATACAAAAAACAAAACAAAACTGTTAGTACTAATTAACAAATTCAGCAAAGTAGCAGGCTACAAAATCAACACCAAAAAAATTAGTTGTGGGGCTTCCCTGGTGGCTCAGTGGTTGGGAGTTTGCCTGCCAATGCAGGGGACACAGTTTCATGCCCCAGTCCGGGAGGATCCCGCATGCCGCAGAGCAGCTGGGCCCGTGAGCCATGGCCGCTGAGCCTGCACGTCCGGAGCCCGTGCTCCACAGCAGGAGAGGCTGCAGTAGTAAGAGGCCCGCATACCGCAAAAAAAAAAAAAAAAAAAAAAAAAAATTAGTTGTGTATCTGTATACTAACAATGAACAATCCAAAATGGAAATTAAGAAAACAACTCCATTTATAATAGCATCAAAAGAATAAACTTAGAAACTTACACTTAGGAATCAATTTAACCCAGGAGGCAAAACACTTATACCCTGAAAACTACAAAACATTACTGAAAGAAATGAGAGAAGACACCAATAAGTGGAGACAACCTGTGTCATGGATTGGAAGACTTAATATTGTTAAGATGTTAACACTATCCAAAGCAATCTACAGATTTAATGCAATCTCTATCAAAATTACAATTGGGTTTTTGGCCAAGGTAGAAAACTCCATCTAAACTTTATATGGAATCTCAAGGGACCCTGAATAGCCAAAACAATCTTGAAATGGAAAAACAAAGTTGTAGGATTTGCGTTGCACGTGCTGATTTCAAATTTAATACAGAGCTACAGTAATCAAAACAGTGTGGTATTGCCATAAAGACAAACATATAGACCAATGGAATAGACTAGAAAGCCCACAAATAAATGCCAGTGTATAGAATCAAATTATTTTTGGCAAGTATGCCAAGACCATTCAGTGGGGAAAGAAAAATCCTTTCCCAAATGGTGCTGGGAAAACTGGATATCCACAGGTCAAATCATGAAGTTGGACCCTTTCCTAACACCATATACAAAAATTAATGCAAAATGGATCAAAGCCCTAAACATAAGGGCTGAAACTATAAAACTCTTAGAAGAAAACATTGGAAAAAAACTTTATGACATTGCATTTGTCAATGATTTCTTACATATGATACCAAAGGCACAGGCAACAAAAGAAAAAAATAGACGAATTGGACTTTACCCAAATGAAAAACTTTGGTGCATCAAAAGACACTATCATCAGAGTAAAAAGGCAACCCATATAATAGAAGAAAATATTTACAAATCACAAAGCTAAGAGGGATTAATATCTGAAATACATAAAGAACTCCTAAAACTCAACAACAATAAAAACAGCTCAATACAAAAATGGGCCAAGGACTTGAGTAGACATTTCTCCAAAGAAGATGTATATGAATGGCCAATAAGCACATGAAAAGATGCTCAACATCACTGATCATTAGGGAAATACAAATCAAAACCACAATGAGATACCACTTCATACCCTAATGGTGGCTACCATCAAAAATAAAGAAAATCGGGGCTTCCCTGGTGGCACAGTGGTTGGGAGTCTGCCTGCCGATGCAGGGGACATGGGTTCGTACCCCGGTCGCGGCTAGGCCCGTGAGCCATGGCCGCTGAGCCTGCGCATCCGGAGCCTGTGCTCCACAACGGGAAAGGCCACAACAGTGAGAGGCCCATGTACCGCAAAAAAAAAATAAAGAAAATCAGTATTAGCATGGATGTGGAGAAATTGGAACCCTTTTACATTGCTGGTAGGAATGTAAAATGGACAACTGCTGTGGAAAGCAGTGTGACAAAGGTGGAAGCAACCCAAATGTCCACTGATGGATGAATGGATAAAGAAAATGTAGTATACATATACAGTGAAATACAGTATAAATATCCAGCCTTAAAAAGAAAGGAAATTCTGGGGCTTCCCTAGTGGCACAGTGGTTGAGAGTCCGCCTAACGATGCAGGGGACACGGGTTCGTGCCCCAGTCCGAGAAGATCCCACATGCCGCGGAGCAGCTGGGCCCGTGAGCCATGGCCGCTGGGCCTGCGTGTCCAGAGCCTGTGCTCCACAACGGGAGAGGCCACAACAGTGAGAGGCCCACGTACCGCAAAAAAAAAAAAGAAAGGAAATTCTGACACATACTACAACAGGAATGAACCTTGAAGACTTTCTACTAAGTGAAATAAGCCAGTCCCAAAAGGACAAATACTGCTGTGCAGTGTTGGTGGTATAGTGGTGAACATAGCTGCCTTCCAAAAGGACAAATACTATATGATTCCACTTATACAGGTACCTAGAATTGTCAAATTCTTAAAGAAGAAAATAGAATGGTGATGACCAGGGGCTGAAGGGAGGGGAGAATGGGGAGTTATTGCTTACTGGGCATGGAGTTTTATTTGGAGAAGATGGAAAATTTCTGGAGATGGATAGTGGTGATGATTGAGCAACTAAATGGTTAATGCCACTGAAGTGTACACTTAAAAATGGTTAATATGATAAATTTTATGTTAAGCAGATATTACAACAATTTTTGAGAAAGATATAATGGGGGAGGGGGAAGAAATGATGGGATGCAAATATGTAAATGTGTAAACGTATGCTACATAGGGAGGCAAAGGCAGAAGTGGCTCTGATTTGAAGTTGTGGCCAACTACATCCTTCAAGAGTCAGTTGGCAGGGATAACCCCCAGCAGCTATTGATAGCTGGTTTCAGAAGCTCCAGCTACAAGCCTGGAGGAGCAGGGTAGAGGGCCATCAGGCCACAGCCAGCTTGGAAACCCTGGTGAAGCACAGGAGTGCTGTTCAGAATTTTGGCACAGAGCTCCATTAGCAGTTGGAATTGCTGCTCATGTTGTGTTCTAAGCCCTTGCAGGTGGTGAGCACCCGTGGGGAGGACTGGCCTTGGTGGTCCTTTCCTCTCCATGGCAGGTATTGTGCTGAGTGCTTTGTGCACTTAATCTTACCGGTTCCTCTTCATAAACTAAAGAGGAGGGATTCTTTTCCCTGTTCTCTGTGCACAAAGGCACTTTTCAGGGCCGTTTTCTAGGAGTGTCTTTCCCTCTGTCCCCTCGGTCAAGCCTGGCCCGGTGCCCACCCAGGAAAGAAGGCTGGAGAGAACATCTCCTCTCCAGTCCCCAAGACATGTTGCACTGACCAGCCACACACATTCCTTCCATAGGGTCTTTGGATTTCCATTTTTGGCAGCTTTTTTATGCCAATCACCAGCCCTGTGGGCTGGGCCAGCAGAATGAGGGTTGTAGACTGGCCACCCAGGAGCCAGAGATGTCGTTTCTAAATGTGCTTTTGTCATACAGTGTGGTCCCCGCTGTGGCTTTTTTAAAAAAACAAATTTAATTAAAATCAAAATACAAAATGTCAGGAATTCTGGGCTCTCTTAAACCTGGAAGGTCTGAGCACGTGGTCAGCCCTCAGGGAGCCCAGCGGAGCTGTGTTTTCTCGTGCCCACAGCTCTGGCCACTCTCTACCAGCCTCACCTGCAGGGTGGCTTGCTGCGGGTCCTCTCCCTGCATCTGCCAGTCTTCCTGCAGATCAGATCCATGCAGTGCAGGCTCGCTGCCTACCCCTCATAACTGTCATGGGAGTCCCAGCACCTCCACATGCGGGGCCTGGAGACTTAAACACGGGGATCCATATATACGCCTGAGGGGCAGGGACTAAGCAGGGGAATAGGAGACATGGGCAGAGAAACTGAGGCAGGAGCACAAGCCTAGGTTGGGGGGAAACTGTGACTCAGAAGCCACCCCTGCCCCTCCCAGGCCTGGCCTGCAGCAGGTCAGGCCTGCTTAGGTCAGGTCCCCCCACAACAACCAAGTGCATTTTCCAGGGCAGTGCATCTGATTGGCCCAGGCTGGGCTGGTTCCCGCCCCTTGGCCAAGTGAGGGTGGGCCTCCCTGGTAGTCCCACCAGGACTGTCAGTATTCATCAGAGGGTGTGGTTACTCCCCAAAGCAAAACTCCTGTGTTTGTAGCCAGAAGGAAAGGAGATGGAGGCCAAGAAAGCAGACCCAGCCAATGGAGGTGCCAAGAGGGGTGGATTTGGAGCTCAGGTCTGGGCTGGGAAGGAGATGTGGCACCTGGAAGAGGAGGTCCTCTGTGCACCTGGGCCCACAGGCCAGAGTTAATACCTGGAAGGGATGGCCTGTCCCCGTAGGGGCCACTGTGACCCCGGGCCAACCAGCATGGGCTTTTTCTCTCCTCGTGTTTTGGGCACTGCTGGTCACACCTCAAGTGTCTGACCGAGTCCCTCTGACACTGTGGCCTGGGGATACCAGCATCAGTGCCCAGGTGGGCTGATGGTCAGGAAGAGGGCCTGGAGTTCAGACTCACCTGTGCTCAAGTCCCAGCTCTTCCATGTACTCAGCATGAGAGCTGGGTACCTGCCTTTCCCACTCTGAGCCTCAGTTTCCTCATCGGTAAGATGGGAGGCCTAAGGGATGAGATGGGGCGTCAGGCAGGGAAGATTGGCCTTCCCAGGTCAGGACTGCAGGCTTCTCCCCAGCTTCCCTCCCACAGACTCCAATACTTGAATGCCTGGTGTGTTGGCCACACCTCATCATCCCTTTTTGCACTGTTCAATTTCAGGCTTCACTGCCTCTCACCTGCACCACTGAGTCACTTGAATGCCACGTATCTTGACCGAGCACCCACTGTGCGTGTGTGTCAGGGAGCCGGGCCCTAGAGTGCAGCAGTGGGCGAGCCAGCCTCCTCCTGGAGAGAACACAATGCCAGGAGACCAAGGCCAGTGTGAAGTCTGGGGGATTGGGGAGGCCCAGGGGTCACAGGGGTCAGGAGGCATGCCAGGCAAGCAGGTGCAGCGTGTTCGAAGGTGTGGTGTGTGGTTAGTCCTGGGGTAAAGGGGCCCTCACCTGGACACATCAGAAAGTGGACTTTGCATTCAAACCATGGCTGGGCCACTGTTGGTTGCGTCCCCTCAGGGGGTCACGGGCTGAGCATGCCCGCGATCCCACCACCCGCCATAGCCCTGGGATGTGTTCAGGTGTTCTGGGGGCCTTTCGTCTTCTCAGCTATGTTTGATGACTGAGCTCGACCTTCATTCAGCTTGAATGGATAGCACCAAGACAATAGCATACATTGGGGCAAAGGGGGCATGCACATCAATGAAGCATTTTTTCAGTGTTCCATTGTAATTTTATTCATTGGAATAATATTGCTTGTATCGTGTCATATGTGCAGTTTCCTCTCCTCCCATTTTCACTTCGTTACATCATAACCATTTCTATGTTATCACTGAGTCCTCATAACTGTCATTTCAACGGCAACAGAAACTCCACTAATGGGTATGTTCTCCTTCTGTTCATCATCTGTGGCGTTCTGCATTTTGTTCACTGCTTATAATTAACACCTAACCAAACTCCTTTCCAAAACTTTTCCTCTTTAGATTATTTTCTTGGGATAAATTTCCAAGGATTTGATTAAGGTGAAAGAACACTCTCAAACATAAGGCTCTTTGCACATCGAGTCAAATCTTGTCCAATTCAAAGGGGCTGTGACAGTGTAGAGCCCTGCCCAGCAGTGTTTAAAGGGCTGTTCCAACATGCCAGACAGCACTGGTTGTTTTGTTGTCTTGTTCATTTAGTGGGTATAAAGCAGACACCTACTGGAGTCATACCATGCACTTGTCTACACACACACACACACACACACACACACACACACACACAGAGAGAGAGAGAGAGAGAGAGAGAGAGTCCCAGGCCCCGAGGCAAAGCAAAGAGAGATAACTTGAAACAGCTCTTTAGATGGGGCACAGACGGAGTAGCCCGCCAGCCCGCTCGGGACCTCTGTGCCAGCCCTGTACTCCCAGCTGCTGCTCATGTACACCATGCAGGCTGTGTGCTTAGAAGCACACATTGGGGAACTACTGGTGATTCCAAGGATTCTCAAGGGAAATTGTGACAATAAACAATTTTCCCAGCATCACTGGCTTCTTTTAAAATTGTGGTAAAATACACATAACATGAAATTTACGATCTTAACCATTTTTAAGTGTGCAGTTCAATTGCATTAAATACATTCACATTGTTGTGCAACCACCACCAGCATCCATCTCCAGAATTCTTTTTATCTTGCAGCACTGAAGCTCTCTGTGAATAAAAGTAACTCCCCATGCACCTCCTGCCCTGGGAGCCACCTTCTACTGTCTGTCTCTATGAACTTGACTACTCCAGGAGCTGCATGTAAGAGGAATCATACAGATTGGTCCTTTTGTGTCTGGCTTATTTCACTCAGCATTAGAGTCCTCAAGTTTCACCCACGTGGTAGCACATGTCAGAATGTCCTTCCTTTTTAAGGCTGAATAATAGCCCGTCGTGTGTATCCATCACATTTTGTTATCCATTCATCTGTTGATGGACAGTTGAGTTGGCTTTTAAAAATTACCCCGATAGCTAGTGGGAAGCAGCCACATAGCACAGGGAGATCAGCTCCATGCTTTGTTACCACCTAGAGGGGTGGGATAGGGAGGGTGGGAGGGAGATGCAAGAGGAAGGGGATATGGGGATATATGGATATGTATAGCTTATTCACTTTGTTATAAAGCAGAAACTAACACACCATTGTAAAGCAATTATACTCCAATAAAGATGTTAAAAAAAAATTACCATTGGACATCCAAACAATGGATTACTGTGGGACAGTTAAAAAATAAAAAGCATGAACGTGCTCTGTCCTGCCATGGGAAGATTTTCAAAATGTACTGTTAGTGAAAAGAGCACAGGAGAGTGTGTGCAATACACTACTTTTTGTGTAATAAAGAAAGGGGGGAATATATATATTTATATTTTCTTGTCCTTGTATACAGAAGGACAGAAAAATAGGTAAGAAATTAATAAAAGCAGTTACTATGGGAGAGGGTGAATGGGGGCCACTTCCGCAGCCCGTCTGTGTTCCCAGTAGGCTGGAGCCCCTGCTCAAGGGAGGAGGATGACGTCTGTGCCAGCGCACCTTCGGGGAGGGGTGAGAGGAATGTCAGGGCACTACTGTGGCTCTGACCGCACCCACCCTATCTCAAAGGAATACCCAGATGCAGGAAGTCATCATCCCCTCTCCCCTTGCCTGGGCACACCCTTCAGAGCCTCAGTGGTACAGTCTCTCTGCATGCCTTGGCTTGCTTATGTCTGCCTCCCCAACCCCTTGCCAGCTCTGAGAGGTCCTGTCCGTCTGCAGCCACTCCATGCATGCACGCATGAATGCACGCATGAATCAGCAACAGCAGGAGACACCAGAGACTGCAGCAGGGGGCCAAGCCCATCCATTCACTGATAATCGGGCCAGAGCCCAGCTGGCAACAGGATGGGTGCTTGGAGGTGGGAGGGCAACATCAGCCACCCATCTGCTCTCTGGGCATCCCTGTGAGTCATAATGGTTCTGGCCCCCAGCTCCACGCAACCCCTGACCTCCAGTGGAAACTTGCTGCTTCGGAACAGAGCTGGGTCCAAGCCCTCCCCCCTTCCTCGTGTGTCCGGCCCCCCACACCCGGCCCCCAGTACCAGGCCAGACCTGAGGTGTTCTGGATGCTTCCCAGCTCACCTCTTGAAGTTGTGGCATCCTGGCTTCCCCAGAAAGGCCCCTCTGCAGACCCTCTCACATTGTCTGATGGACCACCCTGAGCTACAGAGAGGTTTCCAGAATCGCCTCCACCTCCGCTACTGGCTCATCTTTGAGAAAACTGGGATCTGGGACAGGCTACAGGGAGGAGGTGCCAGGTGTCTGGCAGGAGAGAGCGGACCTTCCTGGCCTCAAGAGCTTTCTGTCTAGTGGAACTGGGCTCTGGTTCTGGGCTCTGGGTGTGTGGCAGAGGCAGCGCTCACCCCAGAGTTAACCACCATTCCCTGCAGGGCAGCCCCCGTGTGCCCTCATGTGCAGCAGCTTTCCCACTGGGATGGACAGGAGACAATTTTGTGAAATTTTAGTTTCATCAACTGAAAATTGAACACTTACAACTTTGCTGGAAAGGTGAAATAAAGCTGTGGCTGTCCCTAGGGCTGGGACTGTCCAGGCCGCTGTTCAGACTGGTTCCCGCACCCTCCCTGCACCGTAACCCAGTCGCTGCACGCCCTAGGGACAGCCCTCTGCAGGGCTGCTTCTGATCCCCAACATCAGCTTGGACTCTCCAAGTCCCTCTGTCTTTACTTTCAGGGCCAGGTCACCAGCGGGCAGGAGAAGTCAGAAACAGGCTGGGGCCAGGGTCTGCCATGGGGGCAGCAGGGGTGAGGTGAGAGGGGCAGTGGGGAGGCTGCTCCCTGTAAGGTCCCTGTGGTGAGCCTGCAGGACTCCACAGTTAAGGCTGCGGGGGCTGCTTGAATGTATGGAGAGATGGTTACGTATGGGAGCTGGTTAAACGTATGGGAGATGGTTAAACAGTCACAGGCTTGGCCAGGACTCGCTGCTACAAGTGCCCCAAAGGCTTCGTTCAGGAAGACTGGCCAACAGGCATATGTGCAGAGCCCGAGGGAGGAAGCACTGTCCAGTGCACACTCGTGGATGGGTGCCTGCTGCAGGCCAGGACCTTGACTCAGTGCTGGGTCAGAAGATATGTGTGCTGTGGCCCCACCTGGAGGAGGTCTGGCTGGAGACCTTTCTCTATACCAGGCACCAGCAGCACCCCAAGCACTCCACAGTGCTAACAGGGAGAATCTGCTGATGCCCACCGGAAGTCAGGCCCAGCCTTGACGGGTTGCTGCAGGGAAACAGGGAAGGTCCCACCTAGGGGGAGTCACTTCAGCCACGTGCAGAGGGATGGAGGATTGAAGATGGTGGGAGAGCCTTCCTGCAAGGGGGGAATAGCGGGACAGGTCAGTGGGTCCTAATCACAAAGAGCCTGGACCGTCATTTGGCTGCACCTGAGAGAAACTCAAACCGACTCATGTGATGGAGCAGTCCACAGAGCAGCTTCGGGCACAGCAGGATCCAGGGCCTCACCCACGGAACTCAGGAATGTGCTCGCTTTCCTGGCTCCTTGAGGGACAGGATGGTTCCAACCGTGCCATTCCACTGCTCAGGGACCCAGGGGAAAGAGCTTTCAAGTGCCACAGAAGTTCTAGGATTGCATCTGAGCCCTCTAGTTTGGATCAGGTCCACCCCCGACTCATTCTTGTGGCCAGCAGCAGGGCAAATACGTTGATTGTCTAAGCCTGGTCAAAAACAACCTTCACTGCGAGTAGGAGTGGATACTGGAAACAGTCAGTCCCTAAATGACTAGGAATGATAATGGAAAAGAGATGATTCCTGGGGATGCAATGGCTATGGGGTGGGGGGATCCCTCCCTGGCAGCCCTCCCAGGAGGTGATCACTGGGCTCAGGTGGGCACAGAAGAGCCTATGGGAGGCAGGGCCTGCCCAGCCAGGATCCCAGGGGACCAGCAGGTCCAAATGCCCCTTGCCATTGCAGGTAGGCATGCCCCGGACACTGAGCACCTCCGACATGGTCACTCCAGGCAGCCTCGGCCCACCCCACCCTGAGCCCACGGATGGTGAGCAGGCCGGGCAGCCCCTCCTGGATGGAGCTCCATCCTCAGCCTCCCTGGACACCCTGATCGAGCAGCTGGTGCCCAAAGCTGACTACTACCCTGAGGTGGGTGATCCACCCAGTGGGGAGGAGGGGTAGCAGACTGGGCTCTCTTCCACCAGGCATGGGGGAGACAGCAGAGCTGGGGCTGGCTGGGCCTGGGGGTGGAGTAGGCTGGGAGGCACGTCCTTCCATGCCCTTGTGAGCACATGCTGCCTTTCTCCCGTATCCCCCCAGAAAGCCTACATCTTTACCTTCCTGCTGAGCTCCCGCCTCTTCATCGAGCCCCAGGAGCTCCTGGCCCGGGTCTGCCACTTGTGCATCGAGCAGCAGCAGCTGGACAAGCCAGTGCTGGACAAGGTGAGAGGCAGGGCAGGGCCGGGGGCCTCCGAGTGTACTGGGTCTCCCCTGACATGCACTTGTGAATCAACCTCTTGGAGAGGCAGCAATTGCTCCCGTTCTCCTGACAAGGAGCCCACAGGGGTTTCTGACTTGTCTGAAACCCAGAGCCAGAAGGGACAGAGTCAGAACCTTTAACCCCAGTGCCGTTTTCCAATGCCCTAGGGGAGCCTTGAGCTCACACAGCCCAAACCTGGGCCCCCAGAGCCCCATGAGTAGATCCCCATCTGTGGCCTGGGATGGCCCTGCCGTGCCTGTTGGTCTCCCTGCCCCCGGCACCCTCTGTTCCACCCTTTCTTCTTCTGCGTGTCCACTGTTGGCTCAGCCTTCCCTCGGTTCCCCATATCCTTTCCTCTGTCCCTCGCCATATCCCATGGGCTACAACAGTCTATTTATACATGTGTCAGTAGGGTTCCGCTGTCCAGTGATAGAAACCCAGTTTCAACGGGCCTAAGGCAAAGGGACTTTACTGGCTCATATAACTGCAAAGTCTCAAGCTACCACTGGTTCCAGGGACTAAAGCACCATTAAAACGTGGTCTTTCTCCCTAAGACCCCTTGCTTTGTTTACCTCTGGCCAGCCTCACTCTGGCTCAGGCAGGTTCTCTGTACGGTCTGATGGCCTCCGCGGCTCCAGGGTCATGGTCTACCCTTCCCAATCCTGTGGAAAGAGGAGCCTGATAAATAAAAGCCCCGATCTCATTGGCTTAGCTTAGGCCACATGCCCCTCTGTGAGCCAATCACAGTGCATGATGGGGGTGTGCCATGCCCTGATTGGCCAGCACTGATCTGGGCACACTCCTGGAGCCCTGGGTCAGGATCAGCTGGGAAGGATGGAGAGGGAGACCCCACAGGAAAACAGATGCTGTCACCACAGAAAGGGAGATGGGACGACTGGCAGTTACAAACAAGAGATGACCCCCATTCCAAATGTGTGTCTGTCCCCCTCTGCTTTGCTGTGGTCAGCCCCCATCCCCATGTCCCGTCTCTGTCTCCTGGCACAAAGTAGGCACGAGGCCCACCCCGCCTCGGCCATTGCTGCTGCCCCTCGGACAGCCCAGACGCGCAGTGAGTGGCTGAGACAGAGGCTGCTGTGACCCCCACCTCCCAAGCAACCCTCACCAAATGCAGACGACCCTCGGATTGCCTTGCAGGCCCAGGTCCGGAAGTTTGGCCCCAAACTGCTCCAGTTGTTGGCCGAGTGGACAGAGACGTTCCCTCGGGACTTCCAGGAGGAGTCGACCATCAGTCACCTGAAGGATGTGGTGGGCCGCATCGCCCCCTGTGACGAGGTGGGCGAGCCAAGCGGGATTCTCTTCACCTTGTCTACACCCTCACACCCCAGATCTGAGCCTGTTCCTGGGATGGCCTCAGGGTCCTCATCTCCCCACCAGCACACTGCAGCCCCTCTAAAATCAGCCCCTTTCTGCCCCATCAGAGAATCAGGCACTGCAGAGCTGGCAGGGAGAGCAGGCCTCTGGTTCCAGGCCTGGTCTCTTGACCTTTCTCCTGTCCTGCTCTCATCAGTGGCATCAGATGGCAAGTGAAGGGCTCTTGTGGCTGCGTGGTCGGGCCATAGGTCAATGACCCATTAGGCTGGCCTGGCAGAACCCTCTTCCCCAGTAGCTTGGGAGGCAGCCAGTGTATTGGGCATCTGGTGCCTCTGCGCCCCACACCCTGCCCTGCTCTCCCAGCTGCATTACTCTGGGGAAGGCACTTAAAGGTGAAAGAGGAACAAAACTCCCTACTCCCTACCTCCCAGGATTAGGGTGAGAACACTGAGGGGGAGTGCATGTTGCTTGCCTTGGGAGGAGACTGAATGTGGCAAGCTGACAGCTAGTGACATGCCCCACAGTGGGTTTGAACACAGAGCCAGCCAGAGCCAAAGGAGAACTGCCAAGGCAGGCTGGGCACCAGGAAGCTGTAAAGTCCAAGGCCTAACTGAGGCTCAGAAAGGGATGCCCTGCCCTGAGGTCATTTCACATAGCCAGCAAGTTAGTTGTTATGAGAGCTCAGTGAGATGAGGGTCATCTCCTCCTCCTCCTTTGCATCCCCTGATCCATCTGGGGATTATAACACTTGGCTTAGGTTGCAGCAGAAAGGAGACTCAGGGAAGGCTCAATGACTGGATGGATCAGGAGGATGAAGCAGGAAGGGGAGATGCTGACTGACCGGCTTGGTACATAGTTGGCTACTTTGATGGATGAGTCGAGGGGGAAAGAAAGATGTTTGGGAAGTTGGGTAGGCAGGGAGATTTATGGGCTAAGTGGATGTGGAGAGATTGATGGAAAGAAGTGGAGGAGAAAGGTAGAAATGATAGCTAGATGAGTGGGTAGATGGATGACTAGATGGATGGGAGGGTGAGTGAATGGGTAGGTGGATGGGTGTGTGTGGGTATGGGTGGGTGGGTGAGAACATGGATGGGAAGGTGGGTGGGTGGATGGATGGATGGATGGATGGATGGACGGATGGTGGATGGATGGATGGGTGGGTGAGCGGATGGACGGTGGATGTATGTATGAATGGATGGATGGTGGATTGATGGTGATGGATGGATGGATGAATGGTGGATGGATGTATGAATGGATGGATGAGGGCAAATGTTAGACTGGAGGGAGGAAGGATAGATAAGTGAATTGATGGATCTGTGGGTGGGTGAATGTATAAAAGGGGAGGTGGGTGGGAAATAGATGGTTGCAGGGACGGTAGATGGATGGATGGATGGATGGATGGATGGATGGATGGATGGATGGAGCAGAGGGTATGTAGTGAGATGAGAGCCCAGTCCTCTGCTTTATCTCTCTCCCCTGCCACAGTAGGCCTTCAAGCAGGTGAGGTCTAAGCCATTGACAAGATGGATTATCTGCCCTTATCAGGCCTGCCTCTGCCATTGGCAGAGCAATTTCAGAGGCAGACCCTGCCATTCTGGCCACCGTGGCGTGGGATGGGTGTAAGTCCTGGGCTTGTTTCCTTGAGAAGCAGTGCCTCCTCACTGAGCCCTCAAAAAATCTGTCAAGACTGTGCTGGGAAATCTTTTCTAATACCCAGTAGATGAAAATAAGATACAGCCAAGACCTATGAATGGGCTATAGAAAGCAGTCATCCACCAGGTGTGGATTTTCAAAGCAGAAATAACTCATTCGGGGCATTTCTCATTCCTTCCCTCGGAATCCAATTAGGTGTGCTGAGTGGTGAGAACTGGACCTGGGATTCCCTAGTCTCCATGCCACCCACCCAGGCTCAGGCCAGGGGTGACCCATGTGTCTTTGTAATCCCTAAGTTTCCCTTCCCCAGAAAGCACCTGCTCCAAGGGGATGTCCTATAGGTGCTGGTTTCCCTCCCCTGGATGCTGTGGGTGGACTGCAGGCTGCTCCCCTCCCAGCACAGGCACAGTCTCAGCTGGGAAAGGAGCTGGTGAGCCCTGAACCAAACGGATGAGGCAGGGCCCACAGGACTCAGAACATGAGGTCAGGGTCAGACCTTCTGAGCTCAGATCCCAGCTCAGAAACCACAGCTATGTGACTTTGGGCAAGGTGCTTCCCCTCTCTGAACTTCAGTTTCTTCATCAGTCAAACAGAGACGATAACTGCTCCCACCACACAGGTCTGCGGCAAAGGCCCTGAAGTCACGTGTGCTCGTATTTCAGCACTTGGTAAATGTGAGCTATGATGAGGAACAAATTCTTTCCAAAGTTCAGGCACATGGGGATTATTTTTAACTTTTTTGAAACTTTTGTTATGGAACATTTCAAACATATACAAACATAGATAATAGTAACCATGAACTCCTGTGTGCTCATAGCCTAGCTTCAACAATTATCAACATTTTGCCAAACTTGTTTCTTCTATCCCCTCACACACTTCCCCTCCCTCCAAATTATGTTTTTAAATCATAGGCATTATATCTTTTGCTCCAAAAACATTTCAGAATCATCTTGTAAAAGATTTCTTACACAGAGATAGGATCAAGATAGGATGATATAAAGTGTTGTGCATAATACAATGAGATGAACACAGTGTTTTCAGAACTGCGTGTCTTTGGGCAAGTTACTTAACCGCTCTGGACCTTAAATTAATTTCTGTAAGAGGGAAGATGATAAGCCCTCCCTCAAAGGGCTGTGAGGAGAACAATGCTGCTCAGGAACGTGGAGGAGGTGGTACAGGGCCAGGAAGGAGTGGGGCTTCCCCATCAAAGTGGCTGTGAAAGGTGACACCTTTCTCTTTCTTCCTGCCCCCCTGCCATTTCCTGGAAGCCTCATGTCCTCACTGTGCTCCCCACCACCTCTCAGTAACCGGGAACAAGGAGCTGGAGCGTCTCTGGGAAGGCCATTCTCTATGACTGTGGGTTCTGTGCTGCTCCAGTCCACCCTCGGCTCCCATCCTGGTAGGTTGGGCTCAGCAGTTACAACTCAGGAAGACCAATGCCGAGGCTGAGAGAGACTGGGGGATCACAGGAAGGCATAGAGGGTCACAGCCCTGGTGAGGGAGACAGGACAGGAGGACAGCAGTGCCTTGGCCACACCCACTGGGCTGGCCAGAGGAGGCTGACTGTACGGGCAGCCTTCCTCGCTCTGGCCTTGCTCTCCCACTCACATGGCTGTCTACTACCTCCCGCCAAGGGCAAAGGTGGTGGACAGCTGACTCAGAGAACGAGCTGGCAGTGGGTGCAGAACTCCTGCCTGTGCAGGTGGGCTAAGCCCATTGGACATCAGCCGCAGGCTGGCTCAGGTGGGAGCTTTCAGGAACTTCAGAAAACAAGGGCCCGTACTCGTCTGGATAGAAATGGATCCTAATCACGAAACGCTCAGTCCAAGAGAACTTGGAGGCACCTGGAGAGCCATGGCCACCACCCAGGCCACGCTTGGATGGCGACCTCTACACTCACACTCGGCTCCGTGCATGCAGCAGGCAGCTCTGTGAGAATGACAGAGAAAACAGCGCAGTCCCCATCCTCCCAGCTCACAGGCGAGCCACTGGGGGAGAGCTGAGCCATGCTGGGTGCACCCCGGCTCTCGAATGTGGGCTCCTGACAGTGACAAGGAACACACTGGTGTTCTCAGCGGTAGGTCCCTGGGCCTGCCCAGATTCACTGAGATCTCCCAGACGGTGTCCACAAGGTGTAGAAATCAGTGAGAGAATGAGAGGAGGTCAAAGAGAAGGTCAAATACCTTCCCCACATTCAGAGGGGGAACAGAAGATTCAGGAAAAAATCAACACATAAGCTTGAGGTTAACACTAAAGGAAAATTTTTAAATGAATTAGCACGCAAGCAATGGCAATTGTTTGGAGTGAATATTGGTTCAATAGAAACAAGTCCTGCTAAATTGTCTGCATATTTTTAAAGATAGGGCCAGTGCCTGGTTCTATCAAACTGTAGCCACAGATGCACTGCATCCTTGACTTCAGTAGAGCTCTGAAGTCTGCCTTGGAGAGGCTGACTGTCTAGAAGCAGGTGAAGGCCAGTTTTATCTAATCAGCAAATATGTGTGGGCCCCTCCTGTTCATGCTGGGGACCAGCAAAGAGTGACCCAGTGTTGCCTTCATGGAGCTGGTACTCCAGTGAGAGGCTTGGACAAGGGCTCTGAAGGAAGGGCATGGAGCTTGGAGGGAGAAGGCTGTACAGGTCCTGCCTGGGTCATGGGGCAGGAGGGACAAGGGGTCAAAGGGATTGGGGAGTGGTCTGTGTCTGGAGCACAGAAAAGAGGAGCAAGGGCTACATGGAGGCCATTGAGCATGCCCAGAGCTAACCTCAGGGCCTCCAAGCCATGTCAGGCTTTTTGTCTTTGCAAAAGCAGGGAGGCAATTTAGGGAAGAAGCATGCAGTGGTCAAATGTGCATTTTGAACAGAACACTCTTGCTACAGGGTGGAATGGAGAGAGGCTGGCGTGAATGCATGGGGCCCACTGAGGAGGCCACTGCAGCCACCAGGGAAATGACTATGGCCTGGACCACATACACTGTGGTGGATGACAAGCATGGAAATGGAAGAAGACAAAATCAAGAGGGTTGGTGATGGCCTGGAGGGCCTGAGGGAGAAGGTGGTTTGAGGATGGCTCCACGTCCAGGTGCCTGATGCCAGTGCTCCGTTCAGCGGACAGGGATGCAGGTGGAAGAGGCAGGCCTGGGGAGGAGAGCATGACTTCTTGCATGCACCAGGTCCAGGTGGCCCCTTGCCCACATGGCTCTGGAGATCAGAGGAGAAGGTTGTCTGCACACGAATACTAAACGACACTCTGCACATGAACCAGAAAACCCAGGAATGAAGTACAGAGGATGGTGAAGAGAGGAATAGACAGAGGCAGGAGGAACCCAGCATGCAATCACAGTGCAGACAGACAAGCCTACAAACAGCCCAAGGCAGGAGAAACTGGGGAGCTGAGGCAGATGCTGCCTGAGAAACAGCCCCTGGCTTTCATGACAGGAGGTCCTTGGTGCCAGTGAGAGTTAGTCTGGTGACAGGAGAGGAGGCAGATGGGATGGTGGAGGCTTGAGTGGGAAATGCGGGATCTCAACAGCCAGTGTAGCCACCTCTGGGCTGGGTAGCAGAGAGAGGTGGGGGGCTGGTGGAGGTGTTGGGAATCACCAGTGACTGTGTCACCGGGGCTGGCTCTGACTGGACCTAACTCACCATCTTCCTGGCACTCAAATGAAGACCTGGGAGGCAGCATGGGTGCTGACCACACTTTTGGATACAGCAAAGCTGAGACGGATTGTTCCTTCCACTGGCGACAAAGGGAAGACTTGGACCTCAGTTTACCCACACACTGCCCAGCTAACCCATGGGTGCCTTCTGGGTCTGCCCCCCACGGCTCTGGGAGTTAGGGTTAGTGTTAGGGTTTGGGCTTAGGTTCGGGTTTCCTGTGTCCTGAGGGCTCTACCACAGCTGCCCTGGCCACTCCACAGAGAAGCACTTTCATAAGGGGCTGGGATGCCACCTCCATCACCAGAGCTCTGGGCACCAACAATGCTGGACCTCAGTGCTCCTTTGAGCCCCATCAGAGACTTGAGGAAACACTGAGGTCCCCCAGGCAAGCCCTACACCCTACGCCCCACCTGCAAAATGCCTCTGGGTTTGTGTGCATGAAGAATGTGCACTTTTTCTATCTGAAATTACCTGGTAGTACTGACTAGCCACAACCTTCTTCTGAGGCCTCTGGGACCAGGCCCCGCTGGGAACCTGTCTTCCTGACACCTTGTTGTTGGCAGGAGTCCAGGCCCCAGATGCCCACTGCCACTCCCAGGCCAGGTCCTGGCTCAAGGGGGTTGAATCCACCTCTGGGGGAGCCATTTGCTGACCAGTCGGGGGCCTGTTCTGTGGGCTACTGACCAAACCTTTGGGAATGTGTGGACCACTTGCTCAGTAAACCCAGCTAGTCTGATGCACCTTCCTTGGAAATAAGGGTCTCTGAGGGGCAATAATCAGTTTCCCCATGGGGTGGGAGGGTGGTCCCTGCACCAAGCCCAGCATCTGAGCTGCATGTTGAGGGGCTCTGTCAGTACAGTAAATGCTTATCAAGTGTCCACTGCATGCCCAGAGCTATGACACAGAGAGGTTAACGCAGACTTCCCTGCCCCTGCCGAGCTGTCATTCTGCAGGGGAGTAAACAACCCCAATCGTCTCTTGCAGTGGTCCCATAAGGAAGTCACACAGGGTGAGCTGGAGACAGAGTGCCAGGGGCAGAGGATGAACAGCAAGGCTGGTCAGGGAAAGCCTCTCTAAGCTAGGCCTGGGAGACAGGAGGGGACCCCCATTGAAGCCAAGCAAAAGACTAGCACCCAGGGCAGTGTCCATTCCACATCTCCCTCCTCTATCCCTCTACCCCCTGGCAGTCCCCACCCCATGCTGCCCCTCTCCCCAGACAGCTGGGGGGGCTTGCACCCAGCCACTCTCCCTAATGTGTGCTCTTCTTGGCTCCCGCTGGTGATCCTGCAGCCTTCTCCCCAGCCAGCCTTGACTGTAGGCCCCAAACCCAGCCTGCCCTGGATTGGGTCCTATTTCAGGGTCGGGGAGGTGCAGGCACACCTAGGAGCAGCCCATCCCTGACAGCTGGGGAGCCTGCCTGCCTCAGCTATTAGATATGCGGAGACAGGTTTCCAGGCCTGAGCACCCTCTCTCTACCCTCCTCCAGGCATACCGAAAGAGGATGCATCAGCTCCTGCAGGCTCTGCACCAGAAGCTGGCAGCTCTGGGCCAGGGGCCGGAAAGCCTGCTGGGCACTGACAAGCCCATCTCCTACAGGAACAAGCCTCCAGCCTCTATCCACAGGGAGCTCCTCAGCATCTGCAGTGACCCCTACACACTGGCTCAGCAGCTGACCCACATAGAGCTGGTGAGCAGGCCCACACCGCCCTCCACTCAGACCCAGAGCCTGGAACACTGAAAATAGTGGGCCACCCCCCAACTCCCCGTCTTGTACCCCACCTGGTCTCAGCCTAACCCAGGGCCTGAGCCCATCACATCAGGGCCACCCAGGCATCTCCAGAGGACCCTGACTCTGGAGCAGTCTCTCACCACACCTGGGGCGAGGAACAGGAAGGCTGGAGGTACCAGCCCTGCCCAACTTTGACCTCTGGCCTGCCTGAGAGTCCAGGCCTGGGACAGAGGAACTAGGTTCAGATCCTGGCTCTGACACCACCTGATGTGTGATCCTCCCACATCCAAGGCCTTCCCCACCCGGGCCTCGGTTTTCCCCATCCAGGACTCACACAGTCACACTGTACCCACCCCAGCTTTCCAGAGAAGTGCAGACAGGCCTTCCTGTGTGTGAAAGGGATGCCCTGGCCTAACCTCCAGTATATTGGGCTCCTTGTAGATGCAGAGGCCAAAGGGGCCTGCCCCAGAGAGAAGGGAAGCTGGGGAGTAGGGTTCTTTTCTTTTAAACCTCCATCGTTTATGGCACCCTTACTGGTTTCCAGGCATTATATTCAAGAGTTACGTGCACTATCTCATCTTCCCACCACCTTACCAGATAGGTGCTATTATTATTGTCTTTTCACAGTTGAGGAAGCTAAAGCCAGAGTGTTTAAGTGACTTGCCAGAAGTCACACAGCAGAACGGACAGAGCCAGGATTCAATTCTGACCCAGACCCCATGCTCTTAGCCATCAGGCCTACCCTGGAGGGAGCAGGTCATTTCAATTACCCGATTCCGAGCCTGGTTTCCTAGGTATCACACCCTACAAGCACTCCCTATGGAGACATTTACCCCTGCCCCCATGAAATACAGCAGCCCCTGAGCATGGGAAAGGAGGGGCTGCCCCCTTCAAGATGGTGCTAAGCTCTGTGACAACCCAGAACAGGGCTGTAGAGGCCCGGTGAGAAGGGCAGCTGGGCCCATGCCAGGCCCCCAGGGAGCATCCCTTCCCCATACATTTCCCATTTTCCCAACTCCTTTTCTGTCTCTGGTGCAGGAACGGCTACAACACATTGGACCTGAGGAATTTGTCCAGGCTTTTGTGAACAAGGACCCTCTGGCCAGCACAAAGGTAGAAGGCCCTTGGACGGACTGTCCCAGCAGTGACCCCTAGTCACCGGTCCCTCTGGGGGATCCCCGGAGCATCAGCTGAGCCAGCTTCGGAGGGACCAAGGGCAGATGGGCTTGGAGCGGTCGTGCCCACTCCACCCATGCCCCTAGCCCAAGGCCATCACACCCCAGCAGCCCTGAGTCCTGGGGAAGCCTGGGAGGGCGGGATGAGCCTGGCCGGGTCACCCACCCAGCGAGGGCGGAGTGGCGGTCGAGGAGCAGGAGCCCTGGGTGGGTTAGAGGGTAGAGGTTCGCACGGGGCCCGCTCCAAGACCCCATGTGCCCTCCCGGTGCTTTTTGGTGGGCGCTGATGCCCTCTAGCGGCCACCCGGGGTAACGCGGGCTGGTGCCAGCTGCCCAGGGAAGTTAAGGGCATGCTCTTCCCTCTGAAGGTGGAATTTCAGAGCCTGCCCCTCTCTCTCAGAGCCCAACCAGCAGTTAGCCTGGTGCTTATCAAGGAGTTAAATCCGAACCAGAACTGGAAATATCCTGTCTTCTGCCCTGGCACCTAATAAAAGAAGAGAAAACTGAATATGCAATTGCATTTCACCTCTCGGATAAGCAAAGATTAAACATGGGTGTGTATGTGCAGGGAAAGGGACCGTCTCATACACGGCTGGTAAGGGGTAAAATTGGCACAGCCACTTTGGAGAGCAGCATGGCAATAGCATCAACACTTGAAATATACACTCTGGACCCCAACTTTCCACACCTAACAATTTACCCTGCAGATATACACACACATGTACACAAAGATGTATGCACAAAGATATTTGGGATATCTTTCTGTGCTTTATGACCAAAGGCTGGAAGCAAACTACCTTACCATCCACAGGGACTTGATTAAACATTATAATACATCCATACATAGAATGCTATGCAACTATTAGAATAAGAGTGACTGTAAGAATGGAATAATCACCAAAGGTCCATTGTTGAGAAAAGAAAGTAAAGTGAAGAGCAGTGGCAAAGAGTATGTGACCATCTGTGTAACAACAACAGATAGGAGGGTGCATGATACATATCCCCTTGCACATGCGTGTGGACAATCTCTAGGAATACTGGTTACTCTGGGGAGCCCAGCATGGAGCTGGGAGAAGAGTGGAAAGGAGACTTTGCTACTCTTATTGAGTTGTTTGTTGTTCTGTTTTGTTTTGTTTGGGGGTTTGGCCCTTTCCAAGTATTATTTTTTATTGTGAAATACATCAAGATTGCACGTGACATTTCTTTACCCACTCTACTGTAGATGAACATTTTTGTGTTGCTTCCAGACTCTTGGCTATTGTAGATATTGCTTCTATGAACATTCTTACACATTTCTAATGTATGTGGGTACATTTTTTCTAGGGCACCAGTTCTCAAATGTTTTGGTCTCAAGATGCCTTTTTCACTCTTAAAAATTATGGAGGACCCCAAAGAACTTTTGATTATGTACTAATAATATCTACCGGTATTTATTCTATTAGCCATTAAAGCCAATAACTTTTTAAAATATTTATTTATTCAAAAATCATAACTCATTATATGTTAATGTAAGTTTTATGAACAATAACTCTATTTTCCAAAATAAAAAAAAATTAATGAGAAGAGTGATATTGTTTTACAGTATTTTTACAAATCTCTTTAATGACTGAAAATAGAAGGCAGTTGAATTCTCTTAATCTACTTCTGCATTCAATCTCTTGACCTAACATTATTTGAGTTGAAAATCCATCCTCACACAAATATGTAGTTGGAAAAGAGAGGCATATATTACAGCCTTTTCAGATAATTGTGAATATTCTTCTTTGATAGTACACTAAAACTCAACAAGGGGTAATTTTTAACATCAGCTGCAATTTGGAATCTGAAAATAAACTCTATCACTTTAAAATTCATTGGTCCATCTTGCATCTTGAATGGATCTTTTTGCCCATGCAGGATTTTGTGACATATATTGTCCATTTGGAAAATATGGGTTCACTGAATCAAGCAGACCTTCTGAATGTTGGCATGTTTCATTATATGATATTTTAAAATGATATTCATTATATATATTCACTACTGATATCACCCAAAAAGTTCTTAAGTATTGGGAAGCTGTCACGCTCCACAGGCAGATACATGTTTTATAAGTTCCCAATTTTCTCTTGAAAACTTGAATTTTATCCTTGGCAACGAATACTATCGGTTGTTTTCCTTGAAGTTACAGGCTCATTTTGTTGATTTTCAAGGAAATATCAACCAAATACTGAAGTCTGAGTAACCACAATGGGTCAGTCCTTCTTTCAGGTAAAAATAGTGCTCCATGAGTAAAGTTCAGCTCACAAGTCAGTCACACCAGTGCTTTCCCGCAAGACCACCATCAAAACTCTGTGTGCAGCAGAAGTGCCTATGTCTACAGTCCTCCCTTCGTATCTGTAGGTTCTGCAGCTGCAGATTCCACCAGCCTCAGATCAAAAATATTAGAAAAAATTAAAACTCCAGGAAGTTCTAAATAGCAATACTTGAATTTACTGCTCACCCAAGCAACTATTTACATAGTATTTACATTGTATTAGGTATTATAAGTAATCTAGAGATGATTTAAAGTACACGGGAGGATGTGCATAGGTTTATGCAAATACTACGCCATTTTACATATGGAACTTGAGCATCCTCTGATTTTGGTATCTGAGGGGGGAGGTGGAACCATTCCCACCCCAAAGATACCGAGGGACAACTGCACTCCCATTTTGTCACATAGAACATGAAAAAGACATGTACTCAAGGGTTGAGATTTAATAAAACTGAAAAGTTTTTTGTCCTCAAGGACACTCTTAGTCACACTCACTTTTTTTCTTTTACTGTGAGTGTGTGGTAGTGAAGAACACGATGGCCACTGGTGTCATTTGGTGACTCTGTCTCGATTCAGGCTAAGGTGGCAGCAATTTTACCCATCATTCTATTATGCATTGGTACAAATGTCAACATGGTGAAAGGCAATAATCTATGAATATGAAATTAGGTTTGCCCTTGTGGACCCCCTGAAACGGTCTCAGGGACCCCCAGGAGTCCATGGACAACACTTTGAGATGTTGCTCTAATATATACCTACGAAGGGAATCACTGTGTCCGTCACAGGGTGGGCATATGATTAACCTTACCAGATGATGCCAGGTGAGGCTGTATCCATTTACACTGCCAGCAGGGAGTTATTCTTGCTCCACAGCCTCACTGACGCTTGAAATTGTCAGGCTTTTTAATTTTTGTCAAACTGTTAAATGGAGCATCTTTTCATGTGTTTTGGACATTCTTGTTTTCTCATCTATGAAATGCCTGTCCCTGATTTTTGTTCGGTTTTCTATTGGTGATTTGTCTTTTTCTTAAGGATTTTTAAGAGTTTTGAGTGAGTTTTTAAAATGTGTACTAGTTAATTATCCCTTGTCAGTTAGATGTACTGCAAATTTTCTTCTCCTAGTTGGTTGCTTTGCTTTTCATTCTCATTATTGTGTCTTTTAACGAACAAGTATTCTTAATTTCCTCCTTATAAGGAATTTACCTTTCTGGATTATTTTTGCCTCCATATTTTGAAGCTATGCTATTAGGTGCAGACAAATTTAGACTCATGACATATTCTCAATAAATCAAAACTTTTATCTTTATGCAGTTACCCTTTAAACTCTCTTAATGCTTCTTGCCTTGGAGTCCTTTTTTGCCTTAAAGTCTATTTTGTCTAATACTAATATAGCTATGTGATGATAAATATCACATAAATATTTATCACGTGTATTTTTCAATTTTTTTACTTATATCCTTGGGTTTGGGGTGTACCTCTTGAAAATAGCAGAAGGCTGGATTTTTAAAATTACAGTGACTGGTCTATATCAGGGTAATTACTGCTCTAGATGGATTTGTTTTTACTGTCTTCTGTTGTACCTTGTCTTCTTTACCTCTTGTGCTTCTTTTTTTCCTTCTTTCTTTACTTCCTTTGGATTCTCTGGAATTGTAGTACATTTATACAGTGGAATAGTCTACATCAATTTTTAAAATTATGTTTCCAAAGAATATTTTATAGCACATGAAAGGGTTCATGTAGAAAAATGTGGGAATATATATAGAATATAGAGATAGAGATAGAAACATACATACACACATACATACATAAACACATATGGTTGGTCCTCATTATTCACCTTTATATCCTATAGTCGTTGTGAACACTGAATTAGCAAATACTGAGCCATTACTCCCGGGGAAAACATAGGGTTAGGTTCCTTGCAAGCCTTTCATCACAACATTTTCATCAACCTGTCAATATATAACCTTGATTTATGTGTGTTTCTGTTTAATAAGACCTTATTTAATATATGTTGTTGATTCAATAACATTGAACTCATGGCCAACAGCACTGTGACTCACGTCTGAATGAAGCTTATCTAACACATATTTTTTTCCTTAGGGCACGTCACAACCTTCATATGCTTAGGAACACAAGACAGCATGGCAGCGCTGTGCTTGGGACCACTTTAAACAGTGAAATCACCAAGAAAAAGCACAAAAGTGCCAAAAAAAAAAAAAAGACACTAAATAGACTACAAAAAGGACACTTGTTTACAGTATGGGAGCTGAAACCAGAAGTCAGGGCATCAGCTCAACCTCAGCTGGGAACACACAGGTGCATTGGGACTCAAATGTTTTGCCACTCTGCACATGTCCACAAATGACCAAGAAGTGACATGAGTGTTATTTGGGGGGGTTACAAATGAAATTTTAGGAAGTAGATTTGCAAACACAAAATCTGTGAATAATGAGGATTAATTATGTGTGTGGGTATATGATATATATATATCATATTAAGTTACGTCTTTAAGTGTATAGAAAAAAAGACTAGAAGGATACATGTCAAATCATGTATTTTTGGATGGTTTTGAGATATTTGTGGATGGTTTTGAGGTTGCGACATTTCCCAGATTGTCTATAATGATCATGGCTGACTTCAAAAAGTTATTCGTGTTCAAAAAGTTATTGACAAAAAGCCTGAGCATGGTCCTTGTGTCTTTCCTAGCCTTGTTTCAGTGACAAGACTAACAACCTGGAAGCTTACGTGAAATGGTTCAACAGATTGTGCTACCTTGTGGCTACTGAGATCTGCATGGTGCGTAGGAAGCCAGGGCCTGACCTGGCATGGCCAAAGGTGGCCAGGGCTTGAGAGGAGCCTTCTTGGGAGGGAACCAGAAGAGCATCATGAGCCTGTCTCCAAGCCCAGGGCCAGGCTGGGCACGCTCTGGGACACCGGGTGTCACCCAGCTTGCCTGTAGTGATATCTCCCCTCTGGGTAGAGCCTGGCAAACCCCCATCTTAGCTGCCAGGTCAGTGATGCGGTGGATCCTGGCGTGCCAGTGGATCCTGCCTGGCGTGGATCCACCTGCCAGTCACAGAGGGTGTCAGAGAGATGCTTGCTGAGGGAGAGGGGGGCGGGCTCTGCTTCTTCCACCTGTTCCTGGGGCGGACTGGTCTGGCCTGCAGACAAATTCCATTTGGCTCACTCAGGACTTAGAGGTAGAAATAATCTAACCTTTAAGAAGTGGGAGATTGCACTTTAAAGTCCAGGTCTCTGGCTTCTCCTGGAAAGCAGGAAGACCAGGAAACACTGAGCTGGACATGCTCGCCACCAGGTCTCAGCCCCGCCAAGCCAGACCCTGCCCACCCTCTTCCCTTCCTATGGCAGTGGAACCCTCTCCCAAGCCCATTCTCCCACTGTCAGGTGAAGCCCAAGGTCCCCCGTCTCAGGGGAAGATTGGAGGCAGCATATGTGCCAGGGTGGGCTCTCTGGAAGCAGACACTGAGACAGAGCTTGGGGCATAAGGTGTTTATGAGGGGTCTGCGACCGAGAAAGGAGAAGCTCATCTGTGATACCTCAGCCTGAGACAGTGCTTCCTGTCAGAGTGCCCACATCCACCCTAGTAGTTGGCCCTGATCCCCCACCTTGCTCGGTCACCATCACCATCCCCGTGTGGGCTGTCCCATGAAAGGGCAGGACCTCAGGCGGGCAGCTCTCGGAAGGGGTTTTGGATGCACAGCTCCTCAGACACCACAGCAAGCTTCTTGGCAGCAGTAAGGACCACTTCTGCAATTATGGGAGGAGGGCAATCTACGTGGAAAGAACACTGTAGGGTTCCTTGGGCCTTGCCTGCTTCTGACACCGCATCACTGGCCTGGCAGCTAAGACGGGGGTTTGCCTGAGTGAAACCTGGACAGAGCCCACCCCAGAGTCAGGCAGCGCTTCAGCCTGGGAGAGGACGCAGTTTGGTTCTGACCCATCAGAGAGATCAAAGTCTCACGCACTCGACTCGAGCTGCGGTTGAAATCACAGTCAGTCGACAGAAAGCATTGGTGGGGCTGCTAGGGGACAGAGCCTCGGGGTCACCGTGGGGCCCCCGCACCCCGTGTGAAGTGGAGAAGTTTGGTGCTGGGAAGAGAGGTGAGGGAGTCATGTTTTCTGCTTCTAGGTGTAGGGGTGCTGGAGCTAGGCCTGAGAGGGCAGGAGGACATGTGGGGGCCCCCAGCACCTCCCATGCTGCAGGTGGCTCCTGTGTGGCAACAGGAGTCCCGCCAGCCCCCATCCGGCCCTCCATGGCAATGAGCTCTGTGCTAGCTCCACCCAGGGTGCACTGAGAGCCTCAGTCCCTGGGCTACAAATTGCTTTGGCATCAAGCATCTCAGCTGTGAAATGGGCTTAAAGAAGATTAATGAGGGATAGGACAGGTAAGCAGGGTGTGTGGTCAGGGCAGGGTGGGGACACCTCATCACTGAGGCTCATATGCCCTGTCCCCAGCCATCCAAGAAGAAACAGAGGGCCCAGGTGATTGAGTTCTTCATCGACGTAGCCCGTGAGTGCTTCAACATCGGCAACTTCAACTCCCTAATGGCCATCATCTGTGAGTGGGCCGGCCAGGCCTGGAGCCCCCAGTGCAAGTGCTCCCAGAGAGGGTGGAGTGGGCACACCCAGGCAGGTGGGGTGCAAGCCACCTGAGCAGGGGGTGGGTGCAGGCTGGGCCCATGTTCCCCCCACCCCACCTCAAAGGTCCTGGGGAGGTGCCCCTTTTGAGGCAAGCCCAGGGCTTTCAGGGTGCTTGATGAGAGCTTGGCAGTGTGTCCCCAGAACCAGGGAAAGCAGGGGCCCAAAGCAGGCCCCTGGTCACAGTATAGGGCCAGTGTGGGACAGGGACTGGGACAGGGGCCCTGCACATACAGAAGCCAGGCCTACCTGTACACAGTGTCCATTAGCACCCACCCACCCTCCATCTGGCAGGCTGAGGCTCCACAAACATCAGCCCTGGTCAAGGTGCAGCCTGAGGGGCTAGGCCAGCTGGGGGCCTCACAGAGGGACTGTGCAGCTCAGAACAGTCCTCCCAGCCTGGCCCTGCCCCCAGCTCAGCCTTCCCTCTTTCAGCTGGCATGAACATGAGCCCTGTCTCAAGACTGAAGAAGACCTGGGCCAAAGTGAAGACAGCCAAGTTTTTCATCCTCGAGGTAAGCAAGGCTGCTGGGCTGCTGGGTGCCACCAACCATCCCCAGGACACAGTTGCCCAAATGCCTCCCTATCTCCTTCCAGCACCAGATGGACCCAACAGGGAATTTCTGCAACTATAGAACAGCCCTGCGCGGGGCAGCCCACCGCTCCCTGACCGCCCACAGCAGCCGAGAGAAGGTAGGTCAGAGGCTTGCCCAGCCCTCAGAGCCCCTCCCTGCTCCAGACCACCTAGGCCCAGGTGGGGTGGTGACTTGAAGGTCATCTGGTCCAATCCCCTGCCCTTCTGCAGCATCTATAATAAGAGAGTCGTGTCACCTTGCTCGCATGCTTCCAGTATAGGGAACTCACCACCTCCCCAAACAGATCAACCCACCCCCCAGCAGCTCTAACTGGTAGCAAGTGCTGCCTTGTGGGGTTGTGTCAGCCACCTGGGGCTATCCTCTCCAGAGGACCGCACAGAGTGAGGCCATTCCCTCTTCCAGCCACCAGTCCTTCTGAGCCCCAGGCCCCGCCTCCCTCTCTCCTCCTGAGTCAGCAGCCCCAGGCCTGCCCTGCCATGCTGTGGTCTCCAGTTCCCTCCCTTCTTGGGTCCCTTTGTTCTCTGAACAGCTCCATTTGTCAGGGTCCCTCTGTTTCAGATCAAATTGTGGTTCCAAGTACATAGGGTCTTACACCTCCTTATCCTAAAGGCAATACCTTCATTGATGTGGCCTCAGATCACATTTATGTTTTTGGAAATGACTAAACCAAAATTCTGTGGCTTCTTGCCACAGAATTGCATTTTCACAGATCTTGTTCTTATACATTTGCATTTGGAGGGCATTTGGTCATCCTGATCAATTTTGTTTCTCCTCCAAATTCTCCTAGTGGCCTCTGATACAAGAAACCATCCCAGGTCCTGGGATTGCCATGATCCGCCAGCTTAAAACCTGTCACCAGCTTGATGATTAGAGTCGTTCATCTCCATGGGGAGAAAACAGCAAGACTTGCTGTGCCTTTTCAGTCTGGTCTCTTGCAGGAACATTGGTGGAATCAGGGCCCCACCATAGTTTGTGGAAGTTGCTTCCAGCTCACGGGATAATAGAACCAGTTGCTGTTCTTGAAATTCGAAGTGACTCTGTGATCGTATTGGATGCATATGTGGTCGGGTTTGGGGAGCAGGCTGAGATATGCATGCTCGTGCAACCCACCAGGCCTTCCCAGCCTCCTCCCCGCAGAGCACAGATTATGCGCAGACCCAGGCCACACTGTTGGCCATGTCCTGTCCAGCTGACCCTTCCTGTTCAGGCTGTCAGCACTTCAGCAATGCTGGGTCCCGGGGAGCCTGGTGCAGGGGTGCAGCACTCAGCAAGGCATGTCCTCAAGTCCCAGGGCAGGTGAGCCTGTCCCCCGGGAGCCAGGAAGCTGGAAAACCAGGGCAGCAGGGGTACTCTCGCTTCACTGAGCACCCACCGCATGAGGGCCACTTGACCACCATCTCCCAATTTAATTCTGACAACTATTCCATGGGGTAGACTTCAGCATTGCCACTTTCTGCATTAGAAGACTGATTCTCAGAGAGGAGCCCTCACTAGCCAAGTCACTCAGCAAGTAGGCAACAGAGCCAGGAATCAGACTCTAAGTCTCCCAGTCTTTTCTACCTTCCGTCCTCGGGGCACAGGTACCATGTGGCAGTCACAGGGGTACTGGTTTCTGGCCCAGGAGTTGGACTGTGGGTGGGGGTGCCTAGAGGAGGCTGCAGCCTTTGGACTGAGGTGTCAGTCACAGCACTGGTGCTCTACACTCTTTTCCTTCTACCCTGAAAGCAGAGTGAACAGACTGGGACTTTGTGCTCCCGCTCTCTGCACCCCTTCTAGCTCTGGGGTGCTGGGACGCTGTGCATTTAGGTCTGGGGCTATAAGTGGGAGACTGACAGAGCTGTGCACTTAGTTTCACTGCATTCTCCTCTAACTTCCAGGGAGTTATGGACCATGGGCTAGACCCACAGAAGCTCCTTCATGAATGGATGGAAGGTTGGAGGATGGATGGACGGATGGATGGATGGATGGAAGAATGGATGGAAGGAAGGATAGATAGATGGATGGAAGTGTGCAAGGAAGGGAGGAAGGAAAGATAGAAGAATGGAAGGCTGGAGGTTGGAAGGAAGAAAAAAGGGAGGGAGGGTGAGAGGGAAGGAAAGAGGGAGGAAATGAAGTAGGGAAGGAGGGAAAGAAGCTTGCAGATGCTCTCGCAGTCTCCCAGTGCCCCCAGCTGAAACTTTGAGGCCAGGAGGTCACTTTGTGTTTTCTTCCTGCCTATGGTTGGCTCCTGTCTGCCCCTCACTCTCCCCTAGTCTCTGTGACAAAGCACCCTCCACACAGGCTTCTCTGGGTGCCCTCCAGGTTGAGCTGGGTTCTGATGGAAATGCTCAGGTCCAGAAAACAATGGCCCAGGTTTACAGTCATGTGAACAGACAGAAGTGGTGAAAAATTCTCACACATGGGAAATGCTGCCACCCAGAGGACCACTTCAATGGCCCTGCCACCAGGAAACCTGCACCAGGCCCATGAGGAGCCGTCTCTGTCCCCAGAGTCCCACAGCCCTTAATCCCCACCCTTGCCCGTCTCAGTGGGTCTCCCCATTCCAACTCAATTCAGCCATCATGCACAAGAACTGGACCAGGGACTCAGCACCAGTGTGGGTGGTGGGAGATGGATAGAGACCACCCTCCCTCTTGGCACAGTGAGGAAGAAGACAGGACAGGGGCTCTGGAGCAGAGTCCTAGTCCTGCATCCACTACTTACTGTTGTGTGAGCTTCTATGAGTTACTTAACCTGTCTGAGTCTCAGCTTCCTCATCTGTGACGTGGGGTCATAAAAGCCCTATTTCACAGGACAGTGATGAGGATGAAACATGATCTCATGTGTATATACCTCAGCACAGTGAAGCACTCAGGCCCACCACCAATGCCCCGGTGACAAGGGCGTAAGTGGAGACACTCTTTGAGAGCACAGCAAGGGACTAAAGCCAGCGTGGGGGAAGCCAAGATGAGGCTTCCTTGTTTTGTAGGTTGTTCCCTTGACTGTCTCCCACTATACTGGGATCAGGAATGAATGTGTGTGACACACTCTCACTGTCCCCCAAGCCCCGGCACCTAGCATAGAGAAGACATGAGCAAATGTTTGTGGAAGTGACATAAATCTAGGGTGACCAGTTCATCCCAGTTTGCCTAGGACTGCCCCAGGTTTAGTATCACAAGTCCTGCATCCCAGGAAACCCCTCAGTTGTGGACAAACCCTGCTAAACCTGGCTCTGGTCCTGGCCCTGGTGATCACTAGCTGGACCTTTTGCCAGGCCCTACCACTCTATGGACCTTGGTTTCCCCATCTGCCCCGCCCAGCTGAGCCATCCATGCTTCTATGCTGTGCCGAGTGGTCAGTGCCCAGGTCCTCACATCAAAGCCCTTGTCAGCTTGGTTGGGGAATGACCTAGGCAGTCCCTGAGCCAGAAGTGTCAGGGCCTGGTGCCCGGGCCTAAGGGTGATGGGCTGGAAGCCGGCACTAGCTGGCCTGGCCACATGTGCCCAGCTCTGGAGCCTAAGGGCAGAGCAGATGTGTTAGTTTCCTGGGCTGACATAACAAAGCACATAAACTAGGTAGCTTAGAACAGCAGAAATGTATTCTCTTACAGTTCTGGAGGCCAGAGGCCAAAATCAAGGTTGGAAGGGCCATGCTCCCTCCAAAGGCTCTAGGGGAGGATTCTTCTTTGCCTCTTTCAGCTTCTGATGGCCATAGGCACTCCTTGGCTAGTGGCTGCATCATTCCCATCTATGTCTCTGTTGTCACATGACTACCTTCCCTGTGTGTGTCCAAATTTCCCTCTTTTTATAAAAATACCAGCCCACCTAATCCATGTGACCTCATCTCCATTTGATTCCATCCATAGCAAAGACTCTATCTCCAAATAAGTTCCCATTCATAGGCACTGGGGGGTTTAGGACATGAACATAACTTTTTTTCTTTCTATTTTTGGCTGCATTGAGTCTTCGTTGCTGCGCACGGGCTTCCTCTAGTTGTGGCAAGTGGGGGCTACTCTTCGTTGTGGTGCGCGGGCTTCTCTTGTGGTGGAGCATGGGCTCTAGGCCCGTGGGCTTCAGTAGTTGTAGCAGTTGGCTTCAGTAGGCTTCAGCAGTTGTGGCTTGCAGACTCTAGAGCATAGGCTCAGTAGTTTTGGCACAAGGGCTTAGTTGCTCCGTGTCATGTGGGATCTTCCCGGACCAGGGATCGAACCTGTGTCCCCTGCATTGGCAGGCGGATTCTTAACCACTGCACCACCAGGGAAGTCCTTGAACATAACTTTTTGAGGGACACAGTTCAACCCACAACACAAGGTAGACCCAGCTGGTTCCCCAAGAGTAGTCTGAGCTGTCACCAGTTGGACTCCTTTCTCTAGGGGTTAGCAGGTATGGAACAAGGAGGGAGAAACTAGACATCTGACAGTGAAACACAGAGACCCCATCCTTCTCAGGCTGAGCACATAAGCCTGTCCCTTCAGGAACCAGAGTAGGGATGCTTTCAGCCTTACCATAGTGCAGCAGCATCAGATCTTTAGCATCAAGAAAGACATAGAATGGCAAATTGTTAAATGTATATTTTTAAAAGAGGCCACAGAATTTCACAGCAGATAATTCACATTCCATTAGCATATTTTTTGATTCATAAAACCAAAACTTAAAAAAATATTTTTCTATTTCAGTATATTTATTCTTTTCTAAAATTTTTATTTTATATTTAAGTGTGCTCGGCACACTCCATTCCTCCTGGGGCACATGAGTCAGGAGACCTAAGTCTGTGGACCCCTGGACTGTGGGGAGAAGTTCCCATTGGCCTTTCCCAACAGACGATGGGAGAAATGTTCAAAGGCCACTGAAACTATGCATCTTTCACCCAGCCCCAACAGGAAGGGGAATGGCATTGTATACAGTAGGAGCTCAATCAGCACTGCACTGGGGTCTGGTGGGACTTGGAAAGAAATGGTCTGGCCCTAGTTTGTGCCTCCTTTCTTTGTGGTTTCCACATTGCTCCCCATGGTACGTACTACGTAGCCTATGACCCATGAAGCTCTGAGGCTGGCCAGCCTTGCCCAGGTGGGAAGTCTCTCCCACATTCTGCATCCTGGTGTTGTATCTGAGGTCCCTGGGGCAGGTGGCTGCTGGCAAGGCTGCCTCTCTCCTATGCAGCCACTGTGGGGAGGCCAACTGAGGGCTGACCTGCACCCTCTCCCTTCCAGATCGTCATCCCCTTCTTCAGCCTGCTCATCAAAGACATCTACTTCCTAAACGAAGGCTGTGCCAACCGCCTCCCCAATGGACACATCAACTTTGAGGTAGGGTCCAGGGGCCTTGGAGGGCCTGCCACCTAGTTAAGCAGGCTGATAAAAGCTCCCAGAGCAGGATTTCTGGCCCTGAATGGTTGGATTAAAGGAGGACTCCGAGGCAGAGTGCAGCAGTTTGCAGCCAACATCAGAGTGGGATTATTGGGGTCTCCCCACATCTTCCATAGGAAGAGACTGAGGCTCATGAAGGCATTGACCCCCACTCTGCGCAGGCCTCATGTCTAGCACAGGTGAAGTAGCATCATTTTCAGTCCTTAAGGAGCCCCAGGCTGGCAAGAAAGACAGCCCTGCAGACCCACAGTGACAATTGACATGGTGCTGTGACAGGAGCTGCACAGGGGCACAGTTCACGGTCAGGAGAGGCCTTCCAAAGTAGGAGCCCTTAGCAACAGGAGGAAGTGTCAGGCAGAGTGGGAAGGAGAGAAAGACTTCCTCTCCCTCTGCAGACACTCATCACTGTCAGCTCAAATGTTCCCTCTTCCAGGAAGTTCCCCTTGACCTCACAGGAGGAGAGAGGCCCCTTCTATAGCGGGCTATTATCCCTCAGTCACAGCACCCAAGTCCCCAAGCTCTTTAGAAGCAAGGCCAGGCTGATCCACTCCATGTCTCGACACCACATACAAGCTTACCCAGCATGTATGTCTCGAAGTGGCTGGTGGGCTAGGCATGGGGAGGGGGAGGAATGGGACCCAGGAGCCCCAAGGGCACAGGATGGTGACAGCAGATGGTCACTGAGTCAGACAGAGCATGCCATGAGCAGTGGTACCCCCCAATCCACAGGAAAGAAGGGGCTTTTCTCCTGCGAGAGGGCCAGCCCTACCCTACTGCTTGCCCCACTCAGCCTCCAACTCCAAGGGGCACCAGTCCTGGGCCAGCCCCTCACTCTGTCCAAGTCTCAGTCTCTCCTTCTGTGAAACAGGGCTGCCACCATGACCACACAGAGTGGCTAGGAGGAGTGGACATGCCACATGGCCCCCCAAAGGCTCTGCACGTGTCTCCTGCTGACAGGACCCACAATGAATGCCTGGGCCTTTTGGCCTGGAGCTGCCTCTGCTGTGGGGCTTCACATGGACACCCCAGCAGACCTTCACATGCTGTCCACAGGTCTGGTTACCCGTAGGGTCCGGCATAGCTGGAGGAAGCCCAGTCCAGCAGGATGCCTGGGCTCTGCATCCCAGGGGGCAGTCCAGGCTGGAGGCGACATGGAAGAGGCTGGGCTTGGGAGAGACTGCAGGGGCCAAGGGGGCCTGGGAGCTCACTCTCCAGTTGGTCCCAACGCACACTCTGTCTCTTGCCTTTCTTGAATTGGTCCTCAGAATCAAGGCCTGGGCGGAATGATGGGTGGGGGAGCAGTGAGGGGCAAGAAGACAGGTACTCATATGGCCCCAGATCCTGGGGCATGGGCAGTGGGGACTGGGGGCAGACACCAAGGCTGATCAAAGAATGCCACAGAGTGGGGTTCTCACCCAGTCACAGCTTTGTATTTAAAATCCTGCTTTAAGTTAGCAGTTTTTAAAATCTTAAATAAATGTACTTAAATTTTACTCAATTAAAATTCTACTTAAATGAATTAAATTTTACTTAAATACATTTATTTAAATGTATTCGCCTCATTCTCTATGTAAACAAAGTTGCTGTAAGTAAGGATATATCTCTTGCCATTAGTTGAGATAACCACAAAGATAAACAGAATGAAACTAAAGTAATAGTCACCTCTAGCTAAATGCACTGCCTGCTGATGGCATAGCCCAAGGCTGCTCTCTCGCCATGACAAGGGGGACAGGTGAACCCTAGGTGCTGGGCATAGCAAATTCTTCAGAGAGAATGAAGAAATGTGACAAACGTCCAGATTTCCTGATGGGTGATTCCATCATTTTTCTGCCCCGTGTCCCACCTTGCCCACCCTAGAGGCAGGCGTCACTGGGGATGATGAGAGACACTGGGCCAGGGCCGGCCCCACTGTCACAGGTGACCTCCAGGCACTCAGGGTGCATCGTTTTGTGTCTCTGTGTCCCTGGCAGAAATTTCTGGAGCTGGCCAAGCAAGTAGGAGAGTTCATCACATGGAAACAAGTGGAGTGTCCCTTCGAGCAAGACCCCAGCATCACCCACTACCTGCACACTGCTCCCATCTTCAGCGAGGATGGTAAGGTGGCCCCATGGCCTCCCTGACCCCCAGCCACAGAACTCGTGGGTGGTCTCTTGGTCACATCACCATTCAGGGCCCCTGCTCTGAGCAGGGATGTACCACGCCCATGTGTGCTAGGTCTACAAGGAAGCAGGGAAGTCTGCATCCCCCAACTGAATAGTTGCTACCCCCAGAGCACAGGACAGGGCCTGAGGAGCTGCAGGTTGGGCCCCCAAGGCCAGGCTTCCCCCAGGCACAGTTTGGATGCCATTGGACATTGTAAATCTGAACGATGTCTGACCCTAATTTCCTCATCAGGAAAGTGGGCATGATGATAAAAATAGCCCTTCCAGGGCTCATGTGGGGGTGGCAAAGTACTAGGCTGACCATGGGTCTTTCCACACCTGGTGTGTGCATGCGCATGTTTGCGTGTGTGAGTGTGTGCCTGTGTATGTGTGTGTGTTCATGTGTAATACACACCAGCATGAAACGAGGCATCCTTTCTCCAGAGCACTGTTGATGTCTGTCCCCTTAAATAGTCAGTATTTCCATCCGATCATTTGTCAGACACAACAGATTTGCTTATGAATTTGCTAAATGAGCATACTCCTGGAGCTCCCTCCTCCAGAAGAGAAAGTGCTGGAGAAGCAAACAGTCATCTGGCTGAGTTGATGGACCCTGTGGGGAGCAGAGTGGCCCCATGGTTAGCTGCTCTCTGGATGCAGGATGCCCTGGTACCACCCTGGGAGAACCCTGCTCAGCACACAGGAGGCCTGGCTCCTTGTCATGGCAGGCATTTTACACAGGGACCCACACCCATGCCCAGGAAAACATTTTCTGCCAAAAATAAAAAATTAGGAGGAAGGACTTTTTAATGACTTGCTTCTGAATCGTTAATACTTTCAATTTTGCCATTTTATTTTTTATATTTTGGAGCCAGTAATTTTGGGGGGTCTCATCCATATCTGGAGTCTCCCCTACTCCACATACATGAGAAGCTCAGCAGCCTGATGGATAAACCAGCCTGGCTGCTCCCACCCCAGAAGCTGTGTTACCCTGGACAGCTTTCTCACCCTCTCTAAGCCTCACCTACTGCATCTCTAAAGGGTAGGTAATGAGGTAATGAGAGAAACTACTTCCCAGGGCCATGGTGAGAATTAATTGACGTGACACAAGCAAAGCCCACAGGACTGCACTCAATCAATACTAGTTGTATTAGTTTCTACTGGTGCTGTGGCAAATCACCACAAATTTAGTGCCTCAGAACAACATAAATTTAGCCTCTTATGATTACAGAAGTTAGCAAGTCTGAAATCAGTTACACTGGGCTAAAATAGAGGTGTTGGCAGAGCTGGTTATTTCTGGAGGCTCTGGTGGGAGAATCCATTTCTTGGCCTTTTATGACTTCTAATGGCTGCCTGAATTCCTTGGCTTGTAGCCCCTCCTTCCATCTTCAAAGTACATTACTCCAGCCTCTGCTTCCATCATCATATTGCCTTCTGTAGTCATCTCCCCCTTTCTCTCTTATAAGGACACCTGTGATTGCATTTAGGGCCCACCCAGATAATCTCCTCATCTCCAGATCCTTAATTAAATCACATCTGCGAAGTCCCAAAAGGGCATATTCAGGGGATTAGGACCTAAATATCTCTGGGACCCATTATTCAACCTACTACACTAGTTATTATGATGACTGTTGTCATTACCCAGTGGAACTTGGGCAATAAAATGTGTCAAAGGCACATTAGGAGAGAGGTCGGGAGAGTCTAGAGGCAGGAAGGGCAGAGGTGGGGTGGGGGCATTTCATTCACTCCTTCAGTCAACAATACTTCTAGAGAGTCTGCTGTGTGCCAGTCAGACAGACAGCTATGAACTTGCAAATAAAATCCCGGCCCTTCTGGAATACCCTTAGAGAGAAGCACCTTCCCTTTTGATCTTCTCTTCTTCCTATCCTTCCCTCTACCTCCCCAAAAGAGCTGAGAAATTCAAGAGAAGGGACTTAAGATGTATTGGGCCCCAACTGGGATGGTAAAAGCCTCTGACAAAAGCCTGGCCCTGCCCTCAGCTCCATCAGACCTCCCCTGACAGGGCATGCTGGCAATCCAGTCAGTCTCAGGCTCCCTGAAACAAGTGAAAATATAGAAAATCTCAGCAGAGAAACAGGAGATATAAGGAAGAACCAAATGGAAATTTTAGAACTGAAAAGTGCAATAACTAAAATAAAAAACTGAACGGATGGGTTCAACAGCATAATGGAGAGGACAGAGGAAAGAATCAGTGAGCTGGAAGATAAAACAATAGAAATTTTACAATCTGAACAACAGAGAAAAATATAGACTGTACCAGAGCCCCAGGGACCAGTGGGACTATAACAAAAGATCTAACACTCATGTCATCAGAGTCTGGGAAGGAGAGGACAAATTGGGTATGGTTGAAGAGTACTTGAAGAAGTAATGCCTGGAAATTTCCCAAATGTGGAAAAGACATAAACCTACAGATTCAAGGAACTGAGTGAATCCCAAATAGGATAAACCCAAAGAAACCCATACCAAGACTCATCATAGTCAAACTTCTGGCAACTAAAGAAAAAGAAACAAATCTTGAAAGCACTGAGAGAGAAATGATACTTTACCTATAGGAGAAAAACAATTCAAATGACATCAGGTTCCCCATCAGAAACCATAGCCAGAGGCAGTGGCACATTTTTCAAGTGCTGAAAGAAAACAACTGCCAACCCATAATTCTATATCCAGTGAAAATATCCTTTAGGAATTTACTGTAGATAAGTCAAAATGGAATTCTAAAAACTGTTCAGGTAACCCACAGAAAGAGAAGAAAAACAAAACACAGAACAAATAGAAAATAATAAATAAATAGGCAGACTTAAGCTCTAACATATCAATACTTATATTGAATGTAAGTGGTCCAAATACAACAAGTAAAAGACAGAGGCTGGCAGAATAAATTAAAAATATGACCCAACTATATGCTGCCTACATGAAACTCATTTCAAATATAATGATGTAGACAGGTTAAAAAGTAAAAGGATGGGGACACATTAATCAAAAGAAAGCAGAAATGGCAATAAGAATATCAGATAAAGTATACTTCAGAGGAAAGAAAATTCCCAGAGGCAGAGAGGGACATTATGTAATGACAAAATTGTCAGTCTCCCAAGAAGATATAGCAATCCTAAATGTGTATCTACCAAACAACAGAGTTGCAATATTTATGAAGCAAAACCCAATAGAACTGAAAGGAGAAATAAATAGATCCACAATTATAGTTTGGAGATTTCAACACCCTCTCTTAACAATTAATATAACAACTAGACAGAAAATCAGCAAAGACATAGCAGAACTCACCAATACCATCAAACAATAGGATCTAATAGACATTTATAGAACATTCCATACAACTACAGCAGAATACACATTTTTTTATTTGCCCACGAACATATACCAAGATAGACCATATCCTAAGTGCAACAAAATTAAAGTAATTGAAATCATACAGCATGTGTTCACAGCATGTGATCACAGTGGAATCAAGCTAGAAATCAATAACATAAGATAACTGGAAAATGTCCAAACACTTATAATCTAAACAACACAATTCTAAATAATCCATGAGTTAAGAAGTCTCAAGGAAATTTTTTTTAAAATTGAACTAAATGAAAATGCTATCAAAATTTGCAGGGTGCAGCTAAAGCAGGGATGAGAGGGAATTTTACAGCATGTAACGCATACATTAGAAAAAAAAGGAAACACCTCAAATCAATCATCTAAGTTCCCACCCCCAGAACCTAGAAAAAGAGGAGCAAAATAAACCAAAAGTCAGCAGAAGGAAGGAAATAAGAGCACAAGAGAACAGAAATCAATGAAACAGAAAACAGAACAATTTTTAAAAGTTAATTGAAGAGCTGGTTCTTTGAAAAGCACAATAAAATTTCCATCCTCTAGCAAAGAACTTCTTGACAAAGAAAAAGAGAGAGAAGACAGAAACTACTAGTATCGGGAATGAAATAGGGTACAGACTCTGCCAACATCAAAAGACTTGTAAGAAAATACTATGAACAACTCCATGCATGTAAATTTAACAATTTAGATGAAATGGACCAATTCTTCAAAAAACACAAACTGCCACAACTCAACATAAAATAGATAATTTGAATAACCCTATAGCTAATAGGGAAATTGAAATTTTCATTTAAAAACATGCCAAAATGAAATGTCTGAGCCCAGATAGTTACACTAGAGAATTCTACCAAATATTTAATGAAGTAACACCAACTCTGCACAATCTCCTTCAGAAAAAAGAAGAGGAGGGAACGTCCCAGTTTATTTTATGAAGCTAGTATTATCGTGATATGAAAACTGGACAAAGACAGTACAGATAACACACTCTACCCAGATTAATCCCTCATGAATATAGATGCAAAAAATCCCTAAGAAAATATTAGCAAGTATAATTCAGCAAAATATAAAGATAATCATATATCATGACCGAGTGGCCTTATTCCAGAAATGCAAGGCTATTCAATATTTGAAAATCAGCCAATATAATCCACCATACTAACAGGTCAAAGAACAAAAAAAAACTAGATTGTGTCAATCAGTGGAGAAAAAGCATTTGACAAATTTCAACACCCGTGCATGGTAAAAACTCTCAGAAAAATAAGAATAGAAGGGAATTTACCAACTTGATAAATTGCATCTACAAAAACCCTTCAGCTAACATCATATTTAATGGTGAAAGATGGAATGCTTTCCCACTAAGATTGGTAACAACTCAAGGATGTCTACTCTCACAACTCCTATTCAACATTGGTGGAAGACCTAGTCAGTGCAATAAGGCAAGAAAAGGAATAAAAGACATACATATCAGAAAGGAATTAACACTGCCCCTATTTGCAGAAGATGTAAAAAATCCCAAGGGATCCATAAAAACTCCTAGAACAAAATGAGTTCAGCAGGCATCACAGAATACAAAATAAACAAGCAAAAATCATTTTATTTCCATGTACTCACAATGAATATGAGTTCACTGAAATTAAATATACAATACCATTTACAATCAATCAAAAAAGAAATGCTTAGGTATAAATCTAACACAACATGTATAGAATTTGTATGCTAAAAACTACACAATGCTGATGAAAGAAATCAAAGAAGATCTAAATAAATGGAGAGACACGAATTCATAAATTGGAATACTCCAACATAGCAAAGATATCAGTTCTCCTTTCCAAATTTCAGGACAGATTTAATGCAATTCTTATCAAAATTCCAGGAAGATTTTTTATAGATACAGACAAGATTATTCTAAAGTTTATATGAAAATGCAAAGGGACAAAAATAGCTGAAACAATTTTGAAAAAGAAGAATGAAACAGGAGGAATCACTCTACCCAATATTAAGGCCAATATAGCTTGAATAGCTACAGTATTCAAGACAGTGTGGTGTTTGCAGGACAGACACATAGATCAATGTAACAGAATAGAGGACCCATAAAGAGACCCACAGTGATTCTTGACAAAGGTGCAAAAGCAATTCAGTGGAGGAAAGATAGTCTTTGCAACAAATGGTGCAGGTGCATTTGGACATCCATAGGGCAAAAAATGAACTTCAACCTAAGTCTCACACTTTATGCAAAAATTAAATCAAAATGGATCACAGGCTTGAATGTAAAATGTAAAACTATAAAACTTTTAGAAAAAAAAAGCAAGAGAAAATCTTCAGGATGTAGAACCAGACAAAGAGTTTCTTATAAAACTAAATATGCAACTACTATGTGACTCAGCAATTACACTCTTGGGCATATATTTATTCCAGAGAAATGAATTTACAAGTTTGCACAAAAACTCATACACCAATGTTTACAGAAGCTTAATTTGTCACAGCCAAACACTGGAAACCATACAGATGTCCTTCAGTGGGTGAATGGTTAAACAAAGTATGGTATGGAATACTATTCAGCAACAAAATGGAATGAACCACACTGATACACACTACAGCATGGATGAATCTCTAGAGAATTACAGTGTGAAAAGAGTCAATCCCAAAAGGTTACATACTGTGTGATTCCATTTATATCACATTCTTGAAATGACAAAATATAGACACAGGGAACAGATTAGTAGTGGCCAGGGGTTAAGAGAGGTGTGGGGATGGGAGGGAAGTGTGTGTGGCTATAAAAGGGTAGCATGAGGGATCCTTGTGGTGATGGAATGTTCTATATCTTGACTGTGTCGGCGCCAAAATCCTGGTGATGATCCTGTCCTATAGTCTAGCAAGTGGTTACCATTGGGGGAAACTGGGTAAAAGATACACGGATCTCCCTGTATTATTTCTTACAATTGCTTGTGAATCTACAGTTACCTCCCAACAACAATTTAATTCAAAAACAAAAAGCAGGTGAGACTCTGGGTGTAGAAGAGGTTATTGTCATGGCTCATAAATGCATAATATCACTTCATTTTCTGACTAGGTCTTTATTTGGCTTCTTATGAAAGCGAGAGTCCAGAGAACCAAACAGAAAAAGAGAGGTGGAAATCTCTAAGGTGAGTCTCTGTGCCAAGACAAGTGTGGGAGGGAGGTGGAGGGAGCAGGTGGGGCGCTTGGGGCCAAGACAGAGTGGAGGGACTTCATCTACACTCGGTTGTCAGCCTCCTGGGAGCCCCTCCGTGGGGAGGGGGCAGGTCAGACCAGGGTCTTAGAGGTGGAGGAGGAACTTAAGCGCTGGGGTAGGGAGAAGAGGCTGGAACCACGATCCCCCACGACTGGAGGCTGCCCCGTGGGCAGTTGAGATGTGTGCCCCAGGGCCTGGAACCCCAGTCCATACTCTTATGACAGAGAGACACACACCACCTCCTGCTTGTTCGGCCTGTTAACACAGCCGAGCGGAGGTTGGAAATGATGCGCAGTGGCGGGCTCCAAGGACTGAGCCAAGAGGATTGCACGTGCCCCTGTGGGGTGGGGGGCTGGACGGGAGTATAACCACGGGCCGGGCCAGCAGGCTCTCACCACCCTCGCTCGGCGTGTTTAAATCTGCAGGTCTTCTATTCTGGGGAAGACGTGAAAAGCACTGAGCTGGAGGAGGAGGAGAGGGGGGAGGAGGAGAGGAAGCCAGCAGAAGCCTTCTGCCGCCCTGCCCCAGCCAGCCCAGTGGGAGGAGGAGGCATTGGTGCCTCGCTGCTTTGCAAACCGTGACCCTGTGGCCTGGTGCCCATCACAGTGACCACACAGCACAGGAGACCTTTCTCCACCTTTTGTGGAGCCTCAGCCCTGGAAGGGCCCAGAGCCTCCAAACACAGGGGTGGCACATGCCTCAGGGGCCCTACCTTCAGGACAGTGATGCTCACATTGTTGGTCAGTCTGTCTGTCCTCGGCGATGACCCAAGGTGTTGGGTGACTGCAGTGTTGCTCTCAGTGGGTGACTCGTGCCATGGAGACAGACACCCGGTCCATCTCCAGATGGCCTGGGAGCCTCTGTATCTCCAGCAAACATCACCATGACGTGAGAAGGGCCAGAGCCCACCAGTGGCCTCTGCCATTCTACTGATGGACCTGACCCTGCCCCTTGAGATGGGCTGGTTTCTGCAGCCCCGTGCACCCCCTTTCTGCATCCTGCTGGTATCGGGATAGCTTCCTGGTGACCACTATAATGCTGGTCAGCAGGACAAATTTGAGTCACAGACTTGACAGTGTGTACAGTACATTGTAAATTTTAGAGTTGGTATAAACACATTGGTATACCCTGCGTATCCACATCCACTTCATGTCTCTCACCCGTGGGCTTCTGCCAGGATGCAGGGCAGTTTCCCAGCTCAGGCCCAGGAATGCTGTGACCACAGCTCAGGAGGGGGACTTGGTGGCTATTTCCACTCCATAAACCCCATGTCCTGCTAAAATGAGCTGGTGTGCAGTAGATGCTAGGTAAGCTCCGGTGAATGGATACTGACAGCCTTGTGTGAGGCCAGACACCTCTCTTGTTTGGGCAAGGAGTGATGAATCCAGGGAGGACCCTCAGCCCACCATGAAGCTCCTCCCCTGGGGCTCTCACCCAGCCCTTCACACACTGAGCCAAGTTTCTGGACCAGGAAGTGGAGGGGCTGTGGAGCTGCTGAGTCCCCACCTGGCAAGTGACCACGTCACCCAGCCAAGAAGTCAGGGAGCGTGATGTACACCCCCATTCCTGGTCAGGGCCCGAGGGCAGAGTGATGTGTTGAAGGTGCACTGATGCATCCTGGCCAGCTCCTGACCATGTCAGGACTCTCAGAGTCTAGGCCCCCTTCAGCTAGGACCTGACACCTCTGTCCTGGCAGTGTGGCCTTGGGTCCCACCTGAGGGACAGGCAAAGCCAGAGCAACCAGCACCCCAGGTGCCTCCCCCAACTCGAGGAATTCTGCCTGATGAACCCAGGACCTCAGCAAGGCCCCAGAAGGGCCCTGCAGCCTGACAGAGGCATGGGAATGCTGCACGTTAGGGTTGAATGGGATCTGCTCTGCACCAGAGCAGCCCACCCCTTTCCATCTGAGACCCTAGAGAGGGTGAGTAGTGGAGTGGGTAGCAGAGCAGGAACTGGGCTTCAGCCAAACCCAGGCTCCCACCCTGCCTCACACCATATCTAGCTCCCACAGGGGTGTGGGTGGGGCCCTGGTGCCAAACCCAAGGAGTCCTGGGGGGTTCCAGGAGCTGACTAGAAGCACCTCCTGATCCCCTCGTCCCTACCCAACACACTCCCTTGGTGTCTGGGGCAACATTAGACAAAACCCCTACAAACATCAGCAGGGACTGTCCCTGCATCCTGGTCACACTGAGCGCTGCCTGTCAGGAGCAGGGGCAAGTGGCACAGAAGGGGTTAGTGGCCTTGGAGACATGTGATGGCCGGTCCAGGGCTGATGCCCATGGAGCTCTGGGATGCCTGCCCGGGAAGGAGGAGGTTATATCCTTCCCCAGCCACAGGGAGTCAGGACACTCTGGAGGGGGCTCCCAGTCTACCCATGGGCCCTGACCTTGCCGGTCACCTGGCTCCAGCTCCCTGCTCCTGAGCAACTCAGTTCAGGGACCTATGAGGAAACCCCAGAATGCTGAGCTTCAGGAAGCAGCAGGTGAGGTCAAGGGGCTGGGGGCAGCTGGCCACTGTCCCCCCTGCCTCATGCAATCCCTCACCCAGGCCCAGGATCCCAGCTCTCTCTCCAAGGCCAGATTCCAAATTCCTCAGCTCAGCCATACCCCTTGCAGTCCTCTCCATCTCATACTGGGAGATTGCGGCAGCGTCCTCCAGGCTGTGGGGAGCATGAAGAAAGGATGTTGGAGAAGCAGTACAGGGCCCGCAGCTGAAACTCTGGAGGTTAGGTGGGAGGCAAGTCAAGCATGTCACTGCTGATAGCGGCCCACCCCCAGGCTTGAGGCTATTTCCTATTTCCTAGTTCTGTGGCCTTGCAATTGCTCTTCCCGCTGCCTGGCATGCTGTTCCTGAGCATGTTGATCTAGTCGGAGCTGCAACCTCAGCTGTAAGTCCCCCCTTCTGGGCAGAGGTTCCTGACATGCAGCCCCCTCACCCACATCTGCTCCCTCTAGTCTGCAAGCCCCTCAGAGACCCAGTGCAGAATAGGTGTCAGGTGAGGATGGTGGTGTGAGGCCTGGGCTCATCCCCAGCTGGGAGAGGGTCCAGGGAAGGAAGGAAGGAGGCAGCCCATGGCCAGCCCCACAGAGATCACAGGGCCAAGGGGACTCAAGCTGAGTGTGTTTGTGTCTTAGGTTCATCCCAGGGGCCCTGCTCCCCGCCTCGCTGAGCACCCACTTGGTACCAAGCCCCAGGTGCCCAGGCCAGGAGGAGGGTCTTCTCTCAGTAACTCCGCAGGTGGGGATCTTGGTGCCCTTTCTCCAGGTGCAGCCTCGGAGCCCAGAGAGAGATGGTGCCCTGCTCACAGCCATTTGGATGGTTCCTTAGTCACATCCAGGACTCCAGGCCCTTCCCTGTAGAGGCCCTTTTGTCCTCCTGCCGTCCTGGCCTCAGTCCCTATGGCCAGGTCAGATGGCCCACAGGGGATGCAGCAGTTGGAGCCTATTCCTGGGGGGCAGGTGTCAGCCACACAGGTGGTGCCCAAGAGTGAGGCCCGTGAGGCCCAGTTTGGTGCCAGGTGACACAGATCCCTGCCACACAGCAGGTTTGAGGCCGCCCAGCTGAGCCGCACAGCAGGTACTTGGGCCTCAGGGCTCCAGGACGACCACCAGCCCCACTGTGCACAGGAGGCCAGGGAAGGGCCATGGCTATGGTCTCTCTTTTTTTGTCTAGCACTTTTTCTCTGAGCCCTCCAGGGAAGGAACAGGGGGGTTAGGACAGGAAGATGTCCCTGTCTGGGGTTTGCCTCAGAGACCCCTGGGGCTGGCTGGGGTTCAGAATCAATTCATCTCATATGCGCAATCTGTGGGTCCTCTGAAGCCCCTGCCCCCTACATTGCTTCCCTACCCACCCTAGTTTCTTGGGGCGGGTGTCTCCATTGTGGCCAGTGACCAGTGACTTATCCCGGGAACTCAGCCAGGCTTCTGTGGAGGCCTGTCTATCCACCTGACAGCCCTCCAGGGCAGGACCCCAGACAACCCCAGGATGATTCTCAAACGTGTATCCAAAGTTGTCCCAGAACACCACAGACCCTAACAACTCAGAGACAGACAGCCACCAGTGTGGCCCCTCGTCCTTCAGATACCGCAGGCAGGTATCAGACCTCAGGGCACTTCATCCCCCACGCTGCAGGGCTCATATGAGGTTCCCAAGGAAGAGGCACCCCATCCACAGCACGCCCAAGCAGTGCCCTCCACAGTCTCTAACTCTTGACCACCCCATCCATGAGTCAAGGGAGCAGGGAGCCAGATAACTCAGTCAGGAGCCACAGTCAGGGTGTGCCTCAGCTGGAAGCTCCATTTCACCCCAAAACTGAAATGCTTCCATCATGGGTGCTAAGCCCCAGATCTGGCACTTTATATACAGCCTGACACATCCCACGAGATAGGTGCTATCACCATCCCCCTTGCCAAGTGACAAAACGGAGGCTCAGACAGGCAAAGCCATTGCCCAAGGACACCCAGCTCGCAGGGACAGAGCCTGGGCCTACCAGGGTCCATTGTCCAGCAAGGCTCTGCTGCTCAGGGTGCTGAGTAGCCAAGGGGAGCTCCAAATGGCCTCTGGGTCTTCCTACCAGCACAGACACAATGACACACATCTTTCCTCCACTCTTGCCCCTTCCTCTTTGGAGGGTTGCTGAGCCCCTTGTGCCCCCTGGTGCATCTACTGTCTCATTTATGCTCAAGACAACCTCCCCACTCCCCTATTGCACACACCTCTCTGTGGGCTCTGCTGGGCACAGCTGTGCCTCTTCCCCAGCAGCAGAAGACAGCAGGCCTCACCCCATGCTCCCCATCATGCTACCCTTTGCCACCGCTGTAAGGTTCACATCCCAGTACACAGCGTCTTCAGTGAAAATGGCTCCATTTTTCACCCTCAGGACTCAGATGGGAGCCCTAGATCCCTGGGACAGGGAACAGATCCAGAGAGATCTTAAAATACACACACAAGATGCTTCTCAGCACAACCAGGCCCTTGCCCTCAGGCTGAGCAGAGAGCCTGACACTGCCTTAGATATCCAATGCTGGGCCTCCAGGCAAGACCAGAAGAGTAGGAAAATTAACTGGGAATGAACAAACCTGAGGCATAAGCTAGAACCCCCACCAATAGACCTCCACCAAGTGGGCAAGCTGGGGAAAAGATCAGCAGAGAGACGGCGGAGACAGGAATCCAGTGTGTCGGGGGCAGAGAGCAATGGCAGGAAAGACTTGCAGAGGCCATATGGTGAAATACAACCCCCTCACCTGGGGAAGACCAAGGAGCTTGGAGTTTACCCTGGAGCTCTGGGTTGGGGCAGGAGGGACACTAAAGTGTTTTAAGAGGTGATGTAATTGTTAATTTTATGTGTCAACCTGACTGGGCCACAGGGTACCCAGATATTTTGTCAAACATTATTCTGGCGTGTCTGTGAGGGTGTTTCTGGATGAAATTAACATTTGAATCAGTGGACTCAGTAAATCAGATTGTCCTCCCCAATGTGAGGGGGCCTCACCCAAATTAGTTGGAGGCCTGAAAAGAACAAAAGGTGAAATAACGGAGAATTCACTCGCTCTCTGCCTATTTTTGACCTGGGACACGGTTCTTCTGCATTTGGACTGGAATTTACACCATTGGCTGTCCTGACTCTCCAGATTGCACAGGGCAGATCTTGGGACTCTCAGCCTCCATAATTACATGAGCCAATTCCTTATCATCTATCTATCATCTACCCATCATCTATATCTATCTATCTATCTATCTATCTATCTATCTATCTATCTACCTACCATCTATCTATCTCTCCTATTGGTTTCTCTGGAGAACCCAGACTAATATAAGAGTTTTTAGAAAACATGGTCCATTTTAGAAAGATTTCTTTGATACCTTTTAACCCAATAATTCTACTTTTGTAATTTATCCTAAGGAAAAAAATTTGATTAGCACAGTATTTGCATAATAAGGAAGTAACTAATGGTTACATTATTCCTGTTCCTGTGACAGCAGGTGGATTTTGCTCCCCAGCCCAGCCCAGAACCTAGAGAGCCCCCACCTGCTGAAGAGGCATGCCTAAACTCCTTCTTGGAGCCCAAGTGGGAGACTGGTGCATTCTCCTGGCCTCTGCATGCACACTGGATGGGCTGACAGTGAGGAGCTAAGTCAGCAATAATATTAGTGCAGCATAGCAATGCAGAAATCTCTTCAGCCAATTTACTTACTCTTACTGCTTTTGTGGACAGTTACATCTCATTTACTTCAATAATTATTTGCCTTTTTGCATTAAAACATAAATAAAATACATCAGGGTAGAGCACAGTTTGGTTTAAATTAAGATCTCTTAACACTAATATATACAACCTCTCTGTCTAGGTCTGTCTTTATAGTTAATCACTGGATCTCACACACGCAGGCACTTAGTAAGGAGACCTGCTAGGAGGCGCTAACAGGACGCAGGCGAGAGAAGAAGGTAACCTGGGCCAGAGTGTAACAGTGGAGGTAGCAAAACGTGACCCGGTTTGGGATATATTTTGAAGGTAAAACCTTCAGAGTATTTGCTGATGGAGTCGAATGTGAGAGAAAGGGAAAGGTCAAGACTGACTCCAAGGTTTGGGGGCCTTAGCAAATAAAGGAATGGCACTGCCATTTACTGAGCTGTGGGAAACCGGGAGAGGAGTAGGATGAAAGGGGAAAATCAGGAATTTGATTTGGAGCATGCTCAGTTTGAGATGTTCATTAGGCAACCCAGTGAAGGTGTCGGGTACGAATTGGAATGACATCGGGTTCTGAGGGCAGATCTGGCCTGGGTATGTAAATCTGGGGGCTTCCCTGTGCAGGCTGCTTTACAGCCAGGGGCACAGATAAAACACCTAGAGAGCAGGGCACAGAGAGAAGATAACTGAGCCCTGGGGCATTCGAATGTTTAGAGGTTGGGGAAATAAAGCAGATCCACCAAAGGACATTGAGAAGGGGTTTCTAGAAGTTAAGAGGAAAACCAAAGAAGAGACAAAAGCTGATAAAGAGAGATTCAAGAAGGAAGGGATGGTCAGCTGTGTCCCGTGCTACTGAAAATTCAAATAAGACAAGAACCAAGAGCTGACCTTCACACTGGGCAGCAGAGAGGTAAACAGCAACCTCAAAGGGAGGAGTTCCGGGGAAATTTGGGGTGGGGGAAACGTATGACCGAAGACGATTCAAAAGAAAATGGAAAGATTGACTATCCAATAGAAAAATGGGCAGGAGATAAAAAACAGTTTCATAGAAGAAGAAATGCAAATGACTCAAATGTATGAAGAGATGCTCAGGGATGGCAGAAATGTTCAACCTCACTCAAAAGAGGACCACATTGGTATGCTGTTTTCACCTCTTAGATTGACAGACTAATAATTGCAAAATTGTGTGGGCAAAGATGGGGAAACAGACACCCCCACATTGCTCTTTGGAGTGTAATTGATACAGTCCTATGGAAGTGAATTTGGCAGTTTTCACCAGAATTGCAAATATGTGTATGCTGTGACATAGTTATTCCATCTCTTGCAATTTATCTTACCATCATGCTTGTACACCTCCAAATGAATAAGCCTGAAGACAGCTATTCATCACAGCACTGTTTGACAGAAAAAGATTGGAAACAGCCCAAGTGTCAATAAATAGGAAACTTGTTAAATCAATCACTGCACAGCCCTACCACAGAATACTGTGCAGCTGTAATGAGGATGCTCTTTACCTACTGATATAAAAAGGTACCCACTGTATGATACAGGTATAAAAAAGCGTGTATAGTATGTTAGCATTTGTGTAAAAATGGATGGGAAGAAATATATATTTATATTTGCTTATATTACATTCAAAGTCTCTAAAATTTTTTAAACGTTTTAAAATACACAAAAATCTAATAATAGTTAACTTTGGGAGATGTGGACTGGGTGGATAGAAAAAGACTTTCTGCTTCTAAATTATGCGATGTATTACCTATCCAAAAATTAAATTGATTAAAATTTCACACACAGAGAGAGCGTGTATTTGAGAATCTGAAGAGTGAAGACTTCCAGCTTCTAGCTGTGGGAGATTTCTATGCACGTGGGATTACTGGACAGGATCTATACATTCTTAATTTCACAGAATATTGCTTTCCAGAATATTTGCCAGTCTATATCCCCACCAACAAGATTCAGGGGGCCCCCCAAATCCTTGCCAACAATTAATAACATCAGGATATGTTCCTGCTGCAAAATATGTGCACCAAATAAGGAAATAAGAAAGGTGATGAGCACCAGCAATCATAGGCTACAACGCAAGGAGAGAACAAGGGAAGACATGGGGAAATAGGGCAGACTGGAGCAAGTAGGGCAGGAACTCCTGGAAAAGCCTGCTCTGAGGGATGGCTGGCAGGTGTGACCATCCTAACCATTACCCCAGAGTGCTCTTGGGGAATGGAAAAAGGAAGGGAAGGGGAGAAAAGGGATAGCTGACCTTTGTTATAAGCCCTTTAACACTATAGATTATTTTCAAGCAGTACTTTGATTTTTTAAATTAATTTTAAAAATAATTTCTAGGGGCTTCCCTGGTGGCGCAGTGGCTGAGTGTCTGCCTGCCGATGCAGGGGACATGGGTTCGTGCCCCAGTCCGGGAAGATCCCACAGGCCGCAGAGCAGCTGGGCCCGTGAGCCATGGCCGCTGAGCCTGCGCTTCCAGAGCCTGTGCTCCGCAACGGGAGAGGCCACAGCAGTGAGAGGCCAGCGTACCGCAAAAATAATAATTTCTAAAGCCAAATTATAAAATTCCATTCAAGGATTATACCCAAAAAATTACAGTAAATCACTGTGGGAGGTAGAATGAGGCTCCCAAACCTGAGAGGGCTTGTGTACCCAGAATAATGAGCAGGGAAATGGGGAAGTGCAGGGACAGCAAAAGATAGGTTTATCTCTCAAAGGTTATCTCCTTCCAAAGTAATATGATTCCAAACACTTGGGGCTACCAGAAGAGGAAACACCTGGGGACAGAGGACGGGGAGGGCAGGGCCAGAAAAGTTTCTCAGAGCAGTGATGATGAAGAGTCTCTTTCAAGCATCAGAAGCAGAAATCTCAAAGAGCAGGTGGGAGGAGTTCCACTTCTAGAATGGTCGTGTAAGGAGCTCCAGGGACCCACTCCCCAGTAAAACAAGCATAGGTGGTGAAAATGATTTTTTTTAAGTTTCTATAAATTGTCTTAAAAGAGCATAGAGTAAATGAATAAAAACTTATTTAAGAAAATCTACTGAAACTCAGTAAGAACAGTGAAAGTTTATGGTGTTTGAACCCACTTCCTCACTCTTCACTCTCAGCTCAGCATGATAGATGCTCCACTCTAGGCAGGTGCAGCCAAGAACATAGGGCTCCTTCTCCCCCCAGATTCCAGTCAAGGGCTACCATATCTCCCCAAGAGGAACACACTGCCAGTATTTCTCATCCCCACAGCCCAGTTACATGTTGTAAAGGTTAAACCCTGAGTTAGTAAACCTGAGAGGTCAGAGGCTCCCTTCCTCCACCAGCTCCTATTCATAGAGTGGAAACTCTATCCCAGGTGCTTTAGTCAGAGAATATTGGAGCCCTGTTTACCCTCACCCCAGCTCACTTGTAAGGTGAAGTTTCCACGCTGGGAGAGGCAAGCCAAGGAGACCAGATGCTACAGCCCCCACACAGTGCTCTGCCCATAAAGCAAAGATATCACTCTGAGAAAGTGGGTCACTGTCCCCAATACCCATGATGGAGCAGTGGCTCAGAGACTTTGCCCAGGGAGAGGGAGGCCATAAGAACAGAGAACTCCCAAGCTTTACCCAGAGGAAATTACTTTATTTGAAACATAATGTAGCAAATTTCAAGCCTAAGGGCACTCTCAAAAACAATAGAAATTTCCATAAGCAATTAGCTTAATTGCAATTAAGCAATTAGTAGGAGACTAGTAGCTTTATGAGAACTATAAACTAAACCATAAAACAGCTAGGTTGCCAGAAAGAACCATGGGAAAAGGCAGTGATGAAGAACCCAACTGAGTTCAGAACAAAACTCAAAATTTGACCTTTAAAACTACCCCTGAAAAGGGGGCTTGCATTTAATTGGACCAGACTGTGGAACAGTATATGTCCCAGGACATTGTCAAAAGCAATAGAAAAATCATCCAAGAATTAGTGGAGCTTAACAGATGGGTGTGATACCAACAAAGAAAGACAGATAACAGAGAGATGAGGGAAAGAGACAGTCAAAAAGAACCCTGCCAAAGGCACTGTCATCTCAGGGTGACTGTGCACATGCCCAAGACTGCACCCTCTGAAGAGCAACATTAAAGGCTTCACACTGCCAGCAAAATAGATTTACTTCACTAGAACAGTCCACCTAAGTCACCAAACAAATAAACAAGCAAACAACAACAACTAGGCTGGGGGTGGGGGGTGGGGATGAAGACCAGTATCCAAATTTGTTAACATATATTTTCTAAAATTTCCGGTTTCCAACAAAAAGTTACAAGATGTGAAAAGAAACAGGAACATCTGCCCATGCATGAGGAAAAAATAAAGCAGACAACACAAACTACCTATTAGAGGACCAAGATGTCAGATGTAACAGACAAAAACTTCAAAGCAGCCATTGTAAATATGTTCAAAGAACTAAAGGAAACTGTGCTTAAAGAAATAAAGGTTGATATGATGACAATGTCTCATCAAACAGAGAATACAAATAAAGAGATATAAAATTATAAAGAGGAAGAAAATGGAAATCTGGGGTCGAAAGCATAGTAACTGAAGTGAAAAAATTACTAAAAGGGCTCAAGAGTATATTTGAACTGGCAGAAGAAAGAAATAGCAAACTAGAAGATATATTGATTCAGATTATACAACTTGAAGATCAAAGAGAAAAAAAGAATAAAACAAAGTAAACAGGGCTTCAAAGAAATGTGAGATTCTATTAATCTCACCAACATATGCATAATGGGAAGAATAGAAGGAGAGGAAAGAGAGAAAGGAACAGAAAAAATTGTTTGAAAAATAATAGCTAAAAATTTGTCAAATTTGATGAAAATTATTAATCTATACATTTAAGAAGCTCAGCAAACTCCAACTAGGATAAACTCAAAGACATCCACATGCAGACATATCATAGTAAAAATTCTGAAAGAGAAGGAGAAAAACGTTTGAAAATCTTTGAAGCAGCAAAAAAACCCCAGCCCATCATGTACAAGAGAACATCATCAGAATCAAAGGTAGGCAGTGAGATGATGCATTCAAAGTGCTGAAAGAAAAATATGTGTCAACCAAGAATCTTATACCCAGCATGACTATCTTTCAAAGAGTAGGCTGAGCTCTGGGAAGTGTCTTGTGACTAAATGGCAGGTACAAGAGTAGGGGACGGAAAGCAAAGTAGGTGGCTAATGCACAAAGAGGTGTTTGGCTTTTACCCTTTAAGTCCTTGAGATCCAAGGGTCACAGTCCCTAACAAGGTCACATTCTTTTCCAGAAATATGGTCCTATGAGCAGTGTGCTAGGTGAAAACGAAGGTATAGCTGAGGACAAGGAGGTCAGCAAGGAACTGAGAAAGAGGGTAAGAAGTGAAGGAGAGAAACATGGCTGGGTGGATGAATGATTGGATGGAGCAGAAGTGATGGGAACAGACAGTGCTAAGGAAGTGGATTGACAGAACTTGGGGACTGACTGATTGTGAGGTGGCAGTGTGGGAGTAGGATGCTGATGACCAGAGCTGGAAGGAAATAACAAAGATCAGAGCAGAAATAAATAAAATAGAAACAAGAAAATAACAGTAGAAAAGATCAATGAAACCAAAAGCTGATTTTTTGGAAAATATAAAATTGATAAGCCTTTAGCCTGGCTCATTAAGAAAAAAAGACAGAGGGCCAAGTAAACAAAATAGGAAATAAAAGAGGAGAAATCACAATCAATAATACATAGATATAATCATAAAAGTATACTATGAACAGTTATATGCCAACAAATTGGCAACTTAGAAAAAATGGAAGAATTTCTAGAAACATACAAAATTTCCAAAACTGAATCAGGAAGAAATAGATAACCTGAACAGACCAATTACTAGTATAGAAATCAAATCAGTATTCAAAAAACTCCCAGCAAACAAAAGTCCAGGACCAGATGTCTTCACAGGGGAATTCTCCCAAACATATGAAGAAGAGTTAATACCAATCCTTCTCAAACTATTCCAAAAAATTTAAGAGGAGGAAACACTCTCAAATTCATTCTACAAGGCTACCATTGCCCTGATACCAAAACCAGACAGACACTACAAAAAATAAAATAAAATTACAGGCCAATATCTCTGATGAATATAGATACAAAGATCCTCAACAAAATATCAGCAAACTGAATTCAACAATATAGAAAAAGGATCATACACCATGATCAAGTGGGATTTATTCCAGGGATGCAAGGATGGTTCAATATCTGCATGTCAATCAATGTGATACACCACATTAACAAACAAAGGATAAAATCACATGATCATCTCAATAGATGCAGAAAAAAAGCATTTGACAAAATTCAATATCCATTTATGATAAAAACTCTCAAAAAGTTTGTATAAAGGGAACATATCTCAACATATTAAAGGCTATTTATGACAAAACCACAGCTAACATCATACTCAGTAGTGAAAAGTGAAAGCTTTTCCTCTAAATTCAGGAACAGAAAAATGATGCCCACTTTCACCACTTCTATTTAACATAATATTAGAAATCCTAGCCACAGCAATCAAATAAGTAAAAGAAATAAAAGGCATCCAAATTGGAAGGAAAGTAGTAAAACTGTCACTATTTGCAGATGACATGATACTATATACAGGAAACTCTAAAGTCTCCACCAAAAAACCATTAGAACTAATAAATGAATTTAGTAACGTTGCAAGATACAAGATTTATATACAGAAATCGATTGCTTTTCTACACACTAAAAACAAACTATCAGAAAGAGAAAGCAAGAAAACAATCCCATTTATAACCACACCAAAAAGAATAAAATACCTAGGAATAAACTTAACCAAGGAGGTGAAAGATCTATACTCTGAGAACTATAATATATTGATGAAGGAAATTGAAGATGTTTCAAATAAACAGAAAGATACCCCATGTTCATGGATTGGAAGAAGTAATATTGTTAAAATGTCCATACTACCCAAAGCAATCTACAGATTTAATGCAATCCCTATGAAAATACCCATGACCTTTTTCACAGAACTAGAACAAATAAGCCTAAAATTTGTATGGAACCACAAAAGAAAAAACAAAAAAAGAATAGCCAAAGCAATCTTGAGAAAAAAAGAATAAAGCTGGAGGTATGAGGCTCCTTGACTTCAGACTATATTCCAAAGCTACAGTAATCAAAATAGTATGTTACTGGCACAAAGCAGACACATAGATCAATGGAACAGAATAGAGAAATTTAATCTATGACAAAGGAGACAAAAATATAAAATAAGGAAAAGAATCTCTTCAATAAGTGGTTCTGGGAAAATCAACAAGGGGACCTAATTAAACTTAAAAGTTTTTGTACAGCATAGGTAACCATCAAAAAAACAAAAAGACAACCTACTGAATGGGAGAAAATATTTGTAAATGGTATGTCTGATAAGGGGTTAATATCCAAAATATATGAAGAGTTCATACAACTCAACATCATATCAAACAAACTGATTGCAAAATGGGCAGAAGATCTGAATAGACATTTCTCCAAAGAAGACATACACATGACCAACAGGCACATGAAAAGATGCTCAACATCGCTAATCATCAGAGAAATGCAAATCAAAACCACAATGAGATATTACTTCATACCTGTCAGAATGGCTATCACCAAAAAGACAACAAATAATAAATGTTGGCAAGGATGTGGAGAAAAGGGAACCCAAGTACACAGTTGGTGGAAATGTAAATTTGTATAGCCACTGTGGAAGACAGTATGGAGGTTCCTCAAAAAACTAAAAATAGAGCTACCATATGATCCAGCAATTCCACTCCTGGGTATACATCCAAAGAAAATGAAAACACAAATTCAAAAAGATAAATGCACTCCAATATTGCAGAATTATTCACAGTAGCCAAGGTATGGAAGCAACCTAAGTGTCCATCAACAGATGAATAGATAAAGAAGATGTGGTATATACATACAAGGAAGATGTGGTATATACATACAAGGAATACTACTCAGCCATAAAAAGGAATGAAAATTTGCCACTTGCAACAACATAGATGGACCTGGAGGGTATTATGCTTAGTGAAATAAGTCAGACAGAGAAGACAAGTACTGTATGTTTTCACTTATTATATGGAATCAAAAAATAAAATGAATGAATATAACAAAACAGAAACAGACTCACAGATACAGAGAACAAACTAGTGGTTACCAATGGGAAGAGGAGTGAGGGGAGGATCAAGATAGGAGAAGGGGACTAAGAGATACAAACTACTATGTATATAATAAATAAGATACAAGGATGTAATGTACAGCACAAAGAATATAGCCACTCTTTTATAATAACTTTAAATGGAGTATAATCTATAAAAATATCACTATGTTTTCCACTTGAAACTAATATAATATTGTAAATCAACTATACTTCAATTAAGAAAAATAAATACAAAAAAGAAAGAAAAACAAAACTCTCTAAGAATCAGGAAAAAAACAAGTTAAAACCAAGATGAAATACAACTTTTATGCCCAAACTTCAAAATTTAGGAAGGTAGGGACTTCCCCGGTGGCACAGTGGTTAAGAATCCAGCAGCCAATGCATGGGACACGAGTTTGAGCCCTGGTCCAGGAAGATCCCACATGCTGCAGAGCAACTAAACGCACGAGCCACAGCTACTGAGTCCACATGCCGCAACTACTGAAGCCCGCGTGCCTAGAGCCCGTGCTCCACAACAAGAGAAGCCACCACAATGAGAAGCCCATGCACCTCAACGAAGAGTAGCCCCCACTCGCCGCAACTAGAGAAAGCCAGTGAGCAACAGTGAAGACCCAACGTAGCCAAATAAAAAGTTAGGAAGGTAGATAATATCAAATATTGATGAGAATGTGAGGGGATGAGGCCTCTCATTTGCTGATGAGGGAGTTTATGTGTGCTGGCCATGCTGGCAAATGCTTTAGCAGTATTTTGAATAATTGTGTGCATATTTCCTATAAACCAGTGATCCCACTCCTTGGTATAATTCTCCTCTCTCCCTAAAATGATTGCTCAGGGATGTAGAAGATAAATCAATCAGATTCCAGACAAGAGAAATTAAAATCATGCTAAATGGGAGTACTTAATACAGGGACCTGATATAAAAACTTAAATGGATTTTTAAAAATATTTATTTACTTACTTGGTTGCGCCAGGTCATAGTTGTGGCTCGTGGGCTCCTTAGTTGCGGCAGGCGGGCTCCTCAGTTGCGGCTGAAGGGCTCCTTAGTGGCAGCTCGCTGGATCCTTAGTTGTGGCAGTAGGCTCCTTAGTTGTGGCATGTGAACTCTTAGTTGCAGCATGCATGTGAGATCTAGTTGCCTGATCAGGGATTGAACCCAGGCCCCCCACACTGGGAGCATGGAGTCTTATCTACTGCACCACTAGGGAAGTCCTTAAATGGATTTTTTTTTAATGCAATGATAGCTCCAAAGGAGAAGTGGGTTTTAAATTTTAGTAAGTATCGACCAATTACTTTCCAAAAGGGTTGTGTCAATACCCAGTCCTTTCAGTCATGAGGGAAAGAAATGGTCAAAGAGAGCCCTGCTAAAGCCACTGTCATCCCAGGACACCCAGGACACCCCAGGAAGGGCATGAGAGTGCCCTTCTGTGATGCTATGGCCAGCACCAGGGGCTTTTATTCTCTAATTTTTGCCAAGTTTCCAATAAAACTTTATTTAAAAAAACAAAAACAGGTGGCCAGTATATAGACAATAGTTTCCTGATTTAATTTTTTTACTACTGCATTAAAATATTTATCTTGTTTGCTGAGTTTTTTGGCTCCCCTTTGGTTAAATTCTGCACCTGGGTTGAAGCCCTGTTGAGTTGTCTGCTTGGAGTCTCACAAAGACCAAAGCTGGTGCCAGTGCTGCATGGGGATACCAGGGAGGCGCCCTTCTTCTGACACCCCCAACCCGGCTAAGGCATGCATCTGTAGAGCAGGCAGTCCCAGCCAACCTGTCCCCAAAGCCATGCTGGGCCTCCTGCACCTTCAATGCCAGATATCAGATGCCTAACTGGATGGTAAAATTCCTCTGCCAACCTCCCCGCATCAGTTGCTCACAGATCTGTGTCCATTTCTTCTTCACAATGCCCTGGGATCTATTCCCTCCTCTCCATCAAGCAGCCCTCCCTGGGGACTGGCCTCAGTCCCTCTCACCTTGGGTTCTGAAGGGCATCAGGGGAGCCGTGGCCTCACAGCTTGAGAGCTTGCCCTAAATTCAAAGTTGACTGTATACCCCCTGCTCACAGACAATCCTTTCCTTCAGCCAGACATGAGCTTCCTGAGAGCCTTCTGTGTGTGTTAGAGATGGAGCACCCATGGTACTCACACCCTGAGGGGACTAAGGCAAAGGAGGCACTTTCCTCCATGCAAAATGTAAAATAGTGCCCCAAAATTCAACCATCAAGATTAATAATATTTTAATGCAATATTTTAAAAAATCAAAACTAAGGCAAAAAATCCATGGGGAACAAAAGATCAACATTTTAAATAGAGACAGGATTTGATTTTCCCTTTTGCCTCAGGCTCCAGCACTTTGACGGATCCTATCTTTGATTTTTTAAAATATTGCATAAAAATAGTATTTATGCTGATGACTGAGGTTTGGGGCATGCTTCTTATATTTTGTACCTGAGATAAGTGCTTCTTCACTCACTGTACCCTAACCCTGGCCCTGGTAGATACAGTCAATAAATAGTAGGCCCAGTAATAATTTCAGAAAGTGATAAGAGCTCTAAGTGATAAGAACTCTAAAGTGATAAGAACTTTCATTTTCAAGAGAGATGAAAATAGACATTCACACAAGAACATGTACGTGAATGTTCATAGCAGCATTATTCATAACAGCCAAAGAGTGAAAACAACCCAAATGTCCATCAACTGATGAACTGATGAACAAAATGTGGTCACTTTATGCAATGGAATATTATTCAGCCATAAAAAAGATTAAGGTATTGATATATGCTACAACATGGGTGAACCTTGAAAATTATGTCCTAAGTGAAAAAAGTCAAACATGAAAGGCCACAGATTGTATGATTCCATTTATGTGAAATGCCCAAAATAGGCAAATCCATAGAGAAAGTAGATTAGTGGTTGCAGGGTTGGGGGAGGGGGATGAGGAGAGAATGCTAATGAGCATAGGGTTTCCTTTTGGAGTAATGGGTGTTATTGGAATTGGAATTGGACATTGATGGTGGTTGAACAATCTTGCGAATACACTCAAAAGCACTGACTGTATACTTTTAAATGGTGAGTTTTATGTTACATGAAATTTTATATTATGTTAATTATATCTCAAGTTAAAGAAAAATTAAATAAAGCAGGATGACAAATAAAGACTGAGAGGTAGGATATTAGAGAGTCAGGGAAGTCCTCTCTGAGGTGAGGACACTTAATGGGACCTGAGTAACAAGAAGGAGCCAACTGTGTGTTGAGGAGGAAGAAGTTTCCCGACAAAGGCACCAGCCCACGCCAAGGCCCTTAGGCGGAAACAACTTGTGGTGTGGTCCTTCATTCATTCGTTCCACAAGTAGTTATTTAGCACCCACTGTGTGTTAGGCACTGCTCTCTGAGGATACAGCTGGGAACAAAACATCCTATAATGTGATGTTAGAATGTGGAAGCAGCTGTGGACTAGGAAGAAAAATTGTTTGGAAGGGAGAGAGTTTGGGGTGGGAAAGACTACATTATATAGGGAGATCAGAGGAAGTCTTACTGAGAAAGTGACATTTGAGCAAAGGGGCAAGCGCAATGGTGGAGAATGACAGCAGAGATGTGGAGGCATCCAGGGCCTGAGGCCATGAGCTGGCCAAGGACTGGACTATGAATGTATGGGGAGCCGCTGGAGGGTGTGAGCAGACAAGTGGCATGGCTGGACTCGTTTTCAAAAACTCAAGCTTGCTCTGCCTGCCTTAGATTCCATGCTCCCACTGCCCACATCAGCAAACCTTGATAGCAAACTTTATTTAGCAGGTGGGATTGTTTTTTAAAGGAACTCTTATGTCACATAAGTCCCAAATATGACACTGACTTGAGCTAAACAGCTCTGGATGTCTGGATTCCTCAGGGCTCCATGATGAACTTTAGCCAGGGTTCTCAAATCCAGAAGTTTAAAAGGAACTATTGCTGTGGCACCTGTGGCAGATGCAGGGTCCTAAGCACTACCCATGGGGCTCAGGACCAGGAGTCCCACTGGTAACCTGTGTCCCCAGGTGATGCTGACACAGGTGGTCCACAATCCCCATGTTGAGGAAACAGTGGCCTGGGCACCACAGAGCATGGTATCAGGCAGAGGCACAGTTGGAGACCCACATTCTGGTCCAGACCCCTTGGGCCAGGCCTGCGTGGTGGCTGCAGTTTAGTTACTTGGAAGCAAACATTTAGAACTGGAGATTGTATATACCAATCTGGGTCTCAGGCTTCTCTTGAGAAGCTGCTGCACCTCTGCCAGCTCTGGGCCACAGCAATTCTGTACAATCCCAATGGCCTTCTCGTCTCTTCCTGTGGCTTGCCTGGGCTGTAGTCAGTTGTGTTCAGGACCCTGAGGAGGCTGTGAGGCTGGCATCCATTCAAATGAAATCTATCCACAGCCCTCTGTCATCTGGTCTGGGCTTAATTTCCCATTCACTTGAAAATTACACTATTCTTTTTTTCCTTTTTTACACCCAAAAGAGAAGGTTCCAGAACCTGTCAGGTATGCCTGGTGGCCCTTCCTCATAGGTGGGTTCTGAGTGATGGAGTCAGGATTGGTCAAGCTGGGGGAATAAGTCAGGTTGGCTCCCAGGGAAGGCATATGTCCCCTCTGTCACCAGAATGGAACTCACCTACGAATCTCAGAGGAGCAGCTGAGCAGTGAAGGAGGCATTGAGGGCACTCTGGTTAGGGACCAGGGAGAAGGGCAGAGGTTCCTATCCAGACCTCCAAGAGGACAGAGGACTTGTTGTGGGCTGTAGCCTCAGTGTGGGCCTAGGGGAACAGCCTCTTCCTCTGTGACTGGCCAGCAGATGCTGTGGAAGCCCATCCCATGCCAAGCATGGTGTAGGTGCTGAGACAGGCAAGGACATTTAGCAGTGGCCTCTAACCCTAGCTGGAAAGACAGGCATGCATGACAAAATGAATTGAAACTTTTGCCCTGCCACTGGGAAGCTCACTGGGGCTTGCAGAAGTGGTGAGAGCATAGCATTGCTCATGCAGACACTCAAGAGGAAGTATTTACAATGGCCCCTCTGAAGAGAAAAAGACCAGAAGGAGGCACATGCACTGTAAGCATAATCATGCCAGGGTGACTGCATGAGGCTGAATAATGGCTCCCAAAGATGTCCAATCCTAATCCCGGGAACCTGTGACTGTTACCTTGCATGGCAAAAGGGACTGCAGATGTGATTAAGTTAAGGATCTTGAGATGGGAGATTATCCTGAATTATCCAAGTGGGCCCTAAATGAAATCACAAGTATACTTATAAGTGTACTTACAGAAGGAGACTCGACTGCAGAGGAAGGTGATGTGATGGTGGAAGCAGAGATTGGAGTGATGAGCTTTGAGGATGGAGGAAGGGGCCATAAGCCCAGGAACACAGGTGACCACTAGAAAGTGAAAAAGTCTGGGAAATGGATTCTCCCCTGAAGCCTCCAGAAGGAACCAGCCCTCTCGCCACCTTCACTTTAGCCCAGTGAGACTGATTTAGGACTTCTGACCTCTAGAACTGTGAGAGGATGGAAGTGTGTGATTTTAAGCCACCAAGTTTGTGGTGATTTGTATCACAGCACCAGGAAGGGAATACAGTGACTCTCTCCCAAGTAGTGGGGTCCAATTCCATGAGCAAGAAGAATGTGTGGAACAGCTTCAGTGGTCTGCAGACCTTGCTTTTGGTCATTGGGTGAGTGTATTTGACTCTAGGGCCCCAGAGAAAAAAATTACCACAGCTTTGCTGGTGTGGGACCTGAAACTAACAGTCCCAGGCTCCCCCAACCCCCGTACCCCTGCCATCACCAGGAAAGCAAAGCTCACTCCCTCAGTGTCAGCTCCTGAGGACCCAGCTGGGGGTCACATCTCCAATACACCCCAGCCTGCCCTGCCTGGGGATGCTGACTCGAGGCCTTTGGCAAGAAAATGTCATAAACCTCTTGGCCAGGGCAGGAGTTGGGGAGGCTTTGCCAAGGAGGTGACATTTGTGTGAGCCTTGCCCGGGTAACAGTTCAGAAGGGAGAAAGCAGAGTGGGAGGGGCTGTGGGCCCAGGGACCCCATGCACAGAACTGACAGGCCTAGCTCCCCATCTCTCCACGGGGCTGATTATGAACAGCGGTGCCTGCAAACAACAGAAGCGAACTCTTTTTGACTCAGCAGAGAAGGGATTTATTGGAAGCCTACCAGGCAGCTGACAAGGTCAAGAGGAAGGTGGGAGAGGCAGGCTTGGGCAGGAACCAAGGAGCCAAGGAGAGCTGAGACAGGAATTGATGGGGAACCATCCACTCTGGGGCCTCAAAGCCATGCCTCTGAACTCTGCGACATACAGTGGCATCGTGCCCCAGGGCACTCCTCGGCACTGCTGTCCCATGAAGGGCCTCTGCTGACCTCAGGCTCCAGGAGGGCCACCACGAGGCTGCATGCCCATACCCTGGCTCCTGGGGACAGGAAGGCAAATCTGCTCCCTCAGTTTCCTTTGATTCCAGGAACCAGAGCCTGGGGCATCTGTGTAACCACTGCAGGTAAAGGAGAAGTTGGTCCTGCACTGTGAGACCCACTGGGCTCAGGGCTGTGTGCTCCCTCACTGATGTGTTCTCTGCCAGGAGAAGCCTGGGCTCAGAGGGAATCCCTCCTTCCCTCCCTTCCTTCCTCCCTCCCTCCCTCCCTTCCTTCTTCCTTTCCTTTTTTCTTTTCTTTCCTCCATGCTACAAATTGAATGTTTGTGCCTCTCCAAGTGCACATGTTGAAGCCCACATGAATAGGATTACTGCCCTTATAAAAGTAGCTCAAGAAAGCTCTCTTGCCCCTTTCACCGTATGAGGTTACAGCAAAAAGATATCTAGGAAGCAGGCTCTCACAAGACACTCAATCTGCTGGCACCTTGATCTTGGACTTCCAGGACCAAGAAATGTGAGAAATAAATTTGTTATTTATAAGCTACCCAGTCTATGATATTTTTGTTACAGCAGCCCACATGGCCTGAGATGCTCCAAATTCAAATAATTTTCCCTAATCAAATTAATAATAACTTTCTATATTATTATTATTAATTTAAATTTAATAATACTTAAAAACATAAAGGAAAAGTAAATATAAACAGAAGTCCATTTTCCAGTGATAACCACTGTTAACCTTTTAATAAATATATTTCCAGAAATGGTTAAAATTTGTCTTTACATATCTGCCTCCACATAAATAGGTTTATGTGTATGCATTCATGTAATTAGGATTACATTTCCAGTGTGATTTTTCAACTTTCTTTTTTGCTTGGCCTTTCCCCTTCTCCTTCCCACTCCACCCAATCTCCATGCTCCAGAGGTAGCCTAATATGCACCCTTCCATATTTTATATAATTTTTATCACAAGGGGTTTGGGTCATTTTTAAAATTGGTTCTATTACAGATGCTTTCCTGCATCTTGCTTTTCTCAACCACCAATACTCCTGGAAACCCCTCCCAGTCCACAGAAAAGCTTTAATTCATTATTTTTAACGGTTTTATAATATCCCTCTATATAGATGCACCATTATTGATTCAGCCATTCTCTTTCTTTTTAATGTATCTTTATTGGAGTATAATTGCTTCACAATGCTGTGTTAGTTTCTGTTGTACAACAAAGTGAATCAGCCATATACATACATATATCTCCATATCCCCTCCCTCTTCAGCCTCCCTCCCACCCTCCCTATCCCAACCCTCTAGGTCATTGCAAAGCACCGAGCTGGTCTCCCTGTGCTATGCTGCTGCTTCCCACTAGCTATCTATTTTACATTTGGTAGTGTACATATGTCGATGTTACTCTCACTTTGCCCCAGCTTCCCCCTCCCCTCTCTGTGACCTCAAGTCCATTCTCTATGTCTACGTCTTTATTCCTTCCCTGCCACTATGTTCATCAGTACCATTTTTATTTTTTAGATTCCATATATATGCATTAGCATACGGTATTTGTTTTTCTCTTTCTGACTTACTTCACTCTGTATGACAGACTCTAGGTCCATCCACCTCACTACAAATAACTCAATTTCATTTCTTTTTATGACTGAGTAATATTCCATTGTATATATGTGCCACATCTTCTTTATCCATTCATCTGTCAGTGGACAGTTAGGTTGCTTCCATGTCCTGGTTATTGTAAATAATGCAGCAATGAACATTGTGGTACGTCTCTTTTTGAATTATGGTTTTCTCAGGGTATACGCCCAGTAGTGGGATTGCTGGGTCATATGGTAGTTCTATTTTTAGTTTTTAAAGGAACTTCCATACTGTTCTCCATAGTGATTGTATCAGTTTACATTCCCACCAACAGTGCAGGAGGGTACCCTTTTCACCACACCCTTTCCAGCATTTATTGTTTCTAGATTTTTTGATAATGGCCATTCGGACTGGTGTGAGGTGATACCTCAATGTAGTTTTGATTTGCATTTCTCTAATGATTTGTGTTGTTGAGCATCTTTTCATGTGCCTCTTGGCCATCTGTATGTCTTCTTTGGTGAAATGTCTATTTAGGTCTTCTGCTCATTTTTTAATTGGGTTGTTTGTTTTTATGATATTGAGCTCCACGAGATCTTTGTATATTTTGGAGATTAATCCTTTGTCCGTTGTTTCATTTGAAAATATTTTCTCCCATTCTGAGCATTGTCTTTTTGTCTTGTTTATGGTTTCCTTTGCTGTACAACAGCTTTGAAGCTTAATTTGGTCCCATTTGTTTATTTTTCTTTTTATTTTCGTTACTCTAGGAGGTGGATCTTGCTGTGGTTTATGTCAAAGAGTGTTTTTCCTATGTTTTCTTCTAAGAGTTTTATAGTGTCTGGTCTTACATTTATGTCTTTAATCCATTTGGAGTTTATTTTTGTGTATGGTCTTAGGGAGTGTTCTAATTTCATTCTGTAACATGTAGCTGTCCAGTTCTCCCAGCACCACTTATTGAAGAGGTTGTCTTTTCTCCATTGTATGTTCTTCCCTCCTTTGTCATAAATTAGGTGACTATATATGCGTCAGTTTACCTCTGGGCTTTCTATCCTGTACAATTGATCTATATTTCTGTTTTTGTGCCAGTACCATACTGTCTTGGTTACTGTAGCTTTGTAGTATAGTTTGAAGTCAGGAAGCCTGATTCCTCCAGCTCAGTTTTTCCCTCTCTAGATTGCTTTGGCTATTCGAGGTCTTTTGTGTTTCCATAAGAATTTTAAATTTTTTTAATTTAATTCTGTGAAGAATGGCATTGGTAGTTTGATAGGGATTGCACTGAATCTGTAGATTGCTTTGGGTAGTATAGTCATTTTCACAGTATTGATTCTTCCAATCCAAGAACATGGTATATTTCTCCAACTGTTTATGTCATCTTTGATTTCTTTCATCAGTGTCTTATAGTTTTCTGCATACAGGTCTTTTGCCTCCTTAGGTAGATTTATTCATAGGTATTTTATTCGTTTTGTTAAAATGGTAAATGGGATTGTTTCCTTAATTTCTCTTTCTGATTTTTCATTGTTAGTGTATAGGAATGCCAGAGATTTCTATGCATTAACTTTGTATCCTGCAACCTTACCAGATTCATTGATTAGTTCTAGTAGTTTTTTGGTGGCATTTTTAGGATTTTCTATGTACAGTATCATGTCATCTGCAAAGAGTGACAGTTTTACTTCTTCTTTTCCAATTTGCATTCCTTTTATTTCTTTTTCTTCTCTGATTGCCTTGGCTAGGACTTCCAAAACTATGTTGAATAAGATTGGCGAGAGTGGACATCCTTGTCTTGTTCCTGATCTTAGTGGAAATGCTTTCAGTTTTTCACCATTGAGTATGATGTTTGCTGTGGATTTGTCATATATGGCCTTTATTACGTGGAGGTAGGTTCCCTCTATGCCCATTTTCTGGAGAGTTTTTTTATCATAAATGGGTGTTGAATTTTGTCAAAAGCTTTTTCATATGGTTTTTATTTCTTAATTTGTTAATATGGTGTATCACATTGAGTGATTTGCATATATTGAAGATTCCTTGCAACCCTGGGATAAATCCTACTTGATCATGGTGTATGATCCTTTTGATATGTTGTTGGATTCTGTTTGCTGGCATTTTGTTGAGGATTTTTGCATCCATGTTCATCAGTGATATTGGTCTATAATTTTCTTTCTGTGTGATATCTTTTTCTGGTTTTGGTATCAGGGTGATGGTGGCTTTGTAGAATGAATTTGGGAGTGTTCCTCTCTCTGCAATATTTTGGAAGAGTTTGAGAAAGATCAGTTTTAGCTCTTCTCTAAATATTTGATAGAATTCACCTGTGAAGACATCTGGTCCTGGACTTTTGTTTGTTGGAAGATTTTTAATTACAGTTTCAATTTCATTACTTGTGAGAGGTCTGTTTATATTTTCTAATTCTTCCTGGTTCAGTCTTAAATTGTACTTTTCCGAGAATTTGTCCATTTCTTCATGGTTGTGCATTTTATTGGCATAGAGTTGTTTGTAGTAGTCTCTTATGATCCTTGGTATTTCTGCAGTGTCAGTTGTGATTTCTCCTTTTTCATTTCTAATTTTATTGGTTTGTGTCCTCTCCCTTTTTTCTTGATGAGTCTGGCTAAGGGTTTATCAATTTTGTTTATTTTCTCAAAGAACCAGCTTTTAGTTTCATTGATCTTTGCTGTTGTTTTCTTCATTACTATTTCATTTATTTCTGCCATGTTCTTTATGACTTCTTTCCTTCTACTGACTTTGGGTTTTCATTGTTCTTCTTTCTCTAGTTGCTTTAGGTGTAGGGTTAGATTGTTTATTTGAGATTTTTCTTGTTTCTTGAGGTGAGATTGAATTGCTATAAACTTCCCTCTTAGAAGTGCTTTTGTTGCATTCCAAAGGTTTTGGGTTGTCATGTTTTTTTTGGCGTTTGTTTCTGCATATTTTTTTATTTTTTCAGTGATCTCTTGGTTATTTACTAGTGCACTGTTTAGCCTCCATGTATTTGTGTTTTTTTACAGTTTTTTTCCTGTAATTGATTTCCAATCTCATAGCATTGTGGTCAGAAAAGATACCTGATACAATTTCAATCTTCTTAAATTTTCCAATCCTTTATTTTTGACCCAAGATGTGATCTATTCTGGAGACTGTTCTGTGTGCACTTGAAAAGAAAGTGTATTGTGCCACTTTCGGGTGGAATGTTCTATAAATATCAATTAAATCTATTTGCTCTATTGTGTAAATTAAAGCTTGTGTTTCCTTATTTATTTTCTGTTTGGCTGATCTGTCCATTGGTGTAAGTGGGGTGTTAAAGTCCCCTACTAATACTGTGTTATTGTTGATTTCCTCTTTTATGGCTGTTAACATTTGTCTTATGTACTGAGGTGCTGCTATGTTGGGTGCATAGATATTTATAATTGTTTTATCTTCTTGGATTGATCCTTTGATCATTATGTAGTGTCCTTCCTTGTCTCTTGTAACATTCTTTATTTTAAAGTTTATTTTATCTGATACAAGTATTGCTACTCCAGGTTTCTTTTGATTTCTATTTGCATGGAATATCTTTTTCCATCCCTTCACTTTCAGTCTGTATGTGTCATTAGGTCTGAAGTGGGTCTCTTGTAGACAGCATATATACAGGTCTTGTTTTTGTATCTATTCAGCCAGTCTGTGTCTTTTGGTTGGAGCATTTAATCCATTTACATTCAAAGTGATTATCAGTATGTATGTTCCTATTACCATTTTCTTAATTGTTCTGGGTTTGTTTTGTGGGTCTTTTTCTTTTCTTGTTTTTCCTGCCTAGAGAAGTACCTTTAGCATTTGTTGTAGAGTTGGTTTGGTGGTGCTGAATTCTCTTAGCTTGTGCTTGTCTGAAAAGCTTTTGATTTCTCCATTGAATCTGAATGAGATCCTTGCTGGGTAGAATAATGTTGGTTGTAGGTTTTTCTCTTTCATCACTTTAAGTATATCCTGCCACTCCCTTCTGGCCTGCAGAGTTTCTGCTGAAAAATCAGCTGATAACCTTATGGGGATTCCTTTATATGTTATTTTTTGTTTTTCCCTTGCTGATTTTAACCTTTTTTCTTTGAATTTAATTTTTGTTAATTTGATTAATATGTGTCTTGGTGTGTTTCTCCTAGGGTTTATCCTGTATGGGACTCTGTACTTCCTGGACTTGGTGACTATTTCCTTTCCCATGTTAGGGAAGTTATCTACTATAATCCTTCAAATATTTTCTCAGACCCTTTCTTTTTCTCTTCTTCTTCTGGGACCCCTATAATTCAAATCCTGGTGCATTTAGTGTTGTCCCAGAGGTCTCTGAGATTGTCTTCAGTTCTTTTCATTCTTTTTTCTTTATTCTGCTCCTCAGCAGTTATTTCCACCATTCTGTCTTCCAGCTCACTTATTCATCCTTCTGCCTCAGTTATCCTGCTTGACACCTTCTAATGTATTTTTCATTTCAGTTATTGTGTTGTTCATCTCTGTTTGTTTGTTCTTTAGTTCTTCTAGATCTTTGTTAAAAATTTCTTGTATTTTCTCAATCCATGCCTCCATTCTATTTCCAAGATTCTGGATCATCTTTACTATCATTACTCTGAATTCTTTTTCAGGTAGATTGTCTATTTCCTCTTCATTTATTTGGTTTTGTAGATTTTTACCTTGCTTCTTCATCTGTGACATATTTTTTGGCCATCTCATTTTCTTTTTCTTTTTTTTTGATGGTTGGGATTGTGTTTCTGTCTTAATGGTTGTTTGGCCTGAGGCTTCCAACTGGAGCCTGTAGGCTGTTGGGTAAAGCTGGGTCTTGGTGCCAAGATGAGGACCTCCGGGAGACCTCACTCCTATGAATATACACTGGGGTCTGAGGTTCTCTGTTAGTCCAGTGGTTTGGACTCAGAGCTCCCACAGCAGGAACTTCAGCCCAACCCCCAGCAGTTCACTTGGGGGTTCCTTCCATCTCCTTGGGGATTGAGGTCACACACCAGCATCTGACAAGCACCCTAGTTGTGGGAGATGCGAACTCTGCATCTTCCCAGGCTGCCATCTTGACTCCACCTCTCCAGCCATTCTCTTATTGATGAGTATTCATTTTGCTTTTGGATTTTTTTGCACCCAAAAAATCAATGCTGTAATAGCCATACTTATACACAGTAATTACATACCACTGATTTTATTCCTGTGAGATAAATTTCCAGGAGTGAGATTGCTGGGTTGAATAGTGTATCTTTCAAATTTTAATTGATGTTGCCAGATTTCTCTCAACCAGCCATGTATGAGAATAAATTCTTCCCCATATTTTTACCAACAATGGAAGATTTAGCTCTTTTCAATTTTCAGACATTTCGTTTGGGACACACACATACATTAAATGGCACCATACATAGAAGCTGTTTTAAAACTAGCTATTTTCCATTTAACTTTATGTCATGGACAGATTTCTATATCATTATGGAAATTTGGTACCTCTTAGCATCCCTGATCCTTCTTTTGGTAACAGCACCCCACTTCCTTTTGGGATATGAAATCTGCCCCATTGTATCCACTTTCAGTGGAACTTTAAATGAGAGTCTTTCCTCTCAGGCCAAGGAGAGAAATTGTGAACAAAACTGGACCAGACAGACTCTCTTAAAAGGAAGGTTCACAGCAGTTCCTGCTCCATAACAATTCTGAATTCCACTTGGGAATTTGTTGCCAATTCCCTGACTTGGGTTCTTCTCCCTGGGAATGAGTCTCCATGAGAATCATTGGGTTTGCCTTCTGAGTCATTCTTTAAAAAAAAAAAAAAAATACCCTGTGTTTTCACTTGCTTCCTACTCACAGAAAGTTGGGGGTCCAAAAGGCCTCAATGAATCTTTATTGTCTTGTAATTCCTTTTAAAATGTTGTACACTTACTGTGTATCCAATTGTAAGCCACTCCATTGGATAAAAGCCACATCTTCATTTCTTTCCGGAATAAGCCTTTTTCATAGCTTGGGCTGAGAATCAGGGTGCTATGGGACAAGGCCCTCAGGATTCTTGGAAGCCTGCTTATCTAGTTGAAAGAGTCTGGGAGATACATTCTTAAAATTCTTAGAGGCCCACTTGTTTTGCAGGGATTCGTAGGAACCCTACTGAGCACACTGTTAAATCTTTCTTAGTGTTTTAGATCTTTGCCCTAACTTTGAGAATCTTTTGCTGGTAAAGACTAGGGATGAAAATTTTTATTTTTCAAACCTATGTAGTCCTGGCTTTTAACTATTTTATCTAAGATCTGCTTCAAAGTTGAACTGCAAATTTTTTACTTCATTTCTTCTCATATTTTCTTACAGGCAGTCAGAAAAGGGCAGTTGGCCTTTTCTAAAATCTCCCCAGAATTCTCGCCAACCAGGTTCACAGGTTCAGTAAGTACAGTTTCTATTTTCCGCAATACTACAGGTGACAGTGTTGCCAAACTACATAACAAGGGTCCCAGTCTCCTTTTCTCCCGCCTCCAAATAGCATTCTCTTCACTGTCCTTCAGGTGTTCATCAACAGTCTCCTCAAGGCCCCTTAAGTGCCCACCCACCAACCAGTCCCTATGCCAATGCCCCATGTTTCAGGTTTCCATTAAGATAGCACCCCACTGCCAAGTACTGAAATATGTCCCAGTTAGCTATTGCTGCATAAAAAATTACCCCAAAACTTAGTGGCTTCCACAATCATTTTATTTTATCTCACAGTTTTGTTGGTCATGTATTCAAGGAGGGTTTAGCTGCAGATTCTTCTGCTCCATGTAACATCAACTGAGGTTGTTTGGTGATATTTAACTAACAGATAGGTTGGTCCAAGAGAATCTCACCGTAAAGGAAAAACCCAGATTTTCCCACCCTATGTAGAGAAAAACCCCTTTCTTCCTTACTATGACTTTCTTCCCTATGAGCCTCCTTTATTAACTCACACAGAGCATTTTACTTCTGACACATCTGGTCACAACAAGCAATTCTCTGTGACATCAGCTGTGTGTTCTAAAATTTAACTCAATTCTAACACTATCTACCTGGAGATAGCTACTGTCAGGTCCCACAGGGTAAGGGCCCAGTCCCATAAGACAGTCCCCCCAACTTCAGATGCCAGTCATAAAACCAGGTTGTCACCTTTGCTTCTGACCAACCAGTTACAGATCAGAGGTTCCAACAACCCCCTCCTTGGGTTCAATTAATTTGCTAGAGCTCACAGAACTCAGGGAAACACTTACTTACATTTACCAGTTTATTAAAGGGTATGACTTTTGTACAGATAAACAGCCAGATGAAGAGATACATAGGGCAAGGTCTGAGAGGGTCCAAAGTGCAGGAGTTTCTGTCCCCATGGAGTTGGGGTGCATCACCTTCCCAGTGTGTATGTATTCACCAACCTAGAAGCTCTCCAAACCTCCTACTCCTGGGATTTTATGAAGGCTTCCTCACATAGGCATGATCAATTATTAAAGCTGTTTCTAGCCCTTCTCCCTTCTCTGGAGAATGGGGCGGGGAATTGGGGCTGAAAGTTTCAAACTTCTCAACATAACTTGGTCTTGCTAGTGACAAGCCCCATCCAGGAGCTCACTCACAGTTACCTCAATAGAACAAAAGATGATCATAGTGCTTTTATCACTTAGAAATTAACAAGGGTTGGGACTTCCCTGGTAGCGCGGTGGTTAAGAATCTGCCTGCCAATGCAGGGACATGGGTTCGAGCCCTGATCTAAGAAGATCCCACATGCCACGGAGCAACTAAGCCTGTGTGCTACAACTACTGAGCCTGCACTCTAGAGCCTGCAAGCCACAACTACTGAAGCCCGCGCACTGTCACAAAGAGTAGTCCCCGCTAGCTGCAACTAGAGAAAGCCCACGTGCAGCAACGAAGATCCAACGCAGCCAAAATAAATAAATAAGTAAATATATTTTTTTAAAAAGAGAGAGAAACTCACAAGGGTTTTAGGAGTCCTGTGTCAGGGATGGGATCAAAAACAAATATTAGAATAAGAGATGTTTCCTAATGTTTTAATCACTTAGGAAATTATAAGGGTACCAGGAGCTCTGTACCAAGAACTGGGGGCAGAGACCAATATATATTTTCTGTAATCTCACACTCACTGGTATGACTAGCACACTGGGGGATAACCATAAGGTTGAGCTCAGTGGAGACTATCAACTGGAGCACCTATGGTTGTTCTGTATGTATGATTAGCTTAGGATGCCTCACAGCACGGCAGCCTCAGGGTAATCAGGTTTCCTACATGGTCACCAGATTGCTCCAGAATTGGCATTCTAATAGGATAAATGGAAAGTGAATGATTTCTTATGATTTAGCCTGAAAAGTCCAAGAATATTACTTCCACTGCATTCTGTTGTTTAAGTGGATTCTAAGCCCAGCCTAGATACAAGGAAAATAACGGAATAGATTTTACCTCTTGATGGGAAAATTGCCTTAGCATTCAGGGTGGGAAGTAGTTGATGACAAATATCATGGAGACAAGTTATTACAAATAGAACATATCCAAATTGAAGCACAGAGATTTTTTAAAAATAAAAGAAAATACAGAAAACAGTGTTAGAGACATGTGGATCACATGAGTGAGAGAGAAAACATGGAAATTGGGGCCCCATAAAGTGAGGAGAGAGAAATGGAGAAGAAGCAATATTTGAGGAGAGAATGGTTGAGAATTTTCCAAAATTAATTAAAGACATCAAAGCACAGATTCAAGTTGCACTGCAAACCCCAGAAAGATAAGTACAAAGAAAACCACACTTAAGCATATTATAGTAAGAATGCTGAAAACCAAAGGAAAAAAGAGGAAATCTTAAAAGCACTGAAGCCACTTCCAATGCAGCGCAGGGGGGCAGTTTCCCACACATACAACCAAGTAATTATTGTACACCAGAGGAGTATCCAAGAATTCAATTCAACTCAGTTCTGACACTATATACCAGGAGATAGCATCAGATTCCACAGGCTAAGAGTTCAATCCTTCAAGACTGCCCACAACCAACTTTTCAGATGCCAGTCACAAGCCAAGGTGCTTCTGACCACCAGCTATAGATTGGAGGTTCTCATGACCCGCTCCTTGGACTTCAGACACCAGTCACAAGGCAATTGTTTTTTTAGACATAATGCTATGTCACACAACAGACAACAGTAACATAACCTTTTTTAAAATTTATTTATTTTATTTATTTATCTTTGGCTGTGTTGGGTCTTCGTTGCTGTGCGCAGGCTTTCTCTAGGTGCAGCGAGCGGGGGCTACTCTTCGTTGTGGTGCGCAGGCTTCTCATTGTGGTGGCTTCTCTTGTTGAGGAGCACGGGCTCTAGGCATGTGAGTTTCAGTAGTTGTGGCTCACGGGCTCTAGAGCACAGGCTCAGTAGTTGTGGCACACGGGCTTTGTTGCTCCGCAGCATGTGGGATCTTCCCAGACCAGGGCTCGAACCCGTGTCCCCTGCATTGACAGGCGGATTCTTAACCACTGCGCCATCAGGGAAGCCCTAACATAACTTTCATATGCACTAGGAAACAAAAAAAAAATTGTGTGACTCACCTGATTGCAATATTCACTTTATTGCAATATTCACCTTACTGTGGTGGTCTGGAACCAAACCTACAATATCTCCATGGTATGCCTGTACATTACCTTCAAAGAAGCAAAAATAAGATCGATGGCAGACTTCTCATCAGAAATGATGCAAACCAGAATACAATGAAACATCTTTAAAATACTGAAACAAAATAATTACTAAAATTTTATAGCCAAAGAAAATGTCCATCAAAAATGGAAGGATATAAGGGCTTTTCAAGAATTAAAAAACCAAGAGAAATTCATTCTTAGCAAACTTATTATAAAACCTAAAATCTCAATAAATTTCTTCAGTCAGAAGAAAAGTAATCTCAGAGAGAATTACAGAATTGAAAAAAGAAATGAGAAGCACAGAAAGGGTAAATATATGGGTTAAAATAAATGAATACAAAACAATAAAAGTAATATCATGTGGGAGTTAAAATACATGTAGAAATAAACACATACCAAAGTAATGCACAACTCAGGAAGAGTCTATGGAATTGAACTGTTTTGAGCATCTAACATTAATAGGGAAAAGGTAAAGGGAATAATTTGTATTAAGAAATGGTAAAAAGTAATAATTTGTTACATTCTTTTTTTTAACATCTTTATTGGAGTATAATTGCTTTACAATGGTGTGTTAGTTACTGCTTTATAACAAAGTGAATCAACCATACATATCCATGTATCCCCATATCTCCTCCCTTTGCGTCTCCCTCCCACCCTCTCTATCCCACCCCTCTAGGTGGTCACAAAGCACTGAGCTGATCTTCCTGTGCTATGTGGCTGCTTCCCACTAGCTATCTATTTTACATTTGGTAGTGTATATATGTCCATGCCACTCTCTCACTTCGTCCCAGCTTACACTTTCCCCTACCTGTGTCCTCAAACCCATTCTCTACGTCTGCACCTTTATTCCTGTCCTGCCCCTTAGGTTCTTCAGAACCATTTTGGTTTTTTTTTTAGATTCCATATATATGTGTTAGCATAACAAGAATGTTTGTTGCACTCTTTAGGTTAACTATGAAAAGACTAACAAAAGAAGTGTAGTTAACTATAAAATGAAATAATCCAGAAGATTTGATTAGTCCAAAGAATTCAACAGAGAAGAGAAAAAGTAAAATTGGTCAAAGATTAATAAGATAGTAGATATCAACACAATTATACATTAAATAGGAACAAGCTAAATATTGCAAGTAAAAGATCACAATTGTCAGACTAGATTTTTAAAAATCAACCACACAGTACTTAAAAGAAATAAACCTTAAATATAAGGACACCAAAAGGTTGGAATTTAAATGATGGAAAAAGATATACTAGGCAAATATTAACCAAAAGAAATTTGGTCTAGCTATACGAATGTCAGATATAGGAGAATTAGAGGCAAGAAGAATTAGTAAAGGTAAAAAGAGACATCATATAATGTCTTGGTCCATTCAGGTAGCTATAACAAAATATCATTGACTAGGTAGCTTGTAAACAGCAGAAATTTATTGCTTACAGTTCTGGAGGCTGGGAAGTCCTAGATCAAGGTACCAGTGTGGTCTCCTTCTGGTGATACCCCTCTTCCTGGTTCATAATTGGTACCTTCTCACTATGTCCCCACATAGTGGAAGGGGCAGAGGGCTCCACCCTCCTGACCTACATACCTCTCAAAGGCCCCACCTCTTAATACCATCATCTTTGGGTATTAGGATTTCAACATATGAATTTTGAGGGAATACAAACATTCAAACCATAGTATATAATGATAAGTAACTCAATTCAGCAGTAAGACAACACAATTCTAAATCTGTATGGACCCAACAACATAGTTTCAAATACATAAAACAAAACTTAAAAGAACTGAAAAGAGAAATCCAAAGTTGTAGAGGGAGACTTTAACATACCTCTCCCAACAGTTGACAAATACATATATAAATTTGCAAGAAAGTAAGAGAAGTCACTCTTACCCAACCCTTAGATGACTGCCTTCTTACATTTTGCTGCTAAGGTATACCATCCCCTTATTACTTGGCCAAATAAAGAGTTCCTAGAAATAGAAAAGAATAAAACCAAACAACCTAACAGAAAGATAGGTAAAGAATGAACAAACAATTCATACACACACACACACACACACACACACACACACACAAAGAAATGAGAGGTCCTTAAATATATGAAACAGTGCATGTTCTCACCAATAACAGAAGAACTGAAAATTAAAATCACACCAGCTTTTTTTTTTTTCACACATAATATTGACAACACACTCTTGACAAATTGTCAAGTTTGTGGGAAAATGGGTCTGCTCAGGCTTCCATAACAAAATACCATAGACTGGGTGGGTTAAGTAACAGAATTCATTTTCTCACAGTTCTGGAAGCTGGGAAGTCCAAGGTCAAGGTGCCAGTTGATTTAGTTCCTGGTGGGAGCTCTGTTCTTGGCTTGTCGGCACATACCTGTCATCTCACTATGTGCTCACATGACCTCTTCTTTGTGCACATGTGGAAAGAGAGAGAGAAAGCAAGCTCTCTGGTGTCCCTTCTTAAAAGGGTGCTGTGGGACTTTCCTTGTGGCACAGTGGTTAGGAATCCCCCTGTCAAAGCAGGGGACACGGGTTTGAGCCCTGGTCTGGGAAGATCCCACATGCCGCGGAGCAACTAAGCCTGTGTGCCACAACAACTGATCTTGCGCTCTAGAGCCCACAAGCCACAACTACTGAGCCTGCGTGCCACAACTACTGCAGCCCATGCTCCTAGAGCCCATGTTCCACAACAAGAGAAGCCACCACAATGAGAAGCCCATGCACCACAATGAAGAGTAGCCCCTGCTTGACACAACTAGAGAAAGCCCGCACGCAGCAGTGAAGACCCAATGCAGCCAAAAATAAATAAATACATTTATTTTTTAAAAATAAGTAAAAGGGTGCTAATCACATCAGACCAGGGCCCCACCCTCAAGACCTTATCTAACCCTAACTACTACTCCAAAGCCCCACCTCAAAATACCATGACATTCAAGGGAACACAAACATTTGGTCCATTATAGCATCCCATGAAGGGCAATTTGGTAATGGCTATCAAAATTACATTACATTTATCCTTTGACCCAGCTATCCTGCTGCCAACCAATATAGCAGTTGTTATGGACTGAATTGTATGTCCCTGTCCCCAAATTCACATGTTGAAGTCCTAACCCCAAGTAACTCAGAATGTGACTATATTTGGAGATAGGACATTTATAGAAACAATTAAGGTAAAATGAGGTCATATTGGTGGACTGCAATTCAATATGACTGGTGTCCATATAAGAAGATTAGATTAGGACACAGACACACATGGAGGGAAGACCACATGAAAATATATGAAGGCCATGTACAAGCCAAAGAGAGAGGCCTCAGAATTAAGTCAACCCTGCTGGCACCTTGATCTTGGATTTCTAGCCTCCAAAATTGTGAGAAGATAAATTCCTGTTGTTTAAGCCACCATATCTGTGGTATTTGTTATGGCAGCCCTAGCAAACTAATACAGTAGCACACATGCAAAATTCCTTACTTTACTCATTGTTTATGACAGGAAAGATTGGTAACACTCCAAGTGTTCATCTAGAGGGTGTCCACAGTTAATAGATGGTGCTGATTAAAATAACTGTGGGCCACCTAAGTGATAGAATGCTAGGTAGCTGTGTAAAAAATGGCAGAAACTGTGTATTAAAAAAGACATGATGTTAAGTTTATAAAAAAACATATTACAGAGCTGGACGGGAAGATGGCGGAAGAGCAAGATGCGGAGATCACCTTCCTCCCCACAGATACATCAGAAATACATCTACACGTGGAACTGCTCATTTAGGACACCCACTGAATGCTGGCAGAAGACCTCAGACCTCCAAAAAGGCAAGAAATTCCCCATGTACCTGGGTAGGGCAAAAGAAAAAAGAATAAACACAGACAAAAGAATAGGGACAGGACCTGCATCAGTGGAAGGGAGCTGTGAAGGAGGAAAGGTTTCCACACACTAGGAAGCCCCTTCGTGGGCAGAGACTGCAGGTGGTGGAGAGGGGAAGCTTCGGAGCCGTGGAGGAGAGCGCAGCAACAGGGGTGCGGAGGGTAAAGCGGTGAGATTCCCGCACAGAGGTTCGGTGCCGACCAGCACTCACCAGCCCGAGAGGCTTGTCTGCTCACCCACCAGGGCAGGCAGGGGCTGGGAGCTGAGGTTCCGGTTTCGGTTGGATCGCAGGGAGAGGACTGGGGTTGGCGGCGCAATCACAGCCTGAAGGGGTTAGTGCACGACGGCTAGCTGGGAGGGAGTCCAGGAAAAAGTCTGGAACAGCCGAAGAGGCAAGAGACTTTTTCTTCCCTCTTTGTTTCCAGGTGCATGAGGAGAGGGGATTAAGAGTGCCGCTTAAAGGAGCTCCAGGGATGGGCGCGAACCGTGGCTAACAGCGTGGACCCCAGAGACGGGCATGAGACGCTAAGGCTGCTGCTGCAGTCACCAAGAAGCCTGTGTGCGAGCACAGGTCACTCTCCACACCTCCCCTCCCAGGAGCCTGTGCAGGCTGCTACTGCCAGGGTCCTGTGATCCAGGGACAACTTCCCTGGGAAAACGCACGGCGAGCCTCAGGCTGGTGCAACGTCAAGCCAGCCTCTGCTGCTGCAGACTCGCCCCGCACTCCATAACCCTCCCTCCCCCTGGCCTGAGTGAGCCAGAGCCACCGAATCAGCTGTTCCTTTAATCCTCTCCTGTCTGAGCGAAGAACAGACGCCCTCAGGCGACCTACAAATAGAGGCGGGGCCAAATCCAAAGCTGAACCCTGGGAGCTGTCTGAACAAAGAAGAGAAAGGGAAATTTCTCCCAGCAACCTCAGGAGCAACGGATTAAATCTCTACAATCAACTTGATGTACCCTGCATCTGTGGAATACCTGAATAGACAACGAATCATCCCAAATTGAGGAGGTGGACTTTGAGAACAAGATATATTATTTTTTCCCCGTTTCCTATTTTTGTGAGTGTGTATGTGTATGCTTCTGTGTGAGATTTTGTCTGTATAGCTTTGCTTTCACCATTTGTCCTAGGGTTCTGCCAGTCTGTTTTTTTTTTACTTAAAAAATTTTTTTTCTTAATAATTATTTTTTATTTTAATAACTTTATTTTTTTATTTTACTTTTTTAAAATTTTACCCTCTTTATTTCTTTCTTTCTACTTTTTCTCCCTTTTATTCTGAGCCGTGTAGATGAAAGACTCTTGGTGCTCCAGCCAGGAGTCAGTGCTGTGTCTCTGAGGTGGGAGAGCCAACTTCAGGTCACTGGTCCCCAAGAGATCTCCCAGCACCACGTAATATCAAATGGCGAAAATCTCCCAGAGATCTCCATCTCAACGCCAACACCCAGCTTCACTCAACGACCACCAAGCTACAGTGCTGGACACCCTATGCCAAACAACTAGTAAGACAAGAACACAGCCCCGTCCATTAGCAAAGAGGCTGCCTAAAATCATAATAAGGCCACAGACAGCCCAAAACACACCACCGGATGTGAACCTGCCCACCAGAAAACAAAATCCAGCCTCATCCACCAAAAACACAGGCACTAGTCCCCTCCACCAGGAAGCCTACACAACCCACTGAACCAACTGGGGACAGACACAAAAAACAACGGGAACTATGAACCTGCAGCCTGCCAAAAGGATACCCCAAACACAGTAAGATAAGCAAACTGAGAAGACAGAAAAACACACGGCAGATGAAGGAGCAAGGTAAAAACCCACCAGACCCAACAGATGAAGACGAAATAGGCAGTCTACCTGAAGAAGAATTCAGAATGATAATATTAAAGATGATCCAAATCGTGGAAATAGAATAGAGAAAATGCAAGAAACATTTAACAAGAACCTAGAAGAACTAAATATGAAACAAGCAACAATGAACAACACAATAAATGAAATTAAAAATACTCTAGATGGGATCAATAGCAGAATAACTGAGGCAGAAGAAAGGATAAGTGACCTGGAAGATAAAATAGTGGAAATAACTACTGCAGAGCAGAATAAAGAAAGAAAAGAACTGAGGACAGTCTCAGAGACCTCTGGGACAACATTAAACGCACCAACATTCGAATTATATGGGTTCCAGAAGAAGAAGAGAAAAAGAAAGGGACTGAGAAAATATTTGAAGAGATTATAGTTGGGAACTTCCCTAATATGGGAAAGGAAATAGTTAATCAAGTCCAGGAAGCACAGGGAGTCCATACAGGATAAATCCAAGGAGAAACACGCCAAGACACATATTAATCAAACTGTCAAAAATTAAATACAAAGAAAACATATTAAAAGCAGCAAGGGAAAAACAGCAAATAACACACATGGGAATCCCCATAAGGTTAACAGCTGATCTTTCAGCAGAAACTCTGCAAGCCAGAAGGGACTGGCAGGACATATTTAAAGTGATGAAGGAGAGAAATCTACAACCAAGATTACTCTACCGAGCAAGGGTCTCATTCAAATTTGATGGAGAAATTAAACAATTTACAGACAACCAAAAGCTGAGAGAGTTCAGCACCACCAAACCAGCTTTACAACAAATGCAAAAGGACTATCTCTAGGCAAGAAACACAAGAAAAGGAAAAGACCTACAATAACAAACCCAAAACAATTAAGAAAATGGTAATAGGAACATAACATATCGATAATTACCTTAAATGTAAATGGATTAAATGCTCCAACCAAAAGACACAGACTGGCTGAATGGATACAAAAACAAGACCCATATACATGCTGTCTACAAGAGACCCACATAAGACCTAGAGACACATATAGACTGAAAGTGAGGGGATGGAAAAAGATATGCCATGCAAATGGAATCCAAAAGAAAGCTGGAGTAGCAATTCTCATATCAGACAAAATAGACTTTAAAATAAAGACTATCAGAAGAGACAAAGAAGGACACTACATAATGATCAAGGGATTGATACAAGAAGATGATATAACAATTGTAAATATTTATGCACCCAACATAGGAGCACCTCAATACATAAGGCAAATACTAACAGCCATAAAAGGGGAAATCGACAGTAACACATTCATAGTAGGGGACTCTAACACCCCACTTTCACCAATGGACAGATCATCCAAAATGAAAATAAATAAGGAAACACAAGCTTTAAATGATACATTAAACAAGATGGACTTAATTGATATTTATAGGACATTCTATCCAAAAACAACAGAATACACATTTTTCTCGAGTGTTCATGGAACATTCTCCAGGATAGATCATATGCTGGGTCACAAATCAAGCATTGGTAAATTTAAGAAAATTGAAATTGTATCAAGTATCTTTTCCAACCACCACGCTATGAGACTAGATATCAATTACAGGAAAAGATCTGTAAGAAATACAATCACGTGGAGGCTAGACAATACACTACTTAATAACGAAGTGATCACTAAAGAAATCAAAGAGGAAATCAAAAAATACCTAGAAACAAATGACAATGGAGACACGACAACCCAAAACCTATGGGATGCAGCAAAAGCAGTTCTAAGAGGGAAGTTTATAGCAATACATTCTTACCATAAGAAACAGGAAACATCTCGAATAAACAAGCTAACCTTGCACCTAAAGCAATTAGAGAAACAAGAACAAAAAAAACCCAAGTTAGCAGAAGGAAAGAAATCATACAGATCAGATCAGAAATAAATGAAAAAGAAATGAAGGAAACAATAGCAAAGATCAAAAAAACTAAAAGCTGGTTCTTTGAGAAGATAAACAAAATTGATAAACCATTAGACTCATCAAGAAAAAAAGGGAGAAGACTCAACTCAATAGAATTAGAAATGAAAAGGAGAAGTAACAACTGACACTGCAGAAATACAAAGGATCATGAGAGATTATTACAAGCAACTCTATGCCAATAAAATGGACAACCTGGAAGAAATGGACAAATGCTTAGAAAAGCACAACCTGCCAAGACTGAATCAGGAAGAAATAGAAAATATGAACAGACCAATCACAAGCACTGAAATTGAAACTGTGATTAAAAATCTTCCAACAAAGAAAAGCCCAGGACCAGATGGCTTCACAGGCGAATTCTATCTAACATTTAGAGAAGAGCTAACACCAATCCTTCTCAAACTCTTCCAAAATATAGCAGATGGAGGAACACTCCCAAACTCATTCTACGAGGCCACCATCACCCTGATACCAAAACCAGACAAGGATGTCATAAAGAAAGAAAACTACAGGCCCATATCACTGATGAACATAGATGCAAAAATCCTCAACAAAATACTAGCCAACAGAATCCAACAACACATTAAAAGGATCATACACCATGATCAAATGAGGTTTATTCCAGGAAAGCAAGGATTCTTCAATATACGCAAATCAATCAATGTGATACACCATATTAACAGACTGAAGGAGAAAAACCATATGGTCATCTCAATAGATGCAGAGAAAGCTTTTGACCAAATTCAACACCTACTTGTGATAAAAACTCTGCAGAAAGTAGGCATAGAGGGAACTTTCCTCAACATAATAAAGGCCATATATGACAAACCCACAGCAAACATTGACCTCAATGGTGAAAAACTGAAAGCATTTCCACTAAGATCAGGAACAAGACAAGGTTGCCCACTCTCACCACTCTTATTCAACATAGTTTTGGAAGTTTTAGCCACAGCAATCAGAGAAGAAAAGGAAATAAATGGAATCCAAATAGGAAAAGAAGAAGTAAAGCTATCACTGTTTGCAGATGACATGATACTATACATAGAGGATCCTGAAGATGCTACCAGAAAACTACTAGAGCTAATCAATGAATTTGGTAAAGTAGCAGGATACAAAATTAATGCACAGAAATCTCTAGCATTCCTATACAATAATGATGAAAAATCTGAAAGTGAAATTAAGAAAACACTCCCATTTACCATTGCAAGAAAAAGAATAAAATATCTAGGAATAAACCTACCTAAGGAGAAAAAACACCTGTATGCAGAAAATTATAAGACACTGATGAAAGAAATTAAAGATGATAGAAGTAGATGGAAAGATATACCATGTTCTTGGATTGGAAGAATCAACATTGTGAAAATGACTCTACTACCTAAAGCAATCTACAGATTCAATGCAATCCCTATCAAACTACCACTGGCATTTTTCATAGAACTAGAACAAAATATTTTGCAATTTTATGGAAACACAAAAGACCCCGAATAGCCAAAGCAAACTTGAGAAGGAAAACGGAGCTGGAGGAATCAGGCTCCCTGACTTCAGACTATACTACAAACTACAGTAATCAAGACTGTATGGTACTGTCACAAAAACAGAAAGATAGATCAATGGAACAGGATAGAAAACCCAGAGATAAACCCACGCACATATGGTCACCTTATCTTTGATAAAGGAGGCAAGAATATACAGTGGAGAAAAGACAGCCTCTTCAATAACTGGTGCTGGGAAAACTGGACAGGTACATGTAAAAGTATGAGATTAGAACACTCCCTAACACCATACACAAAAATAAGCTCAAAATGGATTAAAGACCTAAATGTAAGGCCAGAAACTATCAAACTCTTAGAGGAAAACATAGGCAGAACACTCTATGACATAAATCACAGCAAGATCCTTTTTGACCCACCTCCTAGAGAAATGGAAATAAAAACAAAAATGAACAAATGGGACCCAATGAAACTTCAAAGCTTTTGCACAGCAAAGGAAACCATAAACAAGACCAAAAGACAACCCTCAGAATGGGAGAAAATATTTGCAAATGAAGCAAATGACAAAGGATTAATCTCCAAAATTTACAAGCAGCTCATGCAGCTCAATAACAAAAAAACAAACAACCCAATCCAAAAATGGGCAGAAGACCTAAATAGACATTTCTCCAAAGAAGACATACAGACTGCCAACAAACACATGAAAGAATGCTCAACATCATTAATCATCAGAGAAATGCAAATCAAAACTACAATGAGATATCATCTCACACTGGTCAAAATGGCCATCATCAAAAAATCTAGAAACAATAAATGCTGGAGTGGGTGTGGAGAAAAGGGTACACTCTTGCACTGCTGGTGGGAATGCAAATTGATACAGCCACTATGGAGAACAGTATGGAGGTTCCTTAGAAAACTACAAATAGAACTACCATATGACCCAGCAATTCCACTACTGGGCATATATCCTTAGAAAACCATAATTCAAAAAGAGTCATGCACCAAAATGTTCATTGCAGCTCTATTTACAATAGCCAGGAGATATAAGCAACCTAAGTGTCCATCGTCGGATGAATGGATAAAGAAGATGTGGCACATATATACAATGGAATATTACTCAGCCATAAAAGAAACGAAATTGAGTTCTTTGTAGTGAGGTGGATGGACCTAGAGTCTGTCATATACAGTGAAGTAAGTCAGAAAGAGAAAGACAAATACCGTATGCTAACACATATATATGGAATATAAGAAAAAAAATTCCATGAAGAACCTAGGGGTAAGACAGGAATAAAGACACAGACCTACTAGAGAATGGACTTGAGGATATGGGGAGGGGGAAGGGTAAGCTGTGACAAAGTGAGAGAGTGGCATGGACATATATACACTACCAAACGTAAAATAGACAGCTAGTGGGAAGCAGCCGCATAGCACAGGGAGATCAGCTCGGTGCTTTGTGACCACCTGGAGGGGTGGGATAGGGAGGGCAGGAGGGAGGGAGACGCAAGAGGGAAGAGATATGGGAACATATGTATATGTATAACTGATTCACTTTTTTATAAAACAGAAACTAACACACCATTGTAAAGCAATTATACTCCAATAAAGATGTTAAAAAAAAAAACTGCCTAAAAAATAAACCAACAAATTACAGAACAGAATATATAATATATATATTTTATATTTAATGTGTAAATATATTCATTTTACCCATGTTGAGAGAGGAGATAAGATATACAAGCATTTATTTGTATTTGCATAAAGAAATATGAAAAATGGAAGTTTACACAGAAATCAATAAAAGTGCTTATCTGTTTGGTGGGGAGGATTGCTTGATCTCTGAAACATTTGACTATATTCCAGTGATGTATCCCATGTGAATATATCCCACATGAATGTCCCATTCTGATAGTCATTAGTGCTGTTCACTGATCCTTCTGGTTTTCCTCCTGCTAGACCCATGATCAGACTGCACTTCTGCATCCCTTGGAAGTTAGATGCAGCCATGTGACTTGCTTCAGTCAATGAAATGTGTGCAGAAGTGACAGGTGCTATGCACTTCTTCTCACTCCAGAGATCAGTAGTGTCCAAGCAGTGAGATCTCTGCCGGCCAGAGTCCTTGAGTAAGAAGTCCATGAAGTGAAGCTGCCAACAACTCGGGATGAACATGTAGCCCAAACAAGGTTGGAAAGTCAATGGAACTTTGGTATTGTTTGTTACCACAGAACAACCTAGCCCATCCTGACTGACACACTTACCTGTTCAAGAATAAAATAAAATTAGAATTAAAAATAAAAATACATGTATCAGTCTGAATCCAGTCAGGAGAGAGAAGTCACTGAGTAATTTGAACAGAAAAATTTAATACAACAAATTATTAACCACAAGAGGGGGTTGGAATAACAAGGGGTTGGTTGGTAAGAAGTAAAGAGAACTATAAAGAATAAGAGAGCATTATAAAGAAGAACTTCATGCTAAAAATAAAAATGACAACGTGAGGGCTTCCCTGGTGGTGCAGTGGTTGGGAGTCTGCCTGCTGATGCAGGGGACACGGGTTCGTGCCCCGATCCGGGAGGATCCCACATGCCGCGGAGCGGCTGGGCCCATGAGCCATGGCCGCTGGACCTGCGCGTCCGCAGCCTGTGCTCCGCGGCGGGAGAGGCCACAGCAGTGAGAGGTCCGCGTACCGCAAAAAAAAAAAAAAAAAAAATGACAGCGTGATAAATGTGGCAGTTTCCTAAAACATAGAAAATTTTAAAACTGACAAGAAATTGAAAACTTTGAATAGGCCTGTAATCTTAAAGTAGTCAAGCAGCTCTGCATTCTGTTTTATTAAGGAAAAGGGCCTTTATTTCCTCACAGGCTACATCTGCCAGGACTCTTTTGGTGGTGAATAATAGGGATCCAACACAAACTGGTCCCAGCAAAATTCCAGAGTCCTTGGCTCAAGAAACTTGAAAGTCCAGCTCAGCTATGCCTTGAGGCCTACCTGCACCTGCGATACTATCAAAAGCGTGTTCTTTCCTCCTGTCCTGGTTCCCCTCTTGGGAAGACCCTCCCCAAGTGGGTGGGCAGCACAACCCCTCTCCCAGCTGTAGCTCACAGCTGACCTTCCATGAGTTTGGCAACCCTCCTCCCCATAAATTCCAGCAAGGATTTGGAACACCACCCCCTTGCAGACCAGCCAGAAGCACATGTCCACACTGGACTCTTTGCTGGCCTGTCAGCAGGTCTGCATCGTGATTTTCAGGCCCCTGGGACTTCTGCCCTCATGGGCCCCTTCCTCCATAAAACACATTTTATAATCTATTTCACAATCGCATTGGTATGAAGATGAATATAATCTTAGACCCCTAAAAGATAATGTTTTTTCTTCTGATTTTAAGAGAAATTGAAACACTGCTGTGAGCCCCTGGAAGTATTGTGGGCCCCAGACACTGTGCCTTCTGTGCCTAAAGGACAAATCAACCTTGCTTGGGGGTGACTTTCTTGGCCAAGCTGGGACAACTAGCTCCTCTTGAACCTAAGGAGGCAGGGCTCACCCAGAAGCACGTGAGCCAAGAGCAGAGTGAGGGTTCCAGAAAGAAAACTCAAGGGTCTTTCATCAAAGAAGGTAGTTATGTAAAGAGGTTCCATACAAGCAAATCACAGATGATCCCAGGCCAGGCACAGCTGAGGAGCTTGCACCCCCTCTCAGATACACACTTCCTGTGCCAGATCTGCAACTGAGCTGGGGTGGGAGTGAGGGAAATGGGAATAGGCAGTGAAGGTATGGAGAAAAAGGTATATTGAGCTCTGACCTTGAGGGGTTCACAGGAAGGACCTGTTTTCCTGGAGATCGATCTGTTTGAGAGCTGTATGGCTGTTAGCCTAACTGATGCCATCTTGGGCCCTTACAGTTCCTCCTGTCCTTTCTGTGACCCTACCCAGGACTGTACTATAAAGTAAGTCACCTCTTTGTCATCAAGGGCTTTTTAGTTAATAGGTATTGCTTAATAATCATTGGGACCAGGTGGCCTCTATGTCCCCAAACAACAATGAAAATCTTCACTGACCCAGTGCCAATGAGACTAGTTACCCATTAACACATTTTGACTTAGGAATGTATGTCCTATTTCCAAGCACCTTGTGCCAGTGGCCCCTTGGTGGTGTGGCACGCAGCTATAAATACTTCTGGATCATTGTCCCTCAATCCCATCCTGTGAGTAATTTACCCTATAATAAAGTGCTCCATGGATTATATGGAGCTACCTGCCTTGTTTTTTGGTCTCCAGATGCCTTCTCAGTTCAGTGGGCACTTTCCATTCCTTCTGTCCTCCAACAAGAATAAAATCCAACATCCTGCTAGAAATGCTGGCTGGTCAACAGACCTGGGGCTGAATTCATTCGTTTGTTCTTCAGTCAAGTTTCATTGAGTGTTGAAACCACTGGTCTAAATGGAAAGTGCAAATAGGGCCTGCAGGGCACACAGCAATGAGATGGGTGGGGAAGGGAACACACCATATTTTAGTGTGTTTAGTGTTTCCTTGAACTTTTAATTAGCGGTCTTAACTATAGTCACCAGGCTGTACATAGATCCCCAGAACTTACTCGTCTTATAACTGGAAGTTTGTACCCTTTGACTAACATGTTCTCATTTACCCCACCCCCACCCCCAGGCAACCACCAATCTACTCTCTGTTTCTATGAGTTCAGCTTTTTTAGATTCCATATATACAGGCAAACCTCGGAGACATTGCAGGTTCAGTTCTAGACCATCACAATAAGGCAAATATCAGAATAAAGCAAGTTACACGCATTTTTTTGTTTCCCAGTGCATATAAAAGTTATGTTTACACTATACTGTAGTCTATTAAGTGTGAAATAGCATTATGTCTATAAAAAAAGATGTACATACCTTAATCTAAAATGCTTTATTGTTAAAAATGCTAACCATCATCTGAGCCTTCAGCAAGTCGTAGTAGCAACATCACAGATCACTATAACAAACATAATAATAATGAAAAAGTAAAATATTGCAAGAATTACCAAACGTGACACAGAGATGGCACTGATAGACTTGCCTGATGCAGGGTTGCCACAAACCTTTAATTTGTAAAAAAAATGCAGTATCCACAAAGTACAATAAAGGGAAGCACAATAAAACAAGGTAAGCCTGTAAGTGAGATCATATGATTTTCCTCTGTCTGACATTTCATTTAGCATAATGCCTTCAAGTCCATCCATGTTGCTGAAGAAGGCAAGATTTCCTTATTTTTATGGTTGAATAATATTCCATTTTTGCTCTTGAGTTGTATGAGTTCCTTATATATTTTGGATATTAACCCTTTATCAGATATATGATTTGCCAATATTTTCTTCCTTTCTGTAGGCTGTCTGTTCATTTGTTGATTGTTTCTTTTGCTGTGCAGAGCTTTTTATTTTGATGTAGACCCACTTGTTTATTTGTGCTTTTGTTACTTGCATTTTCGGTGTCATATTCAAAAAGTTATTGCCAAGACCAATGTCAAGAAGGCTTTTTCCCTATGTTTTCTTCTAGAAGTTTTACAGTTTCAGGTCTTATGTTTAGGTCTTGAATCCATTTTGAGTTAATTTTTGTGAGTGGTGTAGGACAGAGGTCCAATTTCATTCTTTTGCCTATGAATATCCAGTTTGCTCAACACCATTTATTGAAGAGACTGTCCTTTCCCCATTGAATATTCTCCTTTGTCATATATTTATTGAGCACATATGAGAGATTTTGTTTCTGGGTTCTCGATTCTGTTCCATTGGTCTATGTGTCTGTTTTTATGCCAGTATCATACTGCTTTGATTACTACAGTTTTGTAATATAGTTTGAAATCAAGAAATGTGATGCCTCCAGTTTTGCTCTTCTTTCTCAGGATTGCTTTGGCTATTCAACCTCTTTTGTGATTCCATACAAATTTAAAGATTGCTTTTACTTTTGCTGTGAAAATTTTGTTAGAGATTGCTTGAATCTATAGATGGCTTTGGGTAGTATGGACATTTTAACAATACTAGTTCTTCCAATGCATGAAGACAGCATTCAAGATTTATTCTTGTCTTCAGTTTTCATTAACTTGATTATAATGTGTTTTCCTTTGAGTGTGGTTTTCTTTGAGTTTAGCCTCAAGATTTGCTGAGCTTCTTGAATCTGGAAATGTTTGCCTTTCATCAAATTTGGGGATTTTTCAGCCATTATTTCTTCAATTTTTTTTCTATACTAATCAATTTCTCCTCTCTTTCTGAGACTCCAATAACACCAGTCATAAACCTTTTGATATTGTTCCATGATCTGTGAGCTCTTCATTTTTTTCACATTTTGTTTCTTTGTATTTTTCAAATTGGATAATTTCTAGTGCTCTACCATCAAGTCAACGATTTCCTCTGTCATCTCCATTATGCTATATATCCCACCCAGGGAATTTTTAATTCAAATATGGGGGAGGGGGTTTTCTTGTTCTAAAATTTCCGTTTGGTTGTTTCTATTTCTATGCTGAGAATATTTATCTTTCCTTTTTTTAAAGAGTGTTACTTTTACCTCCTGAAGCATAGTTATAATAGCTGCTTCAACATTTGGGTTATCTGGGGGTTGGCATCTTTGTTGATTATCTTTTCCCTTTAGAATTAGTCATATTTTCCTCATCATTGATACTTCAAGTAATTTTAGATTGTATCCTGGACATTTTGAATACCATGTTGTGAGGTTCTGGGTACTGTTAAAATCCTCTGGAGAATGATCTTTTCGTTGTGGTGGTTTTAGCAATCAATCGGTCCTAGTTAGGTTCAGACTATAAGCTCTGTCTTATCTTCTGTGGGTAGTAGATCCAATGTCACCTTAGTTTTCAAAGGCTTTGTTTGGCAGGAATGTAAAGTGGCACAGCTACTCTGGAAAATATTTTGGCAGTTCCTTATAAACTAAACATGCACTTACCATATGACCCAGCAATTTCCCTCTTGGGCACTTATCTCAGAGAACTGAAAACTTACGTTCACACAAAACCTGTATACAAATGTTCATAGCAATAGTGGCTTTATTAATAATAGCCCCAAGCTGGAAACAACCCAAATGTCCTTCATCAGGTGCATGGTCAAATGAACTCTGGTACAACCATACAAAGGAATATTGCTCAACGATAAAAAGAAACAGACTATTGATACATATCACAACTTGGCTGGATCTCATAGGAATTATGTTAGTGGAAAAAGCCAGTCTTAGAAGGTTACATACTGTATGATTTCATTTATATGATGTTCTCAAAATGACAAAACTACATAAATGGATACCAGGTTAGTGGTTGACAGAGGACAGGGATGGGGGTGGGTACAACTATAAAGGGGCAACAGGAGGGGGTCTATTTGTGAGGATGGAGCAATGTTGTGTCTTGATTGTGGTGGTGGTTACACAAATCCATACATGGGATAAAACTGCATAAAACTACACACACACACACACACACACACACACACAAGTGCATGTAAAAGCTGGTGAAATCTGAATAAGGTCTGTATCTAGTTAATAGTATTACACCAATGTCAACTTCCTGGTTTTGATATTACATGTGTAAGTTATATAAGATGTCTCCACTGTGGGAGGTGGGTGAAGGTTACACAGGATTTTTAACTTCCTATGAATCTATAATTATTTCAAAATAAAATGCTTTTTAAAAGACTTTGCCACTTTGCTTTGGGTCTGCTCTGTGCAGGTTGGAGGTGAGCCTGGGATATATATCTGCTCATCCACAGAATTCGGGATCCCTCCTCCAGCTATCTCCTCTCTGGGAATTGCCCCACACTCTCTGGCTCATATGAGTTTCCTATTGGAACTTTAGGTATTCACACTGTCGGTACAGTATTGCAGGTTTGCAACTAAGGCTGTCCTCAGGGCAGGGAGAGGGTAGAAAAAAGAAAGGAAAAATAAAATGAGTCCAAGGATTTTCCCACACATACTTCATCTTGCAGAGGCCCCTTTCCTAGTCCTCTGGATAGAGAGATGGTTTCTCTGCACAGTTTTATACTGGGACTGACCTCAATTCAAAACTGGGAGATGGGGGCTTCCCTGGTGGCGCAGTGGTTGGGAATCCACCTGCCAATGCAGGGGACTACAGGTTCAAGCCCTGGTCTGGGAAGATCCACTCCAACGAAGAGTAGCCCCTACTCGCCGCAACTAGAGAAAGCTTTTGCGCAGCAGCCAAGACCCAACACAGCCAAAAATAAATAAATAAATTTATTTTAAAAAAACTGGGAGATAACAGAAGAAAAGAATCTGGGAATCTTGTGTCCATTATGGGTTATTCTTCAAGTTTTGGATCTTCTCTCCAATCTGCCTGTCATTGCTAACATGTTTACTTGTTTACTTTGTCCAGAGTTTTTAGTTGTAATCAATGAGATAGAATTTAGTGGTCTTCATCTTGGCTAGCCTCAGAATCCTTAAATGTAATGTTTAATCTTTCCAGTTACCATGTGAGATCAATATTACCTCTCCTATTTTAAAGATAAATAACTTGAGGTTTAATGAGGTATAGTCTCCTGCCCAAACCCATATAGCCAATGCTAAGGTGAAAATATATATACAATTAAAATTAGCTCATGAAACAAGCTGTTGAGTGGAGTCAGAAAGCAGGAGGGGGCAAAAAAGAAACACTCTGTTAGAACAGAGTGGTGGGGAGATCAATGGTGAAAAGGGACAGGAAGGGGAGAGAGTAGGGAAGGCGAGTAGGTCTCTTCCTGATGGGTCAGGGCTGTATCAGGCAACAGCTGCTCTGCATTGAGGGTACTTACCCAGAACTCACCCCCTTTACATGCACCTCCATGGATTTCTTGTGAGCTAACAGGCCAGTCTAAGCAATGATGTAATCCTATTCCGTTTTCCAGTCAGGGCCCAGGCTTAACCCAATCAGCCTTGGCATTTCCTTGTTGACCACATTTGTCCAGGGGCACCTGGGCAAGTCACCACAATTGGCTGAATATGAGGTTTTTATTCTACAGATGAGAGAAGGTTTCTCTCTTCCCACCCAACAGGAACAAGGAAATATGTTGTTCTACTTACTGCTGGCATCCATCTGCAGCTGTGAGAAAAGACAGGCTTGGACAAAGCCCATGCAAGATAACCTGCCTGGAACCTCCTTTTCCGCTAGATTTCCTTCTCAAGTGAGTCAGTTTAGGTCAGTGTTTCTGTTACTTGCAGCCTGAAACGTCCAAATGGACCCCTCCCAGCCTGAGCCACTCTTAGACATGTTCCAGGAGCCACCTGATCCCAAGTTGGTGCTGGAGAACCTTCTGACTCTGAGCCCAGGACAACAGCAAGCCTGCCTCTGGTCACAGGTTGGGACTCCAAGTGCATCTGTTATTGTCCCTACCTAGATCTATGTCCCATATGCTTGTGAGTGCATCCTTGGGAAACCACTGTGTTTTTTTTCCACACCAATAACCAATTCCTCAACTCTCCAGATACCAGCCAATTCTGACAACAACTGGGTGTCCTATAATCTAATTCAATCCTGACACTAACTACTTGGAGTTAACATCAGACTCCACAGGTTAAGGGCTCAGTCCCACAAGACTGTCCCCACTTCAGATGCCAGTTGCAAGTATCAGATCCCCAGGTAATCCTCACTTCTGTCCAGCTCCCCAGGTGTTTCCCCCCCCACACACACACATGTTCCATATTTGATAGAATGACTCATAGGATTCAGTAAAATATTAATTATTACCAGTTCATTATAAAGGATACAACTCATGGGCTTCCCTGGTGGCACAGTGGTTAAGAATCCACCTGCCAATGCAGAGGACACGGGTTTGAGCCCTGGTCCGGGAAGATCCCACATGCTGCAGAGCAACTAAGCCTGTGTGCCACAACTACTGAGCCTGCGCTCTAGAGCCTGCAAGCCATAACTACTGAGCCCACGTGCTACAACTACTGAAGCCCACGTGCCTAGAGCCCATGCTCCGCCACAAGAGAAATCACCACAATGAGAAGCCTGTGCACTGCACCAAAGAGTAGCCCCCACTCAACGCAACTGGAGAAAGCCCACGTGCGGCAACGAAGACCCAATGCAGCCAAAAATAAATAAATTAAATAAATAAATGAAAGGATACAACTCAGGAAAAGCCAAATGGAAGAAATGGGGACAAGATACGGGGAAGGAAGGTGTGTGGAGTTTCCATGCCCTCTCTGGGCATGCCACCCTTCCAGCACCTCGAATGTGTTCACCAACCTGAGAACTCTTCAAACTCTGTTGTTTAGTAGTTTTATGGAGCCTCTAATACATAGGCATGATTGATGAAATGGTTGGCCATTGGTGATTAACTCAGTCTCCTCACTGGAGATTGGGGGGTGGGGCTAAGTGTTCCAACCCTCTAATCATGCCTTGGTCTTTCTGGTAACGAGCCCCTATGCCTGAAGCTATCTAGGGGCTCCCAGCCACCTCATCCCCTTAGCATACAGAAGATACTCTATCACTCTGTAGATGCCATGGTTTTAGGGGCTGCATGACAGGAACCAGGGGCAAATATCAAATACTTATTTTTTACTGTACCACAGGCTCCATTCTCAGTCCATGGGGTTGTGTTGAAGGGACTCCATGTCTGCCTCCAGGAGTGCCCATGTGGTAAGGTTTGGCCAGTCAGAGCATTTATCCACTTGGTCACAATGGCTGTCTCAGTGGTGAACTCATGAAATAAGACAAACCAATGAGACTCAGGATATAGAATGGAAAATCCATTGAGAAAGAAAAGAATTTTCTGTCCTGCTATGCCCTTCTGGGATTCTGAAAGAACATAATGTTCTCCCTGGACCTGCTGGAGGTCATCTTGTACCCATATGGGGAGAGCCCACCTGAGAATGAATGAAGGCAACCAAAAAGAGAGCAAGGCTGAGAGTGGGTCAGAGGAAGCCCAGCTCTGATGATATCATTTGACCTCTTAGATTCACTTGTGCCTGAGCTTAGATCATGCCCAGACTTTTCATAAGTGACCAAATAAAATTTCCTCAATAATGAGCTGGATTTCTGGTATCTGCAACTAAAATGGCCCCAATTAGTACATACCACCCCATGCCTACAGGGCCACCAGGCTGTTGTGGGGTCTGCCCCAACTGCCCTCTTCACTCATACCCCCAAATCCTCACTCCTTCTTCATTCTTAGAGTTGGGTCCCCTCAGTCAGGAGGCCTATTTTAAGAATCTTCTAAAATGAGCGGGACAGGTGACATTTGCCTTCAGGATGTCAAGACATCCAGAGGCCAGGCATAGAGTTTTTCTGCACTCCCACTTTCTCTATATCAGTGAGGGCTGCTTTCAGATACAAATAATGGGAAATCTTCCACACAGTGGTTTAAAAAAGAAGCACAAAAGAATACAGAAGGACCCAGGCTCCTTCACCCTCCCTTCTCCACCACTCTTAGTGTGTGGTTTCCATCCTCATGATCCCATGTGGGCAGGAGAAAGGGTAAGATGTGGCAGCAGCAGACCTTCCCTCCCAAGACACTAGCCAGAAATGCATCTTGGTTGGAATGTGCCCTGAGGGAGGGGATCTTTATTTGCTTATGTATTCCAAGTTCTTAGAACTGCTGCTCAGTCAAAATGAGCTTAATGAAGGAGTGAATAGATGAATGGATGGATGGATGCCGTACAGGAAAACTGAGTTTTTTACCTCCTATAGCCTCTACAGTGGAGTCAGGCAAGAGAGGAGGGGCTGGAATGGCCACTGAATGATACCTCACAGCACCTGCCACCCATTCCCCAAGTTGGCATGCGGTCTCCTGGCTCTCCCAATGGCCCTTCATCCTCCACAGGTAGGATCTCTTTTCATACATCTGAGCAGGTCTGGATACCCCCACCCCAAACTTTCTTAGGAGATTCTCACCCACCAGGGGGCATATGCTTCACTGGGAGATGTGTTCTCCACGTTTTGGTAACGTCTCCTAGGGCAAAAATGATTGGTAGGAAGGAGATCCAACTGTGACTGCAGCCTGGGTAACAAGCTGCTCCCCCCTGCCTTCAGTAACAACATTAAACCAAACTGGCACAATTTTTGAGTAAGGACTAATAGGAATATTGCCTGCATTCATACCTGATGTGCTGCAATAATGTGAGATTTATCTTCAGCGAAGATGCACACAGTCAATAGACCAAATTTATGTCTATTTTTGCTCCAAGGGCTGGGGACAGAATCATTCAATGTATGGAGTGTATTAGGCCTGTGAAGGAGAATTTGACTGAGGGTCACTGGGAGCCACCACCCCCCCAATTCTGCCAGCCCAACACTGTACAATCTCCCTACCTTTGGCTCCACAATCCCACTACTTCTAATAGGTTCTAATAGGTTCTTCAGTGGTCTCTTGATGGGTCATCAGAGATAGCTTTTGTATAATTGCAAAAGGAACACAACATTTTGAAAATAGAAAAAAAATGTAAAGTAAAAACAATTACCTTCTTGGCCTTATTCACACATGTGAACTTATTTTACAGAGTGATAACCAGAGATTTATTTTGTATTCTGTGTCTACGCTCAACAGTACATCATAAGCATTCTTCACATTGCTACAACTTGTTCAATATATTAATAGCTGCATAATCATCCTCAAATTTGTTGTACCATAATTTGCTTAACAAGTAAATGAGCTTATTTCCAACGTTTTGCCCATATAGCTAACGCTGCAATAAACATCTTTGTGCACATAGTTTTATTTTTCTTGTGTTGCACGTTGTTTTAAAAGCAGCATGAAGCCTGGTGTCAGCTCTGGACTGGCAGTTTGCTTTGCAGTAATCCCCAGGTGAGAGAAAAGCTGCTGGGACTCTAATATTAGTCTTGAAGCAGATCACAAATAAATGGAAGCAGCACAGCCTCCCAGCTGGATGACAGGTCTGAAGAGAAAGATTCGAAACCCCACTTCTACTTCTGGAAGAAACCAGCGGCATTCACCTGGCAGGAAGTAGGATCAAGCAGCCTGTGTGGTTTTCCTGCAGCAGACAGAGCTGCCCTTGTCTCCTGTGCCACCGGGCTATGTCAGCTCTGGGGGCTATTTCTCCTCCACTGATGTTCCCTTGGCAGGCTGACAGTCAAGGTGCCCTGAGTTACTAGGATCAAGGTGTAGGCACCTGACTCAAACTAGACCAGTCAGATGCTTTCTTCCTGAAGGGATGCAACGCTGACTTAGCCCAACAGCTGTGCCCTGATGAAGCCACCCCTCTGTTCCCACTGCTCAGACTCCCAGAGTCGGCTGGGTGTTGTCCTTTCTGAGACTGGCCCTGCTACCTTGCCTTCACCAGACAGCTTTCCAAAAGAGTCTCTTTCTGTACACATCTCTCCAGCCTGTGAACAGAGGGTCCTTCCAGATACAGCCAGGACCCCTGGCAAGGGGCCCTAGGGATCCCAGGGGCCACCACCCCAGGTCAGCCTGAGGACCAGCAGTCAGACATGAGGGCTGGTCTGCCCAGGCTAGCTCAGCCCAGCTGGCGTCTCCTCTCTCAGTCATTCGTCACTCTGACCAAATAAATCTTGACAAAGGACGAGGTGATGCCTTCAATCCTGTTAAAAGTTTCCCACCCCAGCAGCCTGTGCCCACTCAGCATCAGCCCCAGGCCCCACCCGAATTCCTGGAGGAGCCTCTGGCTTCCTGGCCTGGGCCAAGTACCAGGAAATCCAGGCATCTTCTGAATCCTGAGCCTGGCACCAACCTGCAGGACTGAAATGAGTGAGGGTCCTAGAGCTGGCCAAGACTGGTCTCCACCCCAGGGACACCACCTCATTAGCTGGGACAAGTTCACCGGGCAAAAATCTCACTTCTCTGAGCTTCAGTCTCCTCATCTGAAGAATGGGCATACAATCCCTATGTTTGAGAGTCCTCAGGAGAATTAAATTCTGGACTCAGGACCTTTACAGCTTCCAGATCTGAGCCGTTTTGTCTCTCTTCACTCCTCTGTCTACAGGGATTTTCATAGCATCACCCAATCCAACGCCAGGCCCACTCTCGTGGAGGTGGCCTATGAGCCCTGGGCTCAGAGGACCGCCAGTGTGGCAGGTCCTCACTCCCCACGTCCCGCCATTACTTCCCTGACGCCACCCCACCAGGAAAGGGAGGGAAGGCTGCCACTTCCTTCGTCTAGTGGCCCTTTTGGAGGTGAGAAGACCCTGGGTCACTTCCATTTTTTGAGGTTCTTGGTATATTAAAAATGAGGAAATTTACAGTAACTGTGGTATAACTTAAGTGTCCACACAAAAAAGTATGAAAAAATAGTATTCATATTATTGACAAGACAATGGCAGAAAATGCAGTATATTTTCTGGTGAACTCTAAGCAGTATATCTGGGATAGGACACAAGCTCAAATTTGCAGGACGGCCATCTACTTCTTATGATCTGCTGGAGCTGGGCCTGTGACCTCAAAGTCTGAATTTCTAGAAAAAGACATAACCAAACCCAATGCAGAAACTTCATTTGATCCCATTCAAAGAAAACATGGGGGCCGGGGGGATTTTTAGACGTTTAGGAACCTTTGAATAGGGTAAGATATGGATTATTTTACAGAATTGCTATTCATTGTTTTGGTCATGGTCATATAGAAGAACAGCCCAAAGGGTCATAAAATGGTTCAGGAAAACAATTTTAAAATAAAAGCGATAGGTAAAGCAACCAAATGTTAACACTGGCTGAACCCAAGTGATGAGGTACAGGGCTTCACTGTGCCATCCTCCAACTTTTTCTTATACTTGAAGTTTTTAGTTAGGAAAGATTAAGAGTTTTGGATTACCAATACAAATGTATGTTACATTTTTCTAAATAAAATGCTGTTACCTTGTGCCCCTGCTTGCAGTGGGGCTCCCGGTGCCTGCGTGTACAGGACACTGACCAGCCTGAGGGTCTATCCGTTCGGGACAGTCTGTTCTGGGTAATGGCTGTGGGAGGGCAGTACTGCAGTCCTCACCCAGGCAGCCACTCAAACCCTCACAAGTCCCTGTGCCTCCAGTAGCAAGTCAGAGGGAAATGGGGTGACTGCAGCAGCTATAGCTTCCAGGCACCCATCATCTGATTTGTAGCTCTCAGGACTATAGAGAGAGAGGTCATTAGTGTCACTTCACAGAGGGAAATTGACCTCAGAGGGAACATGAGCTTGCAGAGGTCACACAGTTGACATGTAGCCAAGCAGGGATTTGAACCAGTGGCATTCTGGTACACCACTCACAATAGTCGAAAGGTTGAAGCAATCCAAGTGTCCATTGACAGACTGATAAACAAAGTATGGTATATACATACAATGGAATATTATTCATCCTTAAAAAGGAAAGATTCAGACACATGCTACAACATGACTGAGCCTGAAGGACATTATGCTAAGTGAAATAAGCTAGTGACAAAAGGACATATACTGTATGATTCCACTTATATGAGTGGAATAGTGAAATTGGTAGAAACAGAAAATAGAATGGTGGTCCCAGGGGCTGGGGGGAGGGAAAAGTTATTGTTTAATGGGTACAGAGCTATCAGTTTTACAAGATGAGAAGAGACTGGAGGCGCATGGTGATGACAGTTGCATAATAATGTCAGTGTATTTGAGGGCTTCCCTGGTGGCGCAGTGGTTGAGAGTCCGCCTGCCGATGCAGGGGACACAGGTTCGTGCCCCGGTCTGGGAAGATCCCACATGCCGCGGAGCGGCTGGGCCCGTGAGCCATGGCCGCTGAGCCTGCGCGTCTGGAGCCTGTGCTCTGCAATGGGAGAGGCGGCCACAACAGTGAGAGGCCCGCGTACCGCAAAAAAACAAATAATAATAATAATGTCAGTGTATTTGATATCACTGAACTGTGCACTTAAAATGGTTATGACGATAAATTTTATGTTAGGTGTATTTTACCACAATTTTTTTTAAAGGTATCTTTGTATCACTACTTATAAATGAAAAATCTCTTGACCTAATGGAAAGGCCTCCATAAAATTAAAGACTATTACACTCCAAACGCAGGTTGTTGTTAACATTGCTCTAGATGCTGGTGCCTGCTGAAGCTGTGTACGAAGACCTCATCCCACTTTGTTTGAAGGGGGATCATGTTAAAAGCACTTTAGATCCAACTTTCTCCTTGACAAATTCAGAAGGGCCAAAAGAGAGCTTGAAAGGACCTGCTTTCTCCCCAACTGACTTAACAGGGTGGCGTCTGTGCGTCTCTGTAATTGTTTCTTATGCCAGGGGGCAGGAGCACCCCACACTGTGAAACACCCTTGTAAGGACAAGGTAGTAGGGGGCATGAGCTTTTCAAGCAGGGGCAGGCCACAACATGTTAAGTAATAGGAGCAGAGTAAGAAGACCCCACCACAAAGAGCCCTACCATGTAGGCCCGAAGAGGCCCAGGACTGTTTGGAAAGGGAATTCCTAGGTCTCAGGTGCCTGAGCAGAGGTACCTTGGTTCCAAGGACTCCTTGCCCTGTGAGAGGGGTCCAGCTGTGAGAGGGCCAGAGCAGATCCCTCTTTCAGTACAGGGCCTAGGATGGTGGCCTGGTTGCTTCCTGTATGCAAGTAAATAAAACGCAGTCTCAGGACAGGACATGGACTAGACAAACAAAGGTAGTGGGGATGGAAGGGAAGGAATTGGAGGGAGAAATTGTTAAGAATGTCGATAAGAAGGCACCAGTGGACATCTGATGTGTTGGCCTGCACTACATCCATACCCTTTCCCTGGAAACTGCGCCTCAGCTTTCCTTCGGAATGCTGCCTCTCTCTGGGATTCGCAGTACAGTTGGTTGAGCAAGGATGACTTCCACCCCCTTTCCACTATAGGAGGCAGGAGATCCAGGCCTGGCTAGTCAGAAGATGCCATCCTTCCTCCCTGCTTCATGGCAATGATGAGTATGCTGCCCAAAATCATATAAGCTCCTGAATTCAGCTACACCCAAATCTAGACTCACCCTTCCCTTTCACTTATGCTTTAGAAGGGTGCACAGCTTAACTGATATGGTGTGTGTGTATGTGTGTGTGTGTGTGTGTGTATAGGGTAGTGTGTGTGCTGGGGGGTCTGGGGTGGGGGGAAAGTCTCACCACAGTCTCCACCTTGTCCAAGGGACTCTGGAGGTTTCATCTAGTCTGTAGGGGTCTTTCCTAATGACTCAGATGTCCTTAAAGATCCGGGCCTAGTGAGGCCTTGTACTCTTATTTGCACAGACGCATTCTCCCTCCTGTGATGCCAATTATATGACTTGGAGTTGACCAGTTGAAATGTGTAATCCCATTGACATTTAATCTTTAAATTAATTTTAAAGTTTTAGCTCTTTTTCTTTTGTAACCTCATCTCAAACTCTTCCAGAGGCCCTTGGAAAGCACCCGGGCTCTAGATCCTAGGCGCATCACGCCTGACGTATAAACACGTCCGGGCGCGGGTTAAGAAAGCGCCGGGGCCTCCTAGGGCCCTCGTGCAGGCGGGCGGGAGCGGACAGGCCCTCGCACGCATGCGCGTGGAGGCGGGGCTGAGCCCCAAGCCTGCGCCGTGCCACCCGGCTGACAGTGGGCGGGGCGGTGGCGAGCGCGCGCCTGAGGCAGCAGCTCGGCGACCGGGACTTTGTGCTCTAGAGACCCTTCTTCGGGCGCATCTCCCACCTCTGTCGTGTCCTTGCGAGGCGCCCTCACTCGGCGGGACCGGCCCCGGGGAATGGAGAGGGCCCGCCCCCATGGCCCTGGAGGGACCCGGAGGAGACTATCGCGCGCGGGCTGACCCGTCGTCCTCGCCGAAGGGGCCCATGGGCGCGTCCCCGCGGGCGAGCCGCGGACGTGAGGGCGGCGAGCAGCAGGGCCGCGGCACCGAGGAGGGCCGTGCTCGTGCCCGGCCCTGCACCGGCCGCGCGCGTGCGCTCCCGCAGCCGCGGCGGCCGCGCCCGCGCCGCCTCTCGGCGCCGGCCCGGGAGCCCGGTCCGAGAGCAGCGGCGGCGGCGGCGGCAGCCGGAGGGACGATGAGCGGTGCGGCGCGGGCGGGCCCGGCCCGGCTCGCCGCGCTCGCGCTGCTGACCTGCAGCCTGTGGCCGGCGAGGGCAGACAACGCGAGCCAGGAGTACTACACGGCGCTCATCAACGTGACGGTGCAGGAGCCCGGCCGCGGCGCCCCGCTCACATTCCGCATCGACCGCGGGCGCTACGGGCTCGACTCGCCCAAGGCCGAGGTCCGCGGTCAGGTGCTGGCGCCGCTGCCCATCCACGGAGGTGAGTGCCTGGCAGCGGAGAGAGAAGCCGTGGCGAAGCGGCGGGCGATGGTCCCCGGTCCCTGGCCCCGCGGGAGCCGCAGCCTGGGCGCGGGGGCGGCGGGCGCGGCGCCCCCACCCCGGCCCGGATTGTCGCGCAGCTCGGCGGGCGGCCCCAGGGTCGAGGTTCCCGTCGTGTGCACCCCCGCCTGCTCACTCCTGGGATGAGGCTTCAGACGCGTTGTTGGGTTCTTCTTTTGAGAAAGACTTAGAACGTTCCTTTTTGGTTTAGTTAGCTTGTTTACAGGAAGGCATTGAACTGCGAGTTTGCAGGGACAGCTCAGACAAAGGAGGTGGTGGAAGAGCGCAAAACTAGTTCATGATGGATGAGGTCTTAACCTGTATTTTGGAATCCGCAGGTTCGTTCCCGAAGTCACAGACTTAGCGCTGCATTGAATCTCAAAGGATGAGGCCCTTTTCTAATGTAGAGGCGTGCCGTTTTTCTTAAGTGGCAAGTGAGAGGAGGGTGGAGGAGAAAAATGGGCATCTTCCCTGTTGCTTTTGGCTGTTACTCTGCCCCACCAGCTTTACTGTAATTTGACGCCTGAAAATCACACGTTATGAAGAATCCAATACCAATTGGAACCTGTAGCCAAGTCTTCAGGTCACGGGAGTCTACCAAAGGGGAAATAGGTAAAATTTTCGAGAGTTGTCTCTGAAGCGTTTGGCTTAACCTTACGTCTTCCTATTATCGTAGGCTCTGTTTAATTATTTGGTATAAAGCATATATTTGTATAAATTTCTGGCCATGTTTTAAAGGAAACTTTTCCCACACTGTGGAGTATGATTTTGTTTTTTGGCCCACAGCAAACTTTTTGGAAAAATGCCTACTATTCTTCTCAACCTCCACCCACTCTCACCCCGAGAATATTAAAACATTATGCGCCTTCTGAGATCTGTATTTGAATGCTAACGTGCTAAGCTGTTTTCTTCTTTGAGGCAATCTAGCTGAGGAAGAAGAACCAGGTAAGGCTTTGACTGTAGCCTGTCCCCAGTTTACACCTGCCTTTTAAAAGTTCATTTTTACACCAGTAATCAAGTGTTAGGGTACACTTCTCATCTCCACTTTGTTAAAAAAGGCAGTTAGGGTCCCACCTTGCCCACAGAAACAACTTTGGCCTTTGGTTCATTCAGTAAATATTTGCCTGCTTGTTCTGTGCCAGTCACTGTGGTTGGGACACATAATGTTGCCAAACTATGGCACTGACAATGGTAGTCTATTTTCTGGTACTGAGATCTGTGAGGGTCACGTGGAAGGGGAGGAAGAGGAAGAGAGAGAGGCAAACTGTTCTAGAGCAAGAGCTGGCCCTGTGCAGTATTTTGAAATCTGTGGTTTGCTTTGGGGCTTGATTCCCCCAGGCACCCCAAATACATGATCCTCATTTTAGATACTTACCTCATAAGTGATCCATGTTCTGAAACTACTTGTTGCTTGCCTGTCACCCCAAACAAAAGCTCCACCTTTAAGAAAACTTGTTTTAGGTGTTTGGATAGAAAGGTATTGGGCACTGATGTGTGGGTAAAGGTTAGTCCTAGTCCCCTGTCAACGAGGTGGTAGCATTAAAGGATTAAAGGTTCTGAGTCGTGCTGTACATAAACTGTGTGACACTGGGAAAGTACTTTGTGACTCTAAGAAAGTAATTCGGCCTTTTAGCCTCAGTTTCATCTGCAAAGTGGAATGGTGAAATGTTTACACCATAAGGTTATTGAGAAGTTTAAATGATTCCTGCATTCTTACAAGAGGAGATTTGTTAACCTAAATTAATCTCTAAATTGGTGGAGTTTAAACACGGCATCAATGTGAATACATTGGAGCAGTGTGTGGAAACTGAGTCTGCAGTCAGTTCCCCTGAGTGTCTGTCTTCTCTTCCTGTCCTCTGTTCTCTAGAGGCTCAATTTGTATCTGCACAGCATGAGATTGCTCCATGTTTTCTCATGGTGTTGGTGGGATCCTGCAGGTTTGGGTCTGGCTTTGTACTAAGGGGTCTGCACACATAGGTTCTTTCAATCCAGCAAATACTAATTGAAAACCTACTGGTACCAGCCACCATCCAAGGCACTGGGGCAGAGGGAGGGGCCACAGCAATGAACAAAACAAATCTCTCTCCTCTTCCTGAATCTCACAGTCTAGTGGCGGTTTTTATGTCAGTTTACCTGTAAATTGTTTCTAAACCGATGGATTAACATGAAATCTAAGACATTTTTGTGCTTTTGCAGCAGGAATTTAGGATGTATTTTATTTTTGTTTTTTTTTGTTTCATGGTTTTTTTGGCTGCACCATGCACTTGCAGGATCTTTAGTTCCCTGACCAGGGATTTGCAGAGTCCCAACCACTGGACTGCCAGGGAAGTCCCAGGAATGTATTTGAAAAACAAGAATTGTGGTAGAAATCTCTGAAAACTTTTCCTGTTTAAGAAAATGGCTTATGTCAATTATACCGCAAATAAAAAAAGAAAGAAAACGGTTTAAAATTTGAGTAATATTTGGGTATTTCACATTATGATATTCTTGATTTAGTGAGTCTCAAATTTTTGTATTTTTAGAAAAAATTATGCATTCCTTCTGACTCTTAAGCTCTTATAATTTGATTCTTAACAAGTTTATTGAAGATTTACTGGGTGTTGACACTGAACAAAGTGATGCTCAAATTACAAAAAACAGTTATGAGACAGAATTCCTGGCAAAAAAAACAGCTGTGGTCAATAGATGGGAAATTAATGAAAATTCATTTTGAGGACAAATGTTTGGTAGAAATGAACATAAAGACAAAATCACTTTACAGTTTTCCTAGAGCTTAACATGATGACTCATTTTAAATCTATGACTTGGTTTGTGAAAGTAAAAACCTTTCTTGTTATTTTGCATTGTTTCTATTGGTTAGGCATGTATGAATTACTGAGCAAGATTTATTTGTCCTATATCTTTAAAGGGCAAATTGGCTATTTTTTCCTTAGATGCTTTAGTATTTTAAAAGTACATTTCGGAAACTTTAAACTTTATAAAATATTTCATAAACAAGTGTTGTACTTTGAAAATATATTCTTTATCATTAAATAGATGTAAATGGAGATTCATTTGTTTGGTGACAACAAATTTCATATTTTAACTGATAAAGAATTCATTTTTAGAAATGGACTTTTGAAAGAACACACCTTATATTTATGTACAGATCGTGGTTCATGGTTGCTTTCTTACTACTTACTCAAAGGGTGAGCTTAGATCTAGAAACAAATGTAAACTAGCTAGCATTTACTGTGCAGTGGACATTGTAAATGTGCTTTATGTGTGTGCACACTAACTTTTTGTTTGACCCTAGCGTGGGGGTTGGGAGAGGAGAAGGCCCTGTTGTTGATGATGTCATTTTGTATGCAGATGTGCTGGTGGGAAGAATTTGGTAATGGCCACTTAGCCTAGAAATGTTCAGGATTGGATGTTACAGCCTTGGAGAGCAATTTTACCAAATAATAAACTTTTTTTGCCCATCTTGCTGACTGTAGGGATACAATAACATTTTTTTAAAAATCTTAGATTCTTAAGTTTTATGTGATTCTGTTGGAAGAATCCATTAAGCCTGAATTTGATTTTTAAAATTCTGAGAGTAAAGGCGATTAATGTGGAAACAAGATCTTGGATGAAAAGGGCCATGTGATGTTCAGTTTCATAATGGCAAAGGCAGGGGCTACTGGATATAGTTAGAGATTTCAGAATATTCAGAGAAAAAGTAAGTGTGATCCTAGAAGCAGAGATCCTGAAAGGAAGGAGAATTCAGGAGCTGGAGGCTCTAAAAACCAGATTTTGATATAAATTAGATGACCAAGCAATATATGATAAATTATATTTGTGTTGAAATTTAATAATTTAGAATTTAACAATTTAGAAAATGTTTTTACATACTGTATTTTTCCTTTGCTTTTGGATGATTCATTAGCATATAAATATTTGAATATATATATTTAAACATTTGACCTCCCCACCAAATATCCATCCTGCTGCCATCCCATTTCTCTGTTTCTCTTTATGGCAAAGTGTTGTCTATACTTGTTGCCTTCAATTTTTCCTCCTGTTATTCTTCACATTGTGAAGTTCTTTGATTGTTGTGCCAGTGATTTTGATAAAGACATGACATATTTAACTGAAATATTGGACTACAGGATCCTTAGGATCTCAGTATATGGAATGGTGGGCTGAAACTAAGAAAAAAGTTAATAGGAATGAATATGTAGTCTTGATTTGGGTAAAAAAAAAATTAGCTGCAGGGAAGGGAGTTGAGGGGAGATGAGGCTTAGAGCTGCATGTTACAGGACAAAGCCTGCTCACTGACGAGCTCATTCTAATCTTGCATGCATTTGAGCATCTGGATCCTGGGTAGCACTGGTCGCACTTCGTTATAGGCCAAGCACACCTTTAGTGCATGTTCAATTCTGACTATGAGTTTTAAGAGATGAACAAACTACAGAGCATTGTTTTGAATATTACAAAAGGGAAATCCTTCATTTGAAGGAACGTTCGATTAGATGGCTTCCAAGATTCCCTCCATCTTGAACAAAGTGTGACTGTAAAGGTATAAGACAAATCTTGTTAAACAAACCTGCCGGAATAAACCCATTAAGGATACTGTTTTTTTCACACCAGTCACATGGGTGTGTATGTGTGCATATATATACATACATACTGTACAACAATGAAAACAAATTTAAACATTTAGAATTTGTTTTGTGAGATTATCTTTTCGATTGAACAATTTGAAAAATACATGCAATATACCAAATCTTTGTCTTTTCTGGATAGATTTTAATTTTGACAATTGAAAATTATTTTTGATGCAGTTTTTTAACGTGCTTGTGAACTCTTTCTTTAGATAATTCTCAAAGAAGTCTGGTAGTGTTTTGGACCATGTCCACATCACTGGGATGCATGGATAGTCCTCACAGCTGGTTCTTTTAAGTATAGCAACCTTGACTTATTTACAAAATGAAATTAAGTTGTCAGGATCATCAACATTTGTTTGTTTTATCATCTTAGAGTATTTTATGCACTAGGCATTCATTTTTTCCGTAAATCATAGTAAGTGTAGATTTCTTTACTGCTGGAAGCAATTTTGAGTGAAATAAAGGGAACCCTTCAAATGTCAAATGAAGTAAATTAAAAAGTCCTTGATAAGCACCTACACTGTGCTTGTGTTATACAGGTTCTGTGGTGTGTGCAAAAGACATAGTATGTAATTCTACCTGAGAGAACTTGGTTTTCTTGTTGAGATCAGTCTTGTCTGGATGGCACAAACAGGACATGCCATTGTAGAAGGTGGTGCAAGCTGTCTGCAAACTCCAGCCAGGGGGCCAGCCACCTGTTATTGTAAACAGAGCTTATTGGAACACAGCCATGCCCATTCACTCACATGTCTGTGGTTACTTTCAAGGTACACCGGCAGAGTTGAGCAGTTATTACAGGAGCCTGTATGGCTTCCAAGCCTAAACTACTTATTCTCTGGCCCTTTAAGAAAACTTTTGACAACCCACAATCCCTGTTCTAAAGGTTCATTTATACCTTAGTTTTTCCCATTAAAACTATTTTATGGATTTATGGGTGAGAATTTGATTACTCAGTTGTCCCAAACTGTGAGCTCTTGGAAATTAGGGACAGTGTCTTCTTTGTTTCAGCCAAACACCTAGGACTGTGCCTGGCACAAGCCACTGTGATATGTGATTGCATTTAATCCTGTGGTGCTTGGTCTGGTAGTGAAACTGATAGCAGGCATTGCTGGAAGCTGTATGGTGGGATGGGGGATGGTGGGATGTTGATGGACAGAATATACTGTAGGGCCTCTGTTATTATGCTAGATCATAAATGGTACAAAGATCAGAGAAATGAAAAATTATTTGGACTTGTAGTCTAAAGAAGTTCCATTGAAAATGTGAAAGTTGAAGTCAAACTTGATTAGTTCTGCTTCCAGCCATAATGGAGTAACAGACACCAGGTTTATCTTGCCACCTCAAGTGACTGGGAAACCTAACAAAGTTGTTTTAGAAATAGGTCAAAAAACAGCACAAGACAGTGATCCCTGAGAGAAAGGAAATAAACAACAGAGCTCTGTGACCGCCTCAGTTTACCTCCTGGAGAGTTTCCAAGCTTCAGCACAGGGAGGGGGGACCCAGAAAGAATCTGGTGGTCTCCCCGAGTTGATGAGACAGAGTTCAGAGCTCAGGGAGGCAAAGGCAGCTTGAATGTGTGAGGAGGTCAAGTATAGGAGAGGAGGGAGCTGCACAGAGAGCAAGCTCTGGAAAGCTGCAAGGGGTACCCTCAAGCCTTTGGTTGAGTACTGATCTGCACGTTTTATGGAGAACTGTTAAAACTTAGCAGGTGGAAGAATTGTTGGAGTTCGCACAAGGCTGGGAATAGTTCATATTCTCACTAATCAGAGTAGAAAGACCTGATGCACAAGGCATGGAGTGAGGCCAAATTAGCCCTGGAGAAAGCCTGTTCTGGACCCACCTACCAAAGCTTAGAAGCAGACCTTAAAAGGATCAGATTTATTCGAAGTAACTAATCCTGAACAAACCCCAATAATATTTAAAGGAATACAGTAAAATCCAGCTCCCCAAAACATGAAATCCAAGACTAGCATCCAATCAAAAATTAGCAGACAAGCTAAGAAATAGAAAAACATGACCCATAACCAGACAGGAAACAGGCAGTAGAAACAGTCCCAGAAATGGGGCAAATGATGGAATTGCAGATAAGGATGTTAAAACAGCTATAACAAATATACTCAGTTTGTTCAGGGAGGTAAAAGAAAACTTGAACATAATAAGGAGAGAAATGGATCTAAAAAAGACCCACATCAAACTTCTAGCAGTAAACTCAAACCTGAAAAAGTACAGGATTTATATTGACAGAGGAAGGAGTATACTGAGAGGATGGTATTTCCTGCTTTGGTGTTCTCTCTTTATCCCAGGCAGTGATATAGTTAATATATATTGGGTAACTACTGTGTACCAAGAATGGTGCCAAATACTGTACATGGATTATCATTTAATACTTGTAACAGCTCTCGGTAGTACTATATCCTCATTCTGTGGGTGGGAATTTAAGGCACTCCAGTCTCGCACTTAGTGGGTTTTTTTCTTTATAGCACTTAACATGGTTGGAAATTATATATCTATCTTGTTTGTTTCTGAAGGCAGAGATCCTGTCTCAGTGTCCACTCTTGCATACTCAGTGCTTAGTGTTGAGCCTGGAACATAGGAGGGTGGCACTGGTAATTAGTGTTGGACGAATTAAAGCGAGTGAGGTAATCCACCAGCTGAATCCTGTGGTGATTCAGTAGAGTTTGGACTTGATGTAGGTCTGTCTGACTGCAGAGCTTATACTTTAACCACATCTTGTATCGCTTCCCAAGTGGGTTTAATAAATTATGATATATCTATTTAGTGGAATGTTACATAGCCATTAAAGGGGATCATTGTGAAAGCTGGCTATATCCTACAAAAGTAAATGCATAGTGATTGAACTGTGACTGTGTTAAATATGCTTACAGTGGACAGGGACTCAAAGTAATATGCAAAGATTAAAATGGTTGTGTTATGTTGATTGGATTGTGGGTGACATTTCTCATTTTCTTTTCTCTCTCATTTTTTTGAAATTATTTTTAATATAAAACCTTCTCCATAGGGGGAAAGTCATACTCTCTAAAGTGAACAAGTATGTGTCTAAGGTTGGTATTTTTTTTAAGTTTATTCCCTAGCTTCAAGAAGAACTGAATGAATTCCAAGCAGTGGTTAGAATGAGTAGAAAACTGGAAGACACTAGAAATAACTGAAGAGGGCATGTTTTTCACCAATAAGAAAAGAGGAACTCTCATGTTTTTCACCAATAAGAAAAGAGGAACTCTAAGACCAAGTGTTCTTGTCTTAACAGGAATCAAGCTAAAATGTGTCATCGTTTTGAGCAGTTAGTAAATCCTAGAAAGGGACAGGACTTGGCTTTTGTATGATATTTTTATCATGATGATATTAATGCTTTTATTGGTTTTGTTGGCTTTCACTGTTTAAGATCAATCTGTAGTTAAAGCATGAAGACTTAACTATGGGTAATCTCCACTTTTTGAAAGTTCGCTTTACACTTTGCTTTTACAAAAGACCTACATTAGTACCTTTTTTTTTTTTTTTTTTGTGGTATGCGGGCCTCTCACTGTTGTGGCCTCTCCCATTGCGGAGCACAGGCTCCGGACGTGCAGGTTCAGCGGCCATGGCTCACGGGCCTAGCCGCTCCATGGCATGTGGGATCTTCCCGGACCGGGTCACGAACCCGTGTCCCCTGCATCGGCAGGCGGACTCTCAACCACTGTGCCACCAGGGAAGCCCTAGTACCTATTTTTGATTTCCTCTTCAGAAATCTGAAGAGGATTTTCGCTTTTAATGGAAAAAAGGCAAGAAGCGAAAATAGCATTCAGCATTTGTTTTGTAGCCTGACAAGCCAGTGTAGAGGCAGCTGCACCCAGAGCAGTGAGAGCGGCCCTGCCAAGCTCCTGCCCCGGAACGACACTCAGCATCTTAACATTGAGCTGCCGTAGCTGTGAACCGTGTCTGTGAGCATCTGTGCTCTATCTTGATTTATTTTGTGGGTCCGTTAGCAAGATGTGTCCTGCAGTAATTGCTTCTTCTCTTTTTGCCATTTTGGCTTACAAAAGGTTTCACAGGAATGCTCGACTTTTGTGTAGCAGAGAAACCTGTATAATTGCAGACCAGAAAGGAAATGTTATCAACCTTAAGAGTATACAATTATAAATAGATGACAAAGCTGGAGAAATAGAAGAGAGAAAGGAGATATTAGGGACAGGTGAGGGCCAGTATCTTCATCTCATCTCACAGGTGAGGATTCAAGAGATAGTCTGTAATTGCAGAAACTAGAAAGGTTTAACTGCAGTGGAAAATAATAAAATAATAAAATCAGAAGAGAGGGAAGATGGAGAAGTGTTAAGTGAGCAGAATCCTAATTTGTGACATCATAAATCCACAGACAATGTCTAAAGTTGAGAAACCAGGAAATAATGGCTGTAAGCCTTTTTAGAACTAGTGGAAGGTGACCACCGGAAGAACTAAAAAAGAGCTAGTTAAAAGTGGTTGCCTCTGGCGACTGGGGGTGATGGGGTGAATGGGGCTGGTGCACTTTGCTGTATGCCATTGGGTGAATTTGTCTTTTTTTAATCCATGTACACAGTATGATTCCCACTCTTTCCCCTGTGTGCACTGCAAATGAATTCTGCCCCCTATTTTTTTTTCTTTGAAGAAGCTCCCTGTTTTCCCAACATCTGAGCTCCTCTCCATTCATCTTCTCCATTCATCTTCTCCATGCTTTCTGTCACCCAAGCAGCTGAATGTTGCTGGAGAAAAATCTTAGAACCCAACTGACTGAGGTTTGAGATCATAAAACTTAAGCAAAAATAAATGGGCACTTAACAATATCCAGTAATCCAAAAATATTTTCTTGTAAAGAAATAAGAGAACTCTTTGTGACAACAATTTTTTCCTCTCTCCACATGCCTCCTGCGACAGCTTCCTGTATCTTTACTTTTAGCCTAATCTTCTCCTCTGAGCTCTGGATTCGTATATTCAACTGCCTACTTGGTATCTTTAACTTAAATTTCTCAGAGACACCTCCAGATTGATAAGCTTCAAATGGAGCTTTTGATATATACCTATTTTTTGCCTTCCAGTCTGCTACCACTGTTCCCCAGTCTTCTCCATCTCAGTAAATGACATCGCTGTCCGCTCTTGTTATTTAAACAAATTTCATCCTGGCTTCTTTTCCTCACATTCCACATCTGATCCATCCTCCACAGTTTACCTTCAGGGTGTATCATATCTATCTGTTGCTTGCCATTTTCACTCCTGCCATCTTAGTACAGGCAGCTACCATCTCTTACCCTTTTTTGGTCTTTCTGCTTTTTCTCTTAACTTCCATCAGTCTTTTCTCCCTGGTAGCCACAGTGATCTTGAAGCTTCACCCAGTCATGTCACTCCTTGCTTAAACTACCCTTCAGTGGTTTCTTATTGTCCTTAGAATGGAAATCTGAACTCCTTACTGTGGTATACAAGGCACTTGCTGCTTGGTCTGGCTCCAGCCTTTCCTTCCCTCAGGCCATTCATCTCACCCTTGCTCACCATGCTGAAGCTACCTGTATTCTGATATTCTTTCGTTCCTAGGGCTTCTGAGTTTTCTTTACAATGTGTACCTTCTTGCTGGCATCCCACTCACCTCTACCTCCTACTCTCCCACACAGTGTTTGCTGTATTAGTAGAGCTTTATGGTTCTTTGATACTGTATAATGGCCAGTTAAAAGGGCCATGGAGATGGAGACATGGGGAAGGAATTTTAGAATCTAAGAACTTAACAGTCATCAGTGATCATCAAGTCTAACCACCCATCTGAGGCCTCAGCATTACTATCCAATGGTTTTACAGCTCAAGCTTGAACAAATGAGTGACAGAAACCTACCACATTCATCTCTGGAAAACAGAATGTTAGAAAGTCTTTTTTTCTTTTGGAGGAAAAAAAGACAGTTCAAAAATTTGTAGACAGTAGTTAATTTCCTTGTCTGACTCAAGTCCTCTAACCCTTAGACTTCATATTCCTATTTCTATTGACCATTCTTAAGAATATGGTATTGTAAACCATAGAAAGCAATATTCCACTTAAAGAATGCGGTGAGTTGAATAGTGTCCTACAAAACTTCATGTCGACCTGGAAGCTCAGCATGTGATGATCTTATTTGGAAATAGGATCTTTGCAGATGTAAGTAGTTAAGGATCAAGATAAGATCATACTAATTTGGGGTGGAGCCTAAATCCAGTGACTGGTGTACTTATAAGGAGAAGAGAGGATACAGAGAGACAATGGGAAGATAGAGGTAGACAGAGATAGGAGTTACGCTGCCATCACCAGGGAGTGCCAAGGATTGCTGGCAACCACCAGAGGCTTCGGAGAGAGACATGGGACTATTTCTCTCTTGGAGCCTCCAGAAGGAGCCAGCCCTGCCAACACCTTCACTTCCACTTCTGGCCTGAACTGTGAGACAATAAATTTATGTTGTTTTAAGCCACCAGGTTTGTAGTCATTTGTTATGGCGGCCCAAAGAGAAAAGCATAATTGAACAGTATTGCAACTTGGTTTCACCAATGCAGAAAAGAGTAGAATGCTTTTTTTCCATCATTCTGAACACCTGCCTAGAGTCATGTAGGTTCTTTTGGTAGCCCTGATCACTGACTCATACTGAGATTACTGCTGATTAGACCTTCTAGGTCTTTTTCATAGAGGCTGCCCTAAGCCAAGTGATTTTACCTTTACGAGGTTCAGCCTGTTCATTCAGCCTTTCAGGATACTTTTTGAATCCTGATTTTTCATCCAGTCTTTACTCTTTCTAGCAGCTTTGTGTCACCCGTGAAGGTGATGAGCATACTTCCTGTGTCTTCATGTAGGTCAGTGGTTCTTAACCTTCTGGGATTATGGATTCCTATTAAGACTTTAATGAAAGCTGTGGACCTTTCTGATGAAAAATACTTATTTGTGTATATGTACACAGAGTTTTCAATAAAGTTTAAGAGGTTCAGATGCCTGTTGAGGCCTCAAGTGGTCCACGGACCCAAAGTTAAGAACGCTGCTCTAAGTTATTGATAAAAGTATCGGAAGAGTGTGAATGAACAGACCCTTGTAGTGTGTTTCTAAAAACCTTCTAAGATGGTTGACATTATTCCATTAATCAGCACTTCTGGGGGAGTGGGGAGGGCATTTAACCATTTTCTAATTTACTTTATTGACTTTGCATGTAGTACATATTTCTTTGTCTTATGATATCATAAAATACATAATCAAGTTCTTTGATGGAAAAAACAAATATATTGTATTTACTTTGTTTCTGATTTGCTAGGAAGGAGAAGAAGTGTGTTTTTATGGCATAATAGTATGTTATTTTCCTATTGCCACTGTAATCAATTACCTCAAACCAGGTGGATTAAAAGAACACAAATTTATTATCCTACAGTTTTGGAAGTGAGAAGTCCTAAATGGGTTTCACTGGGCTAAAATCAAGGTGTTGGGCAAGACTGCATTCCTTCTGGATGGTCTGAGGGAGAATCCATTTCCTTGTTTTTTCCAGCTTCTAGAGACTGCCTGTATTCATTGGCTTATGGCCCCTTCCTCTATCTTCAAAATCAGCAGTGAGGCATCTTCAGAGCTTTCTGTGACTCTGATCTCCTACCTCTCTTCCACATTTAAGACCCTGTGATTACATTGGGCCAAGGTAATCTCTTTATTTTAAAGTCAACTGATTACCAACCTTAATTCCCTCTTGTCATGTTACCTAACATATTCACAGGTCCCAGGGATTAGGATGGAGACATTGGGAGGATTGGGAGGAGGGCATTATTCTGTCTCCCACACATTGTGAACCTGTGCAAGCACCCCATGATTATAGCTTCCTCTTCTAAGTGTCTACAAATTATTCCTTGAATAATTATTTCTGAAATTTTTCTAGGGATTAATAGTACCCTAACTAGCCCATAATCTACACAGTCCATCTTTATCAGTTTGTAAGTATTGGAGTGCTATTTACACAGGTTAGTTTTCTAATGTCTCTCTTCTATGATTGCTCAAAGATCATTGTCAGTGATGCAGTTTCTCATTTGCATGTTGTCACCAGACTATAATTCATCTGGATCAGAAATCCTAAACTCATGTGGGACAGCTCTTCAAATACTCATTCAGCAAATAATTATTAAACACGTGTACGGCAGGCAGGACAAGAAGTTCCTTCATGCTGTCTGGTGGCTGTCTAGTGGAAGAAGCAAGGTGAGTCAGCCCCTGTGTATTGTCTAGTGGTGAAAACAAACATTAAACAGATAATAACACAAGTAATAATTTAATAATAATTCTTGGGGAAAGTATCAGGATGCTGAGAGAGCATAAATGAGAGAACTAACCCAGTCTAGGATGCTCAGGGCAGGCTTCTCGGAAGAAACGATGTTTAAGCTGAGGCTAAAGCAGGAGCAGATATTAAACTAAGAGGGGCACAGAAAGGAAGACCATTTCAGGCCAGGAAAATATATGAAGACCAAAAGGTACAAAGAAACCCTTGGTGTGCTTGAGGAACTGAAAGGAGTTGAGAGTAAGGGGAAGAGTGGTATACAGCAGAGGTGAAAAGGTGGGTCAGTACTTTCTAGGCTGTGTTAGGATTTTGGACTTTATCCCAAGAGGAGTAGAAAATTACTGAAGGGTTGATTGGTTCGTTTGTTCGTTTAATTTTTAATTATGGTAAAATACATGTAACATGAAGTTTACCATCTTAACCATTTTAGATGTACAGTTCAGTAGTGTTGACTAGATTCACGTTGTTGTGGAACCAATCTCCAGAAGTCTTTTCATCTTGCAAAACTGAAACCCTATACCCATTAAGCTATGCCTTTCCTTCTCCCCCCAGCCCCTGGCAGCCACCCTTCTACTTTCTGTCTCTATGAATTTGACTACTCTAGAAACCTCATATAAATGGAGTCATACAGTATTTGTCTGCTATAACATACACAGAAAAATACACCATCATAAGTCCACAGCTTGATGAATTACTACAGCGACCACATTGACGTCACTCTGAACCTTGTCAAGAAATAGAGCATTATGAGCTCCACAGAGCTCCCTGGGAGTCCCCTTTCAATCACTACTTCTCCCTTGCTCCCTTCCCAAAAGTAAATACTGTCCTGACTTTGAACACTAGAGATTATGCCTGCTTTTTAACTTATATACATAGAATCATGGTATGTATTCTTTTTCATCTTGTGATTAGTTTCTTTTGCTCACATCATACTGGTGAAATAAATTCATGTCATTGCATATAGCAATAGTTTTGTCAGTGATCCAGTGCATGAATATATCACATTTTACCTATTCTGCTGTTGAAGGACATGTGGGTTGCCTGTTTTTTGACTGTTACAAGTAATGCTGTCATAAACATGGTGTACATGTCTTCTGTTACATAAAATATATAACATTTTATTGGAGGTATGCTTAGGGAGTGGAATTATTCTCTCCCTCTCAATTTTCTTTCAAGCCTGGTATGTCCACAACAGTTCATCGTCTTTCCTCCAAAAATCTGTTTCTCCTCCAACGTTTGCTGTTTCAGTCAACACCACCTTCTACCCAGTGTGTTATGCCAGAAACTAGGACATCATCTTTAGACCCCAACCCCCTCATATCTAATTAATTACCAAGTCCTGTTGATCCAAATTCCTGAATATCTCTAAAATGTATCTACTTCTCTCCACATCCATTGCAACCTTCTCTAATCTCTTACCTAGACTGTGGCCTCCTAACTGGCTTCCCTGTGTCTACTGGTGCCCTCTCTAACCCATTCCCTGTAGTACTGGGGCACAGACTTTTTTGGTTGTGCGTGTACATTTATCCCCAATATATGTATTATACTTAGAAATGTTAAACCACACTATTGGTCTTCTTTGACATAGTACCTTAAAGCCTAACACTTAGGTTAATAGCTAATAACAGCTGTAATAAGTGTATTTCTAATAGTGTTTCATGATCATTTCTAATTTGGGGGCTTTCTTTTACAAATCTGATTAGTTGGGTTTTTTAAAACCTTTTATGGTAACTAAAAAGAGGTTGTACAAGAGTAGAAATGTCAGCTCTTCCAATTTATTTTTGCTTTATTTTGTAGGGATGTTTTTAAGGCATTGTCCATTTAATGAGGGACATTTAGTTAAAAGTAGATGGTATCATGTATAAATCCATGTAACTGAGTATATATGCTATTTTGCAATAAACTGAAAAAACACATGTGTGAGGGAGTCACTGACATCCGCTTTACATTTGTGGGATCACTCTTCATTCAGGATACCTTAGATACCATATGAGATACACAACCATCTGCCATGGATTGAGAAAGGCAGCCTGTGTTAATCCATAATTAAATGTCATTAAACCTTTGTTTCTCATTTATTATTACAGAGTGATTTTTTTTAAAGTTGAGTAAATTTAGAAAGGTCACTAGATACAAGATCAATACAAACACACACACAGTCAATTGTACTTCTGTATGCCAGAACAAACAATTAGAAAATATATTTTTAATATCATTTAAAATGTCATTGGCCTTGAAAACTACAAAATACTGTCACAAGAAATTCCAGAAGACCTAAGTAAATGGAAAGACATCCCATGTTCATGAATCTAAAGACTTAATACTGTTATAGTGACAGCACTCCCCCAAACTGACCTACAGATTCAATAACCCTAAGAAAATACCAGCTGGCTTTTTGCAGAAATTGGCCAGCAAAATGTATGTGGACGTAGAATTGTCAAAACAATCTTGCAAAAGAAAAACAAAATTAGAGGGCTACATTTCCTGATTTCAAAACTTACAAGTCACTGTGGACTGGCATAGACATATAGATCAATGGCATAGAACTGAGAACCAGAAATAAACCCTTAATTTGTGATCAATTGATTTTTGACAAAGGTGCCAACACAATTGAGTGAGGAAAAGAACAGTCTTTTCAACAGAGGGTGCTGGGACAACTGGATAGCCAAGAAGACTGAGAAGGAGAAGGAAGAGACCAAAGAAATATATATTGTCTTAAAAGTTAAGTGGTTTGCTACCTCTGACACTGCTGAGGAGGATGGCATGCTGAGGACTGGGAAGTAGTCTTTGCATTTGATGATGTAAAGCAAAGTGACTAGAAATTTGGAAGAAAGCAACTATAACATTTTTAAGTTTGCAAACACCAGGGCAAAGAAAGCTGGGTAATTATAAATTATTTTAATGGAATGAGAGATTACTTGAAGAAACCAGCATGAATGCACAAGCTATGAACAGCAGTTTTACTGAACTGGGAGACCTATCCTAAGAATATATTTGCTTTCTTATGAACTCAACCCATTTCCAGGGTGCTTTAGCCTTGCTCTGGTCGTCTTAGTTCTCAGGTTGTTCTCCTTTACAGGGAAACAAGCAAAAAAGTTTTTGAGAAATGTTTTCATCCATTGTTTTGTTGGCCCTGAGCGGTGGACCTATTTCTTTCCTATTCTTCTTGCTCAGAAAAAACTTAAATCTTTTGGGAAGGGATTGAGAGAAGCCCCTTTGCTTGTTCCTGTCATTATCGGCAACTTTCAACTCTTTCTGGGCTTTTTAGTTTTGGGGAGAATTTTTATAAGTTTATATTGTCATCCTGCATTGGCCTTTACTTTGTACGAGTCTTCCTTAAAGTTGAATTTATCTTGTGCATTCTTGCTGGCTTCTTCATTTCCTTTCTCATCAGGATGATTTGTAATTACCCAGCTTTTTTGCCCTGGGTTTTGCGTACTGTAAAATGATAGGTTGCTTTCTTCCAAGTTACTAGTCACTTCACAGTCTGGGTATATGTTATGTTCTGGGTAGCATTTTCCTCTGGTTACCCCTAGCAATTATCCTTTGGGAGACAAAATGAACAGTAAAGCAGATCAGGAACTTGTTAGACATCCTGCTTTTAGCTAAATGAGATGTCTGCAGTTTTGTAGATGACTGGAACCCCTATCAGTACTCTATCTTGTCTGCCAGTTTTGTGATCTGTAAAGAACTTTTGTATTTACTCCATTTGGCCAGTTGACCTCGGTATATTGCCCCCGTCAAAGTCTCATTTCTATCTCTCAGACATATTCTGAATTCTTCTTTTCACTTAAATTTTCTTGAAGGATGAACATTGTCTTGATGTAAAATAACTGCTTTTCCTTTTTTCCTCCGAATAGTAGGTTCTTAGGTAAAGTATTCTTTTCTATTATTATCGGCCAATCTTGAGACCCACTTCAACAAATCTCATTGGTTATTTTGTATATTTAGGATAAACTTTAAATATTTTTCTCATTACTTACATTTATTGGTTTACAAACATCTCAGATTATGAAAACTTTAAACTTCCTGTTCTCATTTGTTTTCTTACATGAATAGTCTCTCACCGTGTTATTTTTTTTCTAATTGTCCTCAATAGGGACTGATTTCATGATTTTTTTTCATGTTCTCTTACCTCCTTCCTCAGCAGTTTCACTTAAAGTCCTTCCTTCAGTCAGTGGTTAGTTAGCCTCTGGACAAATACTTCTCCTGTTAGTGTGAGTGACATTGTTCCTAGCCCGTAATTTTTTTTTTTCATGAGAATGAGTCATCTCTTTTAACTAACATCATTAATTCAAGGGATAACAGCAATATCACACACTTAGCTAGCACCTGTGAAATGTAAGAAATAGTGGGGAACTGTGTCAATAGAAATTTGCATGAAACAAGGACCATTGTTTTTGTGTATGGTGTAAGATAGTGGTCCAGTTTCATTCTTTTGCACGTGGCTGTCCAGTTTTCCCATCACTGTTTATTGAAGAGACTGTCCTTTCCCTATTGCATGTTCTTGGCCCCTTTGTAGGAAATTGATTGACCATATATGTGTGGGTTTGTTTCTGGAGACTATTCTGTTCCATTGATCTGTGTGTCTGTTTTTATGCCAATATCATACTATTTTGATTACTGTAGTCCTGTAATATAGTTTGAAATCTGGAAGCATGATGCCTCTAGCTTTGTTCTTCTTTCTCAAGATTGCTTTGGCTATTTGGGGTATTTTGTGCTTCCATACAAATTGTAGGATTGTTTATTCAGTTTCTGTGAAAAATGTCATTGGACTTTTTGTAGGGGTTACACTGAATCTGTAGATTGCTTTGGGTAGAATGGACATTTTAACAATATTAATTCTTCCAGTCTGTGAGCACAGATTATTTTTCCATTTATTTGTGTCTTTTTCAGTTTCTTTTGTCAGTGTCTTATAGTTTTCATTGTACGGGTCTTTCACCTCCTTGGTTAAGTTTATTCCTAGGTATTTCATTCTTTTTAGATTTGATGTATTTATTTATTTATTTTTTATTGACTGCGTTGGGTCTTCGTTGCTGCACGCAGGCTTTCTTTAGTTGCAGCGAGCAGGGGCATTGCAGTGCGAGGGCTTCTCACTGCCGTGGCTTCTCTTGTTGCAGAGCACAGGCTCTAGGCTCACAGGCTTCAGTAGTTGTGGCATGCGGGCTTCAGTATTTGTGACTTGCATGCTCTAGAGCACAGGCTCAGTAGTTGTGGTGCATGGGCTTAGTTGCTCTGCGGCACGTGGGATCTTCCTGGATCAGGGCTCGAACCCATGTCCCCTGCATTGGCCAGTGGACTCTTAACCACTGCACCACGGGGGAAGACCCTATTTCATTCTTTTTGATGTGATTGTAAATGCGATTGTTTTCTTAATTTATCTTTCTGATAGTCTGTTATCAGTATATAGAAACACAGCTGATTTACATATATTGATCTTGTATCCTGCAACTTTATGGAATTTGTTTATTAGTTCTAACAGTTTTTTGGTGGAGTCTTTGGAGTTTTCTATATACAATATCATGTCATCTACAAATAGAGACAGTCTTACTTCTTCTTTTCAGATTTGGATGCTTTTTATTTCTTTTTCTTGTCTAATTGCACTGGCTAGGACTTCGAGTACTGCGTTGCATAAAAGTGGCAAGAGTGGGTATCCTTGTCTTTTTCCTGATCTTAGAGGAAAAGCTTTTAGGTTTTCACTGTTGAGTATGATGTTAGCTGTGGGCTTATCATTATGTTGAGGTACATTCCCTCTCTACCCATTTTACTTTGTTGAGAGTTTTTATCATAAATGGATGCTGAATTTTATCATATGCTTTTTCTGCATCTATGGCGATGATCATATGACTTTTATCCTTCTTTTTGTTAATGTGGTGTATCACATTGATTTGTGGATGTTGAACCATCCTTGTGGTGGGAGGAATACATGATGGATAGGAGCCAGCAGAAAAGAGAGCCTCAGAAATAGTTGTATTCAGTGTTATGATGCTTTTGTGGAATGGGGAGTGCTGTGGATAAAATAATTAGCACTTGTGTATGTGTACTATGATACCATGATTGTACAACGACCTAGCAGTGATTTTTAGTTATTTTGATTTATAGCATCTCTTATGCATGAAGTATTTGTTACATCAGTTTTAATAGAAATTATTTCTGAACATGACTTTTCAAGTTAAGTGATTTGAGTTAGCCATCATTTAAAATTACTGTTAAGATGCTTTTTATTATGTCATGGAGAACATCCAACAGATATATATAAGTTCTAAGGATGTAAAAAATAATCAAAATCCATTTGAGATCTACAGTAACTAAGTATAGAAGACAAACGATAATGGATAGCTATTGGCAATTAAACTTGCTGACAGTTCAGCTACGTATGACCCTTCTTGCAATGTTGATTGATATATCCAGCACTCTAGGTGTACAGAAGATATTATATTGTTTCCTTTTCCTTTAAAATTCTATATGAAAAGGCAGTGAAAAGTTTGTTTCTTCAGAATATATCCGAAGAGGTTAAAATTGGTGATTAATAGATCATATTTATTTTACTTCTTAAAAATATTAGATGCAAAAGTAAAAAGTAGGTAACATTTGAGAGCCTAGATAATTAAAATGTTTTGTTCAGCCTCTTCTCAACATGAGAAGCAGAAGACAATGGAATATTATCTTTAGTGTGCTAACAGAACAATAACAATCTAGACTTTTTACCCTAATTTATCATTCAAGAATGAGGGAAAGTGAAAGAAGTTTTCAGATGTGTAAAGACAAGTTTACCTGAAAAAGCAAGTTTACCCTTAAAGATCTTCATTGAAAGAAGTTCTAAAAGATGTAGAATAAGTGAGAAGGAGGAAACACAGAAGGGAAAATTGAGATGTGAGGAGTACTGTGATGGTTAATTTTATGTGTCACCTTCACGGGGCCACAGGGTTCCCAGGTATTTGGTCAAACATCATTCTGGGTGTTTCTGTGAGGGTATTTTTCGATGACATTAACACATAAATTGATAGATTGAATAAAGCAGATTAAAGCAGGTTGCCCTCCCTGTTGTGGGTGGACCTCATCCAGTCACTTGAAGGCCTGGATGAAACAGAAGGGCTGATTATCCTCCAAATAAGAGAGAATTCGTCTTGCCTGACTGCCTTCAAACTGGACATTGGCTTTTTCCTGCCTTCGGAGTTAAACTGAAACATCATCGCGCCCTGGGTCTCGTGCCTGCCAGCCTTCGGACTGGAACTCCACCATCAATTCTCCAGCTTGCTGACTTACCCTGCAGATCTTGGGACTTGTCAGCCTCTGTAATTGCATGAGCCAGTTCCTTACAAAATAAATCTCTTTATACACACAGAAATATCTTACTGGTCTGTTTCTCTGGAGAACCCTGACTAATGTAAGGACTGACAAGCATCTGTAGGTAAAGTTTAACAAACATTGACTGTATGAAACATTGAGGGGATAATTAAAGTAAGGTGGAACTGCATAGTGGGCAGTTACACATACGATGAAAGGTGGTGGTTGGAGTCTCATTCTGAAGCGGGGGTGAATGGTCGTCTCCCCGGAGTACATTCACGTCCTAATCCTTGGAACCTGTGAATGTGGAAACGTTATTTGGAAAAAAGGTCTTTGCAGATGTAATTAAATTAAAGATCTTTAGATGAGATCATCCTTGATTGCATAGGTGTGTCCTAAATCCAATGATGAGTGTCTTTATAAGAGACAGAAGTGAAGAGACAGACACAGAGGAGAAGGCCATGTGAAGACAGAAGCAGAGGTTGGAGTGATGCAGCCACAAGCCAAGGTCACCTGGAGCTCCAGAAGCCAAAAGAGGCAAGCAAGGATTCTCCACTAGGACCTTCAGAGGGAAGATGGCCCTGCCAACAACCTTGATTTAAGACTTCTGGCCTTCAGAACTGTGAGAGAATAAGTTTCTGTTGTTTAAACCACGAAGTTTATAGTACTTTGTTATGGCAGCCCTTTTAAGAGCCTTGTGTTATTAAGGAAGAAGATAGAGGCATTGATTAAATGTAAACTTTTTATCAGGTATGCATGTTAATTTTTTAAGGGTAACTTCTAAAAAATAGAACTTGAGTATGAAAAGAGGGTAATAAGAAAAGAGGGTAATAAAGAGGGTAATAAAGAAAATTTTTTTTATTCATTCAGAAGTGGGGGTGGGGGTAGTATAAAGAAGCTTAGGGATAATAAGAACAAAGTAAAGTAATAGAAACAGATACAAATATGTCATATAACTTAAACAAACTAAACCTGGCAGTTGAGACTCCTTTTGCAGTCTAGTGAAAAAGAAAACTGTGGACTTCTTCTCAGGATAGTGATCAGTACAAAAGTAAATAGGATTAAAGGAAACCAAGTATACTGAAACACAGTATCAACGTATTTAAAATATTTGTGACATAGTAATAGATGTGATTATTAACATATCAAGTAACAAGCTCTTGGTGTGGGTTTAATAACTTTAATTACCAGTATTTTGAGATAACAAAAATTAATGTAGTTGCTATTGGTTACAGAATTACAGATGAAGAAAATGCTAAATGTCAGTTAGCGTTTAGTGAAAGTAAAGACGATTTCCCTGGCCTCCTGGATTCTACCCATGTATCCTTGTCAAGAACCCTTGCTTTAAATGTTAGTCTTCATATACTACCAAATGTAAGGTAGATAGCTAGTGGGAAGCAGCCGCATAGCACAGGGAGATCAGCTCGGTGCTTTGTGACCGCCTGGAGGGGTGGGATAGGGAGGGTGGGAGGGAGGGAGACACAAGAGGGAAGAGATATGGGAACATATGTATATGTATAACTGATTCACTTTGTTATAAAGCAGAAACTAACACACCATTGTAAAGCAATTACACTCCAATAAAGATATTAAAAAAAAAATGTTTGTCTTCAAGTGAAGCTCTCCACTCCTGAATAGCTACCACTCCCCTCGAAGGAGGGAGGCAAAGAATTGGCATCACAGCTGCCTCCCTGTGTCAAAGGACTTTTCCAAGAAGCTTTCTTCTTATGATTTGATCTTCTTGGTGGGTTTGAGTTGCCAAGGATCCTGATGGATTAAGAGAGCCCCTCAGCAGGGATAAAGCCCCAGTCTTGACCTTTGCCACTTGACTCACATGAGAAGTGTGAGTGCTCCAAGTAACAAATTCCTGCTTAGATTGATTACAGATAAGGAGGACATTAATCCTGTGTCAGAACTGGAAACTCCAAGGTAGGGCAGCTTTCAGGGTTCAGAGATTCAGCACTCAGCAGTGTTACCAAGGATCTTGTCCCTTTCAGTGTCCCTTTGTCATCATAGCTTTAACTTTATCCTAAGATTGTTCCCCTCTTTATCACAAAATGACTGCGAGCAACAACTGGAGTCACATGTTTCCTATTCACAGCCTGTGGAAAACAGAGAAAAGGCCTCTCCTTCATATGTAATTTAACTTCTGTGTGCCTCATCTTAGATCGTCTGTCTACCTCCCTCCCCCCTAAAGCTTGCTCTCAAGTAGGTGTCACTTAAAGCATGACTGTGTAGAGGTGATGCCCAAATTAAATTAGGTTTCTGTTTCTGGTTTTGGTTTGGGGTGGGTTTTTTTGGCAACTGATAGAATCCATTTGAAACCTCAAGGTGATCCCATGGCCTTGCCTGGAAGTGGGACAAAGCTGCCAGGAAACAAATAAATTAGAAAGTGACTGTCCATACACCTGCCTACAGGTGCTCTCCTATGCCTCCTTCTGTGTGAACCAGTAAAGACATTCAAGAATGTCTGTTAGCTCATCAAAGCAAGACCATCTCTTCCCTGCATTTAATTATCTGTATTCCTCTCCTGATTCTTAGCATTCTGATTTAGTTGTATATATTGGAAACTATGGATTTATAGAAGTAAAATTTGAAAAATAGTTTCTCAGAAAAGGGCTGATTGGCATGAAATGTTAGTGAGCATCGTTATTCCAGTAAAAAAAAGTCTGCCATCAACGTAGAGAGAATTCTAGCTCTGGAGAGTCTTAGACCTATGTCCAAGTGGTTTGAGTGTTCATGTGGAGGGAATGGAGTCAGTCAAGAAGACTAGGAAGGAGGGCTGTGAAGGAAGAGGAGGAAGAGGAAAGCCAGGAAGATGAGAGCCCTGAAAGCCAAGAGAGAAGAGTGCTCAGCTGGGACAGATGTTACTGCGAGGTCAGTTTGGAAGAGGATTAGGCATGTCCTGGGATTTAGCAACACCGAGGTTATTGGTGCCTTTTAATTAGAGCACTTTTAGTGGAGTGGCTGGATGCAGAGATTAAAATGTGATGAGGAATGGGGTGGATACTGAGGAGATGAGAATCACAGGTACAGGCAGCTCTTGAGAACAGTGGCAGTAAAATGGAGTCTTTTGAGATATCTTTCCTTCTTCTCCTTTATTTTTAAGATGGAAGAGACAAGCAGGTTTAAATGAGAGGAAAAAGAAAAAGAGGGAATGATCATTAATACAAGGTTCCTGAGAAATCAAGAAGGGCTAGGGTCCAGATCACTTTTGCAGGCCATTATGATAACAGATCCTAACAGAAAAAAAATATAACAGAAGTATGGGGTAGGGGGATTTTAAAAAGTATATACAAGGTTAAGAGAAAAAATTGAAACTTGCAAATAAGTTAGCAGAAAGTTAAAACAAAAGGAAGAGTAAACATTTTCAACTAGACTAAACAACTGATAAAGATAAGTAATAAAAAGAAATAAGATGTTAGATTTCAGTGAAAGTGTAGAAATAGTAAGAAAGTAAATTTATCCATGGAAGTGTGAAGGGATGAAAGCTAGATACTTAAGTCCAGTAGCTGAATGTATAAAATTAAGAAAATTGGGTGAAAAACAAACTTGTGGTTACCAAAGGGGAAAGGGCAGGAGGGAGAAATTTGGGATTAACAGATACACACTACTATATATAAAATAAACAACAGGGACCTACTGTATAGCACAGGGAACTATATTCAGCATCATTTAATAACCTATAATGGAAAACAATCTGAAAAAGGATATATATATATATGTATACATATACACACATACATACACGTACACACACACACACATATATAAAACTGAATCACTTTGCTGTACACCTGAAACTAGTACAATATTGTAAATCAGTTATACTTCAATTAAAAAAAAAGTTGGGAACAAAAATAAAGAATTGTATTTTTTCCTTTGAATCATAAAATTAAAATTTAACAAACGGAAAATAAAGACAAGGTAGAAGTAAGAAATCTAAAGATTAAAGAGATTATAATTAATGTGAAAACAGAAAAGCAAATAATCAGAACATACTGATAATGGAAACATCTAAATTTAGGGTAACTAGTTAGGCTCATTTTTATTTTTACTTCTTTTGTAGGAAACAACTGATAGAACATTACCCCTGTCAGAACATTACCACATGAAACAGAGAGGTCTTTCGCACAGCTTTTTCTTTATATCAGGTCTTGCTTAATCTCCCTCTGTCATTCTTCTCTTGCTCCCGTCATCAGGTAAGTTAAGTGTCTGCTGTATGCCAGAGATACTGGCAGAGATGCTAGATCTCATGCTTTAGGAGAGACTTAGAATAAACAGCCAGTTACTAATAAAGTGTGATAAATGCTAAAATAAATGGAATCTCGGGGTACCATGGAAACATGAATAAAACACCCAACTCAGCCTTAGGAGACTGGGAAGGCGTTCCAGAGAAGATATTTTAGCACAATCCTGAGGCTTAGGAGGTGGTCAGCAAAGGAGTGGTGGGACTGGCATTTAAGGTGGAGGAAACAAGACACGCAGCCTCTGAGAGCAAGAGTCACATTGGGGTACCTGTGCTGCGTGCCTAAGGAATCCAGCAACCATGCATCAGTGCCCTAGCCCCACAAGGCTCTTGCAAGTTCTCAGGGCGCAGAAGGAAACATCACCCACACAACAATGTGGACATCACTACTTAGCAGATGGAGTGTTTGCATTTTTAAGAAATGGTGTGAAATTATTAAGTGAAATTAATCAAAGTGGAGAACTTCCGGCTGCTCTGGGGTAGGGAAGAGAGATTTTATTTATTTATTATCCACTCAGAGAGCCCTTTAAATATTCATATATTTAATATCAGCCTTTCAATATATCATCTTATTTGATTTTCACAAGAGTTTGAGAGAGGCTCTTAATCTTTGTTCTGTGTTCTTGTGCTAGTCACTTGTACACCCGCCTCCTTTCTGCTTGAGCAGTTTTCAAGTGTTTTAGCCTCCAACTTCCACTAAACCTTGAACCATTATGTTGCTCTTTTCCTTTCCTAAATTTCTAAGCACTCTCTGTGTTGGCACTTTAAACTACCTAGCTGATATTTAATTTCTGTGACAGGCATGCCTCCTCAATACATTTAGTGGTTCTTTAACACTTAAGACCAAGATGTTTGGTTCTATTGTATTTCTCTTTGGTATTTAGTACGATGCTGAGCATTTAAGTTAGTATTCGTTGAGGTGAGGATTCCATAACTGTTCCTGTCCAGAATTGTTTGGTTCTTGTCAAGGAATAAATAAAAGTCTCGTAACTATTTCTGGACTCAACAGGAAAGGCCATACAGAAAAAAACTGAAGTTTTTCAGTGATGTAAAATTTTTTTCCAGATTTACTGAGGTATAATTGACAAATAAAATTGTAAAATACTTTAATATTTTATATCACCTATAATTTCATATTTTCATTATGACTTTTAATGAAAAAAATTTACTGGTTCATAGATCTTTTATGCCATACTACCATGTCTTCACTTAATAAATTGCTTCAAGTATAAACAACTGGTATTAAATTTTGCAGTAGTGCTACTTAATCACAATCAGTCATCAGTCCTCTTGGGAATTTGTTTTAGAGCTGTTGACATTATTTTCATTGTTCAAGTTATTTTTTGATTACAGAAAAGAATAGATAGATAAAATAAACGTACCATGGTACTGATTATGAAAACCCCTTATTTTCTTTTTCTGAATAACTACTTCCTTGAACAAGAACTGGAATTTCTTATTATTGCATATTATATTCTTACTGATACAAATGTTTTCAAAGACCTTTTGTGAATGATGATTTGGATAAATTTGGGGGAGCAGGAACATTCTTTTGCTCATACAGTCTGTTGTTGGCATTTGTTTTGATAATGCAGTTGTTCATAGAATCTGTTCTTAGTGGGTGGGCATTCCTTAAGAGAATTTTAAAGTTTTCCTTCAGTGTATTTGATTTTGCTCTGTTGTTGCTCCCCTCGGTGTCTTTTCAGTGTTAGACATTGTGACAATTAGTGAACTGCTGTTCTTCTAAGTTGACAATGATACTGTCAGAGCATCAGGGAGAAAGAATGAAACAGAGTGGTAGTTATTAGGAGCAAAGGGTATGGAGTGGAGGTGTGCTGCCGGGCTGTGGGTAGACTTCACACACATTTGTGTAGAACATCCCCATGGCACCAAGCTGGATCACTAGGACAAGATAGGATGGCACCCAGAAAACTAAGGGAAGGGAAGTTAATTTTTTCAGCACTCAAGGGTAGAAGAATTATTATAGACTTTTTCACATACGTAACTCTGGTAAGGTAAGAATTGTATTTCAGTCTTTTTTTTTTTAATTGGAGTATAATTGATTGACAGTGTTGTGTTAGTTTCAGGTGTACAGCAAAGTGAATCTGTAATAGAAATACATGTATCCACTCTTTTTTAGATTCTTTTCCCATATAGGCCATTACAGAGTATTGAGTAGAGTTTTTTGTGCTGTACAGTAGGTCCTTATTAGTTATCTGTCTTATATACAGTAGTGTGTATGTGTCAGTCCCAAATTGGAAGATTGGGATTGACACATACAGTCTTTATAAATTAGTAGAAATAGAAGATCAGAAAATTGAACCTGTGACAGTGCTCGACTAAGAAATCGTTGATCTAGAATTTGGACCCCAGGTCTTGCTGCTTCCATAACTGTGTTGTTTTCTCTTTACTGCACTGTGAATGAGTAAGAAATCATAGGGAGGACAGGATAAGTCACAGGAAAAATAGTGAATGTTTCACAGAAGACAAGCATACAGATCTCTTCAGATATTCTTGAAAATTTTCCCAAGACAGTGAGGTTATCATAACACATTGGCTAAACGCTTATATTTTTAAACAGCATAATTATCTGTGAAACAGATATTACTGAAAGTAAAGTCTGTTTCAGGATTTCAAAGTTTCATGATGCCTTGACTGTGTCTTTCAATAGTTGACTACTAAAATCATGACATAAGCTTTTTTCTGTCTGTTTAATTTGACTGAGAAAGGACTAAAGTTTCAGAGTGCAGAAACTGTTTAAGGAAAAGGATGAGTCATAGTCGTCGACAATATCAACCATGGCGAATTGTGAAATCATTTATCTCCCACTTACTGTGTATTAGGAGACCCCTGGTAGCAAATATGCTCTCATTGCCATCCATCACCATGATAATAAGAGAATTTCTTTTGCTAAGCAATGTGCTTCTGGGGTGTAGAAAGCAAACATTTCCCCACTGGTGTTGTCTTTTTATACACTTTATTATTGATTAATATTTATTTAATATTTTCATTATTTATTTGCTTCTAGTGTTACCTTTTTGTGCTGTGTTCCTCTCCCTCCCTCCCTCTCAGCCCTCGAAGTACTGGTGACCGGCTCCAGGAAGGGCTTGGGCCCATTGTCCTCTGGCACTGCATACATACCTGCAGTCTTCAAAATAACATTTGTGACTTTTTTCCTCCTTCTGAACTGCCCTTCCCTTTTCATTTTAACCTGTTATAAATGCGAGGATGAGGAGTGGAAAGAGCAACCGGGACAGCTTTTTAAGATTTGCGAAGAGTGCCTGAGCTATGATTACCGTATTTGCAGGATCAGAAATTGATGAGCTTCAAGTACAAATTTAAATGTACTTGAAAAAACTGTCCCTCCAAATCTAGGACAATGACCATGTAATTTATTGTCCCAAGGGATAGTTTTGGTGTCTCTATGTATCTTGTTAGACAAGTGGATATAGTAAGTTAATATATGTATGCTAATGTGAAACTGTAGGGTAATATTTACCAGTAAATATAAATTAGAGGAATAACATCTTAATTCTAGTTTCATGTTATTTTAGCTAATTTAAACTTTCAAATACAGGCCTGAACTTTTCTAATTTCCTTTGACACTTACTGAGAAATTGGTTCAAGCATGCTTGAATTTCAACAAGACTGCTGGGTAACTGAACCAAAGTTTAGTTTGGCTTCCTCATTTACCCCAAGCAAAATCAGTCTCCTTGTGGTGATAGTGGGAGATGGGGATCAAGAGATGAGTAACTGCAGATGAATGAGCAAAAGTCAGGGTAGCTCAGTCACTTGGGTTTCTGGGGGGTTCTCTGTATTTGCGTTTTTTCCCTCCTCTCTTCACCAGCCTACGTTGGATATTATCAGTCTTTTATATTTTTGTCAATCTATAAAGTTAAACAGAATTTTTCACGGTTTTAATTTGCATTACAGGTAACATTTTAATGAAGCATCTCTCTCCCTGTGCAGATATAGATTCAGATTCATTGCATTGTCCTTTGTGGATGTATTTATAGCTCTGCTGGCAGTGAGCTGCTTGAAGTGCTGTAGAGCTGTATGGTATCCAGAGAATAGTTGAGCACTTTGATGAAGACTTGATTGATTTTATTTACTTGAGGAAAAAATTAATGTCTGTTTTCTTTTTCTTTTCTCATCTGTTTAGTTGCTGATCATCTGGGCTGTGATCCTCAAACACGGTTCTTTGTCCCTCCTAACATCAAACAGTGGATTGCCTTGCTGCAGAGGGGAAATTGCACCTTTAAAGAGAAAATATCACGGGCTGCTTTCCACAATGCAGTTGCTGTAGTCATCTACAATAATAAATCCAAAGAGGAGCCAGTCACCATGACTCATCCAGGTAAACAAAAAAAGGAAACTGTAGACTTTGTTTTTCTTCTGAGAAATGATTGCTTTATAGGTAGGAATTCTACCTCTTGCTCAAACCATATCATTTCCAACATAATTCAATGATTATATTTATTTTTGGTATTGCCATTTCTTTGTTGAGATGCATGTCTTTTTTTCCTTTAGTTGAACTTTTTTCTTAAATAATGACCATAAAAGCCTGTAAAACTTGCACTTATTAAGTAACTGGCTGTGACTGAATCCTTAGTCATTTTACATTTTACTTGATAACTTTGAAAAATAATATATTAGATTTAGAATCATTCATCCAAGTTATGTCATGGATTCTTAAGGATTACCTGTTTGAGAAGGATGCTTTTTATCTTATCAGGATAAATGTTGAAACTGACTTAGTAAGTATTATAATTACAGTAGTAATATTTCTTCATTTCTTGTGGAAGCATTTAGGATATTTCTAATGTACCTGTTTTAATAACAATAGTTGCAGTTTATTGAGCACTGCTGTGTATATGGCAGGCACTATATGGCTATGAGCTTTTTTGGGTTTTAATAGAATTTATTTTTTAGAGCAATTTTATGTTCCCAGCAAAACCTGGGCTTTTTTCAGACTGGGTTTTTTCATTTAGTAATATGCATTTAGGTTTCCTCCGTGTCTTTTCATGACTTAATAGCTCATTTCTTTTGAGTGCTGAATAATATTCCATTGTCTGGATATACCACAGTTTATCGAGTCACCTACTGAAGGACATCTTGGTTGCTACCAGGTTTTGGCAATTATGAATAAAGCCACTATAAACATTTGTGTGCAGGTTTTTATGTGGTCATAAGTTTCCAGCTCCCCTGGATAAATACCAAGGAGCATGATTGCTGAGTTGTATGGTAAGAGGATGTTTAGTTTTGTAACGAACAGTCAAACTGTCTTCCAGAGTGGCTGTACCATTTTGTATTCCCACCAGCAGTGAATGAGAGTTCCTGTTGCTCCACATCCTCACCAGCATTTAGTGTTATCAGTTTTTGTATCTTGGCCGTTGTAATAGGTTGTTTTAATTTATGTTTCTCTGATGACATATGATGTAGAGGAGCCCCCTTCTTATATATTTTCATAGCCAATCCTCACCATAACCATGTATGGTACAGGTACTCTCCCACTTACAGACCAGGAGACTGAAGCAGGCAAGGGCCAGCAGAAGAGAGGCTTAGACAAAGGTTTTTTGATGGTCTTTCAGTTCACCAGTTCACTCTCTTAAAATTGAAACCTAGATAAACTTTCATTCTGCATTCATAAAAATTTTAAAGATTAATGACTTATTTAAAGAATTAACTTTTTTTTTTTTTTTTGGCTACGTTGGGTCTTCGTTGCTGCGTGCGGGCTTTCTCTAGTTGCAGCGAGCGGGGGCTGCTCCTTATTGCGGTTTGCGGGCTTCTCATTGTGGTGGCTTCTCTTGTTGTGGAGCACGGGCTCTAGGCGCACGAGCTTCAGTAGCTGTGGTTCACAGGCTCTAGAGCACAGGCTCAGTTGTAGCACATGGGCTTAGTTGCTCCACGGCATGTGGGATCTTCCCGGACCAGGGCTCGAACCCGTGTCCCCTGCAGGAGGATTCTTAACCACTGTGCCACCCAGGAAGCCCAAGAATTAACATTTTAATCATGTAGTTAATATTCACATAATCGATTTCAGACAGTTATCTTGCAAAGATCTCACCCTAATTGAGGGTCATTGATACTTTTGTGTGTATCTTGATAGGATAATGCAGACAGATTTAAATTTTATTGCTCTGACTTGTTTTCTTCCCTTCAAATTAAGAACTAAAAATTTTTTTTTGTAATTGCAAAAGTAACACATGCTCATTGTAGAAAAATTGAAACTAAAGAAAAGTTATAAAGAATAAAATAGAAAGAACGTGTGATTTTCACTATCCAGAGATCACTTTTCATTTCTTCAGGGAAACCAAAAGGAAATTAAGGGTCAGTCTGATTTTGCAGGACATCGTGTGTGGGAACACTGAATTCAAGACTGGTTTTTCAAACTTTCAGTTACCAGGGGTAAGGTGGGGGGATAAATTGGAAGATTGGGATTGACATATACACACTACTATATATAAAATAGATAACTAATAAGGACTTACTGTGTGGCACAGGGAACTCTACTTAATACTCTGTAATGGCCTATATGGGAAAAGAATCTAAAAAAGAGTGGATATATGTATATGTATAACTGATTCACTTTGCTGTACACCTGAAACTAACACAACATTGTAAATCCACTATACTCCAATAAAAGTTTTTTTAAAAAAAGACTGGTTTTTCTGCTTAGGTCTCAGAGCAGGTGACAGTTTGCTCTCCTCAGCTGCCTTAGAGGTAAGAAAAACTTTGAAATTTTGGACCTTATCGATTTCTTCTTACTGAAAACATGAAAGATGAATAGGGAGAAATTCAGCTGAGCAGATTGTGTTTTTCTTCCTCTGTGATGTTATTTTACATACACAGAACCACAGAGAAGTAGCGAGAATGAGAGTCTTTTAAGTATAAGAAGATCTGGGGATTATTAGAGAGGGAATTGAATTTTTTTTAATGATTTTTGTTTAAAAAAGGAGGGAATTCTCTATAAATTAACATGGATTTCCCATCTGTGTTCCTTGAAATGTTAGTGTATCCAGATATGTTCCATAGATGACCCATGGAGAAAAAAGGTAAATGATAAAATAAGTTTTGGAAAATGCTTGAAAAGTATTCCACTATTATCCTAATAAACATAATGAGGTCTCTGAGAAGTCTTAAAGACTTGTTTTAATTGATGAACCTATGGTTTCCTAAATTTATTTGACCATGTAACTTTTATCACATTTTAGTATACAACAACAAAAATAAGGAAATTTAGGGATAGAGTTTGAGGATATATTCTTAGGAAATGGAACTTTTGTAAGGCAAATGGAATGTAAGAGCAATAGGAAATGGCTTTATGTTGTAATTAGATACACAGAAAATTAGAAAGAATAATATGAGACGGTGACTTGATAACAATACTTTGGAGAGAAATTTAGCACCATCTGATACGTTAAAGAACTCACACATTGTGATCCAGTAATTTCACATCTAGATACGTGCTCTGGAATACTCTTCAAAGTTTGATGTGCGTGTGGATCCCCTGGAAATTTTGTTAAAATACAGATTCTGATTCAGTAGGTCTGGGGTATAGCCTGAGATTCTGTATTTTTAATAAGTTTCCAGGTGAGGCTAATGCCACTGGCCCACAGATCTTGCTTTGAGAAATAGGTAAAGACAAGAAAACTAGGTTTTAGTCTCAGATTTTTCACTGACCTCCTCTGTGATGTAGGCCACGTTGCCTACTGTGTGGGAAGACCTTTTTCGTCTCTAAATCTATTTCTCTGGAAGGCCATGAATCCCTATTATGTAGGATGACAACATAGAAAATCTTTATGCTCTGAGAACCACTTGTTTTCCTGGCTCATTAATGTGTCACTGCTTCTCTCTCCCTCCATAGAGCCCCTTCTTTTCCTGTTTCTACATGAGGTTCAAGGACCCTTCCATCAGAGTCACTAGATTCCCCCAGTGACCTATAACTCCACATCTCAAGGGGTAGACCCAAAGATCCATGCTTTAGTCCTCCCTTGCTCTCATGTCAATTCTATCCACCCTTCATTTAAGAAAAGAAACCTTTGTGCTATGCGTTGTGACATGAACTAATACGAAATGGTAAGAGTTGAAAAAAGACCGCTGGTCACACCCTCAGTGAGTTTACTATCCAAGGCCCCTGCAGTCTTCACGGTGTCTTTTTGTACCTCTTGACAGTACTGTCCTTTTGCTTTTATGTTGTCATCATTTGCATACTAGACTGGCAGTAGAGAGAAGACTGCGGGTTTCTTTAAGTTAAAGTTTGTGTCTTATCTTTCTATTCTCTGCAGTGGGCAGCAGAATACCTTGAACAAAATAAGTATGTGCTACATTGAAATGATTTCATGAAGACATTTAGCTTTGTTAAGGTTTCTTTCCATTTAAGGATATATTTTATAACTAATTTTTAAATTTCACATTGTTAAGTATAGGTATTTCATTTTCTTGCCTTGTTGATGATGTTTCAGGAGCTTGTTCATGTTTGTTCTAATGAATGCCCTTCATCTGGTGACTGAAGGACATCTTTTCTGGCGTAGTGTCCATGACATCACTGACAGGAAAGACCGCTCAATCTGTGGTTTTATTTGTTACCTCTAGTTGGCAGAATAAGTTCTTTGTAGTGAACAGATATGTGGCAGTGTAAAGGGGGAAGTTATGGGCTCTTGGATAGTTTAAAATAATGCACATTAAAATAATACACATTTGTCTGAAAGTTAAGGATTTATTTTCCTGGTTTTTAAAAATTGATATAGACTTTACTGTTTAACAGTCATAAATTGTGTCAGATCATTGTCAAATTGGAGATCTCTTTTATAGTTTTATTTGTATGTCTGTAAGAATCTGTGGACATTTTTTTCATTGTTAATGGGAAGATGAAGTAATTTAGATAAACATGTAACCAAATAATAATGTTGCTTTTCTATCTTTATGTCAGTTAGCAGTATCAAATGCTGCTTAGTGTTTCTTTGGCTGGTTGAATAGAATTAGTTAAATAGCTCTTCACCTTTTTCCCATCATATTCTGTTTTAAAAAAAAAGTATATAGCTCTATATTTATTATCTAGCAATGAATAGAAAAAAAACACTTTGTAAAATATAGAATAAATCACTTTGTGAATAGTAAAAATTCACACTTTATGAAAACAAATAAAGATAAATCACAAACATATTGCAAAATATCTTTAAATATCCATAATTTGGGGCCACTTAGTGTCAATCTGTTATTTTATTCTAAAGCCCATCAAGAAAATGGGCTTTTAATAATATATATTATTAATATATAATAATACATTATAATATCAATATAATAGTCATACTATTGTTTTAACTGTTTAAAGTTTTTAGGTTCTAATTGAATATGGATTTAATTACCTCAGAAAAGGTTGAGCTTGCATTAAATGTACTGCTATAGCAGGAAACAGAGTCTTAATTGTATCTTTTGGCCTGAGTTTGCATATATCTCTTCTGTATCTTCCATATGATCCATCTACTTTTTCAAAAATTCATAATTATCAAGAAAAATCTGACACTGAAACATATAGGCAGTAGCTTTTAAAAAATAACAGCTTTTTGGGCTTCCCTGGTGGCGCAGTGGTTGAGAGTCCTCCTGCCGATGCAGGGGACACGGGTTCGTTCCCCGGTCTGGGAAGATCCCACATGCCGTGGAGCGGCTGGGCCCATGAGCCATGGCTGCTGAGCCTGCACGTCCGGAGCCTGTGCTCCACAGCGGGAGAGGCCACAACAGTGAGAGGCCCGTGTACCCCCCAAAAAATAAATAAATAAAAATAACAGCTTTTTAAAAAAATGACTGCTGATGATTCTGTTTAAAAACATTTCTTATAAGCTCTAAATTTGTCCTTTATTTCTCTGGAAATGGAGCGCCCCTCCCTCTGCCAGATACTTAAGACAACTTATCTTCTAGCCTTCCTGTCTAACACGGACATTGCAGGCTCAGCATCCTGAGTAAATTGTTTGGACTCATCACTTAATTTGCCTTTTTTAAATTAATTAATTTATTTATTGGCTGAGTTTGGTCTTTGTTGCTGCGTGGGCTTTCTCTAGTTGCGGCGAGTGGGGGCTATTCTTCATTGTGGTGCGTGGACTTCTCATTGTAGTGGCTTCTCTTGCTGTGGAGCACAGGCTCTAGGCTTGCGGGCTTCAGTAGTTGTGGCTCACGGGCTTAGTTGCTCCGCGGCATGTGGGATCTTCCTGGACCAGGGCTCGAACCTGTGGTCCCCTGCATTGGCAGGCAGATTCTTAACCACTGCACCACCAGGGAAGCCCCTTGATTTGCCTTTTTATCTTGCCTGTGCTTATCCTTTCCTCTCCAGCAACAGAAGAGGAAGAAGCTAAAATAATGTAAAGGATCTGCGTGGGGTTTAGAATACTGGCTTAGAAATCAGGTCCATAGGTTACAGGACAAAAGACATTTTTTACTTGGTTGCTTTTCGTATGATGATGACCTGGATTTACAGTTGCAAGCTCAGAATTAGTCCCACAGGCACAGCTGCTAAGGAAGATGATGCAGCCTGGCTGCATGTGTCAGAGGTCTGGTGAGGCTACTTACCCCTTAATTGATGCCTTACAGTGCTCCTCAATTCAGGTTTTTCAGGGGGTGGGATGTGAGTCATATCGGGGCAGGATAATTCTTTGCTCTGCAGAACTGTCCTTTGTATTTACAGAATGTTTAGCCTCCCAGGCCCATTCCTACTAAATGCCAGAGGCACCCCTCCATGTTTGTAACAGTATAAAATCCCCCAGAGTTTCTAGACAGTCTCTCCCTAGGAGGGCTTTTCTACCTACTGTCAAATTCTAAGTCTGCAGAGCCTTTAGAGGAGGAATGAAAAGAGATCCTTTGTTGGTGAGGGTAATGGCAACAGAAAAACTGATGAAGGGAAAAGTGATAGGCTTTTATATTTACTCACATATAAGCATTTCTGGTGTTCTTTTTTTCTTTCTACAGTTACAAGTTCCATCTGGTGTCATTTCCCTTTCAATATAGATAATTTTTTTTAATCATTTCTTGCAGTGCAGATCTGCTGTGATGAATTCTCTCATCATTCATTTACCTGAAAGTGTCTTTTTTTGCCATCATTTTTCAAGGACTTCAGATACAGAATTCTGGATTTCAGCACTTTAAAAGTGTTGTTTGTTTTCTAGCCTCCTTTTTTTCTGATGAGTTGTTCCCTTTTATAGAATGACTCTTTCTAAAAATAAACCTTTTAGAACAGATTTACATTTACAGAAAAATTGCAAAGATAGTACAAATAATTCACATAGACCCTGCACCCAGTTTCTCTTATAATTAACATCTTACTTTAGTATGGTACATTTGTTATACTTAATGAACCAATATTGGTACATTATTATTAACTAAAGGCCATACTTTATTGAGATTTCTTTAGTTTTTATCTAATGTCCTTTTTTAGTTCCAGGATCCCATCCAGGATATCACATTACATTTGGTCATTATGTCTCCTTAGGCTCCTCTTGGTTATGACAGTTTTTTGAGGACTACTGTTCAGGTATTTTGTAGAATGTCCTTCAGTGGGATTTGTTTGTTTTTCTTATGATTACACTGAGGATATGGGTTTGGGGAGGAAGACCACAGAGGTAAAGTGTCATTCTCATCATATCATATCATGTACTACCAATATGAGTGATCACTGTTGATGTTGACCTTGACCACCTGGCTGTTTGTCAGGCTTCTCCACTATAAAGTTTCTCTTTTAGGACTTCTTTAGTGGTCCAGTGGTTAAGAATCCGCCTTCCAGTGCAGGGGATGCAGGTTCAATCCCTGGTCGGGAAGCTAAGATCCCACATGCCGTGGGGCAACTAAGCCCACACGCCGCAACTACTGAGCCCACACGCCACAACTAGAGAGCCTCTGTGCTGCAACTACAGAGCCCACGGGCTCTGGAGGCCGCATGCCACAACTAGAGAAAAGCCTGCATGCCACAACGAAAAGATCCTGTGTGCTACAACTAAGACCTGATGCAGCCAAAACAAATTATAATAATAAAATAAATAAATAAATAAAGTTTCTCTTTTCTCTCTTCCATGCAACACTCTTCAGGAGGTCATTGTGCACAGCCCACACTTAAGGAGTGGGGAGTTAGACTTCCCCTCCTTAGGGTAAAGTATTACATATTTACTTGGAATTATTTCATCTGGATGATTCATCTCTTCTCTATAATTTATTCAGTCATTTATATGTATCAGTATGGACTCATGGATATTTATTTTATACTTTGTATTGTAATACAGTGTTACTTATTTTTTTGATCAAATTATTTCAGCTTTGGCCATTGAGAGTTCTTTCAGTTGACTCCTGTGTCCTTTGACATGTTGCCATTACCATGGGTGTCGGTTTTTTGTTTGTTTTGCTTTTTTGAGGACTTCCTTCTTTTCTGGTTCTGTAAGATGCTCCAGGATCATCTTGTGTATATTTCCTGTCCCAGTCCTAGAATCAGCCATTTCTCTGAGGAACCCTAATTTCCATTTATTGGAGAATGATATTAGAAACCAGGCTCTGGGTATTAAGTGTACTTGTTACTACTAAGGTTCTGTTGCTTCTGGGCCTTCCCAGTTGACAGAGCAAGGAAATATATGTGTGTATACTAATACCTGTATATGCACATATCTATAAATATTTCTACATATAACCATTTGCATCTATATTAAGCTAAGAATAAGTTCATACTTAGGTCTCCAACTCTAATCCATTACATTCTAATCCATTACATTACATAGATCATTCTAATTTTCTCTCTTTGCTTACCTGTAAACTCCCACTCCAAAAGCGAGAAACCTGGCTGACACTAACCACCATCCATTTTCTTAGTTGTTCAGTTCACAGAGCTCTCAGACTTAGAAGTTCTTAAACATAAGTAACATATTGTAAGGCCTTTGGAGTGCTGGTGCTTGGTGTGAAAGCTAATGTAAATTACTTTCTTCTCAACTTAAATCTTCCCTGGCTGGAATGCCTAACTGTGTACTTAACTTTTCTTTCTCCACTCATTAAAAATTTTTTATCAAGAACTTGTACCTAATCAAACTTATAAGCTTTTATACAGCAAAGGAAACCATAAACAAAATGAAAAGACAACCTATAGACTGGGAGAAAATATTTGCAAGTGGTTCAACTGACAAGGGCTTAATTTCCAAAATATACAAACAGCTCATATAGCTCAATATCAAAAAACAAACAACCCAATCGAAAAATGGGCAGAAGACCTAAAGAGACATTTCTCCAGAAAAGACATACAGATGGCCACTAGGCACATGAGAAGATGCTCATCATCACTAATTATTAGAGAAATGCAAATCAAAACTACAGTGAGGTACCACTTCACACTGGTCAGATGGCCATCATTAAAAAGTTTACAAATAATAAATGCTGGAGAGTGTGTGGAGAAAAGGGAACCTCTTACACTGTTGGTGGGAATGTAAATTGGTGCAGCCACTATGGAAAACAGTATGGAGGTTCCTCAAAAAACTAAAAATAGAGTTGCCATATGATCCAGCAAACCCCACTCCTGAGCATATATAAAGACAAAACTATAATTCAAAAAGATACATGCACCCCTATGTTCATAGCAGCACTATTCACAATAGCCAAGACATGGAAACAACCTAAATTTCCATCAATAGATGAATGGATAAAGAAGATGTGGTATATATATATACAATGGAATATTACTTGGCCATAAAAAAGAATGAAATAATGCCATTTGTAGCAACACTGATGGATCTAGAGATTAATATACTAAGGGAAGTAAGTCAGAAAGAGAAAGACAAATACCATATGATATCACTTACATGTGTAATCTAAAATGTGCCACAAATGAACATATCTATGAAACAGAGACAGAGAACAGACTTGTGGTTGCCAAGGGGGAGGGGGTGGAGGAGGGAAGGATTGGGAGTTTGGGATTAGTAGATGCAAACTGTTATATACAGGATGGATAAACAACAAGGTCCTACTACTATATAGCACCGGGAACTATATTCAGTATCCTGTGATAAACCATAATGGAAAAGAATATGAAAAAGAATATGTGTACATATAGCTGAATCACTTTGCTATACAGCAGAAATTAACACAACATTTTAAATCAACTATACTTCAATAAAATTTTTTTAAATTGAAAAAAACTTATAAGAAAACATAAATATAAGTATCTTAACTTGAAAATGACACAAAACTAGGTGGATCTTGGAACATATAACAACAAAAAGGAAGTATTCATTAGGTCAGCCTGCAAATGGGTTTAAAAAAAGTTAGTAACAAGGTTTTGTGGAGACGTGGCTTAAGTTAACAGTTCAAGTGGAGGACAGCTGGGAACCTTCAATCATGTAAGCTCAGCATATGCTAACATGTGCCATGGCTGCTAAAAAATATATTGAAGGCTTGGCCTGTATCCTTGTGAACATAATATTCAGATGAAGGAAGACATTAGTCTCATACTGCTCTTGATATTGGAAGTATTCATTCTTTGTTGAAAGAATTGAAAAAGACATTGAAAAATGATGTCCAAAAAAAGAACAGGATGGAAAAAGTCTATAAACATGTTTTATCAAACACAGTTTGGAATTTGAGCATCAAAATGAATAATGATAGTATTTTAGACCATTAAGTAAAAAAAAAAAAAATAGTAACTATGACTTCATACTGATCTAAAAAGTAAAATAAATTGAAAGTTTGATGAGGAATGGAATACTTACCTGGTCTCGAAATACCTACCTACAGAATATTTAATAATTACTAGGGGAAAAAGAGTAACTTCACAGTGGAAATGCCTGGAGGACATCTCTTTTACAAAATGATCAAAGTGAATGTCACCAGTAATGGGATATATCAAAACTGCGCCACCTGGGAGTATTCACTGAAAAGAGCACAGCATCACTTCTGTGATGTTACTGCCAGAGGTATATGACCTGAGTCTAGCCACAAGGAAACACCAGATAAATCCAGAATGAGGGACATTATACAAAATAACTGGGCTGTAGACTTCAAAAGTGTCAAGGTCGTGAACATCAAGCAAAGTCTGAGAGACTATTCCAGACTGATGGAGACTAATGAGACATGACAGTTAAATGCAATACATGGCTCTCATCTGGGCCGCTATAAAGGACATTATTGGGAAATTGAGTAAATTGAATGGACTCTTAGATTAGTAATGTATCAGTGTTAATTTCTTGATTTTGATGGTTGTACTCTCTTTATAAATGGTTTTTTGTTTGTAGAATACACACTAAATATTTGGGGGTAATGTGGCGGCATGCTGGTAACTTACTCTTGAATGGTTTGGGGGAAAGGTTTTTGTATGATATTTCTAACTTGTAAATGTTAGATTCTTTAAAAAATCTTTTAAAAAAGAATAATTTGGGACTTTGTGAATAATTAGTATGGAGAAAAGATTGAGGTAGAGCCCCAGGGAAGATGATGTCTTTGACTATCAGAAGGACTGTTGTGTAGAAGAGGAATTTTCATTGATTCTAGAAGGTGTTTCTTATATTTGATGGCATCTTACAGTTTATTGACAGGATACAGTGATGATGCACCTTACAGTTGATGGTATTTTACACCATCAGTAAATGAAATACAGTTTATTCAGTGGTGCTTCCAAGAGCCATGAATGGGCACTTAGGAATCAAGATTTTAGTTATAAAAAAGACCTTTCTAATACTTAAAACTACCCATGGATAGAACCAGTTACCTACAAAGAGTCAGTGATTTATAGGGTGTTACTGTATTATGTTGAAGATGACCCCTAAGAGCTCTTCTATCTAAAAGATTTGATGACTCTCTTAGTGTCTGGTGATGTCTTCCTAATTACTTTCCTACCTTTCTGCCTCTCTACATTGAAGGAAGAAAGTGGCTTTCTTTTCCATGCTGGTCTTTGCTCCTGAGATCTTTTCTTTTTTATGATGTAGAGATTACCTGATGAACGCATATAGGCAGGAGATAGTATAAGAAAAGAAACTGACATTTGAGTGCTGGGCATTGAGCCTTTGCTCCACTTGTGTGAGGTTGAAGAACTTCCTACTCAAGGAATAAAAGAACAAGGATTCAGTAGACCCTTGTTCTTTTTGAGGACAAACTACAGTTGAGGATCATCAGGAATTATCAAGCAACTCTGGAATCGCTCAGTGGCTCACACATGGAGCTCCTGTATGTCAGCCTCGGGGCAGGAGGTTTAGGTTCAAACTTCAGCACAATTTCAAGTTAGTCAGTGTTGTGAACCTTGTGGGCATCAGCTGTATACCCATGGTGCTGGCATTTTCTTGAATCAGTACAGCTGCTCTCAAACCAGTGCACTTCCACAATGACAAAACTTCACCTTTCATTCTCTTGCTCCATACCCTGTGTCCCTCCTTTATCACAGTCATTCACTTCCCTGCCTGTCACTTCTCAGAGGCCTTGACTCCTGACAGAGTTACCCACACATGGTCCTGCAATCATCCTGGCCAACTTCAGACCTTGTGGAGAGTGAACACCCAAACCTAAAATTCTTTCCTCAGATCCTTTGACCATTCCACCTCACCAAGAACCTAGGCCTCATTATTTCCTGGAATTTTTATATTCTGGAGTCTCAACTCCAGTGTCCTATTCTCCGACTGTTGCTTCTTTTTCTCTCCCTCTCCTGTCATTTGGGTTTGTTGAAGCTTCCTGTTCCTTGGGCTCTCTCTCTGTTTTCTCCCACTTATCCTCCTCCACACTTCACACTTACATTCTACTTAGATCACAAGCCACTATTTCAGTCACTTTGACAGCTTCATTTGGTTAAGAAGTGTCTACCATCACATGACTATCAGTTACCTTTAGGTCCATTTGCCTCCCAAAATGCCCTGAGTGTCAAGGAGTTTGAATTTTATTTAGTTGATGGAAGGGACACATGAAAGTCTTTGAACAGAGGAATGACATGACAGATATGTTTTAGAAAAACCACTGACAAATCTCAGTAGGAGATATATAATTGATACAACCTGTCATCCACATTGATCAGAATTACTGCTGTATTCATTTCATAATAGAATGTAACATCTTTTTTTCTCCCTTGAATTCTTTAAGGGGTCAGTGAAGACACAAGTGAATATACTACGTTTGAATAAGTGAAAGTATTGTAGATTAACATCTGAGAAGGACTTAAGTCAGTGGAAGTGAGAGTTAAGAGAAGCCCTCAGATCATAAGTGAGCAGATTCATTGAGGCACAAGCACACAGGGCTCAGCCAGTCTGTGCAATGTGACTGGTAGGTTAGTACAGAAAATCCCTGACCTACACCTACCTTTTCCTTCAGCAGCAGCCATTCTAGACGTTTAAAGACATTTTAATCTCTTTCACTTACAATATATGGTGTTCTACTTTACATATAAAGAGGTCATTGAATTCTGTAGGAATAACTGATGCCACTATCAGAAGTTATAAAAGTATCATTGCAGACACTTAATGTGGGAATGCAGCATTCCCCTGAGCTATTTTTTATGGGAAATTTCCTAAAATTATTTAAGAGCTTTAAAATTCCTTAAAACATTGGCAGCTGATTTGAACTTAACAAACAAGTTCATCTATTAAGGCATAAAACCTCTGCTAAATGGGATTTTGCAGGTAAGCTTATAGTACAAAAGTGAAAGAGCTTATAGTAAAAGCACTTTCTCCACTTGTGGCCTAGTGCCTCAAACAGTTCATTTGCTCTTTTCCTGTATCTGCCTTTCTAGAGTTAAAGTATCAGCTGCCCGACTGAATTGGGCTTGCCCTGAGAGTCATTCTCAGGAGCGGGGTGACGAAGACAGTTGAGGGGAGAGGATGGTGATTTCTGATACTTCCCAACTGCGGGGACTCCCTGAGGTGAAGCTCAAATCCTCTTGGAAGCCAGGAGGATTGTGTTGGTCAGCAGATACCTGAGTGTTTCCCAAGGTGGTGGGAGAAATTAGAATAGGAGTTCCAAAATATTGTGGTGGGGGCTTTGTGGTTTCCTCCAAAGAATGCCTTCCTCTGCTTTCCATGAGTAATAATAATACAAGTAGAATAAGCTCAGTAAGCTGTAGCATTTTTTGAGCATCGGCCATGAAGCCTGCAGGTAATATCATTTTTTGAAAGAAGAAACTGAAGTTCAGAGAGGTTAAGTATCATGCTGGAATTTGAACTTAGACATCCTGACTTCAGAGCCCAAAGGAGGTTAATTCTGAGGTTCATTTTTTGGCCCCTGAAAATGGATTTTGTAGTCAGGATTATAGCAGCATTACCATATTTTTCCACTTACCCTTTTTTCCCATTAAAAAATAGAAGTGCTAAGTGTTGCGGGGAGGGGGACTCTTTTTTACAGAAAAAATGCCAACCCAGAAGTTCTGTTTATTTAGTAGGAAAAAAAGATAAGTAGAAAAATACTGAGTACAGAACCACTTTACAAAATGTAGAAGAAATCATAGTGTTAGAAAAATCACCATTTTGCAAACACTATTATAGTAACTGATTCAGGTGGGCATTAGTGGGTGCTCAGAGCATTGAATGAAAGATTATTATTAGCCAAGTGATAAAATTCACCTTCATCAATAAAGGTAAAACCCGACATATGCTTCCTGATGTAGCATACTAGAAGGACATAACGTCACCTGTGTAGCATTCCTACCAAAAATGTTTACTTTGGAGATCTAATCATGAGGAAACAATCAGACAGATCCAGGTTGAGGGACATTTTTAAAACATATTGCCTGGACTCATCAAAAAAGTTAATGTCGTGAATGACCAAAAGGGACTGAGGAACCTGTTTTAGATCAGAAGAGACTAACAAGAAGAGACAACTATGCACAGTACCCACATCCTGATTAGGTACTGGGTACTCAACTAACCTAAACAGTTCTCAGAGTCATTATTAGAATCAAGTATTTTGAATGTGGACAGTATGTTGGAGAACAACGTCATATCAGAGTTCAGTTTCTTGAGTATGATAAATGAACTGTGTCCTTGTTCTTAGGAGATAATACTGAAGTATTTAAGAAGGAAATGTCATGACGTTTGCAACTTATTCTCAATTGGTTCAGCAAAAATAAATACACACAGAAAAGGTGAAGTGTTACCAGTTGACAGATCTAATATAAAGTGCATGAGTGTTCATATAGTATTGAAATTATACTGTAGGCTTGAAAATTCTCAAAAGAAGAATAGAATTGTTTATTAAAGTAGCCATACTCAAGCAGAGGAAACAGATTCACATTAAAGAATAACAATGGAGAAAGTTTTCAATAAAATAGGTGAAATCAGGTATCGCAACTAGGTTTTTACTTAATCGGCATCTCTGGCAAATTAATCCTGGCTGCTGGGCATGTTGAAATGCATGGGATTCTGAGGCCATATTCATGATTTATTAGTATTGTTTGTCAAGGGCTTCAGATGTGAGAGTGGTGATGAATGTTCCAAATATTTGTCATCTTTCCTTGAATGTTCACATCATTACAGTCTAACTAGTTCTTAACTCTTTATCAGTCACTACTTGATCTAACCCTAATTTTATCCTGAGCTTACATATTCTCTGGCATTAATATCCTCCCCCCACCCCACCCCACCCCAGAAGCTGGGCCAAGGCTTCACAGTCTTTAAAAGTGAAGTGTCTGAGCCAATCCTTAAATTAAGTTCTTTGAGCCCAGATCACCTTTTATGGGTGGGGAATGAGGAAGTCTGTGAACCTCTTCTGAAATTAGAAGGGGGTGCCCTACCATCAGATTCCCTAAGGGATTTACGACCTAAAATGGTTGAGACTAATGCCTTTGCTGGTATTCTGATGATCTGCTGTAATTATTTTTCACTTTGTTTGACCAGCAGTGTTTTAGTCTCCTTTCCTGTCACTCTTCCCAGTCTCCTCCATTGTAGCAGCATCATGAGACTACCTGTGTTTGGCTCCTCTCTCTAGTCCCTTTAAAATTGTCCTTTGCTCTTTGAGAGCAGATGCAGTTTTCATGTAATCAAGAGCAGGTATAAAGGAAAAAGCACTCTTGTGTGTCTCTTTTACTACTCACACGGAAAACTTCACTTCCGACGCTTCTGGTCACCAAATGTTTGTGGGGTTTTCCCCATACCAAGCAATTTTCAGCAACACTAGCTGGGTGTCCTGTAATTCAATTTGATTCTGACACTGTCTGCCTGGGGTTAGCATCAGATCCCACAAGATAAGGGCTCAGTCCCACAAGACATCCCACCCCCCACACCACCGCTTCAGAAGCCAGTTGCAAGTCCCACGTTGTCACCAGTACTTCTGACCCACTAGCAGTAAGTTGAGGTTCCCACAACCCCGTCCTCCGGTCCAAAAATTTGTTAGAATGGCTCACAGAACTCAGGGGAAAACTTATATTTACTGATTCATTATAAAGGATATAATAAAGAATACAGGTGAAAACGTACATAGGGCAAGGTGTGTGAGAAGGGGCTCTCTGGCATGCCATCCTCTCACCACCTCCATGTGTTCACCAATGTGGACGCCCTCTGACCTCCATACTTTGGCATTTTTATGCAGGCTTCACATCTGTAGTCCCTCTCCCTCCCCAGAGGATTGAGGAGTGGGGCTGAAAGGTCCAAGCTTCTCCTCATGGCTTGGTCTCTCTGGTGACCTGCCCGCATCCTGCAGCTATCCAGGAGCCCGCCAAGATTCACCCCATTAGAACAAAAGACACTCCCATCACCCAGGGAATTCCAAGGCTTTTAGGAGCTCTGTGTCAGGAACCAAGGTCAGAGACCTAATATTAGAACAAAAGATACTCCTAGTGCTGTCACTTAGGAAGTTGCAAGGGTTTTAGGAGCTTTGTCCCAGGAACCAGGGACAGAGACCAATATGTATCTTTTCTACTATTTCACAGCAGATAATTTTCCACTCTCTTTGCAAAGTGAACATTAAGGAGCCTTGATGATAGGATATGCTCAATAAATACTGTTGAAGGGATGGTTGAAATAATTAAATGCTTCTTCTCCCAAACAGCTTTCCAATTGAAATTAGGTGGTGCTCATTTAGTGTTGTTTGAATGAATGACATTACATGGATTGGTTCCCTTGGCTACCTGTGCAGCTTTCCCACCTCCTTTTCCAGCTTGAGTCTTCAAGAGGGAGCCTCAGAACTGATTTCTAAAACCATTTGTACCTGGTGTGATTATAAAGCAATGAGACTGATTGTCATGTGTTGTTTGTGGGATCCGTCTCAGTTACTTTATAGCCATACCTGGTATCTTATACTGCAGATCATTGCCTGTTGAACAACATTTTAAAAGCACTTAAGGTTTCTAAATGGAAATTTTAAATGGTTTAGCATCGTTTTATGATTTTTTTCTGACTTATCAGAACTCTTACTTCAGAAAGATAATTAGAGTTAACTTTGTTGCTTGCTTTAATTTTGCAGTTTTCTTTCTGTTTTTGGATTTTTAATCAGTATTCTGATAAACTGCTGATAAATTCTGATGAAATGACTGGCACAATTTTGAATAAGGTTATACAAAGGTGTATGTTCCATTGGGTTAAACTTTTCTTAAAACTTTTTATTATTAAATTTCTTTTCAGTTGTATATGGTCTTTTGACTGCACATTGTACAAGGATAGTCCTTTTAGTTAAATATGATAAATGAAACATATAAACTAAATATTTAGTAGTAGTAGTCATTGAAGCCTTCGAAAGGGCAAGTTTGGGGGGTTTTGATTTTGTTTTGGTGGTTTACATTTATATGCACAAACTTTATTCACATTTAAGTAAATGGTTACAATTTTCTCTTTCCCAAAATAAAATGTCTGTTCTCCTTCCTTTGACCCCCACAGTCTCGGGGCTCTTTGAAGAAGGCCTATTGTAAAAGTTGCATGTTGCCACAGGCAGCTTCACTTATGAAAGGATGATCACTGACAGCTGGATTGGTGATAGAAAGGCTTCTCTTTTTGCTTAAAAGAAAGTGGTAAATTATTCCCTTTCTGGAGAAGGAAAGGGATAGAAATTTCATGCTGTGCATAGGAGAGAGAGTCACTTGCCTTTACTGTATTACTGCTTATGTAATTGAAAGAACTGGACGACTAGGAGAGCAACTTACAAACATCCTTATAAGTAACTTAGATAGTGGCTGTAGCGGAACCTCTGGACAGCTGTTAGAAGCAGCAAATATTTTGATGCCAGACTAGTCCAGAGTTTTAAAGTTTGGGCATTTCTCAGGAAGGGTTTGATTTCCACAAGATTTCTGGGGTAAATGAAAAAGGAACCTTCCTCCAGTCTGACCTACACATAGGATCAAAGTTAGTTTCAACTGTTATTGATCAAAGATAACCACCATTTGGCATTTTGCTGTTGGAACTCTATTATCAGATTTGTGTCCTAAGTCAGTGAAATTATAAAACTGTATATCCTGTACTTCTGCTTCTTTCTATTCCTTGTGCTAGTTCTACACACAATAGGTGCTCCATAAACATTTGTAAGAAAAATTAATGTAAAAAGTACCAATTTTTATACTATAAATGCTTTTCCACCTTTTTATAAGGAGTTGGGACTCTCGAAAGAACATTTTAAGATGGAAAAAGTTTTACAGTGAAAACCTGCCATGATTTTATCACATTTCTATTGGTGTATAATACAATGCTGTGTACCATCTTTTGTTACATTTGGCTGATTTAATAATCTGTTTTTTAAATATAGTTGTGAGATAAGTTAATATGGTTCTTAACACTGCAATCATTTTATGCTTTAAGTGCGTTTAAGTCTTAAGTAGTACACAACAAGTTTCTGTTCCCACTTGGTGCCAGCATACCCAACTGCAACTTCATTTCATTTGAAAAGTTGAATCTGAAAACCCTTGCCATTAGCAAAAATTACAGTAGTTTTGCTAAGTAGCATTTTTATATATTTGATGTTCTATAAATTTTAAATGTCACTTGAGTATATATATTTATTTTACATTACAGGCACTGGAGATATTATTGCTGTCATGATTACAGAATTGAGGGGTAAGGATATTTTGAGTTACCTGGAGAAAAACATCTCTGTACAAATGACAATAGCAGTTGGAACTCGAATGCCGCCAAAGAACTTCAGCCGTGGCTCTCTAGTCTTCGTGTCAATATCCTTTATTGTTTTGATGATTATTTCTTCAGCATGGCTTATATTCTACTTCATTCAGAAGATCAGGTACACAAATGCCCGGGACAGGAACCAGGTGAGCTACCAGTACTCTATATTGATTGATGCTTACTGGCCATAATTCATAGACATCTGTTGTAATCATACATAATATGAATATTTTTTCATTAAAAAAAGTGGTAACCCTCAATCATTTTAATATGTTGAAAACATATCTATACAAGTATTTTAAGGATATTTGAAATACCTAAATGGAGAAATTATTAAATTTACAGTGATCACTTGGAATATTCCAGGTAAATGGTTAGCTTAATATCATAGTGTGATCTAGCTAATTCTGGTAATTTGAAGAAATATTACAAAGTTGCATTTTTAAGCTGGTAACATCTGTTGTCAGTGGCAGGGGAGTTGGAAGGGTGGGGGAGGGAGACTTTTCACTATATATATTTTTGTTCCATGTGAAATTTTTTTCCTATGTGAATTTTGAACTATGTATTATCTATTCAGAAAAAATAAATTAAAAATAAATTATCTGTCCTATTTAAGCTTAGCCATGGGGCAGTGATGAGGTGGGGAAGGACCAATAGAAGAGATATATCTAGATAGTCATCCTAGAAATTCCACTGACCAGCGCAGTGGATTTCAGATGAATGAACAAAAACAGAAAAGACAATATACTGCCCTGTAGTAAAGGGCTTGCAGATGGTTTTCTGTGAGTTTATTACTTAGTTTGTTTGATGTGCTATATATAGAATATCTACCCTGGAGCCAGGTTTGAGGTATTAGGTCCCATTACCAGTCCTATGCTTTTCTAGGACACTAAGAAGTAAATTGCTTGGAGAGTGGTTTGAAGACAATTTTTATATAACACCATCCTCTCCTCAGAGTACATCTAAGTCCCCATGGAGGGGTGTGAAATTTTCATCCTTCCTCATTCTAGTGAAAAGAGCACAGACTTTGGTGTGGAGTTCAAATCCTAACCTTACCACCAGTTTGCCCTTGTCCCTCTTGCACAGTTCTTTAAGCTTCTCAACTTGTTTCTGCATCTGAAAATATGTATAAAATATCTGAAAACTATAATTTATTGAACATTTGTGTGCCAGGCTCTGTGCAGCATCCTGTACATCTTTAAAATTTTTATCATGATAATTTTTATTATTTATAATTTCAGGCTTACAGAAAGTTGCAAGAGTAATATAAAGTATTTCCTTGCCCAAATTCTCCAACTGTTAACATTTTACCATATTTCCTTTTTAACCATTTGAGAGTAAGTTTGAGATAAGATGCCCCTTTACCCTTAAATCCTTCATTGTGTACTTTCTAAAAGCAAGAACATTCTCTTATATAACCACAGTGTATGATTATCAAAATAGTGAAATTAACATTAATATCATTATCTGATCTATAGACCTTTTCTAAGTTTTGTGAAATTATCTTAATAATGTCCTTTATAGCAAAGAAAACCCTGGATTGATCCAGTCAAATTATATGTTGTGTTCAGTTGTCACGTCTCTTTTAATCTGTTTCATGACATTGACATTATTGAAGAGTACAGGCCAGTTGTTTTGGATTTGAGCTTGTCTGATGTCTGATGTTCCTTCATGATTAGATCCAGGTTATATGCATTTTTGTCAGGAATACCAGTCCTTTACATTTGTTAGTTTTTTATTTTGAGATAGGTGTCATTTCACATACGTTTATGAGAAATAATACAGAGAGATCCCAAATACCCTTCACCCATTTTCTCCCAGTGGTAAAATCTTGCATAACTACAGTAAATATCACAACCAGGATATCAACATTGATAAAATCCACTGATCTTATTCAGATTTCTCCAGTTAAACTTGTGCTGGTGTGTGTATAGTTCTGTGCAGTTTCAGGTGACCAAGTCAAGATACAGACCCATTATCACAGGGATCTCTTGTGCATATTCTTTTATAGCCACAGCCACCTCTCTCCTACACCCCTACATAACCCCTGACTACACTAGTCTGTTCCCCACTCTGTAATTTTGTCACTTCAAGAATGCTATATAAATGGAATCACATAGTATTTAACTTCTAGAGTTTGGATTTCTTCATCTAACCTAATTCCCTTGAGATCCTTCCAAATTGTTATATGTCAATAGTTTATTCCTTTTTATTGCTGAGTAGTATTCTATGGCTTGGATGTACTATAACTTGGTTAACAAAATTGTTTCCAGTTTTGGCTATTATAAATAAAGTGACTATGAACATTCATATACAGGTTTTTGTGTGAACATGAGTTTTCATTTCCTTGGCATAAATGTTCAAGAGTGCAATTTTTTGAGTTATTATGATAAGCACATATTTAATTTTGTAAGAAACTGCCATACTCTTTTCCCAAGCAACTGTACTATTTTACATTCCCAGTAGAAATGTATCCCTGATACAGTTCATCTGCATCCTTGACAGCATTTGGTGTTGTCACTATTTTTCATTTTAGCCATTCTGATAGGTGTATAGTAATATCTCTTTTGTGATTTTAATTTGCATTTCTCCAATGACTACTGATGTTGAACATCTTTCATGTGCTAAATGCCACCTGTATATCCTCTTCAGTGAAATGTTTATTCGTGTCTTTTACCCATTTTCTACTGGGTTGTTTGTTTTTTACTGTTGAGTTTTGAGAGTTCTTCATACATTCAAAATACAGGCCTTTTGTCAGAACTGTGGTTTGCAAATACTTTCTCCCAGTTTCTCCCAGGGTCTTTTGAAGAGCAAAATTTTTAATTTTGATGAAGCTTAATTTATCAGTTTTTCCTTTTATAAATTGTGCTTTTGCTGGCAAGTCTAAAAAAAAACTCTTTGACTACCCCTAGATACCAAAGATTTTCTAATTTTTTCCAAAAAGTTTTACATTTAAGTCCATGATCCATTTTGAATTAATTTTTGTGTAAAGTGTGAGGTTTAGGTTGAGGTTCCTTTTTTTGCTTATGTCTGTCCAGTATTGCACCTTTGTCTAAACCACAAAGCTTGATTCTTTGCCCAGTCTTTTCCTCCTTCTAATTCTTGTTTCCCAGCAACAAGTCACCTCTTTCAACTCTTTCATCTGTTCCTTCTGTTATTAACTTCATATAACTAAGTAGCATGCTATACTCCTTTTTAAAATAAATTAAAGGTGTTTTTTAAATATATTGCCATCATGAAAGAGTGAAAGTAAAATGATCAAGAGTAGCTCTAAAAGGGTGTTCTTGACAAGAAAACCCTAAAATATTGGTTTGAATGTAGTGCATCTCAAGGACTTTTGAAAAAAGCAAATGGTTTGTCCCAGGAGCCTGCTCTTTGACGGTACTGCTTTAATTAGCACCCACCATGGGGCCTGTGTGTGATGAAGGACTCAGCATAGTCACCATCTGGCGCAGGCCACAAACGGGAACTGGTTTTGCGGCTGACTGCGCGCAGACTTCCTAAGCATTCTTCTCCAGACGCTGCTGTAGCAGAGTGGTATTCTGACCTTTGTTCCTCCTTCCGTTTTTCCTAAGGTTGAGAAGCACTTGATGAAATTTTTATGTGGCTTAAAAAGCTTAGCTTATTAAAGTTTAATACGAAGGTGGCAGCAACTCAACTGGTTGAAACCTTTGGCTATTTTAAAAGAGAAACCAGAACTATTAGTGAAGAAAAATAAGTGAGTTTAAGGAGAGACTCATTTTCTCCCACAAACTGTCATCGTGAAGCAGTTCTTTCTACAGAATATGCTACCAAAGAGAGCCATGTGTTGTGAATAACTTTCTAAGCACAGTGTAATGTACACAATTGACACCATTTTATACTGGAAATAAGAATCAAATGCTTTGGCTTTTTAGTGTACTGCCAGGTATCTGTGGTTGCTCTTCTTGAAAACTTGTTAGAATACATCTGAATACAAATAGGTCAGATGATGGCTGACAGTAAACGTAAATGTCACCTTCTAATAAGACAGTGATAGTTATTCCACACAAGAGGATAGATGTTTGGTGTGTTTTATTGAAAGGGTACTTAAGGTTTTTCTGAGAAATGTAAACTTGTTCACAATTACATAGTTAATATTGTACCCTTAATCCCAAAGTGGTCAAGTTTGACAAACCAGAACAATAAAACTTTTATTTTACTGTTGAGGAATAAGGCAGGTATAAAAAAATTCCATAACCTAGGACTACTGAGTTTAGAAGGTCTTCTTAGGAAATCCCCTGAAAATGCATATGGTTTTAGGTATTTAAAACTCGTTATAGCTTCTTGCCAAAATGTATATGCAGTATTCTTAGACTTTATACATATCTCAAGGTTACTGAAATGAAATACGCTTTTGCTGCCCATTTTTATCTCAGAAGATAGCTAACTGAAGAATGCACTTGCACGTGCGAGCATGGAAGAACACTGAATGTTCTTCAGAGGAAGGCTAGTACTTTGCATGTATAATCTTCAAAAATGGTGGGTTCAAAAGTCTTTTCCTTCCAGATTGGAAGGGGGGAAGTTATTGTGCATACTGTCAAGGTTTTTCCCCTAGGAAAAGATTAGGTAGTCAAAAAGGGACAGATTTCTTCATAGTTGGATGGTAGATTGAATATTATTATGTTTTTTAGGGATTGACAATTCCAGAAGAACTAGAAAAGGAAACTAGATCTTTGAACTGAGAATGTATTATTTTACCACTTTTTAAGTATATTGCAAGTGTTCTTTCTTTTTATGTCTTGCTATTATGATCAATTTACATAAATAAATACCACTTTCTATATTCAGAGACTATATGCCTTCTAAACATTATATCAAAGCTTAAGACTTTGTTTTTCTAGCACAAAATATTTTCTTGAGGGCTTCCGTGGTAGCGCAGTGGTTGGGAGTCCACCTGCCGATGCAGGGGACACGGGTTCGTGCCCCGGTCCGGGAGGATCCCACGTGCCGTGGAGCAGCTGGGCCCGTGGGCCATGGCCGCTGGGCCTGTGCGTCTGGAGCCTGTGCTCCGCGGCAGGAGAGGCCACAACAGTGAGAGGCCCACGTACCGCAAAAATATATATATATTTTTTTTTTCTTGAGATCAGAGTGTTTCTAAGATATTCAGTTCTACATCCTTGGGGTTTAGCACAGGGCCTGGCATGTCACAGTATCTCAATAAATGCTTAAATGAATTAAAGAATGAGATTACATTCTATTGGGAAGGCAGACAGGTGTAATCAAAATACCGTGTAGTGTAAGAGTTATTCTTTTGGAGCAGAGTGATATTATTAGAGTGTTATCCAGAGGAGATAGTGACATTTGAGCTGAATTTTAAAGGATGAATAAGACTTCATCAGACAGGAACTGGGTGGAAATTCAGGCAAAGGGATCATTTTCCACAGAGCCGTGGGGAGATAAAAGGAGAGACAGAAGAGTTGAATGGCATCAGAAATAGTAGGGAGGAGACCTGAGACTGAACTGATACTGGATGAGCATATTGACACTAGAAGATGAAGGGCTTGACTCTCATGCTGAAAAATTTAGACTTTACTCTCTAAGCAGTAAGAAGTCAGCAAAGGTTTTTTAGCAGTGGAGTGATAAAAGATTCTTTTCCATTAGGAGAGGCTTGGGGGAAAGAATTCTTAAAGAGGAAAATATTGAAGAGCAAAGGAAAATAATACTAATAAAGCAAGGTTATGTAGAGAGCTGGGGGAAGGATAGGGGCACAGACAAATGGTTACCTTGGAAAACTGTTGGGGATACTTCTTTTCAGGCAAAAGAGAAAAAGGTAGTAGTGATGAGAGAGTGAATGAAAGAAGGTGCTGACTACAAGACAGTTATCTCAGTCAGGGAAAAATTATATTTACAGCACCTGAATTTCACCAGTGTCTAAAAGAAGAAAGCCCTATTATCTGCTGATATAGACCTAATTCTGTATTTATGGGAGAGTTCTGATGACTGAACAGAAACCAGAGATGAGTCTCATTAAAGTGACCTGCCATCAACATATTGTGAACCATCTGGCTTTGAACAGATCATTCCTGTTAAATTAAGCAGTATAAGCTGTTTTAAATTGTTTTCTACCAATTTAAAACTTTTGGATACTCTGCACCCAAATATAGAATAGTGTTCACATTGGTATTCTTGATGTCTTTAACCAAGTGAAATAAATTAATCTAGCCCCTGATGGTCAATATCCCTTCATATTTTATAATATGGGAAGTCTTTTAGGCATTTATAATGGAAAAAGAACTGGACTAGAAGGTCAGGAGACCAAAGTTTCTGGTCCCAGCACTTTTACTAACTTTAGGTAGATCACCTTAGTTCTCTCTGGATTTGGGTTTTCTCCTTTGTATAATAAAACGATGCATCCCTGTGGTTTTGTCCCATTCTGTAATGTTCTGTGTGTGGTGAGGTGGAAACTTGAGTAACTTTATTAACTAAAGTCAGAAGTATGGAGAATATGAGTGGGTAGAGGGTTATGGGAAATGCTTTGGAAGCTAGGGTTGGTAGTTTATACTTAGTATAGTGAGTCTCAAATTTTAGTATGCAAAAGAATCATGTGGGGGCACTTTTTCCCCCTCCTTCCCCTCCTCTTTTTCTTCTTCTCCTCCTCCTCCTCCTCCTTAACTTTCAAAAACTGCAGATTCCCAAGACACCTCCTCCCTCCAGTCTTTTCAGGAAGTCTGGATAAGACATATTTACCAACTCTCAATCTGAGCAAATTACTTAATCTCTCTGTGCCTCAATTTCCTCTTCTGTAAAATGGGAATACTGTAATTCTTTCTCATAAAATGATTGTGAAGGTGTCATGAGTCAGTACATGTGAAGGACTTACCACAGTACCTAGCACATGGTATGTACTGAATAAATCTTAGTTACTATAAATATCATAATTATTTCACATTATTATTAAGTACCTGGCATGGTAGGTGACGGTAAGGGATCTTAAAAAAAAAAATGATCTTCACAAAAGGAATTTGTGCTTCATCTTAGATATTTGAGTCAGCATGACGCAAATAGTATCAAAATCAAGAGGTGGGGGAAAAATGGCTTTTAGACAGATTCAAGTAAGAGAACAAAATCATAGCTGAGGTATACCTGTCACAAAGTGATGGGAAATGTTGAGGCAGGTATTTAAAACTCAAGGGATGGTCCAAAAGAAGGTAGTAACACAGAAGCCAAGTTCCAAGAAAAATATTACAATGAGGATATTTGACATTATTATCAAACACAAGGAAAAGATATTTTTTACTTTTGCTACAGGACATTTTGAAAGTTCAGAAGTGGAAGTGATGATATATCTAAATATTTATGGAGATCTCTAATTAGGTGCCCTACATACATTCAGATCAGCTTGCTGAAGCTGAACTCCTCCCATCAGTGCCTGCTCTCCTCTCTCTGCCAATCTTTCATCTACCATGATTCCTCTCCCACATAGCCAGTCACTAACTAGAAAGCTGGGATGGCCATTCTTGACTTCCCTCTCTTCTCATTCCCCCGCATCAGTCAGTCATTAGGTTCTGTCAGTCTTACCTCCTAAATCTTTCTTACTTTGTCCTCTCCTCTTGCCCCACTACTACTTGCCTAATTCAAGCCCTACTTATCTCTCTGAAGTACTAGACTCTACCTGGTCTCTCTGTCTCCAGTCTTTTCTATGTCACATACATTCTTCTCTGGAAGTCAGATCTGAATTCTCCAGAATTCAGATCTCATCATGGAACTCTTTTGTTTAAAATTCTTCAGTAGAATTCTGATCTGAGCAGGATGGAAGCAGTGGGTATTTTGTTTAATCTTCCCAAATCCCTTTTAAAAATACAAAGAACAACTAGGATAGCAAAAGGAAAAACCCACAGACAGCATCTTCAGTGATGCCAAGGAGCAGGGTACCTCCAAGAACTTCTGGAAAAGGAGTGGTCACGCCAGACAACTAGCAGCAACAAGACCTGCACTGTAGCTCCAAGAAAAGGAGTCAAAAGAAGAAAAGGGTGGTCCTAAGAACCAGAAATCAGAAGGAAAGGGCTTGACTCAGAGGGGAAACCTCAGCAAATAAATCTGAGAACAACTGGTAAAATAGCTATAGCACCACAGACTCTAATTTGTAAACAATTGAAAAAAGGACCTTGGAAAGCCATTAAGGAACTTTAGGGAACACAGGGTGGTGGGGCAGCCTCAGTCCTTGAGGCAGTCAGTAACACACATGAGCATACACACTCAGCCTGGATGGATAGATGGATGGATGGATGGATGGATCAATCTAGGTAAAAACTTTAAAACTGTATAAAATCTATATGAGAAGAAGTACAAAATACTCCTGAAAGACGTATATACTTAAACAAATATATATACTGTATATATACAATATATACTTAAACAAATGGAAAAGACACCTTCTTCCTATTGAATATAATCATTCAATACAATGAATATATCAGTTCTTCCTAAATTCACTCATAAGTTTAACTTAAGCCCAATAAAACTATTTTCAGATATTTTTCTGGGGTTAGATAAGGTAATTATAAAATTTATTTAGAAGAATAAGTAATGAAGAAAAAAATCCTGAAAAAGAGGAGCAGTGGACAGGTGGCTAGCCACACCAAGTTTTATAATACCTAATAAAGCCTCTTATTTAAAAGAGTGTTAAGAGTTAATCCATGAATAAACAGAGCAATAGAACAAAATGCAAAATCCAAAAATAGACACAACTGAGTGTTGAAATTTAATACAAAGCATCATCTCAAATCAGTGGAGAAATATGAACTTTTTAATAAATGGTATGGGACAATTGGAAGAAGACAAAATTAGATCCATTCCTCAGTTGTACACCAGGATAAATTTCAAATGAAGCAGAGATCTGATTATAAGCAATAAAACTACACATATTAGGAGAAAATGAAGGCTAAATTTTCCTTTTTGATGGAGAATTGGGAAAACTTTGAATTACGGCTCAAAATTCCAGTAGAGTAATAAAGATGATTGGTAAATTTGACTATTTTTTAAAGGAAAAATCGAAAAAATGAGTGACAAAAAAGATATTTGCAATTTACATTATAGACAAAGGGTTAACAACACTGATACATAAAGAAGACCTCCCCCCCAAAAAAAAGACAGAAAACCTGATAGAAAAAAATGGGCAAAAAAACGAAATAGTTCACCAGAAAGAAATGCAAATAGTTCTTAAAATGTTAAAAGATGTTCAACCACATTCATAAGTTAAATATGACTTTAAACCAAACTGAGATACACACTCATAAGTTAAATATGACTTAAAACCAAACTAAGATTTCTTATTAATCAGTGCAGGGGAAAAAATATTCTAAGGTATGACAACATACTTTCTTGACGAGGTTATAGGGAAAACAAGCATACTCATACATTGATGATGAGAATGCAAAATGGTACAGTTCCTGTGGTGGGGAAGTGGGAATTTGTAATATCTTGCAAAATGCATATGCACTTATCCTTTGTCTTAGTAACCTCACTAGTAGGAAATTAGCCTGATAATGAACTTGCAAAAGTAAAAAATGACATATTTGTTATACAATTCATTGTAATATTATTTATAATAACAAAAGACTTGAAACATTCAAATGTCCATCAATAGGAGTTTGCTTGAATAAACTAGTACTCTACACATGAAATAGTCTAAATGCAATGGAGTAGTGTATAGCTGTAACAGAGACTGGTTTCTAAAGCTCTCTGGATGCTGCTATGGGGTGACCTCTTAGTGCAGAACAGTTTTGGCATACCAATTTATTGTAAGAAATGGGGGGAGGGGACCATGAAAACATTGATATATATAGAGAGAGATACATATCACATATATACATATATGCACATGTACATAATGTGCATTTATTTTCAAAAGGAAACAATGTAAGGATAAAGCAAAAATTAACATAAAGAGTTATTATTTGGGGGGAAGGGAACAGAATGGAGGAGATAGAGATTGATGAGACTTCCCCGTACTGGTTTTATAGTTTTGACTTTGGAACCATCTAAATGTTTTAGATCTTATTTTTAAAAAACAAAAGAAATCATCAAAATTGAAAATAAATGGAACCTAAATATATTTCAAGATGATGATATAAGCACATAGAGAAATGAATTGTTTTAGGGGACTTTTCTTTAACAGTACATTTCTATTGGGATACATTCAAAGGATAAAAAAAAAGTCTAAGCTGGAGCTTTCAGCAGCAAGGAGGTACTTGAGAACAAGCTCCTGTAAATGTGAAACTCTGGGCCATTGATAAGAAAATGTTTTCAAACAATGATGAGGACAGGACTCATCAAGTATACCGAGTATTTGGAATTTTTAAAAAGCAGGCCACAGGATAGAACCAAGATGGCAGAGTATAAGGACGTGCTCTCACTCCCTCTTGCAAGAACACCAGAATCACAACTAACTGCTGAACAATCATCGACAGGAAGACACTGGAACTCACCAAAACAGATAGCCCACATCCAAAGACAAAGGAGAAGCCACAATGAGACGGTAGGAGGGGTGCAATCACAATAAAATCAAATCCCATAACTGCTGGGTGGGTGACTCACAAACTGGAGAACCCTTATACAATAGAAGTCCACCCACTGGAGTGAAGGTTCTGAGCCCCACGTCAGGCTTCCCAACCTGGGACTCCGGCAACAGGAGGAGGAATTCCTAGAGAATCAGACTTTGAAGGCTAGCGGGATTTGACTGCAGGACTCTGACAGGACTGAGGGAAACAGAGACTCCACTCTTGGAGGGCACACACAAAGAAGTGTGTGCATCGGGACCCAGGGGAAGGAGCAGTGACCCCAGAGGAGACTGAACCAGACCTACCTGCTAGTGTTGGAGGGTCTCCTGCAGAGGCAGGGGGTGGCCGTGGCTCACCGTGAGGACAAGGACACTGACAGCAGAAGTTCTGGGAAATACTCCTTGGCGTGAGCTCTCCTAGAGTCTGCCATTAGCCCCACCAAAGAGCTGGGTAGGCTCCAGTGTTGGGTTGCCTCAAGCCAAACAACCAACAGGGAGGGAACCCAGCCCCACCCATCAGCAGACAAGCAGATTATAGTTTTACTGAGCTCTGCCCACCAGAGCAACACCCATCTCTACCCACCACCAGTCTCTCCCATCAGGAAACTTGCTCAAGCTTCTAAGATAGCATCATCCACCAGAGGGCAGACAGCAGAAGCAAGAACTACAGTCCTGCAGCCAGTGGAACAAAAACAACATTCACAGAAAGATAGACGAGATGAAAAGGCAGAGGGCTATGTACCAGATGAAGGGACAAGATAAAACCCCAGAAAAACAACTAAATGAAGCGGAAGTAGGCAAACTTCCAGAGAAAGAATTCAGAATAATGATAGTGAAGATGATCCAGGACCTCGGTAAAACAATGGAGGCAAAGATTAAGATGATGCACGAAATGTTTAACAAAAACCTAGAAGAATTAAAGAACAAACAAACAGAGATGAACAATACAATAACTGAAATGAAAACTACACTACAAGGAATCAATAGCAGAAAAACTGAGGCAGAAGAATAGATAAGTGACCTGGAAAACGGAATGGTGGAATTTACTGCTGCAGAACAGAATAAAGAAGAAAGAATGAAAAGAAATGAAAACAGCCTAAGAGACCTCTGGGACAACAATAAACACAACAACATTTGCATTATAGAGGTCCCAGAAGGAGAAGAGAGAGAGAAAGGACCTGAAAAAATATTTGAAGGGATTATAGTAGAAAACTTCCCTAACATGGGAAAGGAAATACCCACCCAAGTCCAGTAAGCACAGAGAGTCCCATACAGGATAAACCCAAGGAGAAACATGCCAAGACACATAGTAATCAAATGGGCAAAAATTAAAGACAAAGAAAAATTTATTAAAAGCAACAAGGAAAAAACGACAAATAACATACAAGGGAAAATTATTGAAAGCAGCAAGGGAAAAATGACAAATAACATACAAGGGAACTCCCATAAGGTTAACAGCTGATTTCTTAGCAGAAACTGTACAAGCCAGAAGGGGGTGGCATGATATACTTAAAGTGATGAAGGGAAGAACCTACAACCAAGATTACCCTACCCAGCAAGGATCTCATTCAGATTCGATGGAGAAATCAAAAGCTTTACAGATAAGCAAAAGCTAAGAGAATTCAGCACCACCAGACCAACTCTACAACAGATGCTAAAGGAACTTCTCTAAGTGAGAAGCACAAGAGGAGAAAAGGACCTACAAAAACAAACCCAAAACAATTAAGAAAATGGTCATAGGAACACACATATCGATAATTACCTTAAACGTGAATGGATTAAATGCTCCAACCAAAAGACACAGGCTTGCTGAATGGATACAAAAACAAGACCCATGTATATGCTGTCTACAAGAGATCCACTTCAGACCTAGAGACACATACAGACTGAAAGTGAGGGGATGGAAAAAGATATTCCATGTAAATGGAAATCAAAAGAAAATTGGAGTAGCAATACTCATATCAGATAAAATAGACTTTAAAATAAAGAATCTTACAAGAGACAAGGAAGGACACTACATAATATGATAAAGGGATCAATCCAAGAAGAAGATATAACAATTATAAATATATATGCACCCAACATAGGAGCACCTCAATACATAAGGCTAACAGCTATAAAACAGGAAATCGACAGTAACACAATAATAGTGGGGGACTTTAACACCTCACTTACACCAATAGACAGATCATCCAAACAGAAAATAAGGAAACACAAGCTTTAAATGACACAATAGACCAGAGAGATTTAATTGATATTTATAGGACATCCCATCCAAAAACAGCAGATTACACTTTCTTCTCAAGTGTGCACAGAATATTCTCCAGGATAGATCACATCTTGGGTCACAAATCAAGCCTTAGTAAGGTTAAGAAAATTGAAATCATATCAAGCATCTTTTCTGACCACAACGCTATGAGATTAGAAATGAATTACAGGGGAAAAAAACATAAAAAATACCAACACATGGAGGCTAAACAACACATTACTAAATAACCAAGAGATCACTGAAGAAATCAAAGAGGAAGTCAAAAAATACATGGAGACAAATGTCAATCCAAAACCTATGAGATGCAGCAAAAGCAGTTCTAAGAGGGAAGCTTACAGCTATACAAGCCTACCTCAAGAAACAAGAAAAATCTCAAACAACCTAATGTTACACCTAAAGGAGCTAGAGAAAGAAGAACAAACAAAACCCAAAGTTAGCAGAAGGAAAGAAATCATCAATATCAGACCAGAAATAAATGAAACAGAAGCAAAGGAAACAATAGCAAAGATCAATAAAACTAAAAGCTGGTTCTTTGAAAAGATAAACAAAATTGATAAACCATTAGCCAGACTCATCAAGAAAGGGAGAGGACTGGAATCAATAAAATTAGAAATGAAAAAGGAGAAGTTACAACAGACACCGCAAAAATACAAAGCATCCTAAGAGACTACTACAAGCAACTCTATGCCAATAAAATGGACAACCTGGAAGAAATTCTTAGAATTTCTTCTAAATTCTTCGAAATTCTTAAATTTAAGAAATTCTTCTTAAATTCTTAGAAAGGTATAACCTTCCAAAACTGAACCAGGAAGAAGCAGAAATTATGAACAGACCAATCACAAGTAATGAAATTGAAACTGAGTAAAAATCTTCCAACAAACAAAAGTCCAGGACCAGATGGCTTCACAGGTGAATTCTATCAAACAATTAGAGAAGAACTAACACTGATCCTTCTCAAACTCTTGCAAAAATTTGCAGAGGAAGGAACACTCCCAAACTCATTCTATGAGGCCACCATCACCCTGATAACCAAAACCTGACAAAGATACTACAAAAAAAGAAAATTACCAATATCACTCATGAATATAGATGCAAAAATCCTCAACAAAATACTAGCGAACAGAATCCAACAACACATTAAAAGGGTCATACACCATGATCAAGTGGGATTTATCCCAGGGATGCAAGGATTCTTCAATATACACAAATCAATCAATGTGATATGCCATATTAACAAATTGAAGAAGAAAAACCATATGATCATCTCAATAGATGCAGAAAAAGCTTTTGACAAAATTCAACACCCATTTATGATAAAAACTCTCCATAAGGTGGGCATAGAGGGAACCTACCTCAACATAATAAAGGCCATATACGACAAACCCACAGCAAACATCATTCTCAATGGTGAAAAGCTGAAAGCATTTCCTCTAAGATCAGGCACAAGACGAGGATGTCCACTCTCACCACTATTAATCAATATAGTTTTGGAAGTCCTAGCCACGGCAATCAGAGAAGAAAAGGAAATAAAAGGAATCCAAATCGGAAAAGAAGAAGCAAAACTGTCACTGTTTGCAGATGACATGATACTATACATAGAGAATCCTAAAGATACCACCAGAAAACTACTAGAGCTAATCAGTGAATTTGGTGAAGTTGCAGGATACAAAATTAATGCACAGAAATCTCTTGCATTCCTATACACTAATGATGAAAAATCTGAAAGAGAAATTAAAAAAACACTCCCATTTACCATTGCAGCAAAAAGAATAAAATACCTAGGAATCAACCTATCTAGGGAGACAAAAGACCTGTATGCAGAAAACTATAAGACACTGATGAGAGAAATTAAAGATGATACCAGCAGATGGAGAGATATACCATGTTCTTGGATTGGAAGAATCAATATTGTGAAAATGACTATACTACTCAAAGCAATCTACAGTTTCAATGCAATCCCTATCAAATTACCAATGGCATTTTTTACTGAACTAGAACAAAAAATCTTAAAATTTGTTTGGAGACACAAAAGACCACGAATAGCCAAGCATTCTTGAGGGAAAAAAACGGAGCTGGAGGAATCAGACTCCCTGACTTCAGACTATACTACAAAGCTACAGTAATCAAGACAATATGGTACTGGCACAATAACAGAAACATAAATCAATGGAACAAGATAGAAAGCCCAAAGATAAACCCACACACCTATGGTCAACTAATCTATGACAAAGGAGGCAAGGATATACAATGGAGAAAAGACAGTCTCCTCAGTAAGTGGTGCTGGGGAAACTGGACAGCTACATGTAAAAGAATGAAATTAGAACACTCCCTAACACCATACACAAAAATAAACTCAAAGTGGATTCAAGACCTACATGTAAAACCGGACACTATAAAACTCTTAGAGGGCTTCCCTGGTGGCGCAGTGGTTGAGAGTCCGCCTGCCGATGCAGGGGACACGGGTTTGTGCCCTGGTCCAGGAAGATCCCACATGCCGCGGAGTGGCTGGGCCCGTGAGCCATGGCCACTGAGCCTGCGCGTCTGGAGCCTGTGCTCCGCAATGGGAGACGCCACAACAGTGAGAAGCCCGCATACTGCAAAAAAAAAAAAAAAAAAAAAAAAAAAACCTCTTAGAGGAGAACATAGGAAGAACAAACACTCTTTGACATAAATCACAGCAAGATCTTTTTTTTGCGGTATGCGGGCCTCTCACTGTTGTGGCCTCTCCCGTTGCGGAGCACAGGCTTTGGACCTGCAGGCTCAGCGGCCATGACTCACGGGCCTAGCCGCTCCGCGGCATGTGGGATCTTCCCGGACCGGGGCACGAACCCGTGTCCCCTGCATCGACAGGCAGACTCCCAACCACTGCACCACCAGGGAAGCCCAGGAAGATCTTGTTTGATCCACCTCCTAGAGTAATGGAAATAAAAACAAAAATAAACAAATGGGACCTAGTGAAACTTCAAAGCTTTTCCACAGCAAAGGAAACCATAAACAAGACAAAAAGATAACTCTCAGAATGGGAGAAAATATTTGCAAATGAATCAACAAAGGATTAATCTTCAAAATATATAAACAGCTCATGCAGCTCAGTATTAAAAAGCAAACAACCCAATCCAAAAATGGGCAGAAGACCTAAATAGACATTTCTCCAAAGAAGACATACAGATGGCCAAGAAGCACATGAAAAGCTTCTCAACATCACTAATTATTAGAGAAATGCAAATCAAAACTACAATGAGGTATCACCTCACATCAGTTAGAATGAGCATCATCAGAAAATCTACAAACAACAAATGCTGGGACAGGGTGGGGAGAAAAGGGAACCCTCTTGCACTGTTGGTGGGAATGTAAATTGATACAGACACTATGGAGAACAGTAAGGAGGTTCCTTAAAAAACTAAAAATAGAATTACCATATGATCCAGCAATCCCACTACTGGGCATATACCCAGAGAAAACCATAATTCAAAAAGATCCATGCACCCCAATGTTCATTGCAGCACTCTTTACAATAGCCAGGTCATGGAAGCAACCTAAATGCCCATCGACAGACGAATGGATAAAGATGTGGTACATATGTAAAAGGGAACAAAATTGGGTGATTTGTTGAGATGTGGATGGATCTAGAGACTGTCATACAGAGTGAAGTAAATCAGAAGGAGAAAAACAAATATCGTATATTAACACATATATTTGGAACCTAAAAAATGGAACAGATGAACCAGTTTTCACAGCAGAAATTGAGACACAGATGTAGAGAACAAACGTATGGACACCAAGGGGGGAAAACGGCAGGGGGGTGGGGGTGGAGGTGTGATGAATTGGGCGATTGGGATTGACATGTGTACACTGATGTGTATAAAATTGATGACTGATAAGAACCTGCTGTATAAAAAAATTTTTAAAAGAATTAAGAGAGATAAAAAAGAAAAAAGAAGAATACAAACAAGCTTTAGGAAAAGGTTTACTGGTTTGGTTGGTCCACATTTTCCTTTTATGTTTGCAGAAGACTGATGCATGATAAAAAATATATGATCAATTAAGTCTAAATTTTTTTCTCTGTGTGTAAAATAGAAATTATAAAGAATAAGAAAGTATATAATCAAATATTAATTAGCAGTGTCTTTATCTTTCTAAAATATATAAAAATAATAATATGTCTTAAAATAATGGTACGTTTCCTTGGATTAAAAAAAGTTTGGTATTGTGGGCAAAAAAATAAAGCAGCCCACAGTATAAGACTGAATCATCTCTTGTGTGAGGATCTGTATTAAAGATCAGATGACTAAGATGAAAAGTTCCAAGAAGAAGTTTATTATCCTTTAATCCTGAATTTAACTCCCCAAATTAAATTCTTTTTATGTTGCAGTTCTGAGGTATCAAAAGCTTTTCTTTTCTTGATATTATATATTATCATAATAACTCAGTTTACCATAGGAATTGGAATAAAACATCAGCTTTTGTTTCTTAGGAATATACTGATAGTCACTGAAATTCATTTCTTTGTCTCTAAGCTTATTTTATTTTAAAGAGTATATATTTTATCATTAAAAAGAATATTGACAACTGACCTCTTTTGAAAAATAGTTATTTTGTCTAATTTTTCTTTTGAAAACAGAACCATCACTAAATAGTGACGTACAGAGTATGTGAGCTAAATGGGAGTGCAACACCAATTAAGATTTCATTTTTGAGAGCTAGAATGTTAAACTGGCCTTTTTGTTTTATATTTGTATTTTTGGTGAAGAAATGGTGTTAAAAAATCAAATTCATATTTTGTGTCAGTGATAGAAAAATCTTAATGGATATCTATTGAATTTTCTTAAATGCAATTTTACTGTTCCTTACTTGGGTATTTCTTTTGGTTAACTTATTGTTTCTGATTACATTTTTTTCTTCCACATAATTTTTTCTTTATATTTCTGGTAAAAGGGCAATAAAATTCAAATATGATGTCATGTGAGACTATATTAAAAAAATTACTCTATTGGCAAAAAGAAAAAAGTCTAAGCTGCATTTAATAGCCTTATTGTTGGTAGTATTGTTATTTTGAAACTATTATATGTAGATTGTAGAATAAAGCAAATAAGTAATTATGTTGATGATATTAGAAGGCAAGAATCAGAGTAAGAGAATAAATATTTAAAATACAGAAATATTATAATAATCCTTTAATCTTATTGAATTGAAAATGTCAGTATGGACTCCTGGTTTATTTTCCTTTTACTAAAGAATACAGAGCTCCTCTGTCCATGGCAATGACAACCCAGTAACAATGAATACCTCTCTTTATAGAAGAATTCCAACTAATAAATGTAGAAGGGGACTTCCCTGGTGACACAGTGATTAAGGATCCACCTGCCAGTGCAGGGGGTGTTCTATCCCTGGTCCGGGAAGATCCCACATGCCGCGGAGCAGCTAAGCCTGTGCACCACAACTACTGAGCCTGTGCTCTAGAGCCCGTGAGCCACAACTACTGAGCCCACGTATCAAAACTACCAAAGCCTGCATGCCCTAGAACCCGCAAGCCACAACTACTGAGCCCGCATGCTTCAATTACTGAAGCCCACGTGCCTAGAGCTCATGCTCTGCCACAAGAGAAGCCACTGCAATGAGAAGCCCACGCACTGCAACAAAGAGTAGCCCCTGCTCGCCGCAACTAGAGAAAGCCTGTGTGCAGCAACAAAGACCCAATGCAGCCAAATAAATGCAGAAGGAATGACAGAATTAGAAAATTATTTTATATTCTTAATAAAATAATGAATCTCCATTCCCACCCCATTCCACCCTCAGACTGCTCTAGGGTTATTTTCAAATACCATTTCCCACTCAGAAAAAAACCACCCAGGCATCCTTGGAGAAAAGGCTTTTTTTAGGTTTAGGGAAGCAAATTTATAAGATGAATATTGTACCAATTAGCAAGGAAGCTATTGAAGACTACTGTGGTGGTATCAAAATGACCTGGGTGCCATCTTAAAGGAGCTCCCTATATCAGTCAAATATGAGACTGAGCATTCAGGGAATAAATATTGCAGTTGATTGAAACTGCAGGTTGTTAGAGAACCAATTTGTTATTCTGAAAATCAGTTTTTAAAAACTGACTCATCTATTTTTTCTGTACAAATTGTATTGCATAGTAACCAGCTAGTTGATGAGGGAAACTTCTTTATAGAAGAATTCCAACTAACAAATGAATTATAGAATTAGAAAATCACCATTTCATTACCCTCAATGAAATGATGGATTTATAGTGCTCATCTGTGGATGCTAAAATCAGATGAAAGACTGATGGGAGCTTCATAATGGATGGATCAAGCACTTAGGACTGTCAGAACCCATTTTCTCTTCCCTCCACTACTTCAGCACAGCTGCTGATTGTGTATCTGTAGAATAATGCTGTAGTTTGTGGTTTGACCCCACCTACTTGTAGTCTGGGGTTTGTGAGATACCCTTTCACCTGGTTTTGTTAAAGATGTTTGTGGGCTTTTACTTTTACTCTCAAAGTTTCTCTGTGCATTTTTTATGAGGAAATTTGGTAAGATTTTAAAAGGTACACTGACACCACCACCTTGTGCCAGTTGAAGGCCATTGCATCAGGCTTTTCTTCCTGTCCTTCCACTGAACGATTATTGTCGAGGCCACCGTGACCTCTACTTGCCATCTCCAGTAGTCACTTCTTAGTTCTCGGGATACTTCCTCAAACTTCATACACCCAAAACTGAACTTTTGATTTCCCCTTCCAAATCTGCTCTTCCTGAATCTTCCTTATGTCTCTAAGCTGCTCAGCATCATCTTTGACCCCTTTCTTTCTCCCATATTCCACACTTAATCTATCAGTCCTCTCAGATCTACCTTCAAAATATATCCTGTATACTAACACTGAACAAAAAGGAAATTAAGGAAACAATATGCATTTACAATAGCATCAAAAAGAGTAAAATATTTAAGAATAAACTTAACCAAGGAGGTAAAAGACTTATACACTGAAAACTACAAAACGTTGCTGAAAGAAATTAAAGATGCAAATAATTGGAAAGTCACACTATGTTCATGGATTAGAAGACTTAATATCGTAAAGATGACAATAGTACCCAGATTCAGTGCAATCCCTATCAAAATCCCAATTGCTTTTTTGCAAAGATAGAAAATCCTATCCTAAAATTCATATTGAATCTCAAGGGGTCCAAATAGTCAAAACAACCTTGAAAAAGAAGAACAAAGTTGGAGGTCTCAAACTTCTGGATTTCAGAACTTAGTACAAAGCTACAGTAATCAAAACAGTGTGGTTCTGGCATACAGACAGACCAGTGGAATAGAATTGAGAGCCCAGAAATAAACCCTCACATATATGTTCAAATGATTTTTGATAAGGTGCCAGGACCATTCAGTGAGGAACAGACAGTCTTTTCAACAAATGATGCTGGGAAAACTGGATATCCACATGCAAAAAAATGAAGTTGGACCATTACCTTACACTATGTACAAAAATTAACTTGAAATGGGTCAGAGACCTTAGCATAAGAGCTAAAACTATACAACAATATAAGGGAAATGCTTCATAACATTGGATTTAGCAGTGACTTCTTAGATATGACACTAAACATACAAGTAATAAAAATTATAGATAAATTGGACTGTATTAAAATTTTAAATGTCTGTGTAGCAAAGGACACAGTAAATTAGAATGAAGAGGCAACCCACAGAATAGGAGACAATATTGGCAAATTGTGTATCTGGCAAGGGTTAATATCCAGAATATATAAAGAACTCCCACAATTCAACAAAACAGGCAAACCTGGTTTTTTAAATATGCAAAAGACTTAAAAAGACATTTCTCAAAAAGAGATATACAGGGACTTCCTGGTGGTCCAGTGGTTAAGAATTGCCTTCCAATGCAGGGGATGTGTGTTCAATCCCTGGTCGGGGAACTAAGATCCCACATGCCGCTGGGCACCTAAGCCCGCGCACCACAACTAGAGAAGTCCATGTGCCTCAACAAAAGATCCCACATGCCGCTTCGAGGATCCCACGTGCCACAACTAAGACCCAAAGCAACCCAAAAAAGAGAGATATACAAATGGCCAATAACCACATGAAAAGATGTTCAACATACTAATCATTAGGGAAATGCAAATCAAAACCACAATGAAATATCACTTCACAATCATTAGAGCTAATATTTTTTAAAAAACAAAATAAATATTTCTTGGATGAGGAGAAACTAGAACCCTTAGGCATTGCAAAATGGTGAGGCCACTGTGGAAGACAGTATAGCAATTCCTCAAAATATTAAACATAGAAATACCATACGACCTGGCAATTTCACTTCTGGGTATATACCAAAAGAATTGAAAGCAGGATCTCAATGAGATTATTTTATACCCATGTTCAATAGCAGCATTATTCACAATAGCCAAAAGTGGAAGCAACTTGGGTGTACATCAATAGATGAATGTATAAAGGAAATGTAGTGTATACATACAATATCACTCAGCCTTAAATATTATTAAGCCTCATTATTATTCAGCCTTAAAAAGGAAGAAAATTCTGACACATGCTACATTGTGGAGGAACCTTGAGGACACTATGGCAAGTGAAACAAACCAGTCATAAAAAGACAAATACTGTATGATTCCTCTTACATGAGGTACCTAGAGTAATCAAATTCAAAGACAGAAAGTAAAATGGTGGTTGCCAGAGACTCGGGGTGGGGGTGGAAGGAGGGAATGTTTAATGGATATATAGAGTTTCAGTTTTGCAAGACAAAAGAGTTTGGGAGATTTGATGCATAAAAATGTGAATGTACATAACATTACCAAAGTGTACACTTAGAGATGGGTAAGATAGTAAATTTTATGTTACATGTTTTTACCACAATTAAAAGATTTTTTAATTTGTAAGATATTTGTATAAAGAAATGTGATAATATATAGTGGAGTTATATGAGTAAAATGGGTGACAACAGCACAAAAGCTGAGAGGGATGAAACGAAAGAATACTGTCGTAAGGCTCTTACACTATATGTAAAGTAGTATAATCACCTGAAATTAGACTGTGATAAGTTAAAGATGCATACTTAAAACCTAAAGTAACCACTAAAGTAACACTACAAAGAGTTATAGCTAAATCCAACGGAGACAAATGAAATTGTAAAAAGACAAGACAAAACAAAACAAAAAACTCAATCCTAAACAAAACAGAAAAAAGCAGGAAAAGGGAATAAAGAACAGATGGGACAAATAGATAACAAATACCAAAATGATATACATAAACATAATCATATCATAGCCACATTAAAGTATACCCTCTAAACACGCAGTTAAAAGCAGAGGTTAGCAGATTGGATTAAAAAAGGAAGACCCAACCATATGCTGCTTGTAAGAAACCTACTTTAAATATAAAAATATAAATAGGTTAAAAGGGTGAAGAAGGCTACACAAAACCAACACAAATCAAAATAAAGTTGAAGAGGCTAATTAATATCAGGAGATTTCAGAGCAAACCTGTTGCCAGGGATACACTTAAACACTTATGCAGGTAATAACAAAGCTAAAAAAAAAATGAAGTGAAAACTGATAGACCTGCAGTGAGAAATAGACAAACCTGCAATTATAGTCTGATTTCATTACCCCTCTCTCAATTGAAAGAATAAGGAGACAGAAAATCATTGAGTACGTAAAAGACTTGAACAGCATAATCAACTAACTTTACCTGATTGATGTTTACAGAACACTCCCTCTAACAAAAGCAGAACATACATTCTTTGGAAATGCTCTCTGGGCCATAAAACAAGTCTCAAAATTTTAAGAGGATTCAAGTCACACAAAATATGTTCTCTGACCTCCTGGAGTTAAATTAGAAATCAGTAACAGAAAAATCTCTGGAAAACCCCCAAATATGTGGAAACGAACTTCTAAATAACCCATGAGGTAAAGAAGAAATCAAAAGGGAAATTAGAAGATCATTTGAACTGAATGAAAATGGAAACAATATATCAAAATTTTGAATGTGCCACTAAAGCAATTTCTATATTAGAGAAGAATGTCTGGAATTAATACTCTCAGCTTACACCTTAAGAAATTGGAGAAAGAAGAGCAAATTAAACCAAAAGTAGACAGAAGAAAGGTAATAAGAAAGATCAGAGCAGCAGTTGGTGAACTAGAAAACAGAAAAACAGAGAAAATTACTCAAAGAATTAGTTCCTTGAGAAAGTCAATAAAATTGATAAGCCTCTGGCCAAACTGATCAGGAGAAAAAGAGAAGGCACAAATTAGCAATATCAAAAATGGGATGACATCGCTACAGATTATAGAGATAGTAAGGAAATCTTGTGAACAAGTTTATGCCAATAAATTTGACAACTTCTATGAAATGGATGAATTCCATTAGTGTGGTCATTCCATACTAATGACCAAAGCTCACTCAAGGTGAATAGATAAATTAAATAGCCCTATATCTATTAAGGAAATTGCATTTAAAACTATCCGAAAAAAGAAAACTCCAGGTACAGATGGTTTCTGGTGAGTTCTACAAAAACTTAAGGAAGAAATAATAACAATTCTATGCCAACTCCAGAAAACTGAAAAGATAGGAATACTTCCCATTTCATTCTATGAAGCCAGCATCATCCTGGTACCAAAACCAGACAAAAACATTACAAAACAGAAAACTACAGAATCCCTCTTGAACATAGATTTTAAAATTCTAAACAAATTTTACCAAATCATATCTAACAATATATAAAAAAGATAGTTCATCATGACCAGGTGGCATTTATCCCAAGAATGCAGGTTGATTTAACATTCAAAAAATTAATCAGGGCTTCCCTGGTGGTGCAGTGGTTGAGAGTCCGCCTGCCGATGCAGGGGACACGGGTCCGTGCCCCGGTCCGGGAAGATCCCACATGCCGCGGAGCAGCTGGGCCCATGAGCCATGGGTGCTGAACCTGCGCGTCAGGAGTCTGTGCTCCGCAATGGGAGAGGCCACAACAGTGAGAAGCCCGCTTACCACAAAAAAAAAAAAAAAAAAATTAATATAATTTTCTATATTAACAGACCGAAAGAAAACCATATGATCTCAACAGATGCAGGAAAAAAACATTTACCAAAATCCAGCATATATTCCTGATTAAAAACTTTTAGCAGGGTGTCTGGGATGATATAGGGTCCAGGGACGGCAGTGTACAGGGCCTAGGGGTCAGCTGGCCAAGGGTTGGCCAACCTGCAGTATCCCTGGTCTCCAGCCCTCACCCAAGACTATCCAAGAGGACAAAGCCTCCCCAATGGCAGGCTCAGCATGTGGGAACCACCTCTCTGAGGCCTTCCTTGGGCCCTGAGCCAGACGGAGGGCCTGGTTCCTGGAATGACAGGCTGACAGTGACAAGAGTCCCTTCCTCTGGGCTGGGCCCCTCTATAGCCAGGAGCCAATGGCCCAGGACAGAGCCAAACCCTGTGAGCTGAACCAAGAGAAATACAATGCTGATGACAACATGAAGATCATCTGCCAGTGGGACAGCACCATGGGCAAGCCCAAATTTATGGAGAGATTTATCATAGATGGATTTCAGCCACAGCAGCTGTCCACATACACCCTGACCCTGTATAAGCACATGGCCATGGTGGACAGTATCTTACTGGTCTCATCTTTGTGGACTTTTTGGACACAGCAAGCCAGGAGCAGTTCCAGAGCACACATGCCTCCTACTGCAAGGCCCACACCTACATCGTGCTGTTTGATGTCAGAGGAAAGTCACCTACAAGAACCTGAGCACCTTGGGAAATGGGGCTTTGGGAGTTCAGGCCAGAGATCCTGTGCATCTGGTGGCCAAAAAAATTGTTGCAGACATAAAGGTGACCCCCAAAATCTTCAGTTTTGCCCAGTTCTCCCTGCTCCCATACTTTGTCTCAACCGCTGATGGTACCAACAGTGAAAAGCTTTCCAATGATGCAGTTCAGTTGGCTGTGTCTTAGAACACCCTGTACACTTCATGGATGAGGTTTTGCAGGAGCTTGAGGACTTTGACTTGGATAGAAGGAGCAGAAGGAGGAGGATATGCCCAACTAAGAAGCAATGGGGCAGCATTGTGAGCCCATCTCAAAACTGAGAAGCCCTTCCAAGCCATCTCCCACGAACCTCCTGAAAACCCACCAATCCCATTTGCCTCCCCTACTTCATTGCCCATGATACCTTCTCACAGTTGTCTCCTCCCCTGTACTCAGGGACAGGGATGAGGATAGCACCAGCAAGTGCCCTCAACCGATGTAAGAGGTCCACATTAGACCGTAAAGCAGAATTAGAGATCAGTATTACAACCTTCCCTCCATGGCCAGACAGTAAAGAGAATCAGGGAACATGCTTTGTGTGTCTCTTAGAAATTTAGGTGAGTTTTTTTTTTTCTCCCAGAACTGACCTCAGGGTCCATTCATTGCATCTCCACCAAGGGAATGATTTCTAATCCTTGATTACCCCCATTTCCATCCCCGTGGAATTTGGGAAGCCTCCATCCTTTTTACACATGACCTACCATCCTTTATCCTTTTTAGTCTCCCAACAAACTTTTTAAAAAATGGTTTTGAGCAGACAGCTGTTCACTTCACGGATTTTTGAGCACCTATGGTATTTCACGAGCTCTTGTAGGTACAGCCAGTACCTTGGTGAACAGTGAGGCCAAGACCACAGGCACAGATTTGCCATTAAAATCAAGTGAAAGGGCTTCCCTGGTGGCGCAGTGGTTGAGAGTCCGCCTGCCGATGCAGGGGACATGGGTTCGTGCCCCGGTCTGGGAAGATCCCACATGCCACGGAGCGGCTGGGCCCGTGAGCCATGGCCGCTGAGCCTGCATGTCCGGAGCCTGTGCTCCGCAACGGGAGAGGCCACAACAGTGAGAGGCCCGCGTACCGCAAAAAAAAAAAAAAAAATCAAGTGAAAGGTGTCAGATCTGGCCGTACACAAACTTTGTTGGTAAACGTCAAAGGTCAGTAGGCCATTGGGTCCAAACCCATTTGGATTACAAGAACTTGACTTCTTAAAGAGGTACTGTTAAAACCCCTCTTTCATCATATGAGGCTTTCTCTCATTTTTTGAAGACTAGTATGGACGTTGTGTGACTCTGTCCTTTGGTGACAGAGGCTGCAAAAGAACCATCCTGCTGCCTTTTCCGCTTCTTTCTAGTACTTGTGGCTCACTAATGTGTTTTTATGATCATCTTGTGCATTATTTCCATTGTTTTTATTTTTTTCTGTTTTTTTTTTTTTTTACAGTAAGGGTTGAATTACATTTTAGAAATCTCTTAGCAAAGTAGGCATAAAATGTAACTTCCTTAAACTGAAGAGGGGCATCTATGAAAAACTGACAGCTACCATCGTACTTAAAGGGGAAGACTAAATGGTTTTTCCTAAGATTAGAAACGAGACTGATGTGTGCTCTTATGACTTTTGTTTCCACATTATACTGGAGGTTCTAGCCAGCACAATAAGGAAAAAGAAAAATAAAAGGTACCCATATTAGAAATGAAGAAGTAAAACTGTCATTTGCAGATGACGTTATTGTCTATGAAGAAAATTTGACGGCATTTATTAAAAAGCTACTAGAAGTAACAAATGGGTTTAACAAGGTTGCAAGATATAAGATCATTATACATTTTTATAACTATTTTTTTAATATTTTTTTTATTTATTTATTTGGTTGCACCAGGTCTTAGTTGCGGCTGGTGGGCTCCTTAGCTGTGGCTCACGGATTCCTTAGTTGCAGCTTGCTGGCTCCTTAGTTGTGGCATGTGGGCTCCTTAGTTGTGGCATGTGAACTCTTAGTTGCAGCATGCATGTGGGATCTAGTTCCCTGACCAGGGATCAAACCTGGGCCCCCTGCATTGGGAGCTCAGAGTCTTAACCACTGTGCCACCAGGGAAGTCCCAAGATCATTATACATTAATGAATTTTATTTCTATACAAGAAATGAATGGGAATTGAATATTTTAAATACCATTTTCATTAGCATCAAACAGGAAATAACATAAACAGGAAATTCTTAGAGATCTCACAAAAGATATATAAGATCTATACAGTGAGATCTATAAAATATTGTTGAGAAAAATAAAAACTAAATAAATGGAGAGATATACAGTGTTCGGGGAACCACTCAATATTGTTAAGATGTCATTTGTCTCCCAATTGTTCTATATATTCAGTGCAATCCCAGTGTAGATCCCAGGAGGCTTTTGTTTTTAATAGAAATTGACAAGATGGACCTAAAATTAATATGGGAATGCAGAGGATCAAGAACAACCAAAAAGACATTGGAAAAGGAGAAAAAAATTGGAGTTGATTTCAGATTTGTTACGAAGCAACAGAAATCATGACAGTGTGGTATTTGCTTAATGATAGACAAATAGATACATGGTACAAAATAGTGTTCAGCCATAGATCAACACATATATGGGCAACAGATTTTTGCCAAACGTACAAAGGCAATTCAGTGGAGGAAGGACAGCCTTTTCAACAAATGGTGCTGGGACAATTGTGTGTCATATGAAAAAAAAACTTTGATCCATACCTTGAACCATATGCAAAAGTAACTCAAATGGATCAGAGGCCTACATATAAAGGCCTACATATAACTTCTAGAAAAGAAAATAGGGAGAACTCTTGTAACCTTGAGATAAGGCAAAGATTACTTAGATACAATACCAGAGCACAATCAACAAATGAAACATTGATAAACTGACTTCATCAAAATTAAAAACTTCTGCCAGAATGAGAGAAAATATATATGCAAAATGAATTATATCTCGAGTATGTAAACTACTCTCTAGGTGGCTCTGTAGCACAATGGATAGCACACTGGACTTCTAGAATATGTAAAATACTCTCAAGTCAATAATAACAACTCTAGAAAAATGGGCCAAAGATTCTAGCAGACACTTCCCCAGAGAAGATATGCAGATGGCAAATGAGTACATGAAAAGATGCTTAACATCATCAGTCATTATAGAAATACAAATTAAAACCACAATGAGATACCACTGCACACCTATTAGAATGGTTACAATCAAATGAAAAAGACTGGGCATACCAAGTGTTGGTGAGGATTTGGAGGAACTGGGATTTTCATACACTGCTGGTGGAAATGTAAAATGGTACACTCACTTTAGCAAACACTTTGGCAGTCTCTTAAAAAGTCACACACGCCTACCATATTAGCCAGTCTTCCCTACTTCATAGCTATTTACCCCAGCACAAGGAAAGTATAAATCCTTACAAAGACATGTACGCTGTTTGAAAAGTAAAGACTGCTGTTTTTAGCTTTATTCATTGCAGCCAGAACTGGAAAACAATACAAATGTCCCATCAACAGGGAAAAGGATAAATAAGTTGTGTTATGTCTATACAATGGGATACTACATAGCATAAGAAATGAACTATTGATGCATGCAACAACATGGATTAATCTCAAGATAATTATGCTGAGTGAAAGAAAGCGTGCACAAAATAGAACATACTGTCATTCCATTTATATAAGACTCTCAAAAATACAAACTATAGTAGCAGAAAGTAGTTCATGGAGGATGAAGTGAAAAGGTGGCAGGAAGAAGGGATTAAGAAGAGGCACAAGGAAATTTGGGGAGGATGATAGACTATGTTGATTGTTGTGATGGTTTCATAGTCAAGTTAAAACATCAAATTGTACACTTTATGCAGTTTAAGTCAGTTGTATCTCCATAAGGCTATTTTAAAAATATTTATGTATGTATGCATGTATATGTATATATGCATGTATGTGATAGAGGGAACTCAGATTAAAAGAGACTTGAGACACATAGCAACCAAATGCAATGTTTGGACTTTGTATCTTGATTCAAGCATTCTGGAGGCAGCTGGGGAAATAGTCTGAGTGTTAGATTATGTTGATTAATTATTGTTAGTTTTGTTAGATAAGACAGTGGCACCAAACAAAAGCCCATATCTGTTAGACATAGTTCACTTGGGGTGACTTTATGAGTGAAAGCCTACAGTGCTTGTGATGTGCTTTGAAATCCTCTAGCATAATAAAGGGGGGGGAATAGATGAAGAATATAGGTAAATACTGATAATTGAAAGTCAATGATAAATACATTAAAGGTCCATTAAATTCCGGTTTCTTTTGTGTACTTTAAAATTCCTCCTAAACTTTTATGTTGTTTTTGTCTTATCCTCAGTGTAGAATCCAAGGTCTCCTTTGTTTTAGCTCCCACCATACCCCTTCAGCCTCACCATCTGCCTCGCACCACAGTTTAGGATCTGGTTATATGCAGGGTGACAATCTGTCCCAGTGTGCCTGGAACAGTCTTGGTTTGCGCCCGTTGTCCCAGTGTAATTATTAACAGGGCCCTCTGACTCTCAAAATATTCTAATTTGAGTAATACATGCTTACCGTAGTTATATCGAACTGTAATTTCCTTCACATACCTGTGCTTCACACCTGTTTGTCTTTACTAGACTATTCCTTTGTCCAGAATCCCCCTTCCTATCACAATGCTCTCCTTATCTAACTCCTTCCTACTCACTTTTCCAAGTCTTAGCTCAGGCATCATTTTCTCAAAGCCTTCCCTGGCAGTCCTCTGCTGCCCTATCCCACCCCACCTGCATTATTTTGCCTTCTTTGTGCTGCCACACCACCTGGGCATGCTCCGTCATACAGCACTTGATGAAAATGTGTTTACTGGTCTGCTTTCCAATTCAGTTAGCTTTTCAAGGTTAGGGGTACACTGTCTTTTCATCTTTGGGTACTTGGTGTCTAACAGTGTTGGCAATGTCTGCAAAATGCTGGATAAATTCAGCCTTAGAGATTTTCTGACTTAACCTTCTTAGATAAATGAGAAAAACTCAAGCTTGGAAAGGTAAATGCACCTTCCTAAGATCACGGAGCATAGCAGTGGCAGAGTCAGAAGTAGAACTCATGATTGTATCCCTTCTCCCACAGTGATATGATAAGCAATTTTAAGGAGCTTTAGAGGTGTCTTTTCACAAAGACAGAGCTTATATATCTAATAAGGGTCATCCTTGGAGCAGAACAGGAAAGCTATTAGAACAGTGGCAGTAGCTCTGACATGTACAAGAACTAGATGTTGATAATGCTGTAATATTTCACAGTTGTTAGATACAAAATGCAATGGTGATTATGACACCTGGCTTTTTTACTATATACACTTATTTACCAGAATGCTAAATCTGTGGGGAAAACTGCCAGTTTTTCTCTTTTTTAAATTATTTTTTTAGAATCCTCTCATACGATATGACATGGAAAGTAATGTAGGATAATAGGGACTTTATACATTTAATTATTTTAAAATAAAGAACATCATCTAGAGTGCATCTTAAAAGTTCTCATCACAAGAAGAAAAACATTCTGTATGGTGATAGATGTTAACTAGACTTATTGTGATCATTTCAAAACATACAACTATCAAATCATGTTGTACACCTGAAACTAATATAATGTGTATCTCAATTATACCTCAATTAAAAATTTTAATAAAATAAAGTTAGCTGAAATATCAGAAGAAAAAAAAGAACATCCAGAGATCTTGCACTTAATGTCTGTTTTTCTTTGCAATTTTCGTAGCGTCGTCTTGGAGATGCAGCCAAGAAAGCCATCAGCAAATTAACAACCAGAACAGTGAAAAAGGGTGATAAGGTACAGTAATGAAATCACTTTAACACTATAAAAACAGTAAAGTATTTTGCTTTTGATTTGGTGGGCGGGAGTATACCCTAACCATTTGTGTCTCCTTTGTTAGATTATTCTTTTTCTCCAAGCATACTATCTAAAGTAGCTTCTCTTTGAAATCTTATTTTTAGTATGCCTGTCATTCAGAGACCCTCCATACAGTTCTCTAATTTTCCTGGATTTTAAATGCCCCTGTCATAATTAGCATCACCGGACTACTTACAGTTTCCCTAGCTGTGGTGTTCAACGGTTTTCTTCTGCTAAAACCTAGCATATTTGGGGGAAGAACTCTAAGTAGCCAGGAATGTGCATTCTCTTCCTGTGCTTCATGCGACTTTGCGTCTCTCTTCTGTGTTTTGGTTCTTCACCAGTTAGCTGGAGAACTAGAGACCCACATTCAAGGGAGTGTTGGTTAACAAGGTGCTTTCTGTACAGTGGGCTAAGCAGTTTGAAAGAAGGGCACAGTTTGTTAGGGTTGGATCTAGTGGCTTAGGGGAAATGACTCAGAGAGGTAGTGATAGAGGCCATCTATGGCTGAGATTCCTGACCCTAATTCTTCAGTCAGATCTCAAAATTAGGTAGAGCCCTGTTTCTGCTCTCTATGGACAAAACAGCAACTTAATGTGAGACCCTGTGTTCAATATATTTAAGGTTATCTAGAATGAAGAAATTGCATCTCTGAAGTTATAAAACCAAACTTGTCTTCTGCCCCAAAACCAACTCTAATTTTTTACCAGAGAGCTCTGGAAGGATAATTACAGGTGATTCTCCATCCTCTTAAGTTTTACCACTTTCTTGACTTTACTCATTTTTATTCCCACTGCCTTGACACCCCACATCTAGTTTTCCTTGATACAGCTCCAGAAGATAGAAACATTTTCAATGAACTTCATGGTATACTAAAGAAAGAAAAAAGTAAAAACACTTGCAGAAAATATAAGCAGCATCACAACAGCTGTACTTTAACCCCAGAGGAGTGGTCACCAATATAAATGCTTTTTTGACCTGGTAGCCTTCAGCTGCCACATTAATTTGAACTTCCCTGGAGCTCACCCAACCTACCCATCCTACTTTGTCCCCCCATGCTAATACAAAACCATCTTTCCTTATTAAAACCAACACTTTTTTAAAGTTTGTACCTCCTAGACCTGTCAAGAGTTACCCTACTGAGTTTCAGTCCAAGCGGCAGTGACACAGCAAATAGTGTTGCCTTTCCTGGTAGTGCTCTGTTTAATGACAAGGCAGGGGAACCCTTCCCCAATCCAGAGGAGGAAGGAGATCAATTACCCTGGGTGACCAAAAACCTGGCTGACTCTTCCTGACCCTTGATAAAGACCTAGTATAGAGTTGAGTCCATGACTGTTCTCTACCCCAAATCTATGACCAGATGCACAGCTCCTATCCTTGAGGTGAGTCTTTAGGGGGCTCAACCATCTTTTCTGCCTGTACTTAACTGTGTGGTCAGATGAGCGTCCTGATGAGGAAAACCTACTCAGACCAGTATAGTGATGCAGCACTAGATGGTCCAAGGTGATAGCTGATTTGAATCTTAAAAAAAAATTAGTATTCTGATTTCTAAGACGTTTCACAAAAAGAACTAGTATTAATTGTTACACCATAGTTTAAAAACAAAATAGACTGGCTTAGTTACAATTTGGGTCAATACAGTTAAGCAAATGGAAACGTTACATTTTTTTTTTTTTAACCTTTCACTTTATAATCACCTGTTTACCACAGTTGCCACAGGAAAAATCTTAGCTGGATCGTATCTCCTCCATTTAGGTACTTATAGCTTTAGCGTATAACTTTCATTGCTGTGCTTTTCATTTCAGGAAACAGACCCAGACTTTGATCATTGTGCAGTCTGCATAGAAAGCTATAAACAGAATGATGTTGTCCGGATTCTCCCCTGCAAGTATGTCAAATTTCTTCGTTTAAAATAGAATGATACTGGGCTTCCCTGGTGGCGCAGTGGTTGAGAGTCAGCCTGCGATGGAGGGGACACGGGTTCGTGCCCCGGTCTGGGAGGATCCCACATGCCGCAGAGTGGCTGGGCCCGTGGGCCATGGCCACTGGGCCTGTGTGTCCGGAGCCTGTGCTCCGCAACGGGAGAGGCTGCGGCGGTGAGAGGCCCACGTACCACAAAAAAATAAAAAAAAGAATAGAATGATACTAATGTGATTTGTACATCTCCCTTTCAGAGTGGGTATCCACTTGCTTTTGAGAGCCACCTTACCCACGGCTTTTCTGGTAGGCAGAGGCCCAGCTGCACACTGCACATAGTGGTGAGCCATGTGCCTCAGCAAGAACTGATTGCAAAGCCTTTTCTAGTTATGAGAAACACAGGGGCACAACCTCCACAGGTTGTGTGGAGGCACATTAGTAGCCTAAAAACATTAAGGTCAAGAATTTTTATTTCTGTAACTTCTGTGGTTTTCAGAACTAGCCACTGTTCCTCTCCTTCTTAAATCAGAGTACATCACTAGGCTCTCTGATAAAGCCTCAGCAGTGTTCACTTGGTGCTGGGTACCAGAACTCTAGGACTTGGATTAAATCTTTTTTTGAGCCTTGGCTGTGTAAAGTGGGGAGGACTGGTATGTGCTGTGTGCCTGCCCCACGTCAGGTACTCTGCTCTGTGCAGTTTACATCTACTCTCTCCCCATTGTCCAGTAAGGGATGGCAAAGTCAATAGTAGAGCTGCCAGGGTCACACAAGTCAGAAATGGCAGAGCCAATATAAAGGTGTGCCTCTGTATTATTTCTGCTCTTTATGTAGGGCCACATGCCTCCCTCCAAAAGGAGGATGTTCACCTATACTCTGGTGCCCTAAAAAGAGTGTGTGGATTTCTACCATGGTGCTATGCCAAGCTAGGGAGTATGAGACACTAAGATACACAATTCTGAGCATTGACTGGAAAAATATGAGGTCACCTACTGAGGAGCCTAAAATCAAAAGACTTTTCCTTCTCCCTTCTCTTTTAAAAGACATCCACATAACTCCTACCTTCTAATTATATGGAACATGTGAATGAATAGAATAATTAGTAGTAGTTGTCTCCATGAGGCTACTGGTGTTAGTTTACTTATTCACAAAGTTATATATTTTGAGCCTAGAAAGATCTGGTTTTTTTTAATCAAAACTTAAGAATAATTCCATATACTGAAACAGAAAACGAAGATTCAGGAAGTCAAATCATTTAGTTTACATATAAAGGGAAATCTGTAAAACTAAATTTAACCTGTGCTATAGAAAATTAAACTATGTAATTACAGTTTTTCCAGTATAAAAACATGAGGCTAAAGGAAATACACATACAAATACAGTTGACCCTGTACAACTCGGGTTTGAACTGCACCGGTCCACCTATTTCAGTAGTAAATACTGCAGTACTACATGATCAGCAATTGGTTGAATGTGCAGAACTGCGGATACGGAGGGCTGACTGTAAAGTTATATGTGGATTATCAGCTGCATGGGGGCATCAACACCTCTAACCCCACCCCACCCCTAGGTTGTTCAAAGGTCAACTATGCAGATCAGGGGAAAGATTAGTATGATACATTATAAAGCATAATCAGCTCTTACTTGCTTTTAAAAATTGTTTTTACCTGCACAGATTTCTTTTGACACTGGAATAGCCAGGAAGAAGCCGAGTCTTTCAAAATTCTCTGGCTTCGTATCTCAGTCCAGGGGCCCTTGGGACCATCTGAGACCTAAGAACGAAAGCTTCCAAAACCACTGATGGTTATTAATAAGGTGACACTGTTTTCCTCAGGGGAGCCTCAGCTGAAAATAGATTATGCTGGGAAGTTTGCTCCATTTTCTCTCTGTCCCTCAAGCATTGGCTTTTTCAAGAGTTTCATTCTTATTTCTCTTTTTTTCTTCCAAAAATCAGAATCAGTGGGGAGCTTTCAGAAACAAATCCTGAGGGGAGCCCTGGGCATGTTTGTTTTTATTAAGTACCTGGGTGATTCTGATGCTGCAAGACCATACCATCTATTTTTTTTTTTACATCTTTATTGTAGTATAATTGCTTTACAGTGTTGTGCTAGTTTCTGCTTTATAACAAAGTGAATCAGTTATACATATACATATGTTCCCATCTCTCTTCCCTCTTGCACCTCCCTCCCTCTGACCCTCCCTATCCCACCCCTGTAGGTGGTCACAAAGCACCGAGCTGATCTCCCTGTGCTATGCGGCTGCTTCCCACTAGCTAGCTCTTTTACGTTTGGTAGTGTATATATGTCCATGCCTCTCTCTCGCTTTGTCACAGCTTACCCTTCCCCCTCCCCATATCCTCAAGTCCATTCTGTAGTAGGTCTGTGTCTATTCCTGTCTTACCCCTAGGTTCTTCATGACATTTTTTTTTCTTAGATTCCATATATATGTGTTAGCATACGGTATTTGTCTTTCTCTTTCTGACTTACTTCACTCTGTATCACAGACTCTAAGTCCATCCACCTCATTGCAAATAGCTCAATTTCGTTTCTTTTTATGGCTGAGTAATATTCCATTGTATATATGTGCCACATCTTCTTTATCCATTCATCCGACGATGGACACTTAGGTTGTTTCCATCTCTGGACTATTGTAAGTAGAGCTGCAATGAACATTTTGGTACATGACTCTTTTTGAATTATGGTTTTCTCAGGGTATATGCCCAGTAGTGGGATTGCTGGGTCATATGGTAGTTCTGTTTGTAGATTTTTAAGGAACCTCCATACTGTTCTCCATAGTGGCTGTACCAACTCACATTCCCACCACAGTGCAAGAGTGTTCCCTTTTCTCCACACCCTCTCCAGCAATTATTCTTTCTAGATTTTTTGATAATGGCCATTCTGACTGATGTGAGATGATATCTCATTGAAGTTTTGATTTGCATTTCTCTAATGATTAATGATGTTGAGCATTCTTTCATGTGTTTGTTGGCAGTCTGTATATCTTCTTTGGAGAAACGTCTATTTAGGTCTTCTGCCCATTTTTGGATTGGGTTGTTTGTTTTTTTGTTATTGAGCTGCATGAGCTGCTTGTAAATTTTGGAGATTAACCCTTTGTCAGTTGCTTCATTTGCAAATATTTTCTCCCATTCTGAGGTTTGTCTTTTGGTCTTGTTTATGGTTTCCTTTGCTGTGCAAAAGCTTTGAAGTTTCATTAGGTCCCATTTGTTTATTTTTGTTTTTATTTCCATTTCTCTGGGAGGTGGGTCAAAAAGGATCTTGCTGTGATTTATGTCATAGAGTGTTCTGCCTATGTTTTCCTCTAAGAGTTTTATAGTGTCTGGCCTTACATTTAGGTCTTTAATCCATTTTGAGCTTATTTTTGTGTATGGTGTTAAGGAGTGATCTAATCTCATACTTTTACATGTACCTGTCCAGTTTTCCCAGCACCACTTATTGAAGAGGCTGTCCTTTCTCCACTGTACATTCCTGCCTCCTTTATCAAAGATAAGGTGACCATATGTGCGTGGGTTTATCTCTGGGCTTTCTATCCTGTTGCATTGATCTATATTTCTGTTTTTGTGCCAGCACCATACTGTAGCTTTGTAGTATAGTCTGAAGTCAGGGAGCCTGATTCCTCCAGCTCCATTTTTCGTTCTCAAGATTGCTTTGGCTATTCGGGGTCTTTTGTGTTTCTATACAAATTGTGAAATTTTTTGTTCTAGTTTTGTGAAAACTGCCAGTGGTAGTTTGATAGGGATTGCATTGAATCTGTAGATTGCTTTGGGTAGTAGAGTCATTTTCACAATGTTGATTCTTCCAATCCAAGAACATGGTATATCTCTCCATCTATTTGTATCATCTTTAATTTCTTTCATCAGTGTCTTATAATTTTCTGCATACAGGTCTTTTGTCTCCTTAGGTAGGTTTATTCCTAGATATTTTATTCTTTTTGTTGCAACGGTAAATGGGAGTGTTTTCTTGATTTCACTTTCAGATTTTTCATCATTAGTGTATAGGAATGCGAGAGATTTCTGTGCATTAATTTTGTATCCTGCTACTTTACCAAATTCATTGATTAGCTCTAGTAGTTTTCTGGTGGCATCTTTAGGATTCTCTATGTAAAGTATCATGTCATCTGCAAACAGTGACAGCTTTACTTCTTCTTTTCCGATTTGGATTCCTTTTATTTCCTTTTCTTCTCTGCTTGCTGTGGCTAAAACTTCCAAAACTATGTTGAATAAGAGTGGTGAGAGTGGGCAACCTTGTCTTGTTCCTGATCTTAGTGGAAATGCTTTCAGTTTTTCACCATTGAGGACGATGTTGGCTGTGGGTTTGTCATATATGGCCTTTATTATGTTGAGGAACGTTCCCTCTATGCCTACTTTCTGCAGGATTTTTATCATAAATGGGTGTTGAATTTTGTCAAAAGCTTTCTCTGCATCTATTGAGATGACCATATGGTTTTTCTCCTTCAGTTTGTTAATATGGTGTATCACGTTGATTAATTTGCGTATATTGAAGAATCCTTGCATTCCTAGAATAAACCCCACTTGATCACGGTGTATGATCCTTTTAATGTGCTATTGGATTCTGTTGGCTAGTATTTTATTGAGGAATTTTGCATCTATATTAATCAGTGATATGGGCCTGTAGTTTTCTTTCTTTATGACATCCTTGTCTGGTTTTGGTATCAGGGTGATGGTGGCCTCATAGAATGAGTTTGGGAGTGTTCCTCCCTCTGCTATATTTTGGAAGAGTTTGAGAAGGATAGGTGTTAGCTCTTCTCTAAATGTTTGATAGAATTCGCCTGTGAAGCCATCTGGTCCTGGGCTTTTGTCTGTTGGAAGATTTTTAATCATATTTCAATTTCAGTGCTTGTGATTGGTCTGTTCATATTTTCTATTTCTTCTTGATTCAGTCTTGGCAGGTTGTGCTTTTCTAAGCATTTGTCCATTTCTTCCAGGTTGTCCATTTTATTGGCATAGAGTTGCTTGTAGTAATCTCTCATGATCTTTTGTATTTCTGCAGTGTCAGTTGTTACTTCTCCTTTTTCATTTCTAATTCTGTTGATTTGAGTCTACTCCCTTTTTTTTTGATGAGTCTGGCTAATGGTTTATCAATTTTGTTTATCTTCTCAAAGAACCAGCTTTTAGTTTTATTGATCTTTGCTGTCATTTCCTTCATTTCTTTTTCATTTATTTCTGATCTGATCTTTATGATTTCTTTCCTTCTGCTAACTTTGGGGTTTTTTTGTTCTTCTTTCTCTAATTGCTTTAGGTGCAAGGTTAGGTTGTTTATTCGAGATGTTTCCTGTTTCTTAAGGTAGGATTGTATTGCTATAAACTTCCCTCTTAGAACTGCTTTTGCTGCATCCCATAGGTTTTGGGTCGTCGTGTCTCCATTGTCATTTGTTTCTAGGTATTTTTTGATTTCCTCTTTGATTTCTTTAGTGATCACTTCGTTATTAAGTTGTGTATTGTTTAGCCTCCATGTGTTTGTATTTTTTACAGTTCTTTTCCTGTAATTGATATCTAGTCTCATAGCGTGGTGGTCGGAAAAGATACTTGATACAATTTCAATTTTCTTAAATTTACCAAGGCTTGATTTGTGACCCAAGATACGATCTATCCTGGAGAATGTTCCATGAGCACTTGAGAAAAATGTGTATTCTGTTGTTTTTGGATGGAATGTCCTATAAATATCAATTAAGTCCATTTTGTTTAATGTATCGTTTAAAGCTTGTGTTTCCTTATTTATTTTCATTTTGGATGAACTGTCCATTGGTGAAAGTGGGGTGTTAAAGTCCCCTACTATGAATGTGTTACTCTCGATTTCCCTTTTTCTGGCTGTTAGTATTTGCCTTATGTAATGAGGTGCTCCTATGTTGGGTGCATAAATATTTACAATTGTTATATCATCTTCTTGGATTGATCCCTTGATCATTATGTAGTGTCCTTCTTTGTCTCTTCTGATAGTCTTTATTTCAAAGTCTATTTCGTCTGATATGAGAATTGCTACTCCAGCTTTCTTTTGGATTCCATTTGCATGGAATATCTTTTTCCATCCCCTCACTTTCAGTCTGTGTGTGTCTCTGAGTCTGAAGTGGGTCTCTTGTAGACAGCATATATATGGGTCTTGCTTTTGTATCCATTCAGCCAGTCTGTGTCTTTTGGTGGGAGCATGTAATCCATTAACATTTAAGGTAATTATCAATATGTATTTTCCTATTCCCATCTTCTTAATTGTTTTGGGTTTGTTATTGTAGGTCTTTTCCTTCTCTTGTGTTTCTTGCCTAGAGAAGGTCCTTTTGCATTTGTTGTAAAGCTGGTTGGTGGTGCTGAACTCTCTCAGCTTTTGCTTGTCTGTAAAGATTTTAATTTCTCCATCGAATCTGAATGAGATCCTTGCGGGGTAGAGTAATCTTGGTTGTAGGTTTTTCTCCTTCATCACTTTAAATATGTCCTGCCAGTCCCATCTGGCTTGCAGAGTTTCTGCTGAAAGATCAGCTGTTAACCTTATGGGGATTCCCTTGTGTGTTATTTGTTGTTTTACCCTTGCTGCTTTTAATATGTTTTCTTTGTATTTAATTTTTGACAGTTTGATTAATATGTGTCTTGGCGTGTTTCTCCTTGGATTTATCCTGTATGGGACTCTCTGTGCTTCCTGGACTTGATTAACTATTTCCTCTCCCATATTAGGGAAGTTTTCAACTATAATCTCTTCAAATATTTTCTCAGTCCCTTTCTTTTTCTCTTCTTCTTCTGGAACCCCTATAATTCGAATGTTGGTGCATTTAATGTTGTCCCAGAGGTCTCTGAGACTGTCCTTAAGTTCTTTTCATTCTTTTTTCTTTATTCTGCTCTGCAGTAGTTATTTCCACTATTTTATCTTCCAGGTCACTTATCCTTTCTTCTGCCTCAGTTATTCTGCTATTGATCCCATCTAGAGTATTTTTAATTTCATTTATTGTGTTGTTCGTCGTTGCTTGTTTCACCTTTAGTTCTTCTAGGTCCTTGTTAAATGTTTCTTGCATTTTCTCTATTCTATTTCCACAATTTTGGATCATCTTTACTATCATCATTCTGAATTCTTTTTCAGGTAGACTGCCTATTTCCTCTTCATTTGTTAGGTCTGGTGGGTTTTTATCTTGCTCCTTCATCTGCTGTGTGTTTTTCTGTCTTCTCAATTTGCTTATCTTACTGTGTTTGGGGTCTCCTTTTTGCAGGCTGCAGGTTCGTAGTTCCCGTTGTTTTTGGTGTCTGTCCCCAGTGGCTAAAGTTGTTTCAGACGGTTGTATAGGCTTCCTGGTGGAGGGGACTAGTGCCTGTGTTCTGGTGGATGAGGCTGGATCTTGTCTTTCTGGGGGGCAGGTCCACGTCTGGTGGTGTGTTTTGGGGTGTCTGTGAACTTATTATGATTTTAGGCAGCCTCTCTGCTAATGGGTGGGGTTGTGTTCCTGTCTTGCTAGTTGCTTGGCATAGAGTGTCCAGCACTGTAGCTTGCTGGTCGTTGAGTGAAGCTGGGTGCTGGTGTTGAGATGGAGATCTCTGGGAGATTTTTGCCGTTTGATATTATGTGGAGCTGGGAGGTCTCTTGTGGACCAGTGTCCTGAAGTTGGCTCTCCCACCTCAGAGGCACAGCACTGACTCCTGGCTGCAGCACCAAGAGCCTTTCATCCACACGGCTCAGAATAAAAGGGAGAAAAAGTAGAAAGAGAGAGAGAGAGGGAGAGAGGGAGGGAGAGAGAAAGGAAGAAAGAAAGAGGAAAGAAAGGAAGGAGGGAAGGAAGGAAGCAGGGAAGGAAGGAAGAAAGAAGGAAAAGAAAGAAAGAGGAAAGAGGATAAAATAAAATCAAGTACAATAAAATAAAATAACGTTATTAAAATAAAAAATAATTATTAAGAAAAAAATTTTTTAAGGAAAAAGCGGACAGATAGAACCCTAGGACAAATGGTGACAGCAAAGCTATACAGACAAATTCTCACATAGAAGCATACACATACACACTCACAAAAAGAGGAAAAGGGGAAAAAATAGTAAATCTTGCTCTCAAAGTCCACCTCCTCAATTTGGGATGATTCGTTGTCTATTCATGTATTCCACAGATGCAGGGTACATCAAGTTGATTGTGGAGCTTTAATCCGCTGCTTCTGAGGCTGCTGGGAGAGATTTCCCTTTCTCTTCTTTGTTCTCACAGCTCCCGGGGCTCAGCTTTGGATTTGGCCCTGCCTCTGCGTGTAGGTCGCCGGAGGGCATCTGTTCTCCGCTCAGACAGGACGGGGTTAAAGGAGCAGCTGCTTCGGGGGCTCTGGCTCACTCAGGCCAGGGGGAGGGAGGGGTGCGGATGCGGGGCGAGCCTGCGGCGGCAGAGGCCGCCGGAACGTTGCACCAGCCTGAGGCACGCCGTGCATTATCCCGGGGAAGTTGTCCCTGGATCCCGGGACCCTAGCAGTGGCGGGCTGCACAGGCTCCCCAGAAGGGAGGTGTGGATAGTGACCTGTGCTCGCACACAGGCTTCTTGGTGGCGGCAGCAGCAGCCTTAGCGTCTCATGCCCGTCTCTGGGGTCCGCGCTGTTAGCCGCGGCTCGTGCCCGTCTCTGGAGCTCCTTTAAGCAGCGCTCTTAATCCCCTCTCCTCGCGCACCAGGAAACAAAGAGGGAAGAAAAAGTCTCTTGCCTCTTCGGCAGGTGCAGACTTTTCCCCGGACTCCTTCCCGGCTAACCATGGTGCACTAACCCCCTGCGGGCTGTGTTCACGCTCTCCCTGCGCTCCGACCAAAGCCCAGCCTCAGCTCCCAGCCCCGCCCGCCCCGGCGGGTGAGCAGACAAGCCTCTCGGGCTGGTGAGTGCTGGTCGGCACCGATCCTCTGTGAGGGAATCTCACCACTTTGCCCTCCGCACCCCTGTTGCTGTGCTCTCTTCCGCGGCACCGAAGCTCCCCGCCTCCGCCACCCGCAGTCTCCGCCCGCAAAGGGGCTTCCTAGTGTATGGAAACTTTTCCTCCTTCACAGCTCCCTCCCACTGGTGCAGGTCCCGTCCCTATTCTTTTGTCTCTGTTTATTATTTTTTTTTTTGCCCTACCCAGGTACGTGGGGAGTTTCTTGCCTTTTGGGAGGTCTGAGGTCTTCTGCCAGTGTTCAGTAGGTGTTCTGTAGGAGTTGTTCCACGTGTAGATGTATTTCTGGTGTATTTGTGGGGAGGAAGGTGATCTCCCCGTCTTACTCTTCCGCCATCTTCCCAATCTCTCCATACCATCTATTGAAGTCTAGAGCTTTGCTTGATCTCAGCCATTTCTATGGCTGCACCTTCCACCAGAGGAGGGGTCTCAACCTTTGTGTTTGTGGTCTGCTTTCCAGTATGAGAATTTGGCAAACTTAACAGCATTTCTATGCACCTGTAATTAGGTCACTGCTCACTTGGTTGTCCTTTGATCCTTGTCTAGACTATACATGCCCACTGCCCCGACTTCCCCTTTTGCTTTGAAGCAGGTTGTAGCTTTCTCTGTGTTGCACAGCCTCCTCAGCAAAACATTTCACCTAACTGAAATGGTGACAACAGCATGATTCTCAGGTGCAGTAAAGACTAACTTTGCACATCAAGCAACATTTTGTATGACCCAAGTTGACAACTTTTGACCTAGAGCAGGGTCTCTCCACCTGGGCACTGTGGACATTTGGAACCAGATAATTCTTTGTTGGGCAGGTTGGGGTGCTGCCTGTGCATTGTGGGTTATTTAGCCGTATCTTTGGCTCCACTCACTAGGCGCCAATAGCACCCCCTGCACACAGTTCTGACAACCACAGATGTCTCCGGTTGAGAACCACTGACCTAGAGGATGGCTCAACACAAATATTCATCTTTACTTTATTCATCTTTACTCATCTTTATCTTCTCCAAGCCTCTGTTTTCCAGTGGATTCCTCTCAAGTACCTTTGAATTAACTCTAGTGCCGCTACTTGCTTTTTTCCCTCTGCCTGAGATACCCTGCCCTTCCTCTTTTGTCTATAGGTCTTTAAAACTGAGCCGAGGTGTGACTCTGCTATGTCTTCCTTTAGCTCTGGTTGCCAGACAGCTCTGCTACCTCCCTGCCTCCCGTGGGGCTCCAACCAGCCCTCCAGCTGGGCCGGGGGCACTGCCCGGAGCCCCTCTCTTTCCCTGGTCATTTCTCCCTACTCCTCAAGCAGCACATCCAGGTGTATTCATTCTCCTTAAACACCCTAACTCATCCCTTTATTCCTCACTCTCATCGGGTAACTTCACCATAAATCTCACAGAAAATAATGGCTGTTAGACAGCCGAAATTCTCCCAGCCTGCTGTCCCCAAGCCTTCATGCGTACCTGCCTCCACACCCACCCTTGCAGCCTTCCCTCCCATTAGGATGGAGAGGACAGCCTCCTTGGTTCTAATGTGCTCTTTCAACCTAGGCCTCTGTGTGCCAACACCTTCCCTTCCTTGGGGACCTTGCTGTATTGACTATCTGCTCCCTCCAGTTTTTGTTGTTTCTGTCTCTACCCACCAGCATTTCATCATGCTCAAGCATTTTCTATCCAGTTTTTATAATTCTCTTTCAAACCCATCTCCAAAGCTGTACCACTCTACAGCTTCTCCCCTTTACAGCCAGACTCTGGAAAGCATCTGCACTCACTGTCCCTTCTTCCCCTGAGTAAGGGGAGAAGAAAAGCTCAGATGCCTTTGTCTGTCCTTCCTTTTAACAAGCCTATCTCGAGACTGAACTAAGACTTTCTGTAGATAGCAAACCTCTCATGGATTGCTGGCTTTTTGTTGCATGACCTTTACTTTTTACCTTCTGTCATGTTAATTTACTGTGGACAGATGGCAGTTGGCATTGCTTTGGGACCTCATACTTGTGGCAGTTGATTACAGTTGATCATCCTTTGGATGTTAGCCAACACATCTTAGAAACTGGAAAACTGGCACTTTATTTAGGCCTCTTTTATTTAAAGGTCAGCCACAAAATGTTTAGTGGTTAAAAATACTTTTCAGAAGTAGAGTTCTGCAGCTTAGATAACCGTATGTCTAAGATGGCACTTCGGGAGCTAAGATGGGTCAGTCATCTGGCTGCTGGCAGAGGCATTACCGTGATGCCCCCTCCTCAGAGGGAGGGCCTGTTTCAACATTGTCTGCTGCCAGTCCCAGTTCAGGGAAAAGAGTTCTTTCCTCTGACCTTTAATAATCCTGGATCCTTTTATATTTGCCAGGTTCTTGCACGGCACCAAGAGGCTGCAGAACTGTGAAAACAACTCACCCTCAGTGTAGACTCCTCACCCCACCCCCAGCCGTTGTTCTGATCACTCTAGCTTATGGTGTACGTGGGAAGTGGGAGAGTGGGAAAGCATCGTATTTCAGTATTATTGGTTTGGTTCCTTTTATGTTCTATACACTTCACATTCTGTATCCCAAAGTATTTCTAATAGGAATAAAGGACTTTTGTTGAAGCTCTGATACGCTTATCCTTTTCACGTTTCACTGTTCCTCAGCACATCACCTGCTTTCCATTCCCGTACACCACTCAGCCCTAAATATGTTGGACCCTTTTCTGCTTTTATGTGCATTTTTATTATTCAAGTCTTCTATAAAAATGAGAAGGGGGCTTCTTTTCAAGGTCCGGCTGGCCCCAGCTGCCGCCCTCTGAGGTGTCTATGCATGCTTGTGGTATGTCTGCAAGCTTGTAAGAGGTCACTCTGGTGCTGGCCATGCTGGGACCTGAGGCACACTCAAGTGTTCTGACCACGTATCAGGATATCATGTGAAATGTTGACATTACTTTGCCTGAATGTATGTTTAATGACACCTTTCATCTGCATGTCCTTGGTGCCTTTTCTAAGTTTTTCACTTACTGCTCCAAACAGCTTCACAAGATAGATGGCAGGCAACCTTCCCCACTGCGACCCACACCCGCAGTGTTCAGATGAGACAGCTGGGAGTCAGAAAGGGCAGTTTGTCAAGGCTTAGAGTGTTGTAGTAGCAGAACTTTCCCTAGGAGGAAGGGAAGGCCATGTGGAGTTTGGTAAAACAGTAGACCTGAGAAGATAGAAGCAAGAGGTAAAAAGGATGGGTGACAAAGAAGCAATGAGTACAGGGCAGCTCTTCACCACAGTTCTGTCAGTGACCTGAAGCAGAGTGATAGGCATGTGTCAGAAGGGCCAGTAGGTGAAGACAGACATTGTCGGGTTTTGTTTTCAGAAGAGGGAGATGTGCTGTGGGAATCGGACTGATGGTCTCTGGGCCAGGTGCAGGAGCTGGACTGTTGGGAACCTGGAAAGACAGCACAGATGGAGGAGGGAGTGTGGGAGGGAGGGAGGGACGGATCACTGGCTGGGCTGGGGACAGGGGGTAGGAAAGCCATGGGGTAAACAGATAGTCAAAAGGAAAAGTTATTTTTTTATGAAAGAAAATATTTCTTTGTGATTTTGAGTTAGCTAAGGAGGGGAGGCTTTCTTTCTCAGCTTGTCCCTAGAAAACCAGTTAGTCTTTGTTTTCCTTCATTACAGTGCCCCACAGCAGGGGACCAGATACCTTCTTTTAGATCAGCAAACCTACAAGGAAACAATTAAGAACCCCAACATAAGAGAAATCCATTTATAACTAAGGTTAAAGGGACAGATAAATAGAGAACACTCAACTTATGCAGCTTTAAAAATTAAATATAGGATTATACCATTTTGTTCCTTTCTGAATAACCAGTAATAGAAAAGACCAGACAATAAGAAAAGGGGAAAGCAAAAACGCTGGTAAGAGTGGGAAGGTGAAAGCCAGGCCACCGCTGCTGGCTTAAACCAAGGTCCCCACAAACAGCCGGCTCAAGTCAGCTGCCCCACACCAAAGCAGCTGCATCAGAGATCACAAAACCTTATCTCTTCTGTCACCTGCCAGCTGGCCAAAGTCCATTGTCCACACTACATAGAACTGGCTTAGAGAACCTTCCCGGCCACCCAACACTAACCAAACCCTCAGTGGTCCATAGGCCTTTCAAAAAGTATGCCATATATTAGGCAGATGCACCCTTGCAAGGGGGAGAATCTGTCGTTTATGTCAGACCTAAAGGGTATGTATCTTCAAAAAGGACTAGAGGTCTTGTTCTAGTCTTTGTTAGGCCACAGCCAGCACTGGCACAGTTCACAGCTGCTGGAGAGTAAACCCCACATCTGAGAACACGCCCTCGGTGGAACCCTGTGGTAAGGAGCCTTCATCTCCCTTTTGGAGTACACTCATACTTGGATGCAAGGAACAGGAAACAGACGTGACAGTGCATTGTGTATACTGAATGAATTTAGGTCTTGCCTATGGTTTGATGACTTTCATCTCTTAAGTAAAAACCCTCAGTTTTAAATAAAAGCCTCCAAGACTGATGAGGTTCTGGTTCATTGCATTATCTGTAAATTTCAGACTAGATGAATATATTTAATTGTCAAGATTTTTATTCTTACCCCAAAGAAATGGGTACAAGGCTACCAAGTGATGTTAGGTTGTTTGGGTTGAAGCTGTAAGCATGAATGTTTCTTCCAAATCCCAATTTTAAAAGTGAGTTTTCTAGATCTCCTACTTTTTAAAATCAAAACTTCATTTTAAAACAGGTGTATATAACTGCTTATAAGTTATATATAAATTATACATTAACAAAGTTTAAAAGGCAAACCATGGTTCAATTTGATATCTTTCTCAAAATTTATTCTGGCTTATCTGAACACTCTGATTATAGTGCTTCCAAAGGTGCCCAGAACATCTGTCCTGGCACCTGCCCCTGCCTCTGCTTGGCCAGGACTCTGGGGCTTCCGTGTGGCCTCATTTCAGGTTCTCAGAGCTACCATGGAGAGGTACTTGAGCTTGAGAAATGATGTCAACAGCTCCTTCACAATCTTTTCTCCTTTCCAAAGGACACAGGCATCTTTTTCAAGAATGCAAAACCGTCCATGATTTATTTCCAGTCACAAGGATGTGACTTTCTGCTTTCTGGAATAAGAGAGAAAATCACCCATCCTCTCTCTCCCTTCAGCATTTCAACTGGAAATTGCTACTAAATGTTATCTGATCCTTAAGCACAGAGCATCCCTAAAAATATTTCCAACCACCCAATGTTTATAACTTTACAAACATTTAACCTGGGTTGCTTAGAAGTCTTTTTAAATAATATTTTAAATGACATTTAAACAGAGGTCCATGAAACTAATTATATAGAGAACTCTTCATTTTAACTTCTGGTTAATATTTTCTTGAAATTCTATTTCTACTTTAGATATTATTGAAAACAACTGATTTATAACGTATAATTCATTATCTTCATTGTTAATAAATTTCCTACTTTTCCTCAAATCTTTTTTGGAATTTGGTGGAGTAAAAACACCAAACAGCCAAATACTACGTATCAGTACTCATTATACAGTGCTATCAACATACAAGATTGGATTCAGCTTGCCAGCTCATTCAGCTATCAACATACAAGATTGGATTCAGATTGCCAGCTCAATTTTAATACATCCCCAATATCTGTCTCTTGGTACCAAACAGACTAACTAAAAATTCCATTTCTTTACATTTTGGCCTAGGAGTTTTTTAGTATATAATTTGTGATATAATTCTCCATTTTTTTTATAGGCATGTTTTCCACAAATCCAGCTCAATTTCCACAAATGCCAGCTCAATTTTAATACATCCCCAATATTTGTCTCTTGGTACCAAACAGACTAACTAAAAATTCCATTTCTTTACATTTTGGCCTAGGAGTTTTTTAGTATATAATTTGTGATATAATTCTCCATTTTTTTTATAGGCATGTTTTCCACAAATCCTGCGTGGATCCCTGGCTTAGTGAACATTGTACCTGTCCTATGTGCAAACTTAATATTTTGAAGGCCCTGGGAATTGTGGTATGTTTCCTATTTTGTTAATACCTTTGTGTAGTGTTATCTCTAAGCATAACATAACATAGCACAAGTGGATGGTTAAAAGTCTCACAAGAAAACACTGGCTTTCTCTGCCAGATAATCCTGTTAGTCCAACACTGCCTTTTTTCCCACATTACTTAAAGTCCAGCCCACCTCAGGGAACTTCTGGAAGAGCAGATAAAGAACTGTGCTAGTCCACTTTACAGCCTGCTTCTGTTGGGTGGTGGATGTGTGATGAAGAACTGAGGTAGAGAGAAGGACGTGATTTTCCTCTATTCCAATATTTTTTTTTTTTAAGGAATAGAATGTAGACTTTTAACTCTGGTCCAATAGTAATTTTTTCTGCATTCAGCATGGTATAAAACTATGTCATCACTTATGTTCCTTCCTCTTAAATTTGGCTTTGCTCTCCTGGGCGATGGTAATTGCAGTCAGTGAAGGTGGGCAGTGCCAGCCCTGGGCAGACCTTTGACAGCTGGGCAGGGGTTTTGGTTGGGTGCCGGCCACATAGGGCACTTCAGCCCTGGCCAGGAGAGTCAGCACTGACTAACTGAGGACCTTGGAGACTTCCTGCAGTTCCTTCCTTAAGAGAAGTGTATGTCCAGGATTATTGCTTTTTAGAGGAAAGTGAAATACTTTCTGGTCTCACAAAAGAGTGAATGAATAATCTCCATATAGAGAGGAAAGTTTATTTTGACCCAACAGATGAATTCCTTGTTTTAGCTTTACAGATCTAAGTAGTCCTATTTGAAATATGTTATCAGATGACAGTTTAGATGTAATCTAGTTAGATAGTGATGCCCCATTTATCCTCCATCTCCAGAGATCACATCAGTGATGTTGTAGTTTCTTCACCTCTTCACCACTGACACTGGCCTAGGTAATTCCTTCTGGTGAGGGCCGTCCTTGAGACTGTCTAGCAGCATCCCTGGCCTTTCATATCCACTTTTTAGCTGGTAGGCTTTGACCCCACAGCAGCTCTGTACCTCTTCTTCAGCATTAGATGCTTAGGTTTTTTTTGTTGTTGTTGTTGCACTGGGTCTTAGTTGTGACAGGCGGGCTCCTTAGTTGTGGCATGCGAACTCTTAGTTGCGACATGCATGTGGGATCTAGTTCCCGTACCAGGAATCAAACCCAGGCCCCCTGCATTGGGAGCGCAGAGTCTTAACCACGGTGGCCCCAGGGAAGTCCCAATGCTTAGGTTTTGAAACATAGTTTTCTTAGAGTTCAAAAGTCTTTTCAATGTTGATCTGCTCTTGGTTGTATGCTTTACTTATGTTTAAAGATAGAAGATATTTAAAAACTGACTAGCAGATAGATGGGGGTATTACAGAGAAGTTAATAGGGTGAAAGGATATTTTATGTTACCTGTATTAACATACGAGCCAGTGATACACTGCACTGTTTGTCAGCTTTATAATAATCCTTCTGCCTGTGAGCCATGTCCACAAAAGGTTGTCACTTTATAAAGATGAAGTGTTCAATTTTCTCAGTTCTGCAATGGATTTTGGCTTTCCTTAGTACCATTTTGTGGAAGAAATCATCTGTTTCTTTTAAATAAAAATTCTTGGAATTAGAGTGGAAGGTGTAGATGGGGAGAGAAATGAGAGGAAATCACCTGGAAAAAACTTGGTAAAGTCTTTGCAACAGGATGTCAAACATTTAGAATTGTATAAAACGATTTGTTAATCTTACAAGTACTTTTAATCTGGAAATATTTTGCAGCCAAATTTGCCATGTACTGATAACGTAGCATTTGATATGGAAAGGCTCACCAGAACCCAAGCAGTTAACCGAAGATCAGCCCTAGGTGACCTCGCCAGTGACAACTCCCTTGGCCTCGAGCCACTTCGAACTTCGGGGATCTCGCCTCTTCCTCAGGATGGGGATCTCACTCCTAGAACAGGAGAGATCAACATCGCAGTAACAAGTAAGTGGGACCTGTGCCCAGGGCACAGGACAGATTTGCTGCTGGTATTTGATGTGTGGTGGAGAGTTGAGGCAATCACCAGGGACAGTGACTTAGTCTGTAACTGAGAAAGTAATGGTTACTTTTGTTAAAACAGATATTTGGAATAACAAAACTTCCTTTATAGTGAGAAGCTTGTGTACTTGTGTGTAGTTAATAGGAATAGTTGCCATTTGATGACTAGCTGATCAGAGGTTTGTCTTAATAGCTGTTTATAAGCCTGATTTGAAACGATTGCATTGCAGACAGGGATGTAAGGTAGGACGTCAGCAGCATCTCAGTGAGCACTGTGAGCACCAGTGGTCTCTAGTACCTAGGCTGCAGGCAACCTGGTAAAAAACTAATCCAGAATTTGAACCTAAAAATTCAGTTGAGATGGCCAGCTGCTGCTCACTTTATTTTACACTTTTATGAAATTTGGTGTCTTAGCACTTACCTCTTTGGTATAATTGTACAAGAAGTGTGAGAAGACCCAAAAGGTAATCTACTTTTAAAATATGCTCTGGGCTAATTATGAACGTCATGATTGTTGAACTGTTGACGAGAAGGAAAAAAAAATGCTGAGTGTTTTGATGGCCTTGCCAAAGTATGAGTGGGCTGGCAGGCGTGCGAGTGGGCCTCGTGGACATTCACCCCGTAACAAGCCAGCTGTTTTCAATCCATTCTTTATGTGTTACTTTCATCTAACAACCTTTCACCCCATCTTCCTCGTCACCACCCTGGTGCTGCCTTTTTCAGTATATCTGTTGCTTACCTATAGCTTCGAGCCCTAACCCTAATGGGACTCCTCTCAACTCTGGGAGTCAGTAAAATGGATAAAGCTGTTAAAAAGAGTTTTCCCTTAAATAGTAAGACTTGTGTGGTCTATTCAATTGAAGTATACGTGATCTTAACTAACCAAAAATTATTGTTAGAAAATGATTTCCCAAGTTTTATTTTCTCATTTTCTAAACTCAAGGAGACTTCATTCAGTTATAAAATAAGTAAAACTATTCTTTGATACAATTTGACTGATTTCTTACCATTTACCAATGGTTTGTTTTAACAGCATTTCATGTTGTCCTGCTTTGACATTTAGGTTTTATGGGCTAGATTTTTAAAAATTGATCTAGTAGTAATAAAGGAGACAAAGGTCGTCTGTTTACTAATGAGTTTTTGGTAGGTCCTTCATTGATCGACATTTATTGAGCACCTACTACTACATAAAGTACTGATCCCATTATATTTTATATAGAAATATCCTTTCAAAATCTTATGTTTTGATGATAAAAATATTACTTCATGTATCAAATTAATCACCTTCAGCAGAATTTGTACATGTTAATAAATAAAACTCATGCGGTTAAATTAGACCAAAGCTACCTCTACTTTAACATCAAAGCTCTGTAGTGCCATAGTAACCACAGTGCGTTCAACCAGCATCCACTGTTTGCAAGGCACTGTGCTAACTACACACTGAGGAGAACAGAGGTGACCAAGATCCCAGCTGCAGTAGGTTGGTGCTAAAATACCTCTGGGCCCGTCGGGTATTATTACGACAGTGTTTACTTCTTTTTGGTTACTAATTTTTATAACTGAAATGCCATGCATGTATGGATGCTATATTCAAATTGGAAACATAGACATAATTGAAGTTCTAAAAGTTAGTCTGCTTATCATGTATAAAAGTCTAAGAAGAAAAAAATAAAGAATGCTATGTTAAGCTTCTTGAAATTGATTATCAGCCATCTCTTAATTTTTTTTAAATGCCAGTATATATTTTTTCTAACTTAAAATATATGTGGGTAAAAATGGTGGATTTTGCATGGGTTCTTCAATGTTTATTTTGACTTAAATAAAAACCTTGTAAATTCACTCTATTGATGAGGAATTTGTATTCCAAGAAGCAGTGGCTGCACTGTTATCTAAAATGAAAGAGTTTGCTGTGCATTTTAATAATGTAAACCAAGGTGGGCAGAGAAATGCGCATAGAACAACTCAGCATCCTGGAATCCTGAAGAACAGTTCTTCTTAACCTTTTGAAGATCACAACCTTTAAAATTCAGTGAAAGTATAATAACCTTTTTCTAGAAAAATTCCTAGGCACACACAGTTTTGCATAGATGTAGGATTCATGAAAACCAGATTAAGAAACGCCCATGTTATACAAAGCTTTCGCATATAAACATTTGGCATTCCAAGTATAAATTTCTTCTCTGCATTATTGCAGATGTATAGGGAACTTCACTGTGTGACACTTTGTTAAACCAGCCCTAGTTTGTTTATATTTTAGGAAATATAGTTAAGACTTTTTAGGAAGTCAGATTGGTTCTCAGGTTATTTTTGTGGTTCTCAGTAAGTACAGTTTTTGGAATGTTACCTTGATGATACAGAGTTTGAAAACTTAAGGGAAAATATTAACCTATTTCCTGGATCTAGAGAGAAACTAGATAAAAACCTTTAGAGTTCTGTGTACCAGAGGTTTTTAACTCTTTGATGAGCCAAGAGTTGGAATAACCTACCCTTTCTACTTCTGTTTAATAAAGCCAGAACAGCCAGTGCCGCTTCCCAGCAGTGGGGTTGTGAAGGGTAGTTCTTTTCTTTGCAGGAGACACCAATAAGATGTCCTTTTTAAATAAAGACTATAAGTAAACCCACTCATAAGCGAAAAGAATATAGATGTGAATGCCATGGAAGGCCAGCCCACAGACTGCTTGGAGTACCCACGAGATCTTTGGGAACCACTGCTCCATATTTCTAAGCCTTTCTTTAAGAATGAGGGACACAGCCATGCAGAAGTGACAAAATGAAGAAAGAAAGGTTATAAGTATGGCTAGTCCACTTTACTGTCATTTAAATTAACAATTTTTAAAACCTATGTCCATGTGCGATTTTATATACATCTTTTTACTACATACTTTTTGGTGGCCACACTTCTCACAAACCTCAGGACTTTTAACTGGAAGAAATGTTTGGGCCATGCTTTCCTTGCAGCTTTCACCACTACTTCCACTAACCTTCTCCACTTAGTAGCTCTCTGGCAAACCTCCTCCTGCTTCACTTCCTTGGGCCAGTCTTGGCTTACACCTCCGTTGACGTCTGCTTCGTTGCATTTGAGGGAAATGTTGACATCGATTTGACATAAGCCTTCTCCCCAGAGTGATTTCCTCCCTTTCCTTTGTCAACAGAAGAATGGTTTATTATTGCCAGTTTTGGCCTCCTCAGTGCTCTCACACTCTGCTACATGATCATCAGAGCCACAGCTAGCTTGAATGCTAATGAGTAAGTAATCAATTGTTTCTTGGATTGCATGTGCCAGATGATCCCAAGAGAATATGTAATTTTCATAAAGATCATGAGAATTGCCTTCTACCAATTTCATACTGATCCTGATGGGATCATACCTAGGAAAATAGTTTATTTCATGAACAGTAACACTGATTGGGAGTTCACCTTGCTCAGCAACAACTGCTCACTTTAGAAAAGATCTCAGGGCTTTCATTAGCCACAAGCTTAGAATAAATCAACAATGGAACAAATGCCAAGGGAACCAATACAGTCGTAGTATTTGGAGAATGCCCGTGTCCTAATCATAGACAGGATTAGCCCCACTTCGATGTGTGCTTATCAGACTTTACCTGGAGTCTTATCTACTTAGCTTTTGGTGGAGTACTGGCACCCTGGCCTATGGTCAAAGGAACATGGATGTTTAACCTGCAAGAAAGAAGCAGTCAGAAAGACCTGTGACTTCCAAATATTAGAAAGACTGTCAGGAGAAAAAGAAAATAAGCATAAACTATATTTCCATAGGACAAAATGAGGACCAAAGGGTAGGTTACAGGAAGGCAAAATTTCGCCTTGGTAAAAAGAAGAACATCTGTCAGCAAGGCTGTTTACCAGTGAGATGGTTTGCCGTTGGGGTAGGGAGTGCTCAGGACTAAGAATGCAGGCGGAAGGAAGCTGGGTGTTGTCAAGGCTGTTGTCGGTAAAACGTTTTTCAGAGGATGGAAAATTGGGCTGGGTAACAGTTGAGGTCCATTTTGATCCAATGGTTTTCCAAGAGTAGCTTTCCATGGGGGTAAGATAAAGAAAAGGTTTTATTGGCTTTATTTATTTTGCTTAAAATTTTTGGCATTTACTGTAGGATACTATTCAGTCCTTTCTTTTAAGGAGTATTCATGAAAACTAATTCAAGATGAAAGCATCCCTGGGACACTGCCCAAATTTGAACCTGAATTGGTAGAATTCCTGTGCTCTCTATATTCAGTTATGTCCTGGCATTTTAATTGATTGATAACAACCAACCAAGCTCATTTAATTGATTTAATTAAATACTCATAGTCCAACTGGAGAAACAATGGGCAAGTAACCTCCACTTCCAGTGACATGATTGTATTACCTCTAACCTGATCTTTTGGCTAGATACTTGTAAGAAGTACCCTTTGGCATCCTTGACATATTATATATTGGGAGGATGTCATGTCAGTTGGCATTCTTCAACCTGCAGATAAATAGCCTCAGCCTCATCCAGCAGGTCAACAGCTAGCTGCTTCTGTTGGGCCCACCTGATGCAGTTTTACTTCAACATAGCACAATGTTAATTGCCCAGATTCTGGAGGCAGGCATACCTGGACTTGACTCCCTGCTCCTCCATATTTTTCTTGTGAGACCTAGGCAGTTATATTTATCTGAAGCTTATTTTAGTCATCCATAAAACAAGAAGTTAGGAGTACATCATAGGGTTGTTGTGAGAATTAGCATATAAAGTGCTTAGCACAGTGCCTCGTACATAATAAGTGCTCAATAAATGTTAGCCAAAACAATTCCTCTGCAATTCTTTCAGAGTTCTATGAATAAGATGGCCATCTGCCTTTATCCTTTGGCAAATGAATTTAATTTTCTTCCATGAAGTAGAATACCGAATCATAAGAGCTCATGAGTACCTGTAATGCAAACCTCAGTTTGGAGAGAAATATTTATTTCACCTGCAGTCACCTCTTTTGTTTACTCCCATACCAACCCATCAAACTAGATGATAATGTAAGCCCACTTCTTTAAAATTTCACAAAAGAGTGAAAACAAATCACAGCAAGTAGCTGCACACTGGGCACTTTTAGAGAATTATTAAGTAATTTAGTAGTCACCTTACTGCCACTCAGAATCAGCCAGGTGCTCAGTCCATGTATCAGATATTTTAGAGAATGCTCAATAGACATGTTACCTATTGTAAGTTAGAGTTCCGCTCATAAATGCCTGCATGACTCAGAATCTAAGTCATAGATCTTAGATCCATGTCTTAGTCCATCCCTTCTCCCATTAGCCTTTGTAGAGGGTTGATACTACAATTGTTCATTTGACTATTATTTCTGTGCCTTCAGTCAAAACCACTCTGAAGGACAATTTCCATGATTCCATGTAGAGAGAGAAACAGAGAGAGAGAGAGAGAGAGAGAGAGAGAGAGAGAGAGAGAGTGTGTGTGTGTGTGTGTGTATACACACACATATGGATGCATGAAAGGATGGTCACCAAAATATTAATGGTGATTATCTTAATTTAGTACAATTTTGGGTGATGTTTTGCTCTCCTGTTGTGCTTTTATGTGTTGATTTTTTTTGTAACTGTAATTACTTAATTTTTTTAAAGACCCTTTTAATTGTAGGGGATAAAAAAAATAATAGCCAGGACTCCCTGGTGGTCCAATGGTTAGCACTCTGCACTTCCACTGCCAGGGTCTTGGGTTCGATCCTTGGTCTGGGAACTAAGATCCCACAAGCCGTGCAGTGCAGCCAAAAAAAAAAAAAGATAGCCACTCTTACTCAATGTCTCTTTCCCAAAAATGTTGATGAAAAATTCCTGTGTGGTTTAATTCCGGAGAAAAGTTTATTTTAGCAGATAAATTTATAATTATTCTTCATTAATGAAGTCTTTGAAATCTATCTTACCTTTTAACTTTTACCAAAAAATTACAATCAAAGTGAGATTGCCTTTTCAATTTAATTGCTCTGTTTCAATTTTCTGGGTAACCTCATCCATTTGTAAGATAGTCTTCTGTATAAATAGATTCTATCTTTTCACATTTTAATGATTTGTCTGGAAATTAGTAGTAAATTCCACCTTATGCTTTCTATCTACTGTTATAGTTTACTTTTCTGACAGTGTTACACTGATTGTATTGTGATGTCAATAAAACCTTGACCCAGTCTAGTCACTGGTGAAACCCTGTGGGCAAGATGAAGCAGTACTGGCCATATATAAAGGCAGGGCTGCGGAACCCAGGCAGGTCCAGGCCTCCATGGGTTGCTGCTCCACTAGGGGTGAAAGCACTCCGCCTCCCTCACTACGCTCTGCGTGTTCACTCAGGGCCTAACTCAGAGATCAATGAAAAGTCCATGTATCTGGGGTCACCCCCTTCTATCGTGATGAAATACTATTTATGTAAGTACTCAACCATGACTACAAACAAATCTACTGAATTTTGAGACTTTGCAAATTTAAACAGGATAGTAGTCAAAGAGGCAAATAAATGTAAGTTAAATATATTTATACATATTAGCTTCCCTAACACTTGTTGTACCTAAGTAAGCAACATTATTGAATTTCAGTTCCCAGAGGAGGTTTTCTGCTCTACTTCATTATTCAAGCAAACCTTGTTAAATCCCAACATTTACCAGCTTACATTTATATAAATCCATTTTTCCCTCAACATAAAAAAGTAAATGTTTATTTGAAAAATAATATTTGTTTTTATTTGAGGAACAAGTTATAAGATATGTGGATGATGTAGGAGAGATTTTGAGTCAAATGGGAGGTTCAGCTAGGTATTCTCTACAGCCCTTTCTTAGTTCCTGGATTCTGATGCATAGAAATCATGTTCTGAGATTTGCAGAGGATTGTAGCCCAGGCATTCAAGATTCAGAACAGTCGCAGGAGGAGGAAATGAATCTGATGTGGTTAACTTGATGAAATAACTGGAACAAATATGAAATCCTGTAGCATAACTGAAGACCAAGAAGCCCTAGCTCTGCGGCAGGTCATTGGGCTTCAGTTGTCCACACCAGTGTTCCCCTTGAGCTGTCCTCCTCTGAGGTTAGTGGTAGAAATTTTTAAGCCAGGTCAAAGGAACTGATGTTTCTATTTTACTCTCTACTCAATATTTCTGAATTGTTTTGCTCGGACTCTTTAATAGGAACGTTGACATATTTCAGTATGAAAGAGTCTGAAAACGTAATCATTTCTATCTTAGGGATGCTTACCTTAGAGGAGACTGGGGTGATGTAAGAGGTGTCCCCAGGTATTTGGAGGACCGCCAAAGATGAGAACAGCTACTGTTTATTGTATGCCTACCAAGAAATTACTCTTGTTTTGGGCTCTGTTACTACCCACATTGCCCCATTTAATACTCATAATGGTCCTGTGGTGACTAGCCAGTGCATACAGAGGGTGATACTTACTGTGTAGCTCTGGAGATATCTACAGGGAGGTAGATTTCCATTTCATGTAAGAAAGAACTTCCTGCCAGTCAGAATTGTCCATCCCTGACATGGGCTGTGTTGAAAGCTAATGAGCTTGCTGGGACCTGCGTATTCAGACAGAAGTTACAAGGCTAAGCTGTTTGGAGGCAGATCCTGCGTCAGGTAGAAGTTCTAAGACTCCTTCTAGTTCTCAGAGTTCCTCTTGAATTGTCTGTCCTAAATGGTCCCTTCCTAGGAGAGATCAGAGCCCAAGGAGAGGGGTAGGGGTCTCTGCTGGCTGCCTCTTTTAGAACCTTCAGGGTCAAAAGCAATGTTTTGTTTGTTTGTTTGTTTTTAACTTATTTATTTTTGGCTGAGTTGGGTCTTTGTTGCTGCGCGCCAGCTTTCTCTAGTTGTGGTGAGTGGGGGCTACTCTTCGTTGCAGTGTGCGGGCTTCTCACTGCAGTGGCTTCTCTTGTTGTGGAGCACAGGCTCTAGGTGTGTGAGCTTCAGTAGTTGTGGCTCGCAGGCTCTAGAGCACATGCATGCTCAGCAGTTGTAGCACTCGGGCTTAGTTGCTCCACTGCATGTGGGATCTTCCCAGACCAGGGCTCGAACCCATGTCCCCTGCATTGGCAGGTGGATTCTTAACCACTGTGCCACCAGGGAAGTCCAAAAGCAATGTTTTTAAAACTCTTTTTTTAACCATCTCCTACTGTAAGAAATACATTTTATATTTTGACCGTGCCCCCACATGTATAACTGAAACAGAAGTTCCACAGACATTTTCCTTACTACATCAGTATTCTCTGATCTATTCTTCTCTGTGCTTTTTTGTTGTGTTGTTGTTAATGTTGGTCATGAACTCCTGCATTGATTTTATGATCCATTAATAGGTTACAGCCTGCAGTTTGAGAAACACTGATCTAAAGATTTTTGAATTTTTAGTTTTCAACCTAAAAACTTTTGCTCACACTAGCACACATCTCTGATTGTTTATTTTCCTGAGACAGCCTTTTTTGTAGCAATACCAGCAAAGATTTGCCCCCAGTTTGATCATGAATACTCTTCTTTGTCTTAGTATTTAGTTCTTTTAGCCACTCTGAGCCTGAGATATATACACAGAGGAGTACCCTGAGGCCCAGAGGGGCTGAGTGACCCCCAAGAAATGCCATAGGAAGAAGGGCATGGGATTCAAGCCCAGTATTTCTGGTTCCAACTCTTTCCTTTACACTGCTTGTCTTTGACTACTCCAGAGAGCCATTTAAGGGCTCCAAATAATGCGGATGAAAAAGATAAATTTGGTTTTCTAAAAACATGGTGACAAAAAGATTACAGCAGCAGAAGCCTTGACTGGACTTCTGTCTTTGACAGTGGTCAATCTTTCACTTTTCAGAAGTGCCTTTAATGTTTGGCTGCATAGTTGTTTATAATTTCTTAGGCAGAAAAAAAAAGTAAGCTTAAAAATCTTTATTTGCCCATTGAAAGTCCTATATCCAGTTTTTCAGAGGAAATGTTATAAAAACAATGTGTTGTCTTAAATATGACCTACAATAAACAAGTGTAGAGCCCTGTTTGCAGTTTCTGTGAATGGCCTTCATACCCAGCCTTTCATTCATTAGGCACCATCTCCCCAGTGTTTGAGGCACCAGGCCTTGCCCTGCAGGAGCCCTGGGGAAAGGGAAGGGGGCTGCACTGCTCAGTGCTCTGCACTGCGGTGCTGGTTGAAGTGACGGAAGAGCCAGGGAGTACCTGCGGACCCAGCACAAGATGACAGGAGTATCACACAGACACAGGGGAACTGCTACTTTTGCCCTGAGGGAGTTGAAAAAGGCTTCCTGGAGGGAGTGACTTAGAAATCAGGCCAGGCATAATTAAAGCACAAGGTGGGAAAAAGCAGAGCAGGTTCAGGGAGTTGTGTGGTTTGACGTGTCTGCTGTAGGTGGTGGCGACAGTAGGCAGACTACAGAATTTGGACTGTTTTTTTGTAACTAGCAGGTGATATCTAAGGCTTTTCAGCAAAAAGAAAATTGCTGATGGCTGAGAAGTTGCTTTCATGGTAGAGACTGGAAGCAAGAAGGTAGGTTAGGTGAAAATACAGAGCTGAAGGAGAAAGTCAGGATGATGGGGAGGAGATAAAACAGGAGATGCTGGAGAGTTGTATGTTGACCAAAGATTAAGAGGTTTGAAGTATGGGTCTGGAATTCTGCCGGGAAAAAAGAGAGCAGAATTGAAGATATGATGTGGGAACCATAGAAATGAACCAGATTCTGTAAGGGTTCAGGAACTAGGGCAGTCCCACAGTGCCAGGCTGCAGAGGGGGCAGCATTAGCCTGAGGGTAATGCAGGAAACTTCCAAAGATGTCAGGTACCTTCAGGCACCTGATTTAGGGACACACACACACACACACGCACGCACGCACGTAAAATCTGGGGAATTCCTGTAAGAAAGCCTTACATCCCTGGGAGTCTGTACTCCTCAAATCTTACTTCAAAATAAATAATGACATATTTGTTTGAGGTATAAAGCAGGAGCATATTGTAAAGACAGCAGCTACAGATTTCAGGGCACTCAGCATTTAGAACATGTGTTCAAACCAGGAAAAGTTGTAAATTGTACCACAGTTGTCCCTGCATTTTTAAACAAAGTGCTGTTAACCTGTACTTTTCCCTGCCTTCCTTTTGGAAGTACTAACACACTTTTAAGTGACTGAGCCACTTGACCTCAGATCTATAGCTGCTGAGTTCAGGAAAATGCTAGTGACTTACTGGCTTTACCCAATTGGTCTGGGAAATACTTGGGGACAACCCCAGGCCACCATTCAGTTAGGATTACTTTCTCTGTTATTTTAAAACATTGACAACTACCCGTTAACTAATTCTTGACCTCTCTTTTTTCCTTTTATTCCATAGGGTAGAATGGTTTTGAAGAAGGAAAAGAATGCTTTCTGACTGATTGCCTTGAGGGAAAAAAGAACCTATTTTTGTGCATCATTTACCAATCATGCCACACAAGCATTTATTTTTAGTACATTTTATTTTTTCATAAAATTGCTAATGCCAAAGCTTTGTATTAAAATAAATAAATAATAAAATTAAAAGACTGTGTTGTTGCGTGTTATTCACCCACTTGTGTTTGGAAGGCTGATTTGGAGATCACATACCCAAAGTTCATTTGTGTGTGTTTCAGAGACAGAACATGCTCGTACTCCCCAGGGGAGGAACAGTGATGCTGTTTCTTTTGGTCTTTTCACATTGGCTCCTGTTGTGCCCAGGTAGGACCCAAGTGTGGGGACATCCTGTGTGGTGATGCTCCCTCGGGCCCTGAACTGAGTTGCTCCATTTTGTTTTCTTCAAGGTCGCCATTCACTCTCTGATAATTTCTTGTTCCTTTGTCGGTGGTTGATCTGACTCCTCTAGAACGTCAGCTCCACAGCCACAGGGACATTTAACTGTGTCACTTGCCACTGTATCTCTGGTACCTAGTAGAGTACTTTGCACATAGTAAGTGCTCAATAAATATTTGGTGGGATGAAAGCGTGAGTGTACGAAAAATTTTCCAAAATACATAACTGATTAGTAATAAATTATATCTGTCCGAGATTTTTTTTTTATGTAGTTTGTACTGTATTCTTTTAAAAACAGTGAATTCTGAAGTTGGATGAGAGCAATTTTACATGTATAAATGAAGTTTTTTTGCATTACTTGTGAGGAAGATGTTGAAATATTTTATGTTATATGAATCTTATGCTTGAAGGGATTATCAGTATGTGTAAATGTGCCCAACCTTCCACCTCAGCATACCTGAGAGTTGAGAATATTCCCACTAGTAGTAATAGGTCCACTACAGTAGTCAATACTCAAATCAGTAGGGGTTGAAGATTCTTTTCTTTTTTTTATTGAGATATTATTCACATACCATGAAATTTACCCTTTTAAAGGGTAAAGCCACTGCAGTGGTTTTTAGTATGTTCACAAGGTCGTACAACCATCACAACTATCTAATTCCAGAACGTTTTTGTCATCCCAGAAAGAAGCCTCATACCCATTAACAGTAACCTCTCACCCCTGCCAGCCCAAAAACCACTAATCTACTCTATGTGTCTATGGATTTGCCTGTTCAGGACATTTTGTTTGTTTGTTTTTTGTTTTTGGTATGAGGGCCTCTCACTGTTGTGGCCTTTTCCGTTGGGGAGCACAGGCTCCGGACGCACAGGCTCAGCGGCCATGGCTCACGGGCCTAGCCGGTCCGCGGCATGTGGGATCTTCCTGGACCGGGGCATGAGCCCATGTCCCCTGCATCGGCAGGCGGACTCTCAACCAGTGCGCCACCAGGGAAGCCCTGTCCAGGACATTTTGTATAAATAGAATCATACAATATGTGGCCTTTTGTGTTTGGCTTCTTTCACTTAGTATACTGTTTTCAAAATTCATCCAGTTGTAGCATGTATCAGTACTTTGTTCTTTTTTGTAGCTGAATAATATTCCATTGTATGGATATATGCTGCATTTTTTTCATCCATCCATTGATGGACATTTGGGTCGTTTCCACATTTTGGCTTTTATGAATAATGCTTCTATGAACATTTGTATACAAATTTTTGTGTGAACATATCTTTTTAATTCTCTTGGGTATATCCCTAGGAGTAGAATTGCTGGGGTATATGTTAACTCTAAGTTTAACTTGTTGAAAAACTACCAAACTGTTTGCCAAGCATCTGTACAATTTCACATTCCTACCAGCAATGTACGGGTTCCAGTTTCTCTGCATCCTCACCAGTGCATATTATTTTCCTTTTTCTAAAAACTTATAGCCATGTCTAGTGAGTGTGAAGTGGCACCTCACTGTAGTTTTGATTTGCATTTTCCTAGTGACTAATGACGTTTCACATCTTTTCATGTGCTTGTTGGCTACTTGAATATCTTCTTTGGAGAAATGTCTATTTAAGTCCTTTGCCCATTTTTAATTGGATTATTTGTCTTTTTGTTACTGAGTTGTAAGAGTTCTTTATACATTCCAGATACTAGGCCCTTATCAAATATATGATTTGCGAATATTTTCTCCTATAAGTTCTCTATTCACTTTCTTGATAGAATCTTTTGAAGTACAAGTTTTTTTGTTTTGGGGGTTTTTGGGGGGGAGTCCAATTTGTCTATCTTTTCTTTGGTTTGTGTTTTAGGAGTCATATCTAAGAAACCATTGCCTAATTCAAGGTCACAAAAACTTTCAAGAGTTTTATAGTTTTAGCTCTTATATTTAGTTCTCTCATCCATTTTGAGTTAATATATGTATATGATGTGAGGTAGAGGTCCAACTTCATTTTTTTTTTTTTTTTTTTGCATGTTGGATATTTATTTGTCTCAGTACCATTTGTTAAAGAGATTATTCTCTCTTCCCCAGATGAATGGTCTTGGCACTCTTGTCAAAAGTTAGTTAGGCATAGTATATGAATTTATTTCTAGACTCTCAGTTCTATTTTATTGGTCCCTATTCTGTCCTTGTGCCAGTATCCCATGGTATTGATTACTATTACTTTGTAGTAAGTTTGAAATTGGGAAGTGTGGGTCCTCCAGCTTTTTCACGATTGTTTTGGCTATTCAAGGCCCCTTGCATTTCCATATGAATTTTAGGATCAGTTTTTAATCTCTGCAAAGAAAGCCCCCTGGGATTTTGATAGGAATTACCTTGAATTTGCAAGTCATTTTAGGTAGTAGAGTCATCTTAACAATATTAAGTCTTCCAATCCATGAACAGGAGATGCCTTCCTATTTATTTATTTAATTTCTGCAGAAATGTGATTGATTTTTGTACATTGATCTTTTATCCTTGCAACCCTGCTGCACTCATTTACTAGCGCTAATAGTTTTTTAGTGGATGCCTTAGAATTTTCTATATACGAGATCATGTCATCTGCAAATAGAGATAGTTTTACTTCTTCCTTTCCAGTCAGGCTGCCTTTTATTTCATTTTCTTTTTTTTTTTTTTTTTTGCGGTACGCGGGCCTCTCACTGTTGTGGCCTCTCCCGTTGCGGAGCACAGGCTCCGGACGCGCAGACTCAGCGGCAATGGCTCACGGACCCAGCCGCTCCGCGGCATGTGGGATCTTCCCAGACCGGGACACGAACCCGTGTGCCCTGAATCGGCAGGCGGACTCTCAACCACTGCGCCACCAGGGAAGCCCCATTTTCTTAATTGCCCCTGGCTAGAGCCTTCATTAGTAGAATGTTGAATAGAAGTGGTAAAAGCAGACATCTATGTCTTGTTCCTGATCTTGAGGGAAAAGCGTTTAGTCTTATCACTGTTGAGTATGATGTTAGCTGTGGGATTTTCACTGATGTCCTTTTATCAGGTTGAAAAGTTCCCTTTTGCTTCTAGCTTGTTGAGTGTTTTTATCATAAACGAGTTTGGGTTCTGTCAAATGCTTTTTCTGTACCTGTTGAGATGATCGTGTGGTTTTTGTCTTATTTTATTAATATGGTATATTATATTAATTGATTTTCATATGTTGAACCAACCTTACATTCCTGAGATAAATCCCAATTGGTCATAATAGGATTATGTTTTTCTATGTTTCAGGATTCAGTTTCCTAGTATTTTGCTGAGGATTATTATATCTATATTCAATGAGGAATATTGGTCTGTAATTTTCTTGTGATGTCTTTGTCTGACTTGGTATTAGTGTAATGCTAGCCTCATATAATGAATTATGAAGTGTTTCCTTCTCTTCTGTTTTTTGAAAGCGTTTGAGAGGAATTGGTGTTAATTCTTAATTGGTGGAATCCACCAGTAAAGCCATCCGGTCGTGGTCTTTTCTTTGTGGGAAGTTTTTTGATTACTGATTTACTCTCTTACTTCTTATAGGCCTATTCAGGTTTTCTATTTCTAGTTAAGTCAATTTCAGTAATTTGTGTCTCTCTAGGAATTTGTCCATTTCATCTAGGTTATCACATTTGTTGGCATACAATTGTCCATAAGATTCCCTTATAATCCTTTTTGTTTCTTCAGTGTCAGTAGTAATGTCCCCTTTCATTCCTGATTTTAGTAATTTGAGTTCTTTTTTGCCTGGTCAAAGATATATGCACCTAACACTTATCCATGGTTTAGCTAGTTATGCCTTGCTAAAGGTTTGTAAATTTTGATCTTTTCAAGGAATGAACTTTTGGTTTTATTGCTTTGTCTATTTTTCTATTCTCTACTTTATTAATTTTCACTCACATCTTTATTATTTTCTCCCTTCTTCTTGCTTTGGGTCTCATTTTTTTTCTTCTTCTCTTAAGGTGGAAGATTATGTTATAGATTTCAGATCTTTCTTTTTTAATATAAGCATTTACAGCTATAAATTTCTCTGTAAGCACAATTTCACCCATCCATAATTTTAGTATGTTTTGGTTTTTATATCATTCATCTTAAGAGTACTTTCTAGTTTCTGCTATGATTTTCCTTTTGATCCATTGCTTGTTTAAATCCCACCTATTTGTGAATTTCCCAAATTTCCTTCTGTTATAGAGTTCTAACTTCTTTCCATTGTGGTTGGAGAACATACTTCGTATGATTTCAGTCATTTTACTTATAGTGAGGCTTGTTTTATAACCTAACATATGGTCTATCCTGGAGAATGTTCCATGTGCAGTTGAGAAGAATATATAGATTGTTGTTGCTGGGTGGAGTGCTCTATAGGTCTAGTTGGTTAATAGTGTTATTTAAATCTTCTCTTTCCTTCTTTATCTTCTATCTAGTGTTCTATCCATTATTGAAAGTAAAGTATTGAAGCCTCCAATGACTGTTGTTGAATTGTCTATTTCTCCCTTTGATTATGTCTGCTTTTGCTTCATGTGTTTGGAGGCTCTCTTGTTAAGTGCATATGGGGTTAAAGGATTTTTAAAAGCTGCACAGGTTATTCATTACATCATTATTCATTGAGATTCACTGGTTCAGTCGTCCTCCTGATATTTCCAGCCAACTCTAAATGCTAGAGAGTTAAGCTCAGTGTGTTTGATCTTACCCTCTAGAATGGGTTCTGTTGCCTTGACATTCTCCTTAATACCTACAAAATGTTTTTCACTTATTAGTATTTTCATCAATTAATAGTATAGTTCCTCCCCGCCTACCTTTATCCAGTGAAAATCAAATTAGTTGTTCCCGCTCCTCTATTTCCCATTTATGATGAATTGTTATTTTCCTTCATCAACAGTCAGGAGATGTAGGACTATTTAATGGCAATGTTACTGTTTCTATTACTGTTACTTTCACCCTTTTCACATTATTTCAAGTCCTAGCAGAGAGTAAGACTAAGAAAAGTAGGTGCTGTTCAGACCAAATACAGACTTTTTACAAAAGCTAAGAAATAAAATGAGTGAATTACTAGGATAGGGCTTTCCATTAATCTTAGGGAAGATTTGCATCATCCATTGAAATTTGAACCTTCTGTTTTGTGGCTTTGAGATTGAACTGACATTGTCAAGTTTTTACATCTCAATTATTTCATGGTCTCAGTGCTCTTTAAAGTGTGGGATTTGTTCCTTAGAACCAAAGTTAGAATTAGCATCAAAATACAGTTGCTTATTTCTTCATGGGCATGGTGCTATCAACTAAGAAATCAGCTTTATGAATTGAAGCAATGTATGAAATTGAATAATTCTTGTTTACTATTTTAAAAATTATTGAGTGATCAGAAATTAGTCTGGAACAGATGTGATATTTCAGAGTTTTTAAACCCTTCTTGGACAGACTTTTGTAATGCATGAGGCATAGGTTGTTTTGTTTTTTACACACACACATATAGTATTATTCAAGAGTATTTTATTTCAAGGAAGCCTCAGTGTTTACAATAGACCAAAAGTTGGTAAGAATTTAGTCCAAAGAGCCTCCAACAGGAATGCAGCTTACCTGATCCTGCCTGGCAACTTCAGACCTGAAGAAATTAAATCTGACTTCTCTTTGGCCAGCTGGGTTGTAACTTTAGGCTTTTTAATAGTTGAGAAAAGATCCTGAAGGTTCCTTGACTTTTTATCTACCAAATTATTTGGTTATGCTAAATTCCTTATCAAGACAGTTTAAGAATAGAACTTAATGGCAACAGATAATACAAAGAATCCAGTTGAAATAGAAACTGCCATTCTAGATCTCTGCTGTGAAGCTGGGCAGGAGAAAACTTAACTATAGCTAGCAGTTCAGATCACAGGATGTGCCAGACACCATGCTGAGTGTTTTATATACATTATAATTTTCATCTTGGCAGCATCCCAATGAGAGAAGTTATAGCTCTTCTCTTACAAATTAAGAAATTGAGGCTTAGAGAAGGTCAAGTAACTTGGCCAAAATGACTCACCTATTAAGTGGCAAAGTCAGAAATGAGACCCTGGCAGCCCAGGGTTATTGTTCCTAACTGCTGGCCACCCTTCATCCATGAGACAATTGGGCCAGTATTTGTTAGGTTGTGCACAGTTTTGTTGTTGTTGTTGTTGTTGTTGTTGTTTTGCAGTACGCGGGCCTCTCACTGCTGTGGCCTCTCGCGTTGCGGAGCACAGGCTCCGGACGCGCAGGCTCAGCGGCCACGGCTCACGGGCCTAGCCGCTCCGCGGCATGCGGGATCCTCCCGGACCGGGGCAGGAGAGTCGGCAGGCGGACTCTTAACCACTGCGCCACCAGGGAAGCCCTGTGCACAGTTCTTGTACTTGAGGAATTCAGAGTCTCAGGAGAAAAACAGGAAAATAAACAGAGGGAACTGAAGGGAAAGCTTTATATATGCACACATATTATATATATATATACACACACCAATATATAGTGTATGTATTTATTTGTTTTATATATAGTGTGTGTGTATCACAGAAAAATGGACAGAGTATATATACACACACTATGTTTTTAAAGTTAATGAATAACCACAATAATAATAGCTAACCTATAGTGCTTACTATGTGATAGGCACTCTTCTAAACATTTTGCATATATTAACTCATTTAATCCTTGCAACAATCCTATTATTAACCCCATTTTACAGATGAGGAAACAAGTTTAGAGAAATCCAATAACTTGCCAAGGTTAAAGTGCTAGTAAGTAGCTGCAGCTAGACTCCAGTGCATATAGCCTGGCTCCGGTGTCTGTTCTAACCCCCTTTCTGCTTTGTCTCTTAGAGAAGCTCACCAAGTGGAAGGTAGGTTACAGGGCATGCTGACCACAGGACCCATGTGTGCAAAGCATAATAGTAGGAAAGTCTGAGAAGTGTGATGGGCTTGGATTTAGGACACAAGCAGGGCTGGTGAGAAGAGTTTTTCTAGAGCTAGAGATGGCGATGCTCTGCACAGAGCATGGGCTTTCCAGTGGGGAGCCATGAAGAGGCTCGTGCATTTTAGCAGGTATGAATTAGAGGCAGACTGGCTCCTGAAATTAAAATACTGGGGTCACTGAAGAAAGCAGGTAGAGGTGCTGGTTTAGAACATTACAGCTTAGAAGCTACCTTAAACAAGCCAGCAGGTAAGAAATGGGATGAAAACAGTTGGGTCAGTGACAAGGGGAAGATTCTAGAAACCCGTAAGTAAGGAGACCTCTAGGAAGAATTCACTCAGTGCAGCAGAGCTTTATGAGTGCATTTATGCTGACTCAGAGTACAGCTCAGAGAGGAGTTTTGAAATTGTCTTGGGGAAATACTTTCTTTACTGAGGAGTCAAAAAGCAGGTATAAATAACAGGAGCTAGGGTAGCAGCTAAACCTGAGTTTGACCTGAGCATAAGAAAGGGTAATGGCAAACCCAGGTGATGAAAAGATGCCCAAGATGGGTGGGCTATATTGGTGGCAACAGCCTGGCCATTCTTTGATGAGGCTTCAAAAAACTGAGAAGAAATCTAGTAAATCTTAAAATTATCCAGTTCCTTTTTCATGAAAGTTCCTTTTGAGGAAAGTGTCAGTCAGTCTTTCCTAATCAAGGGAAAAGGGCTTTTCTCACCCTGGGTGAGGAAGCTGAGGCACCATTGCCCTCTGCCTTAAGGGGGTGCCTCTTCCTGCTCAGGCTGCCCCAAAGCTCAGGGCGAAGTTGGGCACTTGGCCAGAGGTGGACCTGACCTGACCCTTCCTCTGGGAGGCTTCTTGCCTCATGACCTCCATACACACACGCTACCACACGTGACTAAAACAAGAACAGCCTACACACGTGGGCAACGAAGAATGTTCAGAATTCAAGGCACAAATGACTTAATTTCTGTCCCAGAAAAGGGAGTTCTCCAGCATTTTGCTTTTGGTCACAGGCATATCATAACTATAGTGTAGGGAAGTTGTGTCTTAGCAGGTAGGGGTAGTTTATAAAGGCAAAAGACAAAGTGTAGCCCAAATTACATTTGAAAAATCCCTCAAATCCCAGTGAAATGCTGACAGGGGGTATACAGGAGACTGCAACTTACTGAAGAAACGTCAGAGTCATGTACTCCTGTCACTCTTCTAGCAGGGCAGATACTCCTGGTATGGGGTGACAGGCAGACTCACCCCCACTATTTAAATGTTCTCTCTCTCACCCTCCTCTTCCACCTTTCTCTCCTGGCATTTATTGTTGAGTGGGTATATAAATGTACATTGAAACTCAGGCTCCCACTCTCTAAACCGGGATGGAATCCTCTTCAACAGAAGTATTCATGTGCAGCCTAAGACAGACATAAAAGTTCACAGCAGCAGAGCATAGTATTTAGGTTCCTGTCAAGGCCAGCACTGCTAAGCTTTGGGAGAAGCAAATTGAATTTTTATTGACCCTCGGAGTACTTAACCTACACAGCCAGCTAAGTTAACTGAAACAACAAAGCAGCATCTCTTTGGTGCTGTAGACCGATGTGATCCACACATTCGAACATGTAGTCAGGCGACAGAGGTATGAGTCCCAGACCAGCCCCTTCCTGACTGGGTCAGTCACTTACCCTCTCACAACCTCAGTTTCTCAGCAGTGGAATGAAAGTTACAATAATAGCCACACAGGGCTGTGAGAAATAGATGATTTGTGAAGGTGCCTGGCATATAGTGTTACCCAATAACGTTTGTTCCTTCCTTGTATGGAAAGATGGACTGACCTATAAAAGTCCTTCCTAGTGTTGATAATAGGAAAGCCTTGCTCAGGCATCCTTCGGACCAGGAAAGGCTCCACACTGCTGAGGTTTTACAACTGATCTTCTATTCCATGCTTGGGTCCATTGGGCACCACTACCTCTCCCTCATGTCTACCCATGCTCATCTTCATCAAGGAACAGGGGTCCTGGGTCCAGGTGAGAACTCATGAAGCCCTTTGAAAGGTCTCTTGGAAAAGCTGTCTCACCTCCAACCACGATCCCTGTTTTACATGAGGAAAGCTTATGGGAAAATTCTGGTCATTTATCACTTTTCAACAGGTGCAACCACCATTAAACCTAAAGCTTTGCTGCTTGTGAGCAAATATTTGCATCTGATCTAGAAATGGGGCCCACAGGCTAGAAATGACGCAAAGAAAATAGGAGGAAAGGGGACTAGGAAGGGGGGTGTAGTAGCCCCCATTCACAGAGCTAAGCACCGTCACCCCTGGAGCCTCACTCCAAGTGAACTCTTGATTCCTCAGGGTAAAGAAGACTTGAGCATTGTCTAATTTCTTTAAGAAGACACAAGATAAAGATTTGTAGATTACATTGTTACATTAATTATAGGAATGCAAGGTTTCCATAGTGAAAGTAATTCTTAAAATTTGCTGAAAACTTGTGTCTTCACTTATGTTCTATTTTTTTAATTTCTTGAAAAGAAAGAGAAGTAGTAGCAACATTGTATTTTTTATTTTTTTATTTTTTATTTATTTATTTTTTATTTTTGGCTGCGTTGGGTTTTCGTTGCTGTGCGCGGGCTTTCTCTGTTTGCGGCGAGCAGGGGCTACTCTTCATTGCGGTGTGTGGGCTTCTCATTGCGGTGGCTTCTCTTGTTGTGGAGCACGGGCTCTAGGCACGCGGGCTTCAGTAGTTGTGGCACACATGCTCAGTAGTTGTGGCTCGCAGGCTCTAGAGCACAGGCTCAGTAGTTGTGGCGCACGGGCTTAGTTGCTCCGCGGCATGTGGGATCTTCCTGGACCAGGGCTCGAACCCGTGTCCCCTGCATTGGCAGGCGGATTCTTAACCACTGCACCACCAGGGAAGCCCAACATTGTATTTTTTAAATCCAAGTTGTTACCAGGACTTTTGTAAAGTCCTTGGGAAGTTTTTGAAGTTTAATTAAATTTTGATTGCCTTAGAAAAGGTATACCTTCTTATTTACTATTGCCATTTCTTATGCAGCATAAGAAACAAATCAGTTAATGGTGTTGCAACTAGGGTGTTTTAAATTATCGTTAAACGTTTTTTGCAGTTTGATCATAACTGTAATCCAAGTTACTTATGTTTTAAGAGTACAAAACTGAAAGATAACTTAAGTTTTGGATTCAGATTTACCAGGATTCAACTTCTAGCTTTATGATCTTGAGCAAGTTTTTTAATCTCTCTGAGCCTTAGTTTCCTCTCTGTGAAATAAGAATAACTTTTCTATCTTATGGGATTGTTGTGAAATTGTATATAAATGTTAAGTTTTCCTGGGACTTACCTGGTAGTCCAGTGGCTAAGACTCTGTGCTCCCAATGCAGGGGACCCAGGTTCAATACCTGGTCAGGGAACTAGATCCCACATGCTGCAACTAAGAGTGTGCATGCCACAGCTAAAAACCCGCATGCCACAACGAAGATCCTGCACTCGGTGACGAAGATCCCGCATGCTGCAACTAAAACCCGATGCAGCCAAATAAATAAATAAATAAATATTTTAAAAATAAATGTTAAGTTTTTCCCTTTTATCACCTTTTTCTTGTACTTAGAAATCATTTTAAATTATTTTTCTGAATAAATAATGTATGTACATGATTTTTTAAAAAGTCAAAATAGTACAGAAGAGTGTAAGGTGAAAAGTACATCTCCCTGTCACCCTGACCCAGTGCCCCAGGCCTCATCCAGCAGTCTCTGTTGCCTACATGTACAGTTCCAGAGAGATTTCATGCAGAGAGAAGCATATTCTTTCACACGCACCTTTTTAAAACAGTTACTAGCATCATATATGATGCTTCCCCCCCACAAAATCTCTCCTATACATAGTTTTAAACATATTATCTATTGGTCACTGATCTATTAATTTTCCTTTATCCCCAAAGGAAAAAAAAGAAAGACATTTCTGAGGCTTTCTGCCAAACCAAAGACAGAAAACAGTTAGATGACAAGTTAGCCTAGGGTGTTTCAAGAATTAAATGTTAACATCCCTGAAGAAAACTTTACACCTTTGAAGTAAAGAAATCTCAGAGAGAGACTCACAAATACTGTCACAAGATGCTCTAATGGTTACATTTGTAAACAATTAGGACTTATGCTTTTGTGAATGTTTCCTGTCTTCATGTTAACCTTACAAGTGTCCCCTAAATGGCTCTACAGGATTCTCTTTCGTTTTTACATCTGCATCAACTATCCCCTTAACTGTCTAAATTCCTTTTTACAAAAGCTTGCAATGTCAAGGCATAGACAGGCTTCCATTTTCTCTTTGCTAGAACTGAGTCAGAAAACATATACTTAAAATTTGAGACCAAGAATTTAGGAAACAATAGGTTATCCAGAAAATAATATGCAGACCATTATATTCTTCTCCCCCAATATTTGGAGATTTTCCCACATCAGTGCATACATATCTGTCTGCCTCATTTTCTTTAATATTAACAAATGCATTGTGTATTGAATCAGTTCTCAACTGATGGACATTTCAGTTACTTAAAATCTTCATAATCTTTATGAAAGTCATATAGCTGCCAAAAATCAATGATATACAGAAGTAGCAAGTGGTGGTTAATTACTGGCTTTTTGATTGTATCTTACTGTGAAAGCCCTTTTTATTTCATGCTGAGAGAGTTCCAAGTTAAAACTATTTAAACACTAATTAGTGGTTGCTAATTGGGATAGTATACATCCCAGTCAGCTCAATTTTATGGAGTATTTACTGGCCCAATGTGAAGACACTGAAATAAAATATATCTGAGTTGTATCCATGAGTAGTTTTTGGTCTAATTGGGGAAGGAAGATTAAAAAAAAAAAACAACAACAAGTAGGACAACACACATAATCAGGTACTTATATTTTGCAGAGAATTGCAAAATCTTCTCTTTTATCTTTTTAAATTGCATTAATCAATTTCAGGATTTGAAGGTCTAGAAGGGACTTTAAGCCACACTAAGAGAACTCTAAGCCAATTGATAATAAATTGATCAGGTTTCCACTATTGGAAATGTGGTTATGTCATTACTAACTTGTTGCAGTTCAACCATCATACCAAGCACAACCAGCAAATATGGAAAAAGCATTTTTTCAAACATTCTATCTTAAGACATTGAAGAGCTATCAATGCAGTGAGGACTTCAGGAGCCACAAGCCCAGAGAAAAGGGAAGTTCAACAATGAGCATTTGAGGCATTTGCTAATTCATAAACAATAGCTGTGAAGTGACCAAAATGTGGTGGCTGACAGACGGAGATGAGGAGAGCTCAGGCAGTCCTGTTGGGCTTGTGAGACAAAACTTAGAGTTCAGGGCCCACCAAGGAGAACAAACCCTGATAAACACCCTAGGCTTTCCATTGGAATCCCCAGAGGGCTTACTCTGCAACTAGAGGATGAACTAGAATTTGACTAGCCTTTTCAAAAACTGAAGTGCAACTCTGAATTTGCTTCATTTCTGATTGGATTAACGTGACATACCCATACCCTAAAAGTGGTATGTTTCCACCCAAGGCAATAGGAAATCCTCTGGAGGAAGGTACCACCATCAGCAGCCTCAGATTATCACACTTTTCATATATAATGTCTAGCAATCCATCAAAAGTACCACGCATACCAGATGACCAAGTGACCAAAAAAGAGAAAAAGCAAAGAATAGAACTAGATCCACAAGAAATACAAATATTGGAAATATAAGACATAGAATTTAAAATAACTTTAAGTATTTTTAGGAAACCAATGACAAGATGGATAATTTCAGCAACTAAATAGAAACAACAAGGAATTATATGGAATGTGAGGACTGAAAAATATACTAGTTGAAAGTAATAACTCAATAGAAGGTTTAACATCAACTTAAACATCACTGAAGAAAGGATTTATGACCTGGAAAGGAGAAAATATGCAACCTGAAACACAAAAAGAAAAAGAGGAGAAAAATACAGAAAAAGGCATAAGAGAGTTTAGATTGTGATGAAAAAAATCTAATTTACATGTAATTCAAGTCATAGAAGGCAAGGAGATAAATTGAGGCAGAGCAATATTTGGATAGATAATGGCTGGGAATTTTCCAGAACTAACAAAAGACATCAAACCACTGATTCAAGGAAACCATACCAATAGTAAAAGTGAAAAAAAAAAGGGCAAAGAAAAATTTAAAAGCAGTTAGAGGAATAAAAGATACTTCCTTAACTGAGAAGAAATTCACATAACAAAAAATTAACCATTTTAAAGTGAACAATGGCATTTAGTATATTCACAATATTGTGTAACCACCACTTCTATCTAGTTTTTTAAAGTTTTCAACATCCCAAAAGGAAACCCCCTACCCATTAAGTCATTGCTCCCTATTCCACTCTCCCCAGCCCCTGGTAACCACCTCATCTGTGTTCTGTCTCCATGGGTATGCCTGTTCTGGATATTTCTAATAATTGAATCATATGGAATACGTGACCTTTTTTGTCTACCTTCTTTCACTTAGCATGTTTCAAGGATCATCCACATCACAGTATGCATGTATCTGTGCTTCATGCCCTTTTATGGTTGAATAATAGTATAATAGTTTGTTGTATCTATATATATGCCACAATTTGTTCATCCATTCATCTATTGATGAACATTTGGTCTACTTCCACCTTTTGGCTGCTGTAAATAATACTGCTATGAATTGGTGTACAAGAATTTGTTTGCATCCCTCTTTTTTTTTTTTTTTTCGTAGTACATGGGCCGCTCACTGTTGTGGCCTCTCCCATTGCGGAGCACAGGCTCCGGACTTGCAGGTTCAGCGGCCATGGCTCACGGGCCTAGCCACTCCACAGCATGTGGGATCTTCCCAGACCGGGGCATGAACCCGTGTCCCCTGCATCGGCAGGCAGACTCTCAACCACTGCACCACCAGGGAAGCCCCTGCATCCCTCTTTTTAATTCTTTTAGGTATATACCTAGGAGTGGAATAGCTGAGTCATATGATAATTAATTCTATGTTTAACTTTCTGAGGAACCTCCAAACTGTTTTCTACAGTGGCTGAACCATTTTATATTCCCACCAGCAATGTACAAGGATTCAAATTTCTCTACATTCTCATCGGGACTTATTATTTTCCTTTTTTTTTTAAATTATAGCCAATTCTAGTGGGTGTGAACTAGCACCTCATCATGGTTTTGATTTGATTTTCCTAATGACTAATGACATTGAGCATCTTTTCTTGTGCTTGTTGACCACTTATATGTTCTTTAGAGAAATGTATATTCAAGTCCTTTGCCCATTTTTTATAAATTGATTTATTTTATTTATTTATTTTTGACTGCATTGGGTCTTCATTGCTGCATGTGGGCTTTCTCTAGTTACAGCGAGTGGGGGGCTCCGCTTTGTGGCAGTGCACGGGCTTCTCATTGTGGTGGTGGGCTTCTCATTGTGGTGGCTTCTCTTGTTGCAGAGCACAGGCTCTAGGTGCGCGGGCTTCAGTATTTGTGGTGTGCGGGCTCAGTAGTTGTGACTTGTAGGCTCTAGAGTACAGGCTCAGTAGTCGTGGCGAACAGGCTTAGTTGCTCTGCAGCATGCGGCATCTTCCCAGACCAGGGCTCAAACCCGTGTCCCCTGCATTGGCAAGCAGATTCCTAACCACTCTCCCACCAGGAAAGCCCTGCGCATTTTTAAATTGGATTGTTTGTCTTTTTGTTACTGAGTTGTAAGAGTTCCTTATATATTTCAGATACTACACCCTTATCAGATATATGATTTTCAAAGAGTTTCTTTCATTCTTTGTCTATTCACTTTCTTGATAATGTCTTTCAAGCACAAATTTTTAATTTTGAAGGAGTCTTTTTTTTCTTTCATTGTTTGTGTTTTTAGGTGTCATATCTGAGAGACCATTGCCTAATCCAAAGTCACAAAAACTTCCAGAGTTTTGTAGTTTTAGCTCTTATGTTTAGATCTTCATCCATTTTGAGTCAACATATGTATGTGATGTGAGGTAGAGATACAAATTCTTTTGCATGTAGATATCCATTTGTCCCAGTACCATTTGTTGAAGAGATTATTCATTTTTCCCTGTTGAATAGTCTTGGTACCCTTGTCAAAATTCAGTTGAGCATAATATATGAGTTTATTCATGGACTCTCAATTCTATTTTTTTGACTCTATGTCTGTCCTTGTGCCAGGATCACATGGTATTGATTACTGTTGCTTTGTAGTAACTTTGAAATTGGGAAGTGTGAGTCTTCCAACTCTGTTTTTCCTCCTTCAATATGAAATATATTACTTTCTTAATTTTAATTTTATTGGAGTATCATTGATTTACAATGTTGTGTTAGTTTCAGGTGTACAGCAAAGTGATTCAGTTATACATATAATATATTCATTATTCTTTAGATTCTTTTCTCTTATAGGTTATCCTAGAACATTGAGTACAGTTCCCTGTGCTGTACAGTTGGGCCTTGCTGGTTATCTATCTTATATGAAATATATTACTTTTAAAGTAGCAACAGAGGACTGACAGTTGGTGTCTTGACAGAAACAATGGAAACCAGAAAACAGTGGAATGAAGTGTTATGGGAAAAACATGCCAACCTAAAAACCTAGGGAAAAAAATTCATCAAAAATAAAGATGAGGGGACTTCCCTGGTGGTCCAGTGGTTAAGAATCCATAGTGCAATGCAGGGGACACCGGTTCAATCCCTGGTCAGGGAACTAAGATCCCACATGCCGCGGGGCAACTAAACCCTCATGCCATAACTACAGAGCCCACTCTGGAGCCTGCACACCACAACTAGAGAGAATCCCTCACACCACAACAAAGAGCCCACGGGCTGCAACTAAGACCCAATACAGCCAATAAATAAATAAATAAATATTTTTTTTAAATTATGATACTCTTAAAAGTTTTTTTAAAAATAAAGATAAACTTATAAAAATAAAGATGAAACAAGACATTTTCCAACAAACAGAAACACTGAAAGGGAGTTCTTCAGGCAGAAGAAAATTATTCCAGATAAAAACATTGAGATGCAGGAAAATTCAACAGCAACATCAAGGGTAAATATTCAGGTAAAATGACAATCGATGTAATATAAAACACTAATAATAATGTCTTGTGGAAATTAGTTGACATTAATTGCACAAAAAGATGGGAGAGGATAAATGGAATAAAAGTATTCTTAAGACACTTGTATTTACAGGAATAATTAAAAACACCAATTTATATTAGATGTTAATAAATCAAAGATACATGTTGTGATCCAGGGTAACAACTAAAAAAATAATGGTCTCTAGGTTAGCAAAACCACTAAAAGAATAATAAATAATATATAATAAACTTATGAGGGAGAATGGAATAATAAAGTCATCTTTAAGAAGAGTTAAAAATAAAAAGGAGGAAAATAATATGGAACAGGTCGGATAAATACAAAACAATATAATGATAAATTTAAATCCCAATATGTCAGTAATGAATGTAAATGGATGCTTAAATACTCAAAGATAAATATAGACTAGATTTAAAATTTATATACATATACATCAATGAATGTGTAATAGTTCTTTAATATGAGACAGAAATGTTGAAAGTAAAATGATAGAAAAATATATACCATGTAAATATTAACCAAAAGAAAATTCTTATATAAATATAACAAAATATGCTTTAAGGTAAAGAGAGACACTTCATAATGATGAAGGAGTTAATCCATCATGAAGAAAACAGTTCTAAATTTCTGCACCTAATATATCTTCAAAATATATGAAGGAAAAATTGACAGATCTAAAATAAGACAGTTCCACTATCACAGTGGGAATTTTATTTTTTTAATTAATTAATTTTATTTATTTATTTTTGGCTGTGTTGTGTCTTTGCTGCTGCACTCAGGCTTTCTCTAGTTGTGGCGAGCGGGGGCTACTCTTCATTGCGGTGCACGGGCTTCTCATTGCAGTGGCGCCTCTTGTTCTCTTGTTGAGCACAGGCTGTAGTTACCTGGGCTTCAGTAGTTGTGGCACAGGGGCTCAGTAGTTGTGGCTCACGGGCTCTAGAGCGCAGGCTCAGTTGTTGTGGCATACAGGCTTAGTTGCTCCGCGGCATGTGGGATCTTCCCAGGCCAGGGATTGAACCCGTGTCCCCTGCATTGGCAGGCAGATTCTTAACCACTGTGCCACCACCAGGGAAGTCCCAGTGGGAATTTTAAACACACCTCTTGGTAACAAGCAGAGAAATACTCATTAAGGATCTAGATTTGAACAACATAATTAATAGACAAAATGTAATTGACATATATATGGCACTCGTCAACTACAGGATATATATTATTTTCAAGTGTACATAGATCATTTACTAGAATAGACCATATTCTTGGTGATAAAGCAAATGTCAACAAATATATAAGGATTGATGTCATACAGAGTATGTTTTCTGACCACTGGAATTAAGTTAGAAATCAATAACAAAAAGATATTGGAATGATAGGAATCAAGTAATAAACTTCTAAAAAAAAACCTCATGAGTCAAGAAATTGCAGCTGTAATTATAAAAAAAAATTTTTAATTGAATGTCAATAAAATCACAGCATATCAAAACTTGTGTGATGGGGCTTCCCTGGTGGCGCAGTGGTTGAGAGTCCGCCTGCCGATGCAGGGGACGCGGGTTCGTGCCGCGGTCCGGGAGGATGCCACATGCCGCAGAGCGGCCGGAGCCTGTGCTCCGCAACGGGAGGGGCCGCAGCGGTGAGAGGCCCGCGTACCGCAAAAAAAAAAAAAACTTGTGTGATGCAGCTAAAGCCATGTTAGAGGGAAATCTGTGGCTTTAAATGCATATATTAGAACAGAAGAAAGGCTAAAAATCAGTTTTGTAAGCATTCCTCTCAGTTAAAGAACAGCAAACTGAATCAAAGGAAATAATAAAGATCATAAATTAATTTACTAGAAAACAAATATACAGTAGAAAAAAAATTAACCAAGTAAAAGTTGTTTCTTTGAAAAGACTAATAAAATTGACAACCTCTGCTGATCAAGAAAAAAGACCCAAATGACCCATAAGAAGAACAAAAAAGAGGACATCAGTACAGAGCTTACATACATTAAAAATAAGAATAATAAAGTTCATAAAAGCAGAAAGTAAAATGGTAGTCACCAGGGATCAGAAGGAGGGGGGGAAATGGAAATTGTTGTTTAATGGGTATAGATTTCAGATTTGCAAGGTGAAAAAGTTCTTCAGATGTTTCACAACAATGTGAATATACTTAACACTACTCAACTATACACTTAAAAATGGTTAAGATGGCAAATTTTATGTTATGTTTTTTACTATAATAAAAAAATTAATAATAAGAGTATTATGACAACTTTGTGTTAAGAATCTCTGAAATTTAAATGAAAATGGACAAATTCCTTGAAAAATACTAATTACCAAAATTGACACAGAAGAAACAGGAAATCTGAATTCTCCTACATCTAAGTAATAAATTAAAGTCATATTTTAAAATCTTCCCTCAAAGAAAAACTCTAGGGGTAGGAGATTAACAGGTACAAACTACTATGTATAAAATAAGCAAGATACAAGGATATAGTGTACAGCACAGGGAATATAGCCAAATTTTATAATAATTTTAAATGGAGTATAATCTATAAAAATATTGAATCACTATGCTGTATACCTGAAACTAATGTAACATTATAGATATTATATTATTAATGTTATAACATCAACTATAATTTTTTAAATAATTAATTAATTTAAAAAAAATTTTTAAACTCTAGGCCTAGGTGGTTTCACTGATGAATTGTTTATAACATCTAAGGAAGAAATAAAACAGTCTTACACAAATTTGTCCAGAGAAGAGAAAAAGAGGAATACTTCCAAGTCCTTCACTGAGAGCAGCATAACACTAACACCAAATCATGACAAAGACATTACAAAAAGGAAAATTACAAGTTAATTTACTATATGAATATAGATACAAATATTCTAAATAAAATATTAGCTAAATGAATCTGACAATATATAAGTAGGAAAAATTACAGCCAAGTTAGATTTGTTAAAAAATGCAAGGTTGAAAATCAGTGCGATTCAACACATTAACAGAATGAAAGTGAAAAGTCGTATTTTTATCTTAATAGATACAGAAAAGACATTTGCTGTAATTCAGCACCCATTCTTCCTTATCTAATAGTGAGTATTTTCAAAACTACAGCAAACATCATACTAAATAATGAAATATTTAAAACTTTTCCCTAAGATTGGAAATCAAGATACCTCCTGTGATTTCTCCAACATTTTATTGGCAGTCTTAGCCAATATGAAAAGACAAGAAAAAGAAATAGATGTAAGGATTGGAAAGGAAGAAATAAAACTGTCACTATTTACAAACAACATAGTAGTATATGTAAAAACTCCAAAAGACTCCACAAATCAGCTCTTAAAATGAATAAGTAAATTTAGCAAGGTCAATTTTCTTTCTATATGCCAACAATAAGCAATTAAAAATGAAATTTTTTAAAAGATACCATTTACAAAAGCATCAAATATGCATCAAATACTGAGGAATAAATCTAAAAGAATATGTGCAAGATTTCTACACAGAGAACTATAAAGCATTGAGAGAAATTAAAGATGACTGAAATAAATGAATATACCAGGTTGATAGGTTCTAAGACTCAATATTATAAAGATGTTAATTCTCCCCAAATTGACCACTGCAGGTTCAAACAGACCCCAGTAGGGGTGTGTGTGTGTGTGTGTGTGTGTGTGTGTGTGTGTGTGTGTGTGTGTGTAAAATTTGACAAGCTGATTGTAAAATTTACATGGAAATTTAAAAGGCCAAAAATAACAAGACAATCTTGAAGAATGATGAAGTGGAGGAATTACTGAACTCGATATTAAGACTTTTTATAAAGGTACAGTAATTAAGATTGTGAGGTATTGATACAAGGATGGACAAATAGCTGAATAGAACAGAATATGGTCCTAAAACGACCATGCATTTATGAACACTTGAATCATACAAAGGTATCACTGTACCATAGTGAGTATAAGGATGGTCTTTTCAATAAGTGGTGCTGCATCAACTGAATATCTGTAAAGAAAGAATGAATCTTGATTCCTACTTCACACCATACTCAAAAATGAATTTGAAGTGGAGCATAGACCTAAATATGAATGGTAGAACAATGAAGCTTCTGAAAGATAAAGTAGAATATCTTCAAAACCTTGGGATAGGCAGTTTCTTAAACAGGACTCAGAAGAGCACTAACCATAAAATAAAAGATAGATAAATTGGTCCACACTAAAATTAAGAAATTCTGTTCATCACAATACACTATTTTAGAAGAAAACCTATAATACTTATAGCAAAGTAATAACTAATACATATATTACTTACATAATGTCATAAGTAATACTTACGACAAAGGACTCATACTCAGAATAAAGAAGGAAAAGACTGACAACCTGATAGAAAAATGAGCAAAAGAAATAAATACATGTTTCAGGATGAGCAAGATGTATAAACAGCCTAAAAACATATTAAAAAGTGCTCATCCTTTTTAGACATCAGGGGATGTAAGTTAAAACCACAATGAAATACCATTATATACCCACCAGAAGTGCAAAAATTTAAAAGTCAGAAAATATCAACAATTAGTGTAGATATAGAACAACTGGAATTCTTATCCACTGGTGGGGGTAAAAATTGTTACAGCCACTTTGGAAAACTGCCAGTATCTGCCAAAACTGCCAGTATATGCATACCCTAAGACCCAACAATTTCACCCCTAGTTTACCTAAGAGAATTGCATACACATGTACAAAAAAGAAACACAAGAATATTCCTAACAGCAATATTCATAATAGCTCCAAAATGGAAACAAAGCAAACGTCCATCAATAGAAGATTGGATAAATAAATTGTGGGGTAGTCATACAATGGAATATCATGCAGCAGTGAAAATGAACAAACTACTGCTATATTCAATGACATGGATGAATGTCACAACATAATATTGTCTGAAAGAATCCAGACACAAAAGAAGATATACTCTGTTTCTATTTATGTAAAATTGAAAACAGGCAAAACTAAACCATGGTCTGAAAAGTCTGGATTGTGGTTTCCTTTGGAGGAGAAGAGAGGGCCTAGTGACTGGGATCAATAGAGGTCCTTGTGGGGTGCTTGTAGGGTTCTAGTTCTTGATCCAGTGATTTCATGGGTGTGTTCTCTTTGTAAAAATTCACTGAGCTGTATACTTATACTTTGTGCACATCTGTATATAGGTTATACCTCAAGAGTTCACTTAATAACATTACATAGCCAATAACAAAAATAATAATAATCAGTTAATCAGTAAATAGGATGTTTCCAGGTGTTGAAAAATATGCTGTGCTTTCTTGGCAAAGCCAGCATCATGCCTTTCTCTGAAATTCAGCTGCTTGTGTGTTCCTCTCTTGATATTATATTTTTCTCAAGTAAACTGGTTAATAGCTGGGTAGATTACTGAGTAAATTCTGACCCATTATTTATTACCAAAGATTTAGTGTCAGCTGATCAGTACACTAACACAAAAACTTAGGTCATTTCCACTTCTGGCAGCTTTAGTTCTTCCTGCAGAGCAGGAAGCCTCTTCTTTTGCTGGGTTTCTTTTGTTTGTTTGGTTTGGTTTTTAAATCTTTAATCCTGGGACTTCCCTGATGGCACAGTAGATAAGACTCTGCCCAATTCAGGGGGCCCAGGTTGGATCCCTGGTCAGGGAACTAGATCCCACATGCGTGCCGCAACTAAGAGTTCACATGCCACAACTAAGGAGCTTGTGAGCCACAACTAAGGAGCCCTGGAGCCACAACTAAGGGGCCTGCCTGCTGCAACTAAGACCCTGTGCAACCAAATTTTAAAAAAATCTTTAACCCTTTAGCCCTGTTGGACTATGCAGATTCCTCTGAGGGTTGAGACTCAGCTGTCAGAGATCAAAGATCCCATCTTTTACTTGGGACTCCTCTAAGAGGTCTGCTTATACAGATGGTAAGCATCTTTGAATTCATCCCAGTTTTTTAAATGTAGAAGTTTTTAATATAGGAAAGTTAAACAAGAAAATAGAAATGGTCCTACTACTCATACTAGTGCATGAAATGCTTTCATTTAATACTTGTCTATACTCCTTATAACAGCCTTCCTCTCCTCCCTGCCCATCATATCATTTGAACAATAAGAACAAAGTTACAGAACTTATAATACCTGATTTCAAGATTTAAAAAGCTGTAGTAATCAAGACAGTGTTATATTAGTGTAAAGATAGACAAACGAATTGCTGGAATAATGCCCAGAAAAAGACCATACACATTGATCAATGGATTTTCAACCAAAGTGCCAAGGCAATTCTATTGGGAAAGGATAATCTTATAAACAAATGATGCTGGAACAATTAAATATCCATAGGCAAAAGCTGAACTTCAACCTTTATTTCTCACCATATACAAAAATGTATTTGAAGTAGATCATCTAAATGTAAGAGCTAAAAATATAAAACATGAACACATAGGAGAAAATTTTAATGACCTTGGATTTGGCTAATATTTTTTTATTCAGACACAAAAAGCACAAACTATAAAAGGAAAAATCAATAAATTGGATTTTATCAAAATTCAAAACTTTTTCCTTTTCAAAGGGCATTGTTATAAAAATTAAAAGGCAAGCTACAGACCAGGAGAAAATATTTGCAAAACATATATCTGACAAAGGACTTGTTTCTAGAATTTTTTTAAAAAAAATCTTACAAGTCAATAATAGGAAGACAACTCAATTTTTTTAGTGGGCAAAAGATTTGAACAAAAGCCTTCACAAAAGAAGGCTAATAAGCACAGGAAAAGATGCCAAATATCAGAGAAATGCAAACTAAAACCACAATGAGATACTGCTACACTCCTACTAGAATGACTGAAATGTAAAAAATTGACCATGTAAATGCCGACGAGGAGCCAAGGAACTGGAATTCTCATTCACTGCTGGTGGGGTACCACCATTTTTGAAAAGTAAACATACTTTTCCAGTGATTCCACTCCTAGGTACCTACCAGAGAGAAAGGAAGGCACATGTCCACACTCAGACTTGTACACAGATGTTCATAGCAGCTTTTTATTTGTAAAAGCCAATAAATTACCATATGATTCCACTTAAATCAAATTCTAAAAAGATGCAAATTAATCTGTGGTCTACCTGGAGAGATAGGAGTAGAGTTGGAGAAGTGCAAGAATTATCAGAGACACCAGGAAACTTTTGAAGGTGATGGAGGTGTCCACTATCTTGATTCAGGTGTTGGCTTCAGGGGTGCATACATATGTCCAAACTTGTCAAACTGTACACCTTAAATATGTGCATTTTGTTGTATTTTGTTGTATTTCACATATACTTCAATAAGGCTGTAAAAACAAACAGTTGTTCAGAAAAGGAAGGACCAGAGTAAGCATGGCTCAGCTCTGAATAGCACAAATAGTCAAATAATGTAGACACAATCTTTTAAATCTTTTTTTTAATTAATTAATTTATTTATTTGGCTGTGTTGGGTCTTCGTTGCTGCCTGCGGGCTTCCTCTAGTTGCAGCAAGCAGGGGCTACTCTTCGTTGCAGTGCAAGGGCTTCTCATTGTGGTGGCTTCTCTGGTTGCGGAGCATGGGCTCTAGGTGCGCGGGCTTCAATAGTTGTGGCACGTGGGCTCAGTAGTTGTGGCTTGCCGGCTCTAGAGCACAGGCTCAGTAGTTGTGGTGCACGGGCTTAGTTGCTCCACAGCATGTGGGATCTTCCTGGACCAGGGCTCAAACCCGTGTCCCCTGCATTGGCAGGCAGATTCTTAACCACTGCGCCACAAGGGAAGCCCTAAATCTTTCTTTAAATTGAAGTATAGTTGATTTTCAATGTTGTGTTAGTTTCTGGTATGATTCAGATATATATATGGATATATAGGTATGTATCTATATATATACTTTTTATATTCTTTTCCATTATAGTTTATTATAAGATATTGAATATAGTTCCTTGTGCTATACAGTAGGACCTTGTTGTTAACACTGAATTTTTTAATCAAAATATAGTTATATTGGGGCAATGGAAAATATGTGTGGATGTGGTAGAGGGGAGGGGAAAAATCCTCATTTTCCATAGGAGGAGTGTAGTAGATAAAGTCTAAGACTGAAACAATTAGGAAGGATCAACACAGGCATATTATTTAGGGACATGGATCAGCGCAAAGTGGCTGTCTGAGAAAGGAGGACTGGAGATTACTGGTCTTAACATGTGTAGAATTAACAATGTAAATGAACTTTGATATAAATAAAAACTTCTTAATGCATTATCAGAGCTTCAAAGTCACATCTGTCAGTCTGCTCAGCTGATGACTCTGTGCCCACCCTACCCCCACCATCGGGCTCAGCCCAGAACAGGTGCTCAAACAGGAGGTTTGACAGTTCTCCACGTGACCGTGTGTCCCCAGACAGAAGTCTTCAAATGTATAAGTGGAATCTTTTTCTCTTAAGAAAAAGACAGGCAACTTTTGCTTGAAGAACTCCAGTGGTTAATCTCTTGGGGATCCAAGCACTGGAATTTATGTGTTTAAAGTGTGCTTACACTGAGGGATGCCTGTATTCTTTTCATGATAAGAGCCCAAAATGGAGATATTTGAGAAAATGTGATCGTTTGAAGTAGTCTGTGTTCTTTCCTTCAAGCCATGTGGGGAGTATAGGCCTGACGACCTATTAAGTCTGTTTTTCTTGTTCCTTTTTTAGGCGGTCACTTCTTTCATCGGAACTCTCTGTCCCCTCGGAGCCTGGTGTATGAAAGTGAATTCTCCACAATCGAACCTTCTTTGGACATGTATGATGAGAACAAAACCTGATTTTTAAAAATGGGCTGTCACCTCTTTTGTGATTTGATTTATGATCACCTTTCTTATTTTGTATTCTTCTGTCAGTGTCCATTTTGGAAGAATGGCAGTGCTTTCCAAGCACAGGTTGGGGCTTAGGGTTAAATTGCCAAGTTCCCCCAAGGTGAGGCTTTGAGGACAACGTTATTGCCCAGGTAGCCTCATGGCACCGAAAACCTACCCAAAGCTAGCCACTGAGTATGGGCCCCAGCAAGCCTGGCTGTTCCCAGAGAAGAGGCGGGGCCCAGGGGTTAATGTTGCATTGCCAACGTGTCTCTGAATAATCACATGCTATTCTGTGTTGGGGTGCCGCTGGGGGTTTTTAAATACCTTTTGTGCCCCCCACTTATAATGCATACTAAAGCCTGCAGGCACTGCTTCTTACTGATGTAGGGCACAAGTTGCTGCTCCTTGGCCCCCTCTGTATTTTCCTGTCTCTTACTTTACTTCCTGTTAAAGGACCTCTTTCTAAAGGTTCCTAAGAGAAAGCCTTGCCTTTTGTCCCTCCTCTGAGACTGACCCAGCGCACTGCAGTGGAGCTGCAGGCTGTGCAGGATGGGCAGTTGTCTGTGTTGTTGCCAGCGTCCCTCATAGAGCATGACATAAGGTGACAAGTGCTTATGTGACCACTGAAACACTGAAGGCCCTGTCCCTGAGGCCAGTGGACTTGTCTTCTTGGCAACTGCTGAGGTGTATGGGGAGATAGTGCCCAGGAGGCCAGCTGGGCATGGTGATCCCCAGGTGACGGCCAGTGGTTGTCAAAATCAGAATGTTCTGAGTGCTTTCTTGAGAAAACCAAACCACCTCCTTGCTGTTAGATACCATATAAGCACCCGTCTTCAGTCTTCACACATCCAGCCCAGTCCCCTCCCACCAGCCTCAGCTTCAGCATGAAGCAGGCACAGGAGCTTACAGGAAAGCCTTGGTAGCCAGCGTGGCAGACATGAGGGACACACATGCTCTTCCCACATGCCTGGGATGACGTCAAGTTAACATCGCAAGAAACATGTATCTTAAGAGTAATCCCAACACAGAACCACAGTGAGTAAATTTATAAAAATTACGCATCCTTTTTGCTTAAGGACACATCATAGTTCAGCCTGTTTCTCCCATCGATATAAGCTATGGAGAGATGTAAATGTAAATCCTTACATCCTTGTATGAGAGTGGAAACTTCAGTTCCATATGCCTAGATCCAGCAGCAAGCCATGCAGAGTTGCCCTGTGATTTGTATTGACTCTGTAGGACAGAGTTTGAAGTGAACACTTGCCATTTTTCGTGTGCAGCTGGCTTCTCCTCTTGTGATGTGTTGCTAAGATGCCTCAGACACAGTTGTGCCTGGAACAAAACCCCTCAGAGAACCAGGGAGTGACGTCACCTCCGAGTGACCAGCAGCATGTTATTATCATTTGAGGCTGGAACAGTGCAGAGTTTTAAGGTTGTAGCAGCTTTTTCTTTTTACCTTTAACCAAGGGCTTTTGTTTGGTTTTCCTTTGTACTATAGTCTTTGTACTGTAAAAATATTTTTGATAAACAGTTCCAAGAGAACACTATTCAGAAAGACAGGTTTGTCCCACTGGCTTTACAGTGAGAGAATATGTCTCAAGGAGATTAGAACTCAGTCTGCCAGAGGTTCCAGACACTCACCTGCGTTTATCTTTGGTTTGGCTCACCTGACAGAGAAAATGGCTTAGTTCTGACTATGTCGACCCTACCATGACCTTGTTTTCCTGAACCAGAACTCAGATCCGAATGGAGTGTTTTCTTCTGATTAGTAAAATCTTATAAAAGCATATACAGGGGCTTCCCTGGTGGCGCAGTGGTTAAGAATGCACCCGCCAATGCAGGGGGCACGGGTTTGAGCCCTGGGCTGGGAAGATCCCACATGCCACAGAGCAACTAAGCCCGTGCGCCACAACTACTGAGCCCACGCACCTAGAGCCCGCGAGCCACAACTACTGAGCCCGCTTGCCACAACTACTGAAGCCCGCGTGCCTAGAGCCCGTGCTCCACAACAAGAGAAGCCACTGCAATGAGAAGCCTGCGCACCACAATGAAGAGTAGCCCCCGCTCGCCGCAACTAGAGAAAGCCCAGGCGCAGCAACGAAGACCCAAGGCAGCCATAAATAAATAAATAAAACAAATACTACATTTCATATATATTTAAAAAAAAAAAGCATATACATTAAATTTCACTCCAGATATTACTGAAAAGAAATGAAATTACTTGAGATGAAATTAAATATTCAGGTGCCTAAAAGTCCACCTATTAATATAATATTTGAATTTCTGGTAAATCTAGGCACACATTCACTGTCAAATAACCAAGGAGGCATTTCTGACAGGGGAATTCTCTCAGCATAGTGCTTTAGATCCCAGCTCAACACCCTTTTCCTAAAAATTGGGGCCACTTTCCTGCTCAGCTAGAGAATGTCCTGCCTTTGTCAGGAGAGGCAGTAACTTCTCTGGGGAGGTCATATACTCCAGGAATAGCGAGGGTAGCATTTTTCATCCCAAACAACAGAGCTTTGCTGTCTGCTGAGCCGAAGGGAAAGCCTCGGCCCAGCCGCCCCCAGGACCCTGGCAGGGGATAGGGCACCAGGGCTGCTTGTCCTGTGAGCTTTGTGAGAAGGCACTTCTCACCGTGGGCAGTCCTGCCCGTGAGAAGCTTGCGGTGCGGGGAGCCGAGTGCCTTGGCCATGTGGCAAAGTTGGGGTGTGGAGAGGTGCTTCTGCCCTGTATGAGTTTCTCAGTTGTTGCAAGTCTTCCGGCTGCAGTGATCATTAGCCAGGAATAATATGATAACCTCTGATTGTTTTTTGTAGGCTTTGGGGGGAAGGGGGTGGGGAGTACTATTTGAAGAGTGGAAGGGGCAGAGGAGTGAGCTTCTTACACCATAAACCCTCTGTCCCTCCAGTGGACTGCTCTGAGCTGGGCCTGACTCCAGCCTCTTCCTCCTGGCAAGGCCTCTACCTTGTCTCCAAGCTGAGCTGGGTACAGAACCAGCAGGCACCACAGGACGAGGGTGGAGCAGGGTCCGGAGCAGCCAGAACCGTCAGCTGATCTGCGAGGAATTCGGTTGTGACAGTTAAAATGCAAACGCTTACAATTTGGTGATTTTTAACTTCCTAAGGGAAGAACTGCCCATAGCCCTCCTTTCCTGTTATTTTCAGGAGAGCAGAGAGGCGGCTGGCCAGATAACAGCCAAACTGTCCGCAGTACAAGGGTCGGGCTTGGTGGTGTGAGTGGGCAGCATGTCTGTCCAGGGCTGCCTGCCTCTACCCCCTCAGGGGAAGACACGTTCCACCACCAGGTGGTTAATACCCCCAGACAAAGTCTGGTGAGTCCCACTTTTGAAGAAAGGCTCCATCTCCTGGTCCCTCCTCAGCCCTGTCTCAGAGGAACATCATGAAGCACTTCCCTGAACACCGGTTTGAACTGATGCATGCAACAGCCTAGCTTCCGAAAGATGCGGCCGCAAAGGGTTTAAGCAAAATAGGATTACTAAATTTGACTAACTTGATATTTCCTGTGGACTTCATAAGCTCTTCTCCTATTTTTATTATCCCTCACATCCAGTTCTTTCCTTGATCTACATGTTAAATGAAACTGGTTTTAATTGAAGAAAAATCAAAATGTTATCTTGCTTGCTGTTCACCTTTATTATCTAGGCAGTGGTTCTGCTGTAGGAAAACAAGGAGATGGTGTTAATGTCAGGTCACCTTGACAATGGTTGCTGCTCATAAATGTCGTGAAACAAAAGCACTATTTCCAGGAAGCAGCATTTAGAAGGAAAAAGGTAGTAAGTTCTCACTATGTACCAAACACACATACAGGGAGTTAAGTTGAATCCAGTGATTATTAAAATTTTAGCTGTTATGGGAACTGGCACATTAACAACCAACTGGGATATAAGCCCAAATGAAATGATGGTGAATGGTGAAGAGGGGGTTTCAGGGCATAGATGGAAGGGCACGGTGCAGCACAGGGACCCCACCAACAGGACCTGTGGTTGCCGAGGATGCTACACCCCCAGTGAAGACAGGCCAAGAGAAGCTGAGACCAGCAAGGCCGTGGGTTTCACCTCCTGGGCAGGGACGGCTTTGCTATGGGGAGGGCCCAAACCTCTGTTTTGGAAAGAGAGGGAGATGGGGTCAGGGTGAGCTGGGTAGGCCCTGCAATGCCTGAGTGCTGGGGTCTGACAGTGGGAAAGGAGGGAGCCATGAGATTGAAGAGGAAGCCCAGGCGCCAGTCTTGGTGACCCAGTGGTTGTTGGTGGGACACAGGGAGAGAGAGCCCTTGTGGGGACACTTTAGATCTGGGGGCTGGCAGGACCTCTAGGGGAGGCACAGAGATGTAACCTTGGATCTCAGGCAGTGGTTTGGTGAGGCCCCTCTGTGCCTCAGAATCCTGGGAAGCTGTGTTTTAAATGTACATGTCACCTACACCTACCAAAGTAGTCTCCATGTAATCCAGTCCCTCAGGTGCCCCAAATCTCTCCCTCTCCCCCCCTCCCACACACACTCACTGGAGTTAGAATCTCCCAGAGTGGGTGTCCAGCCAGGCCTGGGGTTCCTAAGCTAAGTTCAGATGATGATGGAAATCAGAATGGGGTGAAAACTGCCCAGTGATTTGAGAAACAGGCTTGGGATAAAGCCCTGGGTACACTGATATTTAAGGACAGAAGGGGCTATAGACAGCAACTGATTTAGAAAAACCACTGAGTGTAACTTCCCTATTCAAGAAAAGTGGTGTTCACCTCACTGCCATGCCAGGAGCAGCCTCACTCATGCCCAGAGATGGGGTTTGGAGTTATTAAACTCAGCATTCACTCCCAACTCCACATACGGGAGCCGACACCCACAGCTTAAAATAAGTGTCTCTTCCCTGTTAAAGGCAATTGTTACAAGTGGGATGCATCTAGTGTTGCCTTTTCTTTTGGCTTTGTTGGTAAATCATTCCAAAGTCCATTTGGAAAAGGATGAAATGAATGTCGAGTATACAGGTTCATTTGACATCTGTAGATGGTTAAGATCCTTTCAGCAGGACTGGAAAATGCCTTAAAGATTTTGCTTCATAACATCAGAGAAAATTCAGAAAGAAGGATACAGAAGTAAGGTGCCTGTGTTTCCTTCGTGGAACTGTGCTTTTTTTTTTACTGTCCTGCAAAGCAGCAGGAAAAGCAAAGCATGCCAGTTCCCACAACCAGGGAGAAGGGTTTCTCCCACAGGGGCCGTGTCCCCAACTGGCCAGGTTCTATCACTCCTCTGGGAGTCAAGTCAGGAGGTTTGCCCTCTTTCTTAGGGGTGCCCTGAAAGATCCCAAAAGACTGAGCCTTGAAGAAGAGAGTCCAGTGGGTCCTCACCAGACATAGGGTAAAAGCAGTCACCTGTGTTCTCCAGAGCTGCGTCCCACCAGCCTTCAGTGACCACGGAGGGGAGGCGATGCCAACGGTCTCGACTGCTAAAAGGACACGTCTGCCCAAGACTTGGTTCTAATGGTCTCACAAGGCCCTGGTGGGGGGGCCCAGTCCGTAACCTGGGACTTATCTGAGGTTTTGCCTCTTGCAGTTCCACCATAGCTCAAGCCATTTTTTTCTTCACTCTGACTTGGGGAAGAGGGAAGATAATTTATGACAAACAAAAAACAGAGAAACGTTGAACTTCATACAAACTTGAGAATTAAAGTTTCATAAGGATTCAGTGCAGTTGGAGTCACTCAGACCTGTCCCAGGCTTTCCTGGTCCCTCCCACTGACTCTTCCACATACACATACACAAAAAAATGGAGGTTTGAAGTGACACAGACCCAGTTTGGCAGCCTGAAAGGAGTGACTTTCTCAGAAACAACAGGCCTGGGGAAGCATTGCTGGTGGCTCAGAGGCAGCTGCCAGAGCATGCATGCTCAAGCCAAGGCTGGCGTCCAGCTCAGCTGTAAACACCTTTACAAACCACACACATTCTTCTGTGGAAAAGCCAAGAGCTGGAGGATGTCATTAGCACATTTTTCTCAGCTGCAGTGGGCCCTTGATCCCCTGGGACACAGCTTCTAGGGTCCCCCCCTCGTTTAATGCTGGGCTGAAACGGCTTATTTGTCACCAGTCCATTTGGGCAGGTGTGTGTGTAAGGAAGGGTCATGCCGGTCATCTGGCAAGTCTGACTGGCCTTCATCAGCTCCTTATCCCTCAGCTGATTATCACCCTCTCTCTCCAGCTCTCTTTACAGCTATTAGTTACAGATGAATGTTCTGAGCTATTTTTTACAAATTTAACCCAACACAAAGTGAACTCTAATTTGCTCTTAGAATTATCCTTCATCCATAATTTGGTCCAAGGATATTTACACTATGTGATATTAAAGGAGTTTTCTAGTGACTCAGAGGTACTGAGCCAAGATGTTTGTGGAATACAAAAGATGTGGGATAGGTAAACTATCACACCTCAGGCCATATCTTTCCCAGGTGAGTAAGCTGTTCCTAAGCAGAAAGGCCAACTGCCTACTGCTTACTGCCACTGCATCCCACCTGGACCAGGTCAGTAGGTGCGGCCCGTGCCAGAGTCCTAGCTCCTTTGCTGGGTGCCCAGCCTGAGATGACATGTGCCATCCTAGAGAGAAGTGGAGAGGGCACTATGTTCATCCCCTAGAAGCCCAGGCCTGTCTTGCTGACCCAGCTGGATGAGGGGTACCCTCGGACCATGCTTGGGGCCAGAATCTGGTGTCTTAAGCTGAGAATGGAAAGCAGGGTCTACTTCTGAGCAGCAATGGCTCTGGCTAAGGACACTTGACCAGTGTGATTACAGAAACAGGAAAAGACTCCAAGCTAGGACATGCTATTTGGAATATGGGGAACACCATCACCTAATAGAACAATCCTGTTCCTGTACAAGAGAAGGAGTTGGTCCAAGTCCTAGGCCACATATGTCACAATTGTTTTTTTACCTTCAGTAGCTTTTATACTCATATCAAAGTTACTGCTTTCATATTTAGGTCACTCAAAGAGTTCCTCTTACTCTGGGTTCCTGCTAACTATGCACAACATCTCAGAGGGTGAGTTACAAAACTATTTTTCTAACTGTAGCAAAGGTAATTTGGGGTGGGGGAGGCTTGGGATATACCTAAATGTAGCTAATGACATTGTCCACCTTGAGGGATGAAAGGGAAACTGCACTTAAATTTAATTCACCATTGGATAGCTCGTGCCGTAAAGAACACACATCAAATATCCAAGAAGCAAAATTGATCATTAGCTTAATTTGGGAGCTCACTATAGGGGGGTTACTTTGTCTAGAACACAGGCACCTGCAAGTAGAATGTGAGCTGACTTCTTGGCAATCAGATCTTAGCCCTTTGAAATGTATGGTTGATGTAAGTATAATTAAGTAGTAAACTTGTATGGTATATACCTATATTCCAATAGTGTATATCTGTATGTGTGGGATTTGCTAATATAACCATTTCAATAAAAACCTATTGAAAAAGATGCATTGGCCACATGGAGTACTGTTGGTGGTAACCTGTATCAGTGAAGACTCTTGGCTGCAAATGTCAGAAACCCCAACCCAAACTGGCTTAAGCCAAAGAGAAGTATGGTGTCTCACAAAAGCTTAAATGCCATGGGTATGCTTACGTCACTTATAGCATGGTTTGGTCCTCAGACACTGACACCAGGACACATTTGCTAGCCTTGCTTCCTCCAAGTAAACTGCATTCTCAGGCTCAGAGAGGTCATAGCCCCATCAGCACAAGAGCTGGTTTACTTCCCCAGGAGACCAGAATGGCATCTCCTTGACCCTGATTGGCTTGGTTGGAAGCACATGGACATCACCGAACCACTATGGTCACAGAGGTAGAATGTGCCATTAGCTAAGGCCAACATGGGCTCTACTTCTGCAGCCCAGGAGTGCATTCAGCTTCACCTGAAAGATAGGAGCTGAGAGTTGTAAGGTGTGGTTGCCACAGCAAAATCATGATGCTGCACAGGAAGAAAAGGATGTTGGGGCAAAAACAGCCAATGTCCAATACATGTAGAATAGAGTTGGAACCTTAAAGGTCTGGACATTAATATTACCTCTGCCACTTATTAGTATGAAATTGGCAAATCACTTCACCTGTCTGGATTTCAGTTTTATCTCTTTAATATGGATCTTAAAATATCTACCTCGTAGGGTAAATGAGTGGGGATTGGATTTAAAATAATGAAAGTAGGCTTAATATCATATGTCCAATAACAGTCTAGTATCTGGAATATATAAATAACTCTTACAGTTCAACAATCAAAACGACAACCGGGGTTTCCTTGGTGGCGCAGTGGTTAAGAATCTGCCTGCCAATACAGGGAACACGGGTTCTGAGCCCTGGTCCAGGAAGATCCACATGCAGCAGAGCAACTAAGCCCATGTGCCACAACTACTGAGCCTGTGCTCTAGAGCCCGCGAGCCACAACTACTGAGCCCGCGAGCCACAACTACTGAGCCCACGTGCCACAACTACTGAAGCCCGCTCGCCTAGAGCCCGTGCTCCGCAACCAGAGAAGCCACCACAATGAGAAGCCCGCGCACTGCAGCGGAGTAGCCCCCACTCAACGCAATTAGAGATAAGCCCATGCAGCAACAAAGACCCAACCAGCCAAAAATAAATAAATTTATTTTAAAAAAAAACACCTTAAGCCTCCAGGGATGATTCGAAAGTGCCCCCTTACCTCTGGCCTCCTTCCGGATTCTGGCGGCCTCAGGCCAGATCCTGCATCCCAATTAGCCCTGGATATTCTGGATTCATGCCTATTGCCCCAGACGGCATTTAACTGCTCTCTCGTTCACTCAAAAGGGTCAATGTTTGGACTGTGAGGCGGTCGACTCCTACAGGCCAGCACTGGGAGAGCAGGGATCCACATCCCCAGCCTCCCTTTGCTGCCCGCCCCATACCCGTTCAGAAGCCCCTGCTGGCCCCAGGGCAGGCCCTGCCCCCGACCCCAAGACCACTCAGCCTCAGTGATCCCATCTATAAAGTGAGGGACTGCACTGGTTTCTGAAGACCCTGCCAGCCTCAGAGCTTCCTGACAACCTGTCCTGGACTCCCGGAGGTTCTCTTTGTCTTAGGCCCAAGTGCCAAAATTGAGTTACCAAAATCGACTAACCCTTTTCCAGCCACCCTTTCCAATGTTAACACGCACTGGCTTGCCCTGCACAATCAGCCAAAACTGTATCTCTAAATGCTGTTTCTCTACATTTTCCCCGCAAACCCTGGATGGGTTTTTACAAAAGGCCAGAAGCCCTGCTATCTGTGGACCATGGACTCAACCATTCCGGCCAGAGGCGCGTGGCCCCGGCACCTGGCCGCTCCTCCTAGATGAGGCTGCAGCGCAGGGGCCTGCAGCGAGAAGGGCGAAAGTGAAGCGGACACGGCCGGGCTAAGCCGGCCTGTGTCCGGAGGACTGGGCGGGTGGGCGGGGCCGGGTGGGGAGAGCGAAGGGCCCGCTGGTCCCGGCGGCCGCAAGGGGGCGCCGCCCGCTCGCCTCGCCCCGCCCCGCCCGCTCGGCTCCGCGCGGCGACTACCGCGGCGCTTCCGCCTGGCCGGCCACGGCCCGGTGTGAACGGCGCCGCGATGTGGCTGGGCCCGGAGGAGGTGCTGGTGGCCAACGCGCTGTGGGTGACGGAGCGGGCCAACCCCTTCTTCGTGCTGCAGCGGCGCCGGGGCCACGGCAAGGGCGGCGGCCTTACGGGTGAGAGGCGCGCGGCGACCGGGCCTGTGGGCGTCGCCGCGGGGCGGGCGAGGAGGGGGCGCCGGGCGGCGGGGCCCAGGACTAGCGGCCCAGGACTAGCGGCCCAGGACAGGCCCAGCCTCGGCGCGTCACTGCGGACGCGCACGTCAGCGCGTGCGGCGGGGGCCTGGGGGCGCGAGGCCGGCACTGAGTGGGGGGTGGGAGGTAGGAACGCGAACCGCGCGTGGGAGGCAGGGACGGGGTGGGGTGGTGCGAGGTGAGGACGGGGCCAGGGACTCGAGGAAGACAGATGTGCTCGCGTTAGGAGGCGGATGGGGAGACTTCGGTCAACCAGGGCAGCCAGGAGAAGGCTGGAGGCGGCCTCTGCCCGGACTCGCTGCCCGTGAGCTTCCCGGTGCTTAGCGGAGGCGTGTGCCGCTTCCTGGAAGGGGATTTCACAGCTGAAAGTCCGCGAGATCTTCTGGTCTTCTGCTTCAGTTTCTCCAAGTGCCTCCAAGGAGGGGTCAAGGGATACAAGCATTCGTTTTCTTTTGCCTCCTTCATTCCCAACTCACCAAAGAATTGCCTTTTCAGCAAGATCAGAGTTCTCCCAGCTGCTGCTGGCCTCAGCCCCCATCCCTCCAGCTTCTCCTCACCCACCTTTCCTGCTTCTTGGTGCGTTGGAGCTGCAGACCGAGGCTTAGCCGAATCACCAGTATATGTGTTCCGGTGAACCAGCCAAGGTGCCTCTTTGCCCGTCTGGGTACTACACAGGACTAGACTAGACCGGCACCTCCTGGAGTGTGTGGCATTTGGGATCCAGGGGATGCCTACTGGGCATTCCCTCTACAGGGATTGTCCAAGGTCCCTCATGCTCCAGGACCTGCCCCAGGCACTCCCAAGCAGACCTGGGTCAGTCTTAGGGCCAGACCAGTGCCTGCGCTCCTCGGGTGTCCCATTGTTGCCATTTAGGACCTCAGGCCCAATGTTGACAGGTCTTCCAGTTATCAAGAGATTTTCTGTGAAATGTCCTAATTTTAAACATTAGCAGCTAATGCAGTCCTACCAGATGCAGATAGAAGCTTCCCATAGGAGACCTCTTCCGTCAGTCTTTCCTGGGCCACACCTCCTGATGTGGAAGAGACTGTACCATTCCCAAGAAACCTGTTCCCTTTGGTGCCTTGAGCTCTTTCCCAAAGGCCTCTAGAATCACAGGAGCCAGTGCTTGGACCTGCCTCCTGGACTAGACTGTTCAGTGGAGGTTAGACAGCAGCCCCTCTGGAGAGACTGACCAGTGGTCAACCTTGAAGCCCAAGTAGAAAAGCAATGCTTGGGCGACCAGTATCTTTGGTTGCAGCAGCATACCGTTGTGTCAGATTTCAGGGCTTGTTCTGTGCTCTGTTTCTCCACAGATCATCTCAGCAGGTGGGTGGGTCCCTCTGTGCTCTGCTTTCCTGTACAGAGAAGGCCCTTTCTACCATACTCATCTCTCCATGTCCCCCAAGGCAGAGCTCCCCAGGTCCCCCCTGATAACCACACCTTGAACTCTCTGCTCCAGCTAGGTTTGGTGAGTCCTGGCATGGCCTCTGGCATGGCCTTCCCTGTGCCATCATGGACATAATGGCTTCCTGACCACTGTCTCCCTGGGGGAGGAACAGTTAGTGATGTGGTTTTATTCAAGCTGTCTTTTAAAAACAGATACCAACCTAGATTCTTCATTGAAGAATGTGATGAGATGGCCTGCCCATTAAAAAGTTTTCAAGTCTTGCAGTATGGATATGCCAACAGTATAGGAATTAAAATAAAATTTCTGAGACCAGAAGAGAAACCTCAACACAAACAGTAAAAAGCAGTTTATTCCAAACACTGATAAGGCTTGAATATGCCGCTTTAACTGCAATTTAGAGAGGCATTTTAGAACATTTCAGTAAAACAGGTGAGAGATTACAGACTCCTGACTTGGATGTAGGTGAAGAGTACCTTCTTTTGTAACTGGTTATTTTATTTATTAGAGACTGGAGGGGGGAAAAATCAAATTAAAAATGGAATATGAAACAGAAATGTTAAAATCGAGCAATAAAATCAATAGAAATTATTCTGATATCAACAGGAAAATGGTAACAAAATATTTTCAGATCATACCAAAAGTAGCTCTTCATGAAAAGGAAAAAATAAGTTTCAAATAGGAACAATGGACAGGCTTTTATGTAGCTGGATAATTCAATAAATGAAGAAGAATGAATCGGATAGTGGTAAAAGGTAGACATTTTCTCTAATTTATTGGGGAAATAGTGACATTGACAAATGTCAATGACATTGTGATGAGAAGGAAAACTTGAAATGCCCTAAAATGCTTCAGTTCAGAGGTGGAAAAAAAAAACAAAACAGAATCGGTGTTTTCCTAAATTGGAGAATTCTAAAAATTTGCATGTTCTTTTTATTCATGACTTTTGAGGCTACATTATCTTCCTGTTGTTGATGTGGAAAATGATGTTACAAAATCGTTGTCTTATGAAGAAGGCATCAGAGTACACAGCCAAAAAGGCCGCACATGTCAGAGAAACATGTCTTAAGAGATGTGTCTGGCAGTTAATAAAACATACTGTATTATTTTTTTGGATTTTGTGATATTTGTAGTATTGTTGTTTTTAATTGTCATTGTTGTACTTTCTTATTCTGAAGAAATACTTGTTTTCAAACCTGATTTTGTATTTTTCTTGAAGAGGGCCTCCCAGATCATCTAAGCTTTGGGCCCCATAAAACCTGAATCTGCCCCTGCCTGCAAGTATTTCTGAGTCAGGAGGACAAGCAGAAGCTTCCAGGAAGAAGTGGGAGGGGAGTTTTTGATAGGGATCAGACACTGGCTGAAGGCCTTTGAGGAAAAAGAAGTAATTTAACGGACCAGGGTAATGTAAGGTGTTTCACCCTCTTGGCTGGGGCTTTGGGGGCACTGCTACCCTCATGGCTGCCTCCAGCCAGGCCCAGCTCTCAGCCCAGCCCTCCCTCACCCTCCCCTCTCTCTGCCCTGTTGCCAGGTCTTCTCGTGGGCACCCTGGATGTGGTGCTGGACTCCAGTGCCCGGGTGGCCCCTTACCGCATCCTGCACCAGACCCAGGACTCGCAGGTCTACTGGACAGTGGCGTGCGGTAGGTGCCCTGAATCACAAGGGGTGCTGGGCAGGGCCTGCCCCAGAGAGGGAGGGGACGCAGGCTGCATTCCTGCATTGGACATGGCCCACTGAGAACCTGATGCTGCCCCTTGTTCAGACAGCACAGCCCAGGCCAGCATCCAGCTTAGGAAGGCAGCTCAGCTGTGCACAGATGCAGGACAAGAGGACATGGGCCCCATGAAGCCCTGCGTGCCTCTCTGAGGGCTTGGCCTTGGGCAGTGTCCATGTTCTCCTGCTAACCTTTTCTCAAGGCGGATACAGCTTATCAGTATTCATGGACTACATATTTTTTTAATTCACCTACTCACTAAAAGTTATCTATAAACCCCAAAATCAGTACTTGTGGTACTTTTGGGGTCATTTGTGGACATCTGTGGAAATGTGTGTCTGCAGAGCAATGAAAAATTTGAATCACCAGACACACAGGTTCCCAGCTGAGGTGGAACAAGGCATCCTTCTGCCTTCTTGTTTCAGCTCTCAAACCATAAACATGTCTCCTTTTAGAAGTTTAAGCACCATGCTTCTCACATTTTGTGTTATCTGTTGGTGACTTTGCTGTTTAAAATGGCCCCAGGTATAATGCTGAAGTGCTGTGTGGTGTTTTTAAGCGTGGGAAGCTGTGATGTGCCTTATGGAGAAAATACAAGTTAGATGAGCTTCCTTCAGGCATGAGTTGCAGTGCTTCTGGCTGTCAGTTCAATGCTAGGGTATTAAAAATATATATTAAATGAGGTGTCTTTAAGCAGAAAGACATATAAGACAAAGTAGTGTATTGATCGGTTGGTGAAAATGTTGTGACCAGAGGCTCGCACGAACTTAGCCCTGTAGCTCCCCTGGGAGCAGTACTGGCAAATTCAGTGTTCCAGAAGACTTTGTAGAACATAACCACTGTGAATAACGAGAATCACTGGTAGTTGTCCTTCTCGGAGGACACACCCACCCTCCCAAGAGTCCAGGAGGAAGTCCCCTTTCAGCCTGGCTGAGGTCCCTGGGATAAAACAGCAGTCATAGCTGGCACTCAGACAGCACTTCCTGCATGCCAGACATGTGAACCTCCCAACAACTCCAGAAGGTGGAACTTTGATTTTCCCCATTTTGAAGATGAGGAAACTGGGCCCAGAGGGGTTAAGTAACCCTCCCAAAGTCACACAGAACCACAGATCAGACCCAGAGCACCTGTTCGTGTCCACTGTGCTGAATATCTCTCTCTGCTAGAAGCCACAGTGTCACTGTCCCCCAGGATAGTGGTTTTCCTTGGAGACCTGAGAAGTGATGGGAGTGTTCACAGCTGGACTCCAGCTTGGGGGGGTGGGGGGAGAGGTCAAGGGGTGAAGGCACCAGGGTGCCCAGAGTGGGGCACTGGCAGGAGAGAGGCTTCCTATGTGGTAGGGCCCAGGGCAGTTGGTGTGTGCCTGGGCTAAGATGAAACGCTTCACTCTAAAATGGGCCCTTGAGATGTTCATCTTTGTCTCAAGGTGTTCCTTCTCAGGAGAAGGGCAGTGGTAGTGAGAGCAGCCTCTCTGTGGGGAGAGAGGAGTATGGCTACTCCGTGGGGCCTTGTGGGAACCCCATTGGTGGCATCAGGGCCTGCTGCTGGGGAGGGACCCAGGTGCACTGTGGAGCCCCTGCCCTGGTCAGACCCCTGTGCTCATCTGCTCGTGCCTCTCTGTTTTTACCCACCACCTCTCTTCAGCTCTCCAAAAGCAGACACCTACTGACACCTGCCACTGAATCTCCACTCCTTAGACTGCCATTAAAGGACTTCTCAGGGTCTGCCTGCCTCCATTTCTGTCTTCCTCACCCCACCAGCTCACACCTGGCCTTCGGCCAGACGAGACACTTGCCGGGCCTGAAGTTCTTAACTGTACCTGTCCTGGCTGGTGTACCTACAGCGTCGCCCCATGTCTACTTTACTTCCTCCTGCTCTGTTGAGTACCAACGCAGATGTCACATCCAATGGAAAACCTTCCCAGATTCCCCGGACTCATGTACCTACCCTTCTCCCTCCTCTAGACTTGCCGTGTCTCCACCAGCACTTTTGCATTGAAGGCTCACTGGCTCTCCCACTAGGCCAGCAATTCCTTGAGGGTGTGGGCAGGTTCTGCAGCTGGGCAGCCTGGATTAGCGTTATGGTGTGGTCACTTCCCAGCTAGGTGACCTTGAGCAACATACTCAACCTCTCTGTGCCTCAGCTTCATCCTATAAAATGAAAATAACTGTACCTGTCTCCAAGGTGCTCTAAGAATCAAATAAGATAATCCATAAAAAGTTTTGGAAAACAGAAATAGCACTTAATAATTTAATTAGCTATTATATTTTTTATTCCCAGTACCTAGCGTAGAGATGGCATAGTTTCAGTGTTTACTTAGTGCTAAATGAAGATTGAGTTGCTTTTAACTAATAATTATTTTAAGTGAATATATGTAAATATTTATAATTAAAGTGCAGACAGATCCACACAGGCATTGTGGACAAAATTCCTCTGTTTTAGGCTGCCGGGAACATGTGTGTAAGAGGGTTGCATCACATGCAAACTCAACTTCCAAATTCAAATGTGGGTTCTTAGCAAAAAGAGCAAGAAAGAAAGAACTCACTTCACCTAACAACTAGACCTTGGCCTCTGTGCACTAGGGAAAGGAGGCCATAATAGATATACAAAGAAAAATGAAAAAAAAATAATTTATGGATGATTTAGGAACTTCCAGAGGTAATTTCTATTTATAGTTACCTATTGTTATGATTATCACTGTTGTATGATTCTGGGTTTAATCATTTTCACATGGGCATCCTCCCACAGACCATGGGAGAGGGTCTTTCTGTGGAATCGCTTGTTAGGGTGGTGAGCCTCTTGGGTAAATGTAAAGAAACAAACAAATCAACCCTAACCAAGTCAGGCTGGACTGTGACATGTGACAGAGCAATGAGCAGATGCCTGGGCCAGAGGAGATGACAGGGACCAACTCAGCCTGGCCAGGGCGGGGTCAGAGCTGAGTCTTCAGCTGATGGAAAAGTTGTAGCCAGGTAGTGAAGGATGGGGTGACCAGGGATCGGGCGCCCAGCAAAAAACGTCTGTGGTCCACAGTCATGTCGGACTCACCTCTTTGCTAACACTCCCTCCATGCCGAGTGTGTGGGCCTGCCGTGGTCACAGAAGCAACTGGGCCTTCTGGGTGCTTACAGTCCACAGACTGTCCCACACTAGGCTGCTGAAAAGGAAGCAGAGCTTTCACTCCTTTTCTTATTCTTGTGTTAATTCATTCAGAGAAGAGTTTTTAAATGCAAAAACCCCATGCCAGACACATGAAAAACCCCAAAAAGTGGGGTGCCAGAGGGGCAGGGGAAGCCAGGCCTGGAAGGGACTTCCCTCATCCCTTCAATTTTCCTCCTGGGGCCCCTTTTCCCAATTCCCTGATGGAGGCAGAGAAAACAGCTGCCTCACTCTTTGGGAGTGGCAATGGGCTGCCTCTCTGAGTTCTCCCATTTCCACTGGGCCTACAGTGCCCACAAGAACCCCTCCCTGAGGAGGGCAGGGACCCCCTCCTAGGTGGGGCAGACACTGGGGGCCAGCCAGACACTGAAAGGTCAGACAGGGGTTCCTGGAAGAGACGGGATCCAGGCTGGGATGTGAACTGGGATGAGGAGGAGGAGGCAAAGACCTGGGTGGGGCATCTGGCTTCAGAGAGAGGGATGAGCACCTCTGGCCCAGCAGGAGACCAGCCAGCCAGGGGCCTGGAGTCCTACAGGAAGCTCCAGCTGCCATCTGTGGATGCCTACATTCTCAGGAGAGCCACAGTCACCTATACCAAGTCTGACTGTGTCTGGCTAATCAGCTGTACATGGAAGACCACATTAAGTCCTTTTATCTCGAAGAAAAGTAAGTAAGCAAACCTGCAAATGTATAGACTATTTCTGGTAGGGCACAGAGGAAACTAGCAGTCACTCTTACTCTGGGCATTAGAGGGAAGTTGAGGCTTTATTTTCCTCATGACTCTGTAATTCTATTGGAATTTTTTTATTTTGTGTTTTTATCAGGACCATTTATGACTTTTGTCATATACATGAAGAAGGAAAGAGTAAGCAGCTCAAAGGTTGTAGTCACTTTGGTATAGCAAATTAGGTCAGCCATTTTAATCTCTCTTGAGTTTATATTTAAGGCCTGGTGATTTTATGATTTTCCTTTTCTTTATGCCACCAAACCTCTCCTAGGTTCTTCCCGCAAAGAGATCACAAAACACTGGGAATGGCTGGAAAATAACTTACTCCAGACACTGTCCATCTTTGACACTGAGGAAGACATCACCACCTTCGTCAAGGGCAAGATACACGTAAGATTCACTTTCCACTACTGGTTCTCACTCTCTTCTCTGGGCTACCAGTGTTCACCTTTGTCATCTTCTATAACTTTCAGAGAACACCGTGTAGTTCTTTCCCCCATTAAACAGAGATGGAAACGAAGGGTTTGATCTTCTTTTAGTGTTGAAAGGGGCAGTTGAACTCATTGTATGCAGGCCCCATCTACTGGCCAGCCAACGGAGTTTAAGCTTAGCTGGGAGTTTCCATTCCCTGCAAAGGGCCTCAGAGCAAATATGCAGATACACAACTCTGATAGCCAGTTCCTTGGCCAATAGAGGAAGAAGTTGGAAATGACAGGATAATTTTAGGTATATTTCTATTATAAAACTAACATTACTTCAAAATGCACAGACACTTTGACCCAGCAAGTCCATTCCTTGGAATTTACCCTACAGTGTATTCATATGTCCAGAATGACGTATGTATCAGGATGTTCCCTGCAACACTGTTAGCAAAAAGGCTGGAAACAATGCCTCCCAGTCCCATGGTAAGAGGGGAAGCAGCTGTTCTTTCCTCTGCAAATTGAGAGGGCTCATACTTGCTAACATAGCATTTATTGAGTATTTTCTTTATGAGTACTGTGCTGAGCACTGTATATTCAGGGGACTTGGTCAGTCATATGTGGTATTCTTAGTAGAATATTTTACAGCTAGCAAAATAATTATGAAGATTGTAGCAATGTGTGAAAACATCACAGTGATGTTTAGATTGTTTCCTCTTTAGTGAATAATTACATAATGAGCATTTATCTGAGTTATCTGTGTGTGTGTGTGTGTGTGTGTGTGTGTGTGTGTGTGTGTGTGTCTTTTTCTTTCTGTTGGATTATTGCCTTGGATTAGATTCCTCAGAGAGGTGTTACCAGGTCAAAGTTTCATGATGCAAACTTACTTTGGGCAAGCCCTTGTGACTTCATTATACCAGAACCTCCTAGACCTGGGCAGATGGCACCAAGAGTTCCTCAGCAGTTCTCTGTGTACCTTGGGGTTCAGGGTGGGACCTGTGTTGCCTTTCTAGTTCCAGGAAAATAGACAAAGAGAGCAGAGGCAAGTCTTCACTCTCCTAATGAGCCAGCTGGGCAATAATAATAATAACAGCAACATTATGGAATGTTTCCTTTATGCCAGGCCCAAACAAACTAACCAACAAAACAGAATAAAGTTCTAGATGAGTCAAAGGAAAAAATGGAAATTAGAAAATATTGAGGGAATCCCCAGGCCATCCAGTGGTTAGGACTTGGCACTTTCACTGCTGGGGCCCAGGTTCAATCCCTGGTCAGGGAACTAAGATCCTGTAAGATGCGAGGCCACAAAAAAAAAACAAAAAAACTGAGAACTGGGAAATTATGGAAATACTACTGTTTATCAGAATTTGTGAGATGTAGCAAAAGCAGGACACAGGAGGAAATTTAAAGCCTTACATTTTCTGTTTTATAATGTGAGGAAAAGAAGAAAGGGTGGTAATTAATGAGCCAGGTGTCCAATTCAGTAAGTTAGAACGCCAGAGAAACCAGGAAATTAGAAAGAAGGAAATATAGTTATCACAAAAAAATTACTATTCGCTGAAGACTCAGATTATAGTTAGCATTTTTTTAGCAACAAAGTATTTTTTAATTAAGATAGGTACCTTATTTTTTTAGACATAACGCTATTGCGTATTTAATATACCACAGTATAGTGTAGACTTAAGTTCTATATGCACTGGGAAACCAAAAAATTTGTGTGACTTGCTTTAGTGTGACATTTGCTTTATTGCTATGGTTCAGAACCAAACCTGCAATATCTTCAGGGTATGCCTGTAACAAAGGGAAGAAGTTAATTCCTTAGAAAATAAAGGAATGATACAGAAGAGCAACAGGTCCAAAAACAGATGTAAAATATAAACAAACCTGTGGCAAAAGTGATCCAGGACAAAAGAGAGAAACCTCAAATAAGTAATGTTGGGAATGAAATATGATAGCATCTATTTAAAATGCAAAGTTAGGGGCTTCCCTGGTGGCACAGTGGTTAAGAATCCACCTGACAGTGCAGGGGACACGGGTTCAAGCCCTGGTCCGGAATGATCCCACATGCTGCGGAGCAGCTAAGCCTGTGTGCCACAACTACTGAGCCTGTGCTCTAGAGCACATGAGCCACAACTACTGAGCCCACATGCCACAATACTGAAGCCCGTGCGCCTAGAGCCCATGCTCTGCAACAAGAGAAGCCACTGCAATGAGAAGCCTGCGCACCACAACAAAGAGAGTAGCCCCCGCTTGCCACGACTAGAGAAAGCCCACGTGCAGCAACGAAGACCCAATGCAGCCAAAAATAAGTAAAATTTTAAAATAAAAATTAAAAAAATAAATAAATAAATCAGGGTTAAGAAAAAAGAGAGTAAGGGGACTTCCCTGGTGGTCCAGTGGTTAACACTTCACCTTCCAATGCAGTGGGTGTGGGTTCGATCCCTGGTCCAGGAGCTAAGATCCCACATGCCTCGTGGCCACAAAACCAAAACATAAAACAGAAGCAATATTGTAACAAATTCAATAAAGACTTTAAAAATGGTCCACATCAAAAAAATCTTAAAAAAAAGAGAGAGAAAGAGAATGCCATAAACAGCTTTAAGCCCATAAATAGTAAGAAGTGAGACAAGATGGACACTCTTAAAATAATATGTTTTAGTTTCCAGTTGCTACTGTAACAAGTTACCATAAACTTAGTGGTTTAAAACAACACAAGTTCCTTTTCTTACAGTTCTGGAGGTCAGAAGTCTGAAATGAATCTCACAGGCTAAAATCAAGGAATTGGCAAGGCTGACTCCTGGAGGCTCTAAGGGGAGAATCTGTTTCCTTGCCTTTTCCAGCTTTCAGGAGCTTCATATCCGTGATTCTTGGCCCTTACCTTTCTCTTGAATGCCAGCAGCATGGCCTCTTTAGTCAACCAGTCAGTCTCTCAACCCTTCTGGGGATTGGGATGTAAACATCTTTGGGGGGGGCTATTATTTGGTCTACCACATAATAGAACTTAAACTGAGACTCACAAAGAAATAGCAAACTTGAATATGCTTAAAACTATTAAAGAAATTGAATCAGTAATTTAAAATCTGCCCAGTGATTTTTACAGTCTACTTGTATCAGCAAACAAACAAAATCCCAGTCCTGTGGGCCAGGCCGTTCATTCCCATTGGCGAGGACCATTACTCCTGAGTAGAGGCCAGCGGACAATGCAGAGGAAAATGCAAAGCAGAGTGTCAGCCCCTCTGCTCCCTGCTTGGGGGTCTCCCAGGTGCAGCTGAAGGAGTGGGGAAAGGGGACTGCCAACTGAGACCCAGGAAGGTGGCCTGAGGGACAGGGTGCCGTGATGGCCCACAGGCTGTCTGGGGCCCACCTTTCCACTGGTGGGGCCCCTTTCCCAACCTCCCAGTAGGTGCATTTGAGGGAAGCAGAAGACAAGGGCAGGGCCTTAGTAACAAGAAGGGTGCTTTGCCAGAGCCTCTTTCCCAAACATAGAGCTAATTCCTGCAGTAGTGTTCTGGGGAGGCACCAGAGGCAGCTTGAGAGAGAGAAGAGGTTGGAGTTGCAGCTACAGTGGTACTGGCTATACTGAGATGGAGTTACATCTTACCTTTGGGTCTTCACCCAAACTCCTGGCTGTTCTCCCTGCTCATGGTTACAGGAATTCGAGGCTGCCAGGAGGCTCAGCAGAAGCAGCAATCTGGCCCACAGCAGTTGCCTTGAATTACTTTAGCTTATCAAGTCATCATCCTCCTGGAAAATCTGCATGTACATTTTGAGCCAAATGCACTAAGAACCTGTTTTACCCCAGGAGGTTTGGGGTTGGCTTTGTGGCCCAGGGTGATGTCTCTGGGCACCCTGAGCCCAGTGAAGATGCTGGTGGGATACAGCATAGATATGCCCTGAGTTGGTTGGCCCTGTGGCTGATCTCTGGACCCTGAACTGGGTAGGTCCTGAGCTGGGTGGGTCCTGCAGCTGGTCTGTGGGCCTTGAGCGGGGGCAAGAGGCAGAAGCCCCCTGGTATGTGGGGGGGGAGTATCAAGTACAGAAGATCCTCCAAGACATTGTCACAAGAAATGCACGTCACAGAACAGTGCCACAGCAAGTTCCCATTTGGGCAAAGAAAGAGGGGAAAGAGCAGATTGCATGTATTTGCTTAAAGGTGCATCAGTGCCAGCCTGTCTGGGAGGAAACCAACAAAGTGGCTACAACAGCAGAGGAGATGGAGACTCCCTTCTCACTGAACACACTTTTTTACTACTTGCATTTTTTTACCATGTTTATGTATTATATTTTTCAGATATTTACATTAAAATAGCTAAAATGTAAATTTAAAAATTCCCTTCTCTGATCCAGTAGAGGTAATAGCTCAGGGAGTTAGGGGAAATTGCCCAGCATCTGTCTGGCCAGAGCAGACGACAGGCCTACCTGCTTGTGGCCCTTGGGCCAGCGACCAAGAGTCCTGGGTCCCACCACTTGAGTTCCCTGCGGGAACCAGTCCCCTTGTCCTCCTACAGGGCATCATCGCAGAAGAGAACAAGAACCTGCAGCCCCAGGGAGATGAGGACCCTGGGAAATTCAAGGAGGCCGAGCTGAAAATGCGGAAGCAGTTTGGGATGCCCGAGGGAGAGAAGCTGGTCAACTACTACTCCTGCAGCTACTGGAAGGGCCGCGTGCCCCGGCAGGGCTGGCTCTACCTGACCGTCAACCACCTGTGCTTCTACTCCTTCCTGCTGGGCAAGGAGGGTGAGTGCAGGCAGCAGGAGTGCCCCCTGTGTCCCCCCTAGCCCCAGTCCCCCAGCTGGCCCTGTCATCCTCAGGGCATCCTCCTCTGCCCTCACCCTCGACCTCGCCTCTATAAAGTGTACCGCCTCCCCAGACTGTCGAAGTTCCTGAGGGCTGTCCCTCCTCGGCCCCCGGATATTCTGTCCCCACATACCCACCAGAGAGTCTCCCCAGAACCTAGTGGCCCATGACCAGAACTCCAGACTTGAACCAGGCATCACCGGGCTCTTGGGGGCTCCTGTCATGTATACATCAACTAGCACAGTTCTTCACGTAGTGACTTTCTGCACAGGGCCTCCCCTCTTTCAAGTAGAGTGCCGGGCACCCATCATCCCTGAGCGGCTCCATGTTACATGGTGCCTTGGACGTGTGCCCCTGCAGCCACCTGCTGCAGGTCCCTCCCCACAGGAAGCCCTGGCCTCAGGACAAAAGGCAGACTCCCAGCCAGTGAACTCTGCTGCATGTCGCCCCCAGAAAGAGCCCCCAGGGCTTTAGCTGCTCTCAGTGTGGCCTTTCCTGGGCCCAGCAAGGCCGGCTCCCAGCCATGCACACACACCTGTCACAACCTCCCCTGCCTTTCTCCCACCTTTGCATCTTCTCATCAGGCAGGGGCCAGCATCCTCTCTGTGCTGGTCACACCATGTTGTGACTTGTTCCCACATCAGTGCACTCCCACTAGGTGGGGCTTCTCAAGTCCAGGGTCTCAGCTAGCTCACCTCTGTTTGTTCATTCATCTCATCCTTTAGCCATTTGGTGGGCAAACCCAGGAGATTCTCGGGGCTGGGCACTGGGTTGGCCCAGGATGGCCCAGTCCCTCCTCGTGGAGCTGGTGTCCCAGCATAGCTAGGCTCAGGCATGGGGCCTGGGGGTGGGGAACGGGCAGGCAGTAGATGCTGCCCGCTCCCCCACATGGGTTCCAGGGCCAGGCAGGAGTCAGGAGCCTGCCTGCCCAGCCCTCCAGCTGGTTTGACCTGATGGTGTGTCTGTCCCCTCTGGTGTCCAGTGAGCCTGGTGGTGCAGTGGGTGGACGTCACACGGCTGGAGAAGAATGCCACGCTGCTCTTCCCTGAGAGCATCCGTGTGGACACCCGGGACCAGGAGCTCTTCTTCTCCATGTTCCTCAACATCAGCGAGACCTTCAAGCTCATGGAGCAGCTGGCCAACCTTGCCATGCGGCAGCTACTGGACAGCGAGGGCTTCCTGGAAGACAAAGCACTGCCCAGGCCCCCCCGGCCGCACAGCAACATCTCGGCTCTGAAGCGGTGCGTTGTGCCTCCCCCACCCCCAGCAGGGACCTGCCCTCCTCACCCTTCACAGGCTCCCTGCGTGTAAAGGGGGCCAGGTGAAGGGGTGGTTTTCGATAGTGGGGAGGGCACCAGGAGATTCACAGAGGCGTCGTCCTGAAAAACCTACCGCTGACGCTGACGTGGAGGGAGTTCTTCATGTATTACTTCTCAAAGCCCTGGGGTAGGGAGGCTCTCACAGGCTCCTTGGTCTCAGACAGGAGGCTGAGGCACAGGGAGGTAGAGCAGCTTGCCCCAGACCCCAGTGCCTTAGCTCTAAGTGAGCAGTGGAGCCCAGCACAGGCGCCCCACCACGTCAGCCAGGGCATCCCCAGAGGCCTCTTCAGGAAGGCTTCAGAATCCCAGCTCAGGGTACACCGCCTCCATCCCGCCATGATTGACAGCTCTTCTCAGGACCCCTGGGCCCTGACCCCAGGCCCCAGGAGACAGCCCTGCACAGGTCTGAGGTCTCTGCCACCCTGTCTGTGGGAATTGGTAGACAGAGGAACGATTCACTAGGGCTGGCCCCTCCAGAGCACTCTGTTCTCGCTCTTCCGTTGCAGCTTAGGGGAAACCTGTAGGCCAGCCAGGAGCTCAGATATTCCCTGAGCCCCTGGGGCCCACAGCCAGATTCACACCTGTGTGTGCAGAGACTGTGGCCTAGGCCCAGACTCTTGGGTGCACCTTCAGGACCAGAATGCTGTCCAAGGATATTACTTTCCTGATGCAAGTGACACGGTGGCTTTCAGAACCTTCCAGAAAGAAAATGAGTAGGGCCGGACTTGATAGTCTCTGGCATTGTCCATCGAGGTGTGCCTGCCAGGCCGAGCTCAGGCTGCTAGCGGCCCCCATGGGGCTGGGAAGAGAGAGATGTTTACGAGGACAGGGCCACCGCGGGGGCGAGGAACAGGCTACCGGGCCCCTGCCTCACACAGCCATCGGACTGGCGAGTGTGCATTTCCGTTAAGCAACAGCACCCTGTGTTTTTTTCTTTTGGCTGCACCACGTGACATGTGGAATCTTAGTTCCCCTACCAGGGATCGAACCCATGCCCCCTGCAGTGGAAGCATGGAGTCTTAACCACTGGACCGCTGGGGAAATCCCAGCACCCTGTGTTTTAGTCTTGACTCCACACCTGCCTGTCGGGAGGCCTTGTCTGAGTTTCTAGGTGGGGCTGGTCTTCCTAGTGAGAAGCGGCAGGGCGGGTGCAGGCACCCTCTGGGCACCACCCACCCTCAGTACCGAGCATGCTGTTTGTTGACCACTCCTCTGCTGGTCATACGGATGTCCACATTTTACTACTTGACCATTCAGCGTGCATGTGTTATTGAACTCTGAGATCCCTGGGCACAACTTGCTCACAGGAGGACCCCCACGAGCCTGAGTCCAACGTGGAAACCGAGGGCATGAGGCCGCCTTGTGAGTGTGCTAGCCCCAACTCTTGTCTGCTTTTCTATCTCCCCCACCTTGGTTTCACCAGAGACCTGGACGCTCGAGCCAAGAACGAGTGCTACTGTGCCACGTTCCGGCTGCCCGGGGACGAGCGCCTGGACGGCCACACAGGCTGCACCCTGTGGACCCCATTCAACAAGCTACACATCCCTGGCCAGATGTTTATCTCCAGCAACTACATCTGCTTTGCCAGCAAGGAAGAGGATGCTTGCCACCTCATCATACCCCTGCGGGAGGTGAGCCCTAGGTCCTTGCCAGCTCTTCCCTCTCTTACCAGGGCACGTGGCCAGGTCCCCAGCCCAGGAAGCCCCTCAGGATTTAGTGATGTAAGTACAGAGGGCACATGGTGGTTCATGTGCTCCCCAAGCACCTGTCCTGTACCAGGCCCTGGCGGGAGTGGGTGCACTGGATGCCCCCTCAGGGATCAACCTCACCTGGTGAGGAGATACGGTGGGCTTTGGCCTGCCAGCACAGCTCACAGTGGGACATACGAAAACCTCAACAAGGACCCACACCTCCCTGGTCAGAGCCCAGTGGCCTCCTGCAGGTGAGTGTCCCCTAGTCCTGCCTCCTTGGGCCTTGCAGTTAGACTTTGGCAAAGCCCTGCTTTGGCTGGGCTTGGAGGACTCTGATCCCACCCCAGCCCCATGTTACTCTCAGGGGCCACCTCACTGTTCCTCTCCTGACACCTGCCTTGGCTGTGGCTCAGGCTCCAGCAGAGTCATCGGAAGTCAGCCCTTTCAGGAGTGGGGTCAACTGTCACCTGTCAAGGGTGGGGTTAGCTCTCACCTATCAGAGTTATTTTTTCTCCAGTTTCTTGGGCTTCCACAGTGACTCTGGTAGAAACAAGGCCATTTGTCCTGTGCTGCCGTGAAGGTGTAGACAGTGAGGGAGAGCCATCCACCCCTCCAAGGCCTCCTTTTCCTCATGGCCCAACAGGGCATACTGGCTGTTTAATTGAGGTTTAAGTGAGGTTCTTAAGCTATAAGCTAAAACACAGTATTTTGTTTCTATTTAAAATGTAGAGCAGTGGGACCTCCCTGGCCTTTGTACAAATCCCTGAAGTTGCAGGTATTGTTGCAAACAGGTGTGAGGTAGTGTGCTGCCTCAGTTTCCCCAAGGGAAGTCAGAGGCAAAGGACTTAAAGGAGCCACAGCTCCAGGCTCAGGGACTCAGAGCTGGCCCCTGACCCCTCGCTCTCCTTGGCACTAGGTCTGTGGATTTGTCCTGGGTGCTGTACTGATCTGACCCTGAGCCCTGGGGGCTGACTACAGGGTCATGTTAGGCCCAGCTCCATTTCTCCTGATGAGTCCTGACATTCCTGATGGCAGAGAGCTCTGGCTGAGCCAGGAAGCTCTTGGGATGGGGCTCTGCAGCTGGTCCTGATGGAGGCCCCTGCCCAGCACTGACCTCAGTATCCTAGCCAGGGGGCTTCACAGGGGCTCCTCACTCATGCCAGCCACACTCATGTGTCCACTGGGCTCTTGAATTTGCACTCCCAAATCTCATCCTCGCCTCTGGAAGTGACACCCCCTTCCATCCGTTTGCTGAGGTGGAAAGCGGGAGCCATCCTTGATTCTGACCTGGCCTCATTCCCACATCCTGACCATGGCATGTCCTGTCAGCTTGCTCTCCAGAGCATGTCCCTTCCTCTCTACAGCCACCATCTAAGACAAGCTGTCTCCTTGGCTCACCTCAGCAGTACCTTGTCTCCACCTAAGGCTTGAGGACCTATCCTTTAGATCCCATCCTTCCACAGCAGCCAACATAATTTAAAAATCTGCTCACCCTGGGTAGAATCCTCCGGTATCTTCTGTGATTAGAAGAATCTCCAGTTGCCACACACAGACATGCAGGCGCGCACACACACACACACACACACACACACACACACAGAGACAGACACACACACACACACACACACACACACACACACACACACACACAGCCCACCCCTTCTCACTCTGCCCCAGCTTCTCCGGTCTTTCTTTGTCCATCACGCCAGTCCAGCCCCCTCCTCAGGGTGGTTGCTGGCCTCTCCCCTAGCTCTTCGTCTGGCTGCACCGGGTCTCAGCTCAGTTACTGCCTCCCCAGAGGTGCCTTCAACAGGAAGCAGCCCAGCGGCCTCCCAGCTTGCCCTGTGGCCCCCACCAGCCCTGGTGACCGTGTTCATTAGCCTGCATGTCCATTGTTTGTACCCACCCCAGGCTGCAGGCCCTGCCCCCTAAAAGCCTATCCTATGCCCTGCACACTTGTACTGCTCTGTTCACACACCTCACAGTCAGAACTGGGCCCAGGACGCACATCAGGAAGTGCTGAGGGAATGAGTGCTCAGGAGGGCTTGCAGGCAGGGCTGCTCACTGTGCTTTAGGGCAGGGACATGACTGTCCATCTTGGGGAAGCTGATCAGGGCCAGCAGCTGGGCTCAGGCTTTACATTCTGTGTCACCATCCTGATGATGGTCCTGCAAGGCTGATATGTTCACACCCATCAACAGCTGAAAAAATGAGGCTCAGACATGCATGTAACTCACACAGCAGCAAGCGGTAGAGTCAGAATATGAATCGGCCAGGCCTGGAGAGCCCCTCGTCCACTCCCTGCCCCATGCCTGAGAGAAGACGACCTAAGCCCACCATGCTCTCAGCTTCACAAAACCATCTGGCTTTACATCCCAAGATACAGACCCCCAAATGGTGTTTTTGTCTTCTCAGGTGACCATTGTGGAAAAAGCTGATAGTTCCAGTGTCCTGCCCAGCCCTCTGTCCATTAGCACTAAGAGCAAAATGACCTTCCTGTTTGCCAACCTGAAAGACCGCGATTTCTTGGTTCAGAGGATCTCTGACTTCCTCCAGAAAATGCCATCCAAGCCGCCAGGCAACAGCAGAGCGGGGAGGAAAGCCAGCATTGTGGACTCAGCCCCAGAGGTGAGAGGGCCCTTCAGAGCAGTGGGGTGGGGGTCTGGGCCAGGAGAAGAGCCCAGGCAGCCCTGTGGTACCTGCCTTGGGCCTTGGGTGGGGAGGGTCCCCGCTTGGTGCAGGGTGGAAAACCTAACCCAGCCCCAGTCTCAGGTGTCCTGGCCACACACGCGATGCCTAGGGTCACAGCCCTCTCTGTACGCCGAGACGTGCCCCAGTCCTCCTGAGCGTCACCCCTGCCTGCCTCAAGTCCTATTCCACATAAGAAGCCTTCTCTGCCTGGCCCAGCCACCCTCATCTCTGTCCCTTATGAACTCTGCTGCACTGAGAGCCCTCTGTTTAGGCCTGTCCAGCTTGTGTTTATTTACCTGTTGGGAGATTGATTTCTCCCATCAATCTTTCTTACAGGGTTACCTTTTACTGCAATCTTTTTACTATACCAACAATATTAACAATAATTCTTTAACATCAAAAACTTGTATTTACATTTCCCCAGATGCACATGTTCTTTTTACAATTTAGTCATTTGGATTGAGGTACATATAGGTCATACACATGTTACAGTGGGTTGGTATAATCCCTTTTTATCTATAGGTTTCTACTCCTCCCTCTCTCTCTCTCTCTCTCTTTCTCTCTTTCTCTCTCTTTCTTTTCTTTTCTTTTCTTGCAGTATTTTGTTGAAGGAATTGGGTCATTTGTGCTATAGAGTTTCTCGCAGTCTGGTGTTTGCCGATTGCATCTCTTGGAAACGCTTAACGGATTCTTTTGTGCCCTGGTTCTTGTAAGTTGGTGGTTTAGTAATGAGATCCAGCTTAGATTTGGATTCAATTGTTTGTGTTGGGGAGTGGGGGGCAGGTCCACTTGTAGGCAGGATTGAGGTGCTGTGTACTTCCACCAACAGGTATGCAATACCTGATTATGTGCTGTTACCAGTCATTGACAAGCATTGCCTAGATAATTCATTAGGTAACTCATTAGGATTGCAAATGGGGGCACTCTAATTCTATCATTCCTTCTGTTCATTAGCTGGAATATTTCCATATAGAGAAATTTACCCTCAACAACTATTTGGTTACCATGAGGCACAGTTCATATAGAAAAGGCAGAATAAATCTTTTTTTTATTTACCAGTTGTTAAAATGATGAATTTGGTTTTCAAATATCCTCAAAATATGACCAATTCAGTTCTTTATGTTTACTTTTTAGTATAATTATGAACTTACAGATTTAAGCAACTTGATGTGTTTCAGTCCATGACAGTTATTATCCTCATTCCATCTGTGACCAGAGGAAGCTTATGCAGGTGACATCTGAGTCCTTTTGACATCACCCTGGCCATGTTTGATCACTCCCTTGCTTCTTGGTATCTTGGACAAGATGTGTGTGCTATTAACAATCTGGATTTGTGAAAACACTTCATGATTAGAAGAGTCCATATAAAAATCCACATATCTGGCTGCTCTGGAAAAATCAGGGGCCCTGACATTACAGGGCCCACATTCCCACTGAGTGGCATTGGAGCTGAGTGGTGGCATGTACACTTCAGCTCCCCAGAACCCCACCTGGTCTGGCCCATGAAAGCCTTTAAATTTTTCACCCCTGTAATCGATGCTCAGTCAACTATTAAATAGATAAGGAATGGAAGGGAAGGGAGTGGGCAGAATCAGTGTGCAGTGGAGACATTAAGAAAGGTTTCTTAGAGGAGGTTGGGCTTGATCTGGGATTTCAAGAAACAGTGAGGTTGGATTGGATGAAAAGAGATGTGAGCAGGAATGTTGAGCTGCCTTCTCAAGGCACAGTGCAACAAATGACAGGGCCTGACCAGCCAGTGTAAGCTTGGCCCAGTGGCCCCTTCCAAGCACCTGCCCTTCGTTCACCCAACACATTTTGTTGCATTCCCAGTAGGTGCCAGGAACTCTTCTAGGCACTAGGAATAGAGCAGATTAGACAAAATTCATGCCCTCTTAGAGCTTATATTCTAGTGAGAGAGACTGTCCATAAGCAAATAAACATACAATATGTCAGGTGGCAATAAGGGCCAAGGATAAAAATAAAACAGGGTGAAAGGATCAGGATTGCTAGGGGAAGCGGGGGGCTCTGATCAAGTGGTACTTGAAGGAAGTAAGGGAACAGCCCTAAGGTATCTGGGGAAAGGGTATTCGAGGCAGAGGGAATGGCAGGTGCTAAGGCCTGGAGGCAGGATTGAGCTTGGCACAGGCTGCTGAGATGAGTGGAGACAGGGTGCAGGTAATGAAATTAGAGAGGGAGTGGGAAGCCAGGTCATGTGGTGCCCGTAGGCCCTTGGGAGTACTTAGCTTTGACTCTGAGTGAGATGGGAGCCAGTGGAGAGTTTGACCAGAGTAGGGACACAGTCTGTTTATGTTTTAGTAGAATTGCTATGGCTGTCATATTGAGAATGGAATAGAGGTGTAGCTGCCCAGTACAGTAGCCACACGTGACTATTGAGCACTTGAAAGGCAACCACACTGAAATGTGCTGTAAGCATAAACTACACACCAGAGGTGGAAGATTCAGTGTGAAAAAGAGAATGTAAAATATCTTGATTTTTTTAATATTGATTCCATGTTGAAATGATAATACTTTTACTATATTAAATAAAATATATTATTAAAGTTAACCTCACAATTTCTTTTATGTTTTTTAATGTGGCTACTAGAAAATTTTAAATTATGTGTGTGGCTCTCATTATATTTCTCTAGAACAGAGCTGGACTAGAGAGTGACGAGAATAGAAGCAGAGATGAGTTGGAAGGCTCTAACAGTTTTCAGGACACAAGATGATAGAGCCTTGGTCAAGGGTGGTAGCAGTGGAGTTGGTGAGAAGTGGTTAAATTCAGGATACATATATATATTTGTGTGCTTATGTGTGTGTGTGTGTGTGTGGTAAAATACATATAACATAAAATTTACCATCTTAACCGTTTGTAAGTATACAGTTCAGTAGTATCAAGTATATTCACACTGTTATGCAGCCATTACCACCATCCATCTCCAAAGCTTTTTTCATCTTGGAAACTGAAACTCTGTACTCATTAAGTACTAACTCCTCATTTCCCATCCTCAAGCCCCTACCCCCAGGCCCCAGCAATCACCATTCTACTTTCTGTCTCTATGAATTTGACTACTCCAGGTACCTCATATAAGGGGAGTCATACAGTAATGTGATCGGCTTTTGTGATCGGCTTATTTCACTTAGCATAATGTCCTCAAGGTTCATCTTCATTATAGAATCTGTCAGAATTTCCTTCCTTTTTAAGGCTGAATACATACGTGTGTGTGTGTGTGTGTGTGTGTGTGTGTGTGTGTGTGTGTATACATATGCCACATTTTGTGTTCATGGATTGGAAAACTTCATATTGTTAAGATGTTAGTATTACCCAAAGTGATCTATAGATTCAGGGCAATCCATTCATCTTTTAATGGACGTTTCAGTTACTGTCACCTTTTGGCTGTTGTGAATAATGCTGCTATGAACATGGGTGTTCAAATATCTCTTCAGACCCTACTTTCAGTTATTTGGGGTATGTACCCAGAAGTGGAATTGCTGCGTCATATGGTAAATCAGTGTTTAATATTTTGAGGAATTGCCATAACATCTTCCACAGTGGCTAGACCATTGTACACTCCTATCAGCAATGCATAAGGGTTCCAGTTTTTCCCCATCCATTCCAACACTGTTATTTTCTGTTATTTTTTACAATAACCATTCTAATGGATATGAAGTGGTATCTCATTGTGGTTTTGATTTGCATTTCCCCAGTGATTAGTGACATTGGGCATCTTTTCACATCTTATTGGCCATTTGTATATCTTCTTTGGAGAAATGTCTATTCAAGTCCTTTGCCTATTTCTTTTAATCGGGTTGTTTGTTTTTGTTGTCATGTTGTAGAACTTCTGGATATTAACCTCTTATCAGATACATGATTTGTAAATATTTTCCCCCATTCCATGGATTGCCTTCTCATTCTGATTGAGGATGATTGTGTCCTTTGATGTACATAAGTTTTAAATTTTTATGTAGTCCAATTTATTTTTCTTTTATTGTGCTTTTGATGTCATATCAAAGAAATAGTTGCCATACGCTTTTCTTCTGTTTCGTTCTAAGAATTTTGTAGTTTTAGCTCTTACATTTAGGTCTTTGATCCATTTTGAGTTAATTTTGTAAATGGTATGAGATAGGTGTCCAAACTTATCATTTTACATGTGGATATCCAGTTTTCCAATGCCATTTGTTGTACAAAAAACTATCTGTTCCCCGTTGAATGGTCTTGGCACCCTTGTCAAAAATCAGTTGAACGTATGTATTGCAAGATTTATTTCTGGGCTCTCAATTCTATTCCATTGGTCTGTATCCTTACACCAGTACTATACTGTTTTAACTACTCTAGCTTTATAGTAAATTTTTAAATCAGGAAATTTGAGACCTCCAACTTCGTTCTTTTTCCAAGCTTGTTTTGGCTATTTGGGGTCCCTTGAAATTCTATCTGAATTTTAGGATAGATTTTTTTATTTCTGCAAAAATGTCATTGGGATTTTAATAGCAATTGCCCTGAATCTATAGATCACTTTGGGTAATATTAACATCTTAACAATATGAAGTTTTCCAATCCATGAACACAAAATGTCTTTCCATTTGTTTGCATCTTTAATTTCTTTCATCAGCATTTTCTAGTTTCCAGCATACAGCATCTGGTCTTTCACCTACTTGGCTAAGTTTATCCCTAAGTATTTTATTCTTTTTGATGCTATTGTAAATAAAATCATTTTCGTAATTTCCTTTTCAGATTGTTCAGTGTTAGTGTACAGGATATAATTCGAAGGTAGATCTGAGAGAACTGACGAATTAGATGGAGGGTATGGGATAAAGAAGGGTTTACAAAAAGATGACCCTATAGTTTTTGGCCTGAGCAGCTTAGAGAATAGAATCACCATTTAATGACATGAGGAACAGCAGTTTTGGAAGGAGCAGTCAAGAGTTCAGTTTGGATCTGAGGTCAAGTATCATAAGAACTAAGAATTGACTACTGGAGATGGCAAGTAGAGGTCACGGTGGCCTTTTCAAGAGTTGTTCAGTGGAAGAACAGGAAGAAAAGCCCGGTGGAGTGGCCTTCAACGGGGATAAGCTGTTGGTTATTGGGGTAGCTTTTTAAACCTTACCAAATTTTCCATTAAAATGCACAAAGCAACTTTAAGAGTAAAAATAAAAGCCCACAGACAACAGCTTTAACAAAGCCAGGTGAAAGGGTATCTTACAAACCCCAGACTACAAGTAGGTGAGGCCAGACCACCAACTGCAGCATTATTCTACAGATACAGAATCAGCAGCTGTGCTGTGGTAGTGGAGGGAAGAGAAAAAGGGTTCTGACAGTCCCAAGAGCCAAGGAATCCAGAAATCACCAAAAATACTTCCCCACACACACCCTCCTCAAAAGAGACTACCCACTGAACAGAAACCTCAGCAAGTGACTAAGAGAAACCACCGGTGAAACTGCAGGCATATTTCTCAGGCTCCAGCTCACAGATGAGTTAACCAACAACACAAAACATGGGAATCCACTGACGAGCTAAGGGAAGATCAGAGAATGCTAGGACAAATCTGAAACACCCAACAAAAACTCCCTTCCAAAAGGAAAGAGCCCTCCCTGAGGAAAAAAGAGCTGGAACTGAGCAGGGCAGGAATACTGAGGAGTAAAGAGAGAGAAGCTTCTGACACTAGAGGAGACAGATCAGGAAGTCCTGGAGGGGGGCTCCATAGAGAGACTGCACCAGAAGACAGACCCCCAACCGTACAGTGCAAACAGCTACCCCATACATACAACATCCTCCTGTAAGTACAGAAAAAAAAAAAAATTTGGGGGGGCAACCAGTCAAGAAGGACCAAGTCATTTATGAAGGAATGAAAATCAGAGAGGCATCAGGCTTTTTTTTTTTTTTTTTTTTTTTTTGCGGTACACAGGCCTCTCACTGTTGTGGCCTCTCCCATTGCAGAGCACAGGCTCCGGACGCGCAAGCTCAGCGGCCATGGCTCACGGGCCCAGCCGCTCCGCGGCATGTGGGATCTTCCCAGACCGGGGCACGAACCTGTGTCCCCTGCATCGGCAGGCAGACTCTCAACCACTGCGCCACCAGGGAAGCCCAGGCATCAGACATTTTGATAGCAAAATTTTATACAAATAGAGTAACATTTTGTAAGATATACAGTAAAAAAGCTGTGACCCTAGGATTTTCTGTCTGGCAAACTGATGTTCAGGTATCAAAACCACAGACCGTCAGGAGCATGCAGGAATTCACAGAAGCTATCAGCTTTTGAGGCATCTAATAGTGAACAACCTCAGACAACCAAGAAATGACGGAAGAGGCTTTGGCAGAAGGTCTGGTGGGAGCATTGAATGTATCTAGCTGTAGAAATAGGACTAGATAACAAGGATAAAGGTGACAAGTCATGTGTAATTTTATATGCTCTGAATACATAGAGTACAATGAAAACATGAGAAAAGAAGGTATGGAAAGTAGAATAAGCTCACTGACTGCCTTATTAAGTAAGAGCAAGGTATATCACTTTCAATTATATGTCGGCAGGGAAAGGAGTGGAGGGGGAAGATCAGGGCTACTCGCTAATTTTAGTATTGCCCCTAGGAGGGAGTCCAGTGTATTAAAAAGAGGGGACCCAGGGTACTATATAAAGACATTAGTATAAAGGTAACTGTTAGAACATAAACATACATTTTCTGACACTTTCTCAAGAAAAAATTGGAAAGAGAGGGAAAGGATACAGTGAGTTTAGGCAACTCTTTCCAGAAACTTTGTAGAAAGGCCAGCTGAGAATCACAGGGGTCCCTTCAGGGTGTGACTTTGTAATTGGAGTGTGACGTATATACTCTAAAGTGCATGGATCCTAAGTGCACAACTTGATGAACTTTCGCAAAAGTGGACATAACATGTGAGCACCACCCAGTTGAAGAACGGGGAGGGCTTGTAGGGACAACAGCATGATTCTATGCTGATGGTAATTAATCCAGTGGAGAGGGGCCAGTTGACAGAAGAAGGTCCTGGAGGCGAGAGCGGTAGGATCTTGGGCTCGAGTCGGGGGAGAGTTGGGCCTGGCATGCGTGGCCACAGTTGTGGGAAGGTGGGCCGGTGGGGGTGACCGTGGATGGCTGTCAGATTGCTCCTGCTTCTGCTTGCTCAGTTCAGTAGTTGGCAGTAGGAAGTGAGGAAGATGGATGGTTTGGGAGGTTTGCACTGGAAAAATGTGTGAGACAGTTACCAAGAGGAAGGAGAGGGAGACTGGATTCCCAGGCAGTATGGGTCTGTGAGCTCACCATCACCCCAGGAACCTGTCTGTCACGAAGGATGGTTATTGCTGAGGTCACATCCTCGAGTCAATCTCCTTTCCGGCACTGAGGTTTTTGATTCTCTGCAGTGCTCTGTGGCCTGCAAGTCCATCTGTGTCCTTGTTCCTGCAGGGAACCTCGAGCCAGAAGCAGACTCTCTGCATCAGGATGCTTGGGGTCTGGACTGGGGTCATGTCCCTGGATTCGGGCAGTTTGTCATGAAAATGTATTTTAGTTGATCTAAAATCCATTTTGAAAACACCAGCCAGGGGCAGAGGGGCAGGCTGTGGATATGAACTTAGCAGAGTTCTCTTTTTTTTTTCCTTTTTATTAAAAACAGTTCTACTGAGGTAAATTTGATATACAATATGCTGTACATATTGAAATAGCACAGCTTGATGAGTTTAGCATGTGTTCCCTGTGAAGCCATCACAGCTGTGGTACAGGTTCTCATGTGGAACACAGAGAGGGTGAAAGTCTCGGGGGAGGCGTCCAGCACCCCTGCTTGACCACAGCCAGTGGGATCAGAGCTGACAGGCACAAGGGCAGAAACTCAGCTCAGACCGGAGCACGCAGAAGGGGAGCTCACTGGCCCACGAAGCCAAGAAGTCCACACAGTTGGCCGCCTATCATCAGAGCTGGGCTGTCTCCACTGGATGAGTGTCATCCCCGGGGCGTGTGTGGCACCAGCATGGTGGTGCAGCCCCTGCACCCTCCGTGGCTCATCCTGACATTCCCTGCAGAGTGGCCGACACAGTACCCGAAGTCCCCGCAGGCATGGGAAATGCTAATTAGCTTGTGGCCACCACCGCAAACCTCAGTGGATTCCACAAAGTGTGAGTCCAAGAGTGGAGAGAGATGTGTTTCGCCCAAAAAAAATTGGAAGCCACTGCTGGCAGAAGGAGAAGTGGATTCAAGGGAGCCAGTGACCAGTGTCCACCCAAGAGCGGTGTTGTTCCTACTGGTGGGCACTTGGGGAGCGAGCTGAGAGGAGGACAGACAGAGTGGGCACTGACTCTGTTCCACCTGACCCCCGGGCTAGGGAACAAACTCCCTGCCCAGGCCATTGCCCACGGCAGTGAGCTCACCTTGAAGTCAGGTGCCTGCAGGTAGAACACAATCCACAAGCAGGGGCAGTTGCCTGGTGTCACCCACACTGTACCTGAAGGGTACTAAGGTTCCAGAAAGCCAGGGGAAGAACCCTGAATGTTAGGGCTTGCTTTTAGACCTTTGTCCTTGATGCCCCCCTTTTCTTCTCCCAGCCCCATATTGCCCCCCAGTATGTTCCCAGAACCACCCAGGATCCATTTCTCTTGCTGTTTGGCCGTCCGTGCAATAGGAAAGCAGATTCCCAGGTTCCTACACTGGAGAATGGCCTACAGCCCTACCAGAGCCCTGTTTATGGTTAGAGATGGCCCACAGGTGGGGACCCCCTCCCCACACACCTAGTTCTAGGCATATGTCTTTATTTTCACCTCCCAAAGCCCCACAGCCTTGTTGCAAGTGTGGCGGACTGCTAAGGAGAACCCGGTTTTGAGCTGCACAAGTGTCCGGAAAGAGGTGGTGTGGCCCAAGAGATGTGTGGCCACTGTAGACCACACCACACACCAGGCAAGTGGCCCAGAGAGAGGGAGCCTTGCGGACAGCCACCAGCCCTCAGAGTGCCTGGGGGCCCCTTCTTCTTTGAGGGGCCCTTGAGGGTACAGTGGACAGGTAGCCTGAGGGAGGGAGGAGAGGAAAGAGGACTCCTTCCCTCACTCAGCTGTCACTGAGGGCACCCGCAGGAGGCATGTCCTCAATTAGGACTCTGTCAGTCTGAAAAGGGTGAGGCAAGCTGTCAGCCTCGGGACGTACTGGGTGAGCAGGCCTGATGTCACCCTGCCTCTGCTCCACTTTCCCCTCCATGCTTGGGCTCCAGTGGGGGCCCCAGTGCTCTTTCCCAGCACTCCCCACTTGAGCCAATCACTGTGTCCAGGGGCCCCATGGGGCAGCGCTACAATGGTGGGACCCAAGAACAGTCCGGGCAGACGCCACCAGCAGCTGTCCCTACAGGGCTCGGCAGGGTCTGCACCCCAGAGGCTGGAGCAAGAAAGGCATCACAGGGAGCACCCATGAGTGCTGCCAGTCAAGCCCTTGTAGGGGACACAGAGTTCAGGAAGGGGCATGTGGAGCTGTCTCCTTGCGGTTTCTTCTCTCCTGGCCCTGACCTCACAGAGAGGGCCTGACAGGATGAGCACCAGAACCTGTCCCTGGTGAAGGAGGACAACACAGGTGTGTGTCTGGCCAGAGAGGATGTAGGGCTGAGCCACAGCATGGCCTCCTGCTCTTTCGCACACGGCCACCCCGCAGGCAGTGGGGCAGTTCACTCGCTCAGTGCTTTCCTTCCCATGTTGTATTTCCCAGTCTTCCCCAGCTCCTCAGGAGGTGTCAGAACAGCCTGCCAGCCCGACCTCACCCCTCGGTGGCCTCCAGGGGTCCCATGCACGGGAGGCTCCAACCGCTTCCCAGGGCCTGCTCAAACTCTTCCAGAGAAACACGCCCATGGAGGACCTGGGAGCCAAGGGGGTAAGCCCAGACTCGGGGCTCCACCACCATGCAGGCCAGATAGGGGGAAGGGCAGGGCCAGTCTGCGGCCCTTGGGTGACGATGTGCAGTGCCCAGGGACACCCTGAGTGACCTGTTCAGAAGTGCTGGTCATGGGCTTCAGGCCTCTGCAGGGGGTCCTGTGTCCCTGACGCCCGAGGGTGATGCCGTGCACAGCCCAGCCTGGGCTCGTGGCATTTTCGCCACAAGCCCTTGGAGGAGAGGTGGAGGGCCTGACACCTGCCTCAGCACTCAGGTCGCATTCACAGCCCCCCTGTCTGCTGTTCCCCCAGGCCAAGGAGAAGATGAAAGAGGAGTCGTGGCACATCCACTTTTTTGAGTACGGGCGCGGCATGTGCATGTACCGCACCGCCAGGACGCGGGAGCTGGTGCTGAAGGGCATCCCCGAGAGCCTCCGGGGGGAGCTGTGGCTCCTCTTCTCTGGTGAGCTGCCCTGGCCTCACGGCCCCACAGCCTCAGCCTCCATGACCCCCAGTTGGCCTCCTGAGTCGGCCAGGCAGGAACCACCAGCCTTTAGAGGGCGAGAACATGTCTCTCAGCTGTAATGAAGCTCATGTGTGCCAGGAGGGGCATTCCGGGGAGCAGAAACCAGTGAGGCGGTGCCTTCCCACCAGCAGTGGAAGGCAAACAGGCCTCCTGAGGCCTTCTTTCCTTGGGTCAGGCTCTGACAACATTCACACCCTTGGCCACTTGGATGGTTTCAGGAGGGCAAGTCAGCCATTTGAACTTGGGTGGGGTGACTCCTCTCAGAAGCAATCATGAGGGAAACTCTGCCTGGCACCTCTTAGTTGGCCCCAAAGTGCCACTACTCTTCTGCAGTGCATTGACGTCTCCACCCTGCCCTGTTGCCCTCGAAGTCCCGGGAGGGGAGGAAGAGGGAGACAGCTACCAGCTGTGTCTCCACAGGGGCCTGGAATGAGATGGTGACTCACCCTGGCTACTATGCTGAGCTGGTGGAGAAGTCCACAGGGAAGTACAGCCTGGCCACGGAGGAGATCGAGCGAGACCTCCACCGCTCCATGCCCGAGCACCCTGCCTTCCAGAATGAGCTCGGGATCGCTGCACTCCGCCGGGTGCTGACTGCCTACGCTTTCCGAAACCCCACCATTGGCTACTGCCAGGTACAGGGGCTTAGCAGGGTCCAGAGACAGCATCTCCCACCAGAAGCTCACAGGAGCACCTCCGCATGGCTCTGGGCCTAAGTGATAGCCCCACACACCTGTGACTGTGCCCTGTTCCCCCCCCCAGGAAGATCCTAATCACAGAAAAAGATGAAATTAGAAGCAGTGTTCATCGCTCACCTTATCCCCTTGCCACGTATGTGCTTCTGGTCTGGGTCCTGAGGCGTTTGATTGTTTTGTGTGTGTGGTAAAATACACATAACATAAAACTTGCCATCTTAATCATTTTAAATTTACAGTTCAGTGGCATTAGGTATATCATTGTACAACCATCACCACTATCCATCTCCAGAACTCTTCTTCATCTTGCAAAATGGAAACTGTACCCATTAAACAACTCCCCTGCTTACCCCTGGCAACCACCATTATCTTTTCTGTCTCTATGATTTTGACTAAGTACCTCATATAAGCATCATACAGTATTGTCTTTTTGTGACTAGCTTATTTCATTTGCATAATGTTCTCAAGTTTCATCTATGTTGTAGCATGTGTCAAAATTTCCTTCCTTTTTAAGGCTGAAGAATATTCCGTTGTATGTATACAGCGTGTTTTGTTTATCCATTCATCATCCATGGCCACTTGGGTTGCTTCCACATTTTGGCTGTTGTGAATAGTGCTGCTATGAGCATAGGTGTACAATATCCAAACCCAGTTCTTTTGGGCATTATACCCAGAAGTGGAATTGCTGGATCATATATTTAATTTTTTGAATTATGAGAGTTGTCATAGCATTTTCCACACGAGCTGCACCATTCTTCATTCCTACCCACAATACACAAAGGCTATAGTTTCTCGCCACCCTCACCAACACTGGTTATTTTCTGGTTTTTTGATAGTAGCCATCGTAATGGTATGAGGTGGCATCTCACTGCAGTTGTTTTTTTTTTAGTTTTTTTTTTTTGCGGTACGCGGGCCTCTCACTGTTGTGGCCTCTCCCGTTGCGGAGCACAGGCTTCAGATGCGCAGGCTCAGCAGCCATGGCTCACGGGCCCAGCCGCTCCACGGCATGTGGGATCTTCCTGGACCGGGGCACGAACCCATGTCCCCTGCATCAGCAGGTGGACTCTCAACCACTGCGCCACCAGGAAAGCCCCTCACTGCAGTTTTGATTTGCATTTCCAGAGGCATTTGATTTTAAATCTAGTGGGCATTTTCATGACCAGGTCAGATGGCTTTCTGTTTCCCTATGACTGCCTCTGGATTTCAGAGAAATCACTTTTCTGTAGGACCAGTGTTCTGCAGGACATATTGCCAGTGCATGGAAAACCAGTGTGCTGGCTCTAAATCATTTTTAAGATAATTTGCCGCCATTGATGCTTTTTCTTACAAGCCTTGGTATCAGCTCAGGCTGTGCATGGTCACTACTTTGCCATGGCCTCCCTGCAGCCATGTGGCCATCGCATGCAGCTCACTCACACATCCTTCTGGCCCCGTGCTGCACCTGTGACACCAGACACCACCCCGACGAAGGCCTCGCCTTCTCGGGTGTCCGAATGCCTGCAGGCCCAATTTGAGGAACTTGATTGACCGTTTTGGTCAAATTGATTTCCTGCAAATTTTCTTTTGGCACATTGCCCAGAGTTGGGTGGAAGAGTTTGTTGTTACCAGGCCTGCTGGTAGAGGAGGATGCATAGGCCACTTGGTGGGGGGGGGGGGGGGGGGACAGCTCCATGACACCCCCTACCTGTCTCTGTGCCCATAGGCCATGAACATCGTCACCTCAGTGCTCCTGCTCTATGGCAGCGAGGAGGAGGCATTCTGGCTGCTGGTGGCCCTCTGTGAACGCATGCTGCCCGACTACTACAACACCAGGGTGGTTGGTGAGTGCCTGAGACTGGCAGCTCCCTGTGGGGGTGGCAGGCCTCCCTGGGCCAGGTCTACATTCAGCACATCCCACAGGTGAGCTCTTGGAGGCCTCGCAGCCTTGCCCCAGGCTGCAGACAGTCACAGGTTCCGCTCCATAGATTAGGAAGCTGCTAAATCTTCACACAGCTGAAAAGCAGAGAGCCAAACACAGACCCCAACCGTCTCTCCCAGACTTTATGCGATTCCCTAGGAGTTGCCGGCAGTGAGAGAAGAAGTTAGCTTGGGGCCTAAATTCACATCCATCTAACTCTTCTTAAACATTTTTATTGTGGAAAATTTCCAGTATCACAGCTAGAGCATATAGTATACCCCCATGTCAACTGTTAGGAACTCACAGCCAGTAGAATCTGTGTTATTAAATGGAAGTGCACTTGCAAATATATTTAATTACATATATAATTAAGTCTGTTATTCTAAAATGTCCTTCCCTTACTGTTTGCTTTTGGGGGTTTCCACTCTTGGGGTCCTTTAGAATTGCATCTGTTCACAAGCTTCAGGTCAGTACACACACAAGCTACTGAGATCACTGTTTACTTCTTTTTTTGGTTTGGTTTTTTTGTTTGTTTTTTTTTTTTAATTTTTCTTATTATTTTATTTATTTATTTTTAACATCTTTATTGGAGTATAATTGGTTTACAATCATGTGTTAGTTTCCGCTTTGTAACAAAGTGAATCGGTTATACATATACATGTATCCCCATATCTCTTCCCTCTTGCGTCTCCCTCCCTCCAACCCTCCCTATCCCACCCCTCTAGGTGGTCACAAAGCACTGAGCTGATCTCCCTGTGCTATGCAGCTGCTCACTGTTTACTTTTGACGCCCTAGAGAGAAATTAGTATTTCCCAAAAATAAAATCCAAGTATAGTGGAAGAAATCGTTTTTTCACACAGCGATTTGGAAGTAGTAGAAAGGAAACTTACATAATTTTTTCCGTTCTTGTTTTCTCCACCCCACCTGCCCCCCTCCAGCCCTCAGTTGTAAGCAGAGCTGGCTGGGGACCAGGTGAGCTTCTTGCAACTCAGACCCTGGGGTCCCACATGAGGGCCTGCCTGAGTCAGGGGTGTGAGCTCACCATTCAGACTCCTTCGTTCTCTCCCTAGGGGCCCTGGTGGACCAAGGCATCTTCGAAGAGCTCACGAGAGACTTCCTGCCCCAGCTCTCCGAGAAGATGCAGGACCTGGGGGTGATTCCCAGCATCTCGCTCTCCTGGTTCCTGACCCTCTTTCTCAGCGTCATGCCCTTTGAGAGCGCTGCGGTCATTGTTGACTGCTTCTTCTACGAGGGCATCAAGGTGATCCTGCAGGTGGCCTTGGCCATCCTGGATGCCAACATGGAGCAGCTACTGGGCTGCAGCGACGAGGGCGAGGCCATGACCGTCCTGGGCAGGTGACTGAGCTGGCCTCCCTCCTCCTGCTGGGGAGCTGGCCAGCACTGACTGCAGCACCCCACCCCTCCCCAGCCCTATGTGCTTCTTGGTCAGCATCCTGGGACTGTACCTACCACGTGCCCAGACAGGGCTAGACCTGGGGATACTCCAGGGGGGCAGAGAGAGCCTCCTTTCTGGAAGGAGACAGAACAGTACTGGAGTAGTAATAAGTGCTGGGAGAAGGTAAAACAGGTAGTGGGCCAGAGCACACTGGACTGGAGGGCTTGGTGGGCAGGAGGCAGCTGGAACAGCAGGGCCTCCCTCCTCTAGCGAAGGTTGGGTGTCTGTTATTCCCACAAAGCACTCCTGGTCGTGCCTTTCCCTGCTCAGTAGCATCACTGTCACCCCGTCACCTAGACAAGGGCCCATGTTGGGCCTACTGTAGCTGCTGAATGAGCTGATATCCACCAGGCACGCCTAAGGCCCAGGGTCATCCTGGCTGCCTTGTCCTCCCTCAGTCCCCGCATCCCATCCTCATGGACTCTCTCTGGGGTCCAGCCCCTCCCCTCAACCCCTACAGCCTCAGGGCAGACCCATGACACCCCTGCCAAGGGCCCTGTGTCTGCATCGTCACAGTTTTCCTTGTTCCAGTCTCATCCACCAGCATCCCACAGGGCTCTTCCTGATCAGAATCTGACCCTGTTCCTCCCTTGGGATATGGGAACTCCCTGTGCCACTGGTGGTTTTCTGGACAAAGGATCTAAGTCCCCTAGCCTGGCCTTCAAGACCTTTATAACCAGGTGCCTTCCTAGGGGGTGCTTACTGTGGCCCAGGCCCTGAGCTCTATACAGCCTTGCCAGCCCACGTGCATGTATTTGCCCAGCCTGGAATGCTCCTGGCCACCCGGGACAGCCAGGGACGCTGCCACCTGCCTGCCGAGCCAGCCCAGTGCTGACTGGGAACCTGTAAGGGTCCCAGGCTGGCAGAGTTGTTGCTTCTCTGTTATGGGCCATGCTAGCTCTTTGTCCTCAGTGATGACAAGATACTCAGCCCATGGCCAGAGTCGGCAAGTGGTTTTCATGCCCATCTCCCACACCAGACAGATGGGGCCCCTCCTTAGCAGCAGGGCCTGACCAGGAATGGTGCCGGAGCCAGTGGGTGTGTCCCACCTGAGTGTCAGGCCCAGCCAGAGAGCCTGGGAGAGTGTGAGGTCCTGGTTGGCCTAGTCCAGCCAAAGTCAGGCCCTGTCCCGAGGCTGTGTTCCTCGGACACCCCCACAGCAGGGCTCCTCCCTCGCCTTCCTCCTGGGACACTCCTTTGGTCCCTGATTCTTCCTGGCCAGGCAGGGAGTCCTCACATCTGGCCCAGTGACACGCCAGATGGAGGAAGCGTGTCATCCCTCCAGCTGGGACAAACCTCTCTCCTGGTTTGGTAGGGTCTGGACTTGTAAAGGTGCCCCCCGCCGTGAGACCCCAGTGGACAGCCTAGCTTTCTCAGAGTTAGTGCTCAAGCCTCTCAACTGCCTCCAGGGGGCATCCCTGATTTGCCAGGGTACCCATCCCTGATTTGCCTCTCCCCCTCCTCCCTGCAGTGGCTCATCTTTCTCTCTCCTGGAGGATGCCCGGCCCTCAGCACACTCACTCATTGATTGGGAGTCTGGGCAAATTAGGTCTCTCCACATCACTTAGCCATGGGTAAGACACCCCTGTCACCTGTGGGTGATCTAGATTTCTGTCCTTTAATCCTTACAGATACCTGGATAATGTGGTCAATAAGCAGAGTGTCTCTCCTCCTATCCCACACCTCCATGCCCTGCTGACGAGTGGAGATGACCCTCCTGAAGAGGTGGACATCTTCGACCTCCTGAAAGTGTCATATGAGGTCAGCACTCACTGCGGGCTTCTTGGCCAGACCACTCCCTTGGGCCGTGTGGGTGCAGTTGGCCATGGTGGGTGGCTGTCCTCTGCTCTGTGGTTCCACCTTATCTCACTGAATCACCTCTGACTGGTAGAAATTCAGCAGCCTGAGGGCCGAGGACATTGAACAGATGCGGTTTAAACAGAGGCTGAAAGTGATCCAGTCCTTGGAGGATACGGCCAAGAGGAGTGTGGTACGGATGGGCCCGGGCTCCCATGGCCCCAGGGTGCAGGCTGGGAGCTAGGGTGGGGATGGTGACCAAGTGGGCTGCTCCTGCCGAGCCATCTCCAGACTTCCCTGAGGAGCAGGGTGCAGGGTCCCCTAGCACTGTCTTGTGTGGGACTGGAATCCAGGAGTGAAGGGGCAAATTTAGGGAAGTGGGGAGAGGGCTGGTCACAATTTTCTGCTTGTGGATTGGTCACAGGGAAGCTTCTCTGATGCCTCAATGCCTAAAGGCTAAGCATGATCCCACTCTGGACTGAGTCCTCAGGCCTGGCTTTAACCCCTGCCCCTGGATAGCAACACTCAGCCACCCAGCCCTCCATCCACTCAGCCCGCTGACCTCTGCTGCAAGCCTTTGTCCTCCTGTCTCTGGAGAGAGAAGTAACTGCGAAGTTCTAGGTCACCTTCCAAAGTGCCAGTGCCAGGGCCTTTCAAGGGATCCAGACAGCAGTGTCTTGATCACCGCCCCTCACCCTGTGTCCCTGACTGGGTGTTCAGAACAGAAAGGCACCCCCAGTGCCCACCAGGAAGGAGCTCAGGGAGTGTGAATTGAGTGACAGGATGGGTGATGAAGGGTAGGAGTGTAGACCACGCTTTCTTTCCTGAATGGACTACCCTCATGTGCTCAGCCAGCTGGCAACACCAAGAGGGCAGTTCGTGTCTTCACCCTCATCCACATGGGGATTCTCTCAAAGAGCAGGAACTTGAGAATTCATTAATACATCCTGTTTCTCTTTCCTTCTAGGTTCGAGCTATACCTGGGGACATTGGTTTCTCAATTGAAGAGCTGGAGGACCTTTACATGGTGTTTAAGGTGACAGCCAAGAGCAAGGGAGGACCACTATCCCATCCTAGTCCCCTAAATTCATCCTCAGGGTAGCAGCCTCCTGCCAGGAGAGAAATAGGTTTAAAAGCATCCTCAGATGCAGTTACTACAAAGTTCACATGGTAGAATTTAATCCTTCTTGGAGTTTAGGCAGGACACTCTTTTAAGTGGAAGAAAATCCACTCAAGTCAGCTTATATAAGAGGGAATGCATTGGCTCATGAAACTGAAAAAGTCTAGGAATGTACAGCTTCAGGCATGACTGGATCTAGGTGTTCCAACATCCTGGCAAGCTCCCCTACCTCAGATATCACCTGGACTGCTCTTCCTACAGAGTGGCAGGACTGTTGTCAGCATCTCCAAGGTCATCCTGTCCGCTCAGTAACCCCAGTGAAAAGAAAATTTTTCTTTCCAAGTGGTTTTAGCAAAAAGCCTAGGGTTAATTGTTGGAATGACTCAAGTTAGGTGCTGTGGCTACAGGAGGGTGTTTGCTGCTGACCCAAAACTGGGGCACGTGCCCACCCCATGGCCTGAGGGTGGGACAAGAGGGGCTCTCCAGGAAAAGTTCAGGTGCTGTTAACAGAAGAAGGGGAAAGGGTGTGAAGAGCAGGCAGAAACAGCCATGTCTACAATGCCTTTCTGATCTCATTGTCGGGTCCCATCTGCCCCTCCAGCTGCCTCTGGTTCAACCCCCAAGATAACCACCCTGCTATGGCCTTAAGGTCAGAGCAGTCCAGCCAGTGCTGCCTCTCACTCGCTGTGGCCGCCGTGGCTGGCAGTCCTAGGGCCCTGTCTTGACTCACACGGCTATAAACTAGGGACTGATGGTACCAACGCAGGAGGTTCTGCGAGATGCTCTGTGTAGCCCAGTGCTCACTATCCAGGACTCTGCAGACTTGGATGGAGGAGGAGGGTGAACACACCAACCAGCCTGGTAATCCTAAGCACCCAGGGGCCAGGAGGCCAGGCCATCTCACCAGGCTATGCTCCCTGCAGGCCAAGCAGCTGGCGAGTCAGTACTGGGGGAGCAGCCGCCCTGCAGCTGTGCGTCGGGACCCCAGCCTGCCCTACCTGGAGCAGTACCGCATCGACACGAACCAGTTCCAGGAACTCTTTGCCAGCCTGACACCCTGGGCCTGTGGCTCCCACACATCCGTGCTGGCGGGGCGCATGTTTCGGCTCCTGGATGAAAATAAGGACTCGCTGATCAACTTCAAGGAGTTCGTGACAGGGATAAGTGAGTGGCTCCAGGGCCTGCAGGGGCCTTTCCGTGCCCACGCCCTTTCTGAGGAAGCCTCCAGATGCCAGCCCTGGCCAGTCTTCCCACTGCAGCGAGCTGAGGGCAGCCTGGAGCCCTTGACCCTTGATAAAGGAAGTGCAGTTTTCCCACTGGAGATACATGGAGATCCAATGAGAGCCCTCCCTCCCCTCCCCTCCCTCAGTCCACTGCTGGAGGCCGGGTCTGCAGGTCCCAGAGAAGGGGCAAGCCAGAGGCCTGGTGCTCACCCCCAGGGTCCTCTCCAGGAGAGAGTCAGGTGGTGAGGAGGGTCCCACCAGAACCCATTGGAAGGGGAGGTATTCGAATGTGGACTGGCTGTGGGACTCTTGTGCCCTTTTGCCAGCGTGCCTCCTTGCTGGCCTTCCTCCACAGGTAGGATGTACCATGGGGACCTGACAGAGAAGCTCAAGGTGCTCTACAAGCTGCACTTGCCTCCAGGTGAGAGCCTTCTGTCCCACTCCCCAGCAGGGGCTTCTCATGTGTCCAGAGCTGGAGGTGCAGCATTCCATGGCACAGGCCTCTGTGGAGTTCTGGGCCTTGCAGCAGCTAGGGTCCCAACATAGTGGAGGCTCGCCCGTCCTGACAGAGAGTGGAGGAGCCAGAGCATGGGGGCTGAGGCCCAGCCCAATCTTGGTCTGAGAGCAGGGCCATGACCTGAGTGACCTGGGAGGGAATGTGTGGGAGTCTCAGGGAGGAGTCTGCCCACAGGCAAAGGCCCAGATGGAGCACTATGCCACTCAACTAGAACACCCCCTCATGAGGGGGACTCACAGGAGTAGATATTCAGGTTTGAATCTCTTGTGTTCATTAGCTTATCCTTAAGTCTCTCAAGGGTTCCTGTTTCTCACCAGAGGAGCGGCGTGGGGGTGCCAAGGCCAGGGAGCCCTGTTGTATGGCTGCTCTCCTCTGGCTTCTCTAGCAGTGCCGGGCCTGCTGGGACACTGACAGTGGGTCGTCCGCAGTAGCTGGTCCCAAAGCAGGGGCTCTTGCTGCTTCATGAGCCTAGCTCACCTGGCTCAGCAGGGGTGGCCACTCAGAGTTGTCCAAGTGCAGTGGGGGAGGCCTTCCCCATTTTCACAGGAGGGAATTGAGACGGGCTGGTGAAAATTTGGCCCCAGGGGTTCTGCTCTGGGGTGGAGCTGTCCTGGGTTCCTGCTGTTGTTCATGACCTGCCCCTGGGAGTCAGCAGCTGCCTCAGAGTTAGCCTGAGTGATTTTTCATCCCAGAGGCTCTCACTTGATTGGCCTGGGGCGGGGTCCAGACTGTAGTTTTAAAGCTTCCCCCAGGGTTGTTCTCTGCATCCAGAATTGGAGAGACAACTGCTCCTGACACAGATATTCTCACCTTTGGCTGGTTGTTCCCTGTAATGCAACAAGGAACACTTCCATGGAAAGACTGGTATAGGCCACCTCTCATTCTGCTGAGAGAGAGGCCTGGGCTGGGCAGGCCCCACTGTGCCAAGAGCCTGTCCATGAGGGCACATGCGGCCAGCGCTGCCACTTCCAAGCCGCCCCGCCTGCCTTGCTTCATCTAGGGCTCTAGTGGCGACCCACACCTGCCACCTCCCCTTGTGCCACACACTGTTAAAACTCGCTCACTTCCTCCCCCTCTGTACAATGGGGAGAATAAGCCCCCTGCACAGAACCAAGTGGATCCGACACCCCAGAGACTACTTTATCGCAAAACGAGGCAGGCCAGTATGTGCTGGTGTGGAACAATGCCCAAGTGTATAAAGTGAGAACAAGTCACTTGTGCCTGGCCCGTCCCTGCATATGTACCTGCAGGAGCATAAAACATCCCAAAAGAATCCTCTGGGCCGCATCATCGTGGGGTAGGAGAAAGGATGGCCGCTCAACCAACTCCCAGCTGCACTGACTGGATTTTTATCTGGGATATGTATATATTACATTTTCAAACACAATGCACGAGTCAACCAGAATCAGTCGTCAGCTGTTACCACTGTGACCATCCACCGTATTGGTGGGGCTGGGAGCTGTGGAGCACACAGTGGCAGTTGCAGGGAGGGCCTTTGTCCAGGACTCAGGGAGATTTCGTTTGGTGAGAATCATGTTGTTCCCTCCTGCCCTCACTCTTCTTTTGCTCCGAGCACAGCCCTGAGCCCAGAGGAGGCTGAGTCAGCCCTGGAAGCGACCCATTATTTCACTGAGAACAGCTCCTCAGAAGGTGAGCACTCTGTATACCACTGGCCTCGGACCCTGTGCCAAGCAACACTGCTGTGGGGCGCATGCAGGTGGCCTACGGCCCTCCATGGGCTCGGGGAGTGTGCTGCGTGGGGAGGTGCAGAGTGAGAGCCAGGGGAAGCTGCCTCACTCTCTAGGGCCAGGCCCCCCGGTGGTGTTCTCACTCCTGTTTCTCTTGTCTCTGCCTTCCCGGACCCGGGCTTCTCCCTCCCTCTGCCTCTGCTCCTCCTCTGCTGTCCCTTCCAGCATCTCCTCTGGCCTCCGACCTGGACCTTTTCCTGCCCTGGGAGGCTCAAGGTCAGTGCCTGGGGGGCAGGGGCGCCCCCTTTGCACTTGGCTTCCCCAGGGCCTTGGGTTTTATCTCCTGAACGCTCCCCTGCATGGTCAGGAGGCCTGGAAGCTCTTATTCCAGAGACGCCTCCTGTGTGGCTAAGTTCCGAGGAGGACCCAGAGCCAGCCGTGGACTGGGGTGGAGAGGGGCAGCTGCTGTGCTTGCGTGAGGGCAGTAAATGAGGACTCACAGTATAGTGGGTGTTGCACAGGCACTAGGGTGTCACCTCCCCAGGCACGTGCAGAAAGTATTCTGTCATCATGGTCATAGGAAAAACACAAAATGCTATCATTGCAAAGCTGTCATTGTGAAACAGACAAAGCACAGATGAGCAGAGGTGGAGGAGAGTGGTAGATGCTTTCTTTGGAAACATTTTCATGTTCCACACAACTTTTTTGTTGGGGAAAAATACGTATGTTGAGTGCCTATTAGAAGTCATCCCTGTGCTACACTTAAAACCTGTTGGGAGTACTGGGTACAGGGTGATGGGGCATTCTGGGCCTGGGATTTGGCAATCAAGCTGGTGGTATGTAATACACCTAGAAAACCAACCAAAACACCGCCCTATAATTTCTCATGGGGGATAGGTAATAACACACCAAGGATAATACACACTCAAAAGTGAAAGTAAAAGGTACTATCAAGATATTATCGGGCTTCCCTGGTGGCGCAGTGGTTGGGAGTCTGCCTGCTGATGCAGGGGACACAGGTTCATGCCCCGGTCCGGGAGGATCCCACGTGCCGCGAAGCGGCTGGGCCCGTGGGCCGTGGCTGCTGGGCCTGCGCGTCCGGAGCCTGTGCTCCGCAACGGGAGAGGCCACAGCAGTGAGAGGCCCACGTACTGCAAAAAAAAAAAAAGATATTATCAAGACACCCAAAGCAATCCTGTTGACAGTGCCAAAGTCTTACTTAACTTGACTATGAAGCTTGAGGACCTTGATTTCAAGTATACAAACTAAAGAAACAGATGTATCTTCTGTTATACTCGAGCAAATCAAGGATGCTTTAGGCTTGTCCCAGGCACTTCCAGGAGATGCCAGGGACTCGGGGTACAGATCCCTGTCCTCAGACCTCACATAGCCTCCAGGCAGCAGTCCGTTCCCTGGTGAGAAGCCTGAGCCTGGAGTGCTGCGCCCTTCCCTGCCACCACATAGCTGCCAAGGGCCATTCAGAGCTGGGACGCTGCCGTTCCACCTGAGGTCCCCCCACCGGCCACATTCTCTCAGGGAACAGGTCTGCAAAAGCTGGGCAGCCTGCTCACCCCAAGTTTATGGTCACCATAAGGAGCACGGTGTATGCAGACTCCAGCAAACATGTCACTTTAAGAAATACAGTGCTGAGTGCAGGATTCACGTACATAAAATTCCTCATCAGCTAGTGTGGCAGTTGCAGGTTGAATTGGTAATTAGGACTCCCCTGAGTTTGACCTTTATCAGCAGAAACTATAGAAATCATTGGTCTCAGACTTCTTGCCCATAACGTGCGCCATCTTTCACTTAAGAACTGTGGTATGACTTGTATTCTTTTGAAAAGAGGATGTGAGGGTTCAGTGGCTCTGTGGTTCGGGTGGAGTGAGACAGCCCTTCTCAGAGAAGGCAGAGAAGAAGCAGCATCCAGGCCCAGGTCCGCTTCCGCAGGAGAGCACAGACTAGACCGACCACTCAAGGACCTTGGTGGTTTGGAGTCATAACAGAAGAATGTTCTTGTTCTTTTTATTCATCCCATTGTCCAGAAGCACTACAGCAGGAAGAGCAAGAGGGAGCTGGAAATGACATCCAAGAAAAAAGAAGAGGTGTATATATAGGCCAACATCTGCTGATGCTGGTAGAGGTCTCAGGGTGGGTGGGGTCTGGTTGCCCTGTCACTGCAGAAGAGCCCCGTACCCTGGGGAGATGGCAGATGCATGCCTGACACCACAGCTCTCCTTGAGGTGAATGCCCAGCCCATCAGCTGTGCAGCTGTCATCAGCCCCAGGCCTGAATCTCCTGTAGCTGTGAACACCCCCAGCCATCACCGCCTCCCTCTGGGGGTGCCTGCTTCCTGCCAGGACTCCTCTAGGTGCCCAGCTGGCCTCTCCTCATGCCACCCTCTCTTCAGCCTCCACATGGTTCTGTCACCATCTTGGGGAAGACAGATTGGGGCTATCCTCATCAGCTTAGCTCAGACCTACTTCAGCATAACTTGGGAGACCCATGAGTGTTCTAGGGTATTTTTTCCATCACCACCTCCCCAAATGCCGGGGTGTTTTGTAATAGGGCCCAGGTAACTCCATGCCAGACAATACTTAAACCCACTTACCCCCTGCTACCAGCCCCCAGCCCTCTTTCTCTCATTTGACAGATGGAGATTAATTTTTTTCTCCCAACTCGCAGAGGAGAAGGGAACCAGCCCTCCTGACTATCGGCACTACCTTCGAATGTGGGCCAAGGAGAAAGAGGTTCAGAAGGAGACGATTAAGGATCTTCCCAAGATGAACCAGGTAGGCCCAGTCAGAACACGCAACAGTTGTTTCTGGAAAATTCTGACCAAGGCTGAGCCCTCCCACCCGGCACCTCACCACCGTCCCAGCACCCCCTGGAATGTAGGGATTCTCCTGCCTACCTTTAGAACCTCTAGTCAGGCAGCAGTCAGGGACTATTCTAGTAGGACAAGGGGTCAGTTGCTTCAGGGCCTTGTCCAGAACACTCTGCTGGTGATGACTTGCTTTGGTTTAATTGGTATCCGTGAACCAGAGGAGCACTGGGGAAGGTTAGCCTCAAAAGGCAGAGACTTACACCACCATTTATGAGACAACATCACAGCACTTCTGCTCCCTCCCATGCCCTGCTCGGAGCTGTGCACACACAGGCCCACTCAACCCACCACCCAATGTTTGTTTGCTGGTCTCTGCGTCAGGACCGTGGCATCTTGCTAAGGGTCTTACAGCCAGGACCACAGACATCTAACCAAAGGCAGCTGTTGAGCTGCAGCCTGACCACGGTCTGCTGTGCCCGAAGGGGAACCTTGCAATCTGGGTGCTCTCTCATCCACAGCCTGAAGAATGGGGTGCCCGTGGAGGGAGGTTTCATCCCATTCTCAGGCCAGGAAGCCTAAATATGGTTTCAGGACCTGGAACCTGACCTCTTCACCCTTCTCAACCAACCCAAGTTACCTTACCTTGTCATCACTCTCTAAAGAGCTTCATAAAGGAGAGTTGGAGGCGCTTCTGATTAAAGATATAAAAAACTCAATGTGATTCTAAAACACAGTGAAGAAGTACTTGTAGTCACTGGGTTTAGAAAGGTATGATAGAAATAGGTCTGTCTCTGCTAACAGAATGGACATAGAGACAGGGAGAGACTCCAAATGTTCCTATATGTGCTGAAAGAATGGCAGCTGGAAAAGAAAGCCCTTTCCCTCTCTGCACCTCAGTGTCCTAATCTGTGAAATGGACATATCAAGACACAGGTGTACGGAGACAACTAATGGGACAACACCCTCACACCAATCATAATGGCCAGCACTGTGAGTCTGGATGATCTGAGGGCAATCTGACCCATTCTTTACCATCTCCCTGCCCTTTTTCTGTTTTTCCCCTTAAAAGGAGCAGTTCATAGAGCTGTGCAAGACGCTTTACAACATGTTCAGCGAAGACCCCATGGAGCAGGACTTGTACCACGCTATCGCCACGGTGGCCAGCCTGCTGCTCCGCATTGGGGAAGTGGGGAGGAGGTTCTCTGCATGGTCGGGCAGAGGAGAGTCCAGGGACAGTGCCCCTGAGGAGGGCGAGCCGCCAGCCCCACACCCCCCTCAAGACGTGGCCCAGGAGCTTCAGCCGCCAGCTGCAGGGGACCCCCAGGCCAAAGCGGGTGGAGACACCCACCTTGGGAAAGCACCGCAGGAGAGCCAGGTGGTGGGCGAAGGGGGCGGCGGCGAGGGGCGGGGCTCCCCCCCCCAGCCTCTGTCTGACGATGAAACCAAAGATGACATGTCCATGTCCTCGTACTCAGTGGTCAGCACGGGCTCCCTGCAGTGTGAGGACCTGGCTGATGACACAGTGCTGGTGGGTGGGGAGGCCCACAGCCCCGTGGCCACCACTCACAGTGGGGGTGCCGTTGATACAGACTGGTGCATCTCCTTCGAGCAGATCCTGGCCTCCATCCTGACGGAGTCCGTGCTGGTGAACTTCTTTGAGAAGAGGGTAGACATTGGACTCAAGATCAAGGACCAGAGGAAGGTGGAGAGACAGTTTAGCACCTCCAGTGACCATGAGCAGTCTGCAGTTTTGGGCTGAGGGCTCCAAGGCCCTGGGGGCTGGCCTCTCTCTCCTCCCTCCCTCCCGTTCTGTTTTCTCTTGAAGGACACACCCCTCCAGTTCTCCCCAGAAGCAGTGAGTTGTAAATGGAAAGAAGGCTGAACAGTCGCAGTTGGGACCTAGGCAGGGGCTCCCCACCCCCTCGTTCTGCCTTGGACCTCCTGGCCCCTGCATAGTGTCAGGGGCTCTCTGATCTGCCCTTGCTTGCCCTGCACTGTGGCCAGGCCACACCCTGTCCTCCACCTCCTCTTCTGCAGCTGCGTGCTCCGGGGGCTTTCCTGCCACTTGGCGCCAGGTAGGGGGGTCGAGTGCCTATTGGGCACCAAAGTGGTGAGAACTTCGAGATGCTCTCCAGAAGCCCCTGAGCCTGAGCTTCTGGCTGGGGGACATGGGCAGAAAGCATCTGCTGCACCAGGGTGGGTGCCGCCTGCACAGGCATTACTCTCAATTCTCTTTCAGCTCGTCATCCTCACCATTAACCTTAAAAGCATATCCCTCAGGTCCTGATATATTTCCTTGTATTCATTTCAGTTGGCTAAAAATCACACTATGCTCAATGCCTTAATAAATCCCTGAAAGAACTAAAAACTACACTGTGTATAGAGAATTAATGTGACCCTCAACCACTGCTTTGGCCTCCTGGCTTCTCCCCAGGCAGGTATGGGGCCCAGGCCATATTCCAGAGGTTCCCAACACTTAGTCTCTCACAGGAGGTGGGGGTTCAAGACCCCTAGGGAGGATGGGGACATGGAAGCTGCTGATGCAGGCTGGGCAGGGCCTGTGAAGACCTGCACCAGCAGAGGAAACCTGCTCCGCAGGTATAAACAGCCTGGGTCCAGATGCAGGACATGTGTGCTCAGGCCTGGGCTGCAGCAAGCCTTTGGGTTCAGAAAGCAGACTGTGGGGACACGGGCAACAGGCTGAGCCATGAGGACCCCTTAGCTTTGCAGCAGGAGCTGATCATCATGTCCAGCGTTTGCCCCCAACACAGGACCACTCTTATTTGTACTAAAAGATAACATCTCTGTGGCTGTTGTTTGGTTTTAAACTTAATAGCTTTATTGAGGCAAAACTTACATACCATAAAATTCACTTGTTTTAAGTTATTATTCAATGATTTTTTAGTAAACTTAGAGTTGTGCAAACATCACCACAATTGAACTTTAGAGTATTTCCATCACCCCAGAAAGATCCCTCCTGCCCATGTGCTGCCAATCTGTGTACCCTCCCCCAGCTCCAGGGAACCACCAATCTATTTTCTATCTCTTTAGATTTTATGGATGGTTTTAAAATAATCTCCGTGATTTTACCTTTACAACTGCTGAGTCACTTCTCGATAAATGCAGCAAAACAACATCAAGGAAACGGAACAGCTGTTTTCTTTCTTAATGACAACAACAACAAAAAGTAATTTCCTTTCTAGTATTTACACAAACTGACTACATGCTTTGTCATAAATTAATTTCAAAGAATTTATTGCTAGAAAGCCTACATTCTTGGGACTTCCCTGGTGGTCCAGTGGTAAAGAATCCGCCTTACAATGCAAGAGATGTGGGTTTGATCCCCAGTCAGGGAGCTAAGATCCCACATGCTGCGGGGCGACTAAGCCTGCCACCACAACTACTGAGCTTGCATACCTCAACTAGAGAGCCTGTGTGCTGCAAACTACAGAGCCCACGTGCTCTGAAGCCCGCGCATCCTGGAGCCTGCAGGCCACAACAAGAGAAGAGAAAACCCGCAGGCCATACTAGAGAGATGCCAACGCGCTGCAACGAGAGATCCCGCATACCTCAACGAAGATCCTGTGCTCCACAACTAAGACCTGATGCAGCCGGAAAAAAAGACTATGTTCTTGGTCATAATAAAATTAAGTAAAGATACACGTAAGAATTACACAAAATTGGCAGAGTCAAATTGATTGTAATCAATTAGATTTAAATGACTTGGAATTTTAAAATATTTATTTGGCTGCATCGGGTCTTAGTTGTGGCACGTGGGATCTTCTTTGGGACATGCGGGATCTTTCGTTACAGAGCGTGGGCTGTTCGTCGCGGCGCACGGGCTCAGTAATTGCAGCATGCAGACTTAGTTGCCCTGTGGCATGTGCGATCTTAGTTCCCCGACCAGGGATCAAACCCTTGTCCCCTGCATTGGAAGGCAGATTCTTAACCACTGGACCACCACCAGGGAAGTCCTGGAATTTAAATAAATGTTTTATATGCCATGTAGAAGTATAAATTTAAGAATATACCAAAGAAAGTAAACAACATAAAAGAGGACACTATCCTTTTTACGTGATAAAAGAAGGTACAAAAATGTACAATAAAATAGTACTTTCATCCATTAATTATTTAACCTCGCATGATAAAATGTTTAACAAGAGCAGTAACACTAAATAATAAATGGATAATAAAGTTTTAAATATATTTGTGTTCTGTAAGTAAACATAATTGTATATTTTAAAACTCCTTACCAAGTGATATGTTGTACCAAACCATTCAAGTCATTCTTATAATTTCCAAGAAAAAAAATACGTATATGAATTTTTAAAGGATTACAGAAAGGAGGAAAAAACAGAAAAGTAGAAAAACAATTTTTCCTTGTATTTAAGACTACTAATTATTTTGGTGTTTTTCCCCTATATTTGTCTTTTTCAAAGTTGAACTCATACCACGTGTGAAATTTTTATTCTTCTCTTTTCATTAACCACAAAACATTCTTTGTAGTTGCCAGAAGCTCAGCCACAATGAGACACGTAGAGATAAACAAAAACCACCCAAATGAGAACAGGGACCATTTATCCAGAGCTTGCTATAGAAGTCAGCCACCATTACTTGCGTTTGGCAGAGACTAAAATGTAGTCAGAAGAGTGGGAAGGCCTTATGGTGAAAGCAAGGGAAGGCTTCAGGTGTGCTCTGATTAGAGGCTGCTAGTGGGGAAACAGGCTGGCTAACCTGAAGCAGGATGTTTTCTGTAATTGGTTTGGGGAGCATAATTGGCATTCTCTTGGTTGGTCCTGAGATGAAGTGGGGAGGTGCAAAAAGGAGGGCAACTGGCAGTCATTGCCCAAGTCCTGACTGCTGCAGAAGTTGTGGTTTGGGGGGTGATGAGGGAGTCTGGTCACTCTGCATATTCAGTCTCAAACATAATTTTTTAAATTAATTTGTTTTTTTCTAATATATGCTGTTGTGCAAAATTTGGAAAATATTAAAAATTTTAAACCATTTATAACCCTTGCCCGTGCACATCTGGAAATAAATAATGCCTGGTTTTACCTAACTGATATCATGTACACTTTGTAACCTCCTTGCTTCCCAACAATACACATGCCAGCATTTTCACTCCAAACTCTTTGTAATGGACCTGCATAATGGTCCATTCTTTAGAATACTTATTTCCATTTTTTCCTGTTATACTTCAGTTAACACTACTGCATAAACAATAAATCTGCGTGATTCAGATTATTAAGATAGCGATAACTGCCAGATTGTTTTTTCCTTTTACCGTTCTGTCAGCATCCTTGTCAGGATTGGGCGTTTTAAATTTTCTTTTAACAAGATTATTTATGTTGTCAGGCACGTGGGAATGTCTTGGCGGGCTGGCGTTAAGGTGAGGTTGGGACATGAGGGGTGCAATATTTTTCCTCTATGCCCAGACTGGGACTTGGGCTCCACCTTTTAGAGTGGGTCTTCCTCGGGACTGCAGTAAGGACTGATTTCATTTTCAACCGCCAGGCGTCTCCGTTTCCCTCTCTGAGAAGTGTAGGGTTGGTGAACTGCCTATTTTCCCAGGATTCTCGGTGCTCCGGCTCAAACGTTAACTAACCACCTCTGACCAGAGGTCCTGAAAATGCCTACCGTGGACCCCAGGGAGTGGGCCCGAGCAGGGAGGCGCCCTCCGGCTCCCTCTCCCCGACTTGAAGAAGCAGAAGAAACTGTGCCAGCAAAGGCCGGACCCCCAGCGGTGGCTGGAGACCCAGCCCTTGCAACTTCAATCTTCCCAGGGAGCGCAGGCAGAAACGCTGGTTTAGATAGAGGCGGGAACTGCTTCGGGCTGAGACAGACAACCAGTGACCTGACGGACGCAAAGCCCAAACAACGCCCGACTCGGCAGCAGTGATACGGCCCGAGTCCTGAGGTCGCCCGGGGTCCCAGCTGACAGCCAACTAACGCTGAGCTTTCCGATGGCCCAAGTGCGCTTTAGGGGCGAAGCTCGAGTGGGCGGGAGTGCAGGGCGCACGCTCTCCAGGGGCGGTGCCTGAGGCCAGAGGGTCCCGAGCGCCTGAAGTGGGCGGAGCCAGGGCGGACAGGGTAACGCGGCGCACGCGCGGCGGCGATAGCCGTCGCAATGGCGCCTCCGCAACAGGTTTGGGTGTTGCGGTGCTCCTGCTGCCGCCTCTTCCAGGCGCACCAGGTGGGGCCTCCTCCTCCTCCTCAGAGCACGGGGATGGCGGGCAGGACGAGGTGGGGTCGCTGGGGGGCCAGACCTCCTCCCCCAGGCTGGGCGCCGTCTCGTGCGGTTGCGGGGTGTGTCTGGGTCCCGGACAAATGACGATGTCTGTCCTGAGAACCAGGTTTTATTGATGTCGCTTCTCGATAACGTTGTTCTGGGCTTTTTTCGTTTTTTGCTTGGTGGTTGTAAGATTCGCAGAAACCAGCCAATGGTTTCTGCCGAGGCGGCCTCGTGAATTCTATCTGGCCGGTGGTCGGGCACACCAGGTTGAGGGTAGAGGATAGCCTCCTTTATGCAGAGCCTAGCCCCCAAAATGGCTCCTTCTTCATTTAAGTGCAAGTGAAATGATAGTTTTAAAAACTCAGGCACGACTGGGCACCCCTGCTGGCACTCTTTGGCTCTGCCCGTAGTGAGGGCCTCGACGCCTATTCAGAGTGTGAATAATCTCGCGCCTTTAAACAGGATAATCGAAGTTTCTAAAACGTAATGCTTCCCTGACTCAAAACGTAAAATAGGGTATGTCACTTAACCTGTTCTTTCCTGAATCACGTTCTGTCTCCCTGCTTGATGCCGTCAAGGTTGTCATTGTATCCGCTTCTGGTAGTCCCCTGCTAATCTGCTGTGCCCTGAAGAAGGGTAGCATCAAATTGCATACAAAATGTATGTTTAAAAGCCAGTAAGAGGCTGGGTATGCACGCTGTGACTTTGTAAGGGTCATTTTAGGGGCTTAGAAACTTTTTACTTACTTCATTTTTTTGGTTCTAGGAGTTGAGAATAAATGGGAATCATTTCCACTTTTAAATTATTATATATATAATGTAGTTCGTGTTCTCATGGTCATTTTCAACTCTGAAAAGTGATTTGAAGCCAAGTGGGAAAAGAGGGTTAACAGTTTAATTCCAAGTCGGCTGTGTATCAGGCAGTTTCACACATCTCATTTAATTTCAACAGCTTCTGAATTCTGTATCTTCATTCCCCAGAGCTAGCCAGTTACTGTGTGTCCTTCCAGAGCTTTTATTATTTTTTTAATGCATTTCTTACTTGCATATGTACCTGTAGAAGAGACACAGTATTTTTATGGTGTTCGAAGGTAGATGCTGAGAAGTAGAATCTTAGGATATACCCACTTAAATTTGTAGTAGATGCTGCTTGTCCTCCTTAGAATCCTTTTAGGTACTTCCCCAAAAGCCCTGATGGTTTTTGTATTAGGATCATATTAATCATGTTAATTTTTATGAATCAACCGAGACATCTTTGTGATGTTAAGCATGGCATTTTATTCCATCTCTTAAAACAGTTTTGGTGCCCCTTGATAACATTTTCTTTGTTGCCTTTACAAATGGATTTATTTCTTTAATTATCTCTTCTAAGTAGATGTTTGCTTATAAGCTATATTAATTTTTGAAGATATATTAATTTTCTGCCTAGCCCCTATATTAGATTGTCTTACTGGTTTTAGCAGTTTTTCATTTAGTTATCTTGAGTTTTAAAGAAATAAATCATATCATCCATAAATAAGGATAGTTTTTTTTTTCCTTTCCATTTTCATACCTCTTGCTATGTTCTCTTTTCCAATTCCACCAGTTAGTACATCCAGAAAAAAATGGTAAATAATAGTGCAGATCCTTGACTTGTTCTTGACTTTCATGGGAATGCTGGTGGTGATTCTGCAGCTTTAGAGCTAGATGTAAGGCATTTTATTATGTTAAGAGAGAATCCATCTAGTCAGATTTATCAAGAATTGAAATGTCATGGAATTTTTTTTGAGAATCACATATAGTAGAGATCTAATTTGATTTCGTTTCATATGGATAGCCAGTTTTCCAGAAGCGCTTATTAAATAGTCTCTTCTTTTTTCACCTTTATAATATACTAAATTTTCATACATGTATTGGTTTGTTTCTGGACTCTTTATTCTTTTCCACTGATCTCTTTATTATTTCTGATCTAGTTCCACCTGTTTCAAATAATTACTTTAGCTATAATTCTGAAATTTCATTGTAGGTGAAAAAGAGTCTCAAATGGACATGCAAAGCTTGTGGAGAGAAGCAGTCATTTTTGCGGGTGAGTCCCAAGCAGCAAAGTGTCTAATACCCATACCAGGAAGCAGGTGGGACCCAGCCCTGCAGAAACATATTTCTCATGGAACCCAGTGTGCCATTATTGGCTCAAGTTCATTGGATATAGCGCTCCTGCTCCCTAAGATCATCTTCCTTCAGGAAGCGAAATGAATGGAGCAGTGCCTGGAAAGTTACCTTCCTTTTTTTATTCAGTCAGTAAGTATTTACTGAGTAACTTCTGTATGCAGGCATGGGACACAATGGAAGGTAAGACCATGTTGTTAATTGCCTTCACCGATCTGCTGTTGTGGAACAGGATGAGAAACTAAAACACACACATGTAATTTAAAACTAGACTGAGCAAAATGAGAGGAAAGTACAGGGGTCTGTAAGAAGATAACTGAGTAATCAGACCTAACTGGGGATGGGCAGACAGCTGTTGGTAGATGCAGGGGTGTGAGAGGGGGCAGGCAGGTTGTGAAGGTAGTCAGGAGATGAAAGAGCATGTGGACTGAGGGGAGCATGTTGTAAATGCTCTTATTAGCCCAGTTTTTTCACCCAGCATCACAGTTCTTTTCAAGTCCATACTTACCGACCCACTTGATCTCTAATATCACAGGGTCCTCATTGAGCCCCTTGTTCACCTGCTCCAGCCCTTGATGCCACCTCTCCAGCCTCATCTCATCATTCTCCTCCTTCAGCCATAGGGGCTTTTCCTTCTGACCTTGAAACAATCCAAATCTGCTTCCCTCTTAGGGCCTTTGTGCTCATTGTTGGGGCTTCCCCTAGTTAATCGCATTACCCTGATCAGAAATATAGGCAAGTATGTTTATGTGAGTATTGTCCATCTGAGACTGTAAATTCTATGGGAAGAGAGGGTTTGCCTATTTTACTTATATACCCTTTTTAAAAAAATTGAAGTATAGTTGATTTACAATATTATGTTAGTATCAGGTGTATAGCAAAGTGATTCAGTTATACATATTTTTTTTCTTATTTTCCATTATAGTTTATTATAAGAAATTGAATGTAGTTCCCTGTGCTATACAGTAAATCCTTGTTGTTAATCTATTTTATATAGTGTGTATCTGTTAATCCCATACTCCTAATTTATTCCTCTCTCCCTCTTCCCCTTTTGGTAACCATAAGTTTATTTTCTATGTCTGTGTGTTTCTTTCTGTTTTGTAAATAAATTCACTTGTATTATTTTTTTAGATTCCACATATAAGTGATATCATATAATATTTGTCTTTGTCTGACTTGCTTCACTTAATACGATACACTCTGGGTCCATCCTTGTGGCAAATGGCAATTATTTCATTCTTTTTTATGACTAATATTCCATTATATATATGTGTGTGTGTGTGTGTGTGTGTGTGTGTATACACACACACACACATACATACACCCCATATCTTCTTTATCCACTCATCTGTTGATGGACACTTATATACCCTTTTTTGTATGTTTTGCTGATGTACTCTTGGCACCTAGCACAGTGCCTGTCACATAGTCAGTGCTTGCTCAAGTAATGTTTGTTGAATGAGTTAAGTGACAAACCCCACACTGATGGGCATTTAGGTTGATTTTAGTTTTCATTGTTATGAACAACTCTGCAATGAAGCTTCTTACAAATACCTCTTTCTTCACTTGACCAATTATTTCCTTAGGACGAATTCCTAGAAGTTAAATCAGAGGAATTCTTTTGACCAAGGTTCTTTTAGTTGCAAATAATAGGAAAAAAACACTTCAGCAAAATTTAAAATGTACTGGCAAGGTAATGGGGTATCTTGGGGGGATCCAAGGAAGAAGCTTCATTCTTGACCCCTTGAAGAACCAACCCCAAGAACTGAAAAGCTGCCAACAACACAAGCATCATCTTTTCCCTCCCTTCTCCTCCCTTCACCCAGTTTCTCCCTATACCTTCCTCCCTCTCTCCCTATCTCCTCTCCTTCCCTTCCTCTCTGTTCCCAGTTCAAAGTAACATACTCCACTCACAGACCACAGAATCTCATTTCAAACCAACTGGAATAGCTGAGTCCCAATTATAAACTCCTGGGAGAAACAATCTGGTTGACCTGTTGATTCAGATGTCCATCAGTGGTCCAGTCAGTTGGGATGGGTGGGAGTGGGGACAATTTGGTCATCTGTCAGTAAGTGTAGCTGCTGAGGCCTACCTTGAGATTGGGTCTCAGAAGGCAGGGGCTGGCTCATAGCTAGTGACTTCTGCTTGTTTTAGATGTCAGCATGTATTTCTGAATTCCTGAGGAAGCTTTGCCTTCCTCTCAGCACCCCCATGCTTGTGCAGTGGTATATGGCTTATGACTGACTAGGCCACAGTAATGAACAGACACCAAAATTGTGGTGGCTTAACGCAATAGAAGTTGTTTCTCTTGCTCTTGTAACACTCCTGGGAGAGATTGAGATCAGCAGGACAGCTGTCCTTGGTATGGTCATCCGGGGACCGAGGCACCTGTAATCTTGAGGTTCTGTTATTCCCTGAGGCTTGTCTCCCACTGCCTCTTGCCCCGCAAAGGAGCAAGATCAGGGAGGAGCTACCCAGGAAGGATCTGGAAGTGGCTTACATTCCACTGGGAAGAACCTAGTCTCATGGCCACACCTGACTGCAAGGAAGACTGGAAAATGTAGTCTAGTCTACTCCCAGATGAGGGGAGAATGCATTTCAGTATTCAGGCAGCAGTCTCTGCTATGCAGGAGAGCATGCACCCTACCAGTTATGCCAGATATAAGTTGTCAGTCATTTTAGAATTTTGTTTTTCAATTTATTGTGTGGACGTATAGTTGAGTTACAATGTTGTGCTAATTTCTGTTGCACAGCAAAGTGATTCAGTTTTTTATTTACATATATGTGTGTGCGTATACACACACACACACACACACACACACACACACACACATCCTTTTTCATATTTTTTTCCATTATGGTTTATCACAGAATATTGAATGTAGTTCCCTATGCTATACAGTAGGGCCTTGTTGTTTATCCATTCTATATATAATAGTTTGCATCGCTAATCCCAAACTCCCAATCCATCCCTCCCCCAGCCCACTCCCTCTTGGCAACCATAAGTCAGTTATCAGTCTTTTTAAACTTTGCCTTTCCCCTCTCCAGTTCCTTTCCTCCCATTCTCACTTGAACTTTCCCCAGACGGGATTTCACTCCCCACCAGTCCGCTAAAATTGCTCATGTCAAAGTCAGCAGTGGTCTCTATGTTGCTAAAAATAATGGTTGGTTCTCAGTCCTCAAGTGACTTGACTTATTGGTGGCATTTGTCAGAGTTTGTCACTTCCTCCTCCTTGAAGCATTGTCTTCACTTGGACTTCTAGTCATCCTGCTCCTGGTTTTCCTCCTGTCTTCCTAGCTGGTTTCAATCCTCTTTGCTAATTTTTTCCCATCTCCTCATCTTCTAAACCTTAGAGTGCTCTGGCACTCAGTTTTTGGACCTCTTGTCTAGCTACACTCATTCCCTTGGTCGTCTGAGATGAGACAATCTGACAATTCTCAAATGTCCATCTCAGACCCCAGACCTGCCCCTGAACTTGTGTATGCTTCCAACCAACCGCTCTCCTGGATATCTAAGAGGCATCCCAAACCTGTATCCCAAAACGAAGCCCTCACCTTACCCTCACCAACCTGCTCTTCCCACAGTCATCCCCAACTCTTAAGTGCCAAGTCCCTCTTTCTAGTTGTTTGGGCTAAAAACCTTGAACTCATCCCTGACTTCTCTTTTTCTTTTACACTCTTCATCTGATCCATCAGCAAATTTTGTCAGCCCTACCTTCAGGATATACCCAGACTGTGCCCACTTGCTACCACAGTGGTCTGAGTTGCCTCAGTATTTGCTGCAACCTCCTGACTGGTCACCTGCTTCTGCCATACAGTCTTAGCACCACAGCTGCAGGGTCCTACTGAAACATATGTAAGATCATGTCAGACCTTCCAGGTTAGAGCAACATTCATGCTCCTACAGACAGGGCCAGGTTGGGGCAGGGGGCCCCTTTTCAAAAGCAGGAAAAAAAAATGCTATTAAAGGTACTAGAATATTAAGCTTTTCCTTTCTTTCATGGTCTCCTGACTTTTCCTGATGTCTTTTATTTACTGGTTTTAAAATTTACTATTTAATATCTTCCTGTGTCAAGAAAAACTAACATTTAAAATTGTGCAACACCATTTATATTGTGCAACACCAGTTATAAATGCAAAGAGCATTTAGTACATATGTGGAACATATGCAGAATAATATAAGAGCATTTGGTGTATACGTAGAATCATCAGAATTGCACAATTTGTATTTTGTAGCTCATACATGCCTACATATTTCATTCCTACCAGAACAGTGGAGATGTTGCACAAAATTAACTATTTTTACTTCACTGCTTGATACACGCACATTCTACCCATACTCTCAACCTTTAGCTCACTGATGAGTAAGGAATACTGAGAGGAAAAGGAACTGGGAAAGATTGCCCTATCTTTCACTTTTTTTTCTGTGTTATTATTTTCAGCATAGGCTATTCCAGGGAGGTAACAGGAGTAAGAAAAGATATGACACGTTTCCTTGGTTGTTCATGTTTTTTCGAATACCCTTGCCTCCTTTCTGCAACTGAAGCAAGTTCTGATTCCAGTGGAAAGCCTGGCCTCTCAGGCTGAGGTTGCCCCCCACGTACTTTTGTTGTACTTTACTTTGTGTTGCTGTAAAGAAAGTTCTAATGAGGAAAAAATAAGTAATAAATGTTCTCTTTTTGGGAAAAAAAAAAGACTTGTACACACCGTCTGAACTTGGAGTCTCACTGAACTCCCACACCTTGTGAGTTCACTGCAATTCTGTGCTCCTCAGTCATCAGGCATGCTGTATGTAAAAGCAGTGACGAGAAACAGTGGACACATTTGGTGTCCACGACTCACAAACATGCTTCATTATATCATCAGACTTTACTTACACAATACAAGTTCAATGATTATTAAGAATTTCAAGATGGAGACAGCAGAGCAGATCTCATGCCTATAAGGCTGACTCTGCCTGTAACGGGGCCTACACTCTCAAACCTCATCTCCTACCATCTTCTCCCTAGGCCATTCAGCTCCAGCCACTTGGCCTCCTCACCGTTCCTCCAAAATGCCAGGCTCAGGGTCTTTGCACTCCTTTCCGTTTCATTGCTTCTGCTGAATGTTCTTCCCCTATATATCTACATGGCTTGTTTCTGCCTATCTTCCTATTTTGTGCTCAGATGTCACCCTCTCAGTGATCCACTCCTTGACTTCTTGAACACACATATAAAATTGTCTACTGTGTCCACACTCTGCCCCACCCCGCTTCATTGCCTTACTTTCCTCAGAAGCACTTCTCACCATCTGATGGCCATATAGGTGACTTATGTGCTTACTATCTGTCTATTCTCACTACAGTGTGAGCTCCGTAATGACAGTAGTGTTTGTCCATTCCTGTATTGTGTTGTCCTTACCTAGTTCAGGGCCTGGCACATAATAGGTGCTTAATAAATATTTATTGAACAAATGAGTGACTGCTAAGTGAAAAAATGTATCTCATCTATTTTATATTCTTTTGATTATGAGTGAGTGAGGTGTATCATTTCATATGTTTATTGGCAATTTGCATTACTTCTCTTCTGAATTTCTTATGTTCATTAACCAATTTGTGTGGGATTTTGGGTTGAGTTTAGCTTTGATATATAAAGTTCAGGGTGATGGTGGGCAGCCAGATAGACTGAAACTATTAGTCCCTGAGACTGTTAGTTTGTAAATCACTGCAGAAACAGCAATCATTATTTGGGTTCCTGCATGGTGCTTTGGGCCTTGCGAAGTACAGTTTTATCCTCCCTGGGTTGCAGCTCTAATGGATCTATTTCTCAGCATTCTATCAACACTTTTTAAACTTGATATTTTTGTTTGTTTGTTTGTTTCTCAGGCTTACGGTGAGGGCTCTGGTGCTGACTGTAGACACCATGTCCAAAAATTAAATCTGCTGCAGGGACAGATTTCAGAGATGTCACTCAGGTATAGTAGTTTGAGGGAGGCATGGTTATCTTGCCCTGTTTTTATCTTGAGTGGATGGTGGAAGTCTATGACGGAGAAATCCCTTAGAGTTCCATGTCTTACAATATGGCAATTAGATATTGAACAATCTTCCCACTGAAATTAATTTAAAATGCCAGCCACAGTTTTTTGGGGGTTTTTTTGTTTTTTGTTTTTTTTGCGGTACGCAGGCCTCTCACTCTTGTGGCCTCTCCTGTTGCGGAGCACAGGCTCCAGACGCGCAGGCTCAGCGGCCATGGCTCACGGGCCCAGCCGCTCCGCAGCATGTGGGATCCTCCCAGACCGGGGCACAAACCTGTGTCCCCTGCATCAGCAGGCGGACTCTCAGCCACTGCGCCACCAGGGAAGCCCCCAGCCACAATATTTTAAGTGCACTGAAGAGATGACAAGAAGGTAAGTAACCATCAGAGGCCAAAAATGAAGCAAAAGCCAAAATCCAGAGAATAAGCAGCTGGGCTGCTGAGGCGATTGAAACCTGTTGCCCTTCAGCTTCCATGCATCTGGGAGGGAAGCAGGAGACAAAGACAAAGCCGAGGGTCTGTTTACTGTGGGAAGGTCCATAGGAGACCACCACATAAAGCTGAGTCCCCAAAGGACTACACCCTCAGCATTCAAATGAACTAGAAATGCACCCCCTCCATAGCAGGGACCCAGCCTGTGTTGACCTTGGCACTGACTGAAGAAGGGAAATACTGCTCCAGGATTTTATAAGCACAAGGAATCTGTCACATGGCCTTTAAGCCTTTTACACATGCTGTGTGAAAAGTCTCAAGCTGAGAACTTATTTTTAAATTGTACCAGGAACAGAGGTAAATGCAGCTCCTTTTTGGAGCAATACATCTTCAACCCAGGTATCAAAGAATTCCTACATATAAAGTTCCAAGGAGCATATACCCAAAGTTAAAAATCATTTAACTTAAGGAAGTATGTCACCATGAGCAAAAGACAGCAGAAATGACAGAAAAGTCAGACCCAAAAAGAGTTCAGAATACATAATATTTCATGTTTAATATATTTAATGAAATTAAAAGAGGGGGGTTGCTAATATGAGGAGCAAGAGACTTTAAAAAATAACTAGTTTTTTAAAAAAACCAAAAAGTTTGTAGAAATGAAAAGTATAGTCATTGAAATTAAAAGTTTAGTGGACCATTAAACAGATCAAGTGCAACTGAAGAGAGAATTAGTGAAATGGAAGACCAATCTGAAGAAATTAATCAACAGTGCAGCAGAGAAAGACAAAAAGGTGGAAAATATAAGTTCAGAGACATGAAGGATACAGAGAAGAGTTCCAGCAGGAGATAATAAAGAGAAGGGGACAAAGGCAATATTTGCAGGGAAATGAACAGAACATTTTCCAAAATCAAAGGGCTTACATTCTTAGATTAAGGAAACACAGTAAATCCCAAACTAGATGAAAACATTGTGTATGTAGGAAATCCTAATGAGCCTATCTATACAAAAGCTACTAGAACTAATAAGTTAATTTAGTAAGATCACAAGGATACATGGTCAACATACAAAACTAAATTTTATTTTTATATAAATGCAGTGAACAGTTGGAAAATAATTTTAAAAATCAAATACCATTTATAATACCATCAAAAAATAAAGGGGCTTCCCTGGTGGCGCAGTGGTTGAGAGTCCACCTGCCAATGCAGGGGACACAGGTTCGTGCCCCGGTCCAGGAAGATACCACATGCCGCGGAGCGGCTGGGCCCGTGAGCCATGGCCGCTGAGCCTGCATGTCCGGAGCCTGTGCTCCGCAATGGGAGAGGCCACAACAGTGAGAGGCCCGCATACCGCAAAAGAAATAAAAAATAAAAAAATAATAAAATGAAATAAAATACATAGGGATAAACATAACCCAAAAATGTGCAAGAAATTTTCAGTAAAAACGATAAAACATTGCTGAGAGAAATTAAAGAAGATCTAAATGAAAAAATATGACACGTTCATGGATTGGAAAACTCAATATTGTTAAGATGTCAGTTCATCCTAAATTGATCTGTAGAGTCTGCCATTAGGTTCCAATCAAAATTCCAGCAGTTTTGTTTTTTTTTTAAGAAATTGACAAACTGATCCTAAGATTTATATAGAAATGCAATTGCCAAAACAATGCTGATAAAGAACAAAACTGGAGGACTTCTACAGCCTGATTTCAAGATTCACTATAACACTACAGCAATCAAGATGATAGTGTGATTTTGGTGAAAGACTAGATATATAGATAACATCAGAAGGCAAATGAAGGGACTTCCCTGGTGGTCCAGTGGTAAAGAATCCGCCTTATGCAGGGGACATGGGTTCGATCCCTGGTCAGGGAACTAAGATCCCACATGCCGTGGGACAGCTGAGCCTGTGCACCACAACTACTGAGCTCACACGTCTCAACTAGAGAGCCTGTGTGCTGCAAACTACAGAACCCACATGCCCTTGAACCCGCACACCACAGCTAGAGAAGAGAAAACACGCACACCACAACTAGAGAGAAGCCCACGTGCCACAACTGAGACCCGACACAGCCAAAAATAAATAAATAGATTCAATGAAGGATGAAAAAAAAGGCAAGTGAATAAACAAATAGTGGTATTTCCATACAATAGAATACTACTCAGCAACAAAAACAACATGGGCAAACCTCAAAAACATTGCTAAGTGAAAGAAATCAGACACAAAAGACCACATACTATAGGGATGAGTGGTATTCTGGGGAGGGGGAATCACCTACAAAGGCATATAAGGGAACCTTGGGGTGATGACAATTTTCTATATCTTGCTAATTATATCTCAGTAAATTATTTTTCTATATCTTGATGGGAGTAATAGATTCAAAGATAAAATTTACCTAACTCATCTAATTGTACACTTAAATTGTTACATTTTAGTGTATATTAATTATAAATTATACCTCAATAAGTTAATTTTAAAAGACAAAAAAAATCTGCCCTTAGACACAACAACATAATGAAATTGCAGAACATGGAAGATAAAGGGAAGAGTTGAAAAGTAGCTGGAGAGAAGAGAGATCCCCTACACAAGAACAGTAGACACCCAGCTTCTCAGGGGTAACATAGAAGCGAGAAGACAGACCATTAACCTTCATATTGCTTAGAGATGTTCTGGAGTTGATGGAGTTGAGTTCCTGAATCATAGTACGGTGAGCAGAGTTCTGGCTAGTAGCTGGTAGGACACTGCTCAACTGGACATTGGAGTATTGACCATGTGGCACAGTAGGCAGTTCATATGTGTGATCTTATTTCATCTTCCTCATCACCCTGTGAGGATAATTGGCTTCTGTTTACAGAGGAAGAAACTGAAGTAGAGGTGCCCACATTTGGTAGAGTTGGGGTTCTCATTGTAGTTCTCTAGAGAGAGCTCCAATCTGATCGTGTGATGTAACAACCCTGTCTGACATGGGTGGATGTGGCTTTGGCGCTAACCTTCAGTCCTTGCACTATGAATGTTTTCACTGGCCATCCAGCCCTACTCGAGGCTGCAAAGGTTCCAGCTGCTCACTCTGCTTTATGTGGTAAAAGAGCCCTGCTGTCCCTGGGAGGCTGGATGAAGTCTATGACACATCAAGCTCAGTAAAATGCCGCCTTTTGTAGTGGTTGAGATATAATACAACTGTAAAGACACTCATATGACCCTATGCAATGGGGACATCTCCATTGCTATTGGGAGGGACTCTGTGCTATCAGAGTTCAGCTGACATTAGTCTCTGTGTTCAGGCACTGAGCAGGGCACATGCACACGTATTGTCTTATTTATCTTCACAGTGACCCTTGCAATATTATCCCCATTTGTAAATAAGGAAACTGGGATACAGTGATATACCCAGAATCACAGTCAGTGACAGCCAGTCATTGGCAAAGCCATGATGCAAACTCTGGTCCTCTGGGTTAAGAGTGCCACTTCTGCCCTGTGTCACTTTTCCTCTTGCTCCAAGTAACAGATGGTCCCTCTGCCTGCTGAACTGCTGGAAGATTACCAAATCACATCAAAACAACAGAGATAAGTTCTAAGTTCCCCTAAACAGGCTTTGATATCAACATCAAGTTCGTGCATCTTGCTGTTCCCATCTTCATTGTCCTTCATCTTCCTGGTCATTTTACAAAAGACAACTGTACAATCTTTCCCTAAGGTCTCTGGAAGAATCCATAAATGCCGATGAGGAGGAAAATGCACGTCCTCGGCAGGCTGTGCCTGCAATCCTACAGGTAAGCCAGCAGCACCATCTCGGCCCAGATGCCTGAGCCGGCTCTGTCACAGAGGGGGGTTCCATTTATTCATTCATTCCTCATTTCTTCAGCAGACGCTTGTTGATGTTACCGAATGATGAGCACTTGGCTTAAAGCTACAGGGAACTCAAAAATGAATAAACCTGTCCCTTTCATATGTGTGGAGGCAGCAGTGTAAAATAATTACAATACTGTGAAAAGAGCTTTTTCTTCTTGCTGCTTGGTGAATTCTTCTGAACTTAGCTTGAACTTCACCTCCTTGTGCTTCTCCCCTTGTCCCACAGCACTCTCAGCACACTTGTGGTAGGGAAGGCATGCTGTTGTAAAGTGCCTGGGTTTCCATGTTCCCTTTCTCCAGACTGAGCCCCACAGCAGGGCTCACATCCAGTTGTTCATTCCCAGGGCCTGGTTAAAGTAGGTACTCAAACAGTGTTTGGATGGGCAGTGCATGTAAGAGCTTGAGTGACTGGGTAGGTGACGCCATTGGTACATCCAAGATGCCATGGGTACGTGGAACACTGTGTCCTGCCAGGGACGGGGGGAGTGGGAACAACTGACAGGCTCCCTGGCAGAGGCCCACCTCTGCTCACAGAATCACACTGGCAACGCCCGCTTTCCAGGTGCTCTTCATATTTTTATTATATCAATAAATAGGGGAGATGCTCGTAAGCACACTAACACATCAGCTCTTGCATATTTGGGTCTATACTTCCAGTTTCTTTACTTACAGACTTAATCTTTCATCATTCCTTCTGTAAGAAACACTTGTTTGCATCCTGGAATTTTCACTTACATCATATCTTCTATGTTGCTATATAGCTTTCAATTCTTTTCATTTCTAAAAAGTACCTACAGAATATAGTGGATATGGCAATATTTATTCCCTTCTTATTGGGCATTTAGGATGTTCGCAAACTTTTGCTACTCTAAATATTTGCTATTATTTGTAACACTTTGAACATCTTTATGCCTTTGTCTTCATTTGTAACTACTGGGCCAGGGAGTGTGGACATTTGCAAAGTTCTTGGTAAAGTTCTTGTGACCTGCAGCTTTCCCAAAGTGTGTGCCAGTGTGCTCCAGTCAAGATATCTGTCTCCCATTACCTTCCAATCAAATTCCTTTGCTGGTGACGGTGTAGACATGGGTCCTGAGGCCCTTAGGCCTCAGAGTTGCACTGGAGATTTTCAGTAAAGGTGTCTGCTTTCCAACTCTGAGAATAAACTTACTTCCCAATCCTGTAGGAAAAACTCCAGCCCTCAAAGAACCGCTGGCTGAAGTATCTGGAAAGGGACTCCAAAGAACAGCTGGAAGAAGGAGGAGTGTGTTTCATCAGACAGCCCTCATCCAAGAGAGAGAAGCCAGACCCTCCCTTCAGTACAGGCCTGCCTAGAAAAAGGTGCCAAGCTAGTAGCTAATCCAGCCCTCACCCATGCCCACCTTGCTGACCTACGGTTGGGGGTACTGACGAGCAGCTTCCTGTGGTCAGCAGGAAGCCTGAGGGATGTGAGCCAGCAGGCGCCATCACCGCAGGCCCTCTGGCGTGGCCAGGTACCAGGTGCAGCCAGTGCAGAGGTGAGGGCTAGGCAGGATTCCAGTGGGGGTGCCTTTTATGATGCTCACTTAATTCTGAACTTTTAGACTGCACTGACCTCAGGGAAGAACTTAAGGGCAAGGTTGAGAAAGTGAAGTGGGGCCAGAGAAGCCGACAGGCCTGGGAACCTTTAGCTATCAGCAGGAAAGACCTGACTTTCATGGGTCTCTTCTCCAGTCTTAATCTGCATTTCAGTGAGCTTTTTTTTTTTTTTTTTTTTTTTTTAAAGATTTATTTATTTATTTTTGGCTGCATCGGGTCTTGGTTGCAGCACTCGGGATCTTCACTGAGGCATGCAGGATCTTTCACTGTGGCACCCGGGCCCTTCATTGTGGTGCACAGGCTTCTCTCTAGTTGTGGCATGTGGGTTTTCTCTTCTTTATTTGCAGCATGCAGGTTTTCTCTCTGTAGTTGTGGCGCGCAGGCTCCAGGGTGTGTGGTCTCTGTAGTTGTGGCATGCGGGTTCCAGAGTGCATGGGCTCTGTAGTTTGTGGCGTGTGAGCTCAGTACTTGTGGCGTGCGGGCCTACTTGCCCCATGGCACATGGGGTCCTAATTCCCGTGTCCCCTGCATTGGAAGGCGGATTCTTTACCACTGGACCACCAGGGAAGTCCCTCAGTGAGTTTTCTGAGAGACTGCCTCATCTAGATTAGGATGGCTCTTCTAGGGCAGATGCTATTGGGAGGTAGATTCCAGTTCAGAATAAGAACTTTCTAGCAACTACAAGGTATAGAGCAGAGAAATGGACTGCCTTAGATGTCATTAGACAACCTGTTGTTGGCAGTGGGACAGAAGCTGAGCAGCCAGTTGGGAAGCTATAAGGGATGGCAAGGTCCCCACCTGTGCTAGGTGTCAGACCAGGTGACCACCAAGTCAGACTAAGGGTCACTGTTCAATGGTAGAACTGGGTTCTTTTTTTTTTTAATTTTTATTGAAATATAGTTGATTTACAATGTTGTGTTAGTTTCAGGTGTACAGCAAAGTGATTCCGTTTATATAGAGAGAGAGAGAGAGAGAGAGAGAGAGAGAGAGAGAGAGAGATTCTTTTCCATTGTAATTACAAGAAAGACTGGATTCTTGACAGCACTTTTCCTCTGCCAGGAAATGGAGCCAGAGCACAGTCCAGCCTCCATGCAGCCCTAATATCCAGGACTCCAGAAACTGTGAGGTCACCTTGAAGTCCCTGAAGGTCAGTGATTGAGGACAGTGTCCCAGTGGCCATTGAGCAGACACAGGATTTTTAAATTGTTTTGTGGACAATTAAAGTATCACACTTACATCCCGTAAAAGCCCAACTTCCCACATGGGTGTCTTGTTTTCTGTGTCTTAAGCCAACTCCTTTCTCTGGCCTGCACTGTTTCCCTGCCACGCTCCTCCTGTCACTGACGTTAACTCGGGGTCAAAAGGGCAGCTTGATGCCTTGGAGGCAATCAAGGTTGACCAGTAGGGCTTTTCTGCATCAGGACCGTTCCCTTCATTCTGCATGGAGTACCGGGTCTTTGTCAGACTGTTCAGCCTGGGACCTGCCCTGGGTTTCTGAGGAACTGTCACCTTCATTTATCCAGGTGAGTTCTTGTGCATTTGAGGCACTCTCTTCACCTAGGACCTGCTCTTGTTCCTGATGCTTCAAACCTAGACCTTCCAGGCCGCAGAATGCAGGTTTTGCTTTATGCCACAGGCACCCAGGCAGAGGAACTCTGCCAGGCATTTGTCACTGCCATGCCCCAGGGTCGTCCTGGCCAGCTTCAGACAGTAGTGGAGAGTGCCCGTCCAAAGCCAAGAGGCAGTGATCAAACTCTGGTGTTGCTACTAACTAGCTATGTGACCCCCAGGTAAGGATGTGGCCCTGAATCTCTAAATTATAATGAGTGTGACAGTTACTGATGTACCAGTCCCAGGGCTAAACATTTTTTATGCACTAATTCTTACCACAAGCCTGTTTTGTTTTGAAGGTGAGGAACTAAGACTGGTGAAGGTTCAGTTGAGGTCACAGCAAATCAGTGGCAGAGCTGGCAGTCTCGAATCACTAACAACTGCCCACAGAGCCTCTTCCATACTGCCTGGGGGTGGTGATGCAGGGTCCCTCCTGTCATTGCTTGCAAATTCCTTTGTAGGCAGTGAAATCCAATTTTTTCTCTTTTTTTGAATTTTAGAATTTTTTTATACATCAGGTTCTTATTAGTCATCCATTTTATACACATCAGTGTATAAATGTCAATCCCAATCGCCCAATTCATCACACCACCACCCCACCCCCCGCCACTTTCCCCACTTGGTGTCTATACATTTGTTCTCTACATCTGTGTCTCTGTTTCTGCCCTGCAAACCGGTTCATCTGTACCATTTTTCTAGGAGTGAAACCCAATTTTCAATGCATCCTTGTTTTCTGAGGTAGAAGGGAGAAGCCAGGCCTCTGTCACTGTCATGTCCCCTGGGGTATTCTGTGCAGCCCCTTGTACAGCTTCAAAACCCTGAACATCGTTCTAGAGAGACCTTCCCAGCTGCCTGGCAATAAGCACATGGTCTTTCCAGGTGGTCTCTAGGGCCCTTCCTGCTTGCACCCCTCAGGCACTCCCTCACCTGATGCTAAGGTCCCCATGACATACCCTGATTATAGAATATCTTCCTTTTTTGGGAAGCCTGGTCATGGAATTTGGCAGAGGATTTGGAGTGACGGAGAGGGCATTTATTTGCTGTGCTTTGCTAAACCTCAAAATCAAGACATGTCCCTAGCCTGCCAGGCTACAGAATAGTAGACAGCACAGAGCAGAAAGTGTCAGCACCCAGAGGTATAGTCAAGGACTAGTACAGGCACAGGACCTCCTCTCCTTGTCCCTTGAGCCTGCTGGGCATTCTTCTGAATGGAGAACATGGCCATCATCTTGTGTTTCCACCTCAGGACCACACTGGCCTGACAGGGAAGGTCAAAGAAGGAAGCAGTCGTGAGGACTGGGACACCAGGGAGCTCGTCGTTCCTCCGGGGGAACCACCGTGTCCTGCCCAGCAGGTCAGGACCGTGTCTCCTAAGTGGGAACAATTTCTTCCGCCACTTGGAAACAGCTCACATTTGGACACGGAGCCCCTGACCCCCCTGCAAAGAGGCCCCAGGCCAGCTCGAGCAGCACGGACTGAGCAGGGGACCCCCAGGACCCAGACCCCAAGGGAAGGCCTCTGCAGGACCCTTGGTGCACTCCAGCTTCCTCAGGCTACACACACTCCCACGCCTGGGCCCAAGAGGCTCTGCGGAAAGACCCCCGAGCAGTCAGGGGGCACAGGCCCTTGGGCAGAGGGTGGGGCCTTGGTCAAAGGGATGCAGGAGCCTTCTTCACTCCTGCGACTATATGACCTCTTTAAAACCGGAGAGGACTTTGATGACCATCTGTGAATTGAAACTAATGTGTTACTAATGTAGACATATTTGTTAAGTGAGCCCTTCTCCACTTGATCTCTGTGCCACTGGAAACAGGGCTCCCCAAGTTTCTTTTAAATAGTAGGACTAAGGATGACTTATGGGAACTACCAAGAACCAACAATAAACATGACTATCAAACAGATCATCTCTCATCTCACCATCTCTGATTAAAGTGCTTATACCATTTAATTAAGATTGTTTACAAATAGAATGGCTACAAAGCGATTTTCTTACTTTAAAAGCAGTTGACACATTGGGAAATGAGAGAATTACAGTAGTTGTGAAACAGGCAGTACTCAGTGAACATCAGTTCCCCTGTCAGCCCTTCTTTATTCCCAGATGTTTAGCCAAAGTCCTGAGCTGTCCTACCCTCTAGTAATCACTACAGCACAGCCTCATCCACCCCAACAGAATGTTGGCTATACTCTAGCCAAATTCAGAGTATATCAGATTTCTAGCAGAAAATCAGTTACACGTCAGTATACTATAGTCATTTTAAAAAAAGCAAAAAAGCAGAAGGCCATTAGGCAAGATCTATTCTGGACTGCTGGTGTAATCCTGCAGGGAGAGAGTGGGAATATGATGCAGTGTGGCCTCCGCGTCCTCCCCAGCAAGGAGTCTCTCACTCTGCCCCAGGGGGGCACCCCCGGCTGCAAGGAGGCAGGTGCCCACAGGAAGCTGGTTGGAATTACCCCATGTCACTTGTTCTACTGCCCTAAATGGCTTTGTGCGTCCCCACCCCCCAGATTCTGGAAGAAGAATGCAGAGAAACTGGCCCTTACAGAGGCACTGGGGTTCTATACTAGCTTAACACAACTATGAGAGAAGAAAGGGGACACAGAATGGGTGAGCAGACTTTGTCACAACGGTGGTGGGTGTTTTGAATACTGGATGGTGTCTAGGGCAGCCCCGATGTCATAATCCTTGGTCTGTAGGAGCCTGGTGAGCCAGCCACCTTCATCAGAGAACCCCATGGATAACATCTGGGAGAGGGACTCAATCAGCCGGGGGTCAGCTTCTGCCAGAGAGAGTAATGACAGCCATAAGGAAGAGTCACTGGGCCCCAAATGTGACCTGTTATGTGGCAGCATCCTGTCCAGCCAGCAAGTACCCACGGCCTGCAGGGCCTGGCCCTTTTACAAGGTCTTAACCCTCACAGGGACCCTCCAAGGCAGGAACTGGCAATCTTTTTCTATACAAGGTCAGAGAATAAATATTTTAAGCTGCTTTGCAGGCTATTTGTCCCTGTCACAACTACTCAACTCTGCTGTTACAAGCATAAAAGCAGCCAAACAAAATGTAAACAAATGATCATGGCTGTGTTCCAGTAAAACTTACATTTATGAACACAAATTTAAATTTCATCTAATTTTCCCATCTTGACTTTTTTCCAACCATTATAAAAATGAAAAAATCATTCTTGGCACATAGGGCATAGTTTGCCACTCCCTGCTTTAAGGCAGAGAAGATAAATACTGGTAGCCCAAGGGCTAAATTTGGCCCATAGAATGGATTTCCACTTGAATACTGTTTTAAAAGTCATTGCCATGTGACAGTGATGAACCAGAGCAGGGTGTGAGTGGCCTCTTTTATTCAGTGTGAGTTCTCCAGGCTGGCACACTCTCCACCCGATCATGCTGCTTCCACGCCACCTACTTTACACGGTGGCTTCCTGCCTGGCTCCTACTGGAGCCTTGGCTAGGACCCCTGCTCCAAGGTCAGCACTTTCCATGAGGAAACAGTGAAGATGGACCCCGAGTCCACTTTTAGTAGTGCCAAAGCCAGCGCCACCACCACATCACATCTGCCTTCGTAATTCTGGGTCTGGATGTTAAGTTTTAGAAAGCTGAGCTTACTAAGGCTCAGTATAGACACAGAGGACAAAACCAACTCCCAATTTTCTCTTACGTCAACAGACAAGCCATGCAGTACAGAACATGATGTCTTTCTGTGTTGCAAAAAGCAAGTGATAGGATGCTCTGAACAGAAAAGACAGAAATACAAAATACTTGAAATCTCTTGCCTGGTGGCAGATGTGGGTACAATGCAGCTTCCTTCAGCCCTGTGGGTCCTTCCTGGGAAGGGTCCAGAGAGCTTGGCCCTTCAGATTCAGGCATCTGTAAAGACTGGAGTTCACCTGTAGACGGGTCCACCTCTTTTGAAGACAAATGAGTCCAGTCATCATCTCCTCCTGAACAGTTATCAGACTCCATCTGTTCCTGGAACAAAACCCCCCATGAGCACAAGGACAAGGACAACAGGCCACCTGACCACAGCCTGGGAGAGTCAGGGCATGGAGGACTAGCTTTTGCTTTACAAAGTTCTAGCGGAGGGTTCACAGAACAACTTAAATGCCACCGACACTCTGCAACGGAAATGGGTCCCTCTGGCTGTGTGAGTGCCAGGGAAGGGCTGTGCCTGGGGTGCTGGGATAAGCTCTGGGTGGCCACAACCTGGGGATGGCGTGGGAGGGTGCTTGCCTCAGGCTGACCCCCTGACTCCAGGGCGATCTTGTTCACTTGCTCCACCAGAGACTGTGCCATGCCTTCCACGTCCCCGTCTGGCTTGCTGGGGTTGGAACAGCAGCTGCTTGTCTGAGAGCTACACTTCTCCTCTGGGGTGGAGCTGCCTGGGGAGGTGGGTGTCAGGCGGCTTCTCTTCCCTCCATGTTCCACGTCAATATCGACTTCAATGCCTGGAAGCCAAGGAGAAAACAAAAACTTGATTAATAGCTAGCATCCCAGGTGAGCTTCAGAGCCAGAAAGTCCATAAACAGACCTCGTTTTCCCCTAACCATGTAGGACAGCGGCTGCACAGCAGGCAGGGCCAGGCCCTTGGAACAGGGTGAGAGCCAAATACCACGTGTGGCCAGTACCACCTGTGCCACAGTGGTGAGGACCACATAAAGCATCGCACTTGTGTGCAGGGGCCTAGCGATGTGAAAAACATGCACACTGAACACACGGATTTTGTTTAGGCAGGCAGGCAGACAGCCCGTGCAAGGTCTGTGCAAGGCCCATGAGGCTGCAAGCACTGGCTGGCGTGTCTACCTCCAGTCTCTCACACTCTGGGGCACATGCTCACTGAGGGGAAGGGAGGGGACAATCACCAGGTCTATGTTTTTAATTATTTTTAATTTCTCAAAGGGCATGCCCATAGCTTAGAGTCAAACAATTTTAAAAGTCTATAGAATGGATAAACAACAAGGTCCTACTGTATAACACATGGAACCATATTCAATATCCTGTGATAAACCATAATAGAAAAGAATATGAAAAAGAATATATATATGTATTACTGAGTCACTTTGCTATACAGCAGAAATTAACACAACATTGTAAATCAACTACACTTCAATAAAATTTTTAAAAAAGACTACAGTCTTCTATAGAAGATTCCCTGCCCCCCGCCACACAGCCTGGCCCACTCCCCAGAGACAGCTGTCAACCCACAAATGCTCTTTCTTTCTTGACTGCTCAAGTTTACTGCTTATTTCTTACTCTGGAAGATCAACACTTTACCACCCCTTCCCCTATCCTTTCACAAACTCAAGTTTTGGTAAAAACAGCATTCAGTGTTTACATTAGTGCCACTACATAAATACTGTTGTTTGCTGGGCCAAGTACTGGCCTTATTTACTCTACAGTCTGTTTCTGTAGCAGTAAAGATGTCCTCCTTTTCACTTGCTAACTTCCCCCTTATTCTCCCACAGCTTCTCTATAGTGTTTTCTACAACACAGGTTAAGTGTATCAGATGCCGCATCCGTTCTGTTTTTTTCCCTGGAGACCACCCCTGGCGGGCATGGAGCTTCCAGCTCCAGCCTGGACAGGCAACTCTCGGGGCCAGAGGCACAGCTACACCTTTCCTTCCATCCTGGCGACTCCTCTTGTCACTCTTTCATGTGTTGGGTACCATTTTCAAGCACCTCTTTCTTCATTCTGGGCTTATTTCTTCATTTTGGCCAGAGAAAGGGAGTTCAAGCCCAGGTAAGATGATTAAGACCCTTGCATTCCTGACAACTTTGTTCTGCTCCCACACGATCATTTTAGTTGGGTACAGAATTCGAGGTTGAAAAACCACTTTAGATGAGCCTTTTGAAGTCACTTGTCTGCCAGCTCTTGCTGTGCTCCTTGAATTCCCAAGCTTTTATAGCAACCTGGAGAGTTTCCAGAGTCTCTATCCCAAGGGTTCTGACACTTGACAATAACCTTTGGTGTGGGGTCTTTTTTTAGTCATTGTCCAAGGCATTTGGCGTCCCTTTCGATCCAGAGGTTAATGTCCTTAGTGGCAAGAGACTGTCTTGTATTCTTTGTTCATTTCCTCCCTACAGTATACTCTGTTCTCTTTCTGGAATTCCTTCATCCTATATTGGACCTCCAGGATTAATCCTCAAATTATCCCATCTTTTCTCTCCTTCTGCCTCTATTTGTTTTGCTTCTAGAATATTTCCTTGAGATGATCTTAAAATCTGAGACTTCTTTTGAAGTTGTCTTTTTTCTATTTTTTTTAAATTTCCAAGAGCATTCTTATTCTGTTCCTTTATGTTATCATTTTTATGGTATCCTGTTTTTCATGGATACAAACTTTTTTGTATCTCACTGAGGATGTTACCATTCTCTTCCCTATTAAGTCCTTCCTCAAGTTCCTTCTTTCCCGTGCATGCATCATCTTTTCCCCAAACTGTTGGTGATCCATAGCTGTCTGATCCTAACGAGGCACTAAGGAAAAGATGATGGGAAGCACTCTCCATGGGGCCAGGGCCGTCATTATCTTCCAACTGCAGGCTGACAGGGTGCCCAGCCAGGTAATGGGATCCTAGGTGGCAGAGCTGTCAGATGCTCCTCTGGTGCATTCAGCCTCTCCTGAGCAGGGACTCCCCAGCTTCTGCTGGACTCTCTCATTCATGATGCCCAGTTTCAGGCTGGTGCCTCACCCTGCCCTGTGTCCCTAGTGTCCCCACCTCTGAAGCTTCCCTGGGTCAAGTGCTCCAGCAATTAAATTAAACACCAGGTCTCCTGCAAGGGTTGGCAAGGGCCAGCATCTGGCTGACTGGGACTTTGAAGTCTCTACATGATCCTTAATAGGCGTCTTCAACCCCTCCCCTGGTTCCCTGGCCTTCTCTGGTCCCTGCACAGCCAGTCTTGCTTCTCAGTGGCATCTCTATGCAGGTGCATAGGTTTCTGATGCCTCCACTCTGTTGGTTACTGTCCTCCATCCACTTCCCATCTTCCAAAGTTTGATAACTTCATTTTATCTTGTCCTCTATTACTTTTTTCTCTTGTTCTTTATCTATGATGCTTTATATTTTTTTGTTTAATCCCTTCACTATTATTTTAGTGGAGTTTGAGGAGCAAGCAGAGATGAAAGCAGGCTTAGCTACTGGTGCCCCATCTGCAAAATTTAAATTGTTCTTCTTCTTCCATTTCCCCCACAGCTTTTCATTAGGAAAAGGTTCAAGCAGTCAGAAAAGCTGGAAGAACAGTACAATGAATACCCATATACTTTCTCACTTTTCTAAATGGGTGAATGATGTGACGCTTCTGTAAATGGATCATGGAGATTTTTGAACTAGGGTTTCGCCAACTTAATGATAATCTGAGACTTCAGGGCTTACAAGACTGTACCAGTCTCTGCCATGCTGTCCCCAAAGCCTCTGTGTGGGGGCATTTATGGAAGACCCCATGACGAGGAAGGCCCTGCTATTTTACATCCTAGGTGTCGGTGACTGCGACCTCCACCCTGGGCCTCACAGTGTTGCTCAGCTGGCTCTCACAGCACCTACCAAAAAAAGGCCTCAGGTTTGCACTTTAAAGCCACCGACTCTCTGCACACATTGCCCTCTGGGAGGCGTCAATGGTTACATCCCCTCTGGGCCCATGCTCTGGGAACAAATGGTCCCTTGTGGGCAGTTAGCAGAGTTAAGTCATCCTGTTAGTTCCTCATAAGAAAGGAAAATGCCCATAACTCCAACAAGAGTTTAACCCATTCCTCGAATGGCTCTTGTCAATGGAAATTACTCAAAAGCATATTTTACTGAAACTTTTCTTGTATTGTAGGGTTCCAGGCTCCTCCCTAGTTAGTAGAAACCAACTCCATCCACTTCGAAAGATCTGAAAAGGCCTTAATCCTTATCCCAAAAGACCTCTGAGCACTTGTGTCCTGAGTGGGGAATCCAGGTCAAGTTCTGAAACACTTCACAAGCTCAGATGGGTCTCGGGATGGAGAGCAAGCATAACGCAGAGTCTCCTGGGAAGCCTTCAGAACACACAGACCCCAGGCCCTACCCAAGACCCACTTACCGAATCAAGGGACCTGGGACTCCGCACTCTTTTAAAGTCCCCTGCCTGAACCTAGACTTGGTATTGTGACTTCCCAGGTCATCTCATTCATTCTTTTAGTGAAAAACTTTGTTCTTCAGAATAGTTTTAATAGTTTCCATACACCAAATTATATACCAAAAAACCAAAAAAAAAAACCCAACCCTTTGTTGGTGATTCTGATACTCAGCCAGAACCACTGTCCATTTACTATCTTCCAGAGAAAAACTTCCCATGGCCCCTAAGTAGCAACCCATTAGTTGGAATTTCTTAAAATTCTACTATGTCTTTCACTTATGTCTTAAGTGAGTGGCAGGGTTTAGGGATAACCTATCTCCCAATTATTTCATCACTACTCCACTGTTACCCTCCTTAGAAAGCATTAAATATAGCAATTCTTTTTCCTCACTCTCTCAAGAACCTTTAACTCCAGTACAGAAACCATGTGTGAATTGAGCTATTTCATGTAGCAGCAATACCAAGATGTCACTGTTGCTTCAAAGCTACTTCAATGAGTGTGAACAGAAATGGTCTCAGTTTGGAAGCAATGGCAGTCATGCTCTGTGAGCCACAAGGTGGATGGCGGGTGGGGTTGGGCACCCTCCTACAGCATTCTTTCAGACATGGACACAACTTTTGGACAGACCAGGTGGGCACTTTCTGCCGCTGCAGTCACAAGGATGAGCTCTCTTCTAGTCCAAGATCATGGATTCATCATAATCACCTTCATCAACTGATTCTTGCTGCCAAAACACAGCAAGTGCTTTCTAAATTCTTGGAGCTTTTGGCCTCAGGCCGGGCACACTATGGAGGCTCATCCACCCAGACACCTACTCTGGGCCTGCGCACTGGGAACCTGGCAGCACACAGAGAACCTTCCTCCCTTACTCCTTTCTCTCCGGCACCGGCACAAGACCAGCACTCAGGAAGCGCCAGGAAAGGTTGGGGGTTGCAAAAAGGGAGGAAAGGCAATATGGCGTCTCAACTAACTACTCACCCAAGTCCTTGAAGAAACCCCAAGACTCACACTAGGAGAAATACAGACTGGTCTTCTCCCAAAGGACAAACAGGCAGAAGATGACAGGCCAGCCCTGCAACTGAGCCTGGTCACCCTCCCTAGTGGGATTACTCCAACCAACGTTGGCTGATTCCACACTCCATGTGGAAAGCTCAAGAATCTGTCAGGGAATGCAACTTCAAGTGGCCTGTGGTGCAGCACTTGGCAAAGTTTGATATGTGGCAACAAATCTTTACTGGTCTCAAGCACACATCAACTGCCGCTCCTCTGCAGTATCCCAAGTGAAAGCCACAAAACAGCCACCTACACACTGGTTACCAAAATGCTCTGCTGATATCAAAGGACGGACAAGGCAACCACTTACCCAGAGGGCTGAGGGCAGCTGCCACACTCTCCCCTACATTCTTGAGGAAATTCACACTGGGATCCTCTGATGGACCAGAAGCTTTGATTTTAAAAAACAAAAACAAAGATACACTTAATTCAAAGCATGTCTCTCAATGACTGATACCTGTTGCAGTCCTGTCACCTTCATCCCAGGAGCCCTCCCCCCGGGGCCTTGTCCCAGCAGCCTACACTCCAGTGCTTCCCTCTCTCCCTCCCTCTCTAGGCCACCTCCTGGGCCCCTTCGTCCTTCAAACCACTTCCCCTTCTGCTCCCCCTTCATCTGTGTTCCTGGTGCCTAGGTACTCTGCAGGGGGCTCAGTACATACAATATAAAATATTATTTACTCGAATCAAACGTCCCCATCTTTGTCTCTAAAGATAAAGTGAATCAAAGGACACAGTAAGATTAATAACATCAGAATAAAACCAGAATGCAAAAGTTCAGAATGCAAGCTATATGTAAGTTTTTGACTTGGGGACTGTTTTAAAAGACTCGTGCAAATTTGGCTCTGACTTTCCTGACAGCTAGCATAAAAGAGAAGGGAGTACACTGCAGAGATACAGGTGCTGGAGGGGGCCTCCCGTCTATATGTGAGGACCACCTCAGAGGGCAGCATGAGGAGGTGGGCAAGGGCAGATGCATTAGTGGCCTTGGGCACTTAGGCGCCTCAGTTTTCCCACCTGTACAATGGAGATAATGCTCCACACTTTGCTGGGTTTTGTGAGGATTAAATGCCAGGAATGGCCATGAAGTGCCCAGCCCAGCCATAGGCACACAGGATTTCAGGACACAGGGAAGGCCCTCCAGCTCTGCCAGCCCTCACATCTCGCCCTTCAGAGGCCAGCAGACACAAGCCTCACCTGATTCTGCAGCGGGGCCAGGGTGGGCATCCCCCGCTCGAGGAGGACGTGGGCTCCAGTTCCCCGGTGGGCCCATCTCCCAGCCAGGCCACCCAAAGTGCCCGTGTTTCAGCTTCCGCAGCCAGCGGCTGTGAGAGAAGCCCTGGGGAGGGGTAGACAGAGGGGCAGGGTGGTGCCAGGTCAGGGGGCTCCTGCCACCCTGCACCCACCCCGAGCCCACAGGGAGTCCCCACTCACCTCAGAAGGGCGCCCGAAGGGGCTGGGGAAGGCAAGCTTGCTGTGCTCCCTGTGCATGCCCTTCCCCTCGCAGACAGAGCATAGATCGTAGTCAGGACAGACGCTGCACTTGTAGCGGGTCCCCACCACTGGCCCGTTGCAACCATCACAGATAACGTTGGGGTGCACCATGTTTCGGGGCACCTCCTGAGCACACGGGGGTCGGTGGTCCCGCCGGCACTCCTTCTTCTCTGCAGGCAGGACAGAAAGCCATGACACTCTTTGTGAGCCACGGAAGACTCCTGCTTGTCAGCACTATGGGGCCATCACAGTCAGCAGGTCCCTCATGCCACCCTTCAGACACCGAATCCAGGCGAATTCACTTACTCAAGTGACAACAACAACACAACCTCAGAGCCTGCTAGGAGGTTCTCAATCCCTGCGCCTGTGACCTGGGGATGAGTGACCCTGGCAAGAGCAAAGCAACAGAGAGTTGTGTCTGCACGGCTTTGGCCTTGCCCCGCACTAAAATAAACCCTCAGCTCGTGGGCACAATCAAGAGTGAACCCAGGGACTTCCCTGGTGGCGCAGTGGTTAAGAATCCACTTGCCAATGCAGGGGACACGGGTTCAAGCCCTGGTCCGGGAAGATCCCACATGCCATGGAGCAACTAAGCCCGTGTGCCACAACTACTGAGCCTGCGCTCTAGAGCCCGCGAGCCACAACGACTGAAGCCTGCATGTCTAGAGCCAGTGCTCTGCAACAAGAGAAGCCAACGCACCGCAACAAAGAGCAGCCCCTGTCGCTGCAACAAGAGAAAGCCTGCGCACAGCAACGAAGACCCAATGCAACCAAAATGAAAAATAAATTATTTTTTTAAATTTATTATATATATATATATATTTTTTTTTTTAAAGTGAACCCAGAGACCCTCCAACCTCACCCCCTGTGGTGGGCATATACTCCTTTTTCAGGCCAAGCACAGCGATGACTATGGCCCTGTCTTAAACAGCCTTCAGTCTCCTCTCCCCTTCTTTAGGGGAAAGTCTCCATAACCTCAAGCCAGTTGTACTCAGCAGGAACACCTGGCTTCAGGCTGCCCCTTACCTTTAATGTAAATACGGAAGATGTCATCCTTCACATATGACATCGCCATCTTCAGTTCCTCGTCACTGGAAAAGGCAACCAAGTCCCCGTCCTCATCTAGATTGTTTAAAAGACAGCAAGTGAGCACCCAGGGCTTCTCAGTTGGACACAAGCTGCTGAAAAGGGCTGAGGCCAGTGCAAAAGGGGCACTTACAGGGCTATAAACTGAAGCCCACTTGTCTGAGCCAGGGGAAAGTAGGGCTGAGGCCAAACTGCCCATTCACTCTGCCACTGCCTGGAGAGTAAGTACTCCAACCTGGACCCGGGGCGCAAATGAGAGGCAGAGTACGTGTGTGCAGACGCAGCAATGGTAGCACCTGGCCACCTGCCACTCTGCCTCTGCACTAGCTGCCCCGTCAGAAAGGTGCTGTCTCCATCCACATCCAACCAGACCCAGCCCCCCATCAACTGTGGGAGATCCCCATCTGTGACCTGCTCGTCAGGGGTCCAGCACCTCCAAAGGCCTTGGATCTCTTGTGTCTTAGGAGAGTAAAGTAGAATGCATCTGCCTGCTTCCTCCCCCAACAAAGCTAAAATTACGTATTTATATGTAGTCTCTAGTTTTTAGATGTTGGCTCAAATGGTTTAAAGGATCACCATGCAAGACAAACCACACCATACATCTGCAGGCTGGTTCAGGTCTATGGGTCACCCGATGCAACATCTACCATAAAAACAGGGGCTGTGTCAAAAGGTAGGAACAACCCAAATGTCCATCAACTAATACACAGCTCAACAAAATGTGCTGTGTTCATAAAATTGAAACTTTCCCAGCCCCAAAAAGGAATGAAATACTGATACATACTACAACATAGGTGAACCTTGAAAACATTATGCTAAGTAAAAGAAGCCAGTTACAATAGACTACATATTTTTACAGGAAATGTTCAGAATAGGGAAATCCATAAACAAGTAGATTAGTGGTAGTTTAGGGCTGGGGGTATGGGATGATGGGGGATGGGAGGATAGCTAAAGTGCAGAGTTTCTTTATAAGGTGATGGAAAGGTTCCAAGATGACTGTGATAACGGCTGCACAAATCTGTAAATATGCCAAAAACTGTACACTTTAAATGGATGAATTCTATAGTATGTGAACTGTAGCTCAATAAAACTGTTATTTTAAAAAAAGGTGGAAGAAATGCAAAAACGAGGGGATATATGTGTATGTATGCCTGGTTTACTTTGCTGTACAGCAGAAACTAACACAACATTGTAAAGCAACTACACTCCAGTAAAAGTTTTAAAAATAAATAAACAACGATCTACTCTGAAAATAAATTTTAAAATTTGGGGCCCTGGCAAGATGGCAGCAGTCCTGAGGAAGGTCCTAGCACGGACCCACCTACCGGCAGGCCCGCCTCCGTCCCAGTCACAACAACCTCCCCCAACCCCACCCCCAGCAGCCACCAGTCTTGCCAGCGCAGCTAGAAACTGAGCTGGCTCCTGGGCTCTGTCCCTACACCAACACTTCTCAAGAACGTTTTCATCTGGTCCCTCTATCCACTGCCAATGGGATAACGTCTGGGCTCCGCCTGGTCTTGGGCGTTCTGTGGTCTGTCCCCGATCTCCCCTCCCAGCCGCCGGCCCGGAACTCGCGGGCCAGGCCGCATAGCTGAGTCCTCCTCCCCAGCCAGCCCTTCCTCCTAGTCTGCCGGCCCAGGCTCTTCCGGGTTTTTATCACAACCCCCCCTGGCACCAGCAGGCCCAGACTCGGCAGCAACAAGATGTCACTGTAACCTGAGTGCCCCTCTGACCACCCTGTGCCTGCTCGCGAGCCGGTGAGGACGCCCCGGTGCGCCTTCGCCAAGATCTGCAACATCATGGCGGGCGGGGGTGGGGGTGGGGGAGGAGGTCTCTTACGCCGCCAGGCCTGAGATCCGCCCGGAGAGCCTGGCAGCGCCTGACCCTACTAGGGCCGGCTGTAGTCACCACTCCTCGTCACCAGGATGGCACCCGAAGCCTAACTAGGGACCCACGCGGGCCGCCGTCCACCCAGCGAGCAGCCAGAGCAAACCCCCGCAGACGCCACTAGGCCCGACGAGAAAGAAGAGACAGCCACCCCGCCAGCAGGGCAGGACTGCGTCACGACCCCGCGCCGCTGCCTTAGGGCGCCCGGCCGCTCACCGCGGTAGTGAGCCTGGAAGCCGCCGGGCCGTAGTACGGGGAACAGGGCGGCCACCCGGCTCAACAGCCGCTCGCAGGGCCGCGGGCCAGCTGTGGACTCAGCTTCCGCTTCGGGCTCCGCGCTAAAACAGAAGCTGAAGCGGCGGATCTCGCGGGCTGCGTCCTCCTTGCCCAGAAGGTAGGCCTTCACGGTGAGCGACGCCATCGCCGCCGGTTGGGAAGCAGGAGTGGAGCCGTTGGGAAACCGCTCAGGCGTGCGGCTTTTGTAGGGCACTCTGGGAGCTCCGCCCTCCCCACTTCCTGGGGGCGGGGTCTGAGCGCGCCCGGTCCAGTTCTTGTCGCCAGGCCGTCGCGCGCGAGCCACCCTGCTGGAGCCCCAGACTCACTACAGCCTCCTCGCCGCTGGGCCCCCTCATTGCCGCCCCCTTTCCTCATTGCCCCTAATGCATCGGGGACCCCAAGAGGCCGGCCCCGCAGTCCGACATCTCGGTCTGGCGCTCGCCTCTGCACCTAGGGAAAGGGACCGGCCAGGGTCCCGCCCCAGATCCCTCGCAGGTCTGGTCCTGACCGTGACTCAGCAGAGCAGAGCCCAGGCCGCCCGGAGATGGCCAGTGCAGGAGGGAGGTGGACAACAGAGGCCGGAAGCCAGGAAGTTCCTAGGCGCTCAGCGAGCACCGCCAGCTAGAACAAATTGGCTCCCGAGGTGCTGTCCTGACCTTGTCACTCTTGGCAGCCGACCCCATTCGAAGCCATTGGCTTTTCAGGTGGCAGCCCACTCCGCCATCCCCAGCATCCTCCATGACTGTCCCTTACTGAGTTGAGGGACAGACCCCCAACTGAAGCCTGAGCACCAGAGGAGCTCCCAGTTTGATAGGGGGTAGGGTTGAGAGGTGCCAGAAGGGCGCAGGATCTTCCCATCCCCACCTGACTGGAGGGCCTGCTAAGGCTTCCTGGAGTCTCAGTGGCCACCAAGTGTTCACTGCAGCCCAAGAGACTCCCCATTGGTGCCTGGACACCCACTAGTCAGCCGGTGGTGCCCAAGGGCCTGAGGGGTCTCAGGTATGTTGGCCTCATGGGCAGCCCAGTACTTAGCTCAACAGCCCCCAGCTAGGGACCAAGAAACAGAGGCTTTGGGCCTCTGTTGCCTACCTCCCTCCTGCGCTGGACATCTCCGGCTTTATGTGACAAAAGTGACCTGTTCAAATGGCCTGGGGGAAGGGAGTTGTTGCGGGTGGGTGTCTTAGAAGAAGGTAGGCAGGAAGGTTATGTCACCCTATGAATCCTCCCAGATACGGTTCTGTGAGTAGAAAGTCAAACCTACTGAGTCAAATTCATGCTTTTTCACGGTAGGGTTTGTGGAAGCAGGTAAAACTTCAAGGGATGGGAAACCTGTAGACCACAGGAAAGTAGGTTGGATTTGGTTAGTCAGGTGCAAGGGGGACTTGGTTGTGGAAGCACAGCAGGGACCTGTCCACAGGTGTGGCTTGTCCTTCGCAGAGAGCTCCAGAGCAGCCCTGTAGAGAGGACAGTCCCCTCTCAGGCTTCTCTCTGCATCCCTGCTGTAAGCCTGGGAAAGTGACCCTATCTGCCTGCTGCCCTACAGACAGGGTCAGGGGACAAAGAGGGAACAGCCTCCACTGGGCAGAGGCTGCAGTGGCCCACAGGTGCCCCAGTGTGACTCAGCAGCTTGGGAGCCACTCAGCCCTGGGCAGGCCAGGCCAAGAGCCCAGCTTCCTGACCCCAGAACTACATCATCCCCATCTGAGAGCGTGGGGTGTGCACAAGGAAAGCCCTGTGGCTCTAGGGAACCTCAGGTTTCAGGAAGGACTCCAGGCACAGCCTCTGTCTAAACAGGCAGCTGAGACGGAGGCCGACCCTAGGAACACATTTGGTTTCTTGCCTTTTGGCTCTGTTTGGGACCGTGGTGGGTTTGCAGGGAGGGATGGAAAGCTCAGGGAGAAAGGGGTTGGAAGGAAATGGGGCCCTGGGAAGCAGGGAGACCCCTGCCCCTGGAGAGCCCAGGTTCTGGCCTTCCCAGCATGCCCCACTGCTGAGCCTTGCCCTCCTCCTGCCCTCCCCCAAGGCTTGCTAGAGGTAAACAAGGCTGCAGCTGGGGAACTCCCTTGCAGGGCCCTCTCCGCCTGCGCTTGTGGTCAGGTGGTCTGGCCGGCAGTGAGTCAGCGTCCCATGACCAGCTGTCATAACCAGGGGATCCCCGGCTCCCTTGCTGACACCCATCTCAATGACATCAGGCAGCCAGACAGCCGAGATGAGGAGCTGTTGCATGGGTCTCTTCAGGACGCAGGGGCCAAAAGAGCAAGTAGAGGCCAGGGTGGCAGGGAGCTGGCCACCAGACCCTGTCCCTATGATCCAAGACCTCCTACCCACATCTGATTTCCTTACCCTCCCAGGGCTGCAGGGAGCTCCCTGCCCACTGACACCCCTCCCTACCCTCCAGGACATAGCATGCATACTCCGCCAATGGGAAAGCTTGGTGCCTGAATCAGGAGACCCACTATCCACCAGCCCTGCCACTGTTGGGCAAATGACCAGCCTCTCAGTTTCCTCACCTTTGAAATGGAACTGGAGTGGGACAATCTGAGTCACCGTTCCCTGGTGGTGCCCCCTAGGTGTGTTAGTTGTTGTTTGATTGCCTTTGGGGGTGTCAGCTGGGGGGGTGTCAAGCAGGAGACTACAGCCAAGATTGAGGTAAAAGAGTGGGGAGCACAGAAGAGACCTTGAGTCAAAAGGTTCTGGAAGATGAGAGGAGCAGGGGTGCCTGGAAAGCCTTCTGCTTTTATTGCTCTCTGGTGTGTTGTAACCACCTCCTCAGTTCTCCCTTCCAAAAATAATCCTGATACCCACCAGGGTTCTGGGCCTTCCCCAATCAACAGAAATTGACTAGAGGCCAGACAAGAAATTCAGGCAAGCCTTTCTTGGGACGCCTGCTGCAGCAGGGGGTAGCAAAAACACATAACAGGTTTCCTTACTCACTCTCTGTCTGGGGGGTGGGGGACAGTGAGCTTGTTTCTTATATGGGGTGAGGGTAGGGGCGTGTCCAGGGGCCAGGCCAGAGGGGTGGCTTAGGTGGTGTGCCCACCCCTCTGGTGGTGGTGCGTGTAGGGGGCACGTGCAGTACCCTGCTTTTGCTGCCAACACCCTGTTTTTGCTCCCGGCTCTTCAGAAGTGGCAGTTGCGTTTTTTTGGTCTTTTTGTATCTTGTTGTCCATAATTTGCCCCAAATGCATATGTGAGCAGTTATTTTTAGTCCCTTATAGTTTCTTTGTGTTTCCTTGCTGAAGAAGTTTGTCCAGGTGCAAGCACTGCAGCAAAGAGTCACAGGTCCCAGCCTGTCTCAATCCCATCCCTTGGCAATGGTTTCCTGAAGTTCCCTTTAGTTTATTTTCTTTGGGGTGTGGAGCCAAGCCTAGAGGTAGGTGGTGGGGCAGCCAGAGACAAGGCCACCACAGGTCACAGGCTGAGCTGCTCTGGGCCACCATTTAGATTGAAGATCACAGGGGAACAAGCCTCTCCCCACCCCAAACCCAGGCCCAAGGTTTGAGTTTGTTTCTCCATGGGGGAACAGTGTCATGGGTAGGGTGCCTTCAGGACACACTGCCCAAGGACCTGTCTGCTATTCTCTTCCTCTCCCTAAGGAAGAAGGCACACACCCTCTCCTTGGTTCCTAACCAGTCAAATCATTCCACCTGGTGAATTTTTCCTGGCTCCTCCCCTTGCCTGGACCACTTTCCCCACTGCCTCCAGTCGCTGCTTCCAGTGGCAACCTCCCACCCTAAATGCCATCTTCTCAGTGGGGCCTTCCCTGAGCACCCCCTCAGGAAAATCCCCAGGCACTGGACATCACCTCATTTTAGCCCTTCCTGCAAAAGCCCACAGCCCAGCCCAGAAGGCTGAGGGCCTTCTGAAAGGGGGGCTTCTGAAAGAAAAGGAGCTCAAAGAGTCAGTGGTCCTGGGGAAATAAAGCTACGGAGGAGACATGGTTGGAGAGTTACGAATGCCAAGTTGTGGGCTACCTGGGAGCCCCGGGGCCCTCCTGCATGGCTGCTGGAGGGCACGATTGGCCTTTCTGGGCTGGGCTGCTCGCACTAGAAGGGGGAGGGGGGACACGACAGGCCCTGCAGGGGTCATCGAGGGGGCGCGGGCTGAGTTGGACGTTACCATGCTGTGCGCAGGGGACCGTGGAGACGGCTCTCACCTAAGCTGAGCGGGGAAAGGGAAGCCAAGGGAGGCCCAATGCCGGGCCACGTTTGTAAATACGTATCCGAAAGCTCGGCGCCCAAGATCAAAAGAAGCATGAGGGCTTCCCTGGTGGCGCAGTGGTTGAGTCTGCCTGCTAATGCAGGGGACACGGGTTCGAGCCCTGGTCTGGGAGGATCCCACATGCCACGGAGCAACTGGGCCCGTGGGCCACAACTACTGAGCCTGCGCGTCTGGAGCCTGTGCTCGGCAACAAGAGAGGCCCGCGCACCGTGATGAAGAGTGGCCCCCGCTTGACACAACTAGAGAAAGCCCTCGCACAGAAACGAAGACCCAACACAGCAAAAATAAATTAATTAATTAATAAAACTCCTACCCCCAACATCTTAAAAAATACTAATAATAATCATGAGATCAGACGGGCGGCGCCAGGGACCTCTCCCGTTGAGACCCCTGCCCTGCGCGCCTGCCCGGAAGGAACCTGCGACCCGGAGCGGAAGCGGCCGGGGTTTGGGCCAAGGTGGGGGCGAGGGGCGCCGCGGGCTGCCTGGGGGAAGGCTGATCCGACCCCGGCAGTGTCCGCCAGCCAGCGCCTTCCCTTCCAACATGTGTCCTTGGGCTCCCGGCGCCGGGCGGTGTCCTTGCCTGACTGAAAAGCCGGCAGGGGCTTCGGTTTTCCCGCACGATAGGGAACGCACACCTCGCTCTATGCGTCAGATCCACTGGTCAGAAGTGGTCTGGCCAGGCCGTCGGGTCGCAGGCCCCCTAAGACACTTAACGAAGTTAAGTAGAACCTGCCTGCCCCTGCCTGGGGTGGGGGGTGTAGCGGGGCTCGGACGAGGGTCACGACTGGGATCCGAAAGCCCCGGCCCTTGCCGGCCTCTCCGGTCGGTGGAGACCTACCCCTGGGCGCACAGGGCCCGGGGCCCCCAAAGCAGAGGACCAGCCTGACTGCGCAAGGTTCTGGAAAAATCAAGGGAGGAGCCATGAGGTGTGAGGGGAAGAGGAGCTGTGAGGAAACCACACGGCGACCCCTGCCGGGAACTGGTGCCCCCGGCGTGTCCAGGCCGGAGACCCGCGGAGGTGCCTGGTCCTTCAGGACAGGTGGACAACAGCTCAAGGCAGAGGGGGAGGAGGAGGCGCGGGAGAAGGTGCGGGGGCTCCCAGCTGGGCTCGGGGCAGCAGAGGTCAGCGTAGCAGTCTCCCAGGAGCGTCACACCCAGGCCCAGCAGTGAGAGGGTGCCCGGGGGGCGGGAGCCGCTTTCCCGACCTGGTTGGGAGTTTAGGATCACATGGAACGGGCGGCCGCTGCCGGTCAGGCACAGGGCCCTTTCCCTCCTTTCTCCGTCGAAAACTTTATGGAAAGTTATCTGGCGTTCTCTCGTGCTCCGAAGTCCTGGCGCACGGCCCCTACGGCCAGGCTCCTGGCACCCACCAGTGCTTCTCTGGGAGGGGTACTTAAACGGTCGCCACCGCCCCCGGCCCTACACGCCCCGAGCACTCTCTTCTCTCTTGCCGCTCGGCCTCATGGCCGCGGCTGGCTCTCGCCACGGCCCTGCGCGCCCTCTGCTAATGGCGCGGGCTCTGGGCACCCCCTTTGCTCAGCCTGGGTGCCCGCGCCTGGCATTTGAGGGAGCTCAGGTAGCGTTTGCGGGGTGCGTGGGGGTCATGCGAGTGTTGGACGTAGCGTGTGTTCCTTATCGTGTAACCCTGACTCTCTGGAGAGGCGGCGGCGCAGTCCCCCTCGGACCTCTTGTAAAACCGTATCCCGGGTGCCCCCTTCCCATGACGGCTGCGTCGCGCAGGAGCCACCAGACCTGCCCACGAAAAGAAGGGGTCACGAGCACGGGCTCTGCGGAGGCCGCGGTGTGGGGCTGCATTGTTCCAGTCGCCCTGTCGTGGTGGCAAAAGAGTGTGTCCCAGGGCTTCCCTGGTGGCGCAGTGGTTGGGAGTCCGCCTGCCGTTGCAGGGGACACGGGTTCGTACCCCGGTCCAGGAGGATCCCACATGCCGCGGAGCGGCTGGGCCCGTGAGCCATGGCCGCTGGGCCTGCGCGTCCGGAGCCTGTGCTCCACAACGGGAGAGGCCACAACAGTGAGAGGCCCGCGTACCAAAAAAAAAAAAAAAAAAGGTTGTGCCCGGGCTTCGCGGAAGCGACTGGGCAAGGGGAAGGCATGCCCTGGCCCTGGAGGCTGAGGCAGGGTCCTCAGCAGCCGCTCTGCCTGGCGCCCAGTAGTTACTGTCTGGCAGGCCCTGAGCGGAGGAGAGAGTAGAGGACTGGAGAGCCCACAGAGCCTGAGCTTCTCGGGGACGTGCTAAAGTTGGCAGGATGGCAGCCACTGCAACCTGGTTAAAAGCATGTCAGGTAGGGAGAAGTCCGCAGGGCATGGGTCACAGCTGCTGAGAAGGGCACAGCCCCCTCACCCCCAGGGACCCACACTCTTCCACCCTCAGACTGCAGTTCTAGAGGAGGAGCTGAGGTTCCCTTAGACAAGACTTCTGGAGAGAGAAGGAGGCTAAAGCCCCTCCCCACCCCTGGATTTTGCATTCCCTAGTCCCCTTGTTAACACCTGGGCTTATGGACTCTTTAATCAATAGAAATTGATAAGAGGCTAGGCCAGAAATTCAGGCAAGGCTTTATTGGGACTCCTGCTGCAGCAGAAAGGAGCGAAAACAAGTAACAGGTTCTCTTGCTCCCTCTCTCAGGGGAGGGGGGAGGGGGGGTGCAAACTGGTTCCTTAAATGGGGTGACAGTAGGGGCAGATTGGTGTGTCACTCTGGAGGGGTGGCTTAGGTGTCTGCCCATTCCCTTGGTGGTGCTGTGTGCAGGGATCATGCCTGGTACCCTGTTTTTGCTCCAGGCACCTCAGAAGTGGCCGTTGGGTTTTGGCCTTTTTGTATCTTATTGTTCATAATTTGCCCCAATTGTGCAAGCATGCAGTTTCTTTTAATCCCTTATAGTTTGTATTTTGTTGCTAGAGAAGATATTTGTCCAGGTGCAAGCACTGCTGTAAAGGGTCCCAGTTCCCAAGTCCCAGCCTATCTCACCCTCACCCTGCTCAATTTCCATCCCTTTTCTAGATGGAAATTTTCCTTTGGGGAGTCATTTCTCCCCTGCCATTGTGGGTAGGGTGGGGTATGCACATGACCCAGGCTTGGCCAGACAGAGCATTTGTAGCCCCCTGGGTCAGGGATGGTCATGGAAATGCCCACTGGGGCCACCTGAAAGCAGGAGCTTGCCTGTAAGCTTCTGGGTCCCTGCAGGCTCAGTGCTGGATCATGAAATGGCTTAAACCAGTTGATTTTGGTCTTGGTCAGTTGTATCCAAGAGTACTGAACCACCACCTCCCCACATGCCATGCCTGCCACAGGGTTCCCAATGGTGGTGATGGTCACCACAATGCAGACCAGAAATAGGGGAGTCAGCTGTGGCCATGCCATGCCCTCAAACCACCAGCAGTTCCTGTTGATTGTGCGTCCCCAAAAATAAAAGTAATAACACTCTTGTAGTGCTCCTCTTATGCTAGGGAGCATTCTCAATTTTTTATATATGTTAACTCACCTTCTCCCTTGAGGTGAGACCATGTGATTAGCTCTGGCCAAGCACCTGAGACAGAAGAGCCATTTATTTGCCAAAGCATTTATTTATTTGCCAAAGCCAGAGCTTCTAAAGCTCTCTTTCCCTTTTCCAGGGAAGCCTTCAGTGTTCAGGTGGTTACTCCTGGAGCCTGGGCAGGAACTACCAGACCCTCAGGCTTTGAAAAATATACCTTTATTAAGCCATAGAGACTTGGGGTTTTTGCAGCAGCATAATCAAACCCATCCAGACTGATTATTATCCCCAGTTTACATGTCGATGAAATGTGCACAGAAAGGATAAAGTAACTTGCCCAAGGTCACACAGCTTGTGTCAAGTGGAGCCAGTATTATGAACCCAGGCAGGCTGTCTTTCTAGTCCACGCTCTTGACCTCAATGATTAAAAATCTTCTAAAGAATGTCCTGAACCCATCTATTATTTATTTATTTATTTATTTTTTTGCGGTATGCGGGCCTCTCACCACTGTGGCCTCTCCCGTTGCGGAGCACAGGCTCTGGACGCGCAGGCCCAGCAGCCATGGTCCACGGGCCCAGCCGCTCCGCGGCACACGGGATCCTCCCGGACCGGGGCACGAACCCGCGCCCCCTGCATCGGCAGGCAGACTCTCAACCACTGCGCCACCAGGGAAGCCCCCCATTTACTTTTCATTTCCAATCCCTGTCCCCCATTCCAGACAATGTCTCTCCTAGCTGCCTATGTCAGGGCAGAAAACCTTTTCCTCTACCCTCTTAGATTCAGTACTTGGGGGCTGTGAATTAAACCAACAAAAGACAGATGAGCAAGAAAATGTTTTTATTCATGTACTAGAAAGTTATAATTTGGGGCTTATATACCAATTTAATGGGGTAGCAGAGAGGAAAGAGGGGGAGAAAGGTACTTATGTGGAAAACACATGACTTTTAGGAAGGATAAATGGGTCCTTAGGAGAATATCTGGGAGTTTTGTGACAACGTCTATTTGGGTTATCAGGTGAAAAGAGTCAATCTGTTGCTGAATGCAAGTTTGTGTGCCTGATGCACAGTGAGGCCAAACAAACCAAAACGTTGGGGTCCAGAGCAGAGAAAGGTTTATTGCAGGGCCACACAAGGAGAACACATGGCTCCTGCCGAAAAAACCCGGAACTCCCCAAAGGGTTTCAGCAAAGCATTTTTAAAGGCAAGGTGAGGGAGGGGTGTGGTTGGTTGTTGCAAACTTCTTGGTGCAGGAATCCTTTGTTCTTGTACCTGTCCACATAGGTCAGGTCACAACGTTCCTGTAAAGCTCCAGCAAGACAAATGTTATTCTCTGTTCTGCAACTTTTTATCTCTATATGAATGGAAAAGTGTTATACCCTTAAAGGTCAGAGCCTTGAGAATGGGCTATCTTGTATATTTCAGGCTATAGGCAACATTCTTCACTCAAACGTTAAAGTAAAAGAAACATCTAATATAGAGTCAGATTTGTTCTTCCCTATTACAAATCTTTCCCTACCTAGTTGCTCCCAGGGAGGGGATTTAGGACACTGGAATTCTTTGGGGAGGCTCTGCTTTTAGGCAGATAAGGGAGTTCCAGGAGAAAAAAAAAAACAAAAACAAAAACTATTCTCGAATGCCTTCAGCTCAAAATAATTTTTATGTCACAGTGGCACATCCTGGACCCCCTTCTTCTCTACCACAGCTCTGGCTGGTCGTCCTGCTTCCTCTTACTTTCTCCAGTTCCTTCTCCATGCCTGCCAAAGCAATCATTTCAGAATGCAAATATGACTCACTCCCACCACAGCCCCCACTCCTCTCCCTGCTTTGGATGGATCCCACAGTTCCAAGGGTAAAAACCCAAATCCCTGACGAGGTGTGCTAGATGCTAGTGCTCTGCTCTGCCCCTGCTGGTTCCAGACCTCCTCTCTCACTGAGCTCTACCCAGGCTGGCACTGACTGCTTATGCTAATCAATCCTGTACTGAGGCAACTCCTTTTCTCCCCTGGGTCATACAGCTAACCTCACTTTCCCAGGGAGGCCCTCTGTCCTTGTGTGGTAATTCCCCACATTATAAGCTTTCTGAGCCCCATGGACCTTACCTTCCCAGCACTGGGCACAGTGGCTGCAGATGGGACTCTGGCAGGGTAGGGACTAGGTCGATGTCCGTGCACAGTGCTTCTATGTCACCAGTGACTCAAGCATGATCTGGCACAGGTGGACGCTCAGAACATTTGTTATGAATGAATAAGGAAATACCGTTGAGACAGGCTGGGACCTGAAACCTGGGATCCTTTGCTGCAGTGCCTGTATCTGGACAGACATCTCCTCCAGCAACAAAATACAAAGAAACTGTAAGGGACTAAAAATAACTGCCTGTGCATGCAAGTTGGGGCAAGTTATGAATAACAAGATACAAAAACCCAGCTGCCACTTCTGAGGAGCCAGGAGCAAAAGCAGGGTACCACACATGACCCCTGCACACAGCACCACCCAGGGGGTGGCAGACCACCTAAGCCACCCCTCAGGCCTGACCCCTGGACCCGCTCCTACCCTCACCCCATATAAGGAACCAGCTTGCCCCAGCCTCAGAAGCAAGCAACAGAAACTGTTAACTTGTTTTCACTCCCTCCTGCTGCAACACAGGTCCCAGTAAATCCTTGCCTGGATTTCTTGTCTGGCCTCTTATCAGTTTCTATTAATTAAGGAGTCTAAGAACCCTGGTCAATAACAGACTTTGTGGAGACTCCACAAAGGGACATTGTCTCCCTCCTGGGAGAGGATGTGGGCACCTCCAGGACCACTGAATGCAGCTGTCACCACATCTGGTAACTCTCCCTTCCTGGACCCTAAGGACCTCAGGACCCTCACTCAAGCAACGTTTTGCCCCTCCCCTTTGTCCTTTTACCCTCACTGCTTTCCCCCTCCCCTTTGTCCCTTTCCTCTCCTGATATCTACTTCTCTCTCCGTCTTCTCCTCTCTCTGTCCTCTCCTACTTCTGGCCTATCCTTCTGAGAGTGGATGTTGCACAGCTACAGCATCACTCCTCTCAGCTCGTGAGACCTGCTCCCTCTGGCTGGCAATGGTTCACCTTGACTGGTGACAGAGGTGGGAGAGGCTCCCCTCACACCATGCAGATCTTGGTCCAGCAGGCTCTCCCTGAATGGGAGATTTATGAGAGTGATAGACGTTCAAATCATATCCTGTAGTGGCTAGAAGTCTTATCGTCGCAATATGCTCACCTTTATTTTCGCTGCCAAGAGAAGTCCTGTTGGGAGGAAACAGGCTGAAGCAGCAGATTTCTATATACTGGTGTATGTGTGGGTGAGAGTCTCACCTGTGGGTTGGAGTCCCACAGACGACTTACAACTGACTGGTTTCCAGGCTTGATCACCCTGGTGGGCAATGGACAGGGTGCTCCCTCCTTCACTGGTCCTTTCTGGAAGCACAGTCTGGTGCCTGAACAGACACCCACAGGGGGCAGGTTGAAATGGCAATCCCTCTCTTTTTTTCAGTCTTTTCTGTCCCTCCTCCCTTTACCTCTCCCTTGGTCCTCATACCTATACTCCCATCCCTTCCATCTTGGAGACTCCCTGTTGGCTCACCTTTTTCATGACCCCCCCATACTTTTCTGTTTTGTGTTCCTAACTCTGGCTGGCAGAAGGGCCAGTTGAGAGAGGAGTTGGGCTGGACAAAGTCCTCCAGAGGCCACCTCACCATAACACCATGTCTTTGTTTCTTGTTTGTGTCTTTAAGTTTCTGTCATTGGTACATGTTGAGTCTCAGTCAGTGAATGTAAAAGGATCTTTGTCTTATGTAGTTTTGTCTGTGCAACCACTCCTGCAAGTCTCTGCCTCATTGTGGGCATGGGTCGAGCACTTAAGCCTTGAAATACAAACACAGCTCACGTTGCCTGAGACTCCAGCCTTGGATTACTTAGTAGGACTTTAAAGAAGGGAGAGGGGGAGAAGGGAGCTTGCATTTCTCTCCCCTGCTTTTAAAATGTAACTGTTCTGCCTGAGCTCTCAGGAACTATCTGATCCATCTGTAGTCCCCAAGACTGAGGAGGAAAAAAAAAAAGAGGCCTTTTTAAACTCAAGCAGGAAAACTGTGGTCTCTGGTGCTGTCTTTATGTAAAAATCAACCTGTAAATGAGCTATATTTAATTGGCTTAAAGGAAATAAGCACTTATATAAATTCTCAGAAATATAAAAGAAACTCACCAGAATACATTTCAGGTTCAGGTTCGTGTGATCTGGGAAATACTCAGTATTGAATTATTATCTGGATTAAAGTTAGCTTAAACTTGTAGGTTTAATTAATATAGACCTGTCTTTAGAGTCATCAACATTAAGTATAATATTTTATTGTACCTAGGGTTACTGAAAGTCAATAAGTACATATTGTTTCTGTTATAAAATTTGTCAACAAGGAAGATAACCGGATATGATTAAACTTTTAAGTAAATGTAACTGAGATAAGAGCTTTTTGGTAAACTCCATAGAAATAATTATATTTTGGAAATGTGCATCTAAAATAGTTTCTCCAAATTTTGATAACTTGAAACTAAATTAAGTTAAATGATAGGAATTCATTGAATATCCAGGCCATTTCAAATAAGATAAAATATTGGAACATTAATTGCTATACAGGTCTAAATTTACCTACTTTTCTCTTCCAAGAGGGAAATTAAATGTTTGGGTTTATTAGACACATGTCTTGTACCACACTGAGGAAAGAAATAGTGCTTTGGGAAGATGCATGTTTCTAGAGGTTACGGGATATTCCAATGAGAAAATGCTGGTATGACAAACAGTTTACAATTACTTGCTTCTTAGTTTTTTCTAGAGATTAAGACTTTAGGGCTTCCCTGGTGGCACAGTGGTTAAGAATCCGCCTGCCAATGCAGGGGGACACAGTTTGAGCCCTGGTCTGGGAAGATCCCACATACCGTGGAGCAACTAAGCTTGTGTGCTGCAACTACTGAGCCTGTGCTCTAGAGCATGCAAGCCACAACTACTGAGCCCACGTGCCACAACTACTGAAGCCCATGTGCCTAGAGCCCGTGCTCCGCAACAAGAGAAGCCACCGCAATGAGAAGCCTGTGCACCACAACTAAGAGTAGCCCCCGCTCACCACAACTAGAGAAAGCCTGCGCGCACAACAACAAAGACCCAACGCAGCCAAAAATAAAGAAATTAAATAAATTTAAATAAAAAAGAAAGACTTTAAGGTTAAGAATTATAAGGAAAACATTTCAGTATGCAAGGAAAATGGGAAACATGTTTTCAGTAAATGAAGGTATGAGGAATGGAAATGCATTTTGTTAAAAGGAAAAAAAAAGTGATTTTGTCCTAGAGCTGGTTGTTTCTAAATGAAAAAGAAAATGAGGGACAGAATAATATATGATACATAAAGTTGGAAAAGGTTTGCTGGAAAAGGAACATTGGGAAAAGAATTTTGTATGTGGTCAGGATTTTCTAAGATTGGATTCAATTTAATTAGGTAAATGGATTTTAAGAGTAGACTGGTACAGGATTTGGTTTCCCTCTCTCTTAAGAGAACAAAGTTTTCTTGGAACCCTGCTTTTGATAACAGACTGTGAGAATTTCTTTGCCTTTAAATAATTTGTTCCCTGTTTGCCCTTTGAAATCTTTTATTGTCACTTTGGTTAAATGAGTATTAAAGTGACCTGTGATCCTATCTGACCAAGTGTTTTAAAACTTTTTGATATTTTTGACAGACTTTCCAAATAGCAAATTCTAATTAAAGTTCTTTTGACCTCCAGCTAACTTTGGGTTGCTTCAAGGGCCCCTGGAGCATCCCAAAGATGGACTTCCTAAAAATCTGGTATGTTCTGATAAAGTGTTATCAGTCATAATTCTAGTTGTTATGACCAAGTTTCTTTGTCAATTGCATTGTGATCAGGTGTTCACCTGTGCCTTAATTTTAAGTCTTTTGCCATTCATAGACAGTTAAGCCGATGGTTTGCAAAAATGCTTCATCTTCAAGAAGATTCACAGAAAGAGCTTTTTGACAAGTTCAGGTTTCTCATAACTTTCATATCATACCACTAAATTGGGTAAATGTGATGGCCTTATAAAACTGCTAAATGGGTTTGAGTGAACTGATGAATATGGTTACAATTTTTCAGTTTTGTCTAAGATATTACTGGCTTTTATTCTGTGTTTTCCAGATATAAGGAAATGCTTCCCCTCAAGCTAATTATAATTTACAGCAGTTTGGTAATTTACACCCCAAAGTAGAATTGAAACATTTATCTTTCCCTCTACCTGATCCCTCCAGAAATGGGAAACTCAGAGGTTCCCAGCAGCTTTATCAGGTAAATAAGAAAGGCCAGCTCCTAACAGGTGCAAGAATCTCAAAGTATTTTGGGGAGACCTCAAAAAGGGAGGAATTCATCCAAATCTGTAAGGCAAAATCTGTGATAAGTGCTTGGCATTGCTTTCCTGGCACTAAGCGGCCTTTTAAAGGTTTAGTCTGAGATTCCTTGTGAAAAGTTCCAGCACAATTAATTTAAAATAACCTATATGATCAATTACACTTACATAAGTAATCAAGTTTATTGAAATCAGACTTAATTTGCAATCAAATAAATTGTAATTTGGCTGTATTTGGGAAAAACAAGGGTAATTTTAGAGAGAAAAATATTGTGTTTCAGTGGACATCAAATTCCGATTCTGTTTTGAGGTCTGTATTTACTAAGACTACTTCCCAGATAGTTCTTTGTTGTCATGCTACATAATTGTAAGGTTTAATTGAACTATTATTTTTTAAATTGGGTTATAGTTGCTTTACAATGTTGTGTTAGTTTCTGCCGTACAGCGAAGTGAATCAGCTATATGTATACATATATCCCCTCATTTTTGGATTTCCTTCCCATTTAGGTCACCACAAAGCATTGAGTAGAGTTCCCTGTGCTATACAGCAGGTTCTCGTTAGTTATCTATTTTATATATAGTAGTGTACATATGTCAATCCCAATCTCCCAATTCATCCCACCCTCCCTTTCACCCCTTGGTGTTCATACAATTGTTCTCTACATCTGTGTCTCTATTTTTGCTTTGCAAATAGGTTCATCTGTACCATTTTTCTAGATTCCACATATGTGTTAATATACGATATTTGTTTTTCTTTCTGACTTACTTCACTCTGTATGACAGTCTCTAGATCCATCCACGTCTCTACAAATGACCCAATTTCATTCCTTTTTATGGCTAATATTCCATTGTATATGTGTACCACATCTTCTTTATCTGTGTCCATCTGTTGATGGACATTTACATTGCTTCCATGTCCTGGCTATTGTAATTTTTTTTAATAAATTTATTTATTTTTGGCTGCATTGGGTCTTTGTTGCTGCGTGGGCTCTCTCTAGTTGCAGCGAGCAGGGGCTACTCTCGGTTGCAGTGCGTGGGCTTCTCACTGCGGTGGCTTCTTGTTGCAGAGCACAGGCTCTAGGCACGCAGGCTTCAGTAGTTGTAGCGTGCAGGCTCAGTAGTTGTGGTACACAGGCTTAGTTGCTCCATGGCATGTGGGATCTTCCCAGACCAGGGCTCAAACTGTATCCCCTGCATTGGCAGGCGGATTCTTAACCACTGTGCCACCAGGGAAGCCCTAAAGTCTTAATCTCTAGAAAAAACTAATTAAAAAAAGAGAAAGAATCCTTTAGTTTGGACTTCCAAAGTCCCTGTAGAGTGATAATGGGCCCTCTTTTATACCCAAAATCACACAGGGGCTCACAACAGCCCTAGGGATAGACTATAAACTACACACTTCTTGGGACCCCCAATCTTCAGGGAAAGTAGAGAAAATGAACCATACTTTAAAGAAACCTTAGCAAAACTCTGCCAAGAGACTCATGCACCCTGGACCAACTTGCTTCCGATTGCACTCCTCAGGGTCCATGTAGCCCCCAGGAGTAGTGTGAGTCTTAGCCCATTTGAAATGACCTATAGGAGGCCTTTTCTTACTACTGACATTCTGCTAGATAAGAAAGTGAACCAGACCCTGAGATATATATATATTTTAATATATTTATTTATTTTATTTATTTTTGGCTGCGTTGGGTCTTCGTTGCTGCACGTGGGCTTTCTCTAGTTGTGGCGAGTGGGGGCTACTCTTCGTTGCGGTGCGTGGGCTTCTCATTGCGGTGGCTCCTCTTGTTGCAGAGCACGGGCTCTAGGTGCATGGGCTTCAGTAGTTGCAGCACGTGGGCTCAGTAGTTAAGGCTCACGGGCTCTAGAGCGCAGGCTCAGTAGTTACGGTACACAGGCTTAGCTGCTCTGCGGCATGTGGGATCTTCCCGGACCAGGGCTCGAACCCGTGTCCCCTGCACTGGCAGGTGGATTCTTAACCACTGTGCCACCAGGGAAGTCCCGAGATATATTATTAATCTAGGACAAGTTCAGAAAGCAGTCGAGGACTATGCCAACAGGCACTGCCAGCTCCCACTAAAAATACAGTGGAAGGGGCAGTTCCTTCAAAAGTAAACCCCGGGGACCAAGTTCTTCTTAAAACCTGGAAAGAAGCGTCCCCAAAGACCAACTATGGCTAAAATGGAAGGGCCTCTATAAAGTAATTTTAGCCATGCCCACTGCTGTCAGACTTCAAGGGATAGCTAGTTGGGTACATTTGTCCAGACTAAAGCTTACCTCCAGAAACCCCAAAGGTCACAACAGAAGGACACTACACCTGTGAGCAGTGGAAAATCTGAGATACCTATTCAGAAGACAGGCACCATCGACAGATAAGTAAAATGATGTGGCGGTTTGGACTCCTATGTGCCATCCTTGCTATTGTAACTCTGGCTTGCCTTCTACCACTTTGCTCAGCTACCCCCACCAGGGAAGCAGCTCCTTTGTCTGCCCTGGGTTTAAGGGAAACAGTCCACTACAGAAATGCTCCTCCTATTGACTCTGTCTACCTTACCAGTCCCTGTAACTAGGGGATAATGGCAAGAAAGCTCACTTACCAACATTTCCAGAATCATATCCTAAGGAGAGCATTTCAAAGAATGCTGGATGTGCCATCAACACCCCCAGCTGGCTACTGGCCCTCCTCTTGCATTTCCCCTGAACCTGCTGGTTCCAATGGTAATTAACCATCTAAATCAGGGACAATTACCACCCCCACAACCTCTGCTGGTCACACTTGCACCTTCCAGGGGGCTATTCCAATGCTTTAACCTGACTCCTCCATACAACTGGACGTGAGGGGTGGGGCATGCTATGTTAAATTGCACAAATGGCATTTGTTTCACATGTCCCAAGAACCCCCCAAGATATAGTTACACCAGGTATCCTGCCTCTTCTATAGAGATAAATTGTATCTACAACCTTACTCACTGGTGCCCTGTTTCAAATTATGGCCCCATACCCCTAAACAACACAGAAGGGGAATGTGAGTGGTGGAAAGGAAATGTCGTATCCACCTGGTCAATCCAATTCAACCCAGCTGTGGGATTCTTTGCTGTCGAGTGCAACCCTCTGACGGGACCAGCAGGATCACGCATGACCATCTTGTTAAAAATATCATAGAGCTTTATACGCTTAATTATCAACATAATGGTCTGCTGTCCCCTAATTATTCAAGTACTAACAACAGTTATGTCCTTCAAGGACTGTCCGCTTTTAACAACTGTGAGACAGACATCCAGGTCTGCATCCCTGAAGGGTTTGTTTTCCTCTGCAGACACCCAAACCAATATGTGTTATGGCATTATGGCCAGGCCCTGTCCTTTTTCCAACCAAGCTATGGCCTATAAATGCATTGATAATGTCCACTTCCTAGGAGAGTACACTCTAGGGACTATAGGAATATGAGGGATTTTTTAAATCTATAACAGGACCACTCCAGCTCACCACTGAACCCAGAGAGCACTAGGAATGATCTTAGCAGGGGCAGGGCTGGCCATAGGACTGGCAGCTCTATGGGGAGGCTTTACCTATCATGAAACAACACCAAGTAATCTCACCAGACAGCTTGGTTATATGATGGAACAGACAGGTCAAGCCTTAACAGGACATAAAACCTCTCTTCTTTCTTTGGCTAATGTAGTTCTTGACAGTCATCTAACTCTTGACTATCTTCTGGCAGAACAAGGTGGAGTTTGTACAATAACTAATACTTCTGCTGCACCTGGATCAATGCAACACGACAGGTAGAAGTTAATATTAAGGAAATATACACCCAAGCAGAATGGCTTCACAGTTTTGGCAGGGGCGATATTGCCTCTACTGTCTGGTCAACAGTTAAGGAAGCCCTCCCAAAGTTAATCTGGTCCCTTCCCTTCCTAGGCCCTTTAGTGGCTATTGTTGTTCTCTTTTTTGGCCCTTGTTTGTTTAATCTTGTGGTTAAGTTTGTGTCTTCTAGGCTCCAAGAATTTCAAGTAAGGCTCATGATGGCTCAAGGAATTCAACCTATTCCAGCAGAGGGCAGCCTAAATCCTACAGGTCCTTGGAACAGTCAGCGAGGGACTTCTACACCTCTAGGTTAGGGTAGGGTCTGTGCCCCCTGTCCAGCAGGAAGAAATTTCAGAAGAAGAGACCTTTGGCTCCTTTAACATAGGAGGTAGATGGGCCCCAGGCTGAGCAGTTGGAGCTTGTCAGGCTGAGCAATTAGTGCTCCCCCTGATATATCAAGAAAAAGTTAACAGCAGGAGCAGAGAGGAACTAAGCTCTGCTGGAGTAGAAAAATAAGATGACCACATCTTTCATTCTTGAGGCCTAGAATGCTCCCCAACTGCACATGCGCAGAAAAGTTTCCTCAGGGGTCAAAAAGAGAGGGGGCACTAGCCCATAATATGTCTCATCGACCTCCCAGAGACCCTCCCACTGGAATCCATCTTGGCTAAAAGATGCGTGTGCACATCGGGGAGAGCCTTGAGTCAGTTCAGATATGGGCAGCAAGCAAGGTGATTGGCCAAAGGGAACAAAGAAGACTGCCCCTACATAAATGATTAAGCCACCCCTTTAAGTGCACTCCTCATTAGCAAGGACACCCACACTCTTCTCTGAGTGTGTAGCTCCACTTTGCTTCTGTCCTAAATAAACTGCTTCTTTGTGTGCTCTCCCACACATACTGTGCTTCTGATGAACTCCGTGCCTATTTTACAACCTCAGTCACTTTGTAAAATAAGTTTTTCAAAGAAGACAAGAGCCAGGGCTCTGCTTCTAGCCACTAGTCCCTGGTGGTCTTGCAGTTAGGATTCCTGGTTTTCACCCAGGTGGCCCAGGTTTGAGTCTCCGGTAGGGAACTAAGATCTCACTTCAAGCCACCACACACTGCTGTCACCCCAAGATCACTTTAACCCTTATGAATAAGGGGGGTAGAATCCCTCAGGGGGGAATGAGACAGGCTGGGACCTAAAACTTTGGACCTGGGACCCTTTGCTGCAGTGTTTGCACCTGGACAAACCCCCTCAAGCAACAAAATACAAAGAAAGTATAAGGGACTATAAATAACTGCGTGTGCATGGACAGCTGGGGCAAATTATGAATAACTAATAACAAGAACCCAACTGCCACTTTTGAGGAACCAGGAGCAAAAGCAGGGTGCTGCACATGCACCCTGCACACAGCACCACCAAGCGGGTGGGCAGACCACCTAAGACACCCCGGACTTCCCTGGTGGTGCAGTGGTTGGGAATCCACCTGCCAATGCAGGGGACACGGGTTCGAGCCCTGGTCCGGGAGGATCCCACATGCCGTGGAGCAGCTGAGCCTGTGCACCACGGCTGCTAAGCCTGCACTCTGGAGCCCGTGAGCCACAGCTGCTGAGGCCCGTGCACCTAGAGCCTGTGCTGCACACGGGAGAGGCCACTGCAATGAGAAGCCCGCGTGCTGCAACCAAGAGTGGCCCCCGCTCGCCACAACTGGAGGGAGCCCGCGCGCAGCAGTGAAGACCCAACACAGCCAAAAATAAATAAATAATGTATATTTAAAAAAAAAAGAGACCCCCCCCCACCCTCAGCCCATACAAGGAACCAGCTCACCCCTACCTCAAAGAGCGAGCAAGGGAACTTGTTACTTGTTTTTGTTCCCTCCTGCTGCAACACTGAGTCCCAATAAAGCCTTGCCTGAATTTCTTGCCTGGCCTCTTACCAATTTCTGTTGATTAAGGGGTCCAGGAAACCTGGTTGGTAACAAGGTCTCTAAGGAAAGACCAGTGGAGGAATGAGGTGAGCCTTTAGGGCTGCCAAACTCTCACTGTGCCAGAGACACCCATCAGCATCTGGAGAAGGACTCCTGCTTAGAACCATGTTTTGAAATGCATAAATAAAGTATGTTGCATTACAAAAAGACTACTAACATTGAAACACAAATATCAAAATATAAAAACATACAAATTTGTGATATAGAAATACCTGTGACTCTTTACTCATTAAATTATAGAACAGACATTATAAGTAATGCCTCTGGATTAATAAATACCAGAAACATGAGGCAGTAGTGAGTATATAACTGCTATTTTGAAGTGTCTGCAACACCTGTAGTGAGTATGAAAATACCTGTGATTTCTGTTTGACAGTCGCAAACACTGCTAATTCTGATGGACTTTGCTGCCTCCATCCATAATTGAAGGAAATTCCATAACCTCTAAATTTCAGTTAGAGGTTAGTGAAAAATGATTTTTTTTCTCAGCTCTTGGATGGCACCAATTCTGGATCCTTGGGCCACAGGTTAAGAAGCTCCGTGAAGATGGATGGAAGGACTGGCCACCTCCAAGTGCTATCCCAGCAACTCTAGAGGAAGGCAAAATGAGCTGAGAGCTGGCATGTAATCCCAACACAAAAGGGCATTTTCACTCCGTGGGAAGCAAGAACAGAGGAGGAAGGGCCCACAGCCTGAGGTCTGGCGAGAAAGCAGAACTTTTCTGTGCCCACTGGGCTCCATCCTTCCTAGCTGGGGGCCAGGCACAAGCAGCTGAACCATTAGCAGGGTAAGAGGCAGAACTCACCTGCTTGGAAGTGCCCAGAGGGAGTCTGGGTTGCAGGCAGGCCCCAAGGAATTCATAACTGCAGGGGCACAAAGAGCAGTGGAAAACTGGCCCAGAGCCAGGCAACCCCAGTTTCAAAGGGAAAAGTTGGGAGTCCAGAGGCTACAGTGAGGGGCAAGCTAAAGGCCTGCCAGTTCTGGGTCAGCAGGGCCTATAGGTGCACCCACCCCTCCCAGCAGTGGACAGAATGAATGCATGCATGCATGCCAGAATTAATGAATCAAGGGACAGTAGGCCTTCCCTCACTGTGATGTCACTTCCGCAGGCCCAGGGTGACGTCACCCCCTTAGGCTTCTCTCTTTCCATGACTGCCTCACCTTTAGCCCCTTCTGGTGGTAGCATCGGCTTTCATTTGGGATGTCCCTTCCCTCCCTCAGCATACAACCCTGGCAGATCAGTCAGGCATGGTGCTGACCCATTCTCAGCCAAGTGGTGGGTGTGTGTCTCTGAGTGGATGTGTGGCACGGAGGACTCTCTCCTGGAATTCCGAAGGGGCACTGGGGAGAAGGTACAGAAAGGCAGCCTGGAAGTTGGCAGGGTGGTGGGATCTGGAAAGACTACCCTGAGTCTCCACTGCCTGCACCCCTATAGCTGCCCAACTCCAGCCATCAGTTTTGGTGCGTGGCCCCCACCAGCTTACTTACCCTTGCCCCATCTCCCACTCTTCATCACTCCAGACCTCACACTTTCCAAAGTCAATCACCACCCTTCTCCCTCACCCTGGCCCTGGACAGTCCCATTTCTGACAGAGGCCCTATATTCACCAGATGTCAGGGCAGAATTCTGTCCCCTTCCCAGGCCTCCCCTTTCCTGCTCCTCCCCAAAGCCAGAGTGTGGAGGGGGAGGGGACGCAGATGAACTTCCCAAATTTACAGCACTGACAGACCACCTCCTTAACTTTTACTGTTTAATAATTTTTCTTAAATCAATTTACTTTTAAACTTAAATATGCATTTAGAAAAAAATTTAAACCCTTTGTATCATAGTCCAAATGAAAAACCATTATCCCTGCCACAAATAAAAGATGTCCGTGAAAACATAAGAACACAAAACAAGACAGTTTACTCCAGAAAGCTCAGACAGCCCAGTCTGTTAACAAAGTCCATTAGCAAGTAGAGAGCAGTACCACTGTCAGTGTTGGAATCTGGTCTGCAGAAAAACTGAGGCCACTCATTTAATCAGGCCCCAGAGTCAAGCCCTCTCAGCCACTGGCCCTGTCTCACATGCTCCTGGCATAAATACCTCTGCAGAGGTGAATGCCCAGAACCTACCACACTCCCAGGCTTCCATCCTGCCGGCCTGGGCTGGATGAGGAAGATAAATCCCCAGCATCTCCCGGTCTGAACCCACCCAAGAGGCCTCTCCCACTAGCCCCCCCAACCCCCAACCGAGGCCTTACAGCCAATGCTGGGAACCAGGACTCTTAGGAATAGTGCCCAAGCAGGGAAATGGCAAGGGCACTCCCCCAAGTGCTTGCCCAGAGCCTGAGTTAGACGAATCCCTTTCTTGCTTGCACCCCTCCTGGTTCCACAGAGCACTGGGAAAAGCCTGCAATTAGTACAGGTATGAAGGTGTAAGCGTCCTGTGGTCAGGGAGAGGAGGTGCTTGGCCCAGCCCCCATCACCTGGCAGCTCCTCTGCCTCCAGCCCTCCCTCTCCTGGCACCCGGGAGGCCAGCCCCACCCTGGGCTGGTGACTGAGCCAACACCCACATACACTGGCCCTTTTACTCCTGAAAACAGCCCACTTGCCCCATTTCGCAGAGCAGGAATGGCTCCTGGTCCTCAGCATGCCTTTATCCAGTAGAGTAGAGAAAGTAACCCCCAAAGGGAGGGGGAGTGAAGTGCCCATAGGCATCAGTGCAGGAAGCCACCACTCTACCTTCTCCCAGCTGGAGGCAATGCCAGCTCCAGCCACATCTCTCTTCATCCTGAGGAAGGAGATAGATGGACCCCAGGCTGAGCAGCTGGAATCTGTCCCCTGTGGACAGATGCCGGGGAAAAAAGATAAGGAGACCACATATTTCTCATTCTTGAGGTCAAGGAGACCTCCCCGACTACACATGTGCAGAACGGTTCCTCAGGGGTCAGAGAAGGGAGGGGGCACCAGACCATAATATGCCCTGTCAACTTCTCAGAGACCCTTGCACTGGAATCCATCTTAGCTAAAAGATGTGTGCACACACAGGGGAGGACCCTGAGCCAGACCAAATATGGACTCAGAGCCAGACAAAGCAAGATTGGCCAGAGGAAACCTGGAAGAACTGCCCCCGTGTAAGTGACTTAAACTACCCCAAGAGCGTACGACTCTTTCTCTGAGCCCGCCTGTGTGTCTATCCACATGTAATTTTTGTCTTAATAAACACTTTACTTGTTTTGCTACTTTCCGTCTCTTTGCTGGATTTCTTCTCCAGAGCAGATAAAAAGCCAGGGCCCTACCCCTAGCTACTAATCCCTAGTGGTCTAGTGGCTAGGATTCAGCACTTTCACCATCACAGCCCAGGTTCAATCCATGGTTGGGGAACTGATATCCTACTTCAAGCCACCGCAGGCCACGGCCACCCCACAGCCACCTGAGATCACTCCCACTGTTACCGATCAGGGCTTTTGGCTTTCCTTAATCAACAGAAATTGATAAGAGGCCAGAGAAGAAAGTCAGGCAAGGCTCTATTGGAGCCCCTGCTGGAGCTGGGAAGAGTGAAAACAAGTAACAGGTTTCCTTGCTCACTCCCCAAGGCAGGGCAAGCTAGTTCCTTATATGGTGTGATGGTAGGGGTGTGTCCAGGGGTCAGGCAGAAGGGGTGGGTTAGGTGATCTGCCCACCCCCTTGGTGGTGGTGTGTGCAGGGGGCATGCACAGTACCCTGCTTTTGCTCCCCACACCCTGTTTTTGCCCCAGCTCTTCAGAAGTGGCAGCTGGGTTTTTGGCCTTTTGTATCTTGTTGTCCATAATTTGCCCCAACTGCACATACAGGCAGTTATTTTTAGTCCCTTATAGTTTCGTTGTATTTTGTTGCTGGAGGAGACGTTTGTCCAGGTGCAAGCATTGTAACACTGCAGCAAAGGGTCCCAGGTCCCAGCCTGCCTCATTCACCCTTGAGAGACTCTACACCCTTATTCTTAAGGGGTAAGGGGCTAAAGGTCTCTTCTTCTGAAACTTCTTCCTGCTGGACAGGAGCCACAGATCCTACCCTACCGCAGAGGTATAGAAGTCCCTCGCTGACTGTACCAAGGACCTGTAGGGACCCGGGCCACTCTCCGCTGAAATGGTTTAAATTCCTTGAGACATGAGGCTTACATGAAGTTGTTGGAGCCTAGAAGATACAAACTTAACCAAAAGGTTAATTAAACAAACAAGGGCTAAAAAGGAGAACAACAACAATAGCCTAGAAAGGGAAGAAACCAGGTTAACATTGGGAGGGCTTCCTTAACTGTTGACTAGACAGGGGAAGTGATATCGTCTTTGCCGAAATTATGAAGCCATTCTGCTTGGGTGTATATTTTTGTTAATCTCAGGGTTAAAGTTTGACATGTTTCTCTATTTTTAGAATGGAAGGTCTGGACCTGTTGGTCCCAGGTCTCCTTTTTGGACCAAAAAGTCTTAGTCACAGATTTACAACAGTAGGGAAGACAACAAAACACTAGATGAAATATAGCATAAATTAGTATGACTGAAAAGGGTTATGAGAAAATGACAACCTCCCACCAGAAAGTTTTTATACCTTGTGGGATCCAAGAGAACAAACTAGAGAACCAGTTTTCAATTTCCCTGCCCATACTGAATAGTGAGGATTGTTGGTTAATTGTACTACTTTTGGGTTTTGAACTGCTTCTATGATATGTAAAATCTCAGCCCCATATTTTACAGGGGATTTTTTTGCACTTGAAAGTCCTTTTTTTTTTTTCAGATAGCTGCATGGGCATGTAAAACAAGGAAGCCTGTGTATATATTTACAATTTTTCCTTCCCCTAAAGTTACGGTTCAGGTTAGGGCTATCAGTTCATCTCTCTGGGCCAAAGTGTTGGGTGGCAAAGGTTTTGCTTCTGTAACACTAGGGGTGCTCACAATAGCATACTCTGCTCTCCTGGCTCCATCTTTAATGAAACTACTGCCATCAGTAAACCATTCTTCCTCAGGGTTTTCTATGGCCTGCTCTGTTAGATCAGGCCTACAGGCATAAATCTGGTTGAGGGTTTCGAGGCAGGAATATGTTAGTTTTGGGCTTTCATCAGGCATCAGTGCAGCCGAGTTGAGGGTATGGCAAGTTTTGAGGTTACCTCTAAGGAGTCAAGGAGTAAAGACTGGTATTTAGTAAGGCAGCCTCCAGTTAGCCAATGGTAGCCTTTAATCTCCAGAATCCCTTGTACTTGATGAGGGGTCTGGACTTCCAGGGGCTGTCCAAAGGTGAGCTTGTTAGTTTCTTCCACTAATAAAGCAGTGGTGACTACTGCCTGGAGGCAACCAGGCTAACCTCAGGCCGTGGAATCTAGTTGTTTGGAAAAATATCCTATAGGCTGAGGAACTTCTCCTAGCTTCTGTATAAGGACCCCCAGAGCTATCCCTTGCTTTTCAGCCACCTACAAAATGAATGGCTTTTTTAAATTGGGGAGGTGTGCTCATCCCTTCTTACAAGAACACCATAATCACAACTAACTGCTGAACAACCATTGACAAAAAAACCCGCTGGAACCTACCAAAAAGATACCCTACGTCCAAGACAAAGAAGAAGCCACAACGAGATGGTACGAGGGGCACAATCATGATAAAATCAAATCCCATACCTTCCAGGAGACTGACCCACATCTAGAAAACAATTATACCACAGAAGTTCTCCCACTGGAGTGAAAGTTCTGAGCCCCACATCAGGCTTCCCAGCATGGAGGTCCAGCAACGGGAAGAGGAGTCCCCAGAGAATCTGGTTTTGGAGGGCAGTGGGATTTGATTGCAGGACTTCCAAAGGACTGGGAGAAACAGAAACTCCACTCTTGGAGGGCACACACAAAGTCTCAGGTGCATCAGGACCCAGAGGAAAAAGCAGTGACTGCATAAAAGACTGGGCCAGACTTACCTGCTAGTATTGGAGAGTCTCCTGAAGAGGCAGGGGGTGACTGTGGCTCGCTGCAGGAACAAAGACACTGGCAGCAGCAGTTCTGGGAAGTACCCATTGGCGTGAGCCCTCCTGGAGGCCACCATCAGCCTGACCAAACAGCCTATAGGCTCCAGTGCTAGGTTGTGTCAGGCCAAACAACCAACACAGCCCCACCCATCAGCAGACAAGCAGATTAAAGTTTTACTGAGTACAACCCTGCCCACCAGAGGGACAAGACCCAGCTCCACCCACCACCAGTCCCTCCCATCAGAAAGCTTGCACAAGGCTCTTAGATGGCCTCATCCACAGAGGGCAGACAGCAGAAGCAAGAAGAACTACAATCCTGCAGCCTGTGGAATGGAAACTATAATCACAGGAAGTTAGACAAAATGAAATGGCAGAGGAATATGTCCCAGATGAAGGAACAAGATAAAACCCCAGAAAAACAACTAAGTGAAGTGGAGACAGGTAACCTTCCAGAAAAAGAATTCAGAATAATTATAGTGAAGATGATCCAGGATCTCAGAAAAAGAATGGAGGCAAGGATCAAGAAGATGCAAGAAATGTTTAACAAAGACCTAGAAGAACTAAAGAACAAACAGAGATGAACAATATAATAAGTGAAATGAAAAATACACTAGAAGGAATCAATAGCAGAATAACTGAGGCAGAAGAATGAATAAGTTACCTGAAAAACAGAATGGTAGAAATCACTGCCGCAGAACAGAATAAAGAAAAAAGAATGAAAAGAAATGAAGACAGTCTAAGAGACTAGAAGGAATCAATAGCAGGATAACTGAGGCAAAAAATGGATAAGTGACCTGGAAAACAGAATGGTGGAAATCACTGCCACAGAACAGAATAAGGAAAAAAGAATGAAAAGAAATGAAGACAGCCTAAGAGACCTCTGGGACAACATTAAACACACCAACATTCACATTATAGGGGTCCCAGAAGGAGAAGATAGAGAGAAAGGACCTGAGAAAATATTTGAAGAGATAACAGCTGAAAACGTCCCTAACATGGGAAAGGAAACAGTCACCCAAGTGCAGGAAGTGCAGAGAGCCCCAGGCAGGATAAACCCAAGAAGGAACATGCCGAGACACATAGTAATCAAATTGACAAAAATTAAAGACAAAGAAAAAAATATTAAAAGCAACAAGGGGGGGCTTCCCTGGTGGCACAGTGGTTGAGAGTCTGCCTGCCGATGCAGGGGACACGGGTTCGTGCTCCGGTCCAGGAAGATCCCACGTGCCATGGAGCAGCTAGGCCTGTGAGCCATGGCCACTGAGCCTGTGCGTCCGGAGCCTGTGCTCCACAATGGGAGAGGCCACAGCAGTGAGAGGCCCGCGTACCGCAAGCAACAAGGGATAAACGACAAACAACATACAAGGGAACTTCCATAAGGTTATCAGCTGATTTTTCAGCAGAAACTCTACAGGCCAGAAGGGAGTGGCATGATATATTTAAAGTAATAAAAGGGAAGAACCTACAACTAAGAATACTCTACCCTTGGGCTTCCCTGGTGGCACAGTGGTTGAGAGTCCGCCTGCCAATGCAGCGGACACGGGTTCGTGCCCCGGTCTGGGAAGATCCCACATGCTGCGGAGCAGCTGGGCCTGTGAGCCATGGTTGCTGAGCCTGCGTATCCGGAGCCTGTGCTCCACAACGGAAGAGGCCACAACAGTGAGAGGCCTGCGTACTGCAAAAAAAAAAAAAAAAAAAAAAAAGAATACTCTACCCAGCAGGGCTCTCATTCAAATTTGATGGAGAAATCAAAAGCTTTACAGACAAGCAAGACATAAGAGAATTCAGCATCACCAGACCAGCTTTGTAACAGATGCTAAAGGAACTTCTCCAGGTGGGAAAGAGACCAGAAACTTAAAATAACCTTGTACATATATAGACTTCTATATCAAAACCTCATGGGAACAGCAAACCTAAAAACTACAATAGATACACACACACAAAAGGAAAAGCAAGGTGGTCCAGTGGTTAAGACTCTGCACTCCCAATGCAGGGGTCACAGGTTCAATCCCTGGTTGGGGAACTAAGATCCTGCACAGCGTGGCCAAAAAACAAAACAGAATAAAACAAAAACAAACAAACAAACAAAACCCATAAGATACAGCAAAAGCAGTTCTAAGAGGGAAGTTTATATCCTACCTCAAGAAACAAGAAAAATATCAAATAAACAACCTAACCGTACACCTGAAGCAACTAGAGAAAGAAGAACAAACATAACCTAAAGTTAGTAGAAGGAAAGAAATCATAAAGATCAGAGAAGAAATAAATGAAATAGAGATGAAGAAAACAATAGCAAAGATCAATGAAACTAAAAGCTGGTTCTTTGAAAAGATAAACAAAACTGATAAACCTTTTAGCCAGACTCATCAAGAAAAAAAGGGAGAGGACTCAAATCAATAAAATTAGAAATGAAAAAGGAGAAGTTAAAACTGACTCCACAGAAATACAAAGGACGGGGACTTCCCTGGTGGTCCACTGGCTAAGACTCTGTGCTCCCAGTGCAGGAGGCCTGGGTTCGATCCTTGGTCAGGGAACTAGATCCCACATGCTGCAACTAACAGTTCACATGCCAGGGCTTCCCTGGTGGTGTAGTGGTTAAGAATCCCCCTGCCAATGCAGGAGACACGGGTTTGATCCCTGGTCCGGGAAGATCCCACATGCCGCAGAGCCACTAAGCTCGTGCACTACAATTACTGAGCCTGCACTCTAGAGCCCACAAGCCACAACTACTGAGCCCGAATGCCACAACTACTGAAGTCCACGTGCCTAGAGCCCATGCTCCACAAGAGAAGCCACCTCAATGAGAAGCCCACACACCACAAAGAACAGTAGCCCCCACTCTCCGCAACTAGAGAAAGCCTGTGCACAGCAACAAAGACCAAATGCAGCCAAAAATTAATTTAAAAAAAAAGAGTTCACATGCCACAACTAAAGACCCCTCATGCCACAACTAAAGATCCAACGTGCCACAACAAAGATCCCGCATGTGGCAATGAAGATCCCGCGTGCTGCAACTAAGACCTGGTACAGCCAAATAAATAAATAATTTAAAAAATAAATGCCATTTGGCTTTCTTTAGGAAAAAAAGGAAATACAAAGGATCATAGGAGACTACTACAAGCAACTGTAGGCCAATAAAATGGACAACCTGGAAGAAATGGACAAATTCTTAGAAAGGTACAATCTCCCAAGACTGAACCAGGAAGAAATAGAAAATATGAACAGACCAATCACAAGCTCTGAAATTGAAACTGTGATTAAAGAACTCCCAACAAACAGAAGCCCAGGACCTGATGGCTTTACAGGCGAATTCTATCAAACATTTAGGGAAGACCTAACACCTATCCTTCTGAAACAGTTCCAGAAAATTGCAGAGGAAGGAAAACTCCCAAACTCATTCTATGAGGCCACCATCACCCTGATACCAAAACCGGACAAAGATACCACAAAAACGAAAATTACCGGCTAATATCATTGATGAACACAGATGCAAAAATCCTCAACAAAGGGACTTCCCTGGTGGTCCAGTGGTTAAGAGTCCGCCTTCCAATGCAGGGACACAGGTTCAATCCCTGGTCAGGGAAATAAGATCCCACATGCCACCGGGCAACTAAGCCTGCACACCACAACTACTGAGCCTGTGCGCCACAACTAGAGAGCCCACGCTGCAACTACTGGGCCCACGTGCCACAATGAAGAGCCCGTGCAGTGCAACAAAAGATCCCACGTGCCACAACTAAGACCCAACGTGCCCAAAAATAAATAAATAGATAAATAAATATTTTTTAAAAATCCTCAACAAAATACTAGCAATCCGAATCCAACAACACGTTAAAAGGATCATACCCCATGATCAAGTGGGATTTATCCCAGGAATGCAAGAATTTTCCAATATCTGCAAATCAATCTGTGTGATACATGACATTAACAAATTGAAGAATAAAAAAACCATATGATCATCTCAATAGATGCAGAAAAAGCTTTTGACAAAATTCAACACCTATTTATGACAAAAGCTCTACAGAAAGTGGGCAAAGAGGGAACATACCTCAACATAATAAAGGCCACATACAACAAACCTGCAGCTAACATCATACTCAACGGTGAAAAGCTGAAATCATTTCCTCTAAGATCAGGAGCAAGACACGGATGTCCACTTTCACCACTTTTATTCAACATAGTTTTGGAAGTCCTAGCTATGGCAATCAGAGAAGAAAAAGAAATAATAGGAATCCAAATTGGAAACGAAGAAGTTAAACTGTCACTGTTTGCAGATGACATGACACTATACATAGAAAATCCTAAAGTCACTACCAGAAAACTACTAGAGTTCATCAATGAATTTGGTAAAGTTGCAGGTTAAAAAATTAATACACAGAAATCTGCTGCATTTCTATACACTAGCAACAAAAGATCAGAAAGAGAAATTCAAGAAACAATCCCATTTAACATCACATCAAAAAGAATAAAATACCTAGGAATAAACCTACCTAGGGAGGCAATAGACCTGTACTCCAAAAACTGTAAGACACTGATGAAAGAAATTGAAGACGACACAAACAGATGGAAAGATATACCATGTTCTTGGATTGGAAGAATCAATATTGTCAAAATGACTATACTACCCAAGGCAATCTACGGATTCAATGCAATCCCTATCAAATTACCAATGGCATTTTTCACAGAACTAAAACAAAAATATCTTAAAATCTGTATGGAGACACAAAAGACCCCGAATAGCCAAAGCAATTCTGAGAAAGAAAAATGGAGCTGGAGGAATCAGGCTCCCTGACTTCAGACTCTACTACAAAGCTATAGACATCAAAACAGTATGGTACTGGCACAGAAACAGAAATATAGATCAATGGAACAGGATAGAAAGCCCATAAATAAACCCACACAAGTATGGTCAATTAATCTACGACAAAGAAGGCAAGACTATACAATGGTGGAAAAATAGTCTCTTCAATAAGTAGTGCTGGGAAAACTGGACAGCTACATGTAGAAAGAAAAAAAAAGAAATTAAAACTTTTTTTAAATTTTATTTTATTTATTTGTGGCTGCTTTGGATCTTCATTGCTGCGTGTGGACTTTCTCTAGTTGAGGCAAGTGTGGGCCACTCTTCATTGTGGTGGGCAGGCTTCTCATTGTGGTGGCTTCTCTTGTTAGGAGCATGGGCTCTAGGCGCAGGGGCTTCAGTAGTTGTGGAAAGTGGGCTCAGTTGTTGCAGTTTGCGGGCTCCAGAGCGCAGGCTCAGTAGTTGTGGTGCACAGGCTTAGTTGCTCCGTGGCATGTGGGATCTTCCCGGACCAGGGCTCAAACCCATGTCTCCTGCCTTGGCAGGCGGATTCTTACCCACTGCACCACCAGGGAAGCCCCTGGCAGGCGGATTCTTAACCACTGCGCCACCAGGGAAGTCCCAAAATTAGAACACTCTTAACACCATACAAAAAAATAAGCTCAAAATGGATTAAAGACCTAAATGTGAGACCAAACACTATAAAATTCTTAGAGGAAAACAGGCAGAACACTCTCTGACATAAATTGCAGCAGTATCTTTTTCCATCCGTCTCCCAGAGCAATTGAAATAAAACAACAGTAAACAAATGGGACATAATTAAACTCAAAAGTTTTTGCACAGCAAAGGAAACCATAAACTAAACGAAAAGACAAACCACAGAATGGGAGAAAATATTGGCAAATGATGTGACTGACAAGGGATTAGTCTCCAAAATTTACAAACAGCTCATGTAGCTCAATAGCATCAAAACAAACAACCCAATCAAAATATGGGCAGAAGACCTAAATAGACATTTCTCCAGAGAAGACGTACAGATGGCCAAGAGGCACATGAAAAGATGTTCAACATGGCTATTTATTAGAGAAATGCAAATCAAAACTACATTGAGAGAGGCTTCTCTGGTGGCACAGTGGTTGAGAGTCCGCCTGCCGATGCAGGGGACACAGGTTTGTGCTCCGGTCCAGGAGGATCCCACATGCCGTGGAGCAGCTAGGCCCGTGAGCCATGGCCGCTGAGCCTGCGCATCCGGAGCCTGTGCTCCGCAATGGGAGAGGCCACAACAGTGAGAGGCCCGCGTACTGCAAAAAAAAAACAAAACAAACAAACAAAAACTACATCGAGATATCACCTCACACTAGTCAGAATCACCATCATCAAAAAATCCACAAACAATAAATGCTGGAGAGGGTGTGGAGAGAAGGGAACCCTCCTACACTGTTGGTGGGAATATAAATTGGTACAGCCACTATGGAGAACAGTATGGAGGTACCCTAAAAAACTAAAAATAGAGCTGCCATATGATCCTGCAATCCCACTCCTGGGCATATATCTGGAGAAAAACATGGTCCGAAAGGATACATGCTCCCCAATGTTCATTGCAGCACTGTTCACAATAGCCAAGACACGGAAGCAATCTACTGTCCATTGACAGAGGAATGGATAAAGAAGATGTGGTATATATATACAATGGAATATTACTCAGCCATTAAAAAGAATGAAATAATGTCATTTGCAGCAATATGGATGGACCTAGAGACTGTCTACAGGGTGAAGTCAGACAGACAAAGTGAAATATCATATGAGGGCTTCCCTGGTGGCACAGTGGTTGGGAGTCCGCCTGCCAATGCAGGGGACACAGGTTTGAGCCCTGGCCCGGGAGGATCCCACGTGCCACAGAGCAACTGGGCCTGTGCGGCACAGCTGCTGAGCCTGCGCTCTAGAGCTCTCGTGCCGCAGCTGCTGAGCCCGCGTGCCACGGCTGCTGAGGCCCATGCGCCTAGAGCCTGTGCTCCGCAGCAAGAGAAGCCACCGCACTGCAACGAAGAGTAGCCCCCACTCGCCGCAGCCAGGGAGGGCCCGTGCACAGCAACAAAGACCCAATGCAGCCAAAAATAAAAATAAAATAAATAAAATATATATATGATATGATATTACTTATATGCAGAATCTTAAAAAAATGATACAAATGAACTTATTTACAAAACAGAAACAGACTCACAGACTTAGAGAACAAACTTATGGTTGGCGAGGGAGGGTGGCGGGAAGAGATAGTTAGGAAGTCTGGGATTGACATGTACACACTGCTATATTTAAAACGGATAACCAACAAGGACTTACTGTACAGCACACTGAACTCTGCTCAATATTATGTAACAACCTAAATGGGAAAGAATTTGAAAAGGATAGATATATGTATAACTGAATCACTTTGCTGTACACCTGAAACTAACACAACACTGTTAAACAACTATACTCCAATATAAAATGAAAAGTTAAATAAATAAATAAATAAATAATGGAGATCCAGAGCAAGAGCTCTGGTGAGGCCCTGTTTGGTATTATTAAGACTTTTCTTGTTCCTCAGTCCAAAGTAATGGTTCTGTATCTGGGCCTTCAGTGGCTTCACATAGAGGCTTAGCCATTATCCCAAATCCTGGAATCCAAATTCTGCAAAATCCTGCCATGCCTAAGAGCATACGAAGATGTTTCTTTGTCTCTGGGGCACTTTGGCTCAATATAGTTTGTTTTCTATCTGGAGATAACTGTCTACTTCCAGGGTTTATAATATATCCCAGATATTTAAATTGTTGCTTTGAGATTTGTGCCTTTTTGTGGGAGACCCTGCAGCCCTGGGCCCCAAGGAAATTAAGGACTTCAACGGTATTCCGATCTGAGGCCTCCATGGTAGGGCTACATATTAATATATCATCCACATAGATCCTTTTAGTCCTTTTAGAACAGCTCCCTTAGTTCTTTTCTTAGGGCCTGGGAGAACAAGTGTGGGTTGTCCCGAAACCCCTGAGGCAACACTGTCCAGGTATACTGTTGCATTTGGCCCAATTGGGGGTTAGTCCACTTGAAGGCCAACAGATACTGTGATGAGGAATGAACTGGGATGAAAAAAAAGACATCCTTGAGGTCAAGCACAGTAAACGATTTTGCATCCCCCAGAACCTGGACTAATATAAGGATTGGCCATGGGGGATGTATAGGGACCACTGCATCATTTACTGCTCTAAGGCCTTGTACCGTTCATTATTCCTCAATTAACTTAACAACTGGCAGAATAGGGGCATTCCATGGAGACTAACAGGGCACTAAGAGGCCATGGTTTAAGAATTTATCTATGAGGGGTTGCAAACTCTTTTTTGCTTCCAACTTTATGGGGTAATGTCTCTTGTTAGGATAAGCGACTTCTGGCTTAAGGCTAATTTTTACAGGTTTGGCATTTATAGCCTTCCCAAAGCCTTTCCTTTGTCTCAAAGGAAACTGCAGGGTTTACTGTGTGTAGAATATGGCTGGGAATAAGCCGTTGTTCTTCCAGCTGATTTGTCTTAGTCAGAGTCAAGAAAAGGGGCTACTCGGGGTCTCCTAATTATAACATGGCTCCAAGTGAGCCCAGAAAGTCTCTCCCCAGTAGTGGGGTAGGACACTCAGGCACAACTAAAAAGCCATGTGAGATCAAACACTATTCAGATTGGCAAGTGAGAGGCCCAGTTAAGTAATGGGTATAAGGCTTTCCATCGACACCGATCACTGTACAGCTTTCAGAGAAGAGAGGCCCAGTGTGAGAGATCAGGACAGAGTAAGTGGCTCCTGTATCAGTTAAAAAAATGGATTTTCTTACCTGCCACATCAAAGACCACCCAGGGCTCCTTGATGGAGATGGACATCTCACATGGGGGGAACCGCCAGAATCCCTGGGCTGCCTCAGTCACGTAGCAATGGCCACCTCAGGAGCGGGAGTCCCCCACCCCTTTGGGAATAGGGAAGGTCCCACTTCCTATGACCTGTTCGTTTGCAGACTGGACATGGACCAGGGGACTCTTTCTGATATCTGTGGGCCCAGTGGCCAGTTGACTTGCATTTGAAGCATTCCCCCTTGCTAGTTTTACCTCCAGATGAATGGTTAGACTTCCTTGGCTCCCTTGGGTTGTCCTGAGGTTGCAAGACATGGCTGACAGCAACGGCCATCAGTTTAGTATGAGCACTAGCCTGCCTGTTTTCCTCTTCAGCTTGATCTCGATTATTAAATACCCCAAAGGCCAGCTCTAGGAGTTGGGGCATAGGGGTTTGTGGGCATAATATCAGTGGCAGACTGGCTGATAAAATGTTGTCCCAGCAGGGATTGACACACAGGAGTGGAGGGATCAATGTTAGTAAATTTTCTAAAAACCTTCCTACCCGAAAGAGGACTGGATTTTCTTTTTCTTCTTGGGTCACTCCTTTAACCTTTTCATAGTTAACTGGCTTTTTTTTTTAAATAAATTTATTTATTATTTATTTTTGGCTGCACTGGGTCTTCACTGATGCGCGCAGCCCCTCTCCAGTTGTGGCGAGCAGGGGCCCCTCCTCGTTGTGGTGCGCTGGCCTCTTATTGCGGTGGTTTCTCCCGTTGCGGACCACGGGCTCTAGGTGCTTGGGCTTCAGTAGTTGTGCCTCACTGGCTCCAGAGCGCAGGCCCAGCAGCCGTGACACACGGGCCCAGCTGCTCTGCGGCATGTAGCATCTTCCGGGACCAGGGCTCGAACCCATGTCCCCTGCATTGGCAGGCGAATTTTTAACCACTGCACCACAAGGGAAGCCCAGTTAACTGGCTTTTTGATACACTTTCTCATCCCTTCTAATACACATTGGATGATGTGGTTCCTGGCTTCTGTTCCCTCTGGGGAATTATATTCCCAACAGGGCTCCTGGCTTAGAAGAGGATCCACCCATGATGAGTAAGTAACCTGCAACTGAGAAAGCATTCCTAGAAATGAAGTCCGGCATCCCAGAGACATTTACCAGGAGGCTTTTGTCAGAAGGGGGTCAGAGTGTCCTCCAAATTCCCTTCTTACCTAATGGGATTTTGAGCATCCTCTACTCTCCCATTACCTAACCCGATGTTTCTGGTCAACCCAGTCCCTTGCACAAGGGGTGGGGGGGGGGGCAGGACATTTGTTTCAGTGCACTGCCAGGACTCTCCTTGAGGGGATCTGTTATCTATAAAGCTTATGCCTTATAATACGTTTCCTTATGCGAGGGTGTATTCCTCAAGATTGAGCGTCTACAAAGTTTATAGTGAGGGCTTCTCAGCAGCAGCCAGTCCAAAAGGCTGTCTGTAGCAGTGTATGGGCTGCCAAGGCCTGAAGTGAAGGGGGTCCTAGAGGTGCAAAAAAGGAACTCCTGGAGGAATTGAAGTTGGGCGCAGTAGAAAAAGCCACAGGGGTCAGGACCTCAGGGTCTAGAGGTGGGAGTATTCCCATAGGGGATTTTTGGACATAGAGTAAGGTGAGAGACCAGACAGCAGACGAACCGAAAACCCTCTCCGCTATCTGCTTGGCAGCTATGATAAAATTGGGAAGAGCCTGATGATTCCATCTGACACAGGCAACAGTAAGTCTAGACAGTGTTTCCCGTGTAATTTAACATACCAATGAACCCAGTTAGCTTAGGATCTGTCTTTGGGATGCTCCCAGGGCCCTTTGAAGTACCCCAAAGTTAGCTGGAGGTCAAAAGAACTTTAATTAGAATTTGGTATTTGGGAAGTCTGTCAAAAATTTCAAAAAGTTTTTTTTTTGGCTATGCTGCACAGCTTGTGGGATCTTACTTCCCCAACCAGGGATTGAACCTGTGCCCCCTGCAGTGGAAGCATGGAGCCCTAACCACTGGACAATCAAGGAATTCCCTCAAAAAGCTTTAAAACACCTGGTCAGATAGGATCATAGGTCATTGTGAAACAATATTTATTCCTTGAGCTAAGGTGAAAAAAGGATTTCAAAAGTAAATACAGGGGCTTATTTCACCATTGGTGGCGCAGTGGTTGAGAATCCTCCTGCCAATGCAGGGGACACGGGTTCGAGCCCTGGTCCGGGAAGATCCCACATGCCGCGGAGCAACTAAGCCTGTGCACCACAACTACTGAGCCTGGGATCTAGAGCCCACGAGCCACAACTACTGAGCCCACGCACCTAGAGACCGTGCTCCGCAACAAAAGAAGCCACCGCAATGAGAAGCCTGCACACAGCAACAAAGAGTAGCCCCCCGCTCACCACAACTAGAGATAACCTGTGTGCAGCAATGAAGACCCAACACAGCCAAAAATAAATAAATAAATAAATGTATTTTTTTAAAAAAGTAAATACAGACCACTTAAAGGCACTGAAACTCACACAATCTTTTATCAAAAGCAGCATTCCAGGAAAACTGTTCTCTTATGAGAGAGAGAAAATAAATCCAGCCCTGCATCAGCCTACTCTTAATAAAATCCATTTACCTAGTCAAATTTAATCCAACCTTAGAAAATCTTGACCATACACAAAACTCTTTTCCCAATGTTCCTTTTCCACAAACCTTTTGCAACTTCCTGTAGTCATATTATTTTGTCCCTTATTCTTTTCCCATTCAGAAACAACCAGCTCTAGGACAAAATCACCCTTTTCTTTTTTTTTTTTTTTTTTTTTTTCCGGTATGCAGGCCTCTCACTGCTGTGGCCTTTCCAGTTGCGGAGCACAGGCTCCAGACGCGCAGGTTCAGTGGCCATGGCTCACAGGCCTAGCCGCTCCGTGGCATGTGGGATCCTCCCGGACCGGGGCACGAACCCGCGTCCCCTGCATCGGCAGGCGGACTCTCAACCACTGCGCCACCAGGGAAGCCCTCTTTTAACAAAATATATTTCCACTCCTCATACCTTCTTTTACTGAAAACGCACATCCTACTTTCCTCAAGCAACCATGAACTGTCTTTACATTAGCATTCCCTGATTGGAATATCCCATAACCTCTAGAAACATGCAACTTCCCAAAGCACTATTTCTTTGCTCAGTGGGGTATGTGGTACAAGACATGTGTTTAATAAAGCCAAACATCTTTAGTTTCCCCCTCATAAAAAGACAAAAGTTGTAAAGTCGTAAATTTAGATCTGTTTAGCAATTAATGTGCCAATATTTCATCTTATTTGAAATGGCCTAGATACTCAATGAATTCCTATCATTTAACTTAATATTGCTTCAAGTTACCAAAATGTGGAGAGACTATTTTAGATGGATATTTCCAAAACATAATTATTCCTATAGAGTTTACCAAAAAGCTCTTACCTCAGTAACATTTACTTAAAAATGTAATCATATCAGGTTATTTTCCCTGTTGACAGATTATATAACAGAAACAATATGCATTTATTGACTTCCAATAACCCTAGGAACAATGAAAATATTATATTATTCTTAATGTTGATGACTCTAAAGACAGGTCTGTATTAAGCCCACAACCTTAAACTAGATCTAATACCAGATATTAATTTAATATTGAATATTTCCCAGATCATATGAAGGTGGAATGTATTCTGGCGAGTTTTATATTTCTGAGAATGTATATACATGCTCAGTTTCCTTTAAGCCAATTAAATACAGCTCATTTACAAGTTAATGTTTACATAAAGAGAAACAGAACCAGAGATCTCATAGTTTTCCCACTTGAATTTAAAAAGGTCTCTTTTTTTTCCTCAGTCTGGGGGACTACAGATGGATCAGATAGTTCCTAGAGCCCAGGCAGAACAGTTACATTGCAAAGGCAGAGGAGAGAAATGCAAGCTCCTCTCTTTTTTATTCTTTTTAAAATCCCACTAAGTAACCCAAGGCTGGAGTCTCAGGCAATGTGAGCTGTGTTTGTATTTCAAGGCTTAAGTGCTCCACAGGGCCCACAATTTCAGCAGAGACTTGCAGGAGCGGTTGGACAGACAAAACTACATAAGACAAAGATCCTTTTACTCGACATGTACCACCGACAAAAACTTGACACAAACAAGAACTTTTCAGGATAAAGGGGATGGGAGTGCAGGTGTAAGGATCAAGGGAGAGGTGAAGGGAGGAGAGAAAGACTAAAAAAAAAGAGACAGCAGGAAAATAAAGGTGAGAATACTGGGACAATAGAACTTCCAGCCACTACATGATATGAGGTTTGAATTCTATCACTGTCATAAATCTCCCATCAGGGAGAGTCCACTGGACCAAGGTCTGCATGGTGTGAGGCGAGCCTCTCCCACCTCTGCTTGTCACCCATTGACGGCCAGAGGGAGCATGGTCTCACGTGCTGAGAGGAGTGATACTGTAGCTGCCCAATGTCCACTCTCTCCAAAGGATAAGACAGAGAAAGAAGTAGAGAGATATAAGCAGAGGGAAAGGGACAAACGGGAGGGGGAAAGCATTGCATGAATGAGGGTACTGAGGCCCCTAGGGGCCAGAAAGGCAGACTTACCAAATGTGGTGACGAGGTGAGGTTCAGGCGATCTCTTGTCACCCACGGGGAAGCTGCTTTCAGTGGTCCCAGAGGTGACCAGATCCTCTCCCGTGAAGAGGGAGAGGTCCCATGTTGGGTGCCAGAAATCTGTTACTGGTCAGGGTTCTTGGCCTTCCTTAATCAATGGAAATTGATAAGAGGCCAGACAAGAAATTTGGGCAAGGCTTTACTGGGGGCCCTGCTGCAGCAGGGGGCAGTGAAAACAAGTAACAGGTTCCCTTGCTCGCTCCCGGGTGGGGCTCGCCGGTCCCTTACATGGGGTGAGGTTAGGGGTGTGTCCGGGGGTTGGGCAGGAGGGGTGGCTTAGGTGGTCTGCCCACCCCTTTGATGGTGCACAGGGGGCATGTGCGGTACCCTGTTTTTGCTCCCGGCTCTTCAGAAGCGGCAGTCAGGTTTTTGGTCTTTTTCTATCTTGCTGTTCATAATTTGCCCCAACTGCCCATGCACACAGTACTTTTTAGTCCCTTGTAGTTTCTTCGTATTTTGTTGCTGGAGGAGATGTTTGTCCAGGAGCAAGAACTGCAGCAAAGGGTTCCAGGTCCCAGGTCCCAGCTTGTCTCACCTTTATTTGCCTAGACTTCTCAGACCTGGCGAAGGGACCTGAGGGGCCTCAAGTTAATGTGATTGAAGTCCAGATCTGGGTTTCGAGAGTTCACAACGAAAATGTTACTGAGAAGGGGCTGGGGGACCCCCTCACATGGCCTCCACCACAGAAGACGCGAACTCGCGAAGGCCCCAGCTTTGACCTACCTGAGGCCGGTGCCCAGGGCCGTGAAGTCCGGGACGCATGAGCCCACGTGGGGGCCGCTGTCCGGAGACAGGAGGGCGGGATCCCGGGCGTTGGTCCCCCACCCCGCCCCCTCGTGGTGCTGGTGGCAGCAGCGGATGATGCGGCCCCTTTAAATCCCGGCCGCCCCGCCCTTCGCAGCCGACTCCGCGGCGGCCCGGGATCCAGGCCGGGCCGCGGCTCTCACCGCCCAGCCTAGCCCAGCCTGGCCCGGCCCAAGCGCCGAGCCTAGGAGGTCCACTCCCCGCGCCCCAGAGGAGCCGTCAGCGCGGTGCCCGACCCAGTCCCCAACCCGGCAGGCCCGCCCGCATCCCTGCCCGGCCCCGGGCTCCCAGCCCCTCCCCGCCCCGGGGCCGGGGCCCCTGCAGCCTCCAGGTCCCCGCGCCCCGGCCCCGGCCCCCCCCGGGCCATGCGGCCTCGGCCCCGCCGGCGCCCACCGCGCACCTGAGGAGATGAGGCTCCGCAATGGCGCCTTCCTGACGCTGCTGCTCTTCTGCCTGTGCGCCTTCCTCTCGCTCTCCTGGTACGCGGCGCTCAGCGGCCAGAAAGGTGAGCCCCTCCCCCGCCGTCGCCCGCCTCGCGCCCCCTCCCACACCTGGGCGCCGGCGGCCGGAGCGGGGTCCGGGCAGCTGCCGCGGAAAGCGGCCGGAAGCCGACGCGGGCGCCCCTTCCCCGTCCGGGCGGTGCGAGAGGACGCCCCTCCCATCCTCGCTCCCACTTGTTTGCTGCTGGAATAACGAAATTCTCCTCTGGCCTGGGCTGGGCCGCGCCGGTGAGCGGGAGTCGGGTGCCCCGTGCGCGCTCAGGACCGGCCTTCGTGAGTACAGTTCTGCCCGTGTTAGGGCGGGTCGCTCCCTCGGGTGAGCTGGGGACCTCAGAGTTCTCAGAGAAGGACAGGGACACAAGGTCACAGAGGTGGCTGTGCCAGAGGGTCCCCAGGGTACCGCTCCAGGCACCTGGGTACACCGATCCTGAGACACGAGTGAGGAGGCAGCCAGACATCCAGGCAGTACCATCACTTCCCACCACCTCTCCACCCCAGCCCACTGTGGGTGCGGCTCCCTGGGGCCTCCACAGCCCTCCTCCAGGACATCTGGCCCCAGGACTCCTCCACAGGGATGTGGGTGCTGCGGAATGCTTCCTGTGGCTACTGGCCCGGGGGGATGCATGGAGGGCCTCATGAGCGCCCCACCCAGTCCTGGCTACCGGTTAACTTATTTTGTGTGGTCTCACCTGAAGTTTGGTTAAGCTGGCCAGTCCACCGTCATGGCCCCTCTGCATCTGGCCAGCACACTTAGGACTGAGGGGGCAGGCCCCAGCACTGGCTGGAGTCGCTCTGTGTTGGTTGGGATGGCTGGGGCTGAGTGGGGCCTTGGCTGAGGGTTGAAGGCTGAGGAGGCGCTCGCAGGCCCTTGTCTACCCAGCCTTTAGCACAGGAGGCACCGGGAAAAGCTGCTTCCTTCCTGCCGTCTGGCTTTCCTGCAGGAGGCCTAAGCAGGATCAGGCTGAGGCCAACTGACCCTCTGCCTCCCTCCCACCTCCTGCTTCCCTGTTCCCCAACAGAGGCTGCAGGAGAAGCTGGAGCCTTTCTGACCCTCCAAGTCCCAGTGTCCCCGCCTGGCTCCTGCCCGCCTGGCTCCTGCCCGCCCAGCTCAGCCCAGCCCTGTTTGGGTGAAGGCCTGGGCTGCCCTAGGGGCTCCAGAGCGCCTGAGGGGAGACCCTCTAGGACTTGGTACATGGAGGGCATGGCTGGGGCGGAGTTCTCCGTAGGTGGGGTGTGTCACCTGGGGGAGGGCATTTTGGACCCTTGAGAGAGTGGCCATGTAAGCAGCCTGGCATGGAGGCCAAGGTGGGGCCATATCTGATGGGCTGGGGCACATTTGTTCAGCTGTGAGTGGAGCGATGACCCCTTGCACCTTGTCCTGGGCTAGGCCGCAGTTCCTGTGTGCCTCCTATGGCAGCCACTGGCCCTCAGCCGGGTGTCAGGAACTGCAGCACCAGCCTCCCACCAGGACACCTTCTCTGTGAGTCTGGCTGGCCACAGTGTCCAGGAGTGAGGGGGATACCCATGGCTCCATTTAGAGCCTACGCTCCCTAAGCGGGGCATCGAGGAGGGCCTGTGGAACAGGAGAGCACCCCTACTCAAAGAAATGTGGGGCTCAGATGCAGGGGTCCTTGTCCCTTGGGTGTGGCAGTCCAGAAGCCTGTGTGACATGTGACAAGAGGGTCACCTGGGCCTTCCCCATCAAGGGCTGTTACTGTTTTGGGAGTCCCAGTAGGGTCTGGTCTTTGGAAGCTTGAAGAGAAGACTGAGTCTGGGCTCTTATATGAACCTTTCTCATTCTTACATTCAGATGACTGCATTAAGCCCATGGGGAAACCAGACTAAGTCTGAGGCCAGACTGGACCTTGGCTTCCAGCTTGCAGTGAGTAGGAGGCTCAGGAGAGGGCTGGCCCAGGCACCGATGCTTAGAGGAAAGGCAGAGGAAGCCATATCTGTAGGGAAGGGAAGAGGTGGGCAAGAAGCCAGAGAGGAAGGGAAAGCAGGAACAGGTGGCATCCTGGAAGCCAAGGGCCAGGAAGGACACATAGGCCTTAGCAAGACGGACCCTAGATATGGGGTTTCAGGCCCACTTTCATATCCAGCCTTGACCAAATTTATGCAGCAGCTCCACTAATGCTCAAACTGTAGCCCTCAGCCAAGCACCTGCTGAAGGTCTCCAGGGAAAACAGCAAACCCTCCAGGGGGGTGGCCTCAGCCACACAGCCCTCCCCAATGTCTGGGCTGTCCCCTCTCTTGGATTTCAGCAATGATGGATGCCTGTCTTGACCACTGGGAGGGTGGGTGCAAGTCCTGGAGGGGAGGTGAATACCTGCACCCTCTCCATGCCCCTGCCCTACTGCAGGACTTTTTTAAAAAAAATATTTATTTATTTATTTGGCTGCTCCAGGTCTTAGTTGCTGCCCGCGGGATCTTCGTTGCCACCCGCGGGATCTTCGTTGCCACATGTGTGATCTTCCTTGCCATGTGCAGGATCTTTTAGTTGAGACTTGCGAAGTCTTAGTTGCGGCATATGGGATCTAGTTCCCTGACCAGGGATTGAACCTGGGCCCCCTGCATTGGGAGCTCAGAGTCCTAGCCACTGGACCGCAAGGGAAGTCCCCTCACCGCAGGTTAACAGCAGACCTTTGCTGGGCCTGGAACCAGCCTGTGCCCCTCTGAGCCTGTTTCCCCTTCCCTAAGTACAGAGCACAAGGTCTGTGCCCCAGCCTGGCTCTTGAATCTGTTTCTTTAACAAAGAGGGAACTAAAGGGAGGACTGTGGTATCATGGGCTTCAGGTATCCTGATTACTCTGCCTTCTGGTGGAGGAAGGGGCGGGAAAGCCTCCAGTAGTGTGACCACAGCTGCCCCCAGGACTTGGGCAGAAGAAGGCTCCTAGGAAGGGAGGCCAGGGTAGGGAGCAGGCTGTGCCCAGGCCTTGGTGGTCAGGGTGATTCAGGTCAGCAGGGCCCACCGCTGCCACTGGCCTGTCCCCCTGGGGCAGGCTAAGGTTGGACAGAGCTCAGCCTACTTAAAGATCAGAGAAGGCCACGGGTTTGTGGGGGGGCGGGGGGGGACGACAGGGGCAGCAACAGCAGTCAGAGGGGGATGAGGTCTCCTTACCCTCCCTCCACTTCACAGAGGTCCCCACTGCAGGGAGCTGCCTTGGGTGTAGCCAGTAGCACAAGGACTGCCCCTGCAAGACTCAGCAGCTCCACAACACTGGGGTGGCATTGGGGAGGGCATCAGGGACAATAGGTGGGTGGGTAGGGACCCAGGCAGGAGGGAGGCCACCTGCCTGTGTAGGCAGCTCTGAACTCCCTCCTGCTGGGCCTCAGCACCTCCAGTCCCTCCTCCCTACTGGCAGCTGGGCAGGTGAGTGCTGGGGGTGGCCAGCTCCCTGTTCAAGGGGTCAGGTTTCCAGGGTAACCTGGCCTCAGAACCCAGAGCAGAGCCTCAAAGATCTGGTAACCTGACTCCTGACTCCCTCCCCCAGCAGGGCTGTCCCTGAGCACAGAAGCTTGAAGTGGCCTGGCCTTTGGCCCCATGGGCAGGGTGTGGGAAGGGAGATCGGGCAAGCTGCTAACTCTGGAGTGCCTCATCAAGGATCTGCTTGGCTCCCCTGCCCCTCCCCCCACAGCCTCTCCGTCCTGCGTAGGGGCTACCCCTCCCTCTTCCCCAGGACTTACCACTTCAGCCTCTGCCCCAGCTGCAGAGAGGGGGTGTCCTGAGATGACCGAACTTTGCCTTGGTCATGACCTTTGGTATACCCGATTGTGGGGAGGTGACACCATCCCAGGGCATTCTAGTGGCTGTGACCACCCCTCCTCAAGGGATCAAGGAACATAAGAGCTGCCTGAGGGTGAGAGGGGAGATCTGGAAGGCAACTAGGCCTTGAAGGCTACATGGGTTTTCATCAGGCCCAGAAGAGAAAAGGGGATTCCAGTCAGAAGAGACAGCATGTGTGAAAGCATAGACATCAGACAAGGAAGAGGAGGTGTGTGTGATGGCAAATAAAGAGGGCAAAAGCCGATTAGAAAAGGCCTTGAGAGTGCACAGCCTGGCAGGACCTGGCTGCCTCAGCGGCAGATAACGACGTTGTTGTTGATGTTATTTGTCTCATTCTTGCTCGCTGGGCCCTGCCAGACCAGTGGAGCCAGGTACTTGGCACCCTGGAGATCCCTCTCCACTGTCACGTAGCAGCCCTACCTCTGTGCTGCTTCTGGCCCATGTGCACCCCTAGTGCCTGCACATGGTGCCCAGTTGGAGGTTCTGACACAGGTCCCCCTGGGGTGGCATGGTCTAGGCCTAGGACACATCTCCAGAGAAGCAGGCCTCAGCGCACTTAGAGCTCTTGTCCCCTTTCTGCTGCTGACTTGCTAAGGGACCCCTGACTAGTTTCTCAACTTCATTTGCTCCTCTGAGCATTGGGGGCTGTAACTGCAACAGTCCCCACCCACCCACCCCCGCTGGACTGTGTGAGATTGCAAATCCAGAGCTGGTGCCTAGTGTAGAATGACAACCATGAGGACAGTGACAAATGTGTGCATTGGGCTCAGTACTACTTGCAGGATATGGGGGAGAGTCAAGGGAGGTTTTCTGTCCCCATGGGGCCTTGGGGATGGGGCTGCCTGTGATCTCTGTGAACGGGGATGGGAAGCAAAGTGCAGAGGCTGAAAGAAGGAACAGGGCAAGGTTGGCCTCAATGCCAAGGGCTCCTTGCGGAAGGTCTGGGTCCTTGTGCCCTGGGTGGGACCTTGGGTGCTCTACTTCCTGGAAGGAGGAGATGCTGCAAGGAGAAGCAAGAGGGGGCTTTGGGAGGAGAGGGGAGGGGATGGAGAGGATTCAGTCTGAGCCTTTTCAGCCTCAGCTTAGGTTTGTCTCACCTGGGGCTGGAAGTGGTCCTGTAGCCCTCCCACTTCAGATGTCTCCTCAATGCAGAAAATAAAGGGAGAGCACTGGAGAGGGCTAATTCCCCCAGTGGAGGCTTTTCTTCCCCAAGTGTGAGTGTCACTGTGACTTCAGAGTGACCCTTATGTAACCCCATGTGGCTCACATGTGGCAGGCATATGAACAGATGTGTAGGCTAACACTCAAGGAGCAGTACCTCAGCTGTATGCTGCCCCCTGGTGACAGCCTGTGTACCACCCACAGGCGATGTGGTGGACGTGTACCAGCGGGAGTTTCTGGCGCTGCGTGACCGGTTGCATGCAGCTGAGCAGGAGAGCCTCAAGCGCTCCAAGGAGCTCAACCTGGTGCTGGACGAGATCAAGAGGGCCGTGTCGGAGAGACAAGCGCTGCGAGACGGAGACAGCAATCGCACCTGGGGCCGCCTAACCGGTGAGCACAGGAGCGGGAAGTGGCAGGGGATGCGAGGCTGATGGCAGACCGCATTGTCTGACCTGTCCCTTCCTGACCCACCCAGAGGATCCACGCCTGAAGCCGTGGAACGTCTCGCACAAGCACGTGCTGCACCTACCCACTGTCTTCCACCACCTGCCACACCTGCTAGCCAAGGAAAGCAGCCTGCAGCCCGCCGTGCGCGTGGGCCAGGGCCGCACCGGAGGTAGGGGCGGGGCCCGGGAGTGGCGGGTGGTGGGATGACCCCCACGCAGTGCCCAGTACCAACCCTCCGCGTCCCTGCAGTGTCAGTGGTGATGGGCATCCCCAGCGTGCGGCGCGAGGTGCACTCGTACCTGACTGACACGCTGCACTCGCTCATCTCAGAGCTAAGCCCACAGGAGAAAGAGGACTCGGTCATCGTGGTGCTGATCGCTGAGGCAAGTGGGCTGGGGCACGGGTCGAGGGGACATTCAGAGGAGGACACACGGCACAAAATAACAAGGAGAATGAAAACAGCAACATTTCGGAGGAAAAAACTCTCAGAAGTTCAATCATCAGTTTCACTCACAAACTTAACAAGATAAAAAGTTAAAAGGAAAGACATTTTAGCGCCCCCTCGTGGAGATGCCAGTTATAGTCTGTCCCACCCCTTGGACCGAGGTATCTAAAAGGGCTTTTTCTGAGGCACCTGTGACCCCCAGGCCCAGCCTTACTTAGCCTTCGGGATGGTGGGCTCACTCCCTCCATGTGGGAGAGAAGGCTGTGTCCTTCCCTCAGCGCTTTCTTCCAGGCCATTTCGGCTGGCAGCCTGGCTCATGGAGGGCACTTGGTCTCCCCACAGACTGACCCACAGTATACCTCGCTGGTGACGGAGAATATCAAGGCCTTGTGAGTACAGACAGCCCGACAAGGCTGGTGGAGGGAGGACCCTTTGCGGGGTGTTGGGCAGACAGGTGCCGGCTGTGCCCCCCCCCCTCAGCAAGATGCGCCATCCCTCTGTGGGAAAGGGTGCTTCCCCTCTTGATGAAAGGGGGTGGGCATGTAGAGATGACCCAACCCCTCTGGAGCCTCAGTGCCTCAGTAGGATGGGTGTGGTGTCAGGGGATGTCTGCCTGGTGGGCCTTAAGAAAAGGACGGGGTCTAGCTAGCTCAGCTCTGTCCCTGCTCCAGTCCCTGGAGGCTGCACACTCACTGGGCCTTCCTGTCCCCCAGGTTCCCTACAGAGATCCATTCTGGGCTCCTAGAGGTCATCTCCCCTTCTCCCCACTTCTACCCTGACTTCTCCCGCCTCCGAGAGTCCTTTGGGGACCCCAAGGAGAGAGTCAGGTACTAGCACTACCCACCTCCCTGTGCCCCCAGCACCTGCCCACCTGTGCTAAGAACCTAGTCTGTGGGTGTATGAGTCCTGGGCACTTCCCTGCAGTGCCTCCATTGTTCCATTGGAGGACCCCTGCATGGGGGGGTGGGGGTCTCCTACCCACTCAGTGGCCTCTGTGGTAGCCACATTGGAGGTGGAGGGGGTCTGAGCTCTTGAGGCCCCTGCCCCTGGCCCACAGGTGGAGGACCAAACAGAACCTTGATTACTGCTTCCTCATGATGTATGCGCAGTCCAAAGGCATTTACTACGTGCAGGTGAGCACTGAGACCCTGCTCTGTCCCTTTTCCCCCTGGACCCTGGATGGGCCTGGGTGGCAAGCCCTGCCCTGCCCCTGTGCCCATCCTGAGTCCCGGCCCCCTTCTACCTACCCACCACTGTGCAGCTGGAGGATGACATCATAGCCAAGCCCAACTACCTGAGCACCATGAAGAACTTCGCACTTCAGCAGCCCTCGGAGGACTGGATGATCCTGGAGTTCTCCCAGCTGGGCTTCATTGGTGTGCCACCCCCCTCCCTGCCCCGCTGACCTAACCAAAATATCTCCATCCAGCCCACTTCTGCCTCTGTCATCATCTCTCAGTCCCACGCCCTGTTCTGAGCCCTAGTACCATGCAGTGTCGTGCTCTGAGCCTTTGCCTGGAGTGCCCGCTGCAGCCCCACCTGGCCTGTTCCTGCCTGCCCTCTGCATCGGGATGTTTGGGCTCACCATCCCATCTGCTCTCTTGTTACCTGCACCTGCCTGCAGCCAGCCAGAGGTTTTGCTGTGGGACCCTTCCCAGAGTCCCCCACAGGGACTAAGAGGAAGTAGGGCAGGGCAGAGCTGCCTACTCAGCACCCCTTTCCCTCCAATCCCACCCCCAGGGAAGATGTTCAAGTCACTGGACTTGAGCATCATTGTGGAGTTCATCCTCATGTTCTACCGGGACAAGCCCATCGACTGGCTCCTGGACCATATTCTGTGGGTGAAGGTCTGCAATCCTGAGAAGGATGCGGTGAGCAGAGCCTGCACAGAGGCGGGAGGGGGCGGTGGAGCAAGCAGCCTCCAGTAGGGACTGTGTCGGTGACCATGCACCTGACAGGAGGAGACTGTGCTGCTGGCTGGAGGAGTTTCTGTCTTCAGAGGAAGAGTTGAGTTGAGCCCTAGCGTGTGTCACCCTCCCTCCACAGAAGCACTGTGACCGGCAGAAGGCCAACCTGCGGATCCGCTTTAAGCCATCCCTCTTCCAGCACGTGGGCACTCACTCCTCACTGGCGGGCAAGATCCAGAAACTGAAGGTGGGCAGTGCCACACTCAAGCCTAGTTGAGTACAGCAGAGCCTGGGCTGAGGTTGGACAAGGAGGTAGCAGGGCAAGTCCAGGGCCCACCCTAACACCATTGTCCCTCCTCCACTGTAGGACAAGGACTTTGGGAAGCAGGCACTGCGGAAGGAGCATGTGAACCCGCCAGCGGAAGTGAGCACGAGCCTCAAGACATACCAGCACTTCACCCTGGAGAAGGCCTACCTGCGCGAGGATTTCTTCTGGGCCTTCACGCCCGCTGCAGGGGACTTCATCCGCTTCCGCTTCTTCCAGCCACTGCGACTGGAGCGGTCAGTGCCAGCGCCCACAGGTCCACCTTGGGGGAGGGGCAGGGTGGCTACCAGGGTAGAGGCCTCGCCACAAATTTCTGAACCTGCAGATTTCCCTCTGTGACCCTCCCCTGCAAATTACTTAACCTTATTAAGTTTTCTTATCTGAAAAGTGGGGCTCAGAACAGTAGTCACTTTGTAAAGACTAAGTCCAGCAGTGCCCACAGGAGCTCAGTGACATTGCCCATCACCATTGTCCTTACAAGTAAGGCCCTGGTTGCCTTGCAAGTCCAACGGCTGCCCCGGGTGGTGCCCAGCCTCACCCAGTACCTCAGGGCCCACCTACTGCACTCCTAGCCCAGGCCTGGCCTTTCTCTGCTGGGTAGTGTGCCTGGGCAGTGCCCCACCCCTGCAGCAGCTCACAGGCCTGTCTGGCCACAGGTTCTTCTTCCGAAGTGGGAACATTGAGCACCCAGAGGACAAGCTCTTCAACACATCTGTGGAGGTGCTGCCCTTTGATGTGAGTGTAGTAGCAGGTGGGTGTGCACTGAGGCCTGCCCCTTCCACAGCCACTGGCTTCAGCCCCTTGATTTTGTCCCCAGAACCTCCAGTCAGACAAGGAGGCCCTGCAGGAGGGCCGTTCAGCCACTCTCCAGTACCCTCGGAGCTCTGATGGCTACCTCCAGATTGGTGAGTGAGGGGCAGTCAAGTGGAGCTGAGGGGAGAGGCAGGAGTCTTGGGACAACCTCTCATTGCTGCACTCCCCCAGGCTCTTTCTACAAGGGTGTGGCACAGGGAGAAGTGGACCCAGCCTTTGGCCCCTTGGAAGCACTGCGCCTCTCCATCCAGACAGACTCGCCGGTGTGGGTCATTCTGAGTGAGGTGATATAGGGCAGGGCTGGGTACAGGGAATGGGGAGCTGTACCAAATAGCTAGACCAGGGCTGCTCTCTGAGACCCCAGCTGACACTGAGCCCTGCTCTTCCAGATCTTCCTGAAAAAGGCTGACTAAGCCAAGAGCTTCTGAGGGTGCGTTTTGGCTGGCCCTGAAGCCCACGAGACCTGGGATGTCGTCGCCGCTGCCCCCGGAGGGCCAGGCGCGGCCACCCCAGTCTGAGGGGTTCTGCCTGGCACCCCACTCCATTGGCCTGGGGTGGCCGCTGGCCCGGAGGCCCCAGGAACTGGTGCTGCCCCGCCCGCCGGCCGCGGGGAAGAGGCAGGAGGTCCCCACACTGTGCCTGAGGCCGGTCCGCGCCGCCCGGAACCGTTCGCATCCTGGCCCCCTTGAGCCAGACCTTTATAGAAGAGCCTTTTCCTGGGCGCCCACTGTCTCCGCGCGAACACTGGAATGCATATACTACTTTATGTGCTGTGTTTTTTATTCTTGGATACATTTGATTTTTTTCACGTTAAGTCCACACATACTTCTTCTATAAGAGCGCTCCTTGTAATAAAGGGTTAATGAAGTGTGTGCCTGCTCCGAGCTCACACCCTGGCGCCTAGCCGCCCAGCGATACCACCCGGCGACCCCGCCCTCCGCGCAGTTCCGCAGGACCTCGCTCGCATTCTCTGGGAGGGTCCCAGCAGCCCGGTCGGTAACTCGCTGATGGAGCTGGTGCGGAATCTGGGTCCACGCCCCCAAACCGCCCCCACTTCCGTGATAACCCTCCTCGGAGCGCGTCGCCTAGCGCCCATCATACCTCCCCAAGTGCCTGCAGCCGCCTCTCACCAAAGGCATCCCCCCACCTCCTCCTCCCACTCCTTCCTGGGTCTCAGTCCCACCTTTTCCACCGTCTCCAAGGCCCTGCTTCTGTCCCCAGTCTGTGACTCATTTTAGGTCCTCCCATCCATCTCAGGGCCTTTGTTTTTGCCCTGCTTTGAAAGCTCCTCTGCCTGCTCAGCTAAAAGTCACCTTTTTAGGGACTCTTCCCGGCCAGCAGGCCTTCCCCAGATCTGGTCCCCCGAGACACTAGGACGTTTACTGGAGAGCGCCTCTTAAAACTACATTGATTAAGTTCATCGTCGTTCTCCGCGGGCCGCAACAGGTTGCCCTGAACACTGCATTGTTCTAGATGCCGGTAACCGAGTACCGACCCAAAAAAAGCCCCTCGTATCGGCTGTGAAGTCCAGGGTATGAGGAATAGGGCGGCTGAGGGTCAGTGGAGAGGCAGGCCTCATAGGAGGGGGACAGGCGAGGAAAGAGCTGACCGCAGGGAGGAGCCGTGGGGTGAGCCCCGGCGGGAAAGGATGTGTGACTAAGCGTGGGGGAGCAGGGCGGGAGAGGACCGGACCCAGGGCCCGATCGAGCCCCTGCCCGAGAGAGGCCTCTTTCCTTCCGCAGCCCGACAGACTGCTGTGGCCTGAAGCTAGGCCCCTCCAAGCTCTACAACCCGCAGGGCGCAACCCACTCCAACCCAGACAGTGCACTCGAGATCACGCTTTAATGAGAGACTGGGATGGGGGCGAGCACCCTCCCCCGTCCTCCAGGAGGCTCCGCCCACCCGGCGTCCTCCGTCTCAGGCCTTCTGCAGCAGTTTTTGGAACTGTCCGAGGAGCGCGGCCGGGAGGAAGTGGGCGAGTAGGCCAAGCGCCGCCAACGCCACGAGAAGCCAGAGCGCGTACGCGCTCGCGTACAGCGGGGCCAGCCTGCGGGCAGTGCTCAGCGGGGGCGGGGCGGGGGCAATGGCCCCACCCCAACCCTACGGCCCGCCTCCACCAGGGCCCGCCCACCTGCCCCCAAAAGGGAACCGCCTCCAACCAGTCTCCTGGTCCCGCCCGGCATCCGCTTGCGGCCTCTGCCGTCAAGACCCTGCCCACAAGCCAAGCCACCTTTCTCCGCCCCGGTGGACCTCCCGGGAGCCCCGCCCCGGTTCTCACCTTTGCTGCGCAGATCTCGCGTAGCCCTGAAAGTAGCGGAGGCGCGCGAACAGGTATACCAGGCCACACAGTGCTGCCGCCCCTGGGAAAGGGGAGGGCGGGGTGGGGTGAGCCCGCTGATGCGGGGACCCCCGTGGCCCTAGTGCGTGCGCCCCTGGCCCGCTCTCAGACCTTCGTGAAAGAAGATGCCGGCGACCCAGAGCGTGGCGAGGAACAGCGGGAAATACTCGCTGCAGTTCACTCTGCGGTGGGGGAGGAGCGGCATAAGGGCGCCGGCCTGGGGCCTCCGAGCCTGACCGCCCGGGGCTGCCTAGCTCCCTGCCCCGCGCCCTCCCACCGCGCCTCACTGGGCTCGGTAGATGCGCTGGAACTCCGGCGGGCCGGTGGTGAGCGGCGGAGACACGTGGAAGGCCCTGCGCGCCGAGATCACCTGCAGCGAGAAGTAGGCTGGGGGAGGAGGTGTTGCCGGAGTCAGATCTGGCACCCAGACTCCCGGCCCCGCCTCCAGTCTGGCCGCGCATCTTTTCTTTTCCCAGCTCCACACCCAGCTCGTCACGACTCCCCTTTAAAAGCCCGACCAAGGGGACCGCCAGCCCCTGCTCTTCGAGCTTGCCCTGTGTCCACGACACTCAGTGGGGAGGGCAGGGTGCCGGCCTGGGGCTCTGAGAGGCCCTATCCAGCCCAGTGAGTGTAAGGGAAAGGATGACACGTCACAGGACACCTGCCCGCAGGACTTTGCTCCTGAATCATTTCACTTGCAAAACACAGGCAAATGTCCAACTCCCACCCTCTAGGCCTGGACTTTGGCCCAGGTCCCTGGAATGGGAGTGCCACCTGAGGGCAGAGTTGGCTGCATCCTTCCAGGTACAGAGGATCACACACCCTGTGGCCAACTGTCCCTGCTCCGCCACCCACAGAGCTCACCAGGAGGGACCTCCCGACCAAGCCTGGGTCGCTGTGCCTCCAAACTGTGGTGTGGGTTCCTGCCTCAGTTTCTCTGTTCAGGCTCTGCCTCAATCTGACAGACACCCTCTCCTCTGCCCCCAGGTGGTTACGGCTGGGACTATTCTAGTCCAACCCCAAGGCACCAGGGCTCTGCCCCTCTCCCTTCCAACATGGGTGGGTACAGAGGGTGGGCTGGCCCTTGAGGGTCTGAGTGCACAGGAGCCCTTCTCTTCGCCTGAGGCCAGGTGCCCACCACACAAACAGTCCCAGTACTGGGTGTCTCCAACTATCTTCCTGCAAGTCCCATGGCCCTGGTGCCCTTGGTGCCAGGCCCTCTGCAGACATATCCCAACCTTAGCGCACTGTGGATACCAAGGGTAGCCTTGCCAGCACAGTGTATGTGAAGAAGGGCTGAGGGCCAAGCTTACTGGTATGGCTGGAGATCAAGTCAGCCTGTCTGCTCAGCCACTCCAGGGCCCCTGCCCCAGGCTGTGTCTTGTCCTAGCCCATACAGTGTGAGGCAATGGTGTCCTCCAAAGCCAGAATATCTATCCCAGGAATGTGTCTCTAGGGCTGGTCTGAGAAGGGCACCAAGCAGGCAACTTTGGGGGCCAAAAAGCAGGTTTCAACCCTGTCTAGCTCCACATGGTTCCAGCATAGAGAGGGTGACTTTGAAGGCAGGCCCAGGGGATGGGGCCCTCCCACTGGGACACCCGGAGAGGGGACCGCTGGGGAGGGCAGGGATCAGCTGGAGTAGGGCTGCATCAAGCCTATGGCTGTCCCACTTCTGTACTCACCATCAGAACACCCATTCATCCTGGCACCCTGCCCCCCTGCTCAGGCCCTAGAGCCCAACATAGCTGGATGCCCCACCTGCTCCCTGAAAGCCCCTGCCCTCTTCCAGGGTTCTTTATGCTGGCTGAGGTGCCACCCTCCAACCCCAAGCCAGGCAGCCCACATGCCTACCTCAGTTGTTCCTCAGGGGCCATTTTCCATTTCGCTGCCCATCCCCCAGGTTGGGTACCTCTCAGCCTTGGTCCCTGCTCAGGGTTTCACAGTTTGCCCTGCAGACAGCCCTCCAGGGCTTCCCCCTCCCCACTTGGGGAAAATGCAAGCCCCTCAGCCCTCTGGTGGGGGCCAGAAGAGCTTTCATACCAGGAGTCTGGGCTGTCCCTCACCAGAAGAGCTTTCATACCAGGAGTCAGGGCAGAAGGCAGACTGCAGGGGTCCGAAGCCCACCCACTGCCAGAGCAGAAGCCAGCCCACCTTGCTGCAAGACTCCCAGGAGGGTGACAGAGGCCAGAAGAGCCACTTCGTCCTTCATGGTGGCGGTGGTTCTGTCGGGCCAGGCTGGACTCTGAGAGGGCTAGCTGTGGGGCTCTTATCACCCTTGTCTGCTGCTCAGAGGCTGACCCAGAAGAGGAAGAGTGGCGCGCTCTCCCCGCCCCTTCTCAGTGGAGGGGGTTGGGGAAGGAGGCGTGACCATTGCCTGAGAGACCTGGGGAGCCTGGTCAGGCTGAGCAAGTGGAAACCAGGGCCAGAGCTTCCCTGGTGGCGCAAGTGTTAAGAATCCGTGAACACAGCCTGCAGGGGGTTAGTGCACCATGGTTAGCCGAGAGGGAGTCCGGGGAAAAGTCTGCACCTGCGGAAGAGGCAAGAGACTTTTTCTTCCCTCTTTGTTTCCTGGTGCGCGAGGAGAGGGGATTAAGAGCGCTGCTTAAAGGAGCTCCAGAGACCCGCGGCTAACAGCGCGGACCCCAGAGACGGGCATGAGACGCTAAGGCTGCTGCTGCCGCCACCAAGAAGCATGTGTGCGAGCACAGGTCACTATCCACACCCCCCTTCCGGGGAGCCTGTGCAGCCCGCCACTGCCAGGGTCCCGGGATCCAGGGACAACTCCCCCGGGAGAACGCACGGCGCGCCTCAGGCTGGTACAACGTCACGCTGGCCTCTGCCGCCGCAGGCTCGCCCCGCACTCCGTACCCCTCCCTCCCCCCGGCCTGAGTGAGCCAGAGTCCCCGAAGCAGCTGCTCCTTTAACCCCGTCCTGTCTGAGCGAAGAACAGACGCCCTCTGGCGACCTACACGCAGAGGCGGGGCCAAATCCAAAACTGAGCCCCGGGAGCTGTGAGAACAAAGAAGAGAAAGGGAAATCTCTCCCAGCAGCCTCAGAAGCAGCGGATTAAAGCTCCACAATCAACTTGATGTACCCTGCATCTGTGGAATATATGAATAGACAACAAATCATCCCAAATTGAGGAGGTGGACTTTGAGAGCAAGATTTATGATTTTTTCCCCTTTTCCTCTTTTTGTGTGTATGTGTATGCTTCTGTGTGAGATTTTGTCTGTATAGCTTTGCTTCCACCATTTGTCCTAGGGTTCTATCCATCCGTCTTCTTTTTTTCTTTAAAAATTTTTTTTCTTAATAATTATTTTTTATTTTAATAACTTTATTTTATCTTCTTTCTTTCTTTCCTTCCTTCCCTCCTTCCTTCCTTTCTCCCTCCCTCCCTCCCTTCCTCCTTTCTTTCTTTCTTCCTTTCTTTCTTCCTTCCTTCCTTCCTTCTTTCCTTCCTTTCTTTCTTTCTTTCCCTTTCTTTCTTCCTTCCTTCCTTCCTTCCTTCCTTCCTTCCTTTCTTTCTTTCTTTCTTTCTTTCTTTCTTTCTTTCTTTCTTTCTTTCTTTCTACTTTTTCTCCCTTTTATTCTGAGCCATGTGGATGAAAGCCTCTTAGTGCTGCAGCCAGGAGTCAGTGCTGTGCCTCTGAGGTGGGAGAGCCAACTTCAGGACACTGGTCCACAAGAGACCTCCCAGCTCCACATAATATCAAACGGCAAAAATCTCCCAGAGATCTCCATCTCAACACCAGCACCCAGCTTCACTCAACGACCAGCAAGCTACAGTGCTGGACACCCTATGCCAAACAACTAGCAAGAAAGGAACACAGCCCCATCCATTAGCAGAGAGGCTGCCTAAAATCATAATTAAGTCCACAGACACCCCAAAACACACCACCAGACGTGGACCTGCCCCCCAGAAAGACAAGATCCAGCCTCATCCACCAGAACACAGGCACTAGTCCCCTCCACCAGGAAGCCTACACAACCCACTGAACCAACTTTAGCCACTGGGGACAGACACCAAAAACAACAGGAACTGCGAACCTGCAGCCTGCAAAAAGGAGACCCCAAACACAGTAAGATAAGCAAAATGAGAAGACAGAAAAACACACAGCAGATGAAGGAGCAAGATAAAAACCCACCAGACCTAACAAATGAAGAGGAAATAGGCAGTCTACCTGAAAAAGAATTCAGAATAATGATAGTAAAGATGATCCAAAATCTTGGAAATAGAATAGAGAAAATGCAAGAAACATTTAACAAGGATCTAGAAGAACTAAAGATGAAACAAGCAATGATGAACAACACAATAAATGAAATTAAAAATACTCTAGATGGGATTAATAGCAGAATAACTGAGGCAGAAGAACGGATAAGTGTCCTGGAAGATAAAGTAGTGGAAATAACTACTGCAGAACAGAATAAAGAAAAAAGAATGAAAAGAACTGAGGACAGTCTCAGAGACCTCTGGGACAACATTAAATGCACCAACATTCGAATTATACGGGTTTCAGAAGAAGAAGAGAAAAAGAAAGGGACTGAGAAAATATTTGAAGAGATTATAGTTGAAAACTTCCCTAATATGGGAAAGGAAATAGTTAATCAAGTCCAGGAAGCACAGAGAGTCCCATACAGGATAAATCCAAGGAGAAATACGCCAAGACACATATTAATCAAACTGTCAAAAATTAAATACAAAGAAAATATATTAAAAGCAGCAAGGGAAAACCAACAAAAAACACACAAGGGAATCCCCATAAGGTTAACAGCTGATCTTTCAGCAGAAACTCTGCAAGCCAGAAGGGACTGGCAGGATATATTTAAAGTGAGGAAGGAGAAAAACCTGCAACCAAGATTACTCTACCCATCAAGGATCTCATTCAACTGAAAGCATTTCCTCTAAGATCAGGAACAAGACAAGGATGTCCGCTCTCACCACTATTATTCAACATAGTTTTGGAGTCCTAGCCACAGCAATCAGAGAAAGAAAATAAATAAAAGGAATACAAATTGGAAAAGAAGAATTAAAACTACCACTGTTTGCAGATAACATGATACTATACATAGAGGATCCTAAAGATGCCGCCAGAAAACTACTAGGGCTAATCAATGAATTTGGTAAAGTTGCAGGATATAAAATTAATGCACAGAAATCTCTTTCATTCTTATATACTAATGATGAAATATCTGAAAGAGAAATTAAGGAAACACTCCCATTTACCACTGCAACAAAAAGAATAAAATACCTAGGAATAAACCTACCTAGGGAGACAAAAGACCTGTATGCAGAAAACTATAAGACACTGATGAAAGAAATTAAAGGTGATACCAGCAGATGGAGAGATATACCATGTTCTTGGATTGGAAGAATCAATATTGTGAAAATGACTATATTACCCAAAGCAATCTACAGATTCAATGCAATCCCTATCAAATTACCAATGGCAGTTTTTTTACAGAACTAGAACAAAAAAAATCTTAAAATTTGTATGGAGACAAAAAAGACCCTGAATAGCCAAAGCAGTCTTGAGGGAAAAAAGTGGAGCTGGAGGAATCAGAATCCCCGACTTCAGACTATACTACAAAGCTACAGTAATCAAGGCAATACAGTACTGGCACAAAAACAGAAACATAGATCAATGGAGCAAGATAGAAAGCCCAGAGATAAACCCATGCACCTATGGTCAACTAATCTATGACAAAGGAGGCAAAGATATACAATGCAGAAAAGACAGTCTCTTCAAGAAGTGGTGCTGGGAAAACTGGACAACTACATGTAAAAGAATGAAATTAGAACACTCCTTAACACCATACACAAAAATAAACTCAAAATGGATTAGAAACCTAAATGTAAGACCAGACACTATAAAACTCTTAGAGGAAAACATAGGAAGAACACTCTGACATAAATCACAGCAAGATCTTTTTTGACCCACCTCCTAGAGTAATGGAAATAAAAATAAACAAATGGGACCTAATGAAACTTCAAAGCTTCTGCACAACAAAGGAACCCATAAGACGAAAAGACAACCCTCAGAATGGGAGAAAATATTTGCAAACGAATCAATGGACAAAGGATTAATCTCCAAAATATATAAACAGCTCGTGCAGCTCAATATTAAAGAAACAAACAACCCAATCCAAAAATGGGCAGAAGACCTAAATAGAGCTCTCTCCAAAGAAGAGATACAGATGGCCAAGAAGCACGTGAAAAGCTGCTCAACATCACTAATTATTGAGAAATGCAAATCAAAACTACAATGAGGTATCACCTCACACCATTTAGAATGGGCATCATCACAAAATCTACAAACAACAAATGCTGGAGAGGGTGTGGAAAAAAGGGAACCCTCTTGCACTGTTGGTGGGAATGTAAATTGATACAGCCACTATGGAGAACAGTATGGAGGTTCCTTAAAAACTAAAAATAGAATTACCATATGATCCAGCAATCCCACTACTGGGCATATACCAGGAGAAAACCATAATTCAAAAAGACACGTGCACCCCAATGTTCATTGCAGCTCTATTTACAATAGCCAGGTCATGGAAGCAACCTAAATGCCCATCAACAGACGAATGGATAAAGAAGATGTGGTACATATATACAATGGTATATTACTCAGCCATAAAAAGGAACGAAATTGGGTCATTTTTTGAGATGTGGATGGATCTAGAGACTGTCATACAGAGTGAAGTAAGTCAGAAAGAGAAAAACATATCGTATATTAACACATATATGTGGAACCTAGAAAAATGGTACAGATGAACCGGTTTGCAGGGCAGAAATTGAGACACAGATGTAGAGAACAAACGTATGGACACCAAGGGGGGAAAGTGGCGAGGGGGTGGGGGTGGGGGTGTGATGAATTGTGCGATTGGGACTGACATGTATACACTGATGTGTATAAAATGGATGACTAATAAGAACCTGCGGTATAAAAAAGTTTTTTAATTTTTAAAAATTAAGAAAAAATTTTTAAAAAGAAACCACAATCTCAGTACCATAGACAATCATAAGCAGTACACAACTCACACCCTAAGCTTAAATTAAAAAAAAGTTTTATTTTGAAATTGTTTTACTTACAAAAAATTTTGCACAAATAGCACACATTTCCCATCACCCAGCTTCCTCTAATGTTAACATCTTATATAATTATGATTCAATTATGTAAACTCAGAAATTAACATTGATACAATACTATCAGCCATTTTACAGATCTTATTGAAGTTTCACCAATTGTGCCACTAAAATAGTACAAAGACCTCTAAAACATTACTCAAAGTTGTGGCAGACACAAAACACATATCGTTCGATTCCCTTTATATGAAATGTCCAGAAAAGACAAATCCATAGAGACAGAAAACAGATCACTGGTGGCCAGGGGCCGGGAGCATTACTGGGATGATGAAAATGTACTAAAACTGAATTGTGGTGAACTTAGCACAACTCTGTAAATTCACCAAAAATCGTTGAATTTTATACTTAAGATGGGCATATGTTATGGTATGTAAATTATACCTCAATAAAGTTGTTTTTAAAAAATAGTACAAAAGCCAGGCAGCCGGAGCCCTCCAATGTTACCGCACCGCCGCCTTGACGGCGCGTACGGTGCGCCGCCTCTTGGCCGTGTCAGCGGTAACGAGAGCGGCAGGGGACGCGGTAACGAGAGCGGCAGGGGACGCGGCGCCGCGCAGTCCCCTGGGGACCCCAGGAGGCAGCCACAGCACACTCCACCAGGCCCCACTGCAGTCGCTGGAGCCGGCCGGAAAGGGCGGAGGCAGGGGCTCTGGCAGCGCCTCCTACCCAGCCAACCCCTCGACCCCTCGTACCCCGCGGACTTGGAGGGCTCGGCTTCACCACCACCCCAGGCCCCCGCTGACTTTGACTTGGCCTCTCGGTCTGCGGGTGAGGGAAGTGATCAATGGCCTTCCCACCGCACCCACTCCGGGGGCCTGCTCAGCGCGCGAAGCGCTCCCTCGCTAGGGAAGGCGGCGTAGGGTGCAGGAGGAGGGGGCACATAGAAAAAATATTGACTGGGACTTCCCTGTTGGTCCAGTGGTTAAGCCTCCGTGTTTCCAGTGCAGAGGGTCTGGGTTCCATCCCTGGTCGGGAAACTAGATCCCACAGGTCTTAACTAAAGAGAATGGACTTGAGGACATAGGGAGGGGGAAGGGTAAGCTGGGACGAAGTGAGGGAGTGGCATGGACATATATACACTACCAAATGTAAAACAGATAGCTAGTGGAAAGCAGCCGCATAGCACAGGGAGATCCGCTGGGTGCTTTGTGACCACCTAGAGGGGTGGGATAGGGAGGGTGGGAGGGAGACGCAAGAGGGAGGAGATATGGGGACATATGTATATGTATAGCTGATTCACTTTGTTATAAAGCAGAAGCTAACACACCATTGTAAAGCGATTATACTCCAATAAAGATGTTAAAAAAAAAGTTAACATGTTACATAAAAACAGTACTGTGATTAAAACCAGGAGACTAACATTGATCCAAGACTATTAATCTACAGACCTTAACCAAATTTCAGTATGTTGTCCCATAACATCCTTTTTCTGGTCCAGGATCATGTGTCCTTGGTCTCCTCCAATCTGAGACAATTGGATGGGTCTTCAGTGTGCTTTCAGTGATCTGTCATAATCTCAACGCTGATGAAGAATGTGAGTTATTTTGTAGATGACTCTCAATTTGGATTTTCTGATGTCTTTACATGATTATACTTTTTAAAAAGATTTTATTTATTTTATTTGTGGCTGTGTTGGGTCTTCATTGCTGCGTGCAAGCTTTCTCTAGTTGTGCTGAGAGGGGGCTACTGTTTGTTGCGGTATGTGGGCTTCTCATTGCGGTGTTTTCGTTGTTGGATTTCTATCTCCCCACCCTTCCAAGAGTACCTGGGAGGAGATGACTGCTCTCTGCCTGGTCCCCAAGTCCCGCATGTTGTTGATGCTCAAAGAAACATACCGATGAATGAGCAAATGACTGACTATCAAGTTGGCCTGGCTGCCTTCCCTCTATTCTCTCCCTTTTCACCAGCTCTACAGCTTTATCTTTTCCAAAATGTCATATGATTGGAATCATACAGTATGTAGCCTTTTCATATTGGCTTCTCTCACTTAGTAATATGCATTTAAAGCTCCTCCATGTCTTTTCATGACTTAATAGCTCATTTCTTTTCAGTGCTGAATTATATTCCGTTATCTGGGTGTATCACAATTTATCCATTCACTACTGAAGGACATCTTGGTTGCTTTCAAGTTTTAGCAATTATGAGCAAAGCTGCTATAAACATCTATGTGGAGGTTTTTGCCTAGATGTAAGTTCTCAACTCATTTGGGTAAATACCAAGGACTACGATTGCTGGATTGTATGGTAAGAGCATGTTTAGTTTTGTAAGAAACTAGCAAGCTGTTTTGCAAGGTGGCTGTACCATTTTGCATTCCCACCAGCAATAAATGAGACCTCCTGTTGCTCCACATCTTTGCCAGTATTTGGTGGTGTCAGCATTCTGGATTTTGCCATTCCAGTAGATGTACGTGGTATCTTGTTTTAATTTGCATTTCCCTAATGACATATGATGTGGAACATCTTTTCATATGCTTATTTGCCATCTGTATATCTTCTTTGGTGAGGTGTGTGTTAAGGTCATATGACCGTTTTTTTAAATTGAGTTGTTTGTTTTCTTATTGTTGAGTTTTAAGAGTTATTTGTACACTTTGGATAATAGTCCTTTATCAGATGTGTCTTTTGCAAATATTTTCTCCCAATTTGTGGCTTGTCTTCTCATTCTCTTGACAGTGTCTTTGACAGAGTTTCTGCTCTGTCAAGGACAAATTTTAATGAAGATAAATTTTAAAGAAATCTGTATTATCAATTATTTCTTTCATGGATTGTGCCTTTGGTGTTGTATCTAAAAACTCATCACCATACCCAAGGTATCTTCTACGAATTTTATAATTTTGCATTTTACATTTAAATCTATGATTCATTTTGAGTTAATATTCGTGAAGAAGGTAAATAAAGTCTGTGTCTAGATTAATTTTTTTGCATGTGGATGTCCATTTGTTCCCGCACCATTTGTTGAAAAGACTATATTTTTTCCATTATATTGCCTTTGCTCTTTGCCAAAGATCAGTTGACTACATATATATATATATATATATATAAATAAACATCTTTATTGGAGTATAATTCGGATAAAGATGTTAATATATATATATATATATATTTTTTTTTTTTTTTTTTTGCGGTACGCGGGCCCGTCACTGTTGTGGCCTCTCCCGTTGCGGAGCACAGGCTCCGGACGCGCAGGCTCAGCGGCCATGGCTCACAGGTCCAGCTCTGCGGCATGTGGGATCTTCCCGGACCGGGGCACGAACCCGTGTCCCCTGCATCGGCAGGCGGACTCTCAACCACTGCGCCACCAGAGAGGCCCTGGAGTATATTTGCTTTACAGTGTTGTGTTAGTTTCTACTGTATAACAAAGTGAATCAGCTATATGTATACATGTATCCCCAAATCCCCTCCCTATTGCGTCTCCCTCCCACCCTCACTATCCCACCCCTCTAGGTGGTCACAAAGCACCAAGCTGATCTCCCTGTGCTATGCAGCTGCTTCCCACTAGCTATCTACTTTACATTTGGTAGTGTATATATGTCAATGCTACTCTCTCACTTCATCCCAGCTTACCCTTCCCACTCCCCGTGTCCTCAAGTCCAAAGATCAGTTGACCATATTTATGTGGGTCTATTTCTGAGCTTTCTATTCTGTCCCATTGATAGACAAATAGTTTGTTCTTTCACCAATACTACACTGTCTTGATTACTATAGCTTTATAGTGATTTTTTTAAATTTTATTTTTATTTATTTATTTTTTGTTGCATTGGGTCTTCGTTGCTGTGCGCAGGCTTTCTCTAGTTGCGGCAAGCAGGGGCTACTCTTTGTTGTCGTGCGCGGGTTTCTCATTGCAGTGGCTTCTCTTGTTGCAGAGCACAGGCTCTAGGCACGTGGGTCTCAGTAGTTGTGACACATGGGCTTAGTAGTTGTGGCTCGCGGGCTCTTGAGTGCAGGCTCAGTAGTTGTGGCACACGGGCTTAATTGCTCTGTGACATGTGGGATCTTCCCGGAGCAGGGCTCGAACCTGTGTCCCCTGCATTGGCAGGTGGATCCTTAACCACTGCATTACCAGGGAAGTCCTATAGTGATTCTTGAAGTCAGGTAGTGTCAGCCCTCCAACTCTGCTCTCCTTCAATATTGAGTTGGCTATCTGGGCCTTTTGCCTCTCTATGTAAAATTTAGAACCAGATTGTTGATGTCCACAAAATAATTTGCAGCAGTTTTTACTGGAATTGCTTTGAGTCTATTGATCAAGTTGGGAAGAACTGGCATCTTGACAATATTGAATAATCCTGTCCATGGACATGGAATATCTCTCCATTTATTTAATTCTTCTTGGATTTCTTTCATCAGAGTTTTGAGTGTAGCTTTTTAGCAAGTTTTGAAACCAGGAAGTGTGAGTCCTCCAAATGTGATCTTCATTTTCAACATTGGGCCATTCTGGAGTCATTGAATTTCTCTATGAATGTTAGGATCACCTTATCAATTTCTACAGAGAAGCCAGCTGGGATTTTAATTGGAATTGTGTTAAATCTGTATATTAATTTGGAGAGTATTGTCATCTCAACATATTAAATATTCTGATCTGTGCACATGAAATGTATTTCCATTTATTCAGATTGTCTTTAATTTCTTTCAACAATGTTTCATAGTTTTCAGAGTATAAGATTTGAATTTCTTTTGTTACATTTGTTTCTAAATATTTTATTCTTTTTGATACTACTGTAAATGAAATGGTTTTCTTAATTTCATCTTTAGATTATTCAACAAAATGTATGGAAATACAACTAATTTTTGTGAGTTGCTCTTATATTCTTCAGGAGCTTATTTATTAGTTCTATTAGCTTTTTTTAAAAAATTGATTAATTTTTGACTGCATTCAGTCTTCGCTGCTGCAGGCGGGCTTTCTCTAGTTGCAGCAAGTGGGGGCTACTCTTCATTGTGGTGCACAGGCTTCCCATCACGGTGGCTTCTCTTGCTGTGGAGCACGGGCTCTAGGCACGTGGGCTTCAGTAGTTGTGGCACATGGGCCTAGCTGCTCTGTGGGATGTGGGACCTTCCTGGACCAGGGCTCAAACCCATGCCCCCTGCATTAGCAGGCATATTCCTAACCACTGTGCCACCAAGGAAGTCCCTCTATTAGCTTTTTAAATGAATTTCTTAGTATTTTCTATATACAAGATCATGTCATCTACAAATAGAGATAGTTTTACTTCCTCCTTTTGCATGTTTTCATTTTCTTGCCTACCTGCCCTAACTAGAAAACCCTGAAGTTGCAAAAGCCTTATCTTGTTCTTGAGCTTAGGGGGAAAGGATTCAGTTTTGCACCATTAAGTATGATGTTACCTGTGGGTTTTTGTAGATGTCTTTTATCAGGTAGTCCTAGTTCACTGTCTGTTTTTATCATAAAAACGGTGTTGGATTTTGTTAAGTGCTTATTTTACATCTTTTGGGATGATCATATGTTTTTTTTCTTTATCGTATTAAAGTGATGTATTACATCAATTGATTTTTGAATGTTAAACTAACCTTGCATTCCTGGTATAATTCCCACTTGGTCATGATATATAATCCTTTCTGTATGCTGCTGGATTTGGTTTGTTAGTATTTGTTGAGGATTATTAATACTTTTCTTTAAATCTTTGAAATAAACTTTATATCATCACCTTTAGAATAAAATCAGTATTATTTTTCATAAATAGAAAACAAAACAATGTGATCAAATTCTGGCTAGATATTATTGTTTGTCCTGGGCTTAAAGCCCATGCTTTGTCGTTGTTGTTGTTAAAAACAGAATAGAGGGGACAATGCATACATGCATCGATTAAAAGAAAGACTGATTTATTGAGATATCAAATATATGAATATTTAAACATTCATGAATGTGTAATGATAGTTGCTTGCTAAAGGACTAACTTATTCTTCTGACAATTGACAAATACAAAGAAAGAAGTAAGCATTTGTCTTGTGTACACTTATGTGAGGGTCAGTCAGGTGTGGCCACAGGAGAGGCTCAGGAGAACAAAGTTCATTATACTCGCAGGTCCTAGAGACAGGAGGCAGGGCACCCCACACAGGGCCACATGGGAAAGCAGCAGAGTGGTTAGGAGGCAGAAGATAGCAGTGAGGGAGAAAAGTCTAGGTCCTGGGGTTCCCACAGGAAAGGCAAGGCAGGGCAGGGTAAACAGCTTATAACTGCCTAGTTGGGATAGTGTTAGCAGGCTCTAAACTATAGGGGTGGTCTCTAGCTGCCTGATGCCTGGCCCTGGGATGATTAAGGCAGAAGAATAGTGCCTCCTGAGGTGTGGGGCCCAGATAGAGGAGCTATTTCTCTGGATTGGTTAGTTTGCATATCAAAGGTAAGAACCCAGCTGAACTTGCTATTGAAACCTTGTAACTCAGATTGGGACTTGAACTCATGGTCTTTTAACTGAGATCACACGCCTGGTCTCAGGACTTAATGAAGCTCAGGTTCTTGATGTCTCATCACGGAAAGAATTCAGTGAGAGACAAAGTGATAGGTAAGAAGTGGATTTATTTAGAGAGAAACACGTTCCACAGACAGAGTGCGGGATATCTCAGAAGGCAAGAGAGACACCAGGATATGGAGTTGTCAGCTTTTATAGGGGTGGGTAATTTCATAGGCTAATGAGTGGGAGGAGTATTCCAGCTATTTTGGGGAAGGGGTGTGGATTTCCAGAAGTTGGGCCATCGCCTACTTTTTTACCTTTATGGTCAGCCTTGCAACTGACATGACGCCTGGGGGTGTGTCATTGAGCTTGCTGATGTGTTACAATGAGGCTCAAGGTCTAGTGAATACTGAGGCTCAAGGTCTAGTGAAAGTTGATTCATCCTCCATCTTGGACCTATTCGGTTCTAATCAGTGTATGTTGTGTCCTTTGGCTGTGTCATTCTTCTAAAGGTTGTGCCCTGCCCCCTTCCCTGATGTTTCACTATCTCCAAGAATTGGCTACCCCAAGGGGCAGTCTGTCACCTGCCAGAAAGGGATTTTAAGATGTCAAAACATTATAATAAACAAAAAAATTTTTAATACATACATATAGATATACACACGCAATAGAGCATTTATCTTGCTTTGCTTGTCAAACTATCGGGGTAACTAAAGAATAGATGAGAGAAAATTCTTTCTTTACAGATGAATTCTAGATACTATATGAAGTAGGAGTGAGCCTGTGATGACATCATAGATCTAGATCATTAACAGCTCCTGAAACCAATAGGTGGCAGGTTGAAAGGGACCTTTATAAGGGAGGAGACAGGCTGTCATCATCTGAATCCCTCACCAAACGTAGCTTTGCTGATAGTGGAATAACCAGTGATCACATTGCCTCCAGAGGTGTTGCAACAGAAAGCTCTCTTCCTCCCCCCCCACCCGCCCGAGGTCTTTTGGATCAAACTGCCTGTGTGCTGGAAGTAGGCAGGATAGAGGGCACCACAAGAAGCCCAGACAAACCCAGAATGTGGGTCCATTAGGTCCATTATAGAGGAGATTTGGAGACAAAAAGAAGTTCCCTGCTAAGTGTGTTTGCTGAGGGGTCATGTTACACTTCCTGCGGGGTACACACCAGGGACCTTGCTTTGCAGAAGGAATAGCTGAGGCTCAGAGGTGAGAAGCTTGTGCCCAAGGTCACAGGGACCAGAGAAGCCAGGGGCAAGCCAGGGACTTCCACAACTTGGCAGTTTGGGGTGGGGGGCTATGTCTGTCCTGCTCAGCACTGGGTGCCCTCAGCATGATACCAAGCAGGGACCTGTGGGGCTCCTGGGCACAAAGCCTTTCTGTGTCCCCCATTTCTTTGATATCAGGAAATAGCCTTCATTCAACCTCCATGACCTTCCCTGAGTTCCAATGGGCAGATTCAAGCAGTTGTTAATTAGGGAAGGGAGGGGATGCAAGACCAGGGAGAAAACAGTCAAGAGAAACAATAGTGCAGCCTTGGGGCAAGGTCCTGGCTCCCCATCAACGGCTACATGCAACAATAACTTTGAGCTGTTTTGCAGAATCCGAAACCCCCTCCAGGTGGGAGAAGTTATCAATTAAAATGATGGTATGCTGTCCACAAGCACGGAGACCCCAGACCAGTTGGACGTGAAGGTTGATGATGCTGACTCCTACTTACCTCACCACCCACCAGTCAGAAGAATATCCATGAGAAGATCACACCACGCCCTCTTTGAACCATTACTATTAAACTTCTCACTACCCTCTCCAAGTTGGGACATACAGTTTTGAGGGCATTAGCCCGCTGTGGCACCATTTGTCTGGCAAAACAATAAAGCTATTCTTTTCTACTTCATCCAAAATTCTGTCTCCAAGATTTAATTTGGTGTTGGGGTACAGAGGCTGGGTTCGGCTTCAGGCACTTAGTAGGTGCCTGGTTCTTGATGGATGAGTTGAGATCCAGTGACTGCCATGGCTCATGTTCTTAACTACGACAATAAATCTTCTCTTGGAGGAACCTCTAACTTGTACAGGGTGACAACAGTAGACACAGACATCTTCCACAGAGAGCTGCTTCTGACTGACCAGCAAATCTCTGCTCTTTGCAGCCATAGGTCCCAGGCTCCATGCTGGGTGCTAAGGAGCCTGAGGGATCCCACTCTGCAGTCTCCTAACTCTCCTCCTCACCCTGACTCATCAACTGGAAATTTCCTCTTCCTTCTGCTCTTCCTCCTCTTCCTGCCTCTCCTATCTTCCTCTTCATCTCCCCCTCCTCTGAGCATTAGCTACTCCTTGGACAAAGCAGCATCCCTGATGTGCACCCAGCAAGGAAACATAAGAAGACTTAGTGAATGAGACCCCTCAGCACAGCAACACTTAGTACAACAAGACTTTAGTATAAAGCTACAGTAATCAGAACGGTATCGATGCCGAAAACTTCTCTGTACACCGGTGCCGAACCGAATCTCAGAGACACAGTTTTGGGTGAAGTAGAAAAGGATAGCTTTATTACTTTGCCAGGCAAAGGAGGACAAAGCAGGCTCCTGCCTCCAAAAACTATGTGTCCCCACCCAGGAAGATTTGATGAGGAGTTGTTGGGGTTTTTTTTTTTTTAATTAATTAATTTATTTATTTTTGGCTGCGTTGGGTCCTCGTTGCTGTGCGCAGGCTTTCTCTAGTTGCGGAGAATGGGGGCTACTCTTCGTTGTGGTGCGCGGGGTGCTCATTGCAGTGGCTTCTCTTGTTGCAGAGCACGGGCTCTAGGTGCGCAGGCTTCAGTAGTTGTGGCACACGGGCTCAGTTGTTGTGGCTCGCGCGCTCTAGAGCGCAGGCTCGGTAGTTGTGGCGCACGGGCTTAGCTGCTCCACGGCATGTGGGATCCTCCCAGAGCAGGGCTCGAACCTGTGTCCCTACACTGGCAGGCAGATCCTTTTTTTTTTTTTAACATCTTTATTGGAGTATAATTTCTTTACAATGGTGTGTTATAACAAAGTGAATCAGCTATACATATACATATATCCCCATATCTCCTCCCTCTTGCGTCTCCCTCCCACCCTCCCTATCCCACCCCTCTAGGTGGTCACAAATCACCCAGCGGATCTCCCTGTGCTATGCGGCTGCTTCCCACTAGCTATCTATTTTACCTTTGGTAGTGTATATATGTCCATGCCAGTCTCTCACTTCGTCCCAGCTTACGCTTCCCCCTCCCTGTGTCTTCAAGTCCATTCTCTACGTCTGCATCTTTATTCCTGTCCTGCCCCTAGGTTCATCAGAATCACTTTTTTTTAGATTCCATATATATGTGTTAGCATACGGTATTTGTCTTTCTCTTTCTGACTTACTTCACTCTGTATGACAGACTCTATGTCCATCCACCTCACTACAAATAACTCAATCTCATTTCTTTTTATGGCTGAGTAATATTCCATTGTATATATGTGCCACATCTTCTTTATCCATTCGTCTGTCGATGGACACTTAGGTTGCTTCCATGTCCTGACTATTGTAAATAGAGCTGCAATGAACACTGTGGTACATGACTCTTTTTGAATTATGGTTTTCTCAGGGTATATGCTCAGTAGCGGGATTGCTGGGCCGCATGGTAGTTCTATTTATAGTTTTTTAAGGAACCTCCATACCGTTCTCCATAGTGGCTGTATCAGTTTACATTCCCACCAACAGTGCAAGAGTGTTCCCTTTTCTCCACACCCTCTCCAGCATTTATTGTCTGTAGATTTTTTGATGAGGGCCATTCTGACTGGTGTGAAGTGATACCTCTTTGTAGTTTTGATTTGCATTTCTCTAATGATTAGTGATGCTGAGCATTCTTTCATGTGTTTGTTGGCTATCTGTATGTCTTCTTTGGAGAGATGTCTGTTTAGGTTTTCAGGCAGGCAGATTCTTAATCACTGCTCCACCAGGGAAGCCCTGATGAGGGGTTTTATAACCATACTCCCTAAGGGTGGGGTTGCTGGCAAATTAGGGTGTGTGCAGGGTCTCAGGTGGTCCAGGTCTCCTAATCTTGTTGAGCTTCTTTGGTCCCTTTAATCTTGCTTCAGGTGGTTTATTGGCTGCTCCTCCCTTGATTAGCAACTGTTCAAATCTGCCCCTGGAACTTAGGGAAGATCATGGAGGCTGGAGTCTTGCCTACAAGAAACAGGACAAAAAGTCCTATGTGCCTGGAAGCCCACAGGGCCCCGTTCAATTTTACTATGACAAAAAATTAGACAAACTAGTGGAATCTAACAGAGTCTAGAAATAAGCTCACACATCTAGGGAAAATTTGTGACAAAACTGAAAGACAATGAATGCAAGATGTCTAGACTTTTCTACAAGTGCTGCTAGTGAAACAGGAGGGAAGAGGGTAGGGCACAACATTTAAAAGAATGACATAGCCCGAGGACACAACATACACTGGTTAGAACCGAATAGGTCCAAGATGGAGGACGAATCAACTTCCACTAGACCTTGAGCCTCAGTATACATTCATTGCAACACATCAGCAAGCTAAATGACACACCAACAGGTGCCATGACAGTTCTGAGGCAGACCATAAGGGTCAAAAAGTGGGCAGTGAGGGGCTTCCCTGGTGGCGCAGTGGTTAGGAATCTACCTGCCAATGCAGGGGACACAGGTTCGAGCCCTGCTCTGGGAAGATTCCCCCATGCCACGGAGCAACTAAGACCATGTGCCACAACTACTGAAGCCCGTGTGCCTAGAGCCCGTGCTCCACAACAAGAGAAGCCACTGCAATGAGAAGCCTGCGCATTGCAACAAAGAGTAGCCCCCACTCTCCCCAACTAAAGCCCGCGCGCAGCAACAAAGACCCAACACAGCCAAAAATAATAAATAAAACAAATAAATTTAAGAAAAAAAAAAGTGGGCAGTGGCCCAGTTCCTGGAAATCCTCACCTCTTCCCCAAAATAGCTGGAATACTCCTCCCACTAATTAGCCTGTGAAATTACCCAGCCCATAAAAACTGACAACCTCATACCCTGGTGCCTCTCTCACCTTCTGAGATGGCCCACACTCTGTCTGTGGAGAGTGTTTCTCTCTAAATAAATTCACTTCTTACCTATCACTTTGTCTCTAACTGAGCTCTTTCTGTGACGAGACATCAAGAACCTGAGCTTCATTAAGTCTTGAGACCAGGTGTGATCTCAGTTAAAAGACTGTGGGTTCAAGTCCCAGTATGGGCTTTGGCTGGGTTCGAGTCCCAATCTCGAATGGTTACATGGTTTCACTGGGACACAGGGACATACAAATGTGCAAAAATGAAATTGCATCCATACCTCACACATATCTGAAAAGTACCTCAAAATGGATCATAGACTTAAGTGTAAAACATAAAACTATAAAAGCTTCTGGAAGAAAACACGGGAGAAAGTCTTTGTGACCTTGGCTCCAGTGATCCATAAAAGAAAAAGTAAATTGGACTTCATCAAAATTTTAAACTTTTGCTCATCCAAACATACTACTAGTGCTGACTTAAAAAAAAATGCACAGGGACTTCCCTGGTGGCGCAGTGGATAAGATTCCATGCTCCCAATGCAGGGAGCCTGGGTTCGATCCCTGGTCAGGGAACTAGATCCCACACACACGCTGCAACTAAGAGTTTGCATGCCACAACTAAGGAGACTACCTGCCGCAACTAAGGAGCCACGTACTGCAACTAAGGAGCCAGCCTGCTGCAACTAAGACCTGGCACAACCAAATAAATAAATAGTTTTTAAAAATGCACAATGTGAGAGTTGCAAGTTAAGTTTTATTTGGGGCAAAATGAGGACTATAGCCCTGGAGACAGCATTTTGGATAGCTCTGAGAAACTGCTCCAGAGAGGTAGGGGAGGGGTTTTCCCTGGTGGCACAGTGGTTACGAATCTACCTGCCAATGCAGGGGACACAGGTTCAAGCCCTGGTCCGGGAAGATCCCACATGCCACGGAGCCTGGGCTCTAGAGCCCGCGTGCCACAACCACTGAGCCCACACGCCTAGAGCCTGTGCTCCACAACAAGAGAAGCCACAGCAATGAGAAGCCCGCACACCACAACGAAAAGTAGCCTCCACTCACCGCAACTAAGGAAAGCCCACGCATAGCAACAGAGCCAAAAATAAATAAAATAAAATAAATTAATTTTAAAAATAATATATTAAAAAAAATGTAGGTAGGGGAGGAAGCTCAATATATATGTGATTTTGGTGAAGGGGGAGTACATGCAATCAAGCACTTTTTTTTTTTGCAGAAGGTCTTGTGAGGGTTACTGCTAGTCATGAGGAGCAGACGTCACCATGAAGGAATTTAGTGCTTTTCTAGATATGAGGGGATGCAAGAATTGGGCTCATAAAATCAGGTCCTGAAACTATCCAACTATATCTGAAGACCTGATCTGCCAGTTTTTCCAGAGCAGAGAGTGCCTCATTCCTGATCTCCACCCTGAATTCTTTTATTTATTTATTTTTGGCTGCGTTGGGTCTTCGTTGCTGAGCACAGGCTTTCTCTAGTTGTGGCGAGCGGGGGGCTACTCTTCGTTGCGGCGCATGGGCTTCTCATTGCGGTGGCTTTTCTTGTCGCAGAGCACAGACTCTAGGCGCGCAGGCTTCAGTAGTTGTGGCTCATGGGCTCTAGAGCTCAGGCTCAGTAGTTGTGGTGCACGGGCTTAGTTGCTCCGTGACATGTGGGATCTTCCCGGACCAGGGCTCGAACCTCTGTCCTCAGCATTGGCAGGAAGATTCTTAACCACTGGGCCAGCAGGGACGTCCCTCCACCCTGAATTCTTTCAGGGGGTGTTGAAGGTCAGCAGCTGCAGTGGCAACTGATTTAACTGATTTGTAGAAGTAGATGGCAAGTGTCCATGGCAAGTGCCAATTTGTAGTTGACACTAGAATAAAAAGATAAGCCATAGACTTAGAGAAAATATTTGCAAACATATGTTTGATAAAGCACCTGTATCCAGAATATATAAAGAACTCTCGCGTGGTGATCACTTGTAATGTTTAAAGATATTGAATCACTATGTTGGACACCTGAAACTGATATAATATATTAAGTCATTTATACCTCAAAAAAAACTAAAAAAACTAAAACTCTCCTACCTTGTTAGCAAGAACACTGACCTGGGTAAATCAGGCAGATCCCTTTAGGGGCGGATGGAGGAAACACTCCATGGAGGCCTCCTCCAGGAGGCCACGCATTGCAAAGTTTTTACGAGGGCCCTGGCCTTGACTTCAGTCAGTAGGTTCTGGGTCTGAGAAGTGATTCAGGTCTGGAAGTGGGACAACGGATCATGAATTTTCCCGGGGCGGCTAACTTGGCTTTCTGCTTATCCATCTCTCTTGGCTGCAGCTGTTTAACAGTCCACCCTGTCGACTGCCCATCTTTCCCATCCCTAGGAACATCGTTCTGTGAGCCGTCCCTCCATATCCCAGCATCCTGATCTTGCTGTGACCATCATGGTCATCACTGACACTTGGTTTCTGACAGTTCTGTACTGCCATCTAGCCTCTATTATTTCTGATTGTTATCATTTCCATCTTTCCCATGGGACCCAGTTCTATAATGGCATTTCCTATCATCCATCCCAGACTGCAGAGGATGGCCACTATGGGCTTTTGAGCAATGTTCCTGCCCCCTCACCAGTGCATCCCTTGTTGCCTTGGTAAATGGCATTCTCTAGGGAAAGAGCAATACATACTCTCAGGTCTTTGAGGACTGTGGGATAGAGAATTGATTTAACACTGACACCTAGGGACCCAAAGCACCATCACTGGCTCCATTCTTAGTGCAGGGGTGTACTGTGAGGGTCAGGTGACAATCCAAGCGTGTTCCAGGCCCTCCAAATAGAGTCCTAGCCCAGGTCCATTTCACATGAACCCACTGGGCCCAAGACCCCTGGGTCATTTCCCTGGTTTCTGGATATATCGTTAGAACGGTCATATGAGGCAGTTGGCAGTGTACAAAACACAGCAAACACAACAGTCCTGAGACTAATGTCCTTGCAACCTGATTGCAAGGCTGGCTCTTGGCCGGTGTCTGGGAACTTCGATTTTGGGAGCATTCCCACTACTAACTGATAAAAATGGCTCACTGTGCCAAACCTGTTTGGGTTTATGTTGAACAACTGCTTTCCTTTTGGGACTCTGGAATTTTAGTTCATGCCAGCAGAGGGTACTTAGGTGACCAGCTGCCAGTAAGAACCCTGGGTGCTGAGTCTCTTATGAGCTTCCCCGGATGACAACATTTCACACGTATTGTCACAACTCATTGCTGGGGGAATTAAGCGAATCCTGTGTGACTCCTCTGACAAGGGATTCTTGGAAGCTTGAGTCTTGAGTTATCATATTGATGATGTGGTGTGAATTGGCCTGATGAGCAGGAAGTGTTGAGCACATCGAGGCTTTGTTAAGACACAGGCCCTCTGGAGGGTCACGGGCTTGTCCCCTCAGTGAGGTCACTAGGCAGCGGCATGTCAGACATCCCTTGGAATTAAATACAGGCTATTGCACTTTGCACCTCCCACCACGATAAAAGGAAGACAAGCCTTGGGTCTTGGATGCAGCATATTCCACACTTGGGGACACTGCCAAGACACATTTATCAGGTGGCACAGAAGGCTGTCAGCTGTGAATAGGACCCAGAGGAAGTAAAGGGCTTTGCAGCAGGGCCAAGCTGCAGGGCAAGCAAACTCCTGCTCAGTCCACAAGGTCCAGCAGGTCCCCTGGTACTAGAAGTAGACAGAGATGTGAGGTGTTTCTGGCAAGTCCCAGTAGGAGTCCTAGTGCACACCCTCAGGGCCCTGGAGCAAAGCTGTGCCTTACTCAGTGACTGAACACTGTTCCAAAAATGAAGCTAAACTTGACCATGGGACCTTGGGACATTGGGGCACCAAGTGACTATGTGGCCAGAGCAGCCTGTCACATGAGCTGGTTCTGTGGGACCAAACATTCACAGCAGTGGCCCATCACACCATGGAATGGCTGGGTTTGTGGCACAAGTAAGAGTCACCCACCACTGTGGCTGCAGCACTTCTCCCTTGGCCACTGTCCAAAGCCAGTTTGGGGAGGGGCTCCCTCTGACCGGAGGCTAGTGTCCGCAGGGTCCACATGGTGGCTTTTGGTACAGGAGCTCTTAATTTTACTATAAGACATTAATCCATGTTTTACATTATGGTTAACTCTTTTCCCCTCTTGTTTAAGAAATTCTTTCCTACCCTCAGGTCATCAAGATATTCTCCTACATTACCTTATTGTAAAAGCTTGATAACTTTCACACTGACATCTTTAATCCACATGGAATTAATTTGCTTATGATGTCAGATTGGGCTTGCATTTTTCCCCCCCAATTTTTTTAAAACATAATTTCATACTTAAAGAAAGTTTGCAAGAAGAATACAAAGGGGACTTCCCTGGTGGTACAGTGGTTAAGAATCCGCCTGCCAATGCAGGGGACACGGGTTTGAGTCCTGGTCTGGGGAGATCCCACATGCTGCCGAGCAACTAAGCCCGGGAGCCACAACTACTGAAGCCTGTGTACCTAGAGCCCATGCTCCGCAACAAGAGAAGCCACCGCAATGAAAAGCCCATGCACCGCAACGAAGAGTAGTCCCTGCTTGCTGCAACTAGAGAAAAGCCCTCACGCAGCAACGAATACCCAACACAGCCAAAAATAAATAAATAAATATATAAATACATAAAAAAGAAAAAAAAAAGAATACGAAGAATTGCAATATAGCCTTAACCCAAGTTTCTATTGTTTTAATAACTGTATTTGATCTGTCTCGTCTCTCTCTTTTTCTCCATACACACAGACACACACAGACACACACACACACACATTATCTTTCTGAGCCATTTGAGGGTAATTTGCAGACAAAATACATCTTTGCTCATCAATACTCCAGTGTGTATGAACATTCTCTTATATAGCTACAGTACAATTAGCAAAATCAGGAAATTAATATTAAGACAATACTATTATCAATATACACAAATATTGAATCATTATGTTGTTACACCTGAAACTAATATAATGTTATATGTCAGTTATGTCTCAATTTTTAAAAGATAATACCATTATCTAATCAATAGACCTTAGCCAGACATTGCCAATTGTCCCAATACTGTTTGTTTTTAATTAATTAATTTATATTTAATTTTTGGCTGCATTGGGTCTTTTTTGCTGCGCACTGGCTTTCTCTAGTTGTGGCGAGCAGGGGCTACTTCTTGTTGCGGTGTGCAGGCTTCACATTGTGGGGGCTTCTCTTGTTGTGGAGCATGAGCTCCAGGCACGTGGGCTTCAGTAGTTGTGGCATGTGGGCTTAGTTGCTCCACGGCATGTGGGATCTTCCCGGACCAGGGCTCGAACCTGTGTCCCCTGCATTGGTAGGTGGATTCTTAACCACTGCGCCACCAGAGAAGTCCCCAATACTGTTTTTATGGACTCCAGGATTACATGTTTGTTCAGCTGTCAAGAGTCTTCAGTCTCCTTTAGTCTGGAAGAGTTCATGAGTTCATGGATCTTTCTTGGTCTTTCATGATCATAGGTCAGTTATTTTGTAGAAATCTACCTATTGGGGTTTATCCAAAGTTTCCACAGATTATAATTGATGATACTCTTTGGGCGGGAATGTCAGAGAAGTGGTGTCTTTAGAGCACCATCCGTAATGTCAGTCTGTCCCATACCTGGTGATAAACCTGTGCTGTTAACATGGTGTCTGCTGGTTTCTATACTGTAAAGTGAGAACTGCAAGAACTCTCAGCCCACCCTCCCTGGACAAACCCCTCACACTAAGAGGTTTTGCCCAATCTCAGCCTAAGGCTGCACATGTCCCTGAGATGACCCAGCCCCCTTGAGTGCCAGGAAAACTCTAGGCTGACACAAGAATTTACCATTTGTCCCAACCAACACCTGAAGCTAGGCTCTTGACCTCCCTGTTCTTAGAGCATTTATTTAAAAACCCTACAATTGTTAAGAACTTCTTCTTTCCCTTTAAGATGTATTTGTATCTCCTACAACCCAGGAGTGTCCTTCTCAAGGAGCTGAAAGTCATCCCCTTGAAAAGTCATCATGAGTTAGGCTGGGGCCTCTGTCTTCCAATCTCTGAGGGAGGAGAGAAATCTAACTTCAGTAGTGCCAGTTAGCAGACAAGGATGGCCTAATCACTTTGACACTGGCCAGCCCTCTTACCGGCTTTTTGTAATCTTTCACTTCCTGTACTCTCCTGGAGTCCCCACTCTGTTACCTCCCTTACCTAATGTCTGACTTTGTTTATCTTTGACAAAAGTAACTTTTTTCCCACATTGAAATAGGTATCTTTGTAGGGGCACAGTTTGAGATTGTGTAAAAAATTCTGTTTCTTCTCAAACATTCACCCCCCAATTTTAACAAGTATTGGTGATTCATGCCTGAATCACTTATTATTTATTATTAGATGATTGCCAAATGGTGATTTTCTAATTCCATCATTCTTTTTACCTTTATTACTAAGAAAGAACTTTCCCTTCTTCTCCACTTAATTACTTAACTGAATCATTGTGGATTCATAAGTTCTTAAAAATAAATTCTTATTTTACTTAATGGGTTATAATTCTTTATTGCCATTATTTATTTTGATGTACATGTTGTCCCAGATTTGGCTAGTGGGTACACGGGTACACCTTTGAACTGGCTTCTGTATCCTTTTTACATGTCCCCATCTTCCTTTGAGCATTTCCTTATTTTCTATCACAACAGGATTCTCCGAGTGCATCTAAGTACTTTCCTTATTCCAGCTCTGGAATCAGTCATTCCTCCAAGGACAAGAAGACCTGTTCTTTTTAGTGGACAATGGTATTTAGAAACCAAGATCTGGGCCCAGGTGTGCTCACTGCTACTCTGATCTCATTGCTTCTATGCCTTCTCAGGAGAAAAAACTGGGAAAGAGATGTATGTATACACATACACACATACATACAGGTTGTGTGTATGTATGTATATATATAAATATATATAGTGTGCATATGTATATACACACAGATATATATAGAGATACATATATTTACATATATCTCTATGTACATTAAAAACCATGAGTTTACACTAAGTTTTAGTTTTAAATCTAAAACCACAGTGTGCATTCTATCCCTCCTCCTTTCCATATTTATAACTCTATCTTTCTCTACTAGTGAAAAATCTGGCTCCCATTATCCACAATGTTATTTACTTACTTGCACAGGCAAGAGTTCCAGAATTGGTAACTTATGCCTCCAGAAACCTACAAGCTAGAGTTGTGTATTTGTTTAGCTTTCCCTTTGTCTTCAGCCTGAGGGTATGTAGTCCAAATGTTATACATTTGAAAAACTGGTTCATGTGTTTGCCATCCTTGTTGACTTTATTTATTCTCTTTTATTTGTGAATGTAAAACATTCACAAGTTTCCAAAAATCGGCTCAGAGAAACATCTCTGCTTCCATCCCATTTCTTCAGTCTTTCCATTCCATCCCCACCCGCACTCCTAGTAACTATCGCTTCAGTTTCTGGCTTATCTTCCCTTTTTTTCTTTTTGCACAAATGAGCAGACACATGCAAATTTTCTTATTTCCTCTTTTTTCTTATACAAAAGGTAACGTACTAGTTACGCTCTTCTGCACTTTGCTTTCTTTCCTAACGAAAGAGATCTTCTTAACTCTTTCTTACGGCTGCAGGCAACCCCATTGTGGGGAGATCCTGGAGTTTATCCAAAGATCCTGCTGCATGGGCAGTTAGGGTGATTCCAATATTTCGCAATTACAAATGAAGCTTCAGTGAATACTTAGTTGTATTTTTTTTAATATAATGATTTTAGAAATTTTAATTTTTATGAATAGCTAATACATTCACTTGAATAAAATATAAAAATACAAAAACCAGCTATCTTTATAAAATGAAATTATATTGATACTGATTTAAACATCATAGGCAGTAAGACTTTTTGATGACGTTCACCAAAATTCTCTACCTGGCAGTTTTCTTTTCTTTTTTTTTTTTTTGGCCACGCTGCATGTAGGATCCTAGTTCCCCGACCAAGGATTGAACCCGCGCCCCCTGCATCAGAAGCTCAGTCTTTTTTTTTTTTTTTAATTTATTTTTTGGCTATGTTGGGTCTTCGTTGCTGAGCGTGGGCTTTCTCCAGTTGCGGCGAGCCGGGGCTACTCTTCGCTGCGGTGCGTGGACTTCTCATTGCGGTGGCTTCTCTTGTTGCAGAGCACAGGCTCTAGGTGCATGGGCTTCAGTAGCTGTGACGTATGGGCTCAGTATTTGTGGCTCGCGGGCTCTAGGGTTCAGGTTCAATAGTTGTGCAATGGGCTTAGTTGCTCCGCGGCATGTGGGATCTTCCCGGACCAGGGCTCGAACCCATGTCCCCTACCTTGGCAGGCGGATTCTTAACCACTGAGCCATCAGAGACGTCCGAAGCACAGAGTCTTAACCACTGGACTGCCAAGGAAGTCCCTACCTGACAGTTTTAAGAGAGTTTAAAATCAGAAGGAAACATTCCACAACACTGAAAATGTTCATTTCGCAGAAGCCCCACGTACATGCTGGGAGGCCACAGTGCTGGGAAATAGCTGTTCTCATTCCTGTAGGCTATTCTAGAGGCTGAGGAGGGTGGGCTTTCAATTGACCTGTTTTGGGCCGCAAAAGCCTTTGAAACGCTGATAAATCTACCCTCAACAAAAACATTCTTAAATGTAAAACCTTCCATTTTTATGGATTGAGTTCCTCAGCAACAGAGGATTTGTGTGCGAGGAGTTTCTTGGGAATTGGGCCTGGAAACATCAGCTGTAAAAGACAGGAGGAGAGTAGGGCAGGTCACAGGGAGTGTTGAGCTGTGATGTGGTTGCAGCCAAGCTTCAGCTTGCCCCAGAGAGGGCCCTGGAGCTGGAAAGTCCTTCAGAGTGGCCCCAAATTGGGGCAAGCAGGTTGAGCCTGTGCATCCCCCACACAGGGACCAGGCATTGTACGCGGGCGGCCCTGGGTCGGAGTTGTAAACTGGGGCCAGACAGCTCCCTTGCCAAGGTGATTCCCAGGGAAGGGATCCTGCTGCCATGTACCCATGGTAGCACTGCTGTGGAGAGGGTCCCTTGGTCCAAAGCAACATAAGATGTATTCTGTACTGGCAGGTCAAACACTCTGATCCCTTGGATAGCAGTGCTGGTCCCCACTCACCTGCAGGACAGGCAAAGCCACACCCGGACTTTGTGCCCATTCCAGGAGATGTGAATAGCTGGTGCCAAGAACATAAACAACAAAGACATAGGAACTGTCACAGACCGGGGATACTAAGGAGACTTGACAACTCACTGCAGTGTGATTCTGGATAGGATCCTGGACCAGAAAATGGGCATATGAGACATTTGGTGAAATTTGGATAAGATCTCTCCATTTGGGACTTCCCTGAGCCTACAAGCCACAACTACTGAAGCCCGTGCGCCTAGAGCCTGTGCTCTGCAACGACAGAAGCCACTGCAATGAGAAGCCCGCGCACCACAACGAAGAGTAGCCTCCGCTCACCGCAACTTGAGAAAGCCCGTGTGCAGCAACGAAGACCCAACGCAAAAATAAATTAATTTAAAAAACCACATTTGTCCATTAGTTAACAGTCTTTGTTTCAATATTAATTTCCTTTTTTTAAATAATTGTACTGTTGCTATAAAAGATGTTAACATATGGGGAAGCCGGGTGAAGGTATATAAGCATTCTTTGTACTATTTTATTTTTTAACTTAAAAAATATTTATTTATTTGGTTGCACTGGGTCTTAGTTGCAGCAGGCAGGCTCCTTAGTTGTGGCTCGTGGGCTCCTTAGTTGTGGCAAGTGAACTCTTAGTTGTGGCGTGTGGGATCTAGTTCCCGGACCAGGGATCAAACCTGGGCCCCCTGCACTGAGAGCGTGGAGTCTTAACCACTGTGCCACCAGGAAAGTCCCTCTTTGTACTATTAAAAAAAAAACTTTATTGAGGTATATAATTTATATACTATAACATTCATCCAATTAAAATGTACAGTTCAGGGCTTCCCTGGTGGCGCAGTGGTTGAGGGTCCGCCTGCCAATGCAGGGGACATGGGTTCGTGCCCCGGTCCGGGAGGATCCCACGTGCCGCAGAGCGGCTGGGCCCCTGAGCCATGGCCGCTGAGCTTGCGCGTCCGGAGCCTGTGCTCCGCAAGGGGAGAGGCCACAACAGTGAGAGGCCCGCGTACCGAAAAAAAAAAAGTACAGTTCAATGACTTTTAGTAAATTTACCCAGTTGTGCAAGCATCATGATAATCTGATTTTAGAACATTTTCATCTCCCCCATAAGATCCCAGTCCCAGGCCACCACTGATGTGTTTTCTGGACGTTTCATATAAAGGGAATATACAATATGTGGTCTTTCATGTCTGCCACAACTTCACATAATGTTTTTGAGGTCTTTGTTTTACTTTCACAACTCTTTTTGTAAGTTTGAAATTATTTAAAAATGAAAAGCTGCAGGGAGGGAAAAAAGAAGGAAAGGAAAGAAAAAAAAATGTATGTCTTCCCCTTTTCGGCATGGAAGGGACCAATGTGCCACCAAGTAGCTAGTTGGTCTCCTCGAGGGATAGATTGACTCAGAGGCTTGGCATTGGTCTCTGTCACTGGCAGGATGGACATTCAGCAGTGACAGAGCTAGAGTAGCCTTGGGGCTACTCTAGAGTTGGGGCAATACTGCTGGGATCATGTGGAGCCTCCACCACTGCCATCATAGCTAGTCCATTCATAAGCCCCTTTTTTCAGCACCAGGGTGGTTGATGGCAGAAGTTGGTTGATGTTCATCGCAGCTGCAGTTTGGACTCAACTAGGCTGAGTTTGCAGCAGTCCAAGTTCTCTGCCAGGGACTATCTGCTATTTGTAGTGGCTGGTGGATTAAATGAGCATATGGGAGGGAGACTACCACCTCTGCATCCTATAAGGCTTTTAGGGTGGCACTAATCTCTGCTTTTCCCTCTGGAAGGCAACATTGTTTTTCATATACTCTCTTGGCTGGGAGGAGCTGTTTCCAAGGCTTCCACTTGGCCAGTGGGAGGGTTCTGTAATGATAAGGTGTGTCCACTCTGATTAAACCTCAGGTCTAGGGAAGTAGTCAGGTGCAGCTGTGGATCCAGTGGTCCCATCGTAAGCTAGACCTGGGCCAGGGCTCCATTTCATGTATTGCTCTTACACCCCTAACCTAACTTGGGAGCCACGAAGACTCCTGGCACCCCCAGTTGTCAATGTCAACTCAGACTTCATATCCAAGTAACCTAGCAAAATCTAGGTATTCCTCCTCCCTGGGGTATGGTTCTCTGAGTAAATGACTATGGGTCCCTTTGGGGAGGACAGGGAGAATCATTACTGTGTCGCTCGCAGTGATGGCTGCCTTTCTGGAAACTGGGCAGTGTTTTGTAACTTTTGTTTTGGGACAGCTTCCCTCAGCCAACCAATCAATGACCCACTGTTGATTCCTTCTGCTTGTATAAAGGAAGCCAACCTCTTGTCAGCTGCCCTGCACTACACTGTTGTCCCTGCACTACACTGTGATCCATTAATAGCTCCCTAGTTCTCTGTGGGTTAGGTCCTCCAACCTGGCCGCTCATTATGATAACTGTTCACATCTGGCTTCTGAAATGTCCATGCTGCCACCTGGCCCTATTGCTTTAGGATTCCCCACAACCCCACTGCTATCAGGGAGGCTGGTTCTGTTATGCCTTCTACTGTCAGTCTGGGCCTCGGAGGAATGGCCACCCAGCTTCTCAGTGATGTGGTGCCCCTCTCCAGTGTGCCTTCTCTTTTGGGTAAATGGGATGTCCTCTGGGTCCTCTTGCAGAACATAATTGGCTGGTAGGTTTTGTGGCCCATCACAAATATAGTCTGTCCACTCTTGCATGCCCTTCACTGAGCGTGTGGAGCCCTGCCTCTACTGCCTGCTGCAGCAGCTCCTGCATTTCTACTTCCCTGAGCACAGGCCATGGCTTTCTCAAAGCTTCCAAGAGCCAAGCTAGGGGCATATTATCTATGTTTCCTGGGAGTGTAGCGTTCAGGGTAATAAGTCCTGTGTTACAGCAGGGCACTCCCATATGGATAAAGCCCTCCCTGGACCCATTTCCTGTTAGCACTGCCTTCCCCCCACCCCAGCCCTTTCAGTCCCACACACTCCTGGCTCCTGCCCATCCATCTTGGCAAGGTCCTTGAGTGCCTTCGGCATATTGTCCCTTTCCTCTCTCAACAGGCCCAACACTTGCCGAGACAGGTTGTTACTACATCACCCTCATTATTGATCCAGTGGCCAGAAGGGGAGGTGGGGAAGAGGTCTGTGCATGATTTTTAAGCAAGATGAAGGCACCAATCCTTAAGAGGAAGCAGGCTGTGTTTGCAGGCCCAGGGGTTGCAGGGGGACCTGGGCTTCCAAGGCTTTCTAAGGCATCAATCAGATGTTCCCATCCCAAGTGTCAGGGTCCCTCTCCTTCCTAATGAGGACAGTGACTTTTGTGTAGGAGATTTGGTGGGTTGAAAGTTCAATCTGCCCTCTTAACACCTAGGGCTTGGCTTGATTCCCCTCAGCTTTGTCTGCCCTTCTCAGAGCCTGCCAAAGAGGCCCTCTGATTTCACACTCAGTCTTTTTTTTTTTTCAGCCGCTCCATGGCATGTGGGATCTTCCCGGACCGGGGCACAAACCCGTGTCCCCTGCATCGGCAGGCGGACTCTCAACCACTGCACCACCAGGGAAGCCCCTCACACTCGGTCTTAAGCTGGTGCTTAATCATCCTCAGCTTTTCATTGTCTTTCTTCAGTACATTGGTGACGGGCCCTAGGAATAGTCCCCTGACACCACAGTTCTTTTAAAAATTTTATTGTGGTAAGAAGACTTAACATGAGATCTGCCTTCTTAAATTTTTAAGTGTATAATACAGTATTCTTTTTTTTTTTTTTTTTTTTTGCGGTACGCGGCCCTCTCACTGTTGTGGCCTCTCCCGTTGCGGAGCACAGGCTCCGGACGTGCAGGCTCAGTGGCCACGGCTCATGGGCCCAGCCGCTCTGCGGCATGTGGGATCCTCCCAGACCGGGACACGAACCCGTGTCCCCTGCATCGGCAGGCGGACTCTCAACTACTGCGCCACCAGGGAAGCCCAATACAGTATTCTTGACTGTTGTTATAGAGCAGATCTCTAGAGCTTCTTAGTCTTGCTTCACTAAAACATTTCGCCTATTGATTAGCATCTCTACATTTCCCCTCCAACAGCCCCTGGCAGCCACCATTCCACTCTGATTCTGTGAATTTGACTATTTTCAATACCTCATCTCATGTAAATGGAATCATACAGTATTTGCCTTTCTGTGGCTTTTTTCACTTAGCAAAATGTCCTCAAAATTCATCCCTGTTGTTGCACATGGCGGAATTTCTTTTGTTAAAGGCTGAGCATATTCCATTGTATGCATGTACCGCACTTTCTTTATCCATTCACCTATGGGTGGACAATTAGATTGTTTCCACATCTTGGCTACTGTGAATAGTGCTGCAATGAACATGGTTGTGCTAATATCTGCTGATTTCTGTACTTTTGGATAAATAAATGGCCAGAACGGGTATTGCCTCATCACGTGGTAGTTCTAATGTTTTGAGGAACACTCATACTGTTTTCCATAGCTGCTGCACTATTTTGCATTCCCATCTTCTCCACATCCACAAGCTTTTTTTGGCTTTTGTTCCACAGTTCTTATAATTACTCCTTCCCTTAAACTTCTCGGAGGCGTAGGATATTGCATTCCCTTCTCCAGTATCCTATCCCGGTATCACCATGCTGAAAGCCTGTTAACTTCAGCATGCTAGTGGCTTTTCCTGCCCCATGGTTACCAGTGATGGGGCTCTCATGGCCGGGCAGCTGGCAGTAAGCCAGCTCCAGCCAGCTCTGAGAGCACTCCCCACTCCTATTGTCTCAGGTTGGCTTCCCCAGAAGCAGAGTAGGCAAGGGCAGCTGGACTGGGCAGAGGGGTGTTGAACCGAAAGGCAGTCGCAACAGAGGCCTCAGATGGTCCCACTGGCACCGTGGATCTGGGTGGCCCTTTCATGCCCCAAATTGAGGAAAGGGGCTAGGCCTTTGTACCCCCATATTGGCCAGGCTCCAGATGTGGGCTGCCCCTGAGTAGGGGGCATAGCCACAGGCAAGGCAGCTCCTTTCCACTGAAGGCAATTCCCAGACTCAGCTGAGAGCTGGCAGCAGCCAACATTCCTGGCATTTGGTGGAAGGAGCCCCTCGGTCCTGAAGAGGCAGCTGGGCTCACACCTTGTCTGTAGTGGCAGGATTGGGCTCAGACAAGCCTGTTCTCTTGTTCTAGTCTTCCTATAACACTATGGCAGGGCTAAAAAGTTGGATGGATGGAGAGAGGAGCCAACAGAGGCGGCTGGATAGGTTCAACAGAAGGAACGAGAGGCAGCAGCAGAGTTTAAGCGTCTTTTACTGCACAAGCAAGTATCAAAAAGAAGAAATGGCATGGGGGGAGATATAACTAATAGAGCAGATTTGAATTTTTTTTTTTACTACTTGGGTGAAGGATTTTCTTGGGCCTCCAACTCCAAGGGTAACATGACATAGTAGGAAGGACGGCAATATTTGCAGCTCTTGACTTTGAAGATGACTGTATGTGGTTGGGCTTCGCCCTGCGCTAAAGAAGTGGGTACTTAAAGTATACAACCTATCTAGAGCCTTAAAACTCAAGATGAGAGATAGTGGAGGTATCAGTAGTGATAAATCCAAAGGTAGGGCAGCAAGTACTCACCTCAGCTGCATCAACTGGAGCTAGATCCTTCACAACTTATTAAGAATATGTATCTCCAGCTTTTTTCCTCTGTAACCTTGAAAAATTCTGCTTTCCAGATACAAAGACAAATGGAGCCTTCTACTTGGACTCCCGGTGCCGACCACCTAACAGCCCCGGAATGCATGGTGTGCCTGTCTGGCCAGGACCCGCCATGTCACTTGCAGCAGAGGACTCTTCCCACCCGGCCTCATTAGACAGGAGAGGGAATCCTGAACCCCCTCACCCCACCCTCGGGCAGCTGTTGTATTTGTTGCCGTATCTGTTTTTGCAGCAGATATCTTTTCCTCGGACACCTTCCTATCTTTTTCTTGCACAGGTTACCTCTCTCAGAGTTTGCATTCCAGAACATTGATATCGAGGTGGAGCCGTGTGTTCTGTCCTTGCCATGCTGGATTTCACTTTGAGTGAGGGTCTGAAGCTATTTTTTCCAACTTCCATGAAATGGTCTGCAGGTACTGACTAGGGTCTGCAGCCCAGCTAACTGCAACCATTCAGAAGGCAAATTATCTTTGCCACATAAGCAAAGCCTATCTGAAAAGTGGCAAGTGCATCACCAGCTTTCCAGTAAGGCAAACTGATCCCATGTGCAGAAGAGCTGACCTGTTTCCAAGACATCACCTACCATTCTTTGTGCTGGTCCCGGAGTACCTGGAACTTTTAGTTGACTAGCCTTGGACCAAGTTCACAGGCAACCACCATTTTGCATCTTTCAACACCTTTACCACTTCCACGTTGCCACTTCCACACCTTCATCAGCTGACTGGCCTTAAGGTTGTCTAATTGATAAAGCTGCTAATGATGGCAGGAGCAGTCCAACCCCAGGGATGAACGTGGGACCCCATCTTACCTTCAGCATCTCCTTGGGCTGGGCTGGCAGAGGCCCCAGAGTAGCACAGGCTTGCACTGCGGATGCTGCAGTGCTGGGGTCACCTGGCAGAGGGGCAAGGGCTCACTCTCCTACTATATGCAACATATGTCCTTTGTGCTTTTAATTGAACATGTGTTGGGCATCTGCTGATTTTACTTTCTCAGCGTTCCTCCCTTCCTGTTAACAGCACCCTCTTGCTTTGGGGAATTTCCTTTCCTGTTCCATGTGGCTGTGAACTGCTCTTCCCCAGAGCTCTGGCTGGCTCCCTTCCAGTACTCGGCCTCAGTTAGGTGTCTCCTTAGAGGGGCCTATTCTGCCCACCACATCTAAAGTCTCTCAGGCCTCCCCTCCCCCACAGCAGCCTCTACCTTATGCACTGCTTTAGTTTCTTCCTGACACCATTTTGAAATCATCCGTCACATGTTATGACATCCCCTTCACATGAGACTGAAGGTCCACAGAGCAGGACCCTGCTCTCCTATACTGCTGCTACTTTCCCTGCTCCTAATACAATGCCTGGACATAGTGGGTGCTCTATAAACATGAGCTGAGGGAGCTGTGCCTCAAGAAGCCTGCCTCGGTCACCACATGAGTCTGGCTTGTAACTCTCGACAGACTCGGGAAGGTGGCCGGGCAGCAGAGACTGGAACTGCCTGACCCTTGGCACTCCTGAGGCCTGGCTTGTTAAACACCTCCTCTGATTCTGGGAATTAGCTGGTAACCTAAAATACAGACTGGGGGCAGGGAATGTTCAGGGTTTTATTAGCCAGTTTTTCTGTTGGCTCCCAACAGAAGCCCAACAAAACCTGCATTCCAAGTTGCAATGTTCAAAACCTTCCTAAATATTTAAAGTAACTATATTGTATCTCATCAAGAGGAAGTACTGCAATTTACTTAACCAATCCCCTCTGACAGCTCTTTAGATTCTCCTAGTTTTCTGCAGTTATAAATAGTGCTACTAGGAACACCACTGTGCTATATAACCATTTTCTGCACTTAGAATTATTTTCAAGGATGGCTTCTCAGAATTGGAATTTCTGGGGTGGACAGACGGCACAAATATTTTAAGGCGCTTGCTACCTTTTTCAAAATTTCTTCCCACAAAAAAGTTGTACAGCAGCCTGCCTCATCACACTGCAGTCAGCACTGAGGATGACTGAGGTAATCTGACAAGCAGAATCATCTCCCTTTGGTTCTGTTTTGTACTTCCTTCACCACTCATGAGAGCGTGTCCCCCACCCCACGCCAAACAACACACACATTCTGTGCATTCTCAGCCAAGACTTCATGAGTCTTGTGTTCTTCCCTTTACTGTGCCTTATATACATGGCTATGTTAGGCTTCATTAGAGTAATTAAACCTTTCAATTCCATCACATGACAGGCTTCCTCCCTGAAGGGTGCTCTTTCCTGCCCTTCTAAGAGCTCCAGCTTCTCTAGGTCTGACCCGCTTCCAGCCTATGGCTGAGGTGAGAGGTCACTGAGAAGACTTGCCTTCCAGGTTCCCGGTGTGGCTTCTGTCATCATTTGATGCCCCTTCACAGTGTGACACTGACAAGAGTGAGTGGGTGAACATGCCAGAGCACACACTTTCTTACAATAAAAAAGAAAACGAAACAAGACCTAGAGAACTGCACTGACAGTAAATCTAAGGGTTTAAGTAAAACATCTGAACTGCTAAGGATCTAAAGTATCCCTTAAGTCCAACTTCCCTCACATTAGACGTAAGGGCATGGATGAGGTCTAGAGAGGGGAGAGACCGGTGGCCCTGGGCAATGTCAGTGCTAATTTCCTATGTATCACCAAAAAACAAACCAAACACCCCCACCACCAATGTGCATTAAGAAAGCAGCTAAATCACAAAGGAAATCAACTACCAAACAAAGCAGCTGTGTACTGGTCCACCTCCTGCCTGTGGCACAGCCATGTGAATTGAAATACATGGGCAGTTTCCATACTAGCAAAATACTTTTATTATTTTATAATGATAAAACAGGAAAGTAAAGATTTCTTTTTGGTGTATACCAGAGTTAAGGGAAGTAGAAGAATAAGGGAATTAATAGGACTTTTATGTACTTTGATGACAGTAAAAAGTTAACAATACCAACTGTTTGACATAAAACTTATAACCCCCAAAACACATATATAAAGGATCATAGTTTTAAAATCTATAAAAGTAAAAAATATACAGTCAGAAGCTCTAACGCTTATTTCATCTTTAATATAAAATTGTAAACATTTATTTACACAAAGCAAGTGTGTATAACAAAAGTCCAAGCACCCTTTTGAGTCATGGCTCCTGGAAGATGGGGATTTGCACTGAAGTGGAGTTGTCTCCTTCCCTGACTACCCAAAAACCAGATTCATAAATAAAGCCACAGGCAGCTCCCTGGGGGGACTCCAAGCATCACATTTTATTGCTCTGACACTGCAGCAAGTGAGAAGCCTGCTGTCTGTCTAGGTGGCCCCAGGACTAAGGCAGGGGCAGCCCTCCTCACACGGGGGAGGCAGAGGCGCGAGCGCCCAGGGATAGAGGTGAGCAGCAGCCAGAGGGAGACCAGGAGAGGAGCAAGGACCCACCACCAGCCTTCCGCCCGCTATTTTTGGTAGAAAACCCGCTGAAGTCACCCTCTTCCCCTTCAGATTGGGGAACTCACTCAGAGGGTGGAGTCTTCACTGGCTTTATGATTCATTCCCTTCTTTGAGAGTTATATTCAGTGACTGGGGAAGGCAGGGAGGGTGTTTAAAGGGGAAATGGCCCAAACACCACCCATGGTGGCAAATGGCTATTAGAGAAGAAGATCTGAGGGTCCAAGTACCCCCATGAAAGGCACTGCTGGTGCAAAATAATTACCAATGTGTGTACAACCCTTTGTCCCCTCAAAGCCACTCAAGCTGGTTGTGTGAATATTTTCCTTGGCTCAATTCTTTACATATGATACTCCTTGAATTATCCATTCTGAGGCTCCAGGGAAATAAAAATGGGGTTGTGGTTTCGCCAGAGACCACTCTGTATATACGCCACTCTTTTCAGTGTACTATTTTCTCTCCGACACCCCATTTAAAAGGGTCTCACCTTGTGCTTACCATGTTGCTTTCGTTACATCGAAGTGCTCTGTCTTCATTTCCCACAAACAGCCCACAGGTTGTTGTGGACTCTTAACTTAGTCAAGACCTAAAAAGTCATAGACCTTAAGAGAGAAATCCATTTGAATCTTTAGAAAGGATGTATTAGTGTTACAAAGCAATTCTCTTTAAAAAGTGCAAGTCATCTGACAAGGGAGTGGCAGAAGTAGTAAAACAAAGTGGAATTCCTTCCTCTGGCCCAGCCTGCGTCCTCCCTGCCAAACAGGGCACACCTATTTTTCTCCTTCCCACAAACCTTTGCTTTCTGGGGAAGGGATACCCAGCTCCTTACTATGCTAGGCTTCCCTAGGGAATTCTAATGACTCTTTCTTTTTCTCTCCAATCCAGTAAATCAGTGGCTTAAGGAGTTTTTCCATTTGGGCTGGAGAGAGAAAGAAGGGGAGGCAGAAAGAAAGGTTATGGGAAATGAAGACAGGGTGCAGGAAAGACATCTGTTCATAACTCGACAACGATCACCTTCCTAACACATTAAAGATGAGTTTTCGGAGAAACTGCAAAAGGAGAAACAACAAAAGAGGACACAGGAATCCCAATTGTTTCATTTCAGCATTTGGCCTGGGGGCCGCCTGGGGTCTTGCTACCAACACATGGGAGGAAGGGATTCCTCAGCCCACATCCTCCTAAATGCCAGCCTGGAAGAACAGCATTCTGGGAGAAGGAGGAGCTGCTAGAAAGACCAGATCTGTGTCACTAACTCTGCTTTCTCATGGCATCCTGTTCCTTTTTGGCACATGCAGTCACAGCCTGCACTTACGGAAATGATTTTCCAGTGAGCCTCCCTTTGCCCTGAAAGCTGACAAAGAGCAGGAATAAAAAAGGCTCTTAATCAAAAGGAAACCCTAAGTTTCCAATGCCACTTATCAATTTAAACCACCACCTACCCTAATCTGTTTTAAAACCTTAAAAAAATTTAAAATCTTTTCTATGCTACAAATTGCAAATAGTTCTGCTATAAAGTTTCAACAAAAATTTGTCCCAAAATTGGGGCAAGTGGAGAAATCTTGGATTAAGTCAACATGATAGCATAGATTTTTATAAGCCTGACATCGTGGGGTTTCACTGTTGGTTTTTTGGTCATTTGGATAGAAAACCACCTGCAGAACCCTGTCCTGCTGTCCCAAAACCAGATAACGACGCCAGCAGATGGGGTGGGGCCAGCCCAACATACCACAACTGCTGGCTGGGAGCCCTGGGCCCCACAGAGCCTGGGAGGACCAGGCCTCAGCCCCATGGCTCTAGCTCTACCTGCCCAGCTCCCTGGGCTGTGGGCTTTTGGTCCAAAGTAGTTGCTCTTTCTTGAATTTGAGAAGAAAAATATAGGCTGTATGAACACTGAAAACACCACAAATCCTCCTGTTACTGAGGCCCTAGAAGGTCGTCCAAATCATTCATCCACTCCTCCGAAGTCCTGTTCTTCAGCAGGGAGTCGATCAGGTCGGCATCTCCGGCCATGCTGGCCAGCCCGCTGCTACCTGGCTGCCCACTGTAGGCAAAGGGCAGTTCTTGGCCTGCGGTCCGCACAGGGTAGGCTTGGGTGCAGTGTAGCCCTGCCCGGCCGCCCACTGTTGGGGCGGGGCTCTGGCTGAAGGCCCCCAGCTCAGGCCCAGCTGGGCTCAGGCCCGGCAAGGCCTGCTGTGGGGCTCCCTGGGGAGGTGCTGGGGCAGGGGCACTGGTCCTCTGCTGTGTGCTCACAGGGGGCAGCATGGACCCTGCTGCAGCTGCTGAGCTCATGGGGGCCATAGGCCTGCTGGGCATCGCCTGGGAGAACTGTGGGCTGGACATTTTCAGGTGGGTCTGCTGCATGTGGAAACTGGAAGCTGCAGTGAAGGGACTTACGGAGTTGTTCCCTGGGGTTTGGCCACTCAGGTTCGGCATTCCCTGATGTTGCCATGTGGAATTCTGGCCTCCCATGGTTGCCGATACCCTTGGGACCTGTGGCTTAGTTAAACCAGAGTTCAGGGTCCCCTTATTGTGCTGTTGGGAGATACCCGAGTTCCCCAGAGAGTTCTGCCCATAGGCAGCTGAAACCGAGGTGTTCGGGCCCACACCGGTCTGCCGTGGAATGTGGGCATGTCCATTGGTGGCCTGTGGCGGGGGCTGGGCAACTCTCTGGGTCATACCAGAAGCCATGCCATAGAGGCTGCCCTGTGGCATGCTTTGCGAGCCAGTGAACTGAGCCACACCCCGGTCCTGCTGGCCTGAGCTTGAAGGGAGAGAGGAAACCGAAGTGTGTCCAGGACCCATTGGTATCAGATTCCCAGCCTGAGGGAACACTCGAGGACAGCTGGAGTTAGATGGACCCAAGTTGTTCATGCCAGGCATGGCAGAAGAGGACCCTAGAAGACAGAGAAAATTCTGTCAACTAAGCTAGCATTTCTTCACCACCACTATGGAGATACCTCCAAGACCCATGCTGCAGCTGCTATCCCACAGGCCTGAAAGGCAAAATCAGAACACCAGATACCTCATGATCAGTGGAACCTCAAAGAGAACCCTGGGGTCAAAGGTTTCCCACCGGGTGGAATGGAGGCCGGTCTGGAGCAAAAAGGAGATTAAGACAGGCACAGAGGAAGGGGCAAACTCTATGGCTAGAATGTGGGGAGAGTATCTAGAGATAAAAGGAAGAGATGGTCCCGGCCAGATTCAGAAGAGCTGCAGCCACCATAGGAGGGGACAGGGTTGCAAAGCCAAAGGGTAACTGGACTGTGACTCTGGTTTAGACCTAGCTCGGCAGGGACTGTCAGGATCACTTAGATGAGGCCCACACAGTGTGGCACTGCAGGGCGGTGAAGGGAGGAAGGAGTCTGGACTGAAATCAGAAGATATTTACTGAGCACCTGCTCTGTGGTAGGTTCTGTGCTGGGGAGACAGCACGGAATGGGACAGAGAGGTCCTGTCCTCAGGGAACTTGCTATTTGGGACTCTGTCTTAAGCAGTGGATGCATGGTGACAGCCCTGACTGAGATTTTTTTTTGTTGGTAGGTGAGCGATTGTTCAGGGGTTGGCCATAACTGAGTACACTTTGTTTCTCCTCTTCCTCTCTCCATCAGCACCTAAACTAAAAACTGAGTTGAAGACAAAAGGGAAATGCTGAAACAGTCCACTTCTCTACCACTGATAGCCCACAACAACATCAGATGGGATGAAGGCAGGAAAGCTGGCCAAGACCCAGGCTTCTGAGATGCCCACAGACTTCAACCCGTGGTCCCTGTTAGCACAAGCATAAAACCCCACTTAAGGGCTTTCCTGGTGGTGCAGTGGTTGAGAGTCCGTCTGCCGATGCAGGGGACACAGGTTCATGCCCTGGTCCGGGAGGATCCCACATGCCACGGAGCGGCTGGGCCCGTGAGCCATGGCCGCTGAGCCTGCGTGTCCGGAGCCTGTGCTCCGCAACGGGAGAGGCCACAACAGTGAGAGGCCTGCGTACCGCAAAAACAACAACAACAACCAAAAAACCCACTTAAGTCTCCTCTGGAATGCACAGCTGTGGTCAACTTCTCTGGGACACTTTATAACGAGAATCACTGACCAAGAGAAGCACAGGTTTCGAAGATATTCCAAGAGCTAGGAAGGCAGGTATGGCCTAGATTTTACTGCATTTGTCAACTGAAATCTCTCTCTATTTCTGGAGCAACAGCCTGAGCAATGGCGGTCAGGTTCCCTCACATATCTGAGACAAGACAGCTGAGACCTCAGAATGCTTCCTGCCCCTTTCTGGCCAACTGTCTGCTGCTGATACTGCCACCCGTGACACCAATATGAGCAGACAAGAAGAAAGAAAAGAAGCAAAAGGCCATACAAGTGCACTAAGTCTCTCCTTATCTGGAAAATAGGAGAGGGTCATTTTTTGAACAGACACATAATGCTAGAAGCAAAGAACTCTCTTAAGAATTACAGAAGCCACTTCTTACTGATAAGACATCTTCCAACTACAGATGATTTTGCCTCAAAAGATTATACAGCCAGGGACCCAGCCAAAGCACTTAGCCAAAGTAGTCTGCCTCTGTGACTTTCTTCTCCTGACCTGTAGAGTAACCAGAACGCTAGGCTCCTTATGCAGAATGGAGTTACAGGAGCATATACATCCATTTAGCATCTATAGCATAACTGGGCAGACAGCAGGAACTCAGCATGAGTGGGACAGACTACCTGCTCTGTCCAGTGCCTGCCTTCCCTTGCCCCACTCCACTGCCTCAGACACTCCTCACCTGTGAACTGTCCAACCTGTTGTGGGAAGGTGCTCTGTGTTGGGTCTTGGTACTGGGGTGGCGGGCGGGTCAGATGGCGCTGAAACTGTTGCTTCTCCTAGAAAATGCCAAGAACAACAGAAAATTACAAGACCCACATAAAACAACAAAGCGATTAGAGAAAAGTAAACTGTCCAAGTTTGTTACTCAGAGGGACTCCTATGGAGATAATGCTCGTAATCTCATTTGGGGGACTCTTAATAAACTGTAGTATGAGACAGAAGGATGGGGCAATGATTTAAAAAAAAAAAAAAGGTGATGTATCAGTTAAAAGAAAAAAGAATGGCAGACCAGGGAAATGCAAATCAAAGCCACAATAAGATAGATACCACTTCACACCTACTAGGATGGCTAGAATCAAAAAGACAGATAAGTGTGTCAAGGATGTGGAGAAACTGGCCCCCTCACACTGCTGTGGGAACGTAAAACGGTGCAGCTGCTTTGGAAAACAGTTTGGCAGTTTCTCAAAAGGTTAAACTAAAGAGTTACCATATGACCCAACAATTCCATCCCTGGGTGTATACTCAAGAGGACTGAAAACCTATGTCCACAGAAAGGGGAAACAACCCAAACGTCTATAAACTGATGAACAGATAAATAAAATGCAGCATATTCATATAATGGAATATATTCAGCCACAGAAAGGAGTGAAGTACGGATACATCCTACAATATGGTTGAATCTTGAATGCATTTTATATGAAATGTCCAGAATAGGTAAATCTATAGAGATAAAAAGTAGATTAGTGGTGCCCTAGGCTTGGGAAGATGGGGGAACAACTTTTAATGGGTAATTAAAATAGGAGAGGGTCATTTTTTGAACAGACACATAATGCTAGAAGCAAAGAACTTTCTTAAGAAAGTTAACCCAACTGCACACCCAACTGCATGTGACACAACTATTGTCACACAAGTGTTAAAAAGTATCAATGGATCTATATATATATGTCTTCTATAGATATAGAAGACAATCCAGGACACACTGTGTAGTAAGAAAAGCAAGTGCTAACTTTGAGGAAGTCCGGGAACACTGTGTTTGTTTACTATACAAGCCCTAGCCATGAGAAGGCTTCCAGTGGGGACACATTTTAGAACATATTTGAATGTGAGTAGAAATGCAAATAATGATCATCATAGAATGGTACTTGACCATTCTCCACCCTACAAAGCCATGTGATTCTGCCAGGCTTGAGTGTCTTGACTAAATAACCTGTTTCTTTTAGGTAATGTTCTAAAAGTGGCTGTGGTGATGGTTTGTATAACTCTATGAATAAACTAAAAACTATTTGAATAATACACTTTAAATGGGTGGATTGTATGTCATGTGAATTACATCCCAATAAAGCTGTTATTTAAAAAATGGCAGAATTGAGGCAGTAATGTGGGCTTTAAAGTCATCCTCAATCAACTTTATTCTCTGGGTAGCTAGTTCTCTTATGTCTTAAGGATGTAATTTAAAGTCCTGAGAACTCCTGTAACCTTGGTACCTGAACACTACATTTGGTGACCAAGTGGGTGAACTGCAGGACTGGGAGCGGGCTTGTCAGTCCTGATTCTTGAACCCCAGGACCTCAGGGATGTCTTCATTTCCCCGCTTTATGTTCTCCCTTATAGCAATCTCTACCTTTACAAAAAAGCTGGATCCCACAGCAAACTGGTGGACCAAGTGAGCTCAGTGCTTTGGTAGCTGCTGACAAGGGACATGGAAAAATGTTCCTAACACATACAGTTTTAGCCACAGATTCGGCCTTCATTAATCCCCACTAAGTGACATAAAGCTGCTCTGACACAGGCTACCACTGTCTGAGAAACGTCACACTCCTGTTTCAAGGATACTCTAATACTGGGCATATAAACAATCACAAATCCACATACATACACACTGGAGCTTGTAGCCACTGCAGTGACTTGGGAGGCAGGAAAACATGGGCAGGGATGGTGGGGTTTTCTTCCACCTTTCCCTTTACCTGTTCTGCCAGAAGGTGCTGTTGCCTTTGCAAAAACTGCTGTTGTTGCAAATGCTTTTGTTGCTGCTCCCTCTGTTTCTGTTGGTCCAAAAGCAACTGATGCTGCTTCATTACAGCTGCCTGCTGCTGGTTACTGAGAAAGGAGGTGCTACTGTGAGTGCTGGCTACGGACACGGCAGGTGGCTGAGTCCCCACACTGGCAGCCTGGGTTGGTACAGGGACGCTGGGAGGGTTCTGGTCCTGTCAACACAGAAAAGGGGGTCTCAAGTCAGGTGGGACACACTGAAGACTATAAGCCCTGATCAGAGAAGATGAGCTGCATCCAGTGAAAACCTGGCTCAAGGCTCTCTCTTGAAGCCTCTTCTTCCCTGCAGGCGACTCCAGTGAAACCACCCTCCAGGGCGGGGCTGGAGACCAATAGCACTAACACCTGAGTATCCAGGCATGGCAATGAACAGTCACTAGCTGCATGTTAGGTTTGTTTCCTATGATTCACCAGTGGCAAAGGTGTGATTTTACATTTAAGCTCGTATATTTGTATACATAGTTCCAGTGGCAACTGTAGCTTATAAATGCTCCCTTACTGGAATGCATGGGTGTGGATAGGCCCCCAGAGGAGGAACTTCTGAGGGGCTCTGGTCGATGGAGATGCTACATTCTGAGTGTGCAAACCTTGGGCCCCTGGTGGCTGGGCTGTCCCTGAACCTCCTGAAATTATATGGTTTGTCCACATGTGTACAGCATTTTCCTGGGAAGAGACTGCTTGACTTTTGTCAGATACTCATGCTCAAAAAATACTGAGTACCAATGAGAATTTTAATGGATAGTCTCTATTAATACCTGGACCTAAAGTGAGAGTCATGTCAAAGGTTACCACAATATTACCCCAACATCATTACTTACCTTTAAAAGAAAAGGAAAAATTTTAACTCATACAGGAAAAAGGCAAAAAGCAATTATCATTTGAACAAATTCAACTTTTTGAGCTTTTACCCAGTCCTTATTTATTTGTTTGTATGTATGTATGTATGTATTTGGCTGCACTGGGTCTTAGTTGGGGCATGCGGGATCTAGTTCCCTGACCAGAGATCGAACCTGGGCCCCCTGCATTGGGAGTGTGGAGTCTTAACCACTGGACCACCAGGGAAGTCCCTCATTTGTATATTTAATCTTTTTACAAGATTCTAATCTTAGAGTAGACAGATTCTGAAATAATCTCCTCACTCCAATCACCAGAAGCTTATGGACTACAAGAGTGCCTTGTGAGGTGCAAAGTACTACTGAAATGGCAGACATCACTGTGCCGCTCTTTCTTTAGGATGCTCTCAGTGGCTGTGTAGCAGTTTAGTGGCTGAAATAATTAGAAGTATGAATGTTTACACATGCATTCTTCTGCTGACAGATGCTTAGACTGCTTCCAGTTTTTGGCTATTAGAAATAATCATGCAATTAGTATCTTGTATGTAACTTTCTTCCTTTTTTTGGATTATTTCTTGCGGGGGTATATAATATGTCAATGCTTACGAACATTTTTATGGCTTATGAAAAATACGAAAAGTCAAATTACTTTCCAAAAGCATTGTGACCATTTACATACCCTCACTACTATCTGAACATGTCAATTTCCTCATGGTATTACTAGCATTTTTTTTAATTTTTAAAATTTTAGAGTGTGCTACAAATAGACTGCAGGCTTACAGTAGTGAAAGAAAGGAGGCAATGCAATACACCCAACTGCATGTGACACAACTATTGTCACACAAGTGTTAAAAAGTATCAATGGATCTATATATATATGTCTTTTATAGATATAAAAGACAATCCAGGACACACTGTGTAGTAAGAAAAGCAAGTGCTAACTTTGAGGAAGTCCGGGAACACTCTGTGTTTGTTTACTGTACAAGCCCTAGCCATGAGAAGGCTTCCAGTGGGGACACATTTTAGAACATATTTGAATGTGAGTAGAAATGCAAATAATGATCATCATAGAATGGTACTTGACCATTCTCCACCCTACAAAGCCATGTGATTCTGCCAGGCTTGAGTGTCTTGACTAAATAACCTGTTAGGAAGCAGCACTCACCTAAATGTTATAAGCTTACTAAAACTTATGGTATTTTGAACACACATGTTTGAAAAGTGGTATAAAAAAAAAAGCAGAGCCTCTAAGGACATTAAATGTGATCTTGCCACAAATAACTTAAGTTGTATGGCATGAAAGAGACACTAGACCAAGTGCAGGGGATTCCTCAAATGAGTATACAGTTAAAAGCAAGTTACACTAGGGAATTTTACCCTATTTTTGTTTATTAAGAATCAATCCTCGTTTGCTTGGTCAATTTTCACTCCCAAGGGAGTCAAAGGACGAAAGTACCGGCTCCCTCTCTCCCTTTGTTCCACAACTACCTGGGACCTGGTAACCACACTAGGATGGATGTGGATGCAGAGTAACAGAGTAAAGCCCCGTGCTCACCTGGCTAGGTGGAACCAGTGATCGGAAGGGCAAATTTCCTGGCTTTGGTTTCATTAGAAATAAGGAGTTCTGCTCGTTGTTCAGATGAGACAGCTGCTGGGGAAGATAAGCCATCAGGGCCGGCTTGCTCTGGCCAGCCCCAGGGCCGCCTTGCCCACAGTCTGCTTTGTAGTGAGAAAGGGGTTTGGTGTTGCCGTAGTCCAGCACGGATCCTTGGTTAGCCACGGGATTCTGATTCAAGTTACTTGGTGGCTGGTGACTCAGCAGGTTCACATGGCTGGGCTGGAGGTAGGGGCCTCCTGGCCGAGGGGAGCTCTTGTTCACACTGGGTATCATGAGCAGTTTGGAGCTAGTGAAGTCTTGCTTGTAACCGGGAGGGCTGGCAGGTTTTTCCATGGAATAAGGGACATTTAAGGGACTGTGGGAGGGGCCTGTCTGCTGCCACGTGGACATCTGGCCTGGAGCTGGTGCTGGGGCAGCCTGCTGTGGGTTCTGGAGCATCTGCTCACGCTTCTGCTTGGCAGCGATCTGCTGGAGTTGGTGGGCAGAGGACAGCTCTGAGCTCCCGCCTGGGCCCTGGCTAGGCAATACCACACTGGAGAGGGCTCTTTGTGCATTCTGGGCTTGGGCTGATGCTGACATCAGGTTGGGACTGGGATTGTCCACCCCAGGCTGACCAGAGGTGTGGAACAGGGGCTGAGAGCCCCCTAGGCTGGGTGAATCTGTGCTCACAGGGCCAGATGAAGGCCCCATAAAGGTCTGTCCTGCAGACCCAGCCCTCACTTGTGGAGAGCCTAACTGTTCTTGTTCAAAGGCTGCTGGAGAGAATTCTGTTTTAATATTAATGTCCTGTGCCAAGGGGGTCTGTGTGGCAGAACCAGAAGACTCTGGATCCTTCTTCTCTTCAAAGTCCTCATTAAATAGATCCTTCATGTCTTCATCAGGCACTGACCTGTTCAGCTCCTCGATGAGCTCCTTCCACTCCTGCTCATTAAGGTTGAGGTCAGGCATGAGGTTGCTTTGAGATATGGAGCCTCCGGCCCCTGTGATCATGCAAGGCAGGTCGTCCACGGGCTCCTGCTTCAGTTCTTTATTCAGGCTCAGGGGAAATGACTCACTGGGGTTGCTGCCTCCATTCAAGTGGAGGCTCGAGTCTGCCAGACACTTCTTGTTGATGGAGTCCAGCCCCAGTGAATGCTTCCCGCTGGCCTGTAGGGCCTCTGTGCCAGGCTTGTCAGGCTGACCAAGGGGGGAGGCTGGAGGCAGGCCATTGGAAGAGACGGCAACTCCCAGAGGGGCCTCCCGGCGGGTCTTCTTATGCCCAGGAAAGAAGTCTCCATAGCCATTCTGTTGATCACCATTCTGAGGGGATGTGGCACTATCGAGATTCCTCTTCACTGTATCATGGAGATGCTGAAAAACAAGAAAAAGAGTGACTTATATATACACCACGTATGAGTCCCGTCTGCTTCTCATGGTGACTTAAACCAGGGGCCTGTATCCCTGCAGTGCTCTCCTGCCGATTTTGCTTGCCCAGTTTACAACCCTCACTTCTGGGAACACACCCCCATTCCCCCTCCAGGGTTGTCTCTGCCTCTTCCTCTCTTGTGGCCTTGCCTGAGTGAAGACTAGCTCAGCTGTGGGAAAGTAATCCGGCTGCAGTCAATGTGTCAGTCCCTGGACTCTTGCAGCTCTTTTTGCAGGACACAAGCCTGATGCAGCCCACAGTCGTCTAATCTGAGGGTGTGACTGAGAATGGAGCTAATGAGAAAGAGCCAAAGGATACATATACATTCTTGAGGACATCATTTGCATCCCGGATCTAGGTTATACACGAGACCAGCCATCCCCCTGGACTTTTCACTTACGGGAACCAATAAATTCCTCCTTGTGTTTAAGCTGGTTTAACTTGGATTTCTGTTGCCTTCAGCTAAAGGAGACTGGGCTAGTATAGGCTCTTTTTCAGGCCTTGTTGGGGGCTGATCACAAGCTCCAGGCCTCCATCTTGGTGCACAGGCATTTTCATGCCCTTCCTCATCTTTCTAGGTGCCCTTGCCCGGCTCCACCCCTTGTCTCCAGGCTAGGCTGCTTCCTCATATGCCTTACAGGCCTCTGCCTTTTGGCTTCTGTCCCAATCTGCTCCCCACCAACCGTGAGCATCTTCTAATCCCCTGCACCCAGTCACCAGTCCTCCCAAACCCTGCCACTTCTTAACAAGACCATTAATTTGAACACAGTCATGTCTGTCTGGCAGTTACTTACTTCCCCATGTTCTCCTCAACTGGATTTGTTCAACTAACCTTATTAAGAGTCTACCGTGTGTCAGGGACAAGTGCTGTGGGGATATCAAGACAAATGAGGTGGTCCCTGCTCTTCACGGGCTTCCAATCTTCTAGGATATGGGACATACATGGACATGGCTACAGAATAAGACAAACACCATATGCAAGCCGTAGAGCAATAAGCACCCTGAGAGTTCAAGGGCAGGAGTTTCATGGAGAGAACATGACAGGGAAGAGAAGAGGTGGTATCTTTCCATTATTTCCCAGCCTCGTTTTCAGCTACCAGGACACAACTCTTCCACTAACAGAGGCACCTGCACTCAGCCTCTATACATGTCTGCTCCTTTCCTATGTTTACTTCTGTTACATTTTTGTCCTTTATCCCCCACTCTCAATTCCAACCTCCCCACCAACCACTGGCCCTAAGCATTTATACTGTGCTATTTACAACATTCCAATTAACACCTTTCAGTATTAAAGATAAGCAGATTTCAGAGGAATCAGACAGTAGCACAGGACACTCTGTGCTGCTTTCTTCTGCTGCAGAGAAGGGCCACAATGACCCACCACATCCACCCCAGGAGGCTGAGCACAGAAGTACCTGACCCCCTGGGCGGGGGGTGGAGGGAAGGAGGGGGCCAAGGGCACCAGCTCTCAGCAGCAAACTACCTGTAGACACAAATGTGTAATGAGCAAGAAAACAAGGAGGGCAATTTTATCAGTCCTTGAGTTCCAATTTTAATGTTCCATTCCCTCTCCTTCAAGATTTTCTTATTTCTTAACTGTTAAAGCTGACTGCACAGTGTTCTATAAATCCTGGCTAAGTATTTCTTTAAATGCATATCTGGGTACTTAAGTTAGCTCAGAAAAGGTTAGGAATGCTCAATAAATGGAACTGTAGGGCAGAAGTATAAGCAAAACATGATCCTAGGACTCAACTCAAGAACACAGCCCCTACGTATAGAGAGAACATATCTCAAGATAATAAATTTATGACAAACCCACAGCCAATATAATATTCTGTGGTGAAAAGCTGAAAGCCTTCCTGCTAAATTCTGGAACAAGACAAGGATGCTCACTCTCACCTCTTCTATTCAACACAGTACTGGAAGTCCTAGCCACAGAAATCAGACAAGAAAAAGAAATAAAAGGTATTCAAATTGCAAGAGAAAAGGTAAAATTGTCATTATATGCAGATGATATGATACCATACATAGAAAACCCTAAATGCTCCACACAAAAACTACTACAACTGATAAACGAATTCAGCAAGGTAGCAGGATACAAGATTAACATACAGCAATCAGTTGCATTTCTTTACATCAACAATGAAATATCAGAAAAGGAATGTAAAAAAAAAACAAAACAATACCTTTTAAAATTGCACCCCCAACAATAAAATACTTAGGAATAAACCTGACCAAGGAGGTGAAAGACATACACTGAGAACTATAAAACATTAATAAAGGAAACTGAAGATGATTCAAAGAAATGGAAAGATATCCCATGCTCTTGGATTGGAAGACTTAATACGTTAAAATGGCCATACTACCCAAAGCAATCGACAGATTTAATGCAATCCCTATCAAATTACCCATGACATTTTCCACAGAACTAGAATAATCTTTTTTAAAACATTTTTTAAAAGATTTATTTATTTATTTAATTTATTTTTGGCTTGAGTTGGGTCTTGGTTGCGGCACGTGGGATCTTCATTGCAGCACATGGACTCTTCGTTGCAGCATGTGGGCTTCTATCTAGTTGTGGCATGTGGGTTTTCTCTTCTCTAGTTGTGGCACGCGGGTTCCAGGGCGTGTGGGCTCTGTAGTTTGCAGCACGCAGGCTCTCTAGTTGAGCCGTGTGAGCTCAGTAGTTGTGGCACATGGGCTTAGTTGCCCCACAGCATCAAACCCATGTCCCCTGCATTGTAAGGCAGATGCTTTACCACTGGACCACCAGGGAAGTCCCTAGAACAGATAATCTTAAAATTCATATGGAACCATAAAAGACCCAGAATTGTCAAAGCAACCCTGAGGAAAAAGAACAAAGCTGGAGGCATAACCCTTCCAGACTTCAGACAATACTACAAAGCTATAGTAATCAAAACAGTGTGGTATTGGCACAAAAACAGACATACGGATCAATGGAACAGAGGGTCCAGAAATAAACCTACACACCTACAATCAATTAATCTTCAACAAAGGAGGTAAGAATATACAATGGGAAAAAGACAGCCTCTTCAGCAACTGATGTGGGGAAAGTTGGACAGCTGCATGTATATCAATGAAGTTAGAACACACCCTCTCACCATACACAAAAGTAAACTCAAAATGGCTTAAAGACTTAAATGTAAGACATGACACCATAAAAATCCTAGAAGAGATCGTAGGCAAAACATTCTCTGACATGAATCATACCAATGTTTTCTTAGGTCAGTCTCCCAAAGTAACAGAAATATAAACCAAACCAAACAAAAAACCCAAACAGGACCTAATGAAACTTACAAGCTTTTGCACAACAAAGGAAACAATCGACAAAATGAAAAGACAACCTAAGGAATCGGAGAAAATATTTGCAAACGATGAGACTGACAAGGGCTTAATTTCCAAAATATACAGACAGCTCATACAACTCGACAAAAAATGGGCAGAAGGGCTTCCCTGGTGGTGCAGTGTGGTTGGGAGTCCGCCTGCCGATGCGGGGGACGCGGGTTCATGCCCCGGTCCAGGAGGCTCCCGCATGCCGTGGAGTGGCTGGGCCCGTGGGCCGTGGCCACTGAGCCTGCGCGTCCGGAGCCTGTGCTCCGCAACGGGAGAGGCCACAACAATGAGAGGCCCGCGTACCGCAAAAAAAAAAAAAAAAAAAAGGGCAGAAGACCTAAATAGACATTTCTCCAAAGAAGACATACAGATGGCCAACAGGCATATGAAAAGATGCTCAACATGGCTAATTATCAGACAAATGCAAATCAAAACTACAATGAGGTATCTATCACCTTACACCGGTCAGAATGGCCATCATCAAAAAATCTACAAATAATAAATGCTGGAGGGCTTCCCTGGTGGTGCAGTGGCTGGGAATCCACCTGCCAATGCATGGGACACGGGTTCGAGCCCTGGTCCGGGAAGATCCCACATGCTGTGGAGCAATTAAGCCTGTGCACAACTACTGAGCCTGCACTCTAGAGCCCGCGAGCCACAACTACTGAGCCCACACGCCACAACTACTGAAGCCCCTGTGCCTAGAGCCCATGCTCCGAAACAAAGAGAGGCCACCGCAATAAGAGGCTCATGCACCGCAATGAAGAGCAGCCCCCACTCGCCGCAACTAGAGAAAGCCCGCGTGCAGCAACTTAGACCCAACGCAGCCAAAAATAAAATAAATTTATCAAAAAAACACACAACACCCTTTAAAAAATAAAATAAATGTTGGAGAGGGTGTGGAGAAAAGGGAACCCGCCTATACTGTTGGTGGGGATGTCAGTGCAGCCACTGTAGAAAACAGTATGGAGGTTCCTCAAGAAACTAAAAATAGAATTACCATATGATCCAGCAATCCCACTCCTGGGTATATACCCAGACAAAACTATAATTCAAAAAGATACATGCACCACTATGTTCACAGCAGCACTATTCACAACAGCCAAGACCTGCAAACAACCTAAATGTCCACTGACAGATGAATGGATAAAGAAGATGTGGTACATATATACAGTGGAATACTACTCAGCCATAGAAAAGAAGGAAATAATGACATTAGCAGCAACATGGATGCAACTAGAGATTATCATACTAAGTAACGTAAGCCAGAAAGAGAAAGACAAATACCATGATATATCACTTATATGTGGAATCTAAAATATGACACAAATGAACTTATCTATGAAATAAATAGAATCACGGACATAGAGAACAGACTGGTGGTTGCCAGCGGAGAGGGGTTGGAGTGGGAGGTTGGGGTTAGCAGATGTAAGTTTTTATATACAGAACGGATAAGCAAGTTCCTACTGTATAGCGCAGAGAACTATATTTACTATCTTATGATAAACCATAATGGAAAATATAAAAAAAGAATGTGTATATATATATATATATATGTATAACTGAATCACTTTGCTGTACAGCAGTAATTAACACAACATTGTAAATCAACTACACCTCAATTAAAAAAAAAATACTGGGACTTCCCCGGTGGTCCAATGGCTAAGACACCATGCTCCCAATGCAGGAGGCCCAGGATGGATTCCTGGTCAGGGAACTAGATCCCACATGCCACAACTAAGAGTTCACGTGCCACAACTAAAGATCCCGCTTGCCGCAACAAAGATCCCGCGTGCTGCAACTAAGACCTGGCACAGCCAAATAAATAAATAAATATTAAAACAAAACAAAACTAAGAACACAGCCCCTACAACACAAGGACATGTGTGCTTTACTTTCATGTAGGTTTTTCTGCTTCCTGCTGCCACCTAGGGGTGAGAGGGGGAAAGGAACCATAATCCTAAAATGGACCCTTTATAAGATCTTTTGTTTTAAAAGTTTCCTTCTGGGAAGGTAAATTCATACCCATTTAGTCCGTCAGAAGGAAATAAAAATGAGTTGCTAATTTTAGGGGGGGTTATTCTTTCTATTATTTCTTTTTGTTTTTTTGAAAATCATTTGTTCCTCAGTGTCAGGTTTGGGCTCTCTGTAAACCTGGGAGCTCAGTTTTCTACTTTCCTAAGGGGGAAGATGGACACCTAAGAGGTCAACGCACCTGATGAGTCAGCTGATTTTCCCAGATTAGAAACAGAATCCTTCTTTGCCATAACAGTTATAAAAGCTACCACGTCCTCTTTCAATATCCACATGCAAACAGCTGCAGACAAGTTCCAATGTAACAACTTAATTTTGCAATACCGATTGCTTTTAGCCAAAGGAAACGCCAGGTCATTTTCTCAACTGTGCACAAAATTTAACTGGAATGATGTAGGTGGGCTTGGGAAGTGTGGAATACGGTGGCTCTGGCAGATTTTTGAGTCTTGAGCATTTGCCGGAGTGCCTGATATGTGCAGGGCACTGCAGAGGAAGACAAAGATGAGTAAACCATGGAACCTGATCTCCAGGAATTTATAACAGATGGGAAAATGGTCTGAACTGATTATAAATTATTTAAGAACAAGCACAGTAAGAGCTATAAAGCATACAAGACTGGCTGTCCTTGTGCTTGCCCTCGGTGTATCTGGTACTTCTGGGTACTCAGCTCAGAGGTTTCTGTTGTAACTACCTAATGGTCTCCTGATGCACAGGGTTTCAGGAGGATTCAGTTCTGGGATAATGTGATCTGGTGCTCATTTCCTCCACAAGGGGGTTTTGTTGAAGAATACTTCATGCTTGATGGTAAACTGGAGGCCTTGCATGCTCACCCAGTCAGTCCTGACTCCTACCCTAGCCTCCTAACCCATCATCTTCTACTCTGCGAGAGGGGCCCCAGGATATCAACGGTGAGTCAAGCTGGAGTTGCCACACCTTATGGACACCAAATCAGTATACTGTACCCACACACCCACTAGATCTCACTTAGTGAGGAGAGTCCCTCACCTAGTCTCTACTTCCACCACCCACCAATGAAATTCCAGTGTGCTTTGTGGTAAAACTTCCCCAAATGAGAGTTCTCCCACTCTGAATTAACAAACAGATGTGGCTGTTTAAGACAGGGGTGGCTCTCTCATCAATGTTCCTTATGCACTGACATGTAGATGAAAGTATAGGTTGACAGGGACTTCCCTGGAGGTCCAGTTGTTGGGACTCTGCGCTTCCACTGCAAGGGGGCGCAGGTTCAATCCCTGGTCAGGGAACTAAGATCCCGCATGCTGTGTGGCACGGCCAAAAGAAGAAGGGAAAAAAAAAAGTATAGGTTGACAATATAGAGGTTCCTCAAAAAACTAAAAATAGAGTTGTCATATGTTCCAGCAATCCCACTCCTGGGCATATATCCAGACAATAATATAATTCAAAAAGACAGAGACTTCCCTGGTGGTGCAGTGGTTAAGAATCCGCCTGCCAATGCAGGGGACACAGGTTCGAGCCCTGGTCCAGGAAGATCCCACATGCCACAGAGCAATTAAGCCCATGAGCCACAACTACTGAGCCGGTGCTCTAGAGCCCGTGAGCCACAACTACTGAAGTCCATGTGCCCTAGAGCCCATGCTCTGCAACAAGAGAAGCCACTGCAATGAGAAGCCCACGTACCGCAACAAAGAGTAGCCCCCGCTTACTGCAACTAAAGAAAGCCTGCGCACAGCAACGAAGACCCAACGCAGCCAAAAATAAATAAAAAATAAATTTCTAAAAAAAAAAAAGAAGGAAATAATGCCATTTGCAGCAACATGGATGCAACTAGAGATTATCATACTAAGTAAAGTACTTCAGAAAGAGAAAGACAAATACCATATGATATCACTTATATGTGGAATCTAAAATATGACACAAATGAACCTATCTACAAAACAGAAACAGATTCACAGACATAGAGAACAGACTTGTGGTTGCCAAGGTGGGGGGGGGGTCGGGAAGGGATGGATTGGAAGTTTGGGGTTAGCAGATGCAAACTATTATATATAGAATGGATAAACAACAAGGCCCTACTGTATAGCACAGGGAACTACATTCAATATCCTATGATAAACCATAGTGGAAAAGAATTTTTTTTTTTTTTTGCCGCAGCGCACGGCATGCAGAACTTCTCCGACCAGGGATTGAACCTGTGCCCCTGCATTGGAAGTATGGAGTCTTAATCACTGGACCACCAGGGAAGTCCAAAAAGGATTTTATAAAAAAATGTAATATATATGTATAACTGAATCACTGCTGTAAAGCAGAAATTAACACAACATTGTAAATCAACTAAACTTCAAAAAAACAGAGTATAGGTTGAAACATATAAAATCATTTAACTTTTTAAGGTAATATTGGTAATTTCAACCTAATACCATGCTCACCTTTCTTTCCCCCATGAGCTCTTCTAGTACCCCGTATATACAGTGAGGACACTCAGGAACCCCGACTGTTGTTGGAAAAGATCCTCTAAAGGTAAAGTGGATCTATTTTCATGCAACATTAAAGGTTTCAATGATTTGAGGAAAAATCAGTGAGGTCCAAAGTAGCAACTCTGATAAGGCACTAATCTGAGCCAAATGCTACAAGGACAAGTCATTACTTCCTTAGTGTGCCTCGAGGACCACTCAGCACCTGCACTTACTATTCCCCACTGATTCAGAATCTCACTCAATCTTCAAAGGTACCCTGAAGATGAGTATCACTGTTTCTGTTTTACGGCAGATTGAAGTCAGATTACATGAGGTTTCCTAAAGTTTGAGCATTCAGAGGTCTTGGGAAGGATCTGCAGCAGATCCCCACAGCCCTGCCCCTCCCCTGGTCAGTCTGAGATCGGGCCCAAATTAATCCCAACTCCACCTGTGAAGCTAAAAGAGTTTGGTAAAAAACAAGCAGCAGGGAGTGAGTCAAGAGTTTCAAACTGTAAGGAGAACCTCCCTGAGACCAAGCACAAAGAGCCCTGTTAAGACGTTACCAGAAAAATGGGCTGTGCTGAAAAATATCTCACACACCAAGGCTACAAAAGATTCTTTGTAAAATATTTAAAGAAAAAAATGTTACAGAACCTTCTATAATTTGCTACTAAAGATTCCCACTCTTAAGACATTATGTCTTAATAGTTTGGTATCATCACTGATTAGAAGCACACTGAGTACTAAGGAGATCTGTAAGCACCACTCCTTGCCACTAAATCTGCCTACAAGGACATACTGAAAATGCCAAGTTTTGAGAAATGTATTTTCCAGAAAACTTTATAGTTTTGTGCCTAGACATTTTTATCATCACCTTAAAAAATTTTTTTATTTTGAAAGAATTATAGATTCATAGGAAGTTGCAAAGAGTACAGAGGGTCCTGTGTACCCTTCACCCAGTTTCCCTCAACAGTTGTATTTTACCTAATTATAGCAAAATATCAACCAGGAAGAAGATATGGGTAGAATGTGGGTGTACAGTTCTATGTCATTTTAGCAAATGACTATCACCTTTAAAAAAAATTTTTATTTTATATTGAAGCATAGCTGATTAACAATGTTGTGCTAGTTTCAGGTGTACAGCAAAGTGATTCCGTTATACATATACATGTATCTATTCTTTTTAAAATTCTTTTCCTGGTTAGACTATCACCTTTTTTGATAAGAAAACTTTTAAAAAGCTCTTTTATAAAAAGCTATTTAAGAAAGCAGGACTATGTATTTAACACAATGTAATCTCTTCCTGCAGTGGTTATAAAGCAGAAAGTTAAAATTCACACTGTATACTGAGAATCAAAATTGATAAACAGATTGGTTCTCATGCTTGGCAAGCAGTCCGCACATTCTCTTTGCTATAGAAAAACCTATTTGGGAAGCCACGTGAGGCTCAGAAGGTTGCATGGTATATATGAAAACAAAGCAGGCTACTGCTAACTGGCTGTGTGATCTTAGTTAAGATGCAATTCTTCTAGGACCTGCTTTCATGCCCTATAAAATTAAGATCCTGGGTAAAATGACCTAAAGTTCCACTCAGCTTTAAAGGTCCACACTGCTGTCCTGTTAATATCGATCAATGTCCTGTAGAGGGAGATACCCTCACGGGTTCATGCAGTGCTCATTCACCGAGATCCTACTATTTGACAGATAATGCCCTATACAGGCTGTGCACAAAATAATGGTGAATTCAGATATTCACTAGGTTTTCACTATATGCTAGGCAGAGCACTAGTTACTGGGGATAAAAAGATAAAGAAGACATGGGACTTCCCTGGCGGTCCAGTGGTTAAGACTCCGTGCTTCCACTGCAGGGGGCACAGGTTCCATCCCTGGTTGGGGAACTAAGATCCCACATGCAGCAAGGTGCAGCCAAAAGATTAAAAAATAAAAATACTTTCACTTAAAAAAAAAAAAGGACAAGACCTAGTTCTGGCTCCACCCCCAGAATCTGATGGAGAATCAATGAAGGCAGGCCCGAGTGTTATGGGAGGAAAGAGAACAGAACAGTGTGGGGATGGCATGCTAGACTTTCCGGAGAAGGGGATGCAGAGAAGTCATCCAGAAGAGGCGGTAGGCACTTCGGCTGAGAGGCAAAGGCAAGGATATACAAATGAGCACTGAATGGCAGTAGATGGAGGGAGGTAAGCAGAAAAAAATGAGTTGTTTAATGCTGATGAAGCATAAAGGGCACAACAGGGAGTACTGAAAGGGAAAGGCTGGAATGGACTATGACTGTCCCAAATGTGATTTAATGAAAAATGTTTAAAAATACACAAAACTAGAGAGAACAGTATAATGAATCCTAATATGCCCATCACTCAACTTAAACAACCATTAGTATTTGGGCATTTTGTTTCATTTCCATCTCCTTATCTTCCCCACCCCCCCCAAAAACCTGGATAATTTAAAAAACAAATCCTAGGCATAACATCATTTAATCCACAAATACTTCACTATGTATCTCTAAAAAGTAAGAACTCTTAAACATATATGCATGTAACAACACAATGTCATTATCACACCTACAACATTAATAATTCTTTATCATCACCACCTCAAACCCATTAGGATGGCTACCATCAAAAAGCCAGAAAGTAACAAGTGTACAGAGAAACTGGAACCCTTGTCCACTACTGGTGGGAATGTAAAATGGTGCAGCCACTATGAAAACAGTATGGTGGTTCCTCAAAAAAAAAAAAAAAAAAAAAAGACTTACTGTATTAGCCGTCAATTTAATTTCTAAAAGAATTCCATTTCCAAAAGAACTGAAGCCAAGGATCTGTACATCCATGTTCATAGTAGCATTATCCACAATAGCCAAAAGGTAGAAGCAGCCCAAGGGTCCACCAATGGATGAATGGATAAACAAAATGTGGTATACCCACAGAAGCCTTAAAAAGGAAGGAAACTTGGACACATGCTGTAACATGGATGAAACCTGAGGACATTGTTAAGTGAAATAAGCCAGCCACAAAAGGACAAATACTATATGATTCTACTCATATAAGACACCTGAAGCAAATTCATTAAAGACAGAAAGTAGAATGGTGGTTACCAGAGGCTGGAGAGAGGAGAAAATGGGGAGTTATTGTTTAATGGGTATAGTGTTTTCAGTTTTGCAAGATAAAAGAGTTCTGAAGAGGATGGATGGCGGTGTGGTTGCAGACAATGTGAACATACCTCATGCCACTGAACTGTACACTTAAAAATGGTTAAGATGGTAGATTTTTATGTTATATGTATTTTACCACAATTTAAAATTTTTAATTCTTTATTATTATCCTATATCCCATCAGTGCTTACATTTCCCTGTCTCATCAATATCTTTTGCAAACAAAACAAATAAAACAAAATTAAGCATAATAAATTATGGAAAATTTCAAACATACAATACAGTAGAAAGAAAGTACAATGACCCCCATGTACCCATTGTCCAGCTGAAACAACACAGCCCATCTTGTCTTATTCACACCCTACCCATGCTCCCTGGACTAACCTAGGAATCACACCATTTCTCCTTAAATACTTCAGCATGTATTGCTAAAATATAAAAGCTTTTTAAAAAACAATCACCAAAGAACTCTCCAAGCACTTTAAAAATATGATCTAAAAAATGTTGGGACTTCCCTGGTGGTTCAGTGGTAAAGAATCCGCCTTCCAATGCAGGGGACATGGGTTCGATCCCTGGTCAGAGAACTAAAATCCCACATGTCTTGGGGAAACTAAGCCTGCGCGCCGCAACTACTGAGCTCCCGCGCCTCAACTAGAGCCCCCGTGCTGCCAACTACAGAGCCCACACACTCTGGAACCCGTGTGCCACAACTACAGAGCCCACGTGCCGTGGAGCCTGTGCGCCACACCTAGAGAAGAGGAAAAAAACCCCACACACCACAACTAGAGAGAGGCCCACACACCACGATGAAAGATCCCGTGTGCCACAACTAAGACGCAACGCAGCCAAAAATAAGTAAAATAAATAAGAAAAATCTTAAAAAAATAATAAAAATAAAAACATTATTAGGGATAATCAAGCCACTTTACAGATGGGGATATCAAGACTTGGAGAGAGAATGTATGTTGCTGAAGGTTGCATAGCAAAATTAATGGAAGATCTGGACTGCCTGATGATGTTTCAAAAAAATATGGTCTACACAAGGATGATTCTAGTTAACTGAACCTTAATCACTTGTAAGCAGCATGGTGTTAGATTTTAAAAATACACGCTTTCAAATAATATAGACCTCATTTAAAATCCACCTCGGTCGCTAACAAGCTATATGATCTTGGGCAATATGCTTTACCTTTTGAAACTCATTTCTTTCATTTATATGCAGGGACTAATAATATCCATTCCACAGACTTGTGAAAAATAAAGTATGTTAGAAAAAAATTATGGTTAAGTACTTACCTTAAAATTTATGGCAAACTACCAAAAAGATAGAAATATGGTTTTTAGCTTTAGAACCAACAATAGAACAAAAGGGATCACAGAAAACACTATCAATCTATCCAAAAGTAGGAAAGAAAAAAGGAAGAATCAAAGAAGGGAGACAATAAACCAACAAGTACTAAAAGAACAGAAATAATTTCAAATATGTCAGTGATTATATAAATGTAAATGCATTAAACTCTCCAATGAAAAGTTAGAGACAAAAAACAAAGATAACCATAACACCATTACTGAATGTTAAAAAAAAAAATTGTTGCTACAGTTGGTTTATTCAAATCAGTATCCAACACACTGCATTTGGTTGACATGCTCTTAAGACTTTCAATATGTTAACAGTTCTTTCTCCCTTTCTTCCCTTTGTCATTTATTTGTCCAAGACGCTTAGTCACTTGTCCTGTAAAATTTTCCACTTCCACAGTTGGCTGACTGTGGCCCCATGGTGTCCTTTACAAGTTCTATCCTCTGTATTTTCTATAAACTGGCAGTTAGAAGCTCGATCAGATTCAGATTGGGGGGTGGGTGGGGCATAAATACTTATAGGTGATGTGTTGCATGTCATTTTAATGGGACCTTAGCAGATGAGGTCAGATTTGTCTTTTTATAAGCTCTCTATAATGACTGTGTGGTGAATGGATTTCAGGGAGGGAGGCTACAAGCCAGAGTAAACAAGTAGGTAATTGCAGAAATAGTTCATGAAAGAGATGAGGATCTGACATGGGTATGGGAAAAAGATGATTTCAGATTTAGGGAGGAAGAAAAGTCAGCAGATACTGGAAACCGATTTCAAATTGAGGGTGAGGGAGAAAGGAGTTTCTATCTAGTTTGCATACATGGGTAAGATAGAGAACAAAGGAAAAGCAGGGTTTTTTTGGGGTGCGGGGAGGGTTACTTCAGTTTTAGCCACAAAGAAATGACTGGACCATCCAGGTAACGTCCACGAGGCAGTGAATAATACTGACTATGAGTTCCATGGAAAGACGGTCATCAGCAACACATGCAGCTAAAACCAAGAGCAGATCCATTTACTCAGAAAGAGTGAGAAGCCAGCCAAGGGGCAGATAAAGAGCCCATACTGAAGACAGAGCACAAGGGAGAGTGATGGGTTAAATGCATCCGAAAAGTACATTGGGTCTGGTCACTAAACGATCACCGATGTTGTTGCCCAGAACAGTTCCAGAAGAATGACTGCAGTAAAAACCCTTGACTTGAGACGTAAGTAGAGAGAATACGGATTGTTCTCTTCCTAGTTTAAAAAGGGAGATATAGAGGACTTCCCTGGTGGCACAGTGGTTGAGAATCCGCCTGCCAATGCAGGGGACACAGGTTCGAGCCCTGGTCCGGGAAGATCCCACATGCTGCGGAGCAACTAAGCCCGCGAGCCACAACTACTGAGCCCACGTGCTGCAACTACTGAAGCCACCGCGCCTAGAGCCCGTGCTCCGCAACAAGAGAAGTCACCACAGTGAAAAGCCCGCACACCACAACAAAGAGTAGCCCCCACTCGCCGCAATTAGTGAAAGGGTTAAAGGAGGGTTATTTTGGAATGATACATGAGCTCACTTAAAGAACAGCAGATAATTACTTATCGATTAGACTAGATCTCTCTGAAATTCTCTGTAATTCTGTTATTCTATGAATGCAATCAGGCACAGGAATATGAATATGAAAAATGTATCATAACAACTACCTAAAGCATATACACCATGATCTTCCTGTTTATGGGGAAATTCTGACTTAATTAGGGACTGTGTATATAAAAGCAAGGCTATGCCCTTCCGAAGCCAAGCCCTCCTCCACTTGGGTTCTCTACCCCATTTGGCCTCCTCAAGGTTCTTGCTCATTCAATTACCACCTTTTTCTCTATTTCCCATTCATCTCCCTCTTTACCAGTTCCTTCCTCCCCTGAGCACTGACACATGCTCAGTACCTCCCATCTTTTAACTTCCATCCTACTCTCCATACCATTTAGCACAGTGTTAAGAGCACAGCTAGCTAGGCTGGGTTTGAATCCTGGTTCAGTTGCTTAACTGCTGTGTGCTCACAGAGAAATTGCTAAACATCTACAGAAGCTCTGGCTCCTCATCTAAAAAATAAGGTGTGGCGGTGGTAAGAAGAACCACTTCCAGGGGGTGGGGAGGAGGGGCTGTGAGGCGCGGCACTACCAGTTATTGAGCAGCTAACATTCTTACTGTTCAGCTAATCCTCTTCCTTCGCTTCAGAGCTTCTTCAAGGAGCAGTCTCTACTTTGTCATACTCACCAAGGTGATCTCCTGGTTCTTAAATCCAAGGAACTCGTTTCAAACTGTATCTACCTGACCAGAGCACTGAGCTCTGACCTTCTCCAAACGTCTTTCTCCCTTAAGGCCCACGCAACCACACTGGACCTGCTCCTGCTTCCAAGGCCACTGTTTGCAGGCTGCTCCTTCTCATGCCTGCTCCTTCAGTGATGACACCTGCAAGGCATTTGTCCCTCTTCACTGCTGTCATCTCACCAGGCAACCCCGTCCACGGCCTGACAACCTGGCACAGGCACGCACTCAAATATTTACTAAGTGAACATTTCCCAAATCATCACCTTTGGGCCCAGCCCTCTGTCCTGTGCTCTAGACAACTGTAAACTGGTTATCTCCAAGTGGATATCAGACAGGATATCCTCCAAACTCAGCTCTTTGCCTTCCTCCCCAAATCCGTTCCTTCCCCTTACTCCCTGACTCGGTGCATGGCTCAATCCTTGAACTCTTGGATGATCAGGCATTGATTTCTGCTGATTCTACCTTTTTAATCGCTCTCCAGTAAGATCCCTCCACACCACCTCCATCTTAGTTCAACTACTCATTATTATTATTTTTTTAACCTAGATTACTGAAGTAACTTCATGCTGATCTATTCTCACTCTGTTCTAACCCACTCTTTATGATGCTTTCAACGTGATCTCTAAAAAACACACATTTGAACCATTTAAAATTCCTTACTTCCCCATCACTTACACATGAAGTTCCAATTCCTTAACCTGGCATGTACGGGCCTGTTTGATCTGATCTCAATAAACTCTGTTCAATCCTCTGCTGTTCCCTTGAAGCTTAGACTTAAATGAACTCCTTTCAGGACTGAGAATATATCTCTGGCCTGGCGACCTCCTACTAATCTTTTAAGATTTAGCTCAAACCTCAACTCCTCTAGAGCATTTTTTCCCTGGCCACTTACCCCAAACCTGGTCAAGTTCCTTATTCCATCCCTTAGTGCTCTAACAAACCTTTGTACTTGTATTCCATGACGAGTCATACTGCAAATACTCACTGATCTATTTCTCTACATCTCCCTCCATCCGTAGAGGGCAAGAGCCCTGCCCTTTTCACCCCCAGTACTCAGCAAGTTACAAGCACCCAATGCTCAGCAAGTTACAAGCACCCAATGAACATTTCTAGAATTAACCCTCCCACCTTCGCCATCACTCCCTTTCAAAGTCACTCTATTGTTCTTTAGCCCCATGGATATTTGTCCTTCAGTTTTGTGGGATCTCTGCCCAATAATGGAGGCAGTACTGGTTCACCTAATCTCCACAACTACCTATGGGGTGGGCTTACAGTGAATGGAAAGTGAGTGCTGAACCAGGATTTGAACACAGATCTATTTGATTCAAAGTCATTTCCCAAAGTTCAGCTTCTGTGATTCCTTCAAATGTACCTCTTTTTCACCTCAAAACTTAATGTCTTTACTTATCAACTCTCTTCTTTCCCTCTTCTCTGAGAGGGAAACATCTCTCCTTGCAAAGATTAACTCCCTTCAGCTGCACCTTCTTATTCCCTCTGGACCTGCCTCATCTGAGACTTTTCCCCTTCAAATTCTTCCCCTCCCCACCTCAAAAAATAACTTCAACCTGTTTTGTTCTAGAGCAGTGGTTCTCGAAGTGTAGTCCCAGACCAGTAGCATCAGCATCACCTGGGAACCTATTAGAAATGCAAATTCTCAGGCATCAACTTGGGTTAATGAGACCCACTAAGTGAGAAACTTGGGGTTGGGCCAAGGAAACAGTTTTAAAAAGCCCTCCAGGCGTAGTCACATCAAAAATAAACAGGTGAAGCTAATTTTAATAATTTATTTAACCCAATATATTCCACTTCAAATGTAATATTTAAAAAAGATTTTGCATTCTTTTTTGGTACTCAGTTTCAAAATCCAGTACATATTTTACACTTTTGGCACAATTCAATTTGGACTAGACACACTTCAAGCACTTAACAGCCCTCCGTGGCTGGTGACTACAGTACTGTACAACGCAGCTCTAGAAATTAGCTTTGAACCTCAGTGTTCAGGACAGCACTAAGACGAAAGGGAGCGCCCCTAAACCTGCTGCCTGCTTCTGGCAGCAGGCTCCTCACTGCACACAAGGCTCCTTGTCACAGCCTACCCTCCTGTGTCAGGAAAGCTGAACTTCAACATACCAGGACCCTTTGTGCCTCTGCATGGGCGGCTTCCTGGCTGGGAAGCCTCTACGTTGCCCCTTCTCACTTTCTCCCAAACTGCTTCTCATTATCTCATTCAGGGTATTCAACCAAAATCTACTTAGAGCTCATCAAGCCAGCAACTGTCTGGGCCTTGGGGATATAGCAGGGAAGGAAACAGACAAATCCCTTGCTCTCCTGGAGCCTACATTCCTATCAACTTGTGCTCCCAAGGAAATAAAGCACAGAAAGGAAGTTTGTGGGGGCTTATGATTTTTAAAATGTGCTCAGTAAAGGCCTCACTGAGTGTGAGAAGTTTGAGCCAAAATCTGAGAGATGAGTAAGAGGTGCCATCTCTGGAAGAGGGTCCAGGCCTAGGGAACAGTGATACAGAGGCCGAGTGGGAGCGTGCCTAGTGGTGGTGGTGATGGGGAGCCTGAAGTGATGATGCCACAGGGGATCCAGGGGGAGGAGACCGAGTGAGAGAAGGCAGGAAGGACAGGAGTACCAGACTGCACAGGGTCTGTGGGCCCTGGTTAAGGGTTGGTTTTATCCTCAGGTGAGATGGAAAACCTATGGCAGGGTCCAGCAGGGGAACAAGATCACTCTGGCTGCTGGGCAGAGACCAGATCATAGGAAGATTAGGGCAAACAGGAAGACTGATTAGGAGGCAATAATCCAGGTAAAAGAAACAATGGCTTAGACTGGGGTGGTAGCAGCAGAGGTGGTGAGATGTGGCCAGTTCTGAATGTATGCTGAAGGTGGAACTGTTGAGGTTTGCTGATAGGGTTTTGCCCAAGGGTCTCTGGGAAAAGAGTGTCCCTGGCAGGCTCATGTGTGGCTAGAGCACAGTGAGTGATGACAGGTGGCGGCAGAGAGGTCAGGTTCACTGGTGCTATTCTGATGGACTCTCAGGCTGGCAGTGGGGAGAGGCCATGGGTGTGTGGCAATAAGGATGGAGGTGAGCAAGCAGAAAAGTGGATGTGCCAGGAGCACAGGGAGCTGTGTGGGCATCCCCCTGCACTCAACAGTAAAGAGCACCTAGTGCCCACCTTAAAGTCTTCCTCAATTCCCAGAGGCAACTGCAGAGTTTGCCACTGGCTTTTTGTGCCACCCTCTAATGTGGCACATGTAACACAGCACAGTGATGTCCAGTCCAATCCCGCATCTGTCTCTGTCAGCTCCAAAGGCAGGGTCACTCCCTCATTCACCTCTGGTCTTTTCAGCACCAGAACGGGACCTGACTCATTAATACCGCTCAGTAAACAGACCCCTAAATTTTGTTCGTTGGGATTGGCTAGTTTGCCAAACCAGCTCATACCTGATTTGATGAAAAGAGGTAGGCAGGAGATCAAAAACAACAAAATAAAAACAAACATTTAAAAAGAAATCTCCTAAACCAGTAAGAGTACCATTTATTAGGCACCTATTCTGTGCTAGGCAGAGCAACTCTGCAAAGCAGGTATTATCACCATTTCACAGGGAAGGGAACTAAGGCTTGGAGAGGGTAAAGAGAGCAAAGAGGAAGAAGATCGGCAGTAACTGTAGCTCAGAAGCAGTATCAGAGTGTGTGTGTGGAGTGAACATGGGAGTGATAGCTGCTCACATCTTTTTTGAAAAAAATTAATTAGTTTGTTTTTGGCTGCATTGGGTCTTCATTGCTGTGTGCAGGCTTCCTCTAGTTGCGGCAAGCGGGGGCTACTCTTCGTTGTGGTGCGCAGGCTTCTCATCGTGGTGGCTTCTCTTGTTGCAGAGCATGGGCTCTAGGTGTGCGGTCTTCAGTAGCTGTGGCAAGCGGGCTCAGTAGTTGTGGCTCGCTGGCTGTAGAGCGCAGGTTCAGTAGCTGTAGCGCACGGGCTTAGCTGTTCCGCAGCATGTGGGATCTTCCCCGACCAGGGCTCAAACCCCTGTCCCCTGCATTGGCAGGCGGATTCTTTTATTTATTTATTTATTTAATTTTATTTAAATAAATGGTGCAGTGGTTGAGAGTCCGCCTGCCGATGCAGGGGACGCGGGTTCGTGCCCTAGTCCAGGAAGATCCCACATGCCCCGGAGCAGCTGGGCCCGTGAGCCATGGCCGCTGAGCCTGCACCTCCGGAGGCTGTGCTCTGCAACGGGAGAGGCCACAACAGTGAGAGGACTGCGTACCGCAAAAAAAAAAAAAAAAAAAAATGTTTAGGACAAAGGTGTAAAAAGGTTATATTCTTTTTGCTTATTTTTTGGTTTTCCATACATTTGTCAACCCCTGATTCTATGCCAGTGTTCTAGATGTCTCTCGGGATGTGCATTCACATAAGACATTGTCTCTTCATCTTCTGGCACAGTCTGTCCAGGAGTCCTCTGACAAGCTCTTGTGTGGACTGGCTACTGTCATCCTAAGGTCCCTCTTATCTCATATCTTCCTCCTTCTTGGTTCATTTCTTTGTTTTATGAAACACACTCTCCCATAGTTTCCTAAGAAAAAGCATGTAGATTAATTTTTCACATGTCTGAAAATATCTTCCTTCTACACATGCCCTTGACTCGTATTTTGTCTGGATAGATAAGCCCAGTAGGGAGATCATTCTTCAGAATTTGGAAGGAACTGCACCATTGTCTTTTAGCTCCCTGTGTTGCTGCTGAGAAATTCTAAGTCATTCAATTTCTTAACATTTATTCATCAACCTGACTGGGCCATGGGGTGCCCAGATATTTGGTCAAACATTATTGTGGGTGTGGCTATGAAGGTGCTTCTGGATGAAATTAATACTTGCATCAGTAGACGGAGTAAAGCAGATTGCCCTCCTGATTTGGATGGATCCAATCAAGTGGGATCCTGAACAGAATAAAAAGGCTAAGCAAGAAGGAACTCCTCCTGCCTGATTGCCTTGAGCTGAGACATCGTTTTTTTTTTTCCTGCCTGTGAACTCAAACTGTAACACTGGCTCTTCATGGGGTCTGGAGCATGCCAACATTCCGACTATTGGTTCTCCTGGGTCTCCAGCTTGCCGACTGCAGATCTTGGGACTTGTCAGCCTCTGTCACTGTGTGAGCCAATTCACTACAATAAAACCAATCAATACTCCCCTCCCCTCCATATATATATGTCTCCTAATGGTTCTGTTTCTCTGGAGAACACTGACTAATACAATAAAGTACGCAAGGCTTTTATGATTTGACATGTTTATCTCCAGGATTTTTGCTCAATACATCCTTCTCATATTTTCCTTTGCAATTAAAACCTTTTTGTTGTGAAAGCTATCACACATACATGCATACATCAAGAGTTAACAATAAAATGAACACTGTGCATCAACTGCTCAAATTAAGAAGCAACAGTAATGGCACTTTAGAACACTGGCACTCAAAGTATGGTCCCAGGACAGAACTAGCATCACCTGGAAGGTTTAAAAACTGCTGAATCTCAGCCTCCCCCTGCTCTGGCTTAGAATCTGCATTTTAACAGGGTCTCCAAGTGATTCACACGCACATTAAGTCTGAGGAGCTCTCCTTAGAAGCCCCTGTATCCCTTCTCTTCAACCCCTGACACAGATATCTAATATCCTGATTTTGTGTTAATTGCTTTTAATAATAGTTCTACCACCCTCATTTAATCTATCCCCAAACAACATACCACCTAGTCTTGAAAAGGGAGGGCAAGCAAACACCAGCCATGCAAGAAGCAAGCTGCACTGATCTCACTGGACAGAGGCTCCAGAAGGAGGTGAGCAGAGCAGTCTTGGGTCATGGTCTGACTTCTGCTTCTATGGAAGTTGACAAGGTCCCCTCCGAGGAAGTTGCAAGCGAGGTCATGAGTGAGTCTTGGGAAACACAGGTTTCTCCACAGTTGGGCACATGGCAAGACATGCAGCATGTAGACCAGGCGCTGGACATGCAGCAGAAGTCTGGTCAGTGAGAGTGGGCTGCTCTGTACTTCTGCTTCTAAGCCCAACGTGGCCTACCTCCCACTCTCAGGGAAAAGCTGAAAACTTCCATGAGTGTCCTTGGCAAAGCATGAAAGGAGAGACATGATCAATACAGGCCATCCTGGTATCATTTATCATCCTCCTCCAAGTGAACCCCTGTCATTTTTTTTTTTGTTGGGTCTCCTGTTTTCTGTATCTAATGTCTTACTCTTTCTTGATTTATTCTTTCAATATTGATGGAGTATTTCTTGCAGTAGCTTCTTAAAAAGGGTGACAGGTAAAATTTTTTAAATCCTTAATTTCTGAAAATGACTTTATTCTATACTCATTCTTGTTGTATACTTTGCCTAGGTATAGAATTCTAGGTTGGTAATCATTTTACTTCAGAATTTCAGCATTGTACTGTTGTCCTCTTGATTCCTATGGTGCCGCCAAGAAGTCCAAAGATACTCTGATTCTTGATATATGACCTAGTACCCTAGCCTCCCCATGCTGGAAGTTTGTATCTCTTCTTTAAACTGAATGTTCAGAATTTGTAACTGGCGTGGGTCTATTTTCTTCCCCAGTGCTGGGCACAGTGCGCCCTTTTAATCTGGCAACTCATGCCCTTAAATTCTCAATTATTATTTTTAAAATATTTATTTTATTTATTTATTTTCCTTATTTTTTTGGCTGCGTCAGGTCTTAGTTGCGGCATACGAGATCTTCGTTGAGGCACGTGGGATCTTTTGTTACAGTGCGCAGGCTCTTCGTTGCAGCGCTTGGGCTTCTCTCTAGTTGCGGCGCTCAGGTTACTTTCTAGCTATGGTGTGCAGGTTTTCTCACTCTAGTTGTGACGTGCAGGCTCCTGGGAGCATGGATTCTGTAGTTGTGGTGCGCAGGCTCCAGAGCACGTGGGCTCTGTAGTTTGCAGCATTCAGGCTCTCTCGTTGAGGCACACGAGCTCAATATTGTGGCGTGCGGGCTTAGTTGCCCCACAGCATGTGGGACCTTAGTTCCCCGACCAGGGATGGAACCCACATCCCCTGCATTGGAAGGTGGATTCTTTATCACTGGACAACCAGGGAAGTCCCTCAAATTATTTTTAAAATCATTTCTTTCTTCTAGTAACTTCTATTTTTCAGGTGTTCAACCTCCTACACTGGTCCTCTAATTTTCTTCTCTATTTTCGGCTTTGTCTTCTTTTTCTTTACTTTTTGGGAAAATTACTCATATTTCATATGTATAGTTCATGCACATATTTCATATTTTTATAATATTTCCAAGATTTTGTTTTCTGAATTAAAAAATTATTGTTTCATAAATACAATATATCCTCTTATCCCTCTCATTAACGTCTCATTGGCCAAAGGAAGTCATATATCCAAGTTCCAAATCAAGGAATGGGGACGTATACTATATTATATTATTATATAATATACGTATATTATACGTATATTATACGTATAATATACGTATATTATACACCTACAAGGGTGTAGGTGTATAATATGACCCAAAGAGTGAAGAATTGAAACCAAACCTCCACACAACTAAGGGATATGACATATTCCCATGAATAACAGTGACTCATTTTAGCAGTGATAAGGGATGAAAGTCAGGGGAGAGGTGGAAAAGGGAGGGCATCAGTAGGCAAGAAGATATATAGTTAAAAAGTGCCCCAAGTACAGTAGTTCCCCCTTATCCAGGGGGTTGCACCCCCAGTGGATGACTGAAACCAGGGATAGTACTGAAATCTATACATTTCACTTAAAGGAAGCACTTTACACTTTCTCTTTGGCATCTCTGAAATTCTGGCATCACCACTCTTGTGTTTTGGGGCCATTATTAAGTAAAATGAGGGTTAGATGCACTTAAATCCCGTGACTATCAATCTGATAACCCAGATGGCTACTAAGTGACTAAAGGGTGTATAGGGTATACAGCGTAAATATGCTAGACAAAGGGATGATTCATGTCCCCAGGGGGACAGAGCACAAGATTTCTTCACACTACTCAGAACGGCACCTAATTTAAAACTTATGAATTATTTCTAAAATTTTCTACTTAATATTTTCGGACAATGGTTGACCTCAGGTAACTGGAACAGTGGAAAGCAAAACTGCAGATAAGTGGGGACCGCTCTAATTCTGATATACATGACACTCTGCCACAGAGTATCCTTTTTTAAATAAATTTATTTGTTTGTTTATTTTTGGCTGTGTTGGGTCTTCATTGCTGCGCACGGGCTTTCTCTAGTTGTGGCCAGTGGGTGCTACTCTTTGTTGTGGTGCACAGGCTTCTCATTGTGGTGGCTTCTCTTGTTGTGGAGCACGGGCTCCAGGCGCACAGGCTTCAGTAGTTGTAGCACATGTGCTCAGTAGTTGTGGCTTACGGGCTCTTGAGCTCAGGCTCAGTAGCTGTGGTGCATGGGCTTAGTTGCTCCACGGCATGTGGGTTCTTCCCGGACCAGGGCTCAAACCCGTGTCCCCTGCACTGGCAGGCGGATTCTTAACCACTGCATCTCCAGGGATGTCTTGATATGCCTTTATTAAGAAGCCCTTATTAGGGACTTCCCTGGTGGTCGAGTGGTTAAGACTCTGTGCTTCCAATGCAGGGGGCACTGGTTCGATCCCTGGTCGTGGAACTAAGATCCCACATGCCAGCAAGGTGTGGCCAATAAATAAATAACTAAAGCCCTTATAATTGCTAAAAATTTTCCAAGCATATCGTTTGGAAAATCATAGTTTTTGTCTTGTAATTAATTTTTAAAAAATTGTGGTCACAAATGAACCTATCTATGAAACAGAAGTAGAATCAGGAACATAGGGAATAGATTGGTGGTTGCCATGGGGTTGGGGGGAGAGGGTTGGATGGGGAGTTTGGGATTAGCAGATGCAAACTGGTATATATACTGGGAACTGTATTCAGTATCCTGTGATAAACCATAATGGAGAAGAATATGAAAAAGAATGTATGTATCTATGTACAACTGAGTCACTGCTGTACAGCAATAAGTAACACAACACTAATTCAACTATACTTCAAAAATAATTTGTGGTCAAAAACCATATCATAAAAGTTACCATCTTTTTTATATGTACAGTACAGTAGCGTTAACTATATGCACACTGCTGTGCAACAAATCTCTAGAACTTTTCATCTAGCAAAACTGAAACTCTACGTCCACTGAACAACTCCCACTCTCCCCTTCCCTCCAGCCCTTGGCAACTACCATTCTACTTTGTGTTTCTAAGAGTTTCACTATTTTAGATATCTCAGATAAGTGGAATCATGCAGTATTCCTCTTCCTGCAATTGGCTTATTTCATTTAGCATGATGTCCTCAAGGTTCATCCATGTTTCAACATACGACAAGATTTCCTTCCTTTTTAAGGCTTAATAATAGTCCGCTGTATGTATACAGCACATTTTCTTCATCCATTCATATCTGTTGATGGAAACTCAGATTGCTTCCACCTCTTGGCTACTATGAACAAGGCTGCAATGAACATGGCGGTACAAATCAGGGCCTACTGTCTTAGCTCTGTCAACTCCACCTCTGAAATGATCCCAGCCTAAAAACATACAGCTTCTGACTCTCAATTCAGAGCTCCTTCCACAATATCATTAACATTCATTCAACAGATGCTTGCTGACTGCCAAATATGTGTGAGGTCTGGTGCTAAACTACTGGTCTTGCTCTCAGATTGCTCATAGTATAATGGAGAGCGGCAAACACGCTAATTAAAGCTCAGTGTGGTTGTTCTGGCATAGGTTTAAGTACCTAGCCTGGCTAGAGGAGGGACTTAGGAAAGAGGTCCTAGAGGAGATGGCACATGAGCAGAGTTCTGAATGGTGAGCAGGTGTCAGGCATTATGAGACTAGGGAAAGGCATACGCGTAAAGACACCTAGAGAAATCAGGCCATTTTCAAAGAACTGCATTAAAAGTATTTTAGGGACCTTGGAGTGTTGCACATGGGTTTCATTCCCATGGTGCCAGATGCCACCCCAATGACATGCTGCTCCAAATGTTCACCGTATACCAGTCTCTTCTGTTGCTCTGCTAGGCACAATAGTTCTTCACTGACTTAAGGGCCTTGAGCACTTAAATTGCCAAAGTTTGGCCTGCGAGTTGGGATGCTTTGAATTAAGACTGCCATAGAGTGGGCAGCAGGAGTGGTGATATTTTTCATTTAAAGACATCATTCTTCCATCCTCAACTAACCAAATAACATATAGCTCTTCAAATGAATGCTTAATATGAATAAAATACATGCAGGCAATGCACAGTATTTTATGCAGGCAACAAAACTCACGACAAGGCTCCATGCTCTTGAACTCTCCCTTAGAAAAGTGAGATGGTACTCACAGGGTTGTATAGTATTATTTGTATTTGAAAAATGAAGCAAACTTTTTCTGACAGAAAGCTGATTAACTTGAAAATGGAGACTCATTTTGCCAATTAGGTAGACATTTTTCATACATTAAACAAGCTACAGTCACAGCTCTAAGGTTTTGATGAAAATATATCTAAAGCAAATAAAAATGTTTTATCAAAAAATACTGTATTGGCAAAGGTGTATTGAAATGAACAGTATTTTGATTTTCCCAATCAATTCTGAGTATATTAGGTTAAACAAGGTCCTTCTAAGTGAAAGAATAACAGGTATAATCAACAATCAATTGATAAATGTAAAGCCTCTGTGTTTCATTTCTCCATAACTGAGAAAGTGAATGACTGACGACTAGATTATCCTTTTGTAAGTGAGATGGTTTCTAATTCTCTGCTTTCATTAAAGTTGAAAGTGTACCAAACCAAGCTGTCGTCTAATTGGTAAATTAATTTTGATGATACATATCACTGTGTGATTTTTGGCATACCAACTCAAATTTCAAAAACTTGATTAACATTGTATAATTAAATTTCTTCCTTTTATACTTATATGAACAAGGATTACTGGAACTTAAATGTATAAAAACAAACAAAAAATAGGAAAAGAATTAAGAACTATCATTTTGTCAGCAAGTAATATTCATCCACAGTTATGTGAACAAATTGAGATGGGAAAAGCCTCATCCATCTCATTAAGGGAGGCATGTATAATAAACCTGTACTTTTTTTGCTTAATTATTTATAAAAATTTATAATGTGCTTGTTATTTGTTGTATACTAATTTACTGTAATTCCACTTACTGAAATAAGAAATATATATAACACACAGAACCTATAAATGCTACATATATTCTTTTGTATAAATCAACTTTTTTTTTGGCCACGCTATGTGGCTTGTGGGATCCTAGTTCCATGACCAGGGATCAAACCCGGGCCCTCAGCAGTGAAAGCGTGGAGTCCCAACCACTGGACTGCCAGGGAATTCCCTATAAATCAACTTTAAAAAGAGCAAAAAGGGAATTTACTGTATAGTAATAATCTATAAGAGACAAGAATATGAAAACGGATATATATGTGTGTAGGGCTGAATCACTTTGCTGTGTGCCTGAAACTAGCCCAGCACTGTAAATCAACTATACTCCAATAAAAAAAAAAAAGAAAGAAAGAAAGAAAAGGAAAAAGAAATGCAAGTTCCAAGAAAAAGGAATGATTTAACATTTCTGTTAGAACTTCCCTGGTGGCACAATGGTTAAGAATCTGCCTGCCAATGCAGGGGAAGTGAATTCGAGCCCTGGTCTGGGAAGATCCCACATGCCACGGAGCAACTAAGCCTGTGCGCCACAACTACTGAGCCTGCGTGCCACAACCAGTGAAACCTGCACGCCTAGGGCCCGTGCTCCACAACAAGAGAAGCCACTGCAATGAGAAGCCTGCGCACCACAACAAAGAGTAGCCCCCGCTCACTGCAACTAGAGAAAGCCTGCGCACGCAGCAACGAAGACCCAACGCAGCCAAAAATAATAAATTAAAAAAACAGGGACTTCCCTGGTGGCACAGTGGTTAAGAAACCTCCTGCCAATGCAGGGAACACGGGTTTGAGCCCTGGTCCGGGAAGATCCCACATGCCGCGGAGCAACTAAGCCCTTGCGCCACAACTACTGAGCCTTGCTCTAGAGCCCGCGTGCCACAACTACTGAGCCCACGCGCCTAGAGCCAGTGCTCCACAACAAGAGAAGCCACCGCAATGAGAAGCCCATGCACCGCAACAAAGAGTATCCCCCGGCTTGCCGCAACTAGAGAAAAGCCCACACGCAGTAAAATAAATAAATTAATTTTAAAAAAATCATAAATAAACCTTCTTAAAATAAACAAAATTTCTGTTAAAGAAAAGCATTCTTTAAATGGTTGATGAAAGCATATCACTAAAGTATTCAGGTTCCACTGGCAACATTTTAAAAAATGATATAACCATTTTATTTTTAAATGTTAGTATTTATAATTCTCTGGAAGTTATATCCTCTGCAACTATAAACAGCATTTTTACCCTTTTTCTTTTCTCTTTTTAAAATAGTTGATTCACATTAAACATATGTAGCACTTATGTGTTACATAAATTTCTTATTTCATATATTTCACTTAATAAATTGTTACAGTAATTTAATATACAATTGATTAACACAACCAATGCATTATAATTTTTCATAAGCTTAAAAACTTAGGATGAAAAGTTCAAAATGTCAACATAAAATGTGTGAGGCAGGATTCACAATGTTTCAAAATTATTCAGTCCAAACACCCAGTATCAAAGACAAAGCTTTTCGTGATATGACTCCTACCTTTCCAGTTTTATCTTCCAGCCTCTCTGGCACTTTAAGCCTTAAATTCAAAGATTTACTCACTGTCATAATTTTGTGCTTTTGCTTAGTTTCCCACAGAAATCAAAATCCTATTAGATGCCCCCTGATAAGAGCTCAAGTCCGCATGCATATTAGCCTATTAAATGTTTGGAAATATCCTAAATAAAGGAAACTTTAAATTTGTTTATCCCAGTGTCACCCAAATTTGCTCAACTCTAGAACTCTTTTAACAGCCTATGAAATTAGCGTTTCATATAACGCCCTTTGGGAAAACATCTGGCAAAATATTAAGACCCATTTTAAAAGTCAAGTCTTTAAAACTTACCCAACTTCACCCAAGGGGCATCCCTTTCCTAGTATTCCCACAGGCTTTTCAGCCCTCAACAGGGCTTTGCAATGAACTGTTTACTACCTACTCCCCAAGAGACTGCATGACACACAGGTCTGGCACCACCACAATTTCTGGCTCCCAGCAGGAGCTCAATGTTGGTTGAACAAATAACCAACTTAAAGACGGAAATAGAGACTTCCTTGGCGGGCCAAGTGGTTAAGACTCTGCTCTCCCAATGCAGGGGGCACTGGTTCAATACCTGGTCGGGGAACTAAGATTCCGCATGCTGCAGAGCGTGCCCCAAAAAAACCAAACCAAAACAAAAAAAAACCCCAAAACACAAAACTCAAAAAAACAGGAAATGAAGAAAAGGAGTGGATAATTCCCAAGTTTCTACTTTGGATGACTGGACTAGGGAAAATACTCTGAAGAAACATAAGACTGGCAAGAAAAAGGGAGAGTTCCTTTTGGACATGTGGGAAATCAAAGTGGAAATGTCCAATAGACAGCTGGATCTGAACCTTGGTAGAGATATCTGGAGAATCTCATTATTACAGGTGATAGATGAAGCCATGAAAGAATCAATGACAGGAACTTCCCTGGTGGTCCAGTGGTTAAGAATCCGCCTTCCAATGCAGGGGATGCGGGTTCGATCACTGGTCGGGGAACTAAGATCCCATATGTCGCAGGGCAACTAAGCCCACAAGCCACAACTAGAGAGCCCACGTGCCACAACTACTGAGCCTGGGCGCCCTGGAGTCCCGCACACCACAACTAGAGAGAAGCCTGTGCACTGCAACGAAGAACCCGAGCGCCACAATCTTAAGATCCCACATGCTGCAACAAATATCCCACATGCCACAACTAAGACCCGACGCAGCCAAATAAATAAATATTAAAAAAAAAAATCAATGACATTAACCCAGGAAAAGAAAACTGAGTGAAAAAAGTAGAGAATTTAGTTGGTTGGGGACCATGAATGTTTAAAAAGTGTGCAAAGAAAGTTTCTCAAGCCAAAAAAATTGGAATTCCCTTCAACGCCTCCCATTTGCCCCCATCCAATCCATCTAGTCCATCAGCAACCTCTGTCACCTCTGCCTTAAGAAGCTGTCCAGAATCCATCTCCTCCTCTCCATCTGCACTACTACCACCAGCCCCAGCCTAGACATTGCAAAAGCTTTAACTGCATCCACTCTCACCCAGACCAATACCAGACATCCTCCATCTAGCACCAGAATGGCCTTTAAAAAATGTTAGATCATGTGATGTTTTTGCTTAAAATCCTGCTATTGCTTCTCACTGCACCTGATCTGATCCTTGCTTACTCATACCAGCTGCACACCTGCTGCTCTGGGCACACTGACCTCCTTTCTGTCTTCATGCAAGCTCAGAAGGTTCCTGCCTCCAAGACTTTGTGCTGATGGTTCTAACTGGAATGTTCTTTTCTGAAACTTTCAGCTGATTCATAAACTCCTGTCATTCAGGCCAAATTAAGACAAAGCTGCTACTACCATATCTAAAGCTGCTGCTACAAATCACTCAGTATCACATAACTCTTTAAATTTTTTCTTAGCATTTATTATAACTTAAAATTAATTTTAAAAATTATTGATCTGTCTCCGTAAGAGCAGAGTTTCAATCTGTCTTGTTCACTGCTGTATCCCTAGCAACTAAAATATGCTCTGGCCCACAGTAGGCACTCAAATATTTGTTGCATGAATTAATAAGGGAAAGCAGGAAGGAGACCAAAAAAGTCAGAAAGCTGGAAAGAAAATCAGAAGAGAGTAGAAGCTAAGAGAAGAACCTTAGGAAGGAGGAAGTCAAAAAGAATGATGACTAAGAAGCCACTGAATTTGGTAATTCCATCTTTGGTGTCCTTTAAGGGGGCAGCTTTGGAAAAGTAAAAGAGGTAGAAGGCAGATTACAATGGGGCAATGAGTAAATGGGAAGTGCAGTGGAAAGCACAAAGGGAAGGAAGGAGATAGAATACTATTTTGAGGGTGAGAAAAGACAAAAGAAAGGAGAATATGTGCTCCTGTTTCAAGCTAAAGGGAAGGACCCAGTGGGAAAGGGGATACTGAAGATAAAAAAGGAAAGATGGTACTATGACAAGGTCGCAAATGTTACAGGAAGAAATGGGATTCTAAAACCACATTAGTCATCTTTTCTCTAAAATTATCCCATATGATTATAGAACAATGTCTGTTTTATGTTTAGAAATATCTACTCCCTAAAAATAATTTGTTATTTACATAATTCCTACACAAGTTCGGTCTACAAAATCATTATTAAGATTTCACGCATCTTATCTTAACTCTTAGAAGGTACACACTGGGTGTTTGGGGTAGAGAGCCATATGTGCAGTGTTCTCACAGGTGGTTCAGAGAACAAAAGTTTTAGGGAGAAAGAGAAGACAGAAAGAGGTATGTATGCAAACGATAAAGCAAATGGGGCATGATGATGACAATGGGTAGAATCTAAGAGGAGGGTATGCAGATGTTCTTTGTACTATTTGTGTAGTTATGTACAGATAAAAGTTAAAAACAGAGAAGAAAGAAAAAGAGGAAAGAAGAGAGAAAGGAAGGAAATTACAGATTAACATTTTACATGAACTTAAATGCAAAAAATCCTCGACAAAATATGAACATTTTGAATCTAGAGATGTATAAAAAGAGTTCTTAAACATAACACCAAAACACAATTCATAAAATAAATGATTATGAACTGGATTTTATCAAAATTAAATTTTTCTGTCCTGTGAAAGATCTTATTAAAAGAATAAAAAGAAAAAGAAAAAAAAAGAGAGAGAGAAATACTGCATGCCTAAACTAAGCAGGAAAGGCAACTTCCATGAATGGTTGGCATGCAACCGTCAAATTTCTTGGTAGACTATCACAACGACTTAAGGAGTAAGCAGCAAAAGTGTGACAATGGTGGATAAGGGGATGTGGCATAAACCTTTATAACATTTTACTAAAAGAGGGATTTCCCTGGTGGTCCAGTGGCTGAAGCTCTGCACTCCCAATTCAGGGGGGCCCGGGTTCAAGCCCTGGTCAGGGAACTAGATCCCACATGCATGCTGCAACTAAGAAGTCCACGTGCCACGGCAAGGATCCCGTGTGCTGCCACTAAGACCAGGTGCAGCCAAAATAAATAAATATTAAAAAAAATTTTTACTAAAAGGAAATGTTCAAGCTATTGTAGAAGACTATTTTCATGACAGAATGAATGTATAAAGTGAGTGGATAATTCTCTATTATCTGGCATCCCTAATACAAAGAAGTCAATCTGGACTTCCCTGGTGGCGCAGTGGTTAAGAATCTGCCTGCCAATGCAGGGGACACGGGTTAGATCCCTGGTCCAGGAAGATCCCACATGTCGCGGAGCAACTAAGCCTTGTGTCATAACTACTGAGCCTGTGTGCCACAACTACTGAGCCCACGTGCCACAACTACTGAAGCCCACATGCCTAGAACCCGTGCTCCGCAACAAGAGAAGCCACCGCAATGAGAAGCCCGTGCACCGCAATAAAGAGTAGCCCCCACTCGCTGCAACTAGAGAAAGCCCCCGTGCAGCAATGACGACCCAACGCAGCCAAAAATAAATAAATAAAATAAATAAATTAAAAAAAAAGTCAATCCTATCATTAGAAAACTACTATTTGGTTTTTAATGAGCACACACAGTATGAAGAAAACCTAATGAGGTAATTCCTTGACAATTAGAGTAGAAAAAAGTCTGAAGCACTCTTTCTGATCCATCTCTAACAGTATCTACAGTAGGAAGATAGTGGTCAAGGTTTTGTTGTGGTGGAATATCCTAAGAAGGGGAAAAACATAAGCAGAAGGTGTACTCTACTAGTAATTTGACTTGATCCCTTTTCACTTGTACAAATGGTTTACCAATGGTAACTTTGCTATGAAACGACTGCCTAAGAGTACTACAGGACATTTGGAAAAAAAATAAGAATAATATTCCTTATGTAAGGAATATTAATTAGATCAAAAACATACACAGAATTGTCAAAAATAACAATGACTGAGAGGCACTTTCTCCCCTCCATTTCTCTGGCAAAGCTGTGCTCTCTCTCCAAGCCAAAATCCTACCAAGGCAAGGACTCTCCCCCTCTCTGAACTGAAGGAGCCACTAAAACGGAACAAGCCACTGTGTTCTTAGTGACACTGATCTTCCATTCCTAAAACCCCACTCCAAGGCCAAAGAGCTCACCTAGAATCACTTGGAGACTGAAGTGAAAAAGGTCCTTCTTCCTAGTAAGGAGGTTGAAGAGCAATTCCATTCTAAAGTTTAACTCATGAAATCCATGGGTCAAGGTTTAATGCGATAAGACATCAACATAACATGGCATACCTAATCACCCAAAAGAATGACTGACAGGCCAGACTCAAGTTCTAACACACTCAGAATTAATTTCTCTTCAAACAGCATGTCCAATTTCTCTCTAGTAGTTTAGGACTAAAAATATCATAGGGGATCTAAATTCTTAGTCTCTTTAAACAAACTGAATCACTACTAATATACATTCTAGGGGGTGGTTCAAGGTAACTATGTGAGTGTAAAATTGAGATTTTTATGAGCTTTCACTATTTACTTACACGGAATTACTACCCACAACTCTTTTTAAAAATTAATTAATTAATTAATTTTTGGCTGTGTTGGGTCTTATTGCTTCGCGTGGACTTTCTCTAGTTGTGGTGTGCGACCTTCTCATTGTGGTGGCTTCTCTTGCTGCAGAGCACTGGCTCTAGGCGCACAGGCTTCAGTAGCTGTGGCACGTGGGCTCAGTAGTTGTGGCTCGCGGGCTCTAGAGCGCAGGCTCAGTAGTTGTGGCACACGGGCTTAGTTGCTCCGCGGCATGTGGGATCTTCCCGGACCAGGGCTCCAACCCGTGTCCCCTGCATTGGCAGGCGGATTCTTAACCACTGCACCATCAGGGAAGCCCACCCCCCACAACTCTTAAAAGTCTTTCCTTTGACTGTGAGCTGCACCCCTCCCTGTCTCCCAGGGCTTACAGTCTGTTTGCAAGACATGTCCTAAAGTACTATGTGACGTTGCGCTTAAAATAAATAGCATAGACAATACATTTCCTAAATGTTTTGACAAAGGAGATTCTAACTGCTGTGGGGTAGGGTGGAAACTGGTTTTAAAGAGGAAGATGAGATGGCCCTGAAGGATGTCAGGATTCTGAAAGGTGATGGGGGAGGGTCCTGCAGGCAGCCTTTCCATTTATGAAATATTTTTCATATCGACACTCATTTCTTTTGAGTCTTATAAAAATCCTAGAGGAAACCAAACACATCCTCAGTTTACAGACAAGAAAAGTGAGGATGAGAAGACTTGACTATGTAAGACTTGATAACAATAAGCAATGAGATGTCCAGTAGCCCAAGCTAGTGTGGGAGAGAACAAGGAAAATAATTCAAACAGAGCATAGGGGCTGTGACACACCTAGCATTTAAAGGGTGAAAGAGACCGAACACCTTAAGACTAATTAGGGAAGAGTACTGCAACAGCCCAGGTGAGACCTTAACAGAGGCATGAATTTAAAAACACACAAATTAAATTGGTAACATTTGTTCTAAACTTTAAATTACCAAGAAAACAACAGCAAGGAACCTTATAATCAGTCTCAGGAAGGAAAACCTCTAACCAACAAATTTCCCGAATATCTACTGAGAACCCAAAGGGCATAATAATTTACCAACAAACTCTAATATCATCAGAGGTTTTAAACAGGCTTATAATGAAAACTGGCTTTGTCAACAGTATTGCTGGAATCACAAATTCACAAATTTCAGGGTTGCCTAAATAAAGAATACCTTTGTACACCTCAATGAGCAGTACTATATCTTTACTAAGATTTCCAAAGATTCTTGATTTTCCATGCAGAACAGTTTGGTCAACTAAAGGCCGTTTTATTTCCATATTTAAGCCCTGACCCTGCAAAGAGCAAGGACCCAATGAACATTTGCAGAATAAATGAAGCCACTATCACAGGCAACTTAAATGCCAGTCTCTTCCAAAATAAAGTTTTCAAAATTTCGGAATCCAATCTGGAAGAAAAACCTTTCACCGACAGTTCGCCAGCCTTCCCACCCGGGACCTTAATGTAAGGTCCTTAGGGTCATGTTTTCCCAAAGTAACGCCACAGTGCCATTTCCCGCAGATGACAACCACTCAGTCCCTGCCATGTTAGCCTCCCCTGAGTCAGACCAGAGAAGTTGCGGGCACTGGGGAAGTCTCAAAGGGCCCTGGGCGGCGTCAGGGGCAGCATCTCCCAGGAAGGGGCTGCTCCCCGAGCCCTACTCACCGCGACCGGGAGGCCGTGCTCTGGGCCATCGGCGGCGTCGAGGCGGGGGGCCGGGGCGGGCGCCGGGGCCGGGGCCTGAGCTGGGGCCGGGGCGGGCGGCTGCCGGTGCTTGCCGGCGCGCTTGGCCTTGGCCTGGATGCAGCGCTGGTGGAGGGCGAAGGTGTGCTGGCGCTCGAGCTCCAGGCGCTCGGGCGATACGGCCTCATAGCGGGCCTCGCAGGTGCTGTGGTGGCGCCGGCACAGCTCGATGCGCCGGCGGAGGCGCTCCATGACCGCGCTGTGTCGCGGCAGCGCGAACTCCGCCATGGGGCAGGTGGGCAGCACCATGGGCCGCGGGCTGCACGGGCCGGGCCCGAGGCGGGCCTCTCGGGGCCGGCTGGCACGGCAGGCTCCGCTCCCCGCCGGCTGCCCGGCTGCCTCACGGCCACGCCATGGCCCCGCAAGCTGCGGAGCGGGCTCGTGCGCGGCGGGGGTCTTCCTCTGGCCCCGCTCGGCCCAACCCAGGCAGTCGCTCGCTGCCCACTTCAGGCCTCGGCCTGTCCCCGCCGCCCCTGCCCCATTGTTTTGCGCGCCGCCGCCGCCGCCGCCATCTTAAAATTGTTTTCAGGGCTCTCGGAAAAGGGCGGGGCTCCGGCAGGCGAAAGCGGCGTCACAGCTGATGAACAGGGACTGCGGCCAAACAGAGAAGGAAGAACGGGCCGCCCGAGGGGCGGGGCCTAGCACGCAAGAGGCGCGCTGGGGCTGCTCCCGTGCGCAGTTTAAAAGGAACTCTCAAGTGAGGCGGAGGGAAGCAGGTGGGCGGGCTTCAGTCCTCCTCATCCATGTAAGTGACCGACAAGAGCCGGCTCTAAACGCCGCCTCACGCGGACAGGCCCTTCCGGGTCCGCCGCGGAAAGACGGGCAGTCGGCGCGGCGTAACCCTCCAGATCCAGACGCTCCCGGCACCATAGCGCTTCATCATTTTATTCCTCCTGTAGCTTCTTAAATGGGGCTTTGATAAGTTAAAAAGTATCCAGGGTTTTTCAGTGTCAGCTGTTTTCGTTCGACCTCACGGCTCACATTCAGCCTCACAATTGGTAAGAATTGTACACGGGTGAGGTGAAGAGGTTTCTTCTCGCGCTGTTCTGAATCATCGAGACTATATAATCTTCCCTTACATAAATTTTGAACAAATTTCAGAAGTTCAATTACTACAACAACAAAAGCCCTAGCAGACAGGAAGAAGAGGATGTGAAGGAGTCTAGCTCCTTTTCTGGTGTGTGGGGGTAGAACTGCAAAGGATGATGCTTCAGTAAAAAAACAGGGAGCCTGGCCTGCAAGCTTTACATTTAAAAGATGGTCTGTTAGGTAAAACTGAATCTCAACAAAATACAACTAAAGACAATTACACTCTAGTATTATACCTAGTAGGCAAAGGGAGTGGGAGACTGTAGGGGAAAAAACAGGAGCAATGAAACTACAGACCGTCTCTGTTGGGCCAAGACAAACTAGAGACAGGTATTGGCACCCTAACTGCTAAAAAGTTAAACAGGAGGTGCCAAAAGGCTGCACAATGAGAGACACCATAAACAGCTCAAACTTTGGTACAGTAACTTATTACTAGGCCAATGAAAATGTTTTACTTTAAAATCAGAAGAAAAAATTGAGTCCTTATTCACATAGTACTTGTTTTTATACAAATGCAGTAAAAAATACAAGTTGCCCACCAAGGCAATAGTGCTTAGGGCTCATGAACGCCATAACATAGTCTTGCTTTTACCATTCTTCAAACATAAATTTTACACCAGAATTAAATAAATTTCTTTTCTAATGGGAAAGATAATCGTAACTAGGAGCAGCAGTACATTTTGGGTACTCTTCAGTAAGCAATTCAAAAGCCTAATAATACTGCATAAAAAAGTTATGGCCTAATGTTCAAAAATATCCCTGAAATATGTAGGAATATATAAAAGATGGAGTCTGATTCTGAACAAAGATTTATTTTCTAATAAATGTTTAAAAGTCGAATGGTTCCCATAAATCTCAAAGAATAATCTACAAATTACCATTCCCTTTCTGAGCTGCTATACCTATTATAGAACTGAAATACTGAACCCCAATCCAGCAGGAAAAGGATGCAAAGCCTACTCTGAATTATATTCAAATCCACGTGGTGAGATGTAGTAATTATTTCATCGTCCATAATAGTTTCTGCAATATTAGAAAATTTCATGTAGTAGTCAATTAAAGGAAGATCAACCCACTATTGAACCAGTAAAACACACAAATTGAAGGTTATTATGAAAGAAGGTCAGTCAAAAGCAGATGCTTAACACAGGGCTTTAATGTAATACCATTTAGTAACGCAACAATTGGAGAAAAATGAAGAGTATTTTATGGATGAGAGAAACTGAGGAACACATCTGATGGAGTGGGCATTTTACAACAATGGGACAAATAACCAGCATGTAAAATCATAATGTAAGTGCCTTTTAAAGAGCTGAATACTGCTGCTGGTCATTCATTAATGTGTCAGACTTCTAGGTGCACCTAGAAGGCTGCACCTTCAACAAAGAGTGAAAAGAAAACCAAGAAATGACTTTTTGTTTTGTCTTTCTTTTTTTGGACAAACGTTGCTAAATTACCCTTGGAAAGGCAAATGAACAGTCTACTGATTTATACTTGTTATTCCACAGCTCAGCTGGAAGAAACCGTAATGTCAATGGAGGGTAAAGAAGGCAGATTTCTGGAAATGCAATGATCCCACACACTTGCTTCAAGGAGAAACCTGCAGACATATTTTCAGGTCTTGCTAAGTAACTGTTTATTTGCACTCAATACATTTGGGAAAGTCTGCTACATAGCTAAGGTCACTGTGACCACAGAACAACAGATGAAAAGGATAAAGCACTGAACAGTAAGAAAAATGCATCCCACCCTCATAAGAATTTAAGTGAACCAGTAAAAAAACTGAAGATAAACAAAATAAACAGATACAGCCTTCATCTTTTATGAATATACTTCCTCCCCAATATCTCCCCAATATAAACACTCTGGAGTGTTTATATATTCAGTGCAAGGAACAGTATCATCGGTACACTTGAAACACCTCTGAAAAAACAATAAAGCTAAAAAAAAATCTAATTCTGAATACATTTCAGTGTGGTGTAATAATGATGTTATTACACTATAGTGATGGGGGAGAGGCTCTGATAGCACCCATCTGCATTCCACATGAAAAAACAAACCTAAGATCATTTCTTAAAAATTATACAAGCCACATACTTAAAAAAAGTTTTGAACAGGACTGCTTTATCATGTAATTTAAGACAGAACTGTTACATGAACTGCAAATAAAGACTTAAAAGATTTAGCAGCTACAAAAATCAGAAAACTCATGCTAAAAGTCACTTCTCCATAAATACTTTTAGCCTGTGTTCAATTACAGTCAATTCTGAATTGGCTCGCCTCTGGATTACACTTCTAAAGTCTTTACACGGAGTAAAAGAAATGGTAAAGATGAAGGACACTATTCTATCGTGTACTTTGACCCTGGAAAGGTGTGGGTCTGCTTAATAAAGGAAGAAACATACACATAATCACAGTAAAGCTTAACACTATGCAGAGCTCATAAGTATTTTCAGCAACGGACTGCAAGCTGTGCTGTGAAGACAATGCATAGCAGAGAAGAAAGCTGGGAATTTGGGGAAATTGAGAAGGTAAAACAGTGTCAACACAGTGGAAGATGTGATGAAAACATCTGCCTCTACTCTGGTAGCGTTCCTTAAGAAGCCACCTGCTTGAGAAGGCTGAAGCCCAGACACTCCCAGGGTGTGAAGAATGAATGCCCGAGCGCCACATTATGCCACCTCCTCCACTAACTGCAAAGCTGTCTGGGAACTGAGCTGTTCCAAAGGCAAAAGAACACACATACTTCACGGCCTAACCAACATCAAGTGAAAAGTTTTTTTCTTTTTGTATGTCTATTTTTAATACAATTTTAACAGAACCTTTATATAAATTTGGGCTTCCATCCAATCACTCTCCTCAATTTCCTTAGGAGGAATTGAATAATGGAAGCAAGCAAAACAAGATTATAACCACAAATGACTGCACTTTAAACATGATTATCAATTTTAAGGGACAAAGACACGTGAATGTTTTGTAATACCAAACTTAAAAAACAAAATCAGTTACTTCAAATTCAGCCCCCTAGCATTTTTAAAGGTTGGTGTTATTTCTGCATGGACAGATTAATATATTAAATTAAGCCAAGATTTTTAAAGACTGACAAAGTTCTATCACTCTATTTTAAAAAACAAAGATGTTTAAAAACAAAAAAAATACAAGTTAGTTGCTTCATGTTACATTTCACAACCATTATGTTAAATGCTTTCTTTCTACAGAAACAGGGTCCTTTATGTCACAACTGCAATTATTTACTGCTAGATGTTTAAAATTACACGGGCTAGTGTTCAGCTGGAACCTGTTGATGGTGACTCTGAAGGTTTTCTGAGTTTCAACCTAAGATGTGCCAGGTCCTCTCCTAGGACCCACACTTTGCAGGGGAAGGGCAGGGAGAGGAAATCACAGATCAAGTTCTTAAGATTGTTTCACTCTCTTCGTGGCTTTCTGTTTCTTGGTGATCTGTTCAAAATTTCATCCTCCTGTTGGTTGAAAAAACAAGAAATTCACTATAATTAGCATATTTTTTAAAAAAGTAAAAGTTCACCAAGTTTTCAAATGAGCCAGACTGAGTATAACCCATCTGAGGAAAAACAGGAAAAGAAAAATGATTGGAAGAAAATGCATCAAAAACAATGTTGGCTCAAAGGTGGTGGGATTGTATGTGTTCTAATTCAGTCTTTGTTTTCTAAATCTAACCTATAAGCATTTTCTTTAAAAAGGACCAGACACCAGGCTTTCACATGTTATCCTGCTTAATCCTGAATAACTACTGGCCTGTGGACACATTAGTCCCACTTTGAGGCTGAGAAAGCCTCAAAGATTCATGAGGACTAAAGGCTATCAAAGCTGAGTCCCACATAAAACTCAAGACTACAAACCCAGTGCTCCTTCTACTCTACACACACTTATTGTGTGAGGAAGTTTGGGGAATATAAAAACAGACTGGTCCCTACCTGAAAGAACTATGCATTCTAGTTGAGACAGAATACGTCCACTGAAAATATAAACAACATTGACCTTTATCAATAGAAGGGCAGAGTTGTGGTAGCTGTAAATGGAAACTGGGTAGTTTCCAGAAAGGATCAGAATGAAACAGCAGTGCTTAGAAAAGGGACCTTGGTAAGAAAGGTGTGGACTATTCTCTTTCCCTCATACCTCATATCCAATCCACCAGAAAATCCAGATCAGAAGCTCACATCCTTCTCTCCTATCACCCTGCTCTGGGCCACCATATCTTGCCTGGATTATTACAGTAATCTCCTAACTAGGCTCCTTGATTCTCCCTGGTCTGTGAAAAACATAGCAGCCAGAGTAATCAGGTCTGATCACTCCTTTGCCCCAAAGCCTACAATGGCTGCCCATTTCACTAGGAGGAAAAGCCAAGCCCCTACAACAGCCTAGGAGGCCTCACCTAATCTGGAGCCTTCCCCATGTTCCTTTGCTCCACCCTCTTAATCTACTGACCGTACTGGCCATCTAGACTACCACTTCAGGCCCTTGTACCGGCTGTTCTCTCAGGAATGCTCTTCCCATGGACATCTCCACGGCAAAGTCCTTTATCTCTTTCAAGTCTTTGCTCAAATGTCACCTCTCCACTGAGGCCTACCTACCATCTTTTAACATTACATACAACATACCCCGCCTCCAGCATTTCCAATACCTTTTCCTGTACAACTTTTATTTTTCATAGCCCATTGCTTTTTAACATACTGTTCTCATTTACTTCCTTATAACGTCTACTGCTTACTGTCTGTTTCCTTCCACTAGAATTTAAGTTCCCCAGATGTAGCGTATCTTTGTCTGTCTTGTTCACTAACAATACCTGGTACACAATGGGTACTCCACAAATATTTATTGAATGAACGAAAGAATGACTCCATCAGCAAGAGGGATAAAAATTTTAGAATGCAGTGATTTGTCCAATAAATATTTTTAAGGGCACAGTGAGGAGAGGTAGATGATGACACAGAACTGTAAAATAATAACCTGAAGCTGCCATCTTAGAAAGCATTTTGTTAGTCTTTCCTTACCTTCTATTTATTACAGAAAACCATTTTCAGCACAGAAAATACTTTTGAGATTCAGATGTAATTTGAAATTTAATTTTTTAGTGCTAAGAATTCCACTTTTACAAAATTGGCTGTAATGGAATTTTTACTGCCACAGCCATTGAAAATTACCCTATGAAAATACTCTCTACTTAAATGTACCTTCACTGAGTTGCCTGAAACATTAAGATATACTCTCCCCCTTTCTATTACCTCTGCTTTAGGTTTCCTATCTTCCTCCTCTTGACTGACAGTGCCACCATCTTCTTCAACGTCACTTTTTTGCTTCTCTTCTAAGACAGAAAACAAAGCAAAACAACTGAGCAAAATCTTATACTTGTTTTTGGTAACTAGAAAATCAGCATTAGAACACACCTCTAGAGTCTGAAACAATCTTGACAGTAACTTGCTTATAAGGGTTTGAAACATCTTCTTAGGATGTTGGTTTAAAGCAGATATTTTGGGGTCTACTTCTTACCAAGTTTCTCTTCACCTTCCTCCTCCTCATCTCCCTTTTCCTTTTCCTCTTCCTTTTCTTCTTCGTCCTCCTTCACATCTGGTTGAGGAGCATCAGTCTTCTTGTACTCCACAGGACTGGGCTGTTTCTGAAATATTCCCCCAAAGCATGACAGTTTTGTTCACATTTTATGTATTACGTTACCATATAATTACCGAAGGCCTACGAGCAAAGTTCTGTACAAAGGCTATATGCTGGGGTAGATACAAAGAAATGAGTAAGATGGAATTCCTGCTTGAGAGCTTCCTCTTCACTGAGCATGTGTATGGTTCAAGGTAGAAGGAACAGTAGAAGCAAAGGGGTCAGGCAGGAATGTGCAAGTCTAACTAGTCAAAGGTGACTGAGGTACAGATATGCAGAATAGTGGTGGGGGGATAAGGCTGGAAAGGAAGATTGGGGATCAGGTTACAAAACATCTTGAATGCAAGGTGAAGCATAATCCTCATTTAGTAGAAGTAGAGGGTCTAAACAAAATTTTCTTTTTTTTTGATTGCATATAACAAAGGCTAAAGAATAAGGCTGTATCAGCCCTACATGTGTTTTGCGGGGGAAGGGAGGGTAGGGATGCTGAGGGAGAAATGGATAATGAGAAATCAAAGACTGAATTATAAAGTATATGAATAGAAACAGCTATGCCAGAAGGAAAAGCTAGTTTGTGCCCAGATGGCTCAGTTTTATATCTCTAAGTTGTTTTCTCTTTTCTTTCAGAAAGCTTCTGCCAAATGTGAAGGAGAGTAATATAGTAGGCTAATACTATTAGAAACCGAGGGGCTAACAATCCTACTTCCATCTGGGCACAATAAATGGCCACTGAAAGTAGTGAACAGGGTTTCAGAAGTCAACACCAAATGTGGCCCAGTCACTACTGAGCTGCTACAAAGAAAAACCTCAGGCAACGTATCTTAGTTATTTTTAACAATATAAGGGTGAATCAAAATAAAAAAACAAAGCAAAAGCAAACGAGCAACAACTCATACCTTTCCAGAACAGCAGAAGAGGATGACAAGAAATACGGGCAGAGCTACAGTCAAAACGTAGACCACCCAGAGCCATGGGCGCTCCTCGGCTGCCTCAATCATCTGCCCCACTACACCTGGCTGAAAAACAAGACAGGACTCATTTCAAGTTTTGGCTTTTGACACTAAATACAGGCTGTACTGTCCCACTGTTCAATTACCGCATGGCACTACTCAGGCACCTTTTTCAGAGGATTCAAGCCTAGATGTTCACACAATGTAAAAAGGAAATAAGAGAAAAATTTTGATTTTCCTGCTCTCTTTATCATCAAGGGGATTTCTCCTTCCTAGGTGTGAAAGCTGGCTTCTTAATCACCTACAAAGGTTTCCTTAACCTCAGGGACCAGTGAATGAAGAATTTCTTGATCTCAATGTCTCTCCAATTCCCATCTTGGCCTTATGACCAATTATGTGAAAATTCCACTTATTGGGTAAACCAAGATTCAGTATTTAAGAGTGCATTAGCATATACCCTAAATGGCAAATTTTGTTAAATATCTTAAAAAAATTTTTTTTAAATTGGAGTACAGTTGATTTATAATGTTGTGTTAGTTTCTGCTGTACAGCAAAGTGAGTTAATTATACATATATCCACTCTTTTTAGAGTCTATTCCCATATAGGTCATTACAGAATAGAATTGAATAGAGTTCCCTGTGCAATACAGTAGGTTCTTTTTAGATATCTATTTTATACATAGTAGTGTGTATATGTCAATCCCTGTTAAATGTATCTTAACACAATTAAAAAAAAAATACCCTACAAATACAGACTCTAAAGCCATTATATTGGCCTAATGAAATCATGTCCAAAGCCCCAGTGTTTTGTCTTTAGCAGACAAAGGTCACACTTTCTATGCCAACATCCCCCAAAAAGGAAAAAGACAAATCTTAGAAGATAGCTTTTCACAACAGAAGCAATTAGTTACCTGTAATAAAAGACATAAATGCACAATAAACAAGCAAGCACAAACCTCAGCAGCCCCATCCGCAGCTTTCTTCAGACCCCATCCATCATTGGCCCAATCATCAACTACTCTTCTATCACCAGAAACAATAAAGTTGTCAAAAAAAATGTCTGAGGTCATAGACCACAGTTCTAAACCAATAGCACTAAAAGGAGTCATCTTGAAAGGCTCCAGATCTTCAAAGAAATCTGGATTTGGTATTTTCCGGGGTTTCCAGATTCCCTAGAGAAAAATATTAAAAAAAATCATTTCAGATAATGATCACCACAAATTTATGGTGAACCTAAATAAGAATTAAGATGAATTCTGCATTACCTGCGAGTTAAGTGCTGACTTTGTAAAACTTAAGTAACAGGAAGAAAACAATAAATGCTACTGATGCCTCTAAGACATCTGGACTCCAGCTACTTTCAATTTCATCCATGACCTTGATCCAAACACCTTGCTCTACCTGGCACATTCCAACAGCCTCCACTCTTATCAACTAACTGCTGGTAGGAGTGGGAGCATAAATCAGTACAGACTCCTTCAGTGGTGATTTAAAATGTACACAATCTTCAACCAGATATTTCACCTCAGATAACTACCTAGAGAAATAGTTACCACATATACTCAGACATTTACAAGGAAAATTACTGCAGCAAGGACTCTAAAAGCAAAAAATGGCAATTCACCTAAATGGCCATCAACAAAACAGCTAAAGCGCAATTTTTAACTTATCTTATTGATTGCACAAGTACATTTAAAAACAGAAAAGTATATACATAGTAGATACATAGAGATACAGACCTACACTTTACGTTTTGAAGTGTGACAGAGTAGAAATTCATGATTTTAAATAATTTGACTAGAACAGAAACAGAAGTGAGACCAGGGTCTGAGTTGTTACATTTCCATAGTAAACTTAAAGCTTTAAAATATCACCACCTGTATTACCATCTCATTTGAGCCTCACAGTCTTTTTATAGTTGAAGATACTGAGGTCAAGCAATGAGCTGACTTGTGTTCCCTGACTTGTGGTCAGGGAACCAACTCCCATCATAATCCTCTATCCACCCTACCACAGAGATTGCCAAGTTGGATCCACATGGCAGCAGGGTGCCCAAACCACAAGTTTTCTATTTTTTGTTTGCTTTTAAACACAAGTTACAAAGCAATTATGAAAGTTCTTTCTAGTTTCTAGGTTTACCTTTTCAACACTTAACACACAAGTTTTCTCTCAATTTTGAAGTTTACTTTGTTTTCAATTCAATAGTTTGAATACAGGGGATCAACCTGGCAGCCTCACTATAGACAAAACTTCTATCTGAACACAAAGAGATCTATGAAACCACAGAGAGGTACAAACCTGGTAGTTAGGATTGTCAATCATGGGCGGCTTCCATTTGCCCTTATAATTAGGGTTGTCAATCATAGGTCGCTGCCAGACACCACACCCAGGAGCCGACTCACACTTAGGGTTGGCAATCTGAGGAGCCTCCCATTCTCCATCCATATCTTCATCCCTGTGGAGATACAAACAAACTACAAATGGGTTCTGTGATGCAGGACTGTGAAAAGCTGCCCCAGGGCTTCCCTGAAATCCTGCAGAAATACTTTCACAATGTCAGTACTACAGAGCATCATCTTGTTTCCACATTTCCAGTAATAAGGGTTTTTCATGACAGATGCATTTAAAAAAAGAGATGAAAATGTAATCAATTTAGTTTGTTGAGCTCTACACTTAAATTTGAGCAGTTAGCTGTATTTAAGTATTAACTTTTACTTCAATAAAAAAGCAGGCAATTTCAAAAGTTAACTAAAGCTCATACCAATCCTCTGGCTTCTCTGCATCTGGGTCAGGTACATATTCAGGTTCATCATCTAACCAGCCTTCAGGCTTTGTGGCTTCTTCATCTGGAATCTTAGCAGGGGCATCTTCATCCCTTAAACACAAAAGAAAAAGCCAATTACTGACAACATTGGCCAGAGAATCACAATGTGGTCCCACTTTGTGAATCTGAAACAGGGCAATCTAAAAATATGTAGGCCTTACTTAATCAAAAAACTTAAAATAGTTCCTCCTATAAATATCTAAAATCATATACAAGGGCCTAGTATGCAGAATTTATAAAGAACTCTTACAACCTGATAATAAAAAGACAACTCAGTTTAAAAACCAGCAAAGGATTGAATAGACATTTCTTCAGACATAGAAATGCCCAATAAGCACATGAAAATATGTTCAACATCATTAGCCATCAGAGAAATGCAAATCAAAACCACAATAAGATACCACTTCATACCCAGTAGGATGGCTATAATAAAAAAACTGATAAAACTAAGTATTGGCAAGGATGTGGAGAAAATGAAACCCTCATACATTGATTGTGAGCAAGTAAAATGGTACAGCCACTTTGGAAAACAGTTTGGCAGTCCCTCAAAAAGTTAAACGTCATTACCATATGACCCAACAATTCCACTCCTAGGAATATACCCAAGAGAAATGAAAATGTATATTCACCCAAAAACCTATACATGAATGTTCATAGCAGCATTATTCATAACCACAGCCAAAAAAGGGAAACACCCTAAATGTCAATCAAATAAGGAATGGATAAATAAAATGTGGTATTATCCACACAATGGAACAGTCTTCAGTCATAAAAAGGAATGAAGTACTAATCCATGCTTCAACATGGATGAGTCTTAAAAACATTATGCTGAGCAAAAGAAGCTAGACACAAAGGACCACATATTATATTATTCTATATCCAGAATGGGCAAATCCACAGAGACAGAAGGCAGATTAGTGGTTGCCAGGGGCTGGTGGAAGGGAGAAATACGGAGTAACTGCTTCATGGGTATGGGCTTCTTTTTGGGTGATAAAAATGTTCTGGAATTAGACAGTGGTGATGGTTGCACAACACTGCAAACATACTGTAAAACCACTGAACTGTACACTTTAAAGGGTGGATTTTAGCATGTGAATTATGACTCAGTTACCCTTAAAAGTTCATCAAGAAGTACCTAATTTCAAAGCTTTATGCAGTTATTGTTAGAGCCACTTTAGCTGGTAAGCAGAGACATCTTCTATTCTTGGTCAGGATTATGCTTGGTTTTGAAATTTGCTAGTTTAAAATTGTGTAAGAACTTAAACTTGTATATCATTCAGCTGATCTTTCAAGCTGAACATTCACTTCTCCACCCCCAAAATAAAACAGCTAGTTAAGGAATACAATACTGAACAAGGCTGAGTCGAAATCTAATGTTCACCAAATATACAAATAAACTCACCCACTACACCAGTGCAGCATAAAAGTATCAACTAGAATTTAACTGTGAAGCCTAAGAGGATACTTACAAGTGGAAGATCAGTTTTATCACTTCTCTTTGTTCACTTCCTGACATTTCCAAAAGTCACCATACCAGAGTTCAAAGATGGTCACATACAAGAGTACAACCCACCTGTTTTCTTTTCTTACCACTCTCTAATTTGCACTTTATGTAAAAGGCTACTCAATTTCCCTCACACGTGTTAAGCTCACTCCTATTCCTCTACTTTTGCACCTGATATTCTCCTTCAACCAGGGAATACCATTTTCCATCTTCACCAGTTAAGTTAACTCTTGCCCACTTTCAGTTCTCAATTTGATTTGCCCAACTCCAAGAAACTACTGAAGTTAGGTATACCTGGTGCTCTGGTCACAAGTAACACATATTAGACCATTCATCCCATGCATGCCAACTTCAAGTGCCTGTCTCACAACTAGACTGGGAGTTGTGTAGGCAGCTGGTGTGCTTGTGGTTTTGTATTCCAGTGCTCACCACGGAGCAGAGATCTCCTGAGTATTGTTTAAATAGTAAAAAGGTTATTTTTCAAATTAAAATTTAAAATTTTAGGACTCCAGCTTTAAATGTGAATTCATAGTAGCATTGGAAAGGCCAGGCCAAAAGACCTGAGGTTCTGCCACAAACCAACCGTGTCACCACAGGCAAACTCTATCATCAGTTTCAGCATTTGGTGGCTTGTAAAATGGTATGAGGCAGCCCAGATGATCACGATGGCCCTAGTAATCACTAGGTGGTCACTACTATTTTCAGCTATAGTAGTCTACATTTTTCCTAACATTTAGACTGCATCACAGATTATCCAAATTATCAGATTTCAACCACCATTCAATTGTTCAAGCCAAATGGAATGTATGAAATGCTCCACTGCATTCAAAGACAGGTCCCAAAGACTCACCAGTCATCTGGCTTGACAGCATCAGGATCTGGTATTTTTGGTCTTTCATCCCAATCTTCAGGCTTCCGGTCTTCTGGGTCCTCAATTTCACGTGAAGGATTTACAGGAGGAGTCATGTCATTTAACAGATTCCCACTGTTTACAACAGACTGGTCCACTAATATTTCAAAACTATTATCTGGATTCAAGACTGAAAAAATTAAATGCAATTTTAAAAAGTTAATTAGCCACTCATTCCCAAGCTCTCTTTACCACAACACAAACAATCATATTTCTAACAGAAAGCAGAAGCATGGAGTAAAGACCTTGGGCGTTAGAACATGGTCATGGAGCCTTATGCAAGTTAGCACGCTTTTTCCTTATCTGTAAGTCGTAAATGTTAGTTCTTCAGGTTTTTAGGAATTAGAACAAATGACAGGTAAAATTTTTACACACCAAAAGATTCCATGTATGAACATTAAAAACATCAAAAAAAACAAAGGTACATAAACTAATGCAATATTGGTTTGACACAAATGGTTACACACCAGTCAACAGGCAAATAAGTTTACTTATTATAACTGTCCCCCAACAGAAAAGGCCCATTTCCTCATTTTTTGAGTTGGTATTACCACTATGTTGCCCAAATTTCAAATTACACAAAATTTCAATTACATGTGGTTTATTAAACCACGTGTCTACTCAGGTTGTACTTTTGGAATCCAGTGAAGAATGCAAACATAATTTTAAATCCATAAAGGTATCTTAAGTGTGAATTATGCTAAAGCCTGGATCCTACATCTAAAAGCCTAATAGGCAACTGACTAGGTCACAGAACATCCAGAGTACTATGGAAAATGACAGAGTACTATGCTGCTATCCTCAATGACAATGAAGGTTATCAATGTTATCAGTGATATCTACTCTCACAGAAAGATTCTCATGCTTTTGTGAAGAGAAAAAGTGAAATATAGCACACTTAACTTCTAATAAAAATTACATGTGTCTATACATATATACATGTTTATTCACATATAGCCAAATACATATCACAGTGTTGATATTTCAGATAATTTTGTTTTCTTTTTGCTTTCTTTTTCCTTTTAAATTCCTATGCTGAATATATATTACTTTTGTTATAAAGAAGAAAGGTTATTGCATTCTTTAGGAAAAGAGGCATGTCTATATGTGATCTCAAAGCAGCAGGAAAAACTTCATTAAATAAAAAGACCCATTCCAATGTCCAAATGATTAAACTCAACTGTCTAGGTGTTGGAGCATCCAAACAAGTTCAACTAGAAGATACTTTGAAAAAAACTGTACACATATTTCTATTGTATGTCCTATAACTTAACATCCCATCAACAAGAAAATAAACAAAGGGAGGAAATGAAGGGTGAGGATCAAGCAAAGAAGCTCTTTATGGGACATACAATCTTATTCTTAAAATTGTTTCAAACCCTAGCTCTCAATTCAACCTAAGGAAGAGACATTTTAGTGCTGAGAAATTAAGTTCTTCTCACAACTAATATTAAGTCAACAGAGATTCTTATTTGCAGGCTTACAATCTTTAAATTAAATGGATGATAAATGTGTAGGGCCATAAAAACCAAAATTTATTAATAGTTTTTCTTACTTAATGTATAAAGATGTGTTTTCTTATCAGTAAAATAGGTCTTCAGATCTGCATCTGGCCTCTTAGCATGCTTTTCTTCATATACACCCGTTTTGGGGTTTTTGTGGCGAAAGATGAAGTGCAATTTATAGTCCTCTCCACATTTATCTGGACCAAACATAATCGTGTAAGGGGTCTTGTCGTGGAAGTGATCCTTCAGAAACAAAAATGGATTAAGTAACTCAAAGTGTTGAAAAGCAACCTTTCAAAAGTGTGATATGTCCTCTTATAAAATCCCAAATAGTGTCCTATTACAGGAAAAGTTTATTCATTTATGAGGTTTGTACAGATACCAGTGAAAAGGAATAACCAGAAATTACCGGGAAATTTTACATGAGAATATATGAAAGTGCTTAAAAACACAAAATAATGCATATACCTAGATAGTTACTGCTTCTTTCATAAAACAAAGAAATAAGTTTGCTAAAACTAAAAATTACACAGGACAGAAACCAAGGATAAAACAAAACAGCTTTGAAATTTACATTTCAAATAAAAAGCACAGAAATGTCAAGGTCAGTATTTCCAGCCTCCAAAATATTTCAACAGCAGCAGGAGAAACGGTCTTATTTTCACTGGTCTTAGAAAATTTTCTTTCCTTTTCTCTGAGATTCTTAAAAGGTAACTGTGGGAGGCCACATAAAGAAATAGGAAGTACCTACCAGGTTGAGCTCTGGGGTTTTGGAAAGTAGTTTCACATAGGCACCACCACATTCTATTCCATTTTGGAAATTAACCTCATACCTAATTTCAGAGAGAAAGGCAGAGACCATATGGCATTTTGAAAGATCAAATTTCTTAATTTATTTCCCTTTCCCCCACTTCGGTCACATGTTTTATCATAGGTCATATGTGAAGATTCCATCTTCTATTGTTATACTTACCCAATCCCCCAAAATTAAATAAGTAAAAGAAAATTAAATCTTAATGCAGATTCCCAGTAAATACTATTTGCAAAATCCAGAAGTTCATTTGCTATCAGTAGGAAAAATAGCTGATTTATTTCAAAATAATTTACTGGGCATGAAAAAAATGTTACATTACAGGATGCTTAAATACATCCTAAAATTCCTACTGTAGCATGTAATTATTCTCATAATTTTTTTTTACATAGAGTAATAGTTTTATAATATAATGTCTTCACTCTTCCTAGAAAGGGTCTATCAAGCAATTGTTTCACTCACTGAATAATGAGAGGCTTGGTATCAAAGATGAAAGGCTTGTTCAGTTTAGCAGAGATAGCATGATGCTTGGCTCGAGACATCAATACAAGTCCTTTATCGCCTGGAAGTTTTGTTTCCTTCATTTCATCTACCTCCCATTTTCCTGCAAGACAACAAAAAGGTCCCACTCCCTAATTACACCTCTGAAGATCCTAAAATCGTAACAAACAAAACTCCAAGTTGTGCAAATCCATCATACTGACAAATGTTTAACATGTTCCATTTACCTCTGAGAGCTGGTCTATTAATATTAAACACACATAATTGACAAATATTAGGATATGGTTTTTAAAAACCTATAGCACATTCATTCTACCAATGCCTAGAAAAGACCTTCCATTTCCAAAATACAGCACCATGGGTAACAAATCTCCTTCCATTTTATGGTGTAAAAATAAACATTAAACAGGTCTAACCCTATAAAATATAATAGAACACACAAAGAAAGCAAACTTCCAGTGAAAAATCTTAAAATGTATACATACTCTTTTTTTTTTTTTTCCCCGGTACATGGGCCTCTCACTGTTGTGGCCTCTCCCGTTGCGGAGCACAGGCTCCGGACGCGCAGGCTCAGCGGCCATGGCTCACGGGCCCAGCCGCTCCGCGGCATGTGGGATCTTCCCGGACCAGGGCACGAACCCGTGTCCCCTGCATCGGCAGGCGGACTCTCAACCACTACGCCACCAAGGAAGCCCTATACATACTCCTTTTAAACTAGTCTTGAGAGATACTATGGAAATACATCAAACCTCAATCTGCTATTATATCTAAATCAAATGCAACTCTCACCGTCATATTTGGCAATTTCGTCATCAGTGTCATCTTTCTTGGCTTTGGATAAAATCCACCTGTAATTAAGACATACCCCTAAATTAAGATTCAAATTATAGTTGGCCTGTAAAAAGAAACAATGTAAACAATAACAAAAATAGGAACTATCCAGCTCTTCTTAGCCTACCTAACCACTGTACTTTCAACTTTTAAATGTCATTCAAGTAGTGATAATATATTGTACTCAACTCAAAAATCTGTAAGAAAAAGTACCAAACCCATGAAATAATTTCACCTTTTAAGACTCAAGAGAAAACAACTTTCTCAAAGAACAAAATACAGGGTGAAGGGAAAAGATATGGAAGCAAGAGCCACATGTTCTAAAACACTATTTTCCTAAAAGGGATGAAAGATATAAAATAGTTAGACATTTCACTATATAAAATAATATCCAAAAAGGAATACACTATCCCATCTTATTTATATGATGTCTGCCTCTAAGATTTTTTCCCCCTAAGAAACACTTACCCTGACAGAGTTCCTCTGTCAAAGCTATCAGCAAAATACACTTCCCCTGTTGGAACTGGAGCTTTGTAGGTGACCTGTGTTAAATATAAAAATGAATTAAGAATTGAAATATTCAGCAACACTCCTTTCTCAGTAGGATCTATTCTCTTGATTTGCTTTCAAACTTTCATAGCTGGCCCTCGAATTCAATCCATATAACTTATCTTTGGGACAATATAACAAAGGCTGACAGAGAGATCAATAAAAATTTTAGCAAATTTTGCTTTCCCTGTGATAAGGATCCAAAATTTACCTTCATCCTTTGGTTATCTCAAGAGGCAAAATGAATAGATTCAAAGACCACTTCAAACCTTTGGAGATGGAGGAGTGCTGGTATCTGCTTTCGGTTTTGAGTCTTCTACCTCTTCAATGACATCATCAAGGTCATCCTCAATGTCAATCACATCATCTTCATGTCCATCATGAGCCTGAACAAGAGCAGTTCCAAGCACCAGTAACACACACAGCAACCACTTCCCTTCCATGATCTAAATATAAAAAAGGGTACAGTTAAATGCATCACCTCCTTTTAAAAAAATTTTGTAAGATCACTAACCCCTCTCTCATTTATTTGTTTTTTTTTCTTTGCGGTACGCGGGCCTCTCACTGTTGTGGCCTCTCCGGTTGCGGAGCACAGGCTCCGGACGCACAGGCTCAGCAGCCATGGCTCATGGGCCCAGCCACTCCGCGGCATGTGGGATCTTCCCAGACCGGGGCACAAACCTGTGTCCCCAGCATCGGCAGGCGGACTCTCAACCACTGCGCCCCCAGGGAAGCCCTAACCCCTCTCTTATTTAAAATTAAGGCTTTCAAATCAGAACTTCATTGTAGTTCATTTTACAGATAAAGAAAGTGAATCCAGAATGATAAAGCGGTTTTCCTAAAATCAGTTAGTTAAAAGATTCAATTTCAATAAAAATTTCAAAATAAAACTCAAACATAAACAGGTGTCCCCATATAGAATATCATGTTGGCTACACAAATTTATGGTGTTCAGATACAATTTCAAACTAAATTCCTGCATTTGTAAAGAGCTCTACAATGGACAAAGCCCCTTTTACAGGTTAGTTTAAATGAGTTAAAACATTACAATGAAGTAACAGAGGAGCTAACTAGCCTCACATTAAACACTTAATTTAGATGCTGCTGCTCTTGTCCAAAGACCATCAAGTGTAGATATGGTTTTAAATTAGTGTTTTAAGACTCAACAAAAAAATATATTAAACCACAGACCAGCTATCTTTACCTCTTATTTTCTAAGCCTGTAAGTGCCTTATGTATTGTATTAGACTGTCATGGATGGTAGTTGGTCCTTTTCCCAAAACCGCAGACCTAAAGATATAAAAACTGAGCCACATGGATGCACAAAAAGATTTGGTAGTAGGTAGTATAGAGTTTCAATTCTCCAAGACGAAAAGAGTTCTCTCTGGAGATGGATGGAGGTGAAAGCTGCACAACAATGAGAATGTACTTAATGCCACTGAACTTAACAATGGTTAATATGGTAAGTCTTATGATAAGCGTTTTTACTACAATAAAAAAGATTTTAGGGGCTTCCCTAGTGGTGCAGTGGTTAAGAATCCGCCTGCCAATGCAGGAGACACGGGTTTGAGCCTTGGTCCAGGAAGATCCCACATGCCATGGAGCAACTAAGCCTGTGTGCCACAACTACTGAGCCTGCACTCTAGAGCCCGTGAGCCACAACTACTGAAGCCCACGCGCCTAGAGCCCGCGTTCTTCAACAAGAGAAGCCACTGCAATGAGAAGCCCACGCACCACAACGAAGAGTAGCCCCTGCTTGCCGCAACTAGAGAAAGCCCGCGTGCAGCAACGAAGACCCAACACAGCCAAAAATAAATAAATAAAATAAAAAATTTTTTTAAAAATTTAAAAAAAGAAAATAGCTTAATTTTTTTTGGTGTCTTATACATCAACTTATTCCAATGCTGAATTTGACGCCTAATTCCTTATAAACTCTATAATCCTTTAAAGTGAGTAACAGTATGTAGAACTAGATTTTCACATATCATTTGGTGGTATTTCTTTTATTTACATATCTTGGGTACTGTTTTCACAAAATGAAAGAAGGTAAAGTTCACTGGATTCCTAAATGCTTAGCATTTAGGCAGTGCAGAAAATAAATGTGCTAAAAAAAAAAGTGCTAAATAAAATCATTGATAATGTTTCCTAGGACTGGTATTAGTTTTTAGGAGAAACTCTCAATGTCAACATTCTGCTCTAGTTTCTAATATACTAGGAATATCACTAATTTCATTTATTCACTGGAAAGGCCTCTATTCTCTACTATCAAAATAATATACAATGGCACAGCAACATTGCTTTCATTTACAACTACAAGGGATTCTCTAAAACTAAACAGGTTGATTCAACACTTTTATCTAAATCAACTCTATACAACTCCCAAGTCCTCACAGAAACAATGCTATAAATGGTAGCTGGGTTCCCAGGGATAAGCTACAAAACCAAATTAGCCCAAAACATAGCTAAAACAATATATGCATACAATTGTTAAAACTTTTTAAAAGACAAAATGTGGTAAGCCTAGTAGTAATTAAATGAAGCACAAAACCAGTGGATTAATCCGGACTAAGTACTGATGCTGGAAAATCGCTGCTCAAGGAAAAGCTAATCAGGGAGATGAGCTAACTACTTACCTTTTAAAAAGGTAAGCCTGATTTTTTTTTCCCAATAATTTTTAATTTGTTGATACATTGCTGTTGTGGGCTTAACTGTGCCCCCCTCCCCCCATTCACATGTTGAAGCCCTAACTCCCAATGTAATATTTGGAGATAGGACCTTTAGGGAAGTAATTAAGGTTAAAAGAGGTCATAAGGTCTAATCCGATAGGCCTGGAATCTATATAAGATGAAGAGAGCCAGAAGTCCGTGTGCACATAAGTCCATGTGAGAGGACACAACAAGATGGTGGCTCTCTGCAAGCCGAGGAGAAAGTCCACACCAGAAACCAACTCTGCCAATGCCCTGATCATGGACTTCCAGACTCCAGACCGTGAGAAAATAAATTTCTGTTTTTTACGCCACCCAGCCTGTGGTACTGTTACGGCAGTCCAAGCAGACTAATACAACTGTCCTTAGGTTAAGCATAATTTTATATAAGGCAGTGCTTCTCAAACTTTAGCATGCATCAGGGGGCTTTTTTTTTGTTTTTGTTTTTTTTTTTTTGCGGTACGCGGGCCTCTCACCGTTGCGGCCTCTCCCGTTGCGGCGGAGCACAGGCTCAGCAGCCATGGCTCACGGGCCCAGCCGCTCCGCGGCATGCGGGATCCTCCCGGACCGGGGCACAAACCCGCGTCCCCTGCATCGGCAGGCAGACTCCCAACCACTGCGCCACCAGGGAAGCCCCCATCAGGGGGCTTTTTAAAACAAATCACGGGCTTCCCTGGTGGCGCAGTGGTTAAGAAACTGCCTGCCGGGGGTGGGGTAGTAGTGGTGGTGGTGGTGGTGGGATGAATTGGGAGATTGGGATCGACATATATACACTAATATGTATAAAATGGATAACTAATAAGAACCTGCTACATAAAAAAATAAATTAAATAAAATTCAAAAAGAGAAATCCGCCTGCCAATGCAGGGGACACAGGTTTGAGCCTTGGTCCAGGAAGATCCTACATGCCGTGGAGCAACTAAGCCCGTGCGCCACAACTATTGAGCCTGTGCTCTAGAGCCCACGAGCCACAACTACTGAGCCCGCATACCACAACCACTGAAGCTTGCGTGCCTGGAGCCCTTGCTCCACAAGAGAAGCCACTGCAATGAGAAGCCCGTGCAGCGCAACAAAGAGTAGCCCCCGCTCGCTACAACTAGAGAAAGGCTGCACGCAGTGACAAAGACCCAACACCACCAAAAATAACTAAAATAAATAAATTTATTTTAAAAATTAAAAATAAATTTAAAAAATTGCTGATTCAGTAGATGTGGGCTGGGCCCAGTGGGCTAGGACTTCACATTTCTAACAAGTTCCAGGAGATGCAAAGGCTGCTAGCTCAGGAATCACACTTTGAGAACCACTGATTAGGGTTTATGAATAATCAATTTGTGCTTTGTTTTCCAGTTAATAAAAGCACTTTCACATAGGCACACTGTTTCGCATAAACCTCCCTTGAGGTATTACTCTAATTTTACTTTACATATTAATAACTAAGACTAGTAAAATGAAAATAACCCAATCATTTACTCATTATCACAACCAATAAGAGTCAAAGAATTCATATCCCATATTTCTATTATGCTAGACAAAATGTAGTTGAATACTGAGAAGGTGTGATAGAGACAGGACTGGAAGACTAGTCAGTAAGGGTACTAAAGGGAGTGGTCTGGAATAGGGGATTCAGGTAGGGTTTAGTGAGGGAAAGTGCAACTGCAGAACAGCTAGCCCTGGTTGGTGGACCAAAGATCCTGGGAAAGGAGGCATCTGTGTGGCGGAGGCAGAATGACCCAATGAAAGGAAAACAGTTTTCAGGTAGCAGAAGGCTACCATCCCTGTCAAGAACAACAAAGGGATAGGGAGTCTCCAGCAAACTTCAGGAAATGCACTTCGCTCCACCACCGTTTCCCCTACACCCTGAGTTGCAGGACCCAGTTTTTCAGAAGTCTTAGGCACATATCTGTTAACTTTCGCATTATCCAGAGGGTTGTAAAGCTGTGGAGGAACCACTACTGCCAAACCATGGTAAACCGATTCTCATAGCTGTGCACTGATGATCCTAAGCCACTGCTAGTTTTACATATGCTATTTCAACATTTGTAATTTGCCAAGACTCCCGAGAAATTGCTACAGCAAACAGGTCTAGTCCCAAGAGCCACTATGAAGCCAGCCCAAACATTTCAAGTTTTGTTAAAGACCTGGTCACACTTACAAATAATTCAAGACAATATATTTTAAGGTGATATTAATTCTCTGCTTCATTAATGAAAATCCAATATTACCAAGAAACAAAATCCACCCTCATTTCAATCCTCCTACCCACACTCCTTATATCAAATGGAGTCCAAAAAGGATGTTGCACTATTACGCTTTCCAGATGAAAACACAGGAGAAATTTTAAGTAATCTTGGGTTTGACAATGAGTTTTCAATACAACATCAAAAGCAAGATACATTATTTGCACAGTATATCTTTTCCAATTCTTTTACTTTCAACCTTTTTGTACCATTATGTTTTGTTTTTTTAATAAATTTTTAAAAATTAAAAAAAGCAAGATACATGAAAGAAAAAATTGGTTAAACTGAAATTTATTAAAATTTAAAACTTCAACTCTATGGAAGAAACTTAAGAGAATTAAAAAACAAAACAAGGTAGGAGAAATATTTCCAAAATACATATCTAATAATAAACTGGTTTCCAAAATGTACGAAGAACACAACTCAACAATAAGGAAACAGGGACTTCCCTGGTGGTCCAGAGGTTAAGACTCCGTGCTCCCGGACTTCCCTGGTGGCACAGTGGTTAAGGATCCGCCTGCCAATGCAGGGGACACGGGTTTGAGCCCTGGTCCGGGAAGATCCCACATGCCGCGGAGCAACTAAGCCAGTGCGCCACAACTACTGAGCCTGCGCTCTAGAGCCCGCAAGCCACAACTACTGAAGCCCACACACTTAGAGCCCGTGCTCCTCAACAAGAGAAGGTACTACAAAGGCCGTGCACCACAACAAAGAGTAGCCCCCTACTCACTGCAACTAGAGAAAGCCCACGTGCAGCAACAAATATCCAACTCAGCCAAAAATAAATAAATTAAAAAAAAAAAAGACCCCGTGCTCCCAACGCAGGGGGCCCAGGTTCGATTCTTAGTCAGGGGACTAGATCCCACACACCACAACTAGGAGTCCGCATGCCGCAACTAAAGATCCCGCATGTCACAACTAATACCCACAACCAAATAAATTAAAAAATAAATATTTTTTAAAAATAAGAAAACCACTCAATTATAAAATGGGCAAAAGATCTGAACAGATACCTCACCAAAGAAGATATTCAGATGGCATATGAAAACATCATTTGCCATTAAGTAACTGCAAATTAAAACAACAATGAGGGCCTTCCCTGGTGGTGCAGTGGTTAAGAGTTTGCCTGCCCATGCAGGGGACACGGGTTCAATCCCTGGTCCAGGAAGATCCCACATCCCGCAGAGCAACTAAGCCCATGCGCCACAACTACTGAGCCTGTGCTCTAGAGCCCTCGAGCCACAGCTACTGAGCCTGCGTGCCACAACTACTGAAGCCCGCGAGCCTAGAGCCCATGCTCTGCAACAAGAGAAGCCACTGCAATGAGAAGCCCGCACACCACAACGAAGAATAACCCCCACTTGCCGCAACTAGAGAAAGCCCGCACGCAGCAATGAAGACCCAACACAGCCAAAGATAAATTTTAAAATATAAATAAAATAAAACAAAACAATGAGATACTACTATACACCTATTCGCATGGCTAAGATTAAAAAAACTGGCAAGGATGTGAAGTAACGGGAACTCTCATTTCACTGCTGGTGAAAATCCAAAATAGTACAGCCACTCTGGAACACAGTTTGGCAATTTCTTACAAATCTAACTATAGACTTACCACAGGATTCAGCAATCATGCTCACAGGTACTTGCCCAACTGATCTGAAAGCTTACAAATGCACAGAAATTCACACACAAATGTTTATAGCAGCTTTATCCATAAGCACCCAAAACTTGAAGAAACCAAAATGTTCTTCAGTAGGGGAATGAATAAACAAACTGTAGTACACCCATACGATGGAATATTGTTCAGAAATTAAAAGATGAGCTATCTAAAATGAATCACTTTGCCATACAGCAGAAATTAACACAACATTGTAAATAAACTATAAACTATACTTCAATTAAAAAAAAAAGAGCTATCAAGCCAAAAAAAGACTTGGATGAATCTTTAATGCCTATTGCTAAGTGAAAGAAGCCAGTCTGAAAAAGTGACATGCTATAGAATTCCAATTAGATCACATTCTGAAAAAGGCAAAACTCTAGATACCAAAAAAAAAAAAAGTCAGTGGTAGTCAGAGGTTTAGGGGAGGGGGTCAGGTTGAATAGGTAAGCACAGGGGACTTTCTTAGGCAGTGAAACCATTCTGTTATGATGCTATAATTATGGATACATGACACTATCCATCTTTCAAATCCCATAAAACTTTATAGCACAAAGAATGAATCTTCATGTATGAAAAAAATTTTTTAATATATTTTTAAAAACTTATTTTATTTATTTATTTTTGGTTACATTGGGTCTTCGTTGCTGCACACAGGCTTTCTCTAGTTGCGGTGAGGGAGGTTACTCTTTGTTGCAGTGCGCAGGTTCCTCATTGTGGTGGCTTCTCTTGTGTGGAGCATGGGACCTAGGTGTGCAGGCTTCAGTAGTTGTCGCACGCAGGCTCAGTAGTTGTGGCTCGCGGGCTCTAGAGCACAGGCACAGCAGTTGTGGCACACTGGCTTAGTTGCTCGGTGGCATGTGGGATCTTCCCGGACCAGGGCTCGAACCTGTGCCCCCTGCACTGGCAGGTGGATCCTTAACCACTGCACCACCAGGGAAGCCCCATGTATGAAAATTTTAAAAAATCATTGAAGAGGTTGAGTGATCCAAGGATGGCACACAGGATGTGACAAAACAATCTAACTGTATTACAAACATACAAAACAACCTCACTGAATGGGGTGGAGGGAAAAGATGTTAACCTAAGTAACTCTGGAAATGAGTGGAGTCTGTAAAACCAGACTGTACAAAAGCACTGCTCAAGTTGAGTAAGTTGTTTCACATGAATATACAGGTTAAGAATTCGGATACTGCTATATATGTATATCAAAATTTAACAACTAAATAAATGGATTGTGGGAGCCACTTTCAGTGTTGGGTGTGTGAATTTTACAGATAAGCAAGGGAAAGAGGCTAAAATAATCCTCATGGTAATGGGCGAGAGAGACTATAGTATGAATTCATGTTTATCTTAATATACAGAGGATTACACAGAGAAGTATTTATAGATACGTGCATATATACCAGTTAGTATACACACATATATTTCCTTGCTCTGTCAGCTAAGAGGGCATACAAGAAACTGCTACACCCCAGTAGCAATAAATACACCTAGTAGCAAGGATCTTGGTTTCCAATATCATCTCGAATAAAAGGAAACAGTGTTCCTTGGCTGACTCTAGGATTAGGGCAGGAAATATACAAGACGAGCCTGGAGCATCTTGTGGTGCCCAAAAGGGAAGTGTTCAAAACAAAAACAGAACACCCACAGTGATGGGGGCTATGTCAAAAGAACACAAGAAAAAGCAATGGCCAAAGCTGGAACAATACAAGCAACAAAATAAGTGGTACTGGATTATACCTCAAATTATAAAATAAATGCCCATGAATCTACACAATACAAATATATTATTGAGTAAATAAATAAATGAGGAAGAGACAAATTTCCCATGAAGAAATATTCCAAGTAACAGATGTAGATACTCCACTGTGAAGGAGGTGGAACGTAACCCCCCACTCCTTACGTGTGGGCTACACATAGTGATACTGATATCCTTCCAAAGAGCACAGTATGGAAAGGGGGAAAAACAAGAACTTTACAGTGGAGAAACCTAGCAAACACTACCTCAGCCAGCTGATCAAGGTCAACATCCAAAGTAATAGGTCATGTTGATAGTATGTACCCTTGATAAAATATGATGAAAACAGTACTTTAACCTCTGTGGTCTTCTTCCCAAAAATCCATATTCCCTCTCGTCATGAGAAAAACATCAAAGAAATCCCAACAGAGGGACATGCTACAAAATAATCTGACCAGTAGTCCTCAAAATATGTCAAGGTCATCAAAAAACAAAGAAAATCTAAAAAACTGTCACAGCCAAGAGAAGCTTAAGGAGACATGATGACTAATGTAGTGTGGTATCATGGAACAGAAAAAGGGCAGCAAGTAAAAACAAAGGAAATCTGAATTAAATATGGGCTTTAGTTGGTAATTATTTATCAATATTGGTTCGTTAATTATAATAAACGTACTATACTAATGTTGTTAATAATGGCAGAAACTGGGTATGGGTTATATGGGAATACTCTGTACTATCTTTATAATCTTTTTGTAGATCCAAAACTATTCTGTAAAAATTTTTTTTTAAAAAAGATGTTCCATTATTATGCACCAAATGTGATTGATTTGCCAAAAACCAGTTATTGGCAGAATCAGGATCAGAGGCCAAGTCTCCTGTCTCCCAATACCTTACTTGGTAATTCTATACTGGTTTTGTCTTAGAAACACAAAATAATTTTTCACATTTTAGTGTCTAAAAAGATTTCAGAAGCTTTTTTCTCCCTTTAAAACCCTTCATTTGGGGACTTCCTTGGTAGCACACTGGTTAAGACTCCATGCTCCCAATGCAGGGGGCCCAGGTTCAATCCCTGATCAGGGAACTAGATCCCACATGCATGCCACAACTAAGAGTTCGCATGCCACAACTAAGGAGCCCACCTGCTGCACATAAGACCGGGCACAACCAAATAAAAATAAATAAATATTAAAAAAAAAAACCCTCTTCATTTGTCTTAACATTTACAGACTCCTAAGCAGAGAGCGTATTTCTCTGTTGTCACCCACTATTTCTAGGATTATCAATAGGAAATACGTAACAAGTAGCTCAGCAACAAAGCAATAATGCTTTTAAAAAACAAATAGCACATCTCCCCCACCCCCAACTTGCCCAAAGCCACAGAGCAAGTGATTCCTAGATCCAGAATGCTCAGGAATAAAAGTGAATAAAGAAATTAGGTACCTTTAAACCGAGTAACTTTCCAGCAGTAAATAAACATTTACTACATTTTCTAAGTCTCTTCTACTTCACAGTTCATGCTCACTAAGCTACATTAGCTCTTCTAGTACAAGATTTCTCATATTCCTGAATGCCATTATAGCAGTTTCTCCCATACTTTTACTTTCTGCTTGAAAGCCATCATTTTCTTGGAGCACTTCATTTCCTGGTTTTCTTCCAAGAGCCATTTTCTCGCTCTAATTTTTTTATCACTGCAAGACCGTTACTCTACAGCAGTGCCCCTTTGAGCTAGGGTGCAAATGCTGGGTGGATGTCTAACTCATGACTAAGCTACTTAATGCCACAAACTGTCCCACAGTAGGCCCATTTAAATTCCTGTCTTGGCCAAATTACAAATTACTTACAGGCATAGACCTCCAGAAGAGCCAGCAATTAAAAATCAAAACCACGAACAAGAAAATCTTTTAATATTTATGAGTCTACTGAAGTGAACTTTTCTTTAAAATACCTTAAGTTATATGTAAATGTGAGTTTTTAACTAGAGCAAAGCCTAAGTCAATAAAACCAATACTATGAGGGCCAACACTATATAGTCCAAGTTCTGATTTCTGTTGATCCAGAACTGATCTACAAATAAAACTTACAATTTCTAGGTTCTAGAGAAGTGAACAGACTGCACTTCCTTCAAATACTCATCAATAAATCTCTCAACTGGACTTTATCTTTTTTTTTTTTTTTTTTTGGCCGCACTGCACAGCTTGCAGGACCTTTGTTCCCCCACCAGGGATCGAACCCAGGCCCCAGCAGTGAAAGCACTGAGTCCTAACCACTGGACCACCAGTGAATTCTCTCAACTGGACTTTTAATAAATGCTGGGTGGCAGAGTTCAAGACTGTTTTCTGGCAGTCACAAGACTGAACTGTCGGAATTCTGCGTTACAAAGGGTTAAAGGAGAATATATATGATGCCCATCAGAAAACCCAGCACATGTTAGAAACTAAATGAATGTTTGCTGATAGTGGTCAATTCCATGAGTGTCAACTAGTTACTAAGGATTAAAAAAAAAAAAGTCTCTGACCTTCAGGATCAATCTATATAGGGTGTCCTTAAAGTCTGGAAACATAAAAAGTATTTGCCCATGTTTTCAGAGTTTATGAATATTCTGTAGTATTAGTTCTATTAATCAAATGTTGGGGGTTTTGGGGGGATAATACCAAAATAAACTCATAACCTTTTATCTAACTAGGAAAAAAATGTGCATAGGTATGTTAGTACTACTTAACGCTCTAGCTTGAGTATTTTCCTTCTATTAAAAAAAAAGTCAAACAAGTAAAAATTTCAAAAATGAATTAGTGTCATGATAAAATTGCACATAACTATGTACACACAAGGGCATATAAAACCTGGAGAAATCTGAATAAGGTCTTTAAACTGTACCAGTGCAATTTTTTCCTAGTTTTGATATTTTACAATAGTTATCTATCTATACTACTATTGGGGGAAGCTGGGTGATGGGTACAAGAGACCTCTCTGTACTATTTTGCAACTTTCCGTGGGTCTATAATTATTTCAAAATTAAAATCTTCTTTTAAAAAATTTATTACTGGATCAGTATAGATGGTTCTTTAGACTTGATCAAAGTTGTCTAGAAAACAGCTTTAAATTCTAAAGCACAGAAGTACAGAGGAAGACTCAGAAATGAGTTGGATTAGAAATATGAACCCCTTACTCCCTTCCTTCCAGTTAATAAGTGTTTTGTTTTTAATAATAAAATATAATTATCAACCTATATCCAAGTCAGAGAAGCTCTACCCTCTGGGATCACATAGACAAACGTACACAAAGCCAAGAAAACAGGAGCTAAACACATGCACATTTGTAATATATATTTATAAATAATATAAATGATTTCTGACTTGCTTCTCAGTTTCCCAAGGACAGAGCAAAAAGCCCAGTTCTCAAAATCTGAGTCAGAAGGATTTTTCAAGAGAAACTAATCTACTCACTTTTAATGTTTCAGTTCACTCTTTTAACTTTTCAAAGAGTGAATTTATCTTGAATTCTAGAGATGGAAGTTTTCTATCTTAAAAACTGATGATTCAGAAAATGAACTCCTTATACAAAAGGCAGTATGGTATATGTGATGGTGTAAACTGTCAAGTCAGAGAAAGCTGGGTTCTAGACTTTCCTGATCCTCTTTGTGGCCTTGGTCAGCTTACTGAATTTCCATGAGTCTTTCTTCCCTATTTTATAATGTAGCTAGTAGTATTAGTGACTCGAAGGCTTGCTGTGAAAATATAAAAAGATAATACAAAGTCTATCAGAGTCCAGTACTTCATAGGAGTTCCCAAATGGTTTATTCTTTGATACAAAATTAGTACAACCACAGTGAATACATTTTCAATTCCCAGAATGGGCCAAAAGGTGTAACTGTGCCCGTACACCTCCTATATTTCAACAAAGCTGAATGATTTTATGTAACAAGAAACACTAGCTTTCCTCTGATTATACTCTATGATTTCGTCTTTAACTCTTCCTTGCAACGGTGTATATACAATTATAGCATTTGGACAGGGAAATATCCCTATTTATCTGTGATTTTCTTTTTTCCTGCTCTTCCACCAATTTTCTTTATGAATTCTCCCAAATTTAACTTATTTTTGGTTAATGATAATTCTGCTCTCAACACACATTCTAAAAAAAGTCCATATTATTTTACTATACACATTTAATAATGTACATGAGACTTCAACTGAACACAAAATATTCTATTTAATGGAAACAAATTTTAACAAATCCAAAATTGATCAACTTTAGGAATGGGCAAACACTAAAGAAATATTACATTTGTCACCTCTCATTGGCAGAATCTTTATGCTCAGTAAGGGTCCATTCAGAAAAAAAAACTTTAAAACAAAGGGAGGCTCAAATTATTTTAAAATTAAATTTAAACTTTAATATTTTCAAGTTAGTCTAGTTTTGCATCTATTTTCTTAAAAGATACCGGTCTACGGTTTTCTTATGAAGTCTTTGTCTGGTTTTGGTATCAGGGTAATATTGGCCTCATAGAATGAGTTGGAAAGTGTTCTCTCTTGTATTTTTGGAAGAGTTTGTGAAGGACTAGCGTTAATTCTTCCCTATTTGGTAGAATTCACCAGTGAAGCCATTTGGTTCTGGGCTTTTCTTTGTAAGACTTTGTTTCTTAAAAGTAGTTAGGAAATTTCACCTCTAATTCCTTTAATCCATGAGAAATTAGAAAGAGGAACAGAAGGAATCCCACAGAAGGGATTATTTGTCTCAAGAGGGCTGAGGAAGTTCCTTTCTATTCCTAGTTTGTTGAGTGCTTCTATCACGAAAGGGTGTTGCACTTTATCGACTGCAATGATCATGCGGTTTTTGTCCTTTATTAATGCAGTATATTACATTCTTTATTATAGTTTGGTGAACCAACCTTACATTTCTGGGATAAATCCCACTTGGTTGTGGTGTATAATTTTTTTTTTTAATTTTTAAATTTTATTTATTTACTTTTGGCTGCACTGGGTCTTCGTTGCTGCACGCGGACTTTCTCTAGCTGCGGCAAGTGGAGGCTACTCTGTTGCAGTGCGCAGGCTTCTCATTGCTGTGGCTTCTCGTTGCAGAGCACAGGCTCTAGGTGCTCGGGCTTCAGAAGCTGTGGCACTCAGGCTCAGTAATTGTGGCGCACAGGCTTAGCTGCTCCGCGGCATGTGGGATCCTCCCAGACCAGGGCTCGAACCCGTGTCCCCTGCATTGGCAGGCAGATTCTTAACCACTGCGCCACCAGGGAAGCCCTATAATTCTATATGTTGCTGGATCCCATTTGCTAGCATTTTGAGGATTTTTTGCATCTATTTTCTTAAGGGATACTGTTCTATGTTTTTCTTTTCCTGTGAAGTCTGTCTGGTTTTGGTATCATGGTAATATTGGCTTCATAGAATGAGTTGGGAAGTGTTCCCTCTTCTATTTTTTAGAAGGGTTTGTGAAGGATTGGTGTTAAAACCATTTGGTTCGGGGCTTTCCTTTGTGGAATTTTACCTCTTAAAAGTAGTTAGGAAATTTCACCTCTAATTCCTTTGATCCACGAGAAATTAGAAAGAAGAACAGAAGAAGTGGCCTAGCTGGTGTTCTAGGTTTCTGGGGGGGGGGGGGGAAAGATTTTTATTTTTTGGCCATGCCACATGGCTTGTGGGATCTTAGTCCCCCGACCAGGGATCGAACCCCGGCCCCCTGCAGTGGAAGAGCCAAGTCCTAACCACTGGACTGCCAGGGAATTCCCAAAAGTGATTTTTTTTTAAAAGGCAGTGTGTAATAAAAAATGAGGCAGTCTTTCTTTCATGTAGGCTATCCATTCATCTATTAATATACCCTTTTATTTTTTAAATATGTTTATTTATTTATTTATTTTGGCTGCGCCAGGTCTTAGTTGCAGCACGCAGAATCTTCGCTGCGGCATGCGGGATCTTTTAGTTGTGGCATGCATGTGGGATCTAGTTCCCTGACCAGGGATCAAACCCGGGCTCCCTGCATTGGGAGCACAGAGTCTTAATCAATGGACCACCACGGAAGTCCCAATATACCCTTTAAAAATGTTAAGTCTTACCTTAGGTTGTCTAATTTAACCCTCAGAAGAACCCCAGGAAGTTCTATCATCCCCATGTGACACATGACAAAACTAAGGCTAAGAGAAGTTACATAAGCTGTCCAAGGTCACAGTTAGGCGTAGAACATAGAATAGTGTTATGAGCAGGAACTCAGAAGTCACAATCCCTAATCAGCTACTTAATAACTTCAGGGCCTCAGTTTCTTCATCTCTAAAATGAGAATAACAACACTATGTACTTCTTAGGATTGTTATATAAACAAAATGCATGTTAAGTGTTTATGTCAGTACTTGGCTTACAGTAAATGCAACATTAGCAGTGATTTCTACTATTACTAGGTATTGCCCAGTGACACCATTTAAGTTTTGATGGTTCTAAAACGCTGAGTTTTAAGGCAATAAGAAATTTGAAGTCTTAGATTGAAAAGGAACCACTTAAAAGGAATTTGATTCCAGTCGCAGATAACCATTTTAATACTACTACTTTCTGTCCCTCTGATATTACTACATGTGCATCTAGTCAAAATATAGAAGCACTTAAAGGGGGAAAAAAGTACATAAAATTCAAAGTGGTCTTTATTGTAAATGATCATCCACTTAAAAACAGATATATACTACTGCCTAGTTTACAGTTTTGAATTTTGCTTTTCACTGACAGGAACATTAAAATCTATTTTTCCATAGCACTTTCTTTTCTCCTATAAACTAAGTAGGTTTAAGATGTGGATACGAAAACATTGCTGAAGATTCTAAATTATTTAAAAAACAAAATTCTCCAAATAATTTTCACAGCGCACAGTTAAGCTTAATTTAAAGGCACATCTGTTTTAGTTAACAAAGCATTCAACATACACTTTACTGACAAAGTTCTACGGTAAGCTATATAGGTTATAACTATGTTCAGGCACTTTTATTATTTCCTAGGAGTTGTTATGAGCTGCCAATTCTTCTATATGCACAGTTCACTATGCCATTCAAAGTAATTTCATGTTCACCATCTTATTTGTCCCTCCTGGTAAGGTATCCAGGGCACTCTTCATTCCCATTTTAAAGAGGTGGAAACCAATGTAGTTCATTAAGCTAGTTACCATGCTGGGCCTGGAATTCAAGTCTCTTGAGCCTGCATTTATGCTTACCAACTGTCACTTCATCCCCGTAAGCTATCTCTCAGGGCAAAGTGAACTCTGTAACTGAAAGGATGCAAGAGCATGATTGCCAAAACTGCAGCAACAACTTCCGTCAAAACGTTTACCCCTCGAGGTCCTTGAAAGATAATGTGCTGGTTGAAACTGCTGAGTTAAGATAGTAAGGTAGGGAGGGATGCTAACACCCATTATCAGATAGGTCAGAAAATTTGTTTGTTGTGCGACACATTTACTCCAATACAAAGTTCATTCTGGCCATCTCATAATCCAGTTCCCCCGCTTATTTGCTTGTGTACCCTGGGTGGTGCACAGAACTCCCCACACCATCTTTTACCTCTGCTCTAACTATAGCAAATGTACAATTCAGCAGTGATTTTACTCATGGCCCTTAAACAGCACTGTCAAAAGACTGAGATACAGAATGATTTTAAGATCAATACAGTTCCTCCCTTAAAAGAAACTAAACCAAAACAAATCAAATCCTCCCAACCCACCAACTCTACTTATTAAAAAATTAAGCAAAATGTTCCATTTCTTAAATTAGAGGTAAAGAGCCTAACTGTGGCTCACCTTTGTCCTCCCAACCTTTTAATATTCAGCTCAGTTTAACTTCCTTCAGCCAGCATTCACTTGTGTCATGCCCAGCAGTTAATCCACTAAATCAGTTTCTTCCTCTATCTCCATAAATGTGACTTTAGGTCCCAGGGCTTAATCAACTCAAAAAGTAGGATGCTGGTGTAGTGGACCAACATCATTCAGACCATAACAATTTATTTCAATCGTTTATCAAGCAGTTAAAGTCCTTTTTTATACACAATTTAATTCTAACAACTCCACCAGGTATTATACCCATTATTTGGAGAGAACTGGGGCACAAAGGGGAAGTAAACTGTCCAAGTTCACATAGCAACAAACTGCTGATGAATGACTTGAATCAGGGCTTACCCTTAACAACTACACCAAATCTGCCTCAACAGTAATTCCAACGTGATCATAAAATTAATCGCATGACCTTGAGCCAATCATTCAGAGCTCTGGGCCTCAGTTTCCTCCACTATAAAACAACCTGCCCACAGAGAGCTTTTGGGAGCTTTCCTGCTTTAAAAATCCTGTGAATTTACTAGTTTACTTACTCCCCATCCCCGAATAGATGTAAATGTTAGGACTGAAATTTTTCAACCACTGCGTGTTCTAGCACATTCTCCATACTCGTCAGGCTACCAGAGTCCAGTCTTCACTTTGTGGTTTTAATTTTCAAATACTGAACCTGTAATGCTAATCCTAAACATTCTCTCTCGGCCCACTATCACCCTTCCCCACTACTAGGGATACCGACTAGGCCCGGTCCTATTCCAGACCTTTACCCGGTTACACCAGAACACCTCGCAGCTTCACAAGCAGCCAACAACAGGCTTAAGAAAGCCCTAGAAGCAAAGCCAGAAAGAGAAGTTAGCTTTCCCAGAGGTCAAGAGAGGATCTAGGGCACCTGCCACGCCTCCCGACCCCGCCGGCGCGGCTTGGGCCTGGCTACCCAACTCAGGCGGCCCAGGTTCGGGCCTCGCCCTTCATGGCCCGAGCGTCCGCCTGGGCCTGAGCTCTCGAAACCCAGCCGGACCCCTCGGCCCCGGCCACGCCCGGCTCCTCGGGCCCTCGGACGCGGCGCCGCGTACCCAGGCCCCCAGGGGTCCTCACAGGCCCGAGAACACGAGCAGGCCTCCCGTCTCACCTCGAGCCTCAGGGGGACCGCCGGCGGCGCCGCGTCTCCTCCCGCCCGCACACCCGGCCCCGCGCTGCAGTAAAGACAGCGGCTGAGGCAGCACAACCGTCACGTGCTGCTGAACCAAGAGGCCTTGACTACCGCGACCGCCGCGCGAGCGAGCCCCACTGCACGAAGCCCGGCCCTGCGTCCGCCCCTCGCTCCTGAGTAGCTGCGGCCAGCGCTAAATCCCGCCCCCCCGCGCAAGCTCCGGGATTCGGTTGGTCGATGAGACCATCGCTCTTTTCACTTTCCCATACGCCCCCTAGGGCTATTCTTCGTGGAGAGTGGGGATTGGCTGGGAGTGAGGCAGGAAGTGGCCGTTGGTTGGGCGGGAGAGAAGGGGTCGGGCTGCGGCGGAATGGAGTACCGCCCAGGGCGCGCGCCCTGAGGCGGGGCCGGCCGGGCCGGCCGGGCCGGCGTTCCCGCGCCGTGTTGCCTTCGTTCCTTACTGGGCCTGCTGCCCGGCGTTGCATCCCAGTCTCTGTGGTTCCGACCCCTCCTGGGCCTGGACCCGGGTCTCGGGGTCTGGCATCCCGTTTCCTTCTCTGGAGGGGCAAATGGCAGCTGGCAAGAAGGGGTGGGAAGTCCGGTGAGATATCGGGAAGGGCCTGGTCCCCAGTGCAGCGAGTGCGCGGCGCTGACGGAACCCGTCACGGCTCCTTAAGTCAGGCCTGAGGTCGACTGCACCACGCTGTGTAACCAGGCGCCACCGTTCCTGCAGAGTCACTGCTCTGGGCCCAGCAGCCTGAGGCCACCCTGTTACCCAACATCAAATACAGTCCAGAACACTACCCTCCAAGGTTATTTCAACTTTCAATTTGTGATGTTTCCTTAAGTAACATTAGACAAAGAGGGCACAAAGACACACTGACAACAGGATTGAAAGAAAAGGATGGTGCAATGGAAAAATTTCAAACACACCACAATTTTTGTAACTCACTTTTAGCACATCTTCAGTTTTCAGTATACTGAGAACCTCAGAAAATGGAAGTGGTCTATGGTTTTTCTAGACCTTTATAGGTCCTGGTCTCTGTCTTCCATTTGTTTGGATACGGCTGAATGCTAGGCTGGGAAAAACTAGACTCAGTAGGTGTATCAACTACCCCAGGAGCCAGCTTTATTCCCTCCTGCCATCTGGAAGGGAAAATGAGAAGTCAAGAGTTTGGTGTTTGCATGAGTTTAGTATTCTCCAACTCTCACCCCCCAAATTTGTGTTAAGAGCATTTGCTTCCTTTTTACGTGGGGAAGTGGATATTCGAGGCAAAATGATGTTCTGGATGTCACAGGTTCCAAACAATGAGCTTAAAATGTAGTTACAGGAACTGTATGTGACCAAAAGAGCTACTGCAGCAAAGGTAACTGCTAAAACATGGTGGTACTAAAGAGAATTTAATGGGATTTTGAGTTGGGAGGAACTGCTTTCATCTAGAATGGACAGGGAAATAGGTAAGACTTGAGCTGGCCCTGGTAGGATATGCAGGATTTCTATAGGTGGAGACTTGGAGAAAGGCTTCTTTGGATGAGGGAATGGCATATGCAAAGGCAGGGAAATGGGTATTGTGTTTGGGGACACCATGTATGAGAGTATTTTGGCTGGAGAAAGGTGTTCAAGAAAGTAATAGGAGATCGGTCAGCTCCAGAGTTGGGTTAGGACCTAGCCAAGGAGTCTGTAGAGAGATAGTTTAAATTCTAGGTTTGGGTTATGATTTAGATATTTAGGGAAGCTTTTTTTTTTTTTTTGGCCACACCACGTGGTATGCAGGATCCTAGTTCCCCAACCAGGGATCAAACCTGCCCCAGCAGTGAAAAAGCCGAGTCCTAACCACTGGACTGCCAGGGGATTCCCTAGGGAAGCATTATTTTAATATTATTCCAGGGCGCAGTGGATAAGAATCTGCCTGCCAATGCAGGGGACACAGGTTTGATCCCTGGTCCGGGAAGATCCCATATGCCAAGGAGCAACTAAGCCTGCGTACCACAACTACTGAAGCACGTGTGCCTACAGCCCGTGCTCTGCAACAAGAGGAGCCACCGCATGGAGAAGCCCGCATGCCGCCACTATGAGGCTGGTTAGGAAGCCACTTCTTGAAGTTGATTAAAGGGCAGAATTAGGGAATGACAGAGTGTATAGGAACAAAAGCATTAAATGTTGATGCTGAAGAATGCTCCACTGGATTCAGGAGGCTAGGGAAAGAGAAGAACCAAAGGCAACGATGAGAGTATGAGCCTGAGTGACTGGTGGTAAAGTATAGAGCCCCTAAAAAAAAGGGAATTCAGGTTTAGCTGATCCTGGGAATCCTGGGTCTGGGCCCAAGACAGAGCAGGACTGTAGGTCCTGCCAAGAATCTTGGAATTCTAGGGGTTTTTCTGCTAAAGCATAATGTTCTTGAAAAGAAGTTGCGGACAAATCCCTGCAGAATGAGTTTTTAATTTTTTTATAGTCTGAAATCAGTCACTGTTTATTAACTGACCAGATTACAAAAATAATCATGGTAGACACACCTCAGTTCATCCATCTAATAAGCCTGTTAGATCTGTTGATCTGGGCTCCCGGAGAAGGTAATTTGAAGGGCCACAGGAAGCCCTTCAAATTAGATCCTCCATGTAGATGATGCCATATTTACCAAGGGATGGAGCAAAGTGTTATCTGTCAGGGCAATTCTCTTCTTGTTGATTTTGCCATAACAATAATTGTAGATGCATTCATTTTCTGACTTCAGGTTCAGGTACCCCCATGAAATATGTGGTTCCACATTCCTCAAATCTTAACTGAAGCCTTGCTGAGCTTAACAAAGGTGCCGTGGAAGATGCAGCGAAAACGAAGAAGCTGTAACACCTTTCAGATCTCTGGGCTCACACCACTGATACCTGTGATCCTGATGAGGAATGCCCATTTGGGTCCAGCAGGTACACCAAACTTGCCCGCTTTTCTTGTCATCCTTTCCTTCTGAATCTCAGTTCTATCTGCCTATATTCCTTGTGACAGTGATTAGCTTTTTCATAGATAAGCTTCTTCCTTGCGTTTTGAAGCATCTTTTGGGCAAACTTCTTTCTCAGGCACTCGATCTCAGGCTCTGTAAAATCCCTCCACTTGTTTCTTAAGGCTTTTCCTTCTATTCTACACCCACCATGGTTCCAGTTGGAAAAAGGCATAAGATCTTTTCTTGATAATGCAAAAGGTACTTTGAGGTATTGGAGTATTTCTTTAAAAGAAATAATCATTTTATAATTAGATGTCGAACGTGTGGGAGATTGGGTTGAATGTATTTTGACCTTATAATCTGCAAGATGATTTTCAAAATAAATTATTTATATTCATTTAAAAATGCACACATGGGAACTTCCCTGGTGGTCCAGTGAGTAAGACTCTGCGCTCCCAATGCAAGGGGCCTGGGTTCGATCCCTGGCCGGGGAACTAGATCCCACATGCATGCATGCCACAACTAAGAGTTTGTGTGTTGCAACTAATAGTTCAAATGCTGCAACTAAGAAGCCTGCATGCTGCAACTAAAGATCCTGCATGCTGCAACGAAGATCCTGCGTGCTGCAACTAAGACCCAGAGCAACCAAAATGAATAAATTTAAAAAAAACTTTAAAAAATAAAATAAAAATAAAATAAAAATGCACATATGCTTTGGCCCAGCAATTCTACTCCTGGGAATATATCTGTATCTATATCTAGGTTTGATAGAATATTCACATGATGTACTTGTATTTAAAAATATACACGGGCTTCCCTGGTGGCACAGTGGTTGAGAGTCCGCCTGCCGATGCAGGGGACACGGGTTCATGCCCCGGTCTGGGAAGATCCCACATGCCAAGGAGAGGCTAGGCCCTGAACCAGGGCCGCTGAGTCTGTGCGTCCCGAGCCTGTGCTCCGCAACGGGAGAGGACACAACAGTGAGAGGGCCGTGTACCGCCAAAAAAAAAAAAAAAAATATATATATATATATGTATATATATATATATATATATATATATATATATACACAATGATGTGCATTGCAGCATTGTTTGTAGTATCCAAATCCTAGAAACAACCTAACCACCATCATAGAGAACTGGTTAAATAAAATATAGCTCATCCATATAATGGTTCTGCATTGGAAAACTTTCGGTGAACACATATGTATATAGATATGATTGCCAAGATTTAGTGTTATGTGAAAAAGCACTGAGAAAAGTATGTTTCCTTTCATGTTGCAAAGGGAGCTATATTCTCATGGATATAAGCTTGGACAAACAAGCTTTCTGGAAAGATGCAGGAGAAACTGCTAAGAGTGGTTGATGCCCAAGAGGTGGCTAAGACTTTGGATATGGAAAGGAGATATTTTTATAATGCGTATGTTATTTTTTCAGTAAGTAATCAAATTTCTGCTTTTGTGCTTAGATTTTCAAAAAAGATAGAATATATATTAAAAATCCACCATAGGGCTTCCACCGCAAGCCTAGAGCCCATTCTCCGCAACAAGAGAAGCCACCACAGTGAGAAGCCTGAGCACTGCAATGAAGAGTAGCCCCCATTCACTGTGACTAGAGAAAGCCCGTGCGCAGCAATGAAGATCCAACACAGCCAAAAATAAATAAATAAAATAAATTTTTTTAAAAAAGTAATCTTTTGATGTTCCGACTACCTGGTTTTTGTTGCAAAACCCCCTATATATCTTGACTCCTACCTTACCTCTTTGGAGCAGTCACTCTGAGCTATCTGAGAGGCTATCCCCTGGGCTTAAGTCCTCAGCAAGCCCACCAAATAAAACATAATTCTCAACTTTTAGGTTGTGCAATTATATTTTTTCAGTTAACAGACTGCTCTTCAGCCACTGTCACTGGACCTCCTTGTACCTCCTCCTGGGTTCAGATCTCCTGTTTCCTCAACTCCTAGACCCCACATTTTAAAAATTCAACTTTATTGTACAGTTCCATAATTTTGGTAATGTACAGCACATACCATGTAACCACTACATAATGAAGATATAGAACATTTCCATTACACCATAAGTTTCCTCTGAAGTTCCCCGACACCACATATGAGTTCTCTTCTGACACCACTTCTGTCAGTTCAGTTCAATTTTGACACTAACTACCCGGTTAGTTTCAGACACCACAGGTTTAGAGGCTAAGACTGCCCCCACATCAGATGCCCAGCTGCAAATGAGGTGCACAGGCTATCCACATGTCTGCTTGACCAGCTACAAATTTGGGGGTTCCATGACACCCCCCCTTCAGGTTCAGTAATTCAAGAGAATAACTCACAGAACTCAGGAAAGTGCTTTACTTGCTATCACAGGTTTACTAAAAAAGCTACAACTCAGGAACAAATGGAAAAATGCATAGGGCAAGGTATGGATGTGTATGTGTGTGAATGTGCAGAGCTTCTGTACTCTCTCTGGGCATGCAACCTCCCAGCACCTGCATGTGTTGACCAAGCTGCAAGCTCTCTGAACACCATTATTTAGGAGTTTTTATGGAGGTTCCATTAGTAGGCACAGTTGATAAATCGTTGACCATTGGTGATTGTACTCAATCTCCAGTCCCTATCCCCTTCCTAAAGGTCAGAAGTGGAGCTGAAAATCCTACTCCTCTAAATCACTTGGTTTGGTTTCTCTAGCACCCTTATCCTGAATTGATCAAGGGGCCCAGCAATAATCACCTGATTAGCATAAACTCAGGTGTTGTTGGAAGGGGACATCATCATAATGATATGAATGATGATATGATATTCATAATGATATGAATAACAAAAGGCTCTCATCACTCAGGAAATGCCAAGGGTTTTAGAAGCTCTGTGCCAGGAACCCAGAATAAAGACCAAATGTATTTTTTTATTATACCACAGTTTCCTCATATCCATTCCCATTCCGTCCCCACCACCAGCATCAGGCAAAAAATTGATCTGCTTTCTGTTACTATAGAAAAGACTGGTCATTTCTAGAGCTTAATATAAATGCAATTATATAGTATATAGTGTTTTGTGCCTGGCTTATTTCACTCATATTGTTTTGAGATCCTCATCTGTGTTGTAAAATGTATCAGTAATTTGTTGCTTTTAATTGCTGAGTAGTAGTCTATTGTACAAGTATGCCACAGTTTGTTTATCCATTAACCAGGTAATAAGACAACTGGGCTGTTCTCAATTTTTGGCTATATGATATACAACTGCTATGGACATGGTGTACCACTCTTTGTATAGACATATATTTTATTTTTCCCTTAAAACCCAACATTTTCACTTTTTCTTGGTTTACTACCTCAATTAATAGTTACATCTATCCCAAGAAAGACTGTGTAGTAATTTTTTTTGAAATCTTGCGCATGTAAAAGTATCTTTATTCTACCCTCACATAGTTTATTTAACTTTATTGAAATATAATTTACATACCATAAAGTTTTCCCACTGTAAGTGAATGATTCGTTGATTTTTAGTAAATTTATAGAATTGTGCAACCATTACCACAATCGAATTTTAGAATAACTCCACCACCGGACTTCCCTAGTGGTGCAGTGGTTAAGAATCTGCCTGCCAATGCAGGGGACACAGGTTGGAGCCCTGGTCCGGGAAGATCCCACATGCCGCGGAGCAACTAAGCCCATGCAACTCAACTACTGAGCCTGTGCTCTAGAGCCCGTGAGCCACAACTACTGAGCCCGTGTGCCACAACTACTGAAGCCCACGCGCCTAGAGCCCGTGCTCCACAACAAGAGAAGCCACTGCAATGAGAAGCCCGTGCACCACAACTAAAAGTAGCCCCCGCTTGCTGCAACTAGAGAAAGCCTGCGTGCAGCAATTAATACCCTATGCAGCCTAATTAATTAATTTTTTTTAAAAAAAGAATAACTCCACCACCAAAAAGTTCCTTTGTGCCTATTTGTAGTCAACTCCCAACCAACCCAAGGCAACCATAGAACTGCTTTCTCCCACTATTGATCTCCCTTTTCTAGATATTTCACATAAATGGAATCATTATCTGACTTCTTTCACTTAGCATAATGTTTTTGCACTTCATGTTGTAGCATGTATCAAGAATTGATTCTTTTTCCATTATTGAATAATATTACATTGCATAGATATACATTTTGTTTATCCATGGCCACACTGTGCAGCTTCCAGGGATTGAACCCTGGGCCAGGGCAGTGAAAGCGCCGAATCCTAACTACCGGACCACCAGGGAACTCCCTGTATACAAGTCTTCATGTGGACAAGTTTCCATTTGAGTAGTACATAGGAATAGAATTGCTGACTTGTATGCTAAGTTTATGTTTAACTGTTTGACACTACTAAATTGTTTTCCAAATTGGCTGCTGATTTTACATTTCCCATGTAGGAGGATTTGTTTCTCCACATCATCGCCAATAGCCATTTTAGTAGATATAGAGTAGTATCTCACTGTGGTTTGCTTCGGATTCAGTGAGCCCCCCTCTGGCAGTGAAGCTGTTGGTTTGTGCAGCCTCCCCAATTCTGGGACAGCTAGCTTGCTGACCAAGCTCGGGGAATGTTAGCAGCCTCAGACAAGAATGCCACAGACTCTCACTGTTCTAACCAGAGTTCAGAAGTTTTTCATGGATAAATGCTTCTCAATTTCTCATTTACTTATGGTCAATTTCCAGAGCCCTAAATCTTTAAAAAAATCTTTTTTTCCAGTTTCATAATTGTTTTCTGGGGAGAAAATTTGCTGACTACTTTTGGTTGAAAATTTTTTTCTCTGTATGTTTTCGCTGTTTCCTTTCAGCTGTTTTCTGTTTGCTTGCCTTGGTCTCTATGTTTTACATTGCAAGGGTATTTTTGTTTTGTTTTTGTTTTTTGCCTCGTCTGCACATTGGAATTACCTGGAAAGCTTTTAAAATCCTAGTGCCCAAGCTGTACCCCCAGAACATTACATCAGAATCTCTGGGGGAGGGCCCAGCCAGCTGAGAATCAAAATAATTAAATGAACTATAAACCACTGAAAAAGAGAACTGTAAACAAATTTTAAAAAGGAAAAGAAAAGGGCTTCCCTGGTGGCGCAGTGGTTGAGAGTCCGCCTGCCGATGCAGGGGACGCAGGTTCGTGCCCCGGTCTGGGAAGATCCCACATGCTGCAGAGCGGCTGGGCCCGTGAGCCATGGCCGCTGAGCCTGCGCGTCCGGAGCCTGTGCCCCGCAATGGGAGAGGCCACAACAGTGAGAGGCCCGCGTACCGCCAAAAAAAAAAAAAAAGGAAAAGAAAAATAGAATTAATAAGTCTATACCTGTAAAGAAAAAACTCACACTCCTCCTGTGTTGCTTTTTTTTAAAATAAATTTATTTACTTTTTATTTATTTATTTTTGGCTGCGTTGGGTCTTCATTGCTGCGCATGGGCTTTTCTTTAGTTGCAGCGAGTGGGGGCTACTCGTGGTTGCGGTGCGCAGGCTTCTCATTGCGGTGGCTTCTCTTGTTGCAGAGCACGGGCTCTAGGCACGTGGGCTTCAGTAGTTGTGGCTCGCAGGCTCAGTAGTTGTGGCGCACGGGCTTAGTTGCTCCGCGGCATGTGGGCTCTTCCCGGACCAGGGCTCGAACCTGTGTGCCCTGTATTGATAGGTGGATTCTTAACCACTGCACCACCAGGGAAGTCCCCCTCCTGTGTTTCTTCTTTACTGTCACACTACTACCACATTCACATCACTTCCTACACCAGATGTGTGGCAGTTTTCCCCATTGCAAGCAATTCTGTGACACCAGCTGGGTGTCCTACAACTTAACTCTGACACTAGCTACCTGGAGATAGCTAGTGTCAGATCCCACAGGTTAAGGGCTTAGTTCTGTAAGACTGACCCCACTTCACATGCTAATCGCAAGAATTGGATCCTCAGCTTACCCGCAATTTCTGTCCGACTTGGCTATAAATCAGAGGTTTCCATGACTTCCTCCCCCTTGGCTTCGATTATTTGCTAGAACAGCTCACAGAATTCAGAGAAACACTTACATGTATCAGTTTATTAAAGGATATGATAAAGGATACTGATGAGCAGCGAGATGAAGAGATACACAAGGCGAGGTCCGGGAGGGTCCCAAGCACGAACTTCTGTCCCCGTGGAGCTGGATGTGTTACCCTCCCAGTACATGGCTGTGTTCACCGATCTGGAAACTTTTTGAAACCAGGACTTAGGGGATTTTTATGGAAGCAGGATCAATCATTAACTCCATTTCCAACCCCTCTCCCCTTTGGAGAATGGGGGAGGGGAGGAGGGGCTGAAAGTCCCAAGTGTCCAATCATGGCTCTGTCTTTCTGGTGAACAGCTCCTATCCAGGAGCCCACCATGAGTCACTTCATTAGACCAAAAGACACTGCTATAACTCAGGAAATTCTGAGGGATTTAGAAACTGTCAGGAACAGGAGTCAAAGACCAAATATTAGAAAAAAGATGTGCCTGGGGGCGGAGATATATATATATGGATATATATATATGTATTTTTTTTCTCTATTATCTCACCATACCAGCAGAGGAGAAAGAAGATCTCTTGCTTACAGTAGAATGCTGAGGGCCGACTGATAAGTATGTGCTAGTGTTGGAAAAGCATAATTTGGCAGTCATAAAGATTGGATCAGGCAAGAGTCACCAGTGGATGCTAACTTTAGTGGGAATTTTGAGGAACAGGACATTTAAATGGTCTTAAAAGTGTCTGCCCACAGTAGGGAAGGTTCCTTTGCAACACTTAAATGCAATACCTATCCCTAGATGGGATCCTGTACTAGAGGGAAAAAATGCTATAAAGGACATTCTTAGTAAACTGACAAAATTGAAATATGGATGGTTGTATTATATCAATGTAAATTCATAAGGTTGATAACTGTACTGTGGTTACGTAAGAAAATACACATTGAAGTATTTAGGGCAAAGGACTATGATGTATGTAAAAGGTTCAGAAATGATCAAGGAAATAGGGTAAAATGCTGAGTGTAGGGGAATCTAGATAAAGGGTATACTGGTGTTCCTTGAACAATTTTTGTTAAAAAAATTTTTTTTCCTTGCACAATTTTTAAATTTACAACTTAAAAAAATAAAAAAGCCAGGGGATTTTCCTGGTGGTCTAGTAGTTAGGATTCGGCGCTTTCACTGCCGTGGCCAGGGTTCAATCCCTGGTCGGGGAACTGAACTGAGATCCTGCAAGCCACGCAGCGAGCGTGGCAAAAAAAAAAAAAAAAAGTCAGGCTCTCACAATTCAAGACAATTGTTCAGAGTTGTTCAGATCCTATAGAGCCTATTTTGGAAGTTAGAAGCCCCCAAATAATTCTGTTTTCTGCAGGAAGCCTCAGATTTTCATTTAAATGATAACAGGTACCTGTATAAAAAGGAATATTCAGGACAACTATATATGGGCTAATCAGAATATTAACCCACCACACATTCTTGTTTAAATGTCTATAAACATAAGCCTACCTATTTACAGCTGTTATACAAATATAAAACCACAATAAATTTATAAATTACCTATAAAGCATTTAAATTAACATTTCAATAGGACAACAAAAAATGTTTTTCTGCTGAAAATAAGTGCTATTTGACCTGTGATCTGCTCCCAGTGCCCTGAGGCAGATGTTTCCAAATTCTGCTGCCACACACTCTGTACTGTGTCATGATGCACATTCTAAGTCCACTTTTCACTCTTCAGAAGACTTTGAAATCTTCCATTCTCAGAGGGACTCAGTGCTCTCATGCCTGTCTGCTTACCTTCCCCTCTGGTTAGCCACTACCACTCAAACCCAGGTGCAGACTCTCAGGTTCCAGGGTGCTTCCTGGTGGTTATCTAGAGCAAATAGAACATCATCAACACTTTTTTGCAGTTATTTTTTAAAACAAAATTTAAACATTTTCTATAGAGTATTGAAGATTCCAGAGAACATGCGTGTAACTAATTTTAAGGCAAAATGGCTTGGGAGCAGCATGGGTATGAGAGAGGAAGCAATAGCAACACTTAGACCACCACTGTGGTTACCCCTCATGCTGCATCCCACCCCTGCTGAAACCACCAACCCCATGAGGAAGGCTGAAGGAGAAGCTAAAGAAGAAAAAGCCCAAGGGAAGGATGAACCACATAGGAGATGGGCATCCTTTCATGCATCCCATCAGGGATGCCCATAGAATAACTAAAATTAAAAGGGTTTAACATACTAAGTGTTGGCAAGTATGTGGAGGAAAAGGAACAGAAACTCTTTCAATGATGGTAGGGATATGGTACAACCATTTTGGAAAAACCTTGGTAACTTCATAAAAAGGTAAATACACCTACCATATAACCCAGCCATTCTACTCCTAGGTATTTATTCAAGAGAAATTAAAGCACGTGGCCACACAACGAGTAGTACACAGATGTTTATAGCAGCTGTATTTGTAATAGCCCCCAAATGGAACCAACCCAAATTTCCATCAACAGGTGGATGGAAAAACAAATTGTGGTATTTCCATATAATGGAATACTACTCACCAAAAAAGGAATGAATTGTTAATAAATGCAACAACATGAATGAATTTCAACTTAAAATAATTATGCTGCAAGAAGCCAGTGCAGGGACTTCCCTGGTGGTGCAGTGGTTAAGAATCTGCCTGCCAATGTAGGGGACACGGGTTCGAGCCTCGGTCCAAGAAGATCCCACATGCTGCAGAGCAACTAAGCCCGTGAGCCACAACTACTGAGCCTGTGCTCTAGAGGCTACAAACCACAACTACTGAGCCCGCATGCCACAATTACCGAAGCCCACGTGCCTAGAGCCCGTGCTCCGCAACGAGAAGCCACTGCAATGAGAAGCCCGCGCACTGCAACGAAGAGTAGCCCCCACTCACCACAACTAGAGAAAAGCCTGCGTGCAGCAACGATGACCCAATGCAGCCAAAAATAAATAAATTTATTAAAAAAAGCCAGTGCAAAAAAAAAAGTACATACTAAATAATTCTATTTATAGAAAATTCTAGAAAATTCAAATTAATCTATATAGTGATGGGAGCAGAGGAAACTTCTGAAGGTAATGTGTATCTTCATTATCTTGATTTTGGTTATGATTTCTTACATCAAATTATCCAAACATATCAAAGTGTGCATTATAAATATTGAATATATGTAGTTTATTGTGTCAATTATACCTCAATAAAACTGTTACAGAAAAAGGTTTCCCAGAAGGTGGCACTACTACTTGGCTCTGCCCTATGTTGTGAGCTCCCTGGAGCTGGGTGACCCCTTCTAGAGCCATCAGGATGCTGGATTAACTAGGAGGCCCCTGCAAGAGACCCTTGGGGTCAGGAAAGCCAAGTAAACGTGATGGCAATTGATTGGGTGTGGCTGGCGAGTAGGGCTGACTTCATTTCCTTCCACAGCTCAACACAGCACTTGTCCTTCAAACAAGCCCAACTCCTTTGTACCTTTAGCCCCTGTCTTCATGTAGCTAGAGTCTCTCATCATTCAGGTTTTAGTATGAATATCAAGTGCCTTCATCGAGTGCCAGGTCTAAATTGGTTCCTACACCTCATTTTGTCCTAAAGTCACTTTCTGTATTTCTATATTTTCTTCATGGCATGTATCACAACCAGAAATTCTTATTCATTTAGTTATTTCCTTTCATTAAAAAAAATTATTTATTTTATTTTTACTTCTGGCTGCTTTGGGTCTTCGTTGCCGCGTGCGGGCTTCCTCTATTTGCGGTGAGCAGGGCTACTCTTCGTTGTGGTGCGCAGGCTTCTCATTGTGGTGGCTTCTCGTTGCGGAGCACAGGCTCTAGGCACGCGGGCTCACCAGTTGTGGCTCGCGGGCTCTAGAGCACAGGCTCAGTAGTTGTGGCACACGGGCTTAGTTGCTCTGCGGCATGTGGGATCTTCCCAGACCAGGGCTCCAACCCGTGTCCCCTGCATTGGCAGGTGGATTCTTAACCACTGTGCCACCAGGGAAGCCCCATTTCCTTTCATTTTTATTACCTATTCTCATCCTCCCTCTTTTTTTTTTGCGGTACGCGGGCCTCTCACTGTTGTGGCCTCTCCCGTTGCGGAGCACAGGCTCCGGATGCGCAGGCCCAGCGGCCACGGCTCACGGGCCCAGCCGCTCCGTGGCATGTGGGATCTTCCCAGACCAAGGCACAAACCCGTGTCCCCTGCATCGGCAGGCGGACTCTCAACCACTGCGCCACCAGGGAAGCCCTCTTCCTCCCTCTTTTATGCTGTTGACATCCTACAAATCCCTTTACTGGGGGTGCACCCACCCCATAGGTGCCTTAAGTGTTGGCTGACAAACTCACAGTTGCCCCTGACAATGACTGACTGAGGGCTGGGTGAGGGAGAAGGGCACAAAAGATTGGCTCCCTTGCAGTAAGGAGACCTAACTCTGTGGCACAATTTCTACAGTTCCCCGTGAGATCTGGCTAGAGCTCGTCTCCACTTGAGGCCACATTCCTGCTTAGCTTTAGCTCTTTTCCCTGCCCTGTCCTGCTTCCCTTACTCCCTTCTCCCAAAAACACTTCCCCAGTAAATCCCTCAATAATTCTCATCTGAGGCTCTGCTTCTAGGAAACCTGACCCATGACACCCTTGGTTAGCTTCATGAGGGACTATTTTGTTCAATCCCCTAGAACAAATTCCTATCTTAGGCTCTGCTTATGACATTCTCCCCCTTAAGAATGATAGCTTGATGACGGAAGATCTTCCTCACGTTGGAAGAACAGTGTCTGGAACAGAGAAGGCACTCAATAAGTGTGCTGAATGAATACAGGGGAGAGCCCGGGGTCTGTTTTATAGATTAGCTGATCTGGCCTAGAGGCATTGTGAGTCATAGCCGGTAGACAGCAACTGAGTGGTTCAGAGATGGGGCCAGGCCTGGGACAGCAGTTTGGCACCTCCAACAATCCTCCAGGTGAGGTACAACATGTGAGGATTATTGGGGAAGGATCCTCTGGAAAGATGCAACCTCAAGGGTGGGTCGGGTTCTAGCCTTGGGCTTCCAAGAGACATGTCCCTGAGCCAGATCTAGGGGGTAGTACTGCCCAGCTATGTGTGAGGAGTAAGTGTGTGTTGAATTAATGAAGGCATGACAGAGGTAACCCTGCCCCAGGGTTCCTTCTCTTTTCACTCTCCATTGGGAGAAGAGGAATTCAAAAGAAAGTATATAGTCTTCTTTCTCACACAACAGAATCAGAACGTACAGGAATGGGGGGAGAAGGAGTATGGGACATGTCTGTTATCTGGACTTTAGTTTCCTTGAGCATGTAGTCTGTTTTGGACAAAAGTCACATCCAGTCTGTGCAACCCCTTTTGGCTCAAGCCCTAAGCATAGGTCCTAGCCCATGGCACATGCCCCTACTGGACTGACCACACCAGACTATGATCTACACGCACACATCTGGCTTCCCAGCTGGACCAGGAGCATCTTCAGGGCAGGCATAGGCTGTGCTGGCACCCTCTACCCAGACCAAGGCCTGGCACAAAGCAGATGCCAGTCAGTTCAAGGTTGTAAAATAACTGAATGACGAGGGCAGTAATGCTGTTGGGTATGCTAGACATCCACCAGATACTTTTCAGAATGTAGATCCAGCCCTGGCTTCGCAATGCTTCAGCAGCGCCCTCTAACCCACGGAAGGAAGTCTAAACTTTTAAGCCTGCCTGTACAGCACCCTCATATAGTGTCCTGGTCCCCCTTTCCAGCTACCTCTTCTGCTATTTCCAGCTCAATACCCTACACCAATCCTACCCCAAGCTCTTCCTCACATGTGCAACATTCGAGCCTTGCCTAGCTCTTCACTCTGCCTAGCGGCTCTCCCTTACCCACCCCCAATCTACCTGTCAAATTCCTGTGCATCTTTTAAGTACCTGCTTGTCTCTGCTATCATTCCTTCCTCCCTTAAGGGCCTATTAACCCCTTCCAGCAGCCACCCAGCACTCAGAGAGCAGGGTTCTGGTCCTTCACCTGCCCATCTATCCCCAAAGCCTGACAGAGTAGTCTTTGGGGAAGGGGGTTTCGGGGAGACTTCTGCTAGTACGAGTGTGCAGGGATGGACTCCTCAGTGGCCAGCAGCTGGCTAACCCTGAGCGCCAGCTGCGGGCCTGAGCCCTGCCCACCAGGCCTCGCGGTTTGAGGGTGCAGCACGTCCAAGCAGGCTGCTCACCCAGACTCTTGCTCTCCAGCAGTGCCCCTGGCTCGCCTTTATCATTCTGGACATCGAGGCTTGCGAGGCAAGGGAGCAGCCTGGGTCGCCCGCGTCCTCGAGGCTCTGCTCTGGATATCCGTGCGCCTGACGAGGCCCACCCGGCCCTTGCCCTGGAGGCCTTCGGGTACTCGGCCTCGGGCCATGCGAGCCGCCTGTGGGAACAGCTGCGGCAGTTCTGGGCCCACCATTTCTCGCGGCGCTTCTCGCCGCGGCGCCCTCCGCTGCGCCGCATCTCCTCCATGTCCACCTTCTACCTGCTGGACCACCAGACGCGCCAGGCAGAGCTAGGCCTCAGCTACGGCACACCGCGCACGCGCCTCAGCGACGAGGCCTTTGTGTTCCGCGGCGGCCGGTGGACCACGGAGGGCCAGCCGGTGCGGTCGCGGCCGCAGCTGCCCTCGCCGACCACCTCGGGCTGGAAGGCGCAGGTGCAGCGGATCAAGAGCCAGGTGCTGCTGGAGGAGAACAACTACCTGAAGCTACAGCAGGAACTGCTCATGGACATGCTGACGGAGACCACAGCACGCATGCACCTGTTGGAAAAAAAAGATAGACCACGAGGCAAGCACTGCCGCTGCGGCGCGCGCCTGGCAGAGGAAAATGCACAAGCGCGAAGGCGCGTGCAGCGCGCTCCTGACCGAGCCGCTGACTCCAGAGTCGCGGTGACGCAATAAAACCCGTGCAGCGCATGCGCACCTCGCTCCACACCTTAGGCCCGGTCTCGTTCCTGTGGCCCCTAGAGGGCCCGGCCAGGACTGGGCTCCGGGTGCGCGGGGGTCCGCTGCGCGCCTTCAGGGACCATCACTCCGGGCCTGGTGTGGAGGGGAGACTCAGCCAGCAGTCCGTCTCGGGAGGGTGCGATAGGGCGGTGGAGGAAGATGTTTGCAGCCCGTTGGAAACGCGGAGTGGGAGCCAGGCTTGCAACAGTGCAGCAGGGGGCGGGGATGGCCGGCGATGAGAGGTAGTGGTAGCAATGGCTTTCTTGGCCCGAGGGACGGAGGGCAAAGTCCGGGAGGCAGGGAAACCTGGGCTCAGGGATGGAGGGTGCGGTTGGGCGGGCGGGCGGGCGGGGTCGGTGACCTTACAGTTGGCCTTTCCCTCCCTGAGGCGATCCCGGGAGGGGTTTCAGCCCGAGTCCAGGATAAAAGTGTATTTTACGACCTGGAAACTGTTTCCCGAAAGAATCCCTCGAAACTTTGAGCTCTGCCTCCCCCTTCTGGCTGTGTGGCTTTTGGCGAGTCGCTTTTCGTTGCGGGTTTCCTTTTCCTCTCTCTAGAATTATGGGTCGGGGATACAAACAAGCACTGTCCAGAGCTAATCCAGCGCACAGATAGGATTTGCTCGACCCACCTTATTTTACAATTTTGCATGAGTTGCCAACATTTAAGAATTTGGAGATTTCACATTAAAAATCCAGATTTCCCGTGTTCTCCTGAAAACCCAGAAGACTCAGCCATTGCTGGACCTTGGTTTTGCCCAGCAGCAGTTGCCTGAATTGTGGCTGTCAGCTCCTGCTCAGCTTCACTCCTTTCCTCCTATAGGTGTCTGATTTTGGATCTCCTTCTATATCCGTTCTAGATCGATGTTCTCTCCTGGAGCATAGGGAACCCTGTGCCCAAGGTATCATATAAAGTGCTTTTGGTGAGGGTGTTGTGAGTGATGTGGCTGCACAACAAAGGTGATGGCACTGGTCCTTGCAATCTGCAACCTTTCCTTGGAATGTAGACAGGCCCTTTCAGCACCCAGTGAAACTTAAGTCCGGTAGGATTACAACACATTTTCTTAGAGTCATGTGAAAACTTTGAGAGAAGTGGGTGTCCTTCTTCGGCCTAACTTGCTTTCAGGAGAAAGACTAGGGATTACTAAACCACTACTGTGTATAAAAATGTGGCCTAATTAAATCAGCAAAACAACACAAAACATGTCATTAGACACTATGCTTAAAAACATTTCTTTTGAGCAGTGCTCTTTTGTATTTTAATAATTTTATATTAACATAGATTAAAATATTTTTAAATAGTTGTAAAATATAATTTCCTTTTAGAATAACTTAGAAAATAAAAAATATACAGAAAAGGAAATGAGAAGGGAATCAAAACAATACCTAGAAAAAAAACACAAAATAAGGCACTGATGGAGAAATTATACTAAGTGAAAGAAGCCAGATGCAAAGGACCACATATTGTACGCTTTTGTTTATATAAAATATCCAGAATAGACAAATCCACAGCCGGGGGATGTGGGGAGGAAGGAGTGACTACTTAACAGGAGCAGGGTTTCCTTTTGGATTGATGAAAAATGTTTCGGAGCTATAGTGGTCGTACAACATTGTGAATGTTCTAACAGCCACTGAATTGCACACTTTAAAACAGTGAGTTTTATGTGAATTTTACCACAATAAAAAAAGATTTTTTTTAAGGAGGAAAGTGCTTTACATTAAAACATGAGATAAAAACTATGTGGTATGGGGAAATAGCAAAAATCATAAAGGTGATCCAAGAGTACCTAAAGTTTAAGGAATATCGCTTTGGCCAGAGCACTTGCAAACAAATAGTTTATTTTCTAGAACAGAGAAAAGTATCTGCCTTGCCAGATCAGCAGCAGATGGGGAGCCCCATGTTTAGGGAGGGGTATCCAAGTGGATAAAGGACCCAGATCAAATGGGGCAGAATGATATTTTAAGATATCTGACTTTGTTCTTTCTGCTCTGGAACTTCACCCCCTGACTGAGGCAGCAAGCTCATTGCCCCGGGGTGGGGGTGGGGCTGTATGTGTGTGACAGAGCAGAAAGTAGGAACAAAGAACTCTTTGTGGCTTTCACCTTCTATAGCTCAGAACCCTCTGGGGAACAGAGCTTTGAAAACATATTTTTTGGGCTTGAGGAGGGAGGTCAAAAAGGCTGTAGATTTGTCTACAGCAAGAGGAAAGATGAAGGGAAATGGAAGTAGAGATCCTTCCATCTTGGAAAGAAGTCCTTTCTTGACCCTACATTACTTTCCAGCTACTGCCTCATTTCTCTGCTTCCCTTTATAACTAAGCTCCAAAAAGTTGCTTATATTCACTGTCTTCAATTCCTCCCCTCCCTCTTTGCTCTTAGTTCCCCTCAGCTTTGGATTTCTCACCTCCAAGTCTCCCCAGCCTGCTCTTGTCAAAAATGACATTGCCTCCAGTGTTGTTAAGTCCTTTGGCTAATTCTCCATCCTCATCTTGGCCCATCAGCAGCATTTCATGCAGTTGACGCCTCCTCATCTTCACTTGTCATCTAGGACACTACACTCTTCTGATTTCTCTCCTGCCTCACAGTTGCTCCTTCTCAGTGTCTTGCTGATTTCACTTCCTTCAGGTGTCTACTTAAATGTCACCTTTTCAGTGAAGTTTTCCCTAATGACTTTATTTAAAAGAGCATGCATTCTCCCCACACCCAACCAAACCAGCACAACTTATCCTCCTTTCCTGCTTTGTTTTCTAGCATCTGTCACCATTTGACCTCCTATGTATTTTGTCAGTCTCCCTCCACCCGCTCTGCCCCAACTAGAGTGTAAGTTCCATAGGGCTTTTTTGTGTGTGTGTGTGTGTGTGGTACGCGGGCTTCTCACTGTTGTGGCCTCTCCCGCTGTGGAGCACAGGCTCCAGACGCGCAGGCTCAGCGGCCATGGCTCATTGGCCCAGCCTCTCCGCGGCATGTGGGATCTTCCCGGACCCGGGCACGAACCCATGTCCCCTGCATCGGCAGGCGGACTCTCAACCACTGCGCCACCAGGGAAGCCCTCCATAGGGTTTTTTTCTTTTTTTTTTTTTTTTTTTTTTTTTTTTTTTCTGTATCTTAGTTAGAAAAGTGCTTAACACTTACTAGGCTCTCTCCAGATATTCCTAGAATGAACAAAGGTCTATAAGAGACAGGCACCTGAATCCCAGGAGCAGATGGTGTTTGGCCTTTGGTATTGTCATAGGTATCTAATCCTCTAGGAGGCAGGGAAGGTGTACCAGATGCTTTTGGAACTTTTGGTTGCATCTGATAAGCCCACCTCTGATTTTAGCCGCAACTATGGTGGATGGCTCTGCGTATAATGTCAGTGCCTCATTTCAGGTGTCTACTGTGGGTTTCTCGGCCTTTCTGCTTCAGGGCTTTCTCCTAAGCCTCAGGAGCTCTCTCAACCCACAGACATAGCCTGGGAGTGCAGGAGAGTTAACGCCTTCTGGGGGCAACCTCCAGTAGAGGACAGAAAACAAAACACACTTTGTTGAATTTTCCTTCTACCATTTTCCTCACTCCCCCTCTCTCAGTTCATGGAATCATCTACCAGATAAACTGCACCCAAGTTCTAAGCTCAGACTCTGCTTTTATGGGGATTCAAGCTAAGGCAGTTAGTAAGAAGTAGCACTAGAAGGCAGGCCATAGGGAAAGGAATCTAGAACTAGATCACCCCCCATTCAGAAGGCTCGCTCACCACTGTTGGTGAGAAGGATGGTAGTAACCCCTAGTGTCCTAAAGCATAAGACTCTTACCTTTGGTGGATTGGAATGAGATAGAAATTGAAGGGAAAGTTTGGCTTATGTAGTAGCTTTGGCACTCGAAAGATATGGAGGCAGCTGTAATTACAAGGATTATGGAAGTGGTTAACTTTTCTAAACTGTCTTAGAAGCTTTGAAGAAAGAATGAAAGGCTCTTCTCAGCCCACTCAACTCAGGGCATGATATGAAAGCTGGAAAGTCTCCCAAGGCAACATGTAAAGAACTGCTCACTTCTGCTGCCAGGAAGCAGAGTGTGCTGAAAATAAGGCTCAAGATTTAATCAAGGGCAGTAGAGCTGCAGAGAAGACCCGGGCATCCTTAACAATTTTCCTGTACTAAAGTCAAGCGTTTTAAGGGGAAGGAATGGGACCCTAAGGCCTGGCATGGGGATGTTTGGGTGGATATACCTAAGAACCTTGAGCCCCCAGAGCCCCTGAACCCTTCTGGCCAGTAGCAGCTGCTCCTTCCCTTGATAGAGGAGAACAGCTTTATTTTTCCTGGAGACAATGCAGCGATCTCACCTGAGGTAGATGTCATAAAATGATGCTAATCCTTCTGAAGCTCCACCTCTCGTTGCCTCTAGACCAATAACTAGGATCGAGTCTCAGCATAGCCCAAGCAGTGAAGCACAGTCCCTACTCTAGAAGGAAACAGTTTGATCGTCCAAAAGGTTGCAGGACATGTCTAACCGCAGGACCTCTGGGGGAACAGACATTGGAGTGGATCTAGAGGGTGGGGGTGTATATAACACTGGGTAGGAAGTTGATCGCAATGGAACATTTCCCATAACTCAAGACTAGAGTTCTGCCAAGAGCTTGTCCTAATGTTCTACTAGATGACTCTGGAAAATTGGACACGATGGTGGTCTAGGGTCAATGAGGTGGAGACACCAGAATTGCCTTGGCTGAGTTTAAAGAAGGGTCTGAAGGCTACAGGGAAGTGAGAATATTAGAATGGGTTTATTACATGAGACCAGAAGATTCACCATTTGACTCTGTTCTCTGGGAGATGCCCAGAGGATGCCCCTTTGGCTAAAGCAGTAGGGAATATGACAGTGAGGGGGGGCATTGCATCATTGAGAAGGTGTTGATGGTTGTCCCCAGTATGCCAGGGTTGACAGCAGGAGATGCTGCTAGGGAACTGGGCTCCCTAGTGTCATTGGGGATGATGGGATTTGGGAATGGCATTTAACCATTCTGGATGGTGACATTTACAGATCAGAAGCCAGGAGGGCATTCTTATCATACTTTGCAGCAAGAGTGGAATGGCAACTTGGGGGGCCTCGCTTCTCAGAGACCTGTGGTAATGATGATAATAGGCCACAGTGTTCGTAGGGGCAAAATAAATGGGCAGCCAATGGAGGCAGAGAATAAGTGATAGAAAGGGTTGGGGAACAAGGATGAGAGACATGCCAGCAAAGACAGTCTTGCTATTAAAATGCCTTCCTTAGTATTAGGTCAGTATTTAGATACATCCTAGGAAAGGTAGGTGACGAATGCTCCAAATAGACTGAAGTTAAGTTTCCACCACTGCAGCAGAGTGGCAGGTTTGACATACAAATTGAGTTATTGAAAAGCAGTTAAAAACCATGTTTCTTGAACACCCAAGAACATGGAGCAAGATCTGTACCAGCCACAAATACCAACAAGGAGACAAGGCAGTGTGAGATGCTGATGTATGGCATGCAGAGAAATGAATGTGACAGTGACTAACCAAATTCAGACCTTTTGTGGATGTCTTAGTTCAGGCTGCTGTAACAAAACATCATAGACTGGAGGACTTATAAACAACCGAAATTAGTTCCTCACAGTTTTAGAGGGTGGAAATCTTAGGTCAGGGTGCCAGCATGCTCAAGTGAGGGCCCTCCTGCCGATGGCTAACTTCTTGTGTCCTCACATGGCAGAGAGCAGAGGTGGGAAGCCAGCTCTCTTGTGACTCTTATAAAGGCACTAATCCCATCATGAGGTCTCCACGTCATGATCTCATCTAATCCTAATCATCTTCCAAGGCCCCACCTCCTAATACCATCACATTGCAGGGTAAGGTTTTGACATATGTTATGGACACATTCAGTCCATAACAGGAGGCAAATCCCAGAACTGGAATCAGGCTCAGCAGACAGCAGGGAGACCAGGACCTCTACCTGCAGCAACAGTGCTCTGCACTGAACTCACCCCACAAGTCCAGGTGATAAATGGCAGCAGGGACAGTAACATGGGCCAGTAAAAATGGTCAGTGGTTTCACTTTTGCAAGATGAAGAGAGTTATGGGGATGGATGGTGGTGATAATTGTACAACAATATGAACTAAACAGTACACTGAAAAATGATTAAGATAGTAAATTTTATGTCATGTATATTTTACCATAATAAAAAAAAAGAAAAAAATGGTTAGTGGTGACTGTGTAGAGACTGGGGTCTAGAATAGAATATTAGCCAGAGGAGCATAAGAAGCAGCATAGGTCTTAAGAGGAAAAACAGACTGTATCTGAAAAACAGTATGTGTCCACAAAACAACCTGCAGATCCCAGGACAGAAGTGCTTTCGAAAATACATGTAGGATAAAAGGGGAGAGGAACAGGATGTGACTGCTGAGCGGGTGTAGACAATGGTCACGTGTCCAGGAGAGCCAAAGCATTGGCCTTGCGTTGGTTAGGTTGGGGCTTTGCCCTCTTGCCTTTTGTAGGGGACCCAGCTGTCTGGTGGTAGCTGATCTGGGGTATCTCCCAGAAAATCACCTGCTTCCCCTGTGTCACAGCCTCGCCCCATTTCTCTACTTTTCCTGTCCCCATCTAGCTTAGCTCTGAACAGCTTCCTGTTGTCACTTACCATTGCTCCTGCCTCACCTGCCAGTTCCAACACATGTGTGTCTCCTCCCTCATACTCCTGGGGCCACTCCTACCAGGACCGACCTCCTCACCTGGTCAGTCTGGGAGGCTGTCTGTGCATGGCCTTGCCTGCCTTTGATTCTCAGATGTGTCTAGCACAGGAACCAGATCACTCAGAAGCCTGTGCCCATGGTGTTCCGTGTGCATCTGCACACGTGTGGGATGGGATTACCACAGAAGTCCATGGCGACCAGAGAGGATGGGCAAGGACCAAAGGCCCACAGAGCCTGCTTGGTCACCAAGAACAGTGCTGACAGGGGAGGAAGGGGGCCTTGCATGGGATCCTGGGAGCAGGACTGGCCTAGGGCTGGACCAGCACCAGCTGCCTCTGGAGCACAGTTCAGGAGCTTTGGCTCCTGCCCCCTTGGGAGCCAACACCAGTGGTGTGTCTGCTGCTTTCTGTCCTCTCCTAATATATTGCACCTACAAAAGTTTAATAAAACTGTAGTATCAATATCTTCAGATACTCAGTCTGTTTTCAACTGGTCTATGTCCAACCTAGCTCTAATCAGCCAGGGCTGACATGAAGTAAGGGAAGCAGGGTCATGGGGCCTCTGTGCATTCAACAGGGTCTGGGGATGGGTTTGGACTCTTGAGATCCATGTCCTGGGGTCATACCAGTGGTCCCACAGCTCTCCAGAGAGAAAGCACAAGGCCAGTCAATGGCTTGGGGGTGTGGCCTGTGTGTAGCCTAAGAAGTAAAAGGCAGGTGGGAGAGTGGAGCCTAACCCTCGAGCTGTGAGCAGACCTATAAAGAGACTTAAGAGATATATCAGCTAGTTACAATGCATGGACTTTATTTGGCTCCTGATTTTCAAGCAAACAAACTACAAACAAAACGACAAACAGGTCTTTCCTGGTGGTGCCGTGGTTAAGAATCCACCTGCCAATGCAGGGGACACGGGTTCGAGCCCTGGTCCAGGAAGATCCCACATGCCGCGGGACAACTAAGCCCGTGTGCCACAGCTACTGAAGCCCACGCTCCTAAAAGCCTGTGCTCCGAGACAAGAGAAGCCACTGCAATGAGAAGCCTGCGCACCGCAACGAAGAGTAGCCCCCGCTCACCGCAACTTAGAGAAAGCCCGTTGCACAGCAACGAAGACCCAATGCAGCCAAAAATAAATAAAATAAATAAATAAATTTTAAAAAAAGAAATTTCTGATTAGATAGATGTCCTCCAAACACAACATCCATTGTTTTTAAGTATTGTTTATTACCTCATCCATTTTTTGTAAACAATTAACTGCACATATTTAAAGTGTATAATTGGATGAGTTTTGACTTATGTATATACCCATGAAACCAACAACACAATCAAGTAATGAACATATTCATCACCCCCAAAAGTTCCTTGTGTTCCTTAGTAATTCTTCCCTCCTACCCCTGCCCCAGGACAACACTGATCTACTTTTTGTCATTATAGATTAGTTTTAATTTTTTAGAAATTTATGCAAATGGAATTATTCAGTATGTACTAAAAAACAAAAACAAAACCCTAGTTTCTTTTGCGCTGCATTATTACTTTGAGATTCATCTATGTTGTTGTATACGTCATTTCCATTGTATGGAAACACCACAATTTGTTTATCTACTTGCCTTTTGGTAGAAATTTGGGTTGTTCCTAGTTTTGGGCTATTATAAATAAAGCTGCTATGAACATTTGTGTATAAGCCTTTGTGTGGATGTGTGTTTTCATTTCTCTTGGATATGCTAATTCTGTGTTTACATTTTTGACAAAGTCAGGTTATTTTCCAAAGCAGTCATTTTACATTCCCACCAGTAGTGTATGAGTTCCAATTTCTCCACATTCTCATCAATACTTGTTATTTTCTGTGTTTTTTTTTATACCCACCCTAGTGGAAGAAATCTCAAAAATTACCATCCATACCCCTCTCACGCTATGCTTACTAAGACTGCAGAGAAATCAATTCAACTAACTCTATATTGATTAAATTAAAAAAAAATTGTGCACACATTTACTTGTTTCCAGAGAAAAAACCATGAAGCAAGGTATATACAGATATGTCTAGCTACACCTCTACCCTGATCATTCCTCCCCATCTAGGTAAATGTTTATATTAAATTTTTTTTAATTAAATTTTTTTTTTTTTTTTTGTGGTATGCGGGCCTCTCACCGCTGTGGCCTCTCCAGTGGCAGAGCACAGGCTCCGGATGCACAGGCTCAGCGGCCGTGGCCCACGGCCCAGCCGCTCCACGGCATGTGGGATCTTTCCGGACTGGGGCACCAGCCCGTGTCCCCTGCATCGGCAGGCGGACCCTCAACCACTGCACCACCAGGGAAGCCCTATATTAAATTTTTAAATTTAAATTGTTTCTACTGAAAAATATAAAGCACATATATTTGCATTTCAGGGCCAGTTGCATTGACAAGGCCAGTCAATGGCTTGGGGTGCGGCCTGTGTGTAGCCTAAGAGGTTACTGTGTGCAGTAACCTTTCTTGGTTACTGCAGCATACAGTAAAACCTGTAAACCCTTTTGTATGGTCAGGCCACTCAAGATGGCTGTTCTCTTGCTCTCTGTACATTCCCTTCTCGACCAGTCCCTGCTTCACATACATCCTACTCACATGACTATCCAATCCTCTTAATCATAGGGCTTAATTAGTAACCTCCTAGTGCTTGCCCCTTGCCCCATCCACTGGTTTCTCTGGTAACTGATGAGCCAACCTAACGTCAACTCCCCCTTGTAAATGGTATCCTCCTCCCCCCTACCCAGGAGTGAAGATTGCTGCCCTGTCTTGCCTGCCATCTGCCACCCACAGTGGGGTGCCACTCCAGGACTCTGCTTCAGACTTGTAAGATTCCCTATCCAATAAATTGTTGATGTCTCTGGGCTCTTTCTTTAGTCTCACAGCTGGGCAATTACAAGACTTGGAGTCCTGTGGGTTACAGTCCAACACCCTTACTTTCTTCACTGAGTGACATATCCTGCAGGTCGCACCTCAGCAGGACATAGAGATACTCCTTATTCCTTTTTATAGTTGCAATGTATCCCACTGGGTGAGTGTAGCACAATCTATTTCACTATGTATTCAATGTTTGGATTGTTTCTTGTCCCTTTTAAAATTGTGATGAAATACATGTAAAATTTATCATCTTAACCAATTTTAAGTGTACAATTCAGTGGCATGAAGTACATTCACCTTCCTGTGCAACCGTAACCACCATCCATTCCCAGAACTCTTTTCATCTTGCAAAACTGAAATTCTGTACCCATTAGATGACTTTCCATTTCTCCCTCCCCTTCTACTTTCTGTTTCTATGAATTTGACTAAGTACCTCATATATAGTATTTGTCCTTTCGTGACTGGCTGATTTCACGCAGCACGATACCCTCAAGATTCATCTATGTTGTAGCATGCGTAAGAATTTCCTTGCTTTTTAAGGTTGAATAATATGCCATTGTATGGCTGCATGACATTTTGTTTATCCATTCATCTGTCAGTGGATATGTGGGTTGCTTCCACCTTTCGGCTATTGTGAATAATGCTGCTATGAACATGGGTGTGCAAATATCTCTTTGAAACTCTGCTTCTAATTCTTTAGGGTGCACATCCAGTGGAACTGCTGGATCATAGGTAATCCCATGCTAAATTTTTAAAGGAACCACCATACTGTTTTCCTCAGTGGTTGTATGATTTTACATGCCCACCAACACTGTACAAGGGCTCCAATTTCTCCACATCCTCACCAATACTTCCTATTTTCTGTTTTTGCTTTAATAGTCATTATCCTAATGGGTGTGAGGCGATCTCTCATTGTGGTTTTGTATTTCCTGTAATTAGCTAATGTAATTAATATTGCAATGAAGAGTCTAGTGCCATGAAAATCCTTGTGCATAAGCTGGGTGCTCAATCTTGCTCATAATAACAGAAATACAAAATGAAAGTGTACTAAGATGTCATTTCTCACCTGTCAGATCAGAAAAAACCCAAGTTTTTCCAACATATTTCGTTGGCAAGGCTGTGGGGAAGCTGGCACTCACATGAACTGTTGGGGAAAATGCAAAAATGGTACAACCTGCTGGGTATGAATATTTGACATGTAGTAAGATTGCATGTGCCTTTACCCTTTAGCCAGGCAATCCCACTTCCTGGAATCTATTCCAAACTCACACCAACTTCCCCCTAGTATAAAGGGCCCTGAGATGAAGAGCTTGGTAGTTATTGTGAGTGGTTCCCTTAGGGTCTTCTTGCTTCCTTTAGGTCCCTTTCTCAGGTGGGGTTCTGAGCGCATGTGCACCTCTTCAGACTTTCTTACCCTCGCTCACCTTTATTCCAGCCCCCACTGGGAAAACTTCCTGGGCAGGCTTTACACAGGTACAACCGGACAGAAGCTCCCTTTAGACCTGTGCTGGAAGAGGGGGTTAGGAGCCAATGGATAAATTCCTTTTCTCCTTCCCAGCAGGATGGTTTGGAGACATTTCATGATGTGCCCCAGAATGTCCTGGGGGACTGAGTGCAGAGACCAGTTTGGTAATGAGGGGTTATTTTGGTGCTCTCTCCTCTACTGCTCACATTCCTTACCTGCTAAATCAATACCCCGTAGGCTCTGCTTTCAGGGGCACCCAGGCCAAGTCAGATACAGAACATACACTCTATCAAAATGATACAAGCTTATAAATGTGTCAAACAGTATGTTTAGTATTTAAGGAGCAGGGGTCCTTATTCTAACCCAGTGCAATTCCACAATAGTAACCAGGGATAATAGTTTCCAACCACTTTCAATGCACTAACAGGGAAAGGACTTCCCTGGGCTGAATCAAGTCCCCAGGCCCAGCATAGCTTCAGGCTTCGGGTGGGAGTGTGGGGATGGGGCACCCCCTGCTGGTTACATGGAGACTGGAGTGGCTTCTGCCTCCTAGAGGGGCGGCACCTTTCTGGCTCTGGATAGGGCTCTGGATTGGTTTGCACGTTGCTGCTTCTGAAACTTCTTTGAGATTCTGGGCGACTCCTCTTCCTGGGGTCCACCAGATTCCTGAGACTTCTCCCTCACAGCAGTCCTGGAGTGTAGTCGCACCTTCTTCACAGGAGCTCGCAACTCCTCAAGTGTTCCTTTTGGCCAGGTGCCCTTGGCTCTCCCACTGCTTGGAGTGGAGGAAGGGGCACAGGCTTTGGATGTGTCCTGGAGTCTAGTTCCACTCCGCCCACTCACTGGATCTCTGACTATGCACATCTCTGAGCCTGTTTCTTGGAGACTTGGGATTGTTGAGAGGCCCCAGTGAGACAGAGATGGTGAAGTACCCAGCAATGAGGTCTGGCCCTAAAATAGTCATTGAACCCAACGGCCTGAACTTTCATAACCTCCCTCTAGTCTTTCCCAACCCTGGCCCCCCAAGTTTGTGACTAGCCCTCAAACATTGGTTCCTCTGCTCAACTGGGAATGCCCAACCCACTCCCTGTCATACCACTCCAAGTGACTTTGCATAGCCCTTGGGCCTGACCGTGGGCTCCACTTTTCTTTTATAGTAGCCCAGGGTCATAGGGAAGTCTTACTTTTCTCAGACTCATGTGACTCAGAAGTAACTCAACACTAAAATAATGATTTATCAAATTCTAGGCCAAAACACTAGAGTCTTATCAGTTGAGAGACTTAGCCCTGAATGGGGAAAACCCAGTGGAGAGGGTACGTAAAGTGAGAAACACAAGGGCTTTAGTGTAATGTGGCTGTTATTGACAAGGCCATGCTCTCTGGGGATGCTGCCCTGTCTCCTGACTGATGGATTGATTGGGACAGGGTATTCACTGAGGTGAATGGTTCAAAGGCTAAATGAAACTTAGCAATGCCACCAAGCACATGCTCTGTTTTTACTGCAAGAGGCATTTCCTCTTCCATGGGTGTTTGTAAACACAGACACCCCACCTAGGGTGGTCATACTAATTGTTCACTGATACTTCTGGTTCTTCTCTTTCCAGGCTCATAAGATTTAATTCCTGGTGTCAACTGGGAAAAAAAAAAAACCCACCATACAAAAACAGTGAGTTTCAGTTTTATTTAGGGACCCTTACTGAGGACTATAGCCTGGGAGATAGCCTCTCAGACAGCTCTGAGGAACTTCTCAGAAGAGGTAGGGGAGGAACTAGTATGTATATGAAATTTTTGACTGGGAAATATAGTCATGCATACATCTTTTTAAAAAAAACTTATTTGGCTGCACCAGGTCTTAGTTGTGGCATGCGGGGTATTTAGTTGCATCATGTGGGCTCTTAGCTGTGGCATTTGAACTCTTAGTTGCGGCATGCATGTGGGATCTAGTTCCTTGACCAGGGATTGAACCCGGGCCCCCTGCATTGGGAGTGGGGGAGTCTTAACCACTGGACAAACAGGGAAGTTCTCAAGTTAAAAATTTTAGTGCTTTTCTATGTATGGGAAGATGCAAGAATCCGGGATCACTGAAATTCTTCCTTAGATATGCATCTTAACTGTCTAGGAGCCATATATCCAAGACACAGAATTCTTCACCCTATTTTTCTCCATACTGAATTCTCCTCAGTGCACACTGTTGGTGGGCGACTGCAGTGGGTTGTGACTTAACTCTTTTTTTTTATAAGTGGATGTTGGGCAAGACTCTTCGTTCTTTTATGTTTACATTGGCTTCCAGAGGAAAGGTTTGTCCATGTGACTTATTTGGTTAATGAACTGTTGGTAGAAGTATATGTGTCATTTCTGGGCAGAAGCCTCTAAGGGCCAGAGTGGTGGTTCTGGATGGTGGAGGCTCCCTCAGCCTAAGTCCTTGAAAGAGGCAAAATGGAGCAGAACCCCTGATCTAAGATGGACATGTAGTATGACCAATGAGAAATCAACTTTTTTGTGTTGAACCACTGATATTTTGGGTTGTTATTGCAGGATAACCTAGCACATCTTGACTAATGCATTCTAAATCCTTTCTGAAACAAAACAGTACAAACTAGAAAGCCAGCAGACTATTTCCCTTGAGACTGTGAGCCCTGAGAATACAGAATTCATTCTTGAACAATGGACGGCAGGTCAAAGTATCCTCAAATCCAAGCACATCTTTTTCTGAGCCCCATTCCTACTAAAGAGAAACTGAGCAAACTTGCTCTTTAATGGTGACAGTCTCTCTGGATTTAATTTAGTCTTTGGGGTAATTCCTCAGTCTTTCAATTTTTCTTCTTTTCCCCCTTCTCATTCTGTAGCAGACACTGGGTTGCCTGCATTATCTCTATTCCCTGCTTCTTTGCCTACAGAATTGTGACGGTTTGGGTTCCACCCTTGGAGAAGGTGCCCCTTATCCTAGTTCAGGGATAAATCCTGACTTGTCTAAGCCAATTATGGCAGAGCCATCTTCCTGCCCTTGGTTGGTTGGCGCTGAGAATGTGACCAAGTTCTGACTATGGAGAGAGACAGGGGAGGTATCTGCCTTGGGGCTTGTTTTTTTTGTTTTTTGCGGTATGCGGGCCTCTCACTGCCGTGGCCTCTCCCGTTGCGGAGCACAGGCTCCGGACGCGCAGGTTCATTGGCCATGGCTCACAGGCCCAGCCGCTCCGCGGCACGTGGGATCCTCCCGGACCGGGGCACGAACCCGTGTCCCCTGCATTGGCAGGCGGACTCCCAACCACTGTGCCACTAGGGAAGCCCGGGGCTTGTTTTTAAAAAGAGACACAGGTTAAGAAACTGATTTTGTTATCCAAATATTCTCCCAAAGAAAAATCCAGGCTCAGATGATTTCACTGGTCAATTTTATTAAAGTAGAAATAAACACCAATCTCATACAAACACTTGCAGAAAACAGAGTAGTGAGGAACACTGAAGAAACTCTTTTTCTGAGGCCATCATTACCTAGGACAGAAACCTATGAAGTCATTACAAAAAGAAAATTGCAGACCAATAGCCCTCATGAATACAGACTTAAATATCCTTATAAAATATTAGCAAATCAAATACAACATTATATAAAAATATAACACATTATGACCAAGTAGGATTTATCCCAGGGATGCAAGGTTGTTTTAATATTTGAAAATCAGTCAGTGCATGCTTCTCTCACTCTGCATCCTTGCCAGCCCTGGAGATTACAGATCTATAAGCTCTTATTCAAAATCCTCACATATGCTTCAGAATGCAGAATTTTTTGGATTTTAGAAAATTCTATGACACTCCCAGCAGACTCTGAATCAGTATCTCCTAATCAAACTCATTAATTAATGGTTTTGTAGCAGAATATAAGAAATATTCTCACCAAGCAAGATGAGTCAATGCTGCAAAGAGCCTCATATTAGCTCAGGTTAAGTCTTGCTGCTAAATGAACTGGCCTCAAACTTACCATCTTTCTGGTTTCCAGGACTTTATGAATTTTGGATTGGGGATAAGGGATTGTGGACACAAATCGTTCTTTAATTTTAGCCAATCCTGCTGCTGCTTTACTTTGCATTTCTCTGACCACTTGTTAGGTTGAACCCCTATTCATAAGCTTTAGACCATTTACGTATCCTGTTTTCTTATTGGTCTGTTAGAAATTGTAGGTACTTTTGACTTAGGGCTTTTGAATTTTTGTCTTTCACATGTTTTATAAATATTTTCTCAGCTTATCATTTGTTTATATATTTTATCTTCTACTAGGAAAACTAAAAATTTGCGTGCAGTCAAATGTATGTTTTTTGTGGTTTTTTTGGCTTTTTGGTTTCCAGACTTAGGGAGGATTTTCCACCCCAAAGTATTATAAATATGCTTGTTTTTTTCTTCTGCTATCTGGTTTTATATTGAAATATTTAGTATGAAATCTTTAACACATCAGAAAAGTATTTTGGTGTTTTGTGTTATTTCAGAGCAAGGTTTCTAAACCACGGCACTACTGACATTTGGAGTCAGGTAATTCTTTGGTGTGGGGGACTATCCTGTGCATTGTAGGATGCTTAGCAGCATCTCTGGCCTCTACTCACTACATGCAATAGCAGCCCCCAGTTGTGACAACCAATATGTCACCAGACATTGCCAAATGTCTGTTGGGGGTAAAATCCCCCCTAGTTGAGAAAGACTGGGTTGGAGTCCAGCTTGTGTTTCTTTTCCCCATAATCATGGCCAATAATGTCAGCACCAGTCATCAAATTAATCACCTCTTTTTCCATCCAACATATATCTGCAGCTATTTCTGAATTCTTGTCCTTTTCTTGGCCAGTTCCACTCCACTACCATTCTTCTATTCACAGTATTCTGGGATCTACTCAGGCATTTGTTCTTCCAACTGAACTTTAAAATCATTTAAACCAGCTCTAATTGCACAGTATAGCTAGACTCTCTTAACACAGTCTTAAGAAGTAGTGGGCATCCTTGTCTTGATCTGGATTTTAGTGGAAACGACTTTGATATTTCCATTTAGTTTGCTTTATACTTTTGGGTTTTGATAAATAGTATTTTCATATTTAAGTATTTTACTTCTATTCCTTTTTAACTTATGATTTTATTAGGGATAGAGATCTATCCATCAATTCTATCTAGTGAGTGTTTATGGATTTTGGTAATCATATGATTTTTCTTCTTAATTTGCAAGAAAATGAACGATCCTTTTTATTTCCTGGACTAAACCCTGTATTAGTTTCCTGATATTGCTATAAAAAATTACCACAAATTTAGTGGCTTAAATCAACACACATTTATTATATTAGGTTCTAAGAAGTGTAGGCTGGTATTGCATTTGCCCTCAATCTTCTCTGCATTTCTAGTCTTGCTTCCACCCTTTCTGCTCAACCTAAACTGCTCTTGCTAAAGGCACCAGAGACCTAAATTCTGGGGCCTCCATTCCTCTATCTTCTGAGTCCTCTCACCATAATTTGATGCTGTTGACCACACTGTTTCACCTGAAACCCTGTCCTTTTTTTTCCTTTGTTACCCTAATGATTCCCAGGTTTGCCCATCTTTCTGGCCACTCCTTTTCAGCCTCCTTTGCTGTTTTCTCCCATTCATTCACTCATTCTTTCATTGTTACAAACTCCCAATCTGTAATGTGTGTGATACCTTGTGTTGGAATCTCTAAGAGCCTCTTCTCAAAGGTCAGCCCCTTTATTCATTCCTAAGGTTTTAAATATCATCTGTATCCTGTGACATCCAGATTTTACATCCGGCTTAGATTACTCTTTTTAGCTTTAAACTCATAAAACGCGAGCTGCTTATATGACATCTCCACTTGGATATCTTGGAGGCATTTCAAATTTAACATGTTTAAAATGGATCTACTGACATGCCCCTTCCTTTCTGCCTGCCTGCAGCTCTCCCCATCTTCACTCACTCCAGTGCACTGACCTTCACATGTCCTTCTGCCTCCTCTCCCTAATCCATCTCTCATCCAACAGTTAACTTGTTCATGCCTACTACATGCCAGGCACTCCATCCAGTGTTAGCAATATAACCAACATTCTAGTGTGAGGAACAGGCAATAAAAAGTAATTACATAGGGTTTCCCTGGTGGCGCAGTGGTTTGGGAGTCCGCCTGCCGGTGCAGGGGACGCGGGTTCGTGCCCTGGTCCGGGAGGATCCCGCGTGCCGCGGAGCGGCTGGGCCCGTGAGCCATGGCCGCTGAGCCTGCGCGTCTGGAGCCTGTGCTCCGCAACGGGAGAGGCCACAACAGTGACAGGCCCGCGTACCGCAAAAAAAAAAAAAAAAAAAAGTAATTAAATAAATAAATAAGATAATCACAGAGTGCAGAAACACTGTGAAGGAAATGAATAGAGGAATTTGATAGAGAAAGACCTGAAGAAGGAGCTAGTGAGGATGAGCATTTGGGGAGAGAGCTCCAGGCAGAGAAGACACCATCTGCAAAGGCCTACAGGTGGAAAAGAGCAGAAAGGAGGTCAGTGTGGCTGGGGAGTAAAAAAGGGGGTGGAAAAGTAATGAGGTGCTGGAGAGGTACACAGCATCACATCATGCAGGACCCTGAAGACCACAGCAAAGAAAGGACTTAACTTGAAGTGCAGTGAGAGCCACTGAGGATTTAAAGCAGGGGAGTTACATGATATGATTTGCAGTTTTGAAAGATGACTCTGGATAATGGTTATGGGGTTTCTTTATGGGGTGATGAAAATGTTCTAAACTTAGAATGTGATGGTTGGACAACTCTGTGAATATACTAAAAAAAAATTGTATGGTATGTGAATTATATCTCAGAAAAGCTGTTGGCAGGAAAAAAAATCATTCTGACTGTGGTGAGGGTGACCAGACAAATGCCAAGAGTATAGCCAGGGAGATCAACTGCATTCATCAGATGACAGAGGGATGAAGGAACCTGGGGCAGAGTGCTGCCCATGGGTACAAGGCAGGGTGTGGTGAATGTCATATGGGGTGGGGGGAGGAAGGAGGATTCCTTATGAAACTATTCCCAGCACAGAAGCAAGAATAATCTTTGAAGGATATAAATTGGATTGTGCCACTGTGCACCTTGACCCTTCAGTGGTTTCCTTCTGCAGGTAGAAGCAACCCCTCCCTGCCCATTTGGCCTTGGGGCTGCCACTCCTGCCTTGGAGTCTCCCAGCCTCAAAGCCTCCCCTCTGCCAAATCACTCTCTTCTAACCAGGCCCTATCACCTGTCAAATCCCAGTTTAAGTGCCACCTTCCAGAAACTTTCTCAAAACCACAGTGAGATACTGTTTCACACTTTTTAGGACATCTACTGTCAAAAAACAAAAACAAAGCCAGAAAATAGCAAGTGTTGGTGAGGATGAGGAAAGACTTGGAAGCTGGGTGAATTGCTGGGAGGTATGTAAAATAGTTAAGGTACATATCTAGGAATGGAATTGCTAAATCATATGGTAATTCTATGTTTAACTTTTTAAAGAACTGCCAAAATGTTTTCCATACAGGCTGAAACAATGGAAAGCAGGAAATCAAACATAGTTGCACACCAAAGTTCAAAGCAGCACTATTTACAATAGCTAAAAGGTGGAACCAACCCATTAATGAATTAATGGATAAGCAAAATGTATTATATACATACAACAGAACGTTATTCAGCTTTAAAAGGAAGGAAACTGAGGACATGGATAGACCTTGAAAACATTATGTTACGTTAAATAAACCATACACAAAAGGACAATTATTGTATGATTCCACTTATATCAGGTACTAGAATAGGCAAATTCCTAGAGACAGATAGTAGAATAGAGGTTACCAGGGTCTGTGGGAGCAGGGTTGGGGAGTTAAGTGTTTAAATGGTACAGAGTTTCAGTTGGAGAAGATGAAAAAGTTCTAGAGATGGAGAGTGGAAATATTTGCGCAACACTGTAAATGTACTTAATACCACTGAACTGTACACTTAAAAATGGTTAAAATGGGGCTTCCCTGGTGGCGCAGTGGTTAAGAATCTGCCTGCCAATGCAGGGGACACGGATTCGATCCCTGCTCCGGGAAGATCCCATATGCCGTGGAGTAACTAAGCCCGCGTGCCACAACTACTGAACCCGCATGCCACAACTAACTGAGGCCCACGTGCCTAGAGCCCATGCTACTCAACAAGAAAAGCCACTGCAATGAGAAGCCGGCGCACCTCAACAAAGAGTAGCCCCCGCTCGACGCAACTAGAGAAAGCTCACGCGCAGCAACGAAGATCCAACAGATCCAAAATTAAATAAATAAAACATTTTAAAAGGTAAGTAATGACACTAGTCATCAATACATTTTGAACACATGGCCGAAGGATTCAACCACAGTGAGTGTCCCAGCTGAAGCTTTGGAAAATCAGGGCCAATACCCTGAAGGTTCAAAACCAATGGTTGTCACATTCTGCCTAAAGGAGATGCGCTGAGAGAACGGAAGAGGTTAGGATCCCCTTTCCAGGTCACCCCAGCAGCTGACCTCACTCCATCAGGAGCGCCAGCCCCTCCCCTCAGCGGCGATGCTGGGCTGGCTGTGGGGACGCCTTTGTTTTTCTATCTCACTTAGGAAAAGTACGTATCAGAATTCACACTGAACAGTTTAAATGGTTTCGGAGCCCTCACCAGGCGTCGGAGGAGTTCTTATTCAAGACAACCATAATTATGCAGCTGAAAGGGCCGAGCCATGTTGCACCGGGTTGGGATGGGCTTGGGACTCTGTACCCAGGTTCTAACCACTGAGCCACCGTCGCTATGCTTCCAGTCTCCAGCTTCAAAGTGGGGTCCCCCGGTCCTCAGCACGATCTGGAGGCAGCTGATGCCGTGGTGCTAGAAGGATGGGAGGAAACTCACATTCAAATGTTCTCAATCCTTACTACTCAGAAAATTTTAAAGTTTTATAGCTACAAGTAATGTGTTCAGCATTAAAACAATTTAAAATACAGAAGAGAGTGAGTTCCCTGGCAGTACAGGGCTTAAGAACCCACACTTCCACTGCAGGGCACAGGGGCCCAATCCCTGGATGGGGAACTAAGATCCCGCGAGTGGTGTGTGGCCAAAAAAAAAAAAAAGAAAGAAAGAAAGAAAGAAAAAGAAGAAAGAGAAAATACAAAGAAGAAAAAAAAATTTTTTTATATATGTATAAAATTATACATATATCTTTTCCATATATGTATAATTTTTCTTTATGCATGTGTGTAATTATATTTCCAGGAAGTTGAGCCATACTGTATTATTGCTTCATAATAATGCATAATAATTATTGTTTCATTGTTTTTTTTTACTCAATGAATATTGTAAACATCTTTCCAAAAATATAATTCTAGTCACCATTTAAAAAAACTGCAAAGTATTGCATTATATAGGTCAGTTTTTCTCAACTTTTTTTTCCTATGACTGTCACCCAAAGGAACCTTTTTAGACAATTTTTTCCCTAATTCTCCCCCATGTGAAATGTTAATAGCATAGGTATACTGTATATCTTTTTAGGTACCGTGGCCAAAAACCATTGTAATAGCCTAGATGTATTCACTCTTCTCCCCACAGTCAAGAACCAATTTTGCCCCCATGGGAGGCTATATTGACCCCAGTGACAATGCATGATAAAGTTGTACTATAATTTATTCAATACACCATTAGACATTTAAGTTGTTTTTAAAATTTACCTATTTCACGCTGTGATGAACATTCTTACAAATTTAAATCTGTGCAAAAGTAGATGTGGAATGTATGGGTCCAAGGTAATGCGTATTTTTAAGATCTTGAATATACATTGCCAGTAGCCCTCTAGTGTACCGATTTACAATGGGCATGGCACTTCCCTGCATTCTTTCCAGCTCTATCATGACTCTTTTTAGTGGTCATTACTTTTTTGTGTCAGAGCCACGTGGCTTGTTGGATCTTTGTTCCCTAGTTGTGGTGTGCAGGCTTAGCTGCCCCGTGGCTTGGGGGATCTTAGTTCCCTGACCAGGGATCAAACCCTCATCCCCTGCATTGGAAGGTGGATTCTTTACCACTGGACCGCCAGGGATGTCCCGAGGTCATCAATTTTAAGACACACCATGTTTTATGTACCACTTATAAAAAAATTTCGCCAATTAAACTAGGATGCGCCACTGGTTCTTAAGGCACATCCCTATTTTGAGAGGTTAAACTGAAAAAAATGTGCTTTAGAATTGGTGAAAAAGATAATGAATAAATGTGCTTCATCTCTGTATAGGAAAGGGCTTGCTAAGCTTAAAGACAAACTCAAAGTATCCAGGGCTTTGACTTCACCAAAATGAAAAACCTCTGTATGTCTAAACATTAAAAACAACAACAATTAAAAGGTAATCAAACAGAAAAATATTTGGGGCAATTATGGCCAAGGTAATAGTCTTAATAAAGACCAAAAGAGCACTGGAGAAAGAAGCTGAACTGACAATTTATATGAGGAAATCAGCATTAATTGTATATAATTTATTCTATTTTACTAATAATCAAACATGCAAATTAGAGATACGGTTTTTCTCAGTATTAAATTAGCAAAGATTAGAGGAAAGGAAAATTTCAATGCCAGCAAAACAAAGGGATACGGAACCCTCACCTGCTGCTGAAGAGTGCTGTCAAGTGCGATAACCTTTTACTATAAGTAGCCCTAAAAATATTCAGATTCTTTCATTGAATAATTTTACTCCTAGAAATCTATCCTGAGGAAATGATCTAATATTCTATGATGATTATACATTACATCTACTTATTATGGAAGAAAATCCTAGAAAACTTTAGGAAAAATAAACATCTTAGGGATTTCCCTGGAGGTCCGGTGGTTAGGACTCCGCACTTTCACTGCTGAGGGCACGGGTTCGATCCCTGGTCAGGGAACTAAGATCCCACAAGCCAGGCTGCCAAAAAACAAACAAACAAATCTTAGAAGTGTAGCCGTGTTGTTAAAGGGCGAAAACATGATATACTGTGTATCTTTTTAGGTTTTTTTTGGCCACGCAGCTTGCGGGATCTTAGTTCCAGGACCAGGGATTCAACCCAGGCCACGGCAGTGAAAGCGCTAAGTCCTTTCACAAGGGAATTCCCGAAAACATGACTTTATAATGCACTACCAGGGGGGATCAAGGTTTTTCCCTCATCTAATCAGAAACTAGTGTTCTTAGGTCATTTTTTTTTTGCCCTCACCCTGCAGTTTCCAGAATCCTAGTTCCCTGAACAGGGATGGAACCCAGGCCCTCGGTCCAGTCCCAACCACTGGACCGCCAGGCAACGCCCTTCTTAGGTCATTTAATTAGACCAGAGCTCTTAAATGCTGTAACCTATTAAGAAACCTTGAGAGATATCTTTGTGATGTCCTGGAGAGATAGCACCCAAGAGCAAAAACTGTTTTTGCTTTTGAATCACTCAGAGATAGACCTTCAATCTGGAAGACTTGGGAATCCCACATCTTGGTGACTTCAGCCAAAATGCCCTCTATTTCCTCTAGCTCTTTTTGCAATTGAGGGCAAGGAGCATCATTCACCATGATTGTCCCGTCTGAGTCCCCTTCACACCCAGCAACAGAGTTTTCCTTTTCAAACAGGTCCTATTGCGCCCTGCTGAAGACCTGCCAAAGCCTTCTCGTGTGCTTGGAGTTATCACCCTTGCCAAGGCCTAAATGGCCTTTCAGGATCGGGCCTCACCTACCTGTGGGACCTTATCTTGGATCATCTTCTCCCTGTTCCATTGATGTCCTCTCCAGTTTTCTCAAACCTGTTAAAACCGGATACGACTTCCAGACCATTGTAGGGACGAAAACGTGCTTTACTTGCATCTTCCCATGGTGGCACTCAGAGAGGCCTTCGCTGTGGTACCCCTGTGTTTATTGCATGTGTCCACCAGGCCGAGGTGGGGAGGACAGCCGGCATCAGACAAGGGGAGGACTGGAAGGCTACGGGAACGGTCCCAGTTTCCGCAGTGCTGCCGGAAATCACGAACATCCCTAGTCTCGGGCCATATGCGCACATGGGGTGACCCTGGAATCTTGCCGAACTGAAGGCCTCCACCTGGAGAATGGACATAACGGTATCTACTTAACTTTGGGAGAATTAAGGGGGAACCTGCTCGGGAGAGCGAAGTCCGGCGTGCACCGGCGGCTTACCCTACGCTCACGAGGCGCGACGAGACGCGCATCCGGCGCCCCCCTCTCGTGCGAGCGCCCAGCCGGCCGACCCCGGGGCGAGGCAGCTGGGGTCGCAGGGTGGGAGTTCGTTAGGGCAAAAGCGGGGTACGGGACTGGGGTCCGGGCCCCAGGCCCAACGGCGGCAGGTAGGGGGTTAGTGGCGGCACGAAAGACTTGGACATGCTCCCGGCGCCGCGGGGGTGGCTTCGGGTGCAGGAAGTATGCAGTCCCGCAGCCCCCAGTTTGTCACGGGATGGCTCTAAGGGAGAAAAGGAGTATAGGCGGCGGGAGGGAGGGGAGCACTTGTACTTTCAGGTCTGCTAGGACTGCGGATAATAGGCTAGGGACACCTCCTCACAACCCAGAGCCTGGTACTGTTCCCGTAAGGAACTAACTGCCGCCACACCCCTCCCCCTTCTGGCGGGTAAGTCGAGCGAACGGTTTGAAGGAAGACGCATGCGCGTGAAACTCAAACCGCTAAGGCTCGAATAATCGCGGTAAGGCGCAGGCGCAAAAAAGCCCGGCGGGTTTAAGGAGGTGGGCGGGGCTGACCCAAATACGCATGCGTGTAATAATTTACTGGCGGGAGGTGGGCCGGCTTATAGTATTACGCATGCGCTCGAGCTCTGTGTGACGCAAGGGGGCGGTGCGGGAACCTAGCTGCGCGTGCGCAGAGCTTGTTCAAAGGGCCTTATTTAGGTTGCGCAGGCGCCCGCTAGCCATTTCGTCTCAGCCGCGCCGAAGTTGTGTGTGCAGGTGAGTGTTTGGTGTTCCGTATTTACCACCTAGCGGCCCCCGACGATGCCAGTTTTGCGAGGATTTCTTGTCCCAAGGTCTCTGTAGAGGCTGCGGGGGCTTTAGCAAGGTGCGGGCTACCGTTAGACACCAGGAATGGTTCGCCGAGTCGTGGCAGGGCCGCTGAGGCCTGCAGGCCGCGCCGACTCTATTGTGTGAGATGTCGGAGGAGGCGGAGCGGAAGCGGCCGCCGCCATTTCCTTGCCTCCACGCTGGCGCTAGGCCGGGTGCCCCTCGGCTTGGGGCACTGGTACCTGGTGCGCAGAGCGGCCTCGGGGACCCGGCCGCTGGCCAACTGGGCGTTCGGTGTTGCAGTCGCCTGGGTCGGAACGTCCGCACGGGCTCGACCTTTATGGAGGCGCCGCGGGCCGGCAGGGCGTTTCGAGATCAGAGAACTGTTTAATTTTAACATTTTTCAGGTCTGACCCTCATCCTCATCTTGCAGGCTGTTTCGACGCCAGGACCCCCTAAGAGACGATGATGTTGGGCACCGAAGGCGGCGAGGGATTCGTGGTGAAGGTCCGGGGCTTGCCTTGGTCTTGCTCGGCCGACGAAGTGCAGCGGTTTTTTTCTGGTGAGTCTGAAGCGGAGGCGGGAGTTCAGCCCGGGCTGCAGGGCGGGCGGGGAGGCGGCGGCGGCGGCGGCGGGGTGGGGGGTGGGGGGGGGCAGAGCCCAGGGCGCCCCCTGGTGGGGCGCGGGCGGCAGCGGTTCCCGCTGTCCTGCTCGCGCCCGGCCGGCCGCTGTTACGCAATGGAAATTGCGAAAGCCCCACCCGCCCGGCCCTCTTGGGGGAATGCGGCCTCTCTGGCGGATTTTTTTTTTTTTTTCATTAAGTATTAGTCATTCTGTGGATGTCTTTTAGAAAGGATAAATGAGGATAGATGGGGTTTCCCTTTCAACCTTGAGAACTTTGCCCAGCAGCTGAACAAATATAACACCTTTCCAGTTTTGGCGTTTATTTGAAAAGGGGCATTCTGCTTTGGAAAGATAAAATGTCGTTTCTTAATTTCAGACAATTTTCCTAATCAAGATTTTGTAACTGAAGAGCTCTTTCTCATAGTTCTTGATCTGGCTCACTTTACAGTTGAGGACACTGAAGCCCAGGAAAGTTTTCTTGCCTATGTAGTTTTTTCCCCAGTATGTAGGTTTCCTGAATAACGTCTGCCAAATGTCCTTGCTCTCATTATTAGCATAAGATGAGATTGAAAGATATATTTGGGAGAAATTTACAGGTTTTGGAAGGATACTGTAGTATTGACTTACTATCTGAATTTAGTGTGTAACGGAAAACGACCTGTAAAACAAGAACCAAGTACACTGGAAGCCACCTTGCAGTGGGCAAGACTGGGTTTGGCTTCAGCTGTGCAACTTGGAGCATTTTAGCTTGGTAACATTGATCCCCTTTCAGGTGAGTATTGGCCCTGCAATTCGGATACGAGCAAGAAATTGTAATGTTGCTGCTAGTAAGGTAAAACTGTCAAATACCCTAAATCAAAACTCCAAACCACGTTTATTCAGAAAATGCCATAAAATGACAAGGTCCAGATGTAAAAGTTTACTGAGGAGTTATAAAAAGGATGTTTAATGGACACTTGAATAGTGAGGACTTGGAGATAACTTTATTAAGACAGTGCTTTGAGTATTGGATTTTCTTGATGGATTGGGAATATATTTAGGGAATAAGAAAGTTTGGTCATAAGAGGAAAACTGCTTAATTACTGAAAGAGACACCCTAGGAGTTAGTAATACCTTGCTCATTTTAGGCTTTGCAAATGCTCTGCTTTGTAGTGGGGGTGTGTATAGGCATTTCATCACCCAGAGGTGGTTTTTAGTTTTAAATTCTGTATTAACAGTTGTTTTCTTTCCAGACTGCAAAATTCAAAATGGGGCTCAAGGTATTCGTTTCATCTACACCAGAGAAGGCAGACCGAGTGGCGAGGCTTTTGTTGAACTTGAATCAGAAGATGAAGTCAAATTGGCCCTGAAAAAAGACAGAGAAACTATGGGACACAGATATGTTGAAGGTTTGATTTACATTGCCCTAGTAACAGTAAATAAAACATTAAACAAATAGAAATCTATCTTACCCCTTCTGAATTTTAGGTATTTGACCGCATGGAAATGGTCATCTAAGAGTTTATGGCAGCTCTACCTAGATTATCTAAAGACCCAGGAAGTCTGAACTTGGTTTTCTAACTTTCCAAAGTTGACTAATTCTAAGCACCTCTTTCAGTATTCAAGTCAAACAACGTTGAAATGGATTGGGTGTTGAAGCATACTGGTCCAAATAGTCCTGACACGGCCAATGATGGCTTTGTACGGCTTAGAGGACTCCCCTTTGGATGTAGCAAGGAAGAAATTGTTCAGTTCTTCTCAGGTATGTAGTCCTGTTTGTTGCTGAGCAGTGAGTTCTGGCTAGCCTCTGGCAACATGTGATTGAATAGACCTTAAGTTGAGTAGCTTAGATATTTAAACAGGTTGTGAGTATATGCAGATGAATTAATGTTTTCTTTTTCCTGGAGACCTTCAAATAATTTAAGCCCATCTTAAAGGTGGATTAATTAAGTACTTTCAAAATGCTAACTGCCTATATTTAGTATTGTAGTTCAGAGTAGATCTTTGAGGATTGTCCTCAACAACTTAACTACTTTCCTCACATTGCTGTACAGCTAAGTACTTCAAGTTAAAGGTAAGATCCCTTAACATTAGATTAGTATGTTAGGTTGTTGTAATTTATGGCAAGTGTCTATATTGTAAGAGACACTGGGTCATGGGACCAGAAATTCTCTAATGATCTCATTCTGTTTATTAAAAAAAACTTAAGGAAACAATTGGTTTAGCCAGGGAATTAAACTTACTGAAAGTCAATCTAATATAAGTGTAGGTTGAATGTAGTCTTTGTATCTGAAGTACAGAAAGTGTTTTGAAATTGTTTTGGGCCTAAAGTATTTGAATGTTTAGCAGAATGTTAGAGCATATATTTTAAATACTGTTGCTTAATATTCATGTTGTGATAAACTGGAATTAAGAACAAGAAATCCTTTCATGGTTTAGTGTAGTATGTGTTAAAATCTTGACTTAACTAGATACATATCAAGTCCTAATATTTTGCCAGAATTTTTGCAATCAAGTCTGTTTTTATTGTTTTTGTCTAAATTGGTGAGAATTGAATGCTATCTGTCAACATCGTTAAATATGAACATAATTTCATATCTTCTAGGAAAGTGCTTTAAGTCCTTTTTGTAAGCTTGGGAATGTTTCCACGGAAAGGATTTTTCATAGACGGAATTTCCAGAAGTGAATCTTACTACTATTAGAGCATAAGAGTGCATGATTGTGCTGTGTTAGATCAGTTGTTTGTTGAAAGCTTAGATTGTATGTTTGTCAATTATATGACTAAACAATGTTTCAATTTGTATATTAAATGTTTAAATATGTAATTTCTTGAAACTGAAGTTCCACTAACTTTAAAACATTGCAATATGAAATGAGGTGAAAGGTGTATCTTGAATTTAGTAAAACTGTTGTCTCTAATGCTTGAAAATTTGTTAAGTTCTTGTATAATTTTCAACATTAAGTTGCATAGATAAATAAGTATTCTTAATTGTTGAATTCTTAATGCATCCTGTGTTCAGCAGGTTTTTTCTTACATACCGTGTCATGGGGTGTGTTAAGAATTAATAGTTTGTTATAATGGAACTTCATATTACTGCAATGAATTTTTAAAGAGTACTTGTTGAAAGCATACCGTTCACCTAAAGTTAAAATTCTGGTGTATTTAAAGCTATAAGAAGAATCATTTCTGGGCTTGTGATGTTAATATTGCCCCCCTACTGGGGTTATTTGTCCTTGGGTTGAAGGGTTGGAAATCGTGCCAAATGGGATAACATTGCCGGTGGACTTCCAGGGGAGGAGTACGGGGGAGGCCTTCGTGCAGTTTGCTTCACAGGAAATAGCTGAAAAGGCTCTAAAGAAACACAAGGAAAGAATAGGGCACAGGTGGGGATGGATGGTTGGTTGGATTTGTCACTTTTCTTATGGTAAACAATTAAATCCATATTCTCTCTGCTTAGAATCAAGGAAGAAAATCTGATTCCTAGTCCCAATTACTTGATGTTTTGCCACAATTTTCAAACTTCTCCTATGTCAAAGTTCCATAGTGCTTTCAGATTAAATTATAGGTTTTGAAATTGTCCCCAGTTAATTTGGTCTACTTTACAATTTTGTAGGATTCCTAATTAACCCCAGTTACTGGAGTTGAGAGACTATGGTTTTAAAAATGTTAATGCAAACCTGGCTTTAGCTGTAATAACTCCACCTAGTAAATTAATATTACCATAAGAAAATGTGATACTTTCTGATCTTGTTTTTAAAGTTGAAATGCAACAAACTTTCTTGCTGTATAAATGTTTTCTGCATATGTATTAATAAGCATAGCTTTCAAGAAATTGTCACAAAAGGTTTTATTCTCTTTGCTTGTGACTATTTTTCATTGAAGCATGCGCTTACCTATGCTGATTCCTACTAAAAGCATAGGCTGGGGTATTTATTGGCAGAAGGAAATGTGTAGTGTGGGCTAGACTGTTGGTGGAGGCTGGCTTTTTAGCTCACTTGCTATACATAATGCCAATGGATTTAAGACATGAAATGTTGAAAGTTGAGTGGAATTCTTTCCCTCCTAAGACATTTATTTTACAGTACTCCTCTCTACCCCTAAGGTTGGGCTCTCTGCCTCAGAGGAGTGAATTTTTTTTCTATAAAGTTTACATTAAATCTTAAAATTGAGTGAATTTCTGGTCATTGCCTGTACAAATATAAGAAATCTGGCTTTAAATATTAGTCAGTTTCATGGCTATGACTACATTGTTTTCTGTGTAACTGAATACCTGTATGAAATGAACTAATGTTTTCTCTCCCTTCCCCACTCCCTTTCCTCTTGAACAATGCTTTAGGTATATCGAAATCTTTAAGAGCAGTCGAGCTGAAGTTAGAACTCACTATGATCCACCACGAAAACTTATGGCCATGCAGCGGCCAGGTCCCTATGACAGACCTGGGGCTGGCAGAGGGTATAACAGCATTGGAAGAGGAGCTGGCTTTGAAAGGATGAGGCGTGGTGCGTACGGTGGAGGTATGTGTGTTGCGCAGGTGTCACGAGGTCTGTTCTTTATGTGACTTATTTAGTGATTGTACTTCTTGCCTTTCAGGTTATGGAGGCTATGATGATTATAATGGCTATAATGATGGCTATGGATTTGGGTCAGATAGATTTGGAAGAGGTAAGGTAAGAATTGAATTTCTCATCTAGGGATACTTAACTCTTGTTCATTTAGACCTCAATTATTGTTTTTCAGGAATGTCAGATCACAGATACGGGGATGGTGGCTCTACTTTCCAGAGCACAACAGGACACTGTGTACACATGCGGGGATTACCTTACAGAGCTACTGAGAATGACATTTATAATGTAAGTGTAGGATAAATTCATAAGTTGTATATCTCAGTGTAACAGTAAAAACATGGTTCTTATTCTACTTAAGTGAAGCAGCATGTTAAAGTTTTGTTTCCTGTAACAATATTTGACTTGATTCTCTGAAATACCTTATATTTAGTTTTTTTCACCACTCAACCCTGTGAGAGTACATATTGAAATTGGTCCCGATGGCAGAGTAACTGGTGAAGCAGATGTCGAGTTTGCAACTCATGAAGATGCTGTGGCAGCTATGTCAAAAGACAAAGCAAATATGCGTAAGTGTGATTTAAGGATCTTCAGGTCTCTTATAGGTAGTTGTGTGACTGATTACGATAAAGGAATAGTAAGGATGAGAAAAATTTGTAATCCAATAATAGGGTTCTACGGGATGTTTAAAAAGTGTGTGGGTTTTTGAAGTTAGTATGATTAAAAAATTTGTGATAAGAACACTGACTAAGGTATATGCTTAACTGACAAAGCAATTTAGGTGAATGTTTAATACTGCTTTTTGAAACTTGCATAAAGTAAATCACCTGAGAGAAGCAGCTAGAATTTTTTTTTTTTACTAAAAGTATTTATAGTTCACAGATCTACTTAAAAGAACTAAAAGTGCTTATCTTTTTCTTTCACCAACAAACATTTTCAACTTTTTTTTTCTCATTTCAGAACACAGATATGTAGAACTCTTCTTGAATTCTACAGCAGGAGCAAGCGGTGGTGCTTACGGTAGCCAAATGCTAGGAGGCATGGGTTTGTGTAAATATCACTTTAGTGTCTTTTTTTAAGCTAACCTTGTATGCCTTTTCTCTCATTTCAGAACACAGATATGTAGAACTCTTCTTGAATTCTACAGCAGGAGCAAGCGGTGGTGCTTATGGTAGCCAAATGATGGGAGGCATGGGCTTGTGTAAATATCGTTAGTTTTTTTAAAAACCAAAACGTTTATATCTGTATAAGTCAATTATATAAGTTAATATATATAAGGAGTTAAGCATAATTTAGGCAAAGAAAAGTATAGATTTGAATAGTATGTGTGCCTTAAATTGTTACATAAAACTGTTAGATAACAAATTAGTTTGAAGTACTTTTGGGGGAGGGGACTACAGAAAGAAACTAATTGAATTGTCTATAAGTATGAAGTATAAATCTAAAAGTAATATTTAGCAAAAAGCATAGGATCAAAATAAATTTTGGGGCATAATCAGGTGTTTAGTGATACCTGTGTATTGACCTACCCTTAATATATATCGAATTATGGGGGAAAATCCCACTAAATCCAGTTAAACATTTTCATAAGGTCTTGTCAAAATGCCTCTACTTACGGAAACGTGGATTCAGTCCTGCTGATGTGTATGCTGTTGGCCTTGTGGTTTATAAGTGTTTGACTAGCTCAAATGATGGATAGAAAGGTAGTCTGGTCATAGACAGTAGGCAGAAGGAGGGCACAGAGGGTTATATATAGTGATGTAAGATCAAGACTGGAAAATAATAGATTAGAATTACAAGCCCGGTACCACCAGGTACCACATTACATAAGGAACAAGGTTCTAATGTTCTCTTAACTTAACAGCAAACCAGTCCAGTTATGGCGGCCCAGCCAGCCAGCAGCTGAGTGGTGGTTATGGAGGCGGCTATGGTGGCCAGAGCAGCATGAGTGGATATGGTAAGTGTGTTTTTTAATATACTTGAGTAAGTTTCAGGCAGGTTTCTTTAGTTGGGAATATTCAGGCTCCTTTTTGGTGAAGTTGGGTTATTAAATGTATGCTCTTGATCCTAATATAACTGTTCAAATAGCTTTAACTTTCAGAATCAATCATTGGGAGGGGGAAGTATTCTATGAATTCAAAATAGTCATTATTGCAACTTTGAATAATGTCGAGCCAGAAAACATCTGCCTCCGTTTGTTAAAACATTAAATAAAATTGTTCACTTTTTCTTTTTGTTAGCAATAAATCCATTTTAGATGGAGGGAGAATTTTAAATAATAGAATGGTGGTTGGGTTTAGGACCGTATTTACTAGTCAGTTAACCTAGGATTGGTTTTATTAATTATTTTTTCAATTGGTCTAAAGAATGGTGATTTTGGTATTATAGTCTTACCCTACAAAATCCTTTTGCAGACCAAGTTTTACAGGAAAACTCCAGTGATTTTCAATCAAACATTGCATAGGTAAATATTTTCTCGAAAAGTATAATTTAAATTCCCAATAGCAAATACTGATATGTTGTAGTAACACTTTCTATAGCAGTCAATGGCTCTGATTTAACTCCATGGAGGCTGCCATTTTGGGCACAGTGAGTTGCCTTTAGTCCAACTTCGTCGTCTCACTTCCTGCCCGCCATGAATAGGAAAAGCAAGAGATTGCCCCTGTGCTCCCTATTCATATATGCCATTCGATGGACACATTGTGAATGTTTATGGTAAATTTTTTTTTAAAATGCTTTGTTTAGCTTTAAAAACAACATGAAGTAATTTTGCAATTTTTGAAAAACACTAGTTTTCCTTTAAACTTAATTTTCCACGTTGATCCTGAAGCATCCAATTAAATGGTAGCACAAGAGTCTGGCAAGTTGGTACTGCAGAGAAAAGGGGTTAATTGAGATTTGTTTGGAGTCGGGAGTCCCTTTTCCCAAACATGCTTCTCGCCACTTGGACAGCAGCCATTTGTACTCGTATACTTTTTAAACTTTTTCTTGGAATGCTGTATTTTAGTTGACTGATAATCTGATACTCATCCTGACTTGTCAAATTGATCTCTTTGCAGGCAGCCAAGGAACAGTGAACAGCAGCTACTACAGTAGTGGAAGCCGAGCATCTATGGGAGTGAACGGAATGGGAGGGATGTCTAGCATGTCCAGTATGAGTGGTGGATGGGGAATGTAATTGATCCTGATCACTGACTCTTGGTCAACATTTTTTACAAAACTTAAGTTTTAACAGTTTTGCAATACAAACTTGTGGTTTATGCTTACTCTTAAGTGGAAATCAGGATTGTTTTAAAGACTTAAGGTTCAGTATTTTTGAACACAAACATTCATTTAGGATGTAACTAGGTTGAGTAATCTGTTACTGTTAAATAATTTTCAGCTTTTCTCAAGTTAGTTATATTGTAGGATGTACTTAAGCAGTAGGTGTATTTAGGTTAAAGCAGTTGAATTATGTTAAATGTTGCTTACACCACATTACATTGAACACTGTTTGGATGCATTGTTGAAAGACATGCTTTTTTGTGAAACTCAATATAGGAGCTGTGTCTACAATTAAAAGTGAAACATTTGGCATGTTTGTTAATTCTAGTTTCATTTAATAACCTCTATGGCACGTAAGTTTAAGCTTTTTTTTTAAGTTAATGGGGAAAATTTGAGACGCAATACCAATACTTTAGGATTTTGGTCTTGGTGTTTGTTTGAAATTCTGAGGCCTTGATTTAAATCTTTTCATTGTATTGTGATTTTCCTTTTAGGTGTATTGCGCTAAGTGAAACTTGTTGAATAAATCTTCCTTTTAAAAACTGCACTTTGTCTTGTCTGTGCTTCAGTGTCATGTGGACTGTTTCTTGGTGATCTATTCCTGCCTGGGGCGTAGGTGAACAGTGGCCCACGTCTCTGGCTGTGGCAGACAGGCTCGGCAGTTGTGGCCGTTTTGTAGATGTCTTCAGACCTCTCTTCCCTCCAGTGCAACTGAAGGTAAACGTAGCTCTGGGGCCCTGTGGAAGGGCTTGTATGTCTGGCCTGGCTGCACAGGATCTGATCTGAATTTTTGCCTTTGACTTGCTAAGCACTTGCACAAAGCCAAGGGGGAGGCAGAAGTCTCCTCACTGCATGCTATGCATGTCCATGGAAGCCTTTTGAGCATGGCTGAGGAAGTGCCAGAGGCAAGGGGTGGCTGACTAGAGCTACCCCTTCCTAGTCTGATGGCATCTTTTGAATTTTGTTTATATGGGGTATCTTCTAGAAGGAGCTAGCTTATAGAGAACTTTCACATTGAGGTTTCAACCTTTATTTTTACCTCATTCCTCAAGATCAAAACTACTTAAGAGCGACATTATTCCATTTATTTACAAAGCTTCTGAAGTAGAATACCAAGTTGTACTTCAGGAGAACAAATGATTCGTTTAAATCAGTAATTGAAACCATTATCATATATAAAAACTCAATGACATTTGCTTAGGATAGTAGTAAGCAGTTCTTGTAAGTGTAGTTCTAGGATTCCCTTCAGATACTTAACACTAGTTTGGGAATTGCCACTCATTCATCCCTCTAATAGAAAAATTTCGCTGTATTGAGGTTAGAATTAAGAATCGGAGCTGTGAATATAGGCTTGTGCTGTTTGAAGCCACATGTGTACATTTTTACTTGCTGTGACTGCTGAAGGTTTCCTCTTGGGTGAGGTGAGTATGGTGAGTGTACTCTGAAAAATTGTGTGGAATGATTATTTACAGACTGTAGATGGCAGCATTGCGTGAAGGTATGCGTGAAGGGCCCTGCAGTCTGCGTGCCCTGCCACATGCTCTCTGAAGGCTGGGTGCATACCTTCAGTTGGGTTGGGGATACAGGAGTGTTGTACTTGGTAATTTTCTGGGGAGGCACTGTTGAGCATTGGTGTTCAGCTGCTGCCCGAGATCTTTACTGAGTTACTCCATGTCTGGGGAATTGGACACAAGGAGGGTTCCTTCCCCTGGTCCTCTAGTTTTTCACAAGGAACATCTTTGTTGAAAAACATGCCTTACTGGAGGAAGAAAAGGGACTAGAATTAGAAACTTGAACTCTAGAAACATTGTGGTTCTTTGGAACCTTGTGAAAATCTGTAGTTTGGAATGAATGCAGCTTTGGAGCTGGGCACAGTTTTGGAGGCTGGCCATACAGATTCGTGTTTTTCTGTAAGATGTTAGGAAAAACTCAGTGAACTTTTTGGCCAACCCAAATATATGAGGGAACGACTTTTGGGCTTTGGTGACAGGTACTTTCTCTGTGCTTGTTGGACTTATCAGCCCAACTTGTCCTTGGCTCAACTGGGCAGAGCAGCCTGCACCCCAGAACACAGCAGGCTCAGGTCTTCACCTCGAAGGCAGTCGCCCTCACCAAGGGCCTTGTCCTGAAATGGGGGTTGCTTTGGGCATCCTGTGAAGCTGACACAGCTCCTTCATTTTCTGCACCAGAATGAAAAATAAATGATTTTATTGCAGGGCTAGTGATGGGTATTCATGAGTGTGAAACAGCAAATTTCTTGACTCGGTGAAAAATAAATGATTTTACTGCAGGGCTAATAATGATGGATATTAATTCACAAGAGTGTGAAACAGCAAATTTCTTGACTATGAAAAATAAATGATTTTATTGCAGGGCTAATGATGGATATTCACAAGGGTGTGAAATAGCAGATTTCTTGATTCTGAAGCAGGGAAAGCATGCTGGGGCAGCGGGGAGGGAAAGGAATTGATTCACTAGTGGGTCTGCTGCAAAATAGGTTAATTCTTTGGAAACTGAAAAATGACAATAGCAAAATCATGAAGGTTACATCTGAACCAAAGCCAGTGGTGTCAAGGGAGAATTTCAATCCAGAGGAGCTGAATCCATACAATTTGGAAAGGAGAGGCGTGCAATTTCTGGTTCCCGCATGTTGTGTTCCAGAGTGACAGCAGCCCAGGCGAGGATCTTGTTCTCTTGGGAAACTAACCTCCCAAGTCCCTGGCCACCTCGAGACCCAAAGAGTTTGGCACTGCTCTGAGGCTGCCCACGCCCATGAAGACAGGCTGGCAACTGGTCCAGAAGGCAGGCCCTGCTGATGCCCCCACCTTAGGAGCCGGTGGAGGAGGAGCAGCGCTGAAGGAGCAGCGTGTGGCAGCTGTCGCACACACGTACTGGCTTGGGGTAGGAGGGCAGGGCCAGCTCATTACTGGAGCACGTGTTGCAGAAGATGTGGCCACAGTTTCGGCAGTGGTGCTAGAGGATGGAAAAGAACTCACGCTCAGAACACGCTGAGCTGCCTGGGTCTGCACACCTGCTCTAGTTTATCGACCTTTAAAAGTTTAATGCTTTAAAATCCCTCCCTCATGTATCAGTGAGGCATGTACCAATTTGGAATGGGTTCTTGTAGACCTTGTTTCTACATTTATGTTCCTGTAAAATCCATGGAGTTTTGGAGGGGTGAGTTAAGGTTCTTTTTTTTGTGTTTTATTGGACTTGACAGCTCTTAACTCACTGAGTTGGTAGTCCGTGCTACTTAAAGAGCCTGGGTTCATTCTCTGCAATCACTACATTCTATGGTGGTGACCCAAGGTTTCTTTAGCCAGCCCCTCATGAGAAGGGCATCTTGCTTTTGTAAACAGGGCTGCTGTTTGAACCTTGGGCACATGGCAGACGCCAAGACAAGGACCTGTGTGTCCCTCTATACATCACTTCTGCCAACTGCCCCCTACTCCCCCAGTCAGGCTAGACAATGGACCTTGAACTGGGCCATTCAGTGTGGGGAGCCTTAGTAAAGGCTCTATTTTGTGTGAGATCTATATCCTGCCCCTGTCCTGCCCAACTGGTCAATAAAGGCCTTGTCAACCCTGGACCAAAGACTGGGCCCAAGACCTTCTCTTCCGGAACCTGAAGACAGGCTACACAGGCATTCACTGGGGGCAAGTGCCCTGCCCAGATTGCCAGTTACCTTTTGGTGCCACCTGGATGCCTGTCCTGAGACTTAAATTGCCCATGGGTTCCCCATGGATTCTGTTTTTGCCTAACTTAGATTTTGGTCCTATTGCTTCCAAAGAATTTTCAGTTGATATACACACTTAGACCATTTCTGCAAACAAGCAGCCCCAACTCCCAAATCATTGAGAGGACTGTGATGGAGACAAGGCCTGTAACTTACCGGCTGGGGTCCCTGAAAGGGGGCAGGCTGGAAGGTCATCTGCATAGGCCAGCAGACCAGTGAGCATGAACACAATGCAGTGGGCCTAGCCCCACAGGCCTTTTCCAGAACCAGAGGAAGGAGAGCCCAGGCAGGGCACGAACTCAGCCCCTGAGCGAGCGAGTGCAGGGCTACCCCACATACCTTTCTCCGGGAAATGGAAAACTCCTTTTCACACTGCTTACAGTGCGTGGCTTCATCGTCTTTCAGCCAAGTATGGCCCTGAGGAGGAAAGAACACCACAGAATCCCACTTTACAGCTTGGTTCCTGATGAACCTTTAGCTGTGTTCATCCTTCAACCCAGCATCTGCTGTCCCTTCCTAATAGCACCTGGTCTGCTTTTGCGGGACTGCCTCTTCTCCACTAGAAGTGGCGTCACGGGACTGTCCCCACCCTGACCACAGCTGGAGCTCATGTGCTGCAGCCTGCCCGCCCTCTGGCTTCCTGGTCTCCACAGGTTGCCCCCAGTCCTCAAGCCAGATTCTCCAGCCTTCCCTTAACCTGAGACTCACCCACCCCCTTTCAATAAGTGCCCTGTGGCTGAGGTAACCAGAATCAGGATCTGGTTAACTCCAACCCTGGCTGAGACATTATCCAAAGTGCCTCCTGAACTGGCAGGAGGAAGAAGGGCCAACCCTGTCAGCCAGATTAGAAAATCTGTGACAACAGTCCCCACCGTGAGACAGAAGGCAACATGCTGTGGAGACAGGAAGCCCTTCTCCATACACACTGACCCCCAGTCCTCAGGGCATCGTGGGAGGCAGATGTCTCCATTCTGCCCAGGAGCCAACTGAGGCTTAGAGAGATGCTTTTGGAGGACTTTCTAAGGGAAAACTAGGATATGTGATTTATTCAGCCTCAGGGACTGAGGTGGTCAGGGGTCAAGGGCCCTGTGTACTTTCACGGCTCCTTGGCTTTTGTTGGCCATCACTTTCCTGATGACACAGATCTTATGATTGGGAGCTGCAGCACCACACCCAGGGCTTTCAACCTTGGGTTCACTAGTTCCACGCAGCTCTAGAGTCCCATTTTATGATTTTTATCCTCCCTCTGGCACTGTCAGCTGACGTTTTGTGCACATTTCTGTGCAGTGCAGGGGATACAAAGATAAACAGCTCACAGCAATGACATCCAAGGAGCTTTCGGTATACAAGGGAGGATACAGTAAACTGATGTGAACCGCAAGTCCAGGCTGCTGTTAGTTGCTGTGACAATTTGCTTCTGACCTGAGGTGCCCTGGTAGTCAGAGACATTAGGATCTCTGCTCTAGCATACGCTGGAGGGTGCCTTGTGAAGAGGGTGTTTGTGCACTGCTGCCACAGCAGAGCTGAAGCTGAAGGCTAGGAGCTCCTGCACCCTCCTCTCCACTCTCTCAGCCCCAGCTTGGTACTGCATGGGGTCACCTGGACCACATGTTCCTGCTCTCCTTAAGCTGTGTGTGCCACTCTGCCCTCCCCAAAATGGTCCAGAAACTTGGCCCAGCTCAGGGCTTAAGTGGTTCCCAGAAATGGCACAGGGCCCTTTAGTGGGCCTGTGGCCCCTCACTTGGAGGGAAAGGTCTTACTCTCACTATTAAAAAAAAAATACCTGGATCTCTTTCTGCCACTTTTCATTTCCTTCATTAGGGTACCTATGATCTAGGCCTAATGTCAAACTACAGCTGACAGCAGAGGACCAGAACCAGAGGACCTCGGTTCCAGCTTGGGCCCTGCCACTTGCAGCGTCGTCATCTCAGCCAAGTTACATGGCTCTGAGCAGCATTTTCTTATCCGTAAATAAGTGACAAGAACCACCAATCAACCACACATTCTCACCTGATTTTTGTGAGAAAACCTAAGAGCATGCTAGGATATTAGCACAAGCTGACTAATAGCTACGAGTAGTGATTCTTATGTTAATAACATTAATAATCCAGTACCTTCAGTGCCTTATTTACTTCTTTGATGTCTTCCATCTTCAGCTTTGACCTTAAAAAAAAAAGAGAGAGATTCATAGCCTCACTAGAGGGGCTTTCAAACTCGAAGTAAACCCACAAAAACTTTTTGGCTTTGTGAAGTCAACAAGACTTGTAAAAGAAGAGTGTGATAACACGGGTTCTTGTAAAATTACTTCTTTCCACCTTTTTATAATCCCAGAGTCATCTCACTATTGGCTCGTGTCTGGTGCAGTCTGAGGCTGAGCCTGTGGACTGAATCTGGCCTAAGAACAAACTGTTGAATTGGCAAGGATTTAAAAAGACTTTGAAATAGCTGCAAGCATTTAAAAATTGAGAATTATCTCATAAAAGCCCATGTTTCTGGCTTCTCTGGGCAACTATTCCTGAGTGTGACATGTGCTTTAACTCGGGGTGGGGGAGGGGGGCGCTCCCGTATCAGGCGTGGGCTCCCCCATGGCAGAAACCTGAATCTGTAGGCCTCTCACCAGCCCCTTTCCTGCTGCCTGCCTGCTCTGTCTAGAAAGGCCAGGCTCAGGGGGCATGATTGTTTGTTCTTGTTCCATTCTTTTTAAAAATATTTATTTATTTGGTTGCACCAGATCTTAGTTGCGGCATGTGGGCTCCTTAGTTGCAGCTCGCGGGGTCCTTAGTTGTGGCATGCGAACTCTTATTTGCAGCATGCATACTGGATCTAGTTCCCTGACCAGGTATCGAACCCAGGCTCCCGGCATTGGGAATCCTAACAACTGCGCCATCAGGGAAGTCCCCTTGTTCCATTCTTGTTAGTGCAAGAATAATTCCTTAGTTCTCCACATAAAAGACAGGACTGAACATTGTCTAAACTGGAAGAATTAAACCAGATAAAACGAAACATATGTATTTGTCAAAGCCTTTTTTTAAAAGCTGAGATTAGCCTAAACTGTCACTGGATTAGCCTAATCTAAGTGCCGGAGAGGCAGGCCTCTGAGACACAGGCTAGACTTCTAGGGAAGGATTAGGAAACCAAACATCAAGGCCTTTAAAAGAAAAACCCCTGTGGCCTTCAGGAGTGCTTGGAGGTGCTCCTTCTGTCCCCTGACTGGCTGCAGAAATAGGCCAGTGGGCTGACAGGGCCAGAAGCTGTCTGGGATGGACAAGGTCAAGATGGCAGCCTCAACATATAAGAACTTTCCTGGGAAATACAATTTGAAAAGAATCCAGATGTTCCCAAGATAAACTGGGCAGCTGTGCCTGTAGTTGGTGGAGGCATCTGAGAACAGGCTTCTCTGTCATCTGGTGTTGGCTTGCAAAAAGAAGGGAGGAGGGGAGAAAGCACTAGCCTTGCCGTGGTATGTATCCCTGACATGGCAACACCTACACAACCCGGCTGTGAAGGACATTCTGAAGCTGGGTCAGGCAGCAGTGCTGGGAGGCTGCCAAGTGCAGAGGTGCGTTTTCAAGACCAGAGCCTGTCCGCTTTTCTGAGGCCCGTGGCCTACTAGGAGTGTGTCTCTGACTCTGTTTGCTGTCTGTCCAACATGAAGAGGACAGGCAGGAGAAAAAGTGGGGCTAGCCACCTGAGAAGGGGGGAGGGCACCCCGAGGACACCTCCCTCTCTGTCTAAACACCACTGCAAATCCAAGAAGCCAGCACCACGCCAGCCTCCACATCTGGTTCTCATTAGTCTCAGGGACGCCCTCAGACCTGGCCTGTGCTCTGAGTGTGGGGTTGACACCTGGCCTTGCCCACTCTCCAGGAGCTCTCCCCATGGTGGGGGCAGCAGCACAGGGCACTCGGCCTGAGAGGTGGCAGGCAGCCCTCAGGTCACAACGGACCAGCAGCCCTGGGCTGATCTGAAAGATATGGTGAGTGGGAGAGGATGGCGAATGGGCAGCATCTTCACGTCAAACTATTGAAAAGACCACATTCCCACCAGAGTCATAACATTCTCCTTTCTTGTTTTTTCTTCATACTTTTGTGGGCCAGCCCAGAGCACTGCTTGAAACCTTCCAACTTTCCAGACAGAAAAATCCTAAGGTTGTGCACATGTGTGGACTACTTTAGTGTGTTTCTGGTTTATCCTCACGTTATTTCCGATCTCTGGTCCTTTTCTGGTCACAGTGTCTTCTGCACTGGGCCTGAGCCTGGGCTGTGCTGCTCATTGTGCCTGCATCAGGACTCAGGTGGGAGCAGTGAGTCAACCTGGGGTCTCTGTGTGAGTGATGGGGAAAGAGGAACTTTCGTTTCTCTGACGGACAGCTCTGCTGGGTGCCACACTGCCCCCGTGGGGGCCAGACCCACCTGTGAGGTAAGTGACAGACAGAGCTGGGAGGTAGAGACTGATTCCTGATGACTTTTTTGCTTAAGCAAGCCAGTGTGAGTTGGATATCTGTCACTGGCAATCAAAAGTCCTGACTCAAAGAGAAAAAGCTACACACTGGGTTTAAAAATGCAATCATCACACAAACGGGCAAGTTCCACAATCTGCAGTGTGACCTATCAGACTGTCCAGAGCAACCTGGCAGGACTGGCACACCAGGGAGGACAGCTGTCAAGTCGAAGGGGAGACAGAACCAGCAGGGTCTGCACTCCTTCAGCATCACCCATTGGAGACAGACAGACTCTGCTAGATGTGAGTATCCAGTCTCAAGAGAGGTTCAGTGGTCACCATACTTGCACTGTGGCAGGCTTACATTCTCAAGCCATAGTCCTCCCTCTGGAGCTAAACACACAACCCTCTCATCACCCATCTTGTTCCCTTGGGACACAGATACTAAGTTTGTGAACATGAGGGTTCCAGTCACTAGCAAAGGATATTCTTGATGAATTAATTAACCCAAACCAGTGCTGTGTCCCTGGCGCCTGACTTCCTGGGTTTAGTGTGTGTGTGGGGGCATCACCATTGAATAGCTGGCAGGCCTCCCCGACTGGCCTTCCCTCCTCTGACAAGAGGACACAGGTTTGGGCCTTGAGTGATGCAGTGGGTAGGCTGGTGTGACTCTCCAGGGGGAGGGAGGCCTAGTGGCCCTAATGGAGGCGGCAGACAAGGGGAGTGGGGTTCTTACTGGCTGAGGTGCAGACCCATTTCCTGGAGGGCTTGTTCCTGCTCGTCACAAACCTTCTGTAACTCTGTCTTCTCATCCTGGAGCTCCCGCAGCTCCTAAAGTGAACAAACAAGGTGCTTGACACAGACTTGAAAGTCTTTTTTTTTTAAGGTTTAGTAATCATAGTGACAAGCAGGTTGGAATGTTTTTCTTTTCTTTTTTCTGTTGTGTTTTTTCTTTTTTGGCCACTCTGCGAGGCATGCAAGATCTTTATTCCCTGACCAGGGATCGAACCTGTGTCCCCTGCAGTGGAAGCGCCAAGTCTTAATCACTGGACCGCTAGGGAAGTCCCTGGAATGTTTTTCAAGAGCAAGAAACAGTTTTGTTGTATTAACCTTCTTCAAGACAGGGTTATTTCATAGGTTCCCTCATGTTTCACCAGAATGGGCAACTGGAAGGGTGAGCACTTCAGGAGTGGCTCTGCAGTGCAAACAGTGATGTGGGGCGAGAAATGTTCAAAACAGACCCTCACAGTGCAAAAAAGGCTTTGCCTATCTGAGTTTCTATGAAAAGACAGATTTGTATCAGGGCAAGCTAGTTTAGGAATAATCTGTTTTTCAGAAAGGGCTGGTCAAAATTTCCGGAGAACGAATGAGCAAGGCTGATGAAGGCCAAGATCTGGGCTCTCTTTCATGGCCCCGAGAGTGGCAAGCCCTTCTGGAGGCCCGAGCCATGGAGTGAAGCTCGCTGGGGATGATGCTGATGACTTTGTAATCTGGGGCCAGCACACCTTGAGGACAAAGGCTGGCAAGGGCAGAGACAAAGACCCAGAAAAGTAACTTGGGTTTTCAGGGCTGACCCCGGGGCAGCAGCGGGGCTTAGGCCTGAGTGGTGGCAGTTCCCCCTTAGCCGCTCCTGGGCCCTGTGCTCCAGAGCCTATTAACACAGGCTCACAAGGGCATGCTGAGGCTTCCCAGCGATGTTAGACACATTGTTTTGTTTCTTTTGCAGGGGTGTGTGTAATTCAAATCTTAGATCAAAGTATTTTGAAGTAAAGGGGGCATGTTCCATCATGCGGCAGAACTTTCTAGAAGTCCTCTCCTCCACCTCTGAGCCGGAGTGGCTCTTGAGGAAGCAATCCCCACACTGGGCCTAGCAGGCTCTCTCATGAGGGGCTCTAGGTACTTTCCAATGGAAATCAAAGGGCCTTTCTCTCAAATTGCAGCAGTACCCATTACCGTGCTCAACGAGACAAAATCTAGGTCTGGGAACTGCCCCCGCTGCAGGGATCCTCCTCCAGGGAAGGTGTGGTGCAGGAGGGCTGCCTGAGGCTCTGCTCAAGCCCTCCTTCCTCTGCTATCACACCTCAGCCACACAGCCCTTCTCTCTGCTCCTTTGCTGCGACAGACCCTCACACTTCCTGGTGGCTCTGCATGGCTGGCCCTTGTTCAAGGGCCCTTGTTCATTTAATTGTCTGCTTAACTGTCACTCTCTTCCCAGGCCACCCGCCATGCCAGTGTGGGGACATTTTACTGTTTTACTCTCTTCACTGTTCTCATTACCGAGTCTCTCTGGTTTGCTCACTGGATTATGATGCGTCTTTGCCTTTTCCTCCTAGAGCAGATGTGGGAACAGTGTCCCAGGCCTGTCGCAGGCCTGGAGCCGGCTGGCGCACAGTGGGGACTGGCCCTGCAGCTGCGGATTCACGAGTCATGCACGTGGCTCACTTGCCCACTGGGAGGCTCTTGAGCAGGAGTTTTTGCAGATGCTAGAAGCTCTTTTTCTCCCCAAGACAGTCTGCCTTACCTTTTTTAATCCTTCTACTTGCTGTAGCTCTGCTCGGAGTAGAGAGGAAGTGTCTTTCTCATGCTGTAATTCTCGCTGAAGAGCCTGTCTTTGCTCTTTTTCTGATTTCAACTCTTTCTCTAGACTTGAGCTGTTTTCGCAAAATGAACTTGAGTTAGTCTCAATGAGAGATTTTCATGGAGGTCCACAACCCACAACCCAGGTCACCACTCAAGAAACGGGGGATTCACAGGAATCTGAACTGCCACGTGAGCATCTAGACCTTTCAACAAGCATGGAAATAAGGTTCCCTTTCCCGCAGGGCCATCTGCACCTCCATAGGAAAGACCAGGAACATGTCATGGAAAGCAGGCACAGGCACACACTTGACAGTTATGCGAATGGAGAGGGAGGAAAAGAGCTCTAACACTTGGGGTCACACACACAGAACCCTCTACTGAGATGGACACCCGAGGAAAAGAGACGTTTATTCTGCAACATTTATCTTGCTTTTTCCAACCCAGAGCCAGCTGACAATGGAGGATATTGGGGGGTTGGGGGCAAATAGAAAGCTACAGAGGGGTAGGAAGTGAACCGCAACTAAATCCTGATGCCCTTCTCACCAGCTGAGTAGCCCTGGGGACTATACTGAACCCCCTGCAATCGTTTTTCTCATTCGTGAAACAGGGAATAGACGTCTCTTTTCTCATCTGAATCCTAGCTTTGCAGGGGCCACCTCTGAAGTGGACACTGGGACGCTGCCCCAATTGGGAGATGGCCTTCCCAGTCCTTCCCGCACCGCTCAGCCACCTGCTGCCGCCAGGGCTCCTACCACTGCTCGAGCAGCTGGGAGAGCTGTTGCTGCAGAGCGCTGCTCCTCCCGCCGAGCTCCTGCTGCAGCTTGTGGCTCCGCTCCTCGGCCCCCTGCCTCGCCCTCTCTGAGTGCTGTAACCTAGACCAAATGAACCAAATCTTTGTAAGGAAAGGATCATTCCTCACATTTACCATATAATTTTTGCATATTCTTGCTGGCTTTCTTTTACATTTAAAAATTAATATATGGTAAAATTGACTCCTTTTTGTGAATAGTTCCTGGAGTTTTAGCACAGGCATAAGTTCATGTAGCCATTACTACAATCCATTCTACCAGGTGATACAGAATAGTTCCATCACCCCACAAAACACCTTGGCACTGCCCCTCTGAGTCACACCTTCTCTCCACCCCAATGTCATATACATGAAATTATACTTCATATAACCTTTTGAGACTGGCTTCTTTTAGCATGTCTTTGCGATCAATCCAAGTTTTCGTGTGTATCAGTCATCATTCCTTTTTATGGCTGAGTAGAATTTCATTGCATAGATGTACCAGTTTATCCATTCATTTGATGAAAGATATCTGAGCTGCTTTTAGTTTTTGGCAATTATGAACAGAGCTGCTATAAGCATTTGTGTACAGGTTTTTGGGTGAACATGAGTTTTCATTTCTTTTGGGCAAACAGCCAGGAGTGGGATTATTGGGTCATATGGTAAGAGTATGTTTGGCTTTTTAAGAACTGTTTTCCAAAGTGGCTGTACCATTCTGCATTCCCACTGGTAATGTATGACTGTTCCAGTTGCTTTGTAGCCTCTCCAGCACCTGGTACTGTCATTATAAAAATATGTAGCTGTTCTAATAGGTATGCAGTGGCATCTCATTGATTTTAACATGCACTTCCCTAATGGCTAATGATGCTGAACATCTTTTTTTATTTTTTAACTCAAGTATTGTTGATTTACAATATTGTATTAGTTTCAGGTGTACAGTAATTTGGTTATACAATACACACACACACACACACACACACACACACACACACATATATATATATATATATATACACACACACAGCTATATTCTTTTTTTCCAATTCTTTTCCATCATAGGTTATTATAAGATATTGAATATAGTTCCCTGTGCTACACAGTAAATCCCTGTTGTTTACCTAGTTTATATATGGTGGTGTATATCTGTTAATCCCATACTCCCAATTTATCCCTCCTCCCCTTCCCTTTTGGTAACCATAAGTTTGTTTTCTAAGTCTGTGAGTCTCTTTCTGTGCTGTAAATAAGTTCATTTGTATCAGTTTTAGATCCCACATGTAAGTGATATCATGTATTTGTCTCTCTCTGCCTGACTCACTTACACTTGGTATGATAATCTCTAGGTTCATCCATGTTGCTGCAAGTGGCATTATTTCATTCTTTTTTATTGCTGAGTAATATTCCATTGTGTGTGTGTGTGTGTGTGTGTGTGTGTGTGTGTGTGTATGTATCTCACATCTTCTTTATCCATTCACTTACTGATGGACATTTAGGTTGCTTCCATGTCTCGGCTACTGTAAATAGTAGTATTGCTATCAACATTGGGGTGCACATATCTTTTGAAATTAGAGCTTTCATCTTTTCTGGATATATGCCCAGAAGTGGGACTGCTGGATCATATGGCAACTCTATTTTTAGTTTTTTAAGGAACCATCATATTGTTTTCCATAGTGGCTGCACCAATTTATATTCCCACCAACAGTGTACGAGGGTTCCCTTTTCCTCACACCCGCTCCTGCATTTATTTGTAGACTTTTGATGATGGCCATTCTGACAGGTGTGAGGTAATACTTCATTGTAGTTTCAGTTTGCATTTCTCTAATAATTAGCCATGTTGAGCATCTTTACATGTGCCTATTGTCCTACTGTATGTCTTCTTTGGAGACATGCTTACTTAGGTGTTCTGCCCATTTTTTGTATTGTATTGTATTGTATTGTATTGTATTTATTTATTTACGGCTGTGTTGGGTATTTGCAGCCGTGCACGGGCTTTTTCTAGTTGCGGTGAGTGGGGGCTACTCTTTGTTGTGGTGTGCGGGCTTCTCATCATGGTGGCTTCTCTTGTTGTGGAGCATGGGCTCTAGGTGCGTGGGCTTCAGTAGTTGTGATACACGGGCTCAGTAGTTGTGGCTCCCAGGCTCTAGAGCGCAGGCTCAGCAGTTGTGGTGCACAGGCTTAGTTGCTCTGCAGCATGTGGGATCTTCCCGGACCAGGGATCGAATCCCTGTCCCTTGTATTGGCAGGTAGATTCTTAACCACTATGCTACCAGGGAAGTCCCTTCTGCCCATTTTTTGATTGTGTTGTTTCTCTGTTATTGAGTCATTTGAGGTGTTTGTATGTTTTGGAAATTAAGCCCTTGTCAGTTGCATCATTTTGCAAATATTTTCTCCCAGTCTGTAGGTTGTCTTTTCATTTTGTTTATGGTTTCCTTTGCTGTGCAAAAGTTTGTAAGTTTGATTAGGTCCCATTTGTTTATTTTTGCTTTTATTTCTTTTGCTTTGGGAGACTGACCTAAGAAACCATTGCTACAATTTATGTCAGAGAATGTTTTGCCTATGTTCTCTTCTAAGAGTTTTATGGTGTCACATCTTATATTTAAGTCTTTAAGCCATTTCGAGTTATTTCTGTGTGTGATGTGAGGGAGTGTTCTAACTTCAATGATTTACATGAGGCTGTCCAGCTTTCCCAACACCACTTGCTGAAGAGACTGTGTTTTCTCCATTGTATATCCTTCCCTCCTCTGTCAAAGATAAATTGATGTAGGTGTGTGGATTTATTTCTGGGCTCTCTATTCCAATGATCCATATGTCTGTTTTTGTGCTAATACCATGCTGTTTTGACTACTATAGCTTTGTAGTATCGTTTGAAGCCTGGAAGGGTTATGCCTCCAGCTTTGTTCTTTTTCCTCAGGATTGCTTTGGCAATTCAGGGTCTTTTGTGGTTCCACATAAATTTTAGGATTATATGTTGTAGTTTTGTGAAAAATGTCATGGGTAATTTGATAGTGATCACATTAAATCTGTAGATTGCTTTGGGTAGTACGGTCATTTTAACTATATTAATTCTTCCAACCCTAGAGCATGGGATATCTTTACATTTCTTTGAATCATCTTCAATTTTCAATTTCTTTTATCAATGTTTTGTAGTTCTCTGCGTATAAGTCTTTCATCTCCTTGGTTAGGTTTATTCCTAGGTTTTTTTTTTTTGATGCAATTTTCAACAGCATTTTTTTTTTTTTTTACTTTCTCTTTCTGACATTTCATTGTTAGGGTAAAGAAATACAACAGATTTCTATATATTAATCTTGTATCCTGCTACCTTGACAATCTTTTCATGTGCTTATTTGCCATCCATATGTCCTGTTTGGTGAAGGGTCTGTTTAAGTCTTTTGTCCATTTAAAATTTTTATTTATTTATTTATTTAAGGCTGCACTGAATTTTAGTGTGCCACGCGGAATCTTGTAGCTGTGGAATGCGGGCTCATTGTTGTGGCATGCAGGCTTCTTAGTTGCGGCATGCATGTGGGATCTAGTTGCCCAATCGATCCCTGGATCCCCAGTTCAATCCCTGGATTGAAACCAGGCCCCCTGCATTGGGAGCGTGGAGTCTCACCCACTGAACCACCAGGGAAGTCCTCTGTCCATTTTAGATTGGATTGTTCGTGGAGTTCTGAGAGTTCTTTATGTATTTTGGATATAAGTCCTTTGTCAGATATGTGATTTTCAAATTTTCTCCAAATCTATAACTTGTCTTTTTATTCTCTTAAGTGTGTGTTCCACAGAACAAAGTTTTAAATTTTGATAAAGTCCAATTTATCAAGTTTTCTCTTATGGATCATGTTTTTATGTCATGTCTAAGAGCCCTCTGTCTAACCCAAGGCCACAAAGATTTTCTCCTGTTTTTTCTTCTAAAAGTTTACAGTTTTAAGTTTTACATGTAGATTTATGATCCATTTTGAGTTAACTTTTGTTTAAAGGTGTGAGGTCTAAATTGAGGTTCATTTTTTGGTGTATGGATATCCAATTGTTCCAATATCATTCACTGAAAAGATTATCCTTTCTCCATTGAACTACCTTTGCACCTTTGTAAAAAAATCAGCCACCTGTATTTGTGCGAGTCTATTTTTTTTTTTTTTTTTTGGCAGTACGAGGCCTCTCACTGTTGTGGCCTCTCCCGTTGCAGAGCACAGGCTTCGGACGTGCAGGCTCAGCAGCCATGGCCCATGGGCCCAGCCGCTCTGTGGCATGTGGGATCCTCCCGGACTGGGGCAAGAACCCGTGTTCCCTGCATTGGCAGGCAGACTCTCAACCACTGCGCCACCAGGGAAGCCCTGTGCGAGTCTATTTTTTGACCCTATTCTGATCCCCTACTGACCTGACATTTACTTATTTTAAAAATTTTTATTTTTTGGTGCGGCATGAGGGATCTTACTTCCTCAACCAGGGATTGAACCCGTGCCCACTGCAGTGGAAGCACAGAGTCTTAACCACTGGACCACCAGCGAAGTCTCTGACCTGATATTTGTTTATTTATTTAAATTTATTTATTTAAAAAAAATTATTTATTTATTTATTCTTTTGGCTGCGTTTGGTCTTCATTGCTGTGCGCAGGCTTTCTCTAGTTGTGGCGAGCAGGGGCTACTCTCTGTTGCAGTCAGCGGGCTTCTCATTGTTGTGGCTACTCATGTTGTGGAGCACAGGCTCTAGGCGCACAGGCTCAGTAGTTGTGGCTCGTGGGCTCTAGAGCGCAGGCTCAGTAGTTGTGGCACATGGGCTTAGTTGCTCCACGGCATGTGGGATCTTCCTGGGCCAGGGCTCGAACCTGTGTCCCCTGCATTGGCAGGCGGATTCGTAACCACTGCGCCACCAGGGAAGTCCTAACCTGATATTTAAATCTGAGCTCACTGGATAGTTCTAACCCCCTGAGAGGACAATGTGATGTAGCCCTAAGGTTGATTAAATGAATACATGCTTAGGCAAAGCTGGGGAATCCGGTCCCCTTGCTGGGGACCTGAAGGACAGTCATCCTAACTTGTCTATACTTTTGAAATACTCTGAGTAAGTCCCCAGGCCCAAATAATGCCCAGCACCTTCTAGGGAATATCTGCTGGGGGAAGTGTTTACCTTTCTTCCATTTGTTTCATGCTGGACATAACTTGATTGGTTTTTTCTTCAAAAGATGTGATGGCTTCATTCTTCTGTTGTAAACTGCTCTCCGCATTCTATAAAAGCAAGGAAAGAGGGTTATTTTCTGCTTCTCCCTCACCCCCCTGCCTGCTCTGGATTACAAGTGGGTTCAACTATTCTTGTACTTTTTTTATAACACTTTCAAGAGCGTTTCATTAATTGCTGCTCTTCCCCAGAGCCCTGGAAGACAAACTAGGCCATGGCTCCCATGTCATCAACATAAAGAAAGGCAGAGGGGGAATTTCCTGGAGTTCCAGTGGTTATAACTTGGTGTTTTCACTGCTGTGGTGCAGGTTCAATCCCTGGTTGGGGAATTAAGATTCTGCAAGCCAGCTGGCCAAAAAAAGAAAAAAAGAAAAAAAAAAAAGGCAAAGAGGGAGATACTGAAGCCCTCTGTTTGAATAGTCCATGCCCCTTTTTGAAAAAGAATTTCAGAGTCGGATCTGACTCAATGTTACTGAGTCTTCTCATGTGTCAGGCACATCCATGAGTTCACCTGACTCTTGCAGAGTTCTCATGGTGGGCATTGTTAGCCCCCACTTCTCTGAGCAAGAGAGGGAGGCTCAGAAATAGAAAGCACCTGGGAAAAGGTCTGAGCACAAATATGGTGCAGCTGGGTTCTTACTCACAACCATGTGACTTTCTGAGTCCAGGCTTTTAACCATGGCAGATGCTGAATGACTAGGAGGCAGCAAAAGAGCAACATGTTTCTGTGTGCCTACTAGAGACACTCTTAAAATACAAGGATACAGAAAGGCTGAAGACAGAAAGAAGTCCTGATAAATTCTTAAGAATATATAGACTGTAGTGTCTGGCTTTAAAGTAATAAAACTAGACATAAGGAACAAAAGAATAGCTAAACACCTCATATCTGGAAATGGAATAGCATATTACTAAAAACTATTGAGGTAAAAAAAAAAAGAAAAAGAAACCAGAAGAGAGATTATGAAATACTTAGAGCTGAAAGACAATGAAAACACTCTGCAATATTTTACTATATTGAAGATGCACCCTAATTTTATATACCACTATGAAGGAAAAAACTGCTACTTGAAACATGTCATGCCATTGACCATAAGATGCATCTTGATTTCAGAGATGACAAATGTGAGAAACATGCTTTTTAGGTGAAATGCTTCCATCAAAATTTGAGGGCCATAGCTAAAGCAGTACTTGTGGGCAATTTTTAACTTTAAATAAAATGTTTAATGAAATTAAAAAAGATAAAACAGATGAGCTAAGCATGCATTTCAGAAGTTGAAAATGAGCCACAGAGCAAACCCAAAGAAATAAGAAAGAAAATAATAAAAGTCAGGGTAGAAATCAATGAAAAAGAAATAATAACAATACACAATAAAGAATATTAGAAAAAAAGCTGGTTCTCTGAAAAGATTATGAGGACAGACACACCTCTGGCAAGACCAAATAAGGAAGAAAGACAAAAAATGCAAAAAGAAAATGCTGAATAAAAGAGATTTAAAAATTCTGCAAAAGAATGTTATAAACAAAAACATTTGAAAACCTAAACAAAATAAGATACATTTTGGAAAAAAATATACCAAAATTGGTCTGAGAAGAAATGGAAAATATGAATAAGCCAGTAAACATTCAATAAATAGAAATGGTAGTCATAGTCTCTCTGCCCAAAAAGCCCAGCCCAGATGAATCCTACAACATGGGTGGGTTCTCAAAACTTTTGGAGAATAGACACTTTCTGTCTTATAAGCGTTATTTCAGAGAAAGAGAACAGGAAACCTTATTTTATAGTACCAGTCCAACCATGATTCTGAAGCCAAATAAGGCTAGTAAAAGGAAAGAAAGAGGTCTGTCTCGTACATAAACACACAGATTATATATAACATATTGGCTAACTGAGTCAAGAGTATATTTAAATATATCACAATCAAGCAGGAATCCAGGAACATAAATGTATAAATTGCCACATAAATAAGGGAGAAAAAGAACAGGACTATCACAACAGATAAAATGCAAAAAAGCCCAAAACATTTAATAAGGTTCAATATTTATTTATGAGGAAAACTCTGAGCAAACAAGAAATAGAAAAGAACTTCCTTAACTAAGTAAAGTTTATATATCAACCATCTAGTAAGCATTATTCTTGATGGAGAAATTTTTACATGCATTACTTTTAAGATCAGGACCACAAATCTGCTTACTATTCCAACTACTGTTTAATGTAGTCATGGAGGTCCTGGCCAATGCTAAAAGAAACAAAAAAGAATAAGGTGTACAAAACCTGAGAGTGAAGAAATTAAACTGTCTTTATTTGCCTATGATATGATCAATTACATCTAAAATCAACAGGATTAATAGACAAACTATTAGAACTAGGTGGTGAGCAAGGCTGTCAAACACAAGATCAACCTATAAAGCACAAAAGCACTTCTCTACATCAGCAAGACCTCACTAGGGGATGCAGCCAAAATAAGGCACCCAGCACACTAGCAACAAGAACTAGACAGAATTGAGGAGTTCACCTAGAGAAAATGCAACTCTTACAGAAGAAAAAGGACAAAAAGAGAGTAAACTATAAATTCAATGCAATTCTCATGTAAGAAATTCAGCTGGATTTTTTAAAAAGGAAATTTATACCTTATTCTAAAATTTTTATCAAGAATCAGACTATACTACAAAGCTACAGTAACCAAAACAGCATGATACTGGCACAGAAACAGCACATAGATCAATGGAACAGGATAGAAAGCCCAGAAATAATCCCAAGCACTTATGGTCAATTAATCTACAGCAAAGGAGGCAAGAATATACAATGGAGAAAAGACAGTCTCTTCAGTAAGTGGTGCTGGGAAAAGTGTACAGCTACATGTAAAAGAATGAAATTAGAACATTTTCTAACACCATATACAAAAATAAACTTGAAATGGATTAAAGACCTGAATGTAATACTGGATACTATAAGACTCCTAGAGGAAAACATAGGCAGAGCACTCTTTGACATAAATCAGAGAAATATTTTTTTGGATCTGTCTCCTAGAGTAATGGAAACAAAAGCAAAAATAAACAAATGGGACCTAATTAAACTTATAAGCTTTTGCACAGCAAAGGAAACCATAAACAAAATGAAAAGACAACCTATGGAATGGGAGAAAACATCTGCAAATGATGTGACTGACAAGGGATTAATTTTGAAAATATACAAACAGCTTATACAGCTCAGTATCAAAAAAAACAAACAACCAATCAAAAAATGGGCAGAAGACCTACATCAACATTTCTACAAAGAAAACATACAGATGGCCAATAAGCACATGAAAAGATGCTCAACTTGCCTAATTATTAGAGAAATGCAAATAAAAACTACAATGAAGTATCACCTCACACCAGTCAGAATGGTAATCATCAAAAAGTCTGCAAATAATAAATCCTACACTGTTGGTGGGAATGTAAATTGGTGCAGCCACTGTGGAAGACAGTATGGAGGTTCCTTAAAAAACTAAAAATGGAATTACCATATGATCCAGCAGTCCCACTCCTGGGCATATATCCAGAAAAGATGAAAGCTCTAATTCAAAAAGATACGTGCACCTCAATGTTCACAGCAATACTATTTACAGTAACCGAGACATGGAAGCAACCTAAATGTCCATCAACAGATGAATGGATAGGGGCTTCCCTGGTGGCACAGTGGTTAAGAATCCGCCTGCCAATGCAGGGGACATGGGTTTGAGCCCTGGTCCGGGAAGATCCCACATGCTGCAGAGCAACTAAGCCCATTCACCGCAACTACTGAGCCTGCGCTCTAGAGCTCGCGTGCCACAACTACTGAGCCCGCGTGCCACAACTATTGAAGCCCGTGTGCCTACAGCCCATGCTCCGCAACAAGAGAAGCCACTGCAATGGGAAGCCCATGCACCGCAACGAAGAGTAGCCCCCACTCGCCGCAACCAGAGAAAGCCCATGCACGGCAACAAAGACCCAACGTGGCCAAAAATAAAAATAAAAAGTAAATAAATTTATATAAAAAAATAGATGAAGGATAAAGAAGATATGGTATTATATACATTGGAATATTATTCAGCCATAAGAAAGAAGGAAATAATGCCATTTGCAGCAATATGGATGGACCTAGAGATTATCATACTAAAGTGAAGTCAGACAGACAAAGACAAATATCATGTATCACACATAGGATCTGAAAAAATGATACAAATGAACTTATTTACAACACAGAAACAGACTCACAGACGTAGAAAAGAAACTTATGGTTACCAAAGGGAAAGGGGTGAGGAGGGATAAATTAGAAATTTGGGATTAACAGATACACACCACTATATATAAAACAGATAAATAAGGACCTACTGTATAGCATAGGGAACTATACTCAGTATTTTGTAATACCCTATAATAGAAAAGAATCTGAAAAAGAATCACTTTGCTTTACACCTGAAACTAACACAATACTGTAAATTAATTATACTTCAATTAAAAAAAAGAAAAAAAGGATGAACATTTACAAATAGATAAGTCAATCAAAAAAAGAAGAGGGAAAAAAGGGGGAAAGGTAGGCAGGCTTGACCTACGTTATGGGTCGAGTGTGTCCATCCCAAATCCATTATGTTGAAGTCCTAACCCCAGTACCACCCAGGATCTTATTTGGAAAACGGGTCACTCACTGCAGACATAATTAGTTAAGATGAGGTCACACTGGAGTAGGGTGGGCTCCTAATCCAATATGACTGGTGTCCTTTTACAAAGGGGAAATGTGGGCACAGGCATGCACACACAGGGAGAAAGCTGTGTGAAGATGAGGGCAGAGATGGAGGTGATAACTTCTCCAAGTGAAGGAAACCCAAATATTGCCAGCAACCACCAGAATCTAGGAGACGGATGGGACTGACTTCCTCACAGCCCTCAGAGGAAACCATTCCTGCCAACACCTTACTCTGAAACTTCTGGCCTCCAGTACTGTGAGACGGCAAATTTTTGTAAAGCCACTCAGTTTGTGGTACTTTTAAGCAGCTTACTATATGGAGAAAAAGATAACTGGATCCCTAGGTAAGGCCATATACAAAGGTTAACTCTAGATACATTAAAAACCTAAATGTGAAAGGTTTAGACAACTAGTGTGGAATATCTTTGACACCTAGACATGAGAAAGAGTTCTAAAACAAAACCCCCAAACTTCAAACCATATGTGAAAAATCAACACATTAGACTACATCAAAAATAGGGACTTAAGGACAGTAGATGACACTAGGAGAAGATATTTACAATCTGTAAACCAGTAAAGGACTAAAATTTAGACCATACATGGAATTACTACTAATCAACAAGGAAAACATAGGAAACCCAAAAGAAAAAAGGACAAAAAATATGAATAGGCAAGCCACAAAGCAGCATAAATGGGAACCAACATGAAGGGATGCTCAAGCTCACTAGACTGAGAAATGAATATTAAGTCAACTGTACCCTCGCAATACAGGCACCACAGGACACAGCTGGAGGGAGCGTGTGTTGGCGCAGCCCTTCTAGAAAGCAGTGTGGCTGGGCTTATGCAAACCAAGGACACAAAGGAGGAAAGGAAGTGTCTGGCTGGGAGGACACTTCAATTATGTCTGCCAGAGAGATTTCAGAGGGAGATGGGTACACTAGCTGCCAAGGTGTTGCTTGTGCTAGCGCAGTGGAGGAAAACCGTTTGTCCGTCACCGGGGGAATGGGCAAGAAAACACAGTGGGTACAAACGCTGGGAAGCTAAACTGCACTAAGAAGCCAACAGCAGATATACATGAGGATGAATGTAGCACTGAGGGAGAAAAAGTAAGGAATAGAATGTGATCCACAGCACGATACCACTTGTGTAAATTAAAATTCATGTCCTCAAAATGATACATGTTTTAGAATGACAAATATAAATAAAAAGATAAACACTTAAGAATGCTGGCCTAGAGGAAAGAGGATGGGAGTCGGGGTGGGGGATAAAAGGAAATAAGAAAACAGGAAGGGTGTCTTATTATAGTGCCCCAAACAGAGGGATACGACTGACCCAACCTTCTGCATCTGAAGCCCAGAGGGAGAAAAGGGTATGAAGCCAGAATTCCAGCAGCACCAGAGACGGACTTGGGGGTGGTGCTTCCCCAGGGAACCCAATGTATGCTGTGCTGACTCAGCAGCCAGGGGTTTGGTGCTGTCAAAGCAGATGTTGTGACCCTTGTTAGTTATGGCAAACATTTAGTCAAACTGTCGCTTGCCCAAACTTGGAAGATGGAATCCACGCAACTGTGCCAGGGCTCCAGAATGCTAGGATGTGCAGTGGGGTTTGCCATGTGAACAGGTGCTATAAGCAAGGGGTTTGCAGGGAGAGATGGACAGGGATACAGAGGCCAAAGGTTAGAAAAGTCAACTGCTTCTGGACTCAGAAGGAAGAGAGAGGACTGAAGAGTGAGCCATATGGCCCTGTGACATCCTGCAGCGAAGATCGGAGTAGGCTGCTTTCCTCATGCCTCAAGCTGTTGTTCCAGATGACTGGTCACTGACATGAGAAAGACTGACAGAGCAAAGAAACGGAGCAGGTGTGGGAACTGTGTTTACTCATAACAGACTACGGTCACTGACACACGGATCAAGTGGATGCAAGCAGACCAGAGGCTGTGACAGAGGGAACCGAATTGTCCAAGAAACCACCAGTCTGGTCTGAAAAATATCTGACTGTTGGATCCCTTATACAACCTCCAGGCCAGTAGACTGACACTGGCAAGAAGCTGGCCGTCAAAGCTGTGTAGCCCACTCCACGGGAGCCCACTTCCCATCAGCCATTGAAGATGGTGGTCTCAGGGGCCACGGAGGTCAGCAGACATGCTCTCTAGAAGGCAGAAGCGGTAGCCAGACATGCTAAGAAATGGAGTCCTCAGTACCCCAAGCAGCCTTCACGGTTCCTGCCCAGAGGACACAATGACCACCGAGGACCAGGGACTGCCAGGTGTGTCCCTTGTTTCCTCTTTCCCAATAGGCATTTCATCATGGTTATCCTGTTTCTGCTCTACCAGTTCATCCTGGGCAGGACAGGCTAACGTGACTGACAGATAGTCTTCTAGTTGGAACACAGGCCCTATGGGCTTGAGGAAGAGTGCTGCCCGTCACCCAGGGTTGTGGACTCTGAGGAAGCAGGGCTTGCCAGTAGCTCAGTGGGGTTGACTGTTGTAGTGACAACTACATCTACCCACACCTACTTTCCCCTTCACCTGGCCTGCAGCCCAGAAACAACAGCCCCAGGCTCCCCTTGCAGCCAAGCCTGGCCATGCTGACTAGCCCTTTCCTATGTGATCGGAAGAAATGGTGGGTGCAACTGCTGTCTCACTGTTTGAGAACAAATCCCTGGCTCTGGACTTTTGCTCTTCTCCCCACTTCTGCTGGCAAGAATGGTGACAACTCAAGTGGCCTTGAGAGCTGGAGCTGCCATTAGTCTGAATCCCTGAATGACCGTGGGGAGCAAAACTGCTGGTCTGCAATGCTTTAAGCTATTATAGTAGTTTAGTTTCCCCTAACATGTATTAACAGTATGTCTATATGCTGAACAAAACCAGAAGAAAACATGAAAAAATTAAAATAGATAATTTGTTGGGAGGGTAAAACTATTTTCTTCCTTTTCTCTTTTTGCTTCAATTTTCATTGTTGCAATTACAAAAATATTAATTACGTAATAATTTTTAAAAAGACGGACAAAATAGCACAGTTTATTTGTACCGTCTGCTCTCACATTATCTTTGACATAGATGTTACTACTAGTAAGACTGAAACCACTCTATGGAAAAGGAAGTGGGACTGTTTCGGCAATAAAATAGGAAAGAGAACTTCAAAAAAGGAAAAGCTTTGAGGACACAGAATGGTACCCTTCTGGGTAGCTTCTGGGCAAGAAAAGTGTTGCAGTGTTTAGATGCTGTCTTTCAAACTCTGGCGTGACCGGTTCTTTCTGGGCTAGCTCCCCTTGACCACTCTGAAATGACGAGGGAGGTGATCTTGGAGACTCAGCAAGATTAACTTATTGGCAAAGCTTGAAAAGGCAATACTAACTAATATCCTTAATCCACTTCTCCATTTCTTGGGGCAAACAATTAGTACCTGAAGTAGACAGAAACAGACAGCAGGGGGACAGTGAACGTATGACAGGCAAAGTTCAGATTTAGATTCAAGAGACACAGTTCAGTTTTCAGCTCTATTTATTAGCTGTGCCACCAGGGACATGTGACTTAGCCATTTGATTTTACCTTGTCACTTACATTTCCCCCCATTTTATAAACTTTTGTCAGGGACTGCCGGGAGACTCAAATAAAATAAATGCAATAACATGTAAGATGGCCTAGGACCAGGTCTGCAAATACTAGGCCCTCACAGATGTGTCTATTCTCTCCTTCTGCGGAAAGAATGACTGGAAAGGCAGCACGTGACAAGCTCTACCACTGTAGACAAGCAGCAGGAAACAGGGTTGTGATGTGGACATAAAGCCAAGTCCCACCTGAACTTTGTGAAACATCTGTAAGTTAATTGCTTTGACTTCCTCCAGCTGCTGGCGCAGGGCAACTAGAGTGTCCTGCTTCTCGTGAGTGTCCTTTTCTAGTAACTTCATTGCGATTTCCATTTCGGTTTTCATTCCAATTTGTAGCTCCAGTTCTTTTTCTAGTTCCTTAAAAGGATATTAATAAGGAAAATATTATTAAAGCACATCACAGAAATGAACTTAACTGATGTTGTATCTTGGGCAGTGCTGAAAATACAAACGGAAGGTCAGAATAGGTTAGGGAGATGCAGACAAGTCTGTCTGGAGCATAACTAGATTAAGTTTTCTCCCTTTCCTCATTTTACAATGAACACTGGCTCTGCATCAAGTCAACAGAAAGCAGGTAGGTGGCAATGAGGAATACTCCACGAGTATTTTTTTTCACATGTTAAAAACTTTATTTGTATAAAAACTCACTTGTTTTTAAAAGCAGGTTGAAGCATGTGTGTGCAAAGTACTGACAGAAGTAACATAGAGGGAATAAACTGAGGAATCTTTCTGGTAACTCAGGCTCGCAAACTCACCAAACGGGCTTTCTTCTCCTCCTTCAGCTGCTTCCACACATCATTGTACATTTCATCCAGACCTTGCCGAGTCTGCTTGTAAGTCTCCAGCTCAACTTTTGTATCCTGTTTTGTTATCTGTGATCAAACAAGAGCACCAGAGGGATGGTTTGCTCACAGAAGCAAGCTAACTACAAAGTATTTAAAAATATAACATATATATATTTTTAAACAGTAGCATAATTTCTATTTTTTTAAGCATAATAGAGAAAGGCTAAAATTTTAAAGGTATTTTGAAATATCTTTGAACATGAAGGATGAGAGCAAGCCAATAGATTTTTGAAAAGGTAGGTGCAGAAAACAATTTAATTTTCTTTAAAATAGAATAGTCGTTCTGAGTGGGAAAGGTCCCCATTCAGTATTTATCTAGCACGTTTTTAGCACTGGGTGAATTTTGAGATGAATCAGATATGGTCTCTACTCTCAAGTCATCAGGTGAGACAGCTGCAAGCCAGCAATTCTACACAACAGTAAGCGGATTCTATAATGGAGGGAGGTGCAAAGAGCTATGGAAACACGGGAGAAGAAGGGTCCAGGCCTACTGATGGGTGCCAGAGGCAGCACCACAGGGGACCAGGCTCATGAGAGAAGCTGAAGAGGGAATAGGAACTTTCACTCGCAAAGGCCCAGAGGCAAGGGAGCAGTGCACTTGGGAAACCCCAAGTGGTCCGGGTGGCCTGAGAGTGACACGGAAGGGCACTGCGGCAGGATTTTCTGGTGTCAAACAAGGCATCTTTGCACGTTCTGGGCTTGAGATGTCTGATGGACATGTCTGAGTGGGGAACATGCCGCCCAGCTGCAAGGCCTACTTCTCACCTCTACGCTTTTTTCGCTTTTCTCACGAATTAATTCATTTTGTTCTCTTAATTGTTGCTGTTCTTCTTGAAGTGAACAAATTCGGTCTGTTGCAGCTGAAAGCTGATTAAGAAAGATTTTTAGATTTCTTAACATCAAAATGAATCTTACTGTTCAAATTAAAAGCTAACATTTGGCATCTTCACAATTGACAATGTATTTTCACATATGTGATATTTTATTTTTTATCCTTGTTTTGAATAGGTAATACATTCACATGGTTCAAAATTCCAAAGATATAAAAATATAAACAGTAAAATCTCTCTTACCCCTGCCCCTAGCCATCTCTGTCCTCCCTAGATATTCTTGTTTTACAAAAATGATAGCATACTACTTCACGTGGGCAAAGATTTATGGACACAAATTAGAAACAGCTTAAATGTCCAATACTAGAAATGGTTTAACAAATCACAGTAAAAGCATAAAACAGAAATATGTAGTTATTAAAATACTTACAAAAGCTTTTAATGACTTGAGAACATACTTATGATATAATAAAAATAAAAAAGCAGGTTATACAGTAAGTTCTCACGTCTAGTTTAAAGAAAAAAACTTAACTGTTAAAAATCATTAAGAAAAACAAAAACAAACAAACAAAAAAAGCTTAAGGAAAGATGGGGACTCTATATACAGCTGTCACTTAGCCAAGGGATTACGGGCTTTTTTCCCCCTGATTCTTCATTCTTTTTAGTTTTTCTAGCCAATGAGCAAAAGGATATCTTACCACTAGAGAGAGAATTAAAGAAGCTGGGAGAGGAATCACAACCAAACCATTAAAGATGTGCCCGAGGAAAACATCTTCCTTGCCCTGAACAAGTTAACGTAGTTTAGGCTAAAGTGTACAGGAGCAGGTGCCTTCATGTACCTGCTGAGGAGAGGCTAGCAGGAGAGGTGAGTAAATACCCCAACCAACCTCTCCTTTCCCAGCCTCTGAGACAGCCTGGTGAGAGAAGGTGAGGCTGGAGAAGCAGAAAGAAGCCAGACATTTGCCCTCAATACTTGGCTGTGCTCTTAGCGTCATTCACTAACGGGGGGCCCTGAAGCACTGAACTCCTCACCTCCTCTTGGTCAACAGCATCTAGGTCCACTCAGACTCAGAACCCAGGACTGGGGTTTCTAAACATAACTGCTGTGCCCACGTAAGAAACTTTAAGGCTTGAAAGGAGGTGCTAGTTGCTGCAAGGGAAAAAGCAGGCAAAAACCATAAGCTAATTCCCATCCTACTCTCTGAAGACGTAGAGAGCACACCCTGAAGTGAGAGATACACTTTTCTCTGAAGTACATTTTCTATTACATCTGTTTGCCTTTGAAGGAAAAATAAGCCAGTTGTTCAGTTTCAAAAGCTAAATTAGACTTTCACTCAAAGCATGTCACCTCCCCTCAGAATGGGAGAAAATATTTACAGATGAAGCAACTGACCAGGGATTAATCTCCAAAATATACAAACAGCTCATGCGGCTCAATATCAAAAAAACAACCCAATCGAAAAATGGGCAGAAGATCTAAATAGACATTTCTCCAAAGAAGACATGCAGATGGCCAAAAAGCACATGAAAAGATGGTCAACATCACTAATTATTAGAGAAATGCAAATAAAAACTACAATGAGGTATCACCTTACACTGGTCAGAATGGCCATCATGAAAAAATCTACAAACAGGGCTTCGCTGGTGGCGCAGTGGTTGAGAGTCCGCCTGCCGATGCAGGGGACATGGGTTCATGCCCCGGTCCGGGGAGATCCCACATGCTGCGGAGCAGCTGGGCCCGTGAGCCATGGCCGCTGAGCCTGCGCGTCCAGAGCCTGTGCTCCACAGCGGGAGAGGCCACAACAGAGAGGCCCGTGTAACCCAAAAAAAAAAAAAAAAAAAAAAAAAAAATCTACAAACAATAATTGCTGGAGAGGGTGTGGAGAAAAGGCAATCCTCCTATACTGCTTGTGGGAATGTAAATTGGTACAGCCACTATGGAGAACAGTATGGAGGTTCCTTAAAAAACTAAAAATAGAGCTACCATATGATCCAGCAATCCCACTCCTGGGCATATATCCGGAGAAAACCATAATTCTAAAAGATATATGTACCCCAATGTTCATTGCAGCATTACTTACAGTAGCCAGGACATGGAAGCAACCTAAATGTCCATCAACAGAGGAATGCATAAAGAAGATGTAGTACATATACACAGTGGAATATTACTCAGCCATAAAAAAGAACGAAATAATGCCATCTGCAGAAACATGGATTGACCTAGAGATTGTCAGACTGAGTGAAGTAAGTCAGACAGAGAAAGACAAATATCATACAATATTGCTTATACGTGGAATCTAAAAAAGGGTATAAATGAACTTATCTACAAAACAGAAATAGAGTTACAGGTGTAGAAAACAAACTTACGGTTACCAGGGGGTAAAGGGCGGGGAGGGATAAATTGGAAGATTGGGATTGACAGATACAAACTACTATATATAAAACAGATAACCAGTAAGGACCTTCTGTATAGCACAGGGAACTCTACTCATTACTATGTAATGCCCTATATGGGAAAAGAATCTAAAAAAGAGTGGATATATGTATATGTATAGCTGATTCACTTTGTTGTACACCTGAAACTAACACAACATTGTAAATCAACTATACTCCAATAAAAATGATAAATAAAAAAAAAAGCATGCCACCTCATCTGGGAGAACAAAGAGTGAATCTGCTTTTCTAAAATCAACTAAGGGGACTTCCCTGGTGGTGCAGTGGTTAAGAATCCGCCTGTCAATGCAGGGGACACGGGTTCGAGCCCTGGTCCAGGAAGATCCCACATACCACGGAGCAACTAATCCCGTGTGCCACAACTACTGAGCCTGCACTCTAGAGCCCGCGAGCCACACCTACTGAGCCCGCGCACCACAACTATTGAAGCCTGCACGCCTAGAGCCTGTGCTCCACAACAAGAGAAGCCACCGCAATGAGAAGCCCCTGCATCACAACAAAGACTAGCCCCTGCTTGCTGCAACTAGAGAAAGCCCGTGTGCAGCAATGAAGACCCAACGCAGCCAAAAATAAATAAATAAAATAAAAAAATTTTAAAAATAAATAAAATAAAATCAACTAAGGTCTCCTTGAGTGCCTCCACATGCTAAGTGTTGGACAAGGCACATTTATGTGGTATTAATCTAACTTAATCTTTACAATACTATTGTAAGTGTGTTGAATTATCACCCAATTTAGAGATGAGCAAAGTGAGGCCCAAAGGCCCACTCCACCCCCCAGGTGAATTCGAGTCCTTCAGCTCTAAGTGTGATGAAGTCTCTCCCATGAGGCCCATTTTTGAGTTTCTTTCTCCTGTTACAAATCTGAGCTCCTCTCCTGAAAGCTGTTTGGGCCTGCCCCCTCAAGAGGGCGCAGGAAGTTTAAAGTGAGCTTTAAACTGGGTCCTCCGTTACAAAGGTGCGCTCTGCGACTCTCCTTTCGGCTGTAACCTGCCTCCACACCATGGGGGGGGGTCACTCTCCGGCCCCCCTCACAGCCCTCTTCCTTCCCAGTGAGACTTGGTGGGGAGGGTCGAGCAGCCAGGGACCGCTACCTGTGGAAAGCCTCAGAAAGGCTGAGCAACCCCCCTCCTGCTAACAGGAGACAAGATGTGTCCACCAAGGAGACTGCCGGGCAGCTGGCAGCAAGCTTTCTTCCTCAGCCTCAGCCCTCCTTCTTCCTGTCCTTTCATTCTTTCTCTTCCTAGTGAGAAAGCAGAGAAAGACCACACTGTGGGGAGACTGGTTCCAAGCTCCTGAGAGGCCGAGACACGGAAGGGGGGACGAGGGTACTTTTACCCCATAAAAGAGCCTGTGCCTTCTGGGCAGCCGGGAGACACACTACATCATAGGAAAGGTGGGAAAAGAGGAAGAGGATAGCACGTTCACAAAAGGAGTGGGGCTTTTCCAACTAGGACTTGTCTTCTACTGGACCACTGTGAGGTGATAAAACCTAAGTCACTTAGAACTGGCTCATGATCCGTTGCACTGGCTCATGGGAGCCCCGGCCAGGGCAGAACATGGACATTCTGAGGATGTGAAATTCTGAGAATGTCTGTCCTGTGTGCAGCTCAACCCAAGGTTAGCAATTCCCATTCCTACCAGTGAGAAGCTCTGGTCAGATATACCAACCATACCATTTCTCTTCTTGGGTCATTCTGCTTTAAGAATTTCAATAAGTTACAAACCTCTTCTTGAAGCTTTGAATTAGTCTTTTCCAGCCCTTCTATCTTGGTTTGAAGATCCCCAACTGTGCAGCTGTAAAAAAGAAAATATTAAGTAAATGTGAACTTATAAAAGCTGACTGTTTTCCCAATCTGTAAACAATGAGAATAGAGATTCCTAGATTTCCTATATGAAATGGAGAGTCAAAGGGTCTCCAATTAACTCATAGATGAGAATTCTAAATATATATGTAAGCAGTGTGTGTGTGTGTGTGTGTGTGTGTGTGTGTGTGTATATATATTTTTTTTACTGAGAAGTTTTCAATGTTTTCTCCAAATATGCTATCCATTTCTTGTTTAGCCAACTGGAAAGAAAACAGCATTTCCCCCAACACAATATATGGGAACCAAAACGCACCGGCAGTCATATATCTAAAGTAATATTCATAACAAGATATTGGTACTTTTGGGTAGTAGGATCAAAGGTGATTTTTAAATCTTTTTTACACTTTGTCCCATTTTTCACATATTCTTTAAGTAATATGCACTACTTTCATACTGAAAAATATGTAAAAGCTAATGTAGACTTGACAAACAACAATAATAATAACCACAACAATAATAGTAGTAGTTTTCTTTTTGGACAATATGTCAGGCCCTGTTTGTTCTAAGCACTTTAAATGCGTCAACTCCCCACAATTCTGTGAGGCAAATCTTATTGTTAATCTGTTTTACAGATGAGGAAACCATAACTTTATATCGAAAAACTCACTTAACTTCATACCCCTATGAACCCAGGTGGTCTGGCTCCAGAGCCTGCACTTTTAGGCAACAGACCCTACTACCAAAAACTGGGGCTTTTTGCCGGTGAGGGGGGTACCAAGAAACAAACCTGACAAGGCTAATGAACCAAGGTTCAAGAATTGGGTGGGAGAAAAATAAAAATACAAATTGACACAAAATGAAAAAGTCAACAAAACAAAACATATGGAAGGAATTACAAGTTTTAAGAGTATGCCATTTTCAATTCTGTACGAACTACATAACTTAGAAAATATCAACAAAATTTCTATTTTTCCTTAGAAAACATAAATTACCAAAAAAGATATATCCTCACAAGGAGAAAAGCTAGATGAATTAACAGCTAAGGAAAAACTGAAAAGCTGGCAAAGTATTGCCTCCATACAGGCTTTGAGCTTCAAATTTTCAAGGAGCAAATAATGCTCACGAAATAGAAGGTGTTCCCAGGCACAGAAACAAGGCAAAGCTTCCTGATTCATTTTGTGAAGCTGCATAACCCTGATACCATGCCAGAGGGGAAACTATGGAACAACTATGTTAAGTTACATGTTAAGAGAATGACTAAATTATTAAAGCTATGATCAAGTAGAGTTTATCCCTATGAAGAAATCCATTAATAAACTATATTACATCAATAGATTAAGGGATAAAAGTCATGATTAACTTAATGGATGCTAAAAGGCATTTGATAAAATTCAACATCTATTCCTTATAAAAGTTCTCAATAAACTAAGCATGGATTAAGAATCTCACTCTCAAAATAATAGCCAGCATCACACCTCAGGAAAGCTCAGAGCAGCATACCCTAGGTATGTTCTGAAGAACACACTAGCTCCTTTGCCTGCTTCATTGGCTTTGGGGGCCGGAGAGGCTGCTCCCGCAGAGAACTGCTAATGTGCACAGTGTACTCTCTAAAGAGGGTTCAGAGAGAGAATTATTTTTCCTAAACATGTTAGGCTGAGAATCTCCATCCATTCTCCATCAAAACCTGCAACAACTAGTGTTTCATGAAACACAGGAGTAGCTTTCCAATTAAAATGAAAATTCAAGATAAAGATACCTGCTATCACTACTGAATTGTTCTCAAAGGTCTAGCCCAGTGGTTTTCAACCCCTTTTTCCTGCCCAGAACGTTGGAGGGATGTGTGTTGATTCCCAGCAGCAATAATGCTTCCCATGCAGTGATTTCCAACTAAGCTGCGGTGGGCTAAGGGGTGGAGAGGTTTAATTTATTACTCTCTAATTTGCATAACTAGACAGAACAAAAGATCGAAGGATTCCCCAAAGCTCTTTATCAAGAAATCATACTTCTACAGTCTGTACACATGAGCACTGAACGACAACCTTTTTTCTTGGTTTGGAAAAAAGTTAGTTATAAATATATGGCAACTCAAAAAGGTTCCATGAGGCAATTATCGGGCACTGAGAATGAACTGCAACACTGGAAAAAGGAGGGAGTCCTACCTTAAGTGCCGGTTAAGTTCTTCCACATAATTTTTTTGATCAAGGACATCAGTAATTCTTTCATGCCTTTTAAAAAGAACATAAAAAGAGAGAAATTCTTTTTACTCAGGGTTAATACTTTTAATTGTCCCCCAACCTTCCAGTCACCTTGTAGGAGTACCAATGTCATCAGGAAACCAAGAGATGGTCAGAGCTTAGTAATGTCTGCACGGTCCTAAGTGAACCAGCAAGGCGGGCTAGGAAGACATGGGACACACTGGAAACAGGCTGCCTGGAGAGGAGCCTCCCTGCAGACACTCCTCCCATCTCTCCCCTAGCATTTGAGAAAGCCACTGGCAGGCAAGGGAGAAACACCAAAAGCCACATGTAAATGGCTCTCCAGTTAGGAGATGAAGCAGCCCTTGTTATACTGAAGGAAAAGAAGCTGCCTCAGAAAAGAAGACCACAAGACTCTTCAAAACACAAAGCTGATTAGTCTGGGTTAAAAAAAAAGACTCTGGGAACTCTTTGGCAGTCCAGTGGTTAGGACTCCACACTTTCACTGCCAAGGGGGTAGGTTCAATCCCTGGTCAGGGAACTAAGATCCTTCAAGCTGTGCAGCATGGCCAAAAAAAAAAAAGCAAAAAGCAAAAACACAACACAATGAAACTTCATACATCTTTATAAAAAAAGCAAAAAAGACTTTATCATTTTAAAGTTAGGCTCCTCCCACCAATTTCTTTACATACATATGTACATAAATGGGATCATGTGACCCAGGTTCATGCCACAGGTGCTGGATTTGCTGGTCAGTGCAGTCATTTTTTTTTTACCTTTCTGCCCTTTACATAGCTCTCCCAGGTAACACATACTGATAGCTTGTTGAGTATCCTATGTGTATATAATCATAATATCTATCTATATTTTTACATATAGTATATGCAATTAAAATATATATTAGAGAATTTGGGGGTTTTAAAAAAATGGGATATATATACTTCTCAGTATTATACTTTTCTCACTCAATAATACCTGTGGAAATCCCTCTAAATCTACTATACAGTAGGTCAAATTTGTTTTTCTTTCATGTCTGTATAATACATAGTGTGGAATACTTCAGATGTTCTACAATTCATTCAATTGCAGATGTCCCTAGGTATCCACGGGGGACTAGTTCCAGAACCTCTGTGGATACCCAAATCTGCAGATGCTCAAGTCCCTTATACAAATGGCATAGCACAGCTGACCCTCTGTATCTGTGGGTTCCACATCTGCAGGTTGAAAGGCTGACTGTATTCCCTTAATAGTGGATAATCAGTTTATTTCCAGTTCTTTTTGACATTAAGAATGTATTTTAAATTTCAAGTGAGTGAATCCTTGTACTGTGGGTGCATGAAGCATTAATGGGATTCCCGCTGGTCCCTTCCTTGGTAAGGTGCACTGCCAAGGCACTGAGAAGGAAGAGTTCTCATTACAAAGACATGTGAAAGACAGGTAACAGATGTACGTGGTAAAATATTCAAACACAGCGCAAGGGTTTACAGTGAAACTCCCTCCCATGCCTGTCTCCTGACCTCTTCCCCACAGGTGGCCTTGTTTTCAGGTCAATGTGCCTCTCTAGAAATGATCCATGTATATGGAAGTACAACATATAAATATGGATGTATGTCTTTTTTGTTATAACATAAATGGTAGCATGTTATATACATTGTTTGCTTTTTTTTCTTTTCTTTTCTTTTTTTTTCCAGGATAACTTCTTTTAATGCTCTTGTTAACAAGGATGAAGTAGAGCTACAATGTGGCATGAAAAGACACCCAAGACACAGTAGGATCAAAGAATAAGTCTAGTGGCAACTTAAATATATAATAGTACCTTTCCATTTACATCCAAACCATAAAGCAAATTACACTACCAAAAAATATATACCTGCAAGGCAGTAAAGAAAGGCTTGGAAGGAGTCATGCATGAGTAGCTTCCTCTGAAGAAGCAGGGGGAGTGGGACTGAGATGGAGACGAGGGGATGGTGTTAATGGGGAAATTTGCCTTGTACTCTCTATTCTTCCACAGAGCCTAATTCCTTAAACAATGGGAATAGGAATGTATTACCACTGTAATTAAAAATAGCTAAATAAAAAATAAAAAATCAAACAACACAAAAACAAAAGTAGCATTCTTTGCCAACAGTTACATGAAAAGATGCAGCATCACTAATCATCAGGGGAATGCAAATCAAAAACCACAGTATGCTATCACGCCATACCCGTTAGAATGGCTATCACCGAAAAGACAAGAAGTAATAAGTGTAGGCCAGGATGCAGAGAAAAGGGAACACTTGTGCACTGTTGGTGGGAATGTAAATTGGTGCAGCCACTATGGAAAACAGTATGGCAATTCTTCAAAAAACTAAAAAATAGAATTACTAAATGACCCAGCAATTCCACTTCTGGGTATTTATCCAAAGAAAATGAAAACTAACTTGAAAATGTATATGCACCCCCATGTTCACTGCAGCATTATTTATAACAGCCGAGATATGGAAACAACCTAACTGTCCATCAATGGATGTGGTATATTCATATAATAAAATACTATTCATCCATTAAAAAAAAGGAAATCCTACCATTTCTGACAACATGAGTGGACTTTGAGGGCATTATGCTAAGTGATGTAAGTAAAACAGTGAAAGACAAATACCTTATGATCTTACTTATATGTGGAATCTAAAATAAACACAAAACCAAACTCACAGATACAGGGACTGGTGGTTGCCAGAGGTGGGGGGGGTGGGGGAGTGGGTGAATGGGGCCATAAGGCACAAACTTCCAGTAAGTCAGTCCTGGGGATGTAATGTACAGCATGGTGACTGTAGTTAATAATACTGTATTGCATATTTGAAAGTTGCTAAGAGAGTGGATCCTAAAAATGCTTATCACAAGAAAAATTTTTTGTAACTACGTATGGTGATGGATGTTAACTAGACTTATTGTGGTGATCATTTTGCAATATATACAAATATCAGATCATTATGTTGTACACTTGAAACTAATAATGATGTTATATGTCAATTATACCTCAATTTTAAAAAAGGAGCATTCTTTGCCAGAATTTCATTAAAAACGTGAAGAACAGCATACAATACAGAACTTACTCTTTGCCACCATCAAGATCCTGCACATCCTTAATGTAGAGAGAAAAATCGATCACTCCAACCTGATCGAAATAAAATGTACCAGTTTAAGTGAAAAATAACTTTTCGCACTTTCCACAAACCTTACAGTCTTTAAAATTCAGGGTATTTACCTTCCTATCTCAGGATAAAACAATAGGATTGTTAGGATAACCTGACAATCAGTAGGTTAACCAGCTTAAAGCAGCAATCAATCAAACAAACAAACCAAAAGAAAAATAACCCCATCACCTTCTAAACTTACTAAAAATCAGAATTTAAGGGAATATTCTGAAGTTTTATTTATTTATTTATTTATTCAACAATCAAATTGTTGACAAAGATCAACAAAGTTCTTTGGGTACAAAGTAATAAAAAAAAAAAGAGACCTGTATCTCTAAAGTGGTGACCTTAACTGATAACTCTGACTCCTTCTTCCCCCAAACTGAGGTGAAAAGGTCCAGTATTTCAGGGAAAATTCTCTGCTGCTGTGGGGAACTAGGGGCTCCAAGACCCCTCAAAATCTCAAAGTCAGGGGCTTTGTCCAGAAATAAAGCACTTCAGAGAGAGTGAATGAGAGCCCTAGTCTGCCACCATCCACTCTAGTGTAAGTGCAGCCATTCCTTCGAAATACAGGAAAATTGGGTCCATCAATAGAGAAATATTTAAATCAGTCATGTTATAGCCATATTGCAGAACCCTATGCAACCATAACAAAGAATGCAGAGAATGAATATGTAATGAAATGAAGAAAGCTCCAGGATAAAATTTTAACTCAAAGAATACTATGTACAGCATTAACTCCTTATAGTAACCTCCCTTATGTTAAAACCAAAGCTATACATGATGTTTTCTGCAACTCCTCTGTTGCGCCCCCCACCAATCTATATTCCTGACCCTTGAACCTGGGTGGCCAGTAAGGCCTGTCTTTATGAGCAGAAAGCAGCAGAAAGGATGCTGTGACTTCTGCAGCTAGGTTAACAAAGGCAGTACAAGCTTCCTCCTGGCTCTTTCCCTTGGGCATATACCTTTGAAGTTCTGAGCTTCCATGGGAAAAGTCTGGCTAACCTTGAGGCACCACACTGGAGATCAAGTGGAGAGACCATGTGTAGACAGAGATGCCCAAGAAGCCCCTGCTGCTCCAGCCTCAGCTCCCTGAGCCTTCTCAGCCCAGAGGACAGAGAGTGAGAGTGCATATGCCTTCAGCCACTCCAGCCCCAGCCACCAACTGCCTGTGATCACAGGCATGCTTAAGAGTCACTGTGCTGAGCTCAGCCATCCCTCAAATATGAGGGACTGTAATCATTTAGGTGACTGTTAATTTGTTACACTGCAACAGAAAACCAGAAAAGATTTAATTAAAAACAAAACCTATGTATACATAAATGCATAGGAAAAGTAGAAACAGTCCCTCAAATTTTTACCATTATCTGTGGGGACAAGACTGGGACTGAAGGGGGAGAGGAGAAGGGGAGCTTGAATTTCACTTTTCACTTTACATTCTTCTGTAATTGCTTAACTTCTTTTCAACAAGCATGCATTTCTTTTGTAATACAAAAATAATTTAAAAAGAAATATATATTTGACTGGAAAAAAAGCAACAATAGAAGGAATGAGAAAGCATACCCAAAGTAGAAATTAATGGACTAGGAAACAAAGCTCTCCTCTCAAAGCAGAAGTGATGTGTAAAAGCAAGACCTGGTTCTTCGAGCTCAACACAGTAGACAAATCTCTACCAAGTATTACAATTTAGAAAAGTGAGATTTTAAAAAGCTGTAAGAAAATACTCTCATGCAACTAATAGATCTGAATGAAACAAATGATTTCTGGAAAAATATAAATGACTAAAACTTTTTCTAAGACTTAGGAAACCAATAAATTGACCAAAGCTATGCAAAAAATTAAAGTGGTCAAAGCATGAGGACCATAAAGCTTTTGCATAAAGCTGAAACTGTCATACTAGCCAGTTTTAACAAACCTTTAAAGAAAAATATTTCCTGCTCTAATAAACTGTTGTAGAAAGCAAGAAAGAAAAGAATATCATCCAGTTTATTTTATGAGGTTATACAATCCTGACACTGAAAAGTGACAAAGACAGTATAGAAAAGGAAAATTCAGACCAGTGTCACCTTTAAGGAGAAATACAAAATTTCCAAATAAACCACAGACATATTAAATCTAGGAGTATACTAAAAGAATAACACACGATGCCAAGTAAGGTTTATTTTATGATATCACAATAGGAAACCTAAGAATTAATTCAATTATTATTATGGGTTAAAAAATGGATATGGCATCTCAATAGATGCCAAAAAAGTTATTTGATAGCATTCAATGTTCATTTTTAAATAAAAATATAAAGTAAGCTAGAATAGAACAGTACTTTCTAAACATGAGAAAGAGGATCCCTCAGGGTGCAATAGCAAATACTCATACTTTATGGTGACATACAAGAGGTATTAAAGATAAGAATAGGCCAGGGGGCTCAATCACATCTATTACTTAATAAAAATCCCAATTAAATTTTTATTTTGGAATCTGACAAAATGATGTTCAAGGTCATCTGGGAGAATGGACAGCCTCAACTATATCTGAAAAAGAAGTACAACAAAGTAGGCAGGAGGTGAACTGCCAGAGCTTTGGTAATTAAAAGACTACGTTACTGGCATAGAAATAAAAAGATCCAGAGACTAAACAGAGAGTCCAGAAATAAGCCTCAGAGCATAATGGATATTTCAACACATGATAAAGGTGGAATTTCAAATTAGTAAGGAAATAATATTTGATACATGATATTGAGAAAACTTTACTACTACTGTAGTAATAGTTTACTACTGTACTTATATAAGAAATCTAGACTTCTACTTCACACTATGTCAAAACGAATAACAGGCAGATCATTTAAATGTAAAAAATATACATGTGATTTAAAAAATTAGGTTAATTTTTAGACATGAAAGGACCTTCTAAGCACAATACCTTAGAAGGTATAAAGGAAAAGTCCATTAAATATGACCGCCAAAAAAAAAAAAAAGTCTACAGGGAAAACAAGCCCCAAGACAGCAGAAAAAAAAAATTTATAACAAATATTCTGACAAATGGTAAATATCCTTAATCAATAATAAAGGAGTGGAAAAAGGTGGAAAACTCAAAAAAATGGGCAAAGGATATGAACAGGTGAACCACCAATGGCAAATAAAACATGAAAAAAATAGTTTATCTTCCTAGTTCTCAAAAATATAAATTTGAGATGAAGAGTTGTTTTTCTTTCAGATTAAAAAAGACCAAGAATGCTCACATGTAATCACAACACTCATGCAGAATGTGTACACTCTGACACAGCAATCTCAAAACTTAACCTAAGAAAATAAACAGACAAGAGTAAAAAGAAGTATGAGGATGTTTATAACATTATTGTTGTAACATGGAAACAACTTACATTAATAAGTATTGGTTAAATAAATTATGGTACATTCATAAAATGGATTACTATCAGTTGTTTAAAATGGTTTATATCTCTTGACATCAAGAGCTATGTGGAACATATTATTAAATAAAAAAATTGCAAAATGGTGTGCTTGGAATAATCATATTTTGGTTTAATGAAAAAAGAGAACTCCAAACATCTGTCTCTGAAATATAAATACACACATACACCTTTCTTCATGTGCTTCAAGGATGTATCCTGAAATGTAACACTGAATTAGCTCTTTCTGTGCAATGGGATTATATGTGATATTTTGTTTCTTTTCAAAAAAACTTCTTTGTATTTTTTGAAAAATATTTAACAGGCAAAAACAAGAAAACTACTAGAAAAAAAAAAAAAAGAGAGGAAAGGTTACAATAAAAAAAGCTGACCTGGTCACGGAGGGATTGGGGAAGCTTTAGATTCATGTCCAAACATGTAGTGGGAAGAAGCCTGGGCCACTGCCCAGTTACAGATGCCCTGAAGAGGTGGAGATGAGGGTGGGGCAGGGTGTCCTGACTTACTGCCCCTGCCACCACAGGTTTAGGCCTCAGCCCTGGTCAAGAGGGCTGTCCCACCCCATGGGGCACTCTGCATCTTACTGCCTACTTTCATTTGTGCTCCATTTTACCATCTGACTTCCCAAATCTCTCCCGAGTCTATTTTCCCATTCCTCGTGCAACCTGGGGCTTCCAGACTTGTCTGCTCAATGTTTTTGCTTTCCCTATTCTTGGCTGCTTCTAACTCATGAACTGGATGGTTGCTAGCTTGATCTTTCTCAATCCCAGGCCTGATCATTTCAGTGTACTGCTTAAATACCTCCAAAGGTTTTTAAGTTCCAAAGTTCCAGGGACAAAAACTAAAGCCTCTAACATGGCACTGATGGCCTAACAACTGGGCCAGCCTCCACCTTCACTTCACTCATCGAGCATCCTGTGTTCTAGCCATGGAGAACTGTTTCCCGTTCCCAAACACGCCATGCTCGCTGTGTGTGCCTCTGTGCCTTTGCCCAAGCTATTTTTCACCCTTCCCCAAGACCTTTGCCAGCTGCTCCCCACTCTGGTCCAGCACAGCACCTTGCACAGCCCTGTGCCAGATGCCCCCTGCCATCTGCCCCTTCCTTAGGTTCAGCAGATCCTATGTAAAATCCCTGGCCCAGACAAGGCATTCGATCTGGAGTCAAAATTCCCATTTTACCTGAGAATCCAAGTCTTCTCCTTTTAAACAGAGGTTGGCATCAAGCACATTGAGTCCCACCAGCAGACCAACAATCACCATCCCTTCTTCCTCCATCATTAATGCCTCAGGCTCATAGAACTCACTGAAAGAGATTGATACAACAAGAACACCTTCACCACCCTTCTCTTGGACCTACTCTGCCTTTTCACCTCTTAGCTCATGGCCTGGGTGCCAACTTCATCAGGAGCCAGAGGCTCCCTTGTGTGAATTCCCTTCTTCCTTCTATTTCCTCTCCCACTTTAAGTGCTGCTATCTCTTCTCTGGCCTCTCCTCTCTTCCTGTGGCTTAAAATGGACTCCTCCTACCTCTGGTCTAGGATTAACTCCTCTGTTTGGACCCTGGAGCCCAGTCCTCCTCATCTCTTGGCTCCTGTGTTCCTGAACATCACTCTGCCCCTCCTGTCCACTCTGGCTCCTTCTTTTGTGTTGCTATGAACTACTTCTACACTTACATTCATGTCAACATAAAGTGGGATCCCACAGCCTCCCCCACCACCCATCCAAGGATAAAACTCTTCCCTCTTCCCTGTGTCCCATGGAACAACACTGGCTGCTTTTACTTCCTTACCTCCAAGTCACCTCAGCCATTACAGTGAGGCTCCATCCATTACTGCTCTGGTCACCAGCTATTAGCTAATTTACCATTGTGTGTATGAGTACATGAGAACTTATTATCCTAAGAATTAATTGTTTAGAACAAAATCTGTACCTCAGAGTTACTCAGTATAACAGTACTCAAAGAAGAGTACAAAGTACATGAACTATTTGAAACCAGTATTTATCATGAAAAGATATGTTCAATAATAAGCCATGACTTGAAAACAATGGAAAATTTTGGGTGACTGTAAAAGACATTTTTATTTCAGTTAGATAAGAGAATTATCTCTGGAGAGATTTGTTCCTTGTAAATGATCATATCCTGGAGAAAATTCCTCTTATAATGGTTACTTTTGTTTATAGAGTTATAAATATAAAAAATGAACCCAGTCATAAATTTCAGAGATAGACAGTTCGTCTTTACTGATGCCAAGAGATATAAAAGTTTACAAACTGAATGTGGAATCCTAAAACAGGTAATCTAGATATGTTCCCTTACAAAAAGCAGGGTTTTATACTTGAAAATTGCCCACTGAATCTAGTTCAAGTCATTTTTCCCCTATTATCATCCAATCAAATACCATTTTGTTGAAACTTAATGGAGTACGCTGTCAGGGTGCCTAATCTTAGGTATTTTTGAAGAACTATCTTCAAAATGACTTTTCAAAATGAAAATATACATCTTCATTCATAAAGACTTTCAGACATCAGTGTTCAAAAAATAAAATACTGCTATTTTAAAACTAAGCCACAGAATAGTTACATTTAATAATAATTTGAATAAAAACTGTACAATATACATTCTTGTTTTAATTCCGAATGATATACGGAACTGTGTTCTAATTACGAAGCAAAAGCTAAGCAAAGATAGGTGATGAAATACCTTAAGAGATGTTTATTGTCTATAAGCACTTTCAGATAATCTGCCAGTTTCTTCTGCATGAGTGCAAGATAAAGCCAAGCTCTGCCCCTTCCCACAGCTGTCCTGGAATTCAAACAGAGAATCAAACTATTATGACATAACAATAACAACAAAAAACAAAGGGAAAAAAACCAACTTAGCCAAGGAAAAACACATGTTCACGCATACATATGCTGGTGAATGCAGAGAATGCTGTAATAGAGCTGCCCTGGGGGCTGGAGGAGCGCACTGTCTGGGAAGGCTGAGGAAATGGCTCACTGCATTCTTTTGGGTACTGTTTGAAGTCTGTATCATGGGCATGTATTCTGCACCACCCCCCCCCAAAAAAAATAGGAAAAAAAATTTAAGCCACAAACATCTGATTTCTGGAACAATTAGATAAAACTTTGCATGTATTCATAAAATTTCACAGGGAGTCAGGAAATACCAGGTTAGATTGTATAATGGATAAATTTTCTTTCAAAAGACGAATATAGAACGTAGTTGTTAAAGGGGTGAAGTCTCACAAGATTTCTAGGGCATTAGCTCAAAGGTACAATTTTATTTCTGATGTGGTAAAATACACATAACATAAAGTTTACCACCTTACCCATTTTTAACTGTACTGTTCAGTACTGTTAGGTACATTCATGTTGTGCAACCAATCTCAAAGGTGTGATTTTGAAAAGATCTGTTTTAAACATTAAAAGAAAAGAAAAGGCCTCCCAATTGTAGACCTAACACTATTTGAGGAAAAAAAGATCCTGTTCTAAGCAGAGTAACTGCATTTGTAACACCCAAGAGTATTGGAGGTACTGCTGTAATCAATATCAGCCTCAAAGGGTCAGAGGGCACCCAACTTAATCAATACAAAAGACTGTATTCCCCCCTTCTCCCTTCAATAAATGATGTAAAGCCAGAGTAAAAAAGAAAGGAAATAAAGTAGGAAAAAAAAAAGACATCTGATGTTGGCATGATAGGAAAAATGGACACTGACATGTGCTGCTTGGTGGGAGTGCAAACTGGTACAATTCTTCTAGCAGGCAATTTAATGACAGTAGGTTATCAAAATTCTACATCTAGTAATATAAGGAAATAATTTAGGAGGTACACAAAGACGTATGTTTGGGGGTGGTCACCACTGCACTGTTTGGATAATGAGAATTTGAAGACAACCACAAAGAGCAAAGTGGGAGGAGCTATACAAAAATGATGTGGATGACTATTATGGCAAAAGGTTTAAAATCTAATATTAAATGGGAAAAGAAGCCACAAAACAGTACGTACAGTTTAATACTTGTTTTTTTTTCCCAGTTCCCCACCTCTGTAAAATATACTGCTCTTAGTTTAGGTTCACTTCCAAAATATTTTTATGCATATGAAAATAAATATAAATTCTATTTTTCTCTCCTGTTTACAAAAAAATTAGTATGCTATATATGCCGTTCTGCAACTTGCTTATTTCACTGAATATCTGTCATTTTGAAATTCTTTCCAGACACAGGGAATTTTTCGTTCATTTTTTCATAGCTTTAGAGTGTTTCAGTATTGGACTGCCCTATAATTTATTTAGCTGGTTTTTATCTAGGCTGTTTCTAATCTTCCGCTGCTACAAATAATGCTGCAACAGGTATTTCTGTACATGTGTCATTTTCATGTGTTAGATTTACGAGATAAAACTCCTAGAAGTGGAATTGCTGGGTCAAAGGGTAGATGTATTGGTGGTTTTTGTGGATAGTGCCAAACTGTCTTCCATGAGAAGCAGTGCAATAATGAAGCCACTGGGTGAGGTGGAGGGGAATAAAAATAGACTCTTATTTATTTGTCTGTCCGACTATGCACTGAAAGGATCTAAAAGGATACTGACCACGATATTAATTGTAGTTTTTTTTCTGAGTAGTAAGCTAACAGAAGCGCCTTTTTTGTTTCTTAATTAAAAGTTATGTAGGGCTTCCCTGGTGGCGCAGTGGTTGAGAGTCCACCTGCCGATGCAGGGGACGCGGGTTCGTGCCCCGGTCCGGGAGGATCCTGCATGCCACGGAGTGACTAGGTCCGTGGGCCATGGCCGCTGAGCCTGCGCGTCCGGAGCCTGTGCTCCGCAACGGGAGAGGCCACAGCAGTGAGAGGCCCGCGTACGGCAAAAAAAAAAAAAAAAAAAAAAAAGTTATGTAATAAGAAAAAAGGTTGATTTTTGGGTTATTTTATTTTTTTTAGAATTTATTTATTTTTGGCTGTGTTGGGTCCTTGTTGCTGCGCGCGGGCTTTCTCGAGTTGTGGTGAAGGGAGGTTACTCTTCGTTGCAGTGCGCGTGCTTCTCATTGCGGTGGCTTCTCTTGTTGCAGAGCCTGGGCTCTAGGCGTGTGCGCTTCAGTAGTTGTGGCGCATGGGCTCTAGAGCACAGGCTCAGTAGTTGTGGCACACAGGCTTCGTTGCTCCGCGGCATGTGGGATCTTCCCAGACCAGGGATCGAACCCATGTTTCCTGCATTGGCAGGCGGAGTCTTAACCACTGTGCCACCAGGGAAGTCCCAAAAAAGGTTGTTTTTAATTTTCAAAAAAGAGAGAGACAAGCTTTGTCTGTTATCTGGGTTTAAATGCCAATCTTAAGTGTAACTTATTCATTGTGTAACAGTTTGTTTAATAATAAACCATGACATGAAAACAATGAAATATTTTGGGTGATAGGCCATACTGTAAAAGATATTTTTATCTCAATTAGACAAGGACATTAAACTCTAGAGAGATGTCTCTCAGGATGCAAAGTTCGTCACGCAAGTTTCAAACCACCTTAGAGCAAATAGTCTCTACCCTCATAAAAAATTCTGGTCATAACTTCCAAAATACTGCAGAAATTTTAGAACTTTTGTTACTATTTAATGAAATAGTAAAAACACTGCAGCTCTTTATAGAGCAAAGCAGTAGCCTTTTCTCACATGGCTCCCAACAAGGCTACTCCTCCAGAGGCGTCAAGAGGAGGGAGCTACTATGTATTTCCTTTTTGGCAGACAGAGGGAGGATTTTGGTACTTAAGCTAGTTACCTGTTTAGCATCCACAGGGAACAGAAGCAGTGAGTTTAGCTGACAATAAGCTCTTTGTTAGCACAACAAGACTTCAAAAATGCCTCCTGTGCCTAAGTGGAAATAGCCTGAGTGCAGGAGGAGGGAGACCCCTGCTCCATCCAACCAGACCACCCAGAGACACAGTCTAGTGCTGTACTCTTGAGGGAGTGAGCTTGCTGGAAGGGAATGGACAATAGGACCACATAAAGAACAAGCGAAGGGACTTCCCTGGTGGCGCAGTGGTTAAGAATGCAGGGGACATGGGTTCGATTCCTGGTCCGGGAAGATCCCACATGCCAGGGAGCAACGAAGCCTGTGTGCCACAACTGCTCAGCCTGCGCTCTAGAACCCGCGAGCCACAATTACTGAAGCCTGCGTGCCTAGAGCCTGTGCTCTGCAACGAGAAGCCACTGCAGTGAGAAGCCCGCACACTGCAATGAAGACCCAATACCACCAAAAAAAAAAAAACTGAAGAAACAAGGCAGAAGACGTAGGAGGCTCATGAGGGGGTCACCAAATAAATATATGAAAGGTTGTCGCTAAAGGTTTTCACCTTAGGTGGTATAGGTCCAGAGGGATGAACCAGGGACAGAGACAGAAGGCTTAAGTCCTATGAATGCACAGGGCTCAGCAAAGATGGAGTTTAGTGGGATTTAGAGGGTTTAGTGGGATTTAGAGGGCTTCAGAGACCAGCAGACCTGTGTTTTCTTCCTGGTTCCACCACTCCCTTGCCGAGGGACCTTGAGCAAGTTACTTAACTACTCTTGAGTCTCAGTTTCTGCACTTGTAGATGGGGACACCAACAGCTTAGTTCCTAGGGATTTGTGGAGGATAAAACGAGATAATGAAATGTCCTTAGCACAATGCCTGGCACATGGCAGGCCCTTAGTTAATTGTGGTGGCTATTATTATTATCTAAAAATGGTATAAGCTGGCTCTGCAGGAGAAGGTCAAACAGAGGCTGGACAGTTGAGTCCCCTGTGAAAGACTCTGCCGGGAGAACTTTTGCATTGGCCTAAGGATCTCCAGGGCCCCTTCTCAATGCAGATTCCACGATACACCTTTTCGTGTTCCATTCAGTTTTTTATTTTGAGCCTATACATAGGGATCCCAAGGGCAAACCCAGATAAGGCAAAAAGGCAAAATTCATCAGTGCCAGCCTTTCCACAAATGTTTCTTATCCTGGAATCTAAAATCTGTTCCAAACTGTATTATTCAGAAAACTGCCCAGGTGCATCTGTCTTTTTTTTTTTTTAAACATCTTTATTGGAGTGTAATTGCTTTTTAATGGTGTGTTAGTTTCTGCTTTATAACAAAGTGAATCAGCTATACATATACATATATCCCCATATCTCCTCCCTCTTGCGTCTCCCTCCCACCCTCCCTATCCCATCCCTCTAGGTGGTCACAAAGCACCCAGGTGCATCTGAAGCAGCAATTCCAGGAGTGTAACAACTCTTTTTCCTCCTGTAACTGCTCTTTGGGTGACAACACCTTTTCACTATTTGAACTTGTATGACACGCAATCACTGTCCCCATTTTAAAGAAAAGGAAACTGTGGCTCAGAGAGGGGGAAATTTTCTCAAGCTTATGTGGAGAATGAGCAGCAGAGCTGGGACTAAAGTCTAAGTAGAGTGTAGCTTTTGCTACAATTTGTTCTAAATTAGAAAACGCTTTATCAGCAAAGAATAGAGAAATTGATAAATACAAGGAAGTTTTCTTAAAACATCAAATTGATGTAACTACTTCTCACTCACTTTAATTCTGGCAGATTTCTGACACTAGTGGCTATATCTGATGCTTCTGGACAAAGTTTCTCCACCAGCTCCAAAGGACCAAAGAAAGATTTATTTTGGCCAATAAAACTCTTCTTAACTAAAAGGGAAAACAGAAGTGTTATTCATAAGAACAGGTTGCAAAATGTCTTCAGGGTCCCACAGTCTCTCTCCCAAAAGCCAAATGAATGCTGTGGAGCTGCACTGCTTACTCCTTCTGATTCAGTCTTGGGGACTGGGAAAGGCCAGGTACCAAATGAGCTCTCCCTTCCTCTAATGAAAGGGTTTCTCTGATATACTCACTAGGCTCTTTCTTTCAAGTATTTATTGATCATGAAATAAAACAAGTGGTCAAATGATCACCTGTGAAATCCTTGCCCTTTCTCCCTCCTATGCCAAAGTCAATTCTTGATTTCAAATCATCACCACCATCCCTCATCTGAACTGCTGCAATAATCTCCTAATGGGTTTCCCTGCTCCTAATACCGTCACCTCCCCACCTTTCTAATCTGTCCTCCACATAGCTGGAAGTTCTTTTACAAATGTAAGTTAGATCTTGTTTTTCCCTTGCTGAAAATCCTCTAAATACTCTTAGAATAAAATCCAGCTCCTCACCTGACCTATAAAGGCCTACCGTGATCCAGCCCATCCCAACTGCCCTGACCTCACCTACTGCTTCTCAGCATGCCTCAGTTACCTGGTGTCTTCCTGAAACCAAGGTTGGTCCCCCTCAGGACTTCGCTCCTGTTTTGTTCTGTCTTTCTAGGAAGGCTCTTGCCCCAAACATTTGCAAGGTTGACTCCTTCTCTTTTAGGTCTCAGCTCACATTTTACCTCCCCAGAAAGACCTTCGCCTCTCACCCTAGTTGAAAGGTTTTTCCCTTTATTCTCTATCATTTAACCTATTTTGCATCCCTGAATTTGTAGCATTTTGTAATTATGTTTGCTTCTGAGTTTGTTGTCTGTCTCCTCTTCTAGAACTGTGCTGTCCAAGGTAGTCACTAGCCACAAGTGCTACTGAAATGTAGCCAGTGCAACTGAGATGTGCTGTAAGTATAAAACACACGGTGGATCTTTAAGCCTCAGTGTAGAAAAGAATGCAAAATATCTCATTAGTAAGGTTTATACTGATTATATGTGTCAAAATGATAATATTTTGGCTATATTGGGATAAATTACTAAAAGTAATTTCATCTGTTTCTTCTCCGTTTTTTTAAACGTGTCTACTAGAACATTAGAAATTACACATGTGGCTTGCATGGCATTTCTATTGGACAGCGCTGCTCTAGAATGTCGCGTCTTGTGGGCAGGGACCTTGTTTGTCTTGTGCACTGTTTGTCTTGTGTGCACAAGAACAACACCAGCACCCAGAACAACGTTTGGCACTGATGATGCTGGGAAGCAGCTAGCCCAAATTTTTCAAGCCCCCGCCCCCGCCCTCAGGCTCACCTTTCAGCCCATGTTTGAGGCAGTGCTCCATCACTACAAAGAACTGCTGCAAGGGGGCATGGTCTGCATCCAGGCTGCGGCCCAGGCTCAGGGCGGACTGGAGCAAGACCTTGATGCTGAGTTTCATCATGTGCATCAGGTTGACACGCTCCTCCATCATCTGGCACTTGGAAGCTGGAGGACAGAAGCGGGGACAGCTTCGTTAGTGGACTGAGTGTAGCCCGGGGTGAGGAGGCTGGACGCGGAACAATGGAGGCGGTCTGCTCGGAGCGCGGACGTGCGGGTAAACTGGAGATCGCAGCCAGCCGGGCCCTGACCCCGGGAGGTCACAGCCGCATGTGGGCGGCGGGGTCCTTGGGTCAGACTCTAGAGGCCTCTCCCAGGTAGCTCAGCGCGTTGCTACGGCGACGACCCTACCAAGAGTCTCCGCGAATGGTTCCTCCCACGCCCCCATTCCATTTTTGACTAATGGTAGGGCGCAAACTCCAGGAAGCCCTGCCCCAAGCTAGAAGGCTTGCTGGGAAAGTGCTCCACCCCCTCTCGTTCCTATTGGAGGAGTCCAGCTCGAGGCCACGCCCATGGAGCTAACGGGCGCCATTTTGACTTTTCAGCCAGGACGGAGGTAGCGGCTTCCGGGATTGGTTGGGTTGGTCCGCACACCGGCCACAGGGGTTTCTGAGCCGGTTGTTTTGCCTGATAGTGCCAGCCGGAGCCTTCGGGAAAGCAGCAGTTCCTCAGTAATGGACTCAAATTTTCGTTGTTACCCATCTTTCGTCCACAATTAGTGGACAATTACGAGTTTTACACTTCTTTTGTAAATAAAACCGTTAGAATAAAATGAACTCAGCTGCTTTTCAACTCCATTAACCTTGTCACTTTGAGAGTAAAAGTTTGTAGTCAATATCAGATATCCATGACAAATTCTTACCGTCATCTCAAGCCCAGGAAACTGTCATTCGAGAAATTAATAATATAGACCCCAAACTATAACCTACTCCCGGCAGGAAATATATCCCGGGCCAGCGCGCCCCTCTCTCCGCACCTGCGCCATCGTTTGGTCATTTAAATGGGTGGGGTGGGGTGGGGATCTTATTGTTTTAGTTTGCAGTTGTTCATTACAGATGTTAAGCAGCTTTTCATGTTTGTCTCCTAGTATTCCTTCTATGAATTGCCTGTTAAATCTTTTAACCTTCTTTGTTTGCCTTTGTTTTATTGGTCCGTATATTCTGGATATTAATCCTTTGTCTACCTGCTTTATTTCATGGGCAGTAAATAATATGGACATATAAATAGTTAAAAGAGCATATATATGTGTAGCTAAACCGAAAAGAATGATACTATGACTGTGAATTTATAATACAGGTATTAAGACTAGAGACAGCCTGGGACTGAAAATTCTAAATTCTCATCAAAACCCAAGAGGACAGCTGCTGGGAAAGAAAAATCGGCCTAAACCTTTCATCATGGTGTGGAAAAAGAAAAGTGGACTTTAAGTAAAGCATTTGGGTGGGAGTGGTATAATTATTTTTAAATTTTGAGAGAATCCTATGTATTACATTTATAAATTTGAAAAGTTTAATGAAATGGATGATAGACAAAGGAATATAAACTGTAAAACCCCAACAAGAAGAGGGAGAAATCCTGAATAGACCAATAACCACAGAAGCAATTTGTAAAGATTTATTCAAAGAAGATACCAATCCCCGGTCTAAAACGAAGTCTAGTGTTGTTCGAATGGGAATACGTATGCAGGAAGTCCTGTGGAGGGCTAGGCAGGCCCAGATATTTTAAGGAAGTCGATTTCTAGATCCTCAAGTTTCACAGGCACTCTTTCTTCCACTCTACAGAAGAACCACAATTCATTCCTTGTTCAATATCTTGTCCTCTTTTTTTAAAAAATAAACTTATTTATTCATTTATTTAATTTTTGGCTGCATTGGGTCTTCACTGCTGCAGGCGGGTTTTCTCTAGTTGCTGAGAGTGGGGGCTACTCTGTTGCGGTGCGCAGGCTTCTCATTGCAGTGGCTTCTCTTGTTGCGGAGGATGGGCTCTAGGCACGCGGGCTTCAGTAGTTGTGGCTCATGGGCTCTAGAGCGCAGGCTCAGTAGTTGTGGTGCGTGGGCTTAGTTGCTCCACGGCATGTGGGATCTTCCCAGACCAGGGCGCAAACCCGTGTCCCCTGCATTGGCAGGCAGATTCTTAACCACTGCGCCACCAGGGAAGCCCCCATATCTTCCTCTTGATGCACTGACCTGGGGTGCAGAAAGTCTCACACACCAAATGGAGGTGAAACCTCCTTTGATGATTAATCAAGTCACCCAAAACATGAAGAGCCTCCAGTCTCTCATTGCTTTGTTGAACTTAGTTAAACTTGGTCTTGGGAGAGAGGGTTGGTCTCCAGCCCTCTGCTGGGTATCCTGAATTTGGAGAGTTAAAAAAAAATTTCCCCCACAAATATGAATATATATAATTGTTTTCAGTCTCAATACTCATCCCTTGGATATGCCATTAACTTGATGGACACGTTCAATAAATTAAATGAGCCAAACTGAAGCTCCAAGTTTTTGATGAAAATGGATTTCAAGTACATGTAAACTAACTTTTAAATAATTAAGTAATTAATTAATTTTGGCCATATGGGACTTAGTTCCCTGACTAGGGATCAAACCCGTGTCCCCTGCAGTGGAAGTGTGCAGTCCCAACCACTGGACAACCAGGGAATTCCCTAAACACTTTTTGTCAAAAAATATTGTATTGGCAAGGTGTAATGAAATAAGCAATGTTTAGATATCCCCAACCATTTTGAGTGTTCTGAGTTAAACAGAGTGAAAGAATTATAAGGCATAATTATCATCTGATAAGTTTTGATAAAGTCTTTTTTTGGGAACTTCCCAGAGGTAGAGAAATTTCTTTAATGTGACTAGGTTGTATCCTTTTGCAAGTAAGGTGATTTTCATTTGAACAAAATGAATATTTGAACAAAAATGAACAAAATTTTGACATTAGATCAATGTGATTTGGGGCATATAACTTAGAAGGAGTTCAAAAATTGAACAACATTACTATAACAAAACTGTCCATTTCATACCTGAGTCACTTTGCTGTACAGCAGAAATTAACATGACATTGTAAATCAACTATACTTCAATAAAACTTAAAAAAAATATTTGGTAGAATTTACCAATGGGAAAAAAAAAACCTGTCCATTTCTATTTCTTATTTATATGAGCCAGATTTCTCAAGGATCACATCTATAAAAAATCAAAAAATAGGAATAAAATTGATTCTGAGTCCTATCACATTTTATCAGTAAATATATATATTCGTCTACAAGTACATGCTAATGAAAAAACCAACACCAGCTCATGAAGAGAAGTAATTCCAAGAAAAATTTATGTATAATTACTTATAAAATTATATTCCTTCAATTAACTTAGCATTACTAATAATTCTAATGGTAATTTGTTCCAGAAGAAAAAAATTTTTTTAAATTAATTTATTTATTTTTGGCTGCATTGGGTCTTTGTTACTGAGCACAGGCTTTCTCTAGTTGTGGCGAGAGGGGGCTACTCTTCGTTGCGGTGTGTGAGCTTCTCATTGTGGTGGCTTCTCTTGTTGCAGAGCATGGGGTCTAGGCCCGCGGGCTTCAGTAGTTGTGGCTCGCGGGCTTTAGAGTGTAGGCTCAGTAGTTGTGGTACATGGGCTTAGTTGCTCGTGGCACGTGGGATCTTCCTGGACCAGGGCTCGAGCCCGTGTCCCCTGCATTGGCAGGCAGAGTCTTAACCACTGCACCACTAGGGAAGCCCAAGAAAAAATATTTTATACACTCAGCTTTAGTCACAAGAAAAGTTTATTACATTTTAATTAATTTACATATTTTTTTCTGAGATGTATGATAGGATGACCAATAAAAAAATTTAAAACATACGTAAGTGGATTGGAAATTCAAGTCCAAGGAATAAAAGGGAAAAATGTAAAAATTTCAAATATTAATTAACTTGTTATTTATTTTTAAGATGGATGGTAGTGTTATCAAATCATTAAGGTATTTATATACCACTTGATACACTTAAAAGAATGATATCATGGTTTTATTTTAAAAAGTCAATTTTACAATAAACCAGAAAATGTATTCTAAACTTTAAAATTATGATGAAGAATTTTATGTATCAACTTTAAAAGCTGAAGATTTTGGGGGGGGGGTCATGTGAACAAAAAATGTGAAGACTAGTGCTTAAGGCAGTGGCTCCTACCATCGTTCCTGGGAACACAGCAGTGTTCTGCAGCCATCTCATCCATCCCGTGGTTGGGTTAGTCACCTATTCCCATTTGAGCTCAATTTAGGGTCATGGAAAATTGGAGCTGGAAGGATCTTTAAGCTGTTTCATCTCTCAGTTTTATTAGCTTTGTGACCTTGGCTAAGCTGTTCACATCTCTAAGCTTTGTTAATAATAGTTCAACACAACACACAGAATGTCACAAAATTCCACACTTATTGAATTGCCAAGTAAATGGTCTGATCAGGGATCTCAACCTTGACTGTTGTAGAGGGGCTGGGCCTGTAACATAAAAGAGTGACCCAGTGAGAGGACAAGCTGGAGAGAACGTGCAGCCACCCTCTTGCTGGAGGAATGCTGATTGATCATATGTGCCAGATGGGAGTTTTCAGGAGAAGCTGGTGATCTGGATTTTTATGGAAAACCTGGCAATTGGCTAAAAAAATTTTAAATGCTTATAAAAGCATTTAAGTATAAACTATGCAGGAGAGAAAAAAATGCAACTACCAGCCACAAACATCTCAAAGGGCTGCTCTATACCTTTGGTGTAGAGAATAAGTATTCACTTCAGGGAGTGGATTCTACAATTTTTTTTGTTTTTTGATCGGGTTCTGAATTATAGAGAATTAACTAGATTCTTTATAAATTTGAGTTTTAGTTTTGATTAGCCCTTTGGTGTCTTGAAAGATCTTATAATACAGTATGGTGTTACCCTGTACTGACAAAGCCATTTTACACTTTCCTAATTTTCCGGAATTTTCACTTATCTCAATGGCTAACCTAAGGAGTTCAGCAATGTGAAATGAAAAAGTCATTGTACTTCATTTTGGAAGGAGCACTATCACTTGTGAAGAAGTGCTCTGACACATGGAAAAAAAATTTGCCATGGAAGACAACAGAGAAAGGCATAATACATATCACCTACCTAATGCCAAATATATATCTAAATACTTTAAAAATTAAAGAATGACTTCTTCAGTGAGTTTTGTTATTCATCCTTTAGGACAGGGGTCCCTATCCACCGGGCCATGGACCAGTACTGGTCTGTGGCCTGTCAGGAAGTGGGCCACACAGCAGGAGGTGAGTGGCGGGTGAGTGAGCGAAGTTTCACCTGTATTTACAGCTGCTCCCCATCACTTGCATTACCACCTGAGTCCTGCCTTCTGTCAGATCAGCAGCGGCACTGGATTGTCATAGGAGCACGAGCCCTACTATGAACTGTGTATGCGAGGGATTTAGGTTGCATGCTCCTTATGAGAATCTAATGCCTGATGATCTGAGGCAGTGATGCTAGCGCTGGGGAGTGGCTGCAAATACAGATTATCATTAGCAGAGAGGTTTGACTGCACAGAGAACATAAACAATTGCTTGCAGACTCATATCAAAACCCTATCAGTGACTGGCAAGTGAAGACAAGCTCAGGGCTCCCACTGATTCTGCATTATCGTGAGTTGTATAATTATTTCATTGTATATTACAATGTAATAATAATAGAAATAAAGTGCCCAAAAAATGTAACATGCTTGAATCATCTCGAAACCATTCCCCCCACCAAGTCTGTGGAAAAATTGTCTTCCATGAAACTGGTCCCTGGTGCCAAAAAGCTTGGGGACCACTGCTTTAGGAGGAGGCATTACTTTAAAAAGCACGATGTAGAACCCTGTGTGTGTATACTGTGGTTTGTGTGAAAACTGTGTGTATAGAGATGAAAGCACGTTACATGCACAGACACTCTGAAACACAGTAGGATTGGGGACAGTTTCTGGGAAGGAGGACTTATTCTACACTGAGTGTCCTTTAGTACAGTTTGATTTTTGTTTTTGTTTTACCATGTGTATTACCTTTAGAAAAAATACCAAAAAACCAAACAAGATAACTACAGAGAATGCAATCATTGTGGCAAGTTGTGCTACCAGACCCCACGTGGGATAACATTTTAAAACAAGTATTCAAAGCGTTCCACATTCCATGACATTCCACAGCTTTTTCCTTAAACCTGTATCACCAAAAAAATTTTATCTGGCAAGAGTGCTGCTAACATTCAGTCTCCGCTCCTTCACCACTCCCTCTGAATAATCTCTGTTCTCACTGCTTTTGTAAGCAGATCAATGGAAAAGAGATGAAATGAGCCAGCCCTGATTGGAGTGGTGGCTGCCATCTTCTCCTGACCTGCTTTTCTGAGGCCTCTGCAGAGCATGCTACCCAGGGTTCAGTTCCTTTTCCCCATCCCCACTCCTGTCCTACCTGATGGCTTCAAATCTGGGTTACTCTCGGAGTAACAGCTCATTCCAGCTGTTCCCCACACTTCTGCCCTCAGTAAGCCATGTTCACAATTTTCACCAAATTTGAGTGGCAGTTATTTACTTAATATTTTCTTTAAATTGACTAATTAAAAATCCATATGTATATATTACAGCATTTTACTTATAAAATTATTTAAAGGCATCAAGGCATTGAGGTGATGTGACTAAGAGCACAGGCTTGAGAGGCAGCCTGGCTTGGTTCAAGTCCTGGCTCTGCCATTTCTAAGTAAACTTTGTCAAATTACTTCTCTTTAATGCAGTTTCCCTCTTTATAAATAGGGGATAACAACGGTACCTACCACGTGGGGCAGGCTATGTGGGCGGAGGCATGAAGTCAACCTCTCCCTCCCATGGCCCTAAGTGACAGCAATTTCCTGCAGGGATGCAGTCCCTATCTGGTTGGGTGGGTGAGAGGCTGCTGCCCAGTGCCTGCCTAACGTGCTGTGGCGCTGCCAGCCCGGGGCAGGCCAGTGCATACCTGGCCCTGCCCTGAGAGTCAGACAGCATAACCCCAACCCTCCCTGCGGCAGCACTGGTCATGCAGCGTGGTCAGGGAGGGGTGGGGAGAAGCCCTAGGGCAGTTCAAGTGGAACAGAGCGGCCAAGAACCTGTCCCAGGAAGTCAGTGGAAGATGGAACCACACAAAAGCCGGCTCCAAGGCCCCCACACATGCTCCTTTGTCCCATCAGACTTCACTTAATACAAATTCAAAGATAAAATTAGTAAGAATTTCTATCATGGGGCACTTCTGAGTACCTGGCCGTGCACAATCACACTGATTAAAGCCTGCATTGATTGCAGATCATGAAGCCAGTTCAGCGATCACCTAGGATTATTGTGAAGATTAAATGAACTAATGTATGTACAGACCTAAGACTAATATCTGGCACCTAGGAAGCACAATATAAATGCTGGGTATTATTTATAGCATTACCATAAATAGAAAACAAGTATTTTTCAAATATGCATTTGTTCAACAAATATTTATTATTCTGTGCTAGGCACAGTTCTAGGCACTGGCACATTTTATTTATCACCGAACAGCTAACATGTATTATTTGCTTACTAAGAAGGCTCCAGAAGAGCCCATGCCTTGACTCTCAGGACTGACCACCAATGGTGGGCATACAGTCAAACACCCATTGATGCGTGTAAAGGTAACGAGCTAGTGGCAACTAGATTCCTGAGTTAAACAGGCTCCTTCGTTACCTTCTAGTCTACTTTCTATCGCCAAAGAAATATTGTTTTCTATCTCGTCAGATTTTAAACTTTCCTCAGTAATCTTCCTTAACCAATGAAACTGTCACAATACACTATCCTTGTGCCAGTGCTGACTTCTACATCAAATATACATTGGACAGGATGGAATCAAGAAACCTCAAAGGCAGGGACTTCCCTGGTGGTCCAGTGGTAAAGAATCTGCCTTCCAATGCAGGGGACGCTGGTTGGATCCCTGGCTGGGAACTAAGATCCCACATGCTACGGGGCAACTAAGCCCGCACGCCTCAATGAGAGAGCCCCCATGCTGCAAACCACAAAGCCCAGGCACCCTGGAGCCTGCACGCCACAACTAGAGAGAATCATGTGCGCCTCAGTGAAGATCTCAAGTGCTGCAACTAAGACCTGACGCAGCCCAAAAAATAAAGTAAAATAAATATTAAAAAAGAGTACTTGTTAAAAAAAAAGGAACCTCAAAGGCACACTATAACATAATGCTTCTTAGAGAGCACTCCACAGTCTTTAGTGAACTCTGCCCCACAGCACTTTGTGTGATGAAAATGTTCTCACTGCACAATCCAATACAGTAGCCACTAGCCACGTGTAGACTACTGAGCACTTCAAATGTGGCTGTTGTGACTGAGGAACTGAATTTTTAACATTTAAACATCACATGTGGGTAGTGGCTACTGTATTGGTTGGCACAGCTCTAAATATCTGGGTTTACAGGGCTAAGTCACACTCTAAATATCATAATCATTTAATGTTTCCGTTCTCACTCATTTGCTAAAACTCTGTTATAGATGACAAAGGCTTAAAAGGACTATAAGAGATCATTGGGTGAACCACAAAATTCCTATTTAACAGGCTGGGAAATGTGATGACTTTTCTGCATGACACAGCTAGTTGGTTGTAGAGCTCACCTGGAACCCTCACCCCCTTAATTCCGCCTTGGTGCTTGGACTCCCCGGTGAGTCGGGATGCGCCGTCAACAACTGGAGGTGTGAGCCAGGATGGCATTTTGAGATTTAAAGCAGAGAACAGTACGGTTTCATTTCTTAAGTAAGTCCTTTAAAAATTAATAAGGACTACCTAAGCTTAAACTCGTACATTTTAAAGTATAAAGTTCACCAGTGAGAATAAGAATGCTGCCTGGGGAACACAACTAGAAGTGAAGTCGCCCCGATCTCAGTCCACCCACGTCCACGTATTTATCTCGGCATGGATACACGGTATAAAGAAAACAGACGAGTAGTTAGGCGAGTTAACAGGATGTTTTTTTAACAACCTAACAGGCTGAGTCGGTTAAGCGCCCTTGCCAGCCTGGCTCCCACAGTAAAACGACCACCCGTCCCACAGAAAGCTCGTAGGTCGCGCCCAGCCGAAGCCTACCTGCGCGCGCCGCGCCGTCCGCCCCGCCCGCGCCGCCGTCCGCGCCGCCCAGCCCAGCGGCCGCGCGCAGCGCGCTGCCGCAGCTCGCCGACAGGTTGCCAGTGGCCCTCCGCGCCAGGGTCAGGATGGGCGCCGACCAGCCTTCCGCCGCCGCACGCGGCTTCGCCACCCTCCGCAGTTCGCCTGGGCCCGGCAGCTGGCTCCGGTCCACGATCTCAAACTCTTCTCCCGGCTCCGGCTCCGGCTCCGGCTCCTGCCCCGCCCGGGACCGGTCTTCCCCGTCGGCCATCTTGGTTTTGTCACGTGGCCCCGGCAGGCAGCGGACTCGGCGCGGGCGGGCGCTTCGCCCTTGCTGCTAGTTTTTCGTGTTCGCGACGGGCTTTCCTCTTTATCGCCCTCCTTTCTTTTCTGTCATTTTAAAAAAGTTCGGGAAAGTGCAAATCATAAGGAGCACCTACGTTCTCATCACCTGGGAGGACTTGTTTTCGTGGAAGTTATTCTTGGGCTTTCTCCTTTTGTTGTGGTGCATCCAACCTGGCTTGGGCACAGCCCACGTGGCCGTAGTTTTTTTTGTGTGACACTATTTCCTCTTTTTCATTTTCATTTCATACTTTACTTCTCCTTAGTGATTTTTCTGCAGCAGTTTTCAGAACAAGCCCTAAAAGAGCGGGTAACGAAACTGGGGGACAGGTGAGGCAGGAAAGCAGGACTTTTTTTTTTAATAACTAAAATCTACAACTTGGCAGGAAAGAGCACACTATGGTGGACTGGGAATCAGAAGATCCGGACTCTGCTATTAATTAGTTAAATGGTGGTAATAATAAAAATAATAAAACCAATTAAGTAAGGAGCACATGGCAGACGAGAATAATTGTGATGACTATCGGTTACTCAACTATGTGGCTTGGGCCAGACGCTCGCAGCAACTAGAGAAAGCCTGTGCGCAGCAGTGAGGACCCAACACAAACAAAAATTAAAAAAAATAAAAAAAAATTTAAGTTGCAGATATTTAGAAATCAAAAAATTTTGACATTAAAATTTGGATATTGGCCTTCTCTTGAGACATAAGAAGTCTTTTGCAACTCCGTATATTCTCTGATGGCAACAAACTGGTGGATTGGATGTTGGCTGCCCTTTTTAAAAAAATTTTTTTAATTAAAAAAATTTTTTTATCAGAGTGTAGTTGATTTACAATGTTGTGTTAGTTTCAAGTGTACAACAAAGTGATTTAGTTATACATATATGTATTCTTTTTCAGATTCTTTTACAATTTAGGTTATTACAGAGTATTGAGTAGACTTCTGGTGCTATACAGTAGGTCCTTATTGATTATCTATATATAGCATTGTGTATATATGTTAATCCCAACCTCCTAATTTATTCCCCCCCTTACCCTTTGGTAACCATACGTTTTTTTTTTGTTTGTTTTTTTAAATTTATTTTGGCTGCGTTGTGTCTTTGTTGCTGCATGTGGGCTTTCTGTAGTTGCAGCGAGTGGAGGATACTCTTCATTGTGGTGTGTGGGCTTCGCATTGCGGTGGCTTCTCTTGTTGCGGAGCACCTCTCGGCACGCGGGGCTTCAGTAGTCACAGCACGCCGGCTCAGTAGTTGTGGCTCATGGGCTTAGTTGCTCCGTGGCATATGGGATCTTCCTGGCCCAGGGGTCGAATCCATGTCCCCTGCATTGGCAGGCAGAGTCTTAACCATTGCGCCACCAGGGAAGTCCCCATAAGTTTGTTTTCTGACTCTGTGAGTCTGTTTCTATTTTGTAAATAAGTTCATTTGTATCACTTTTTTAGATTTCACATGTAAGTGATATCATATGATATTTGTCTTTGTTTTACTTCAATTAGTATGATAATCTCTATGTCCATCCATGTTGCTGCAAATGGCATTATTTTATTTTTATGGCTGAGTAATATTCCATTGTATATATGTACCACATCTTCTTTATCCATTCATCTGTCGATGGACATTTAGGTTGCTTCTATGTCTTGGCTGTTGTAAATAGTGCTGCAATGAACATTGGGGTACATGTATCTTTTTGAAGTATGGTTTTCTCCAGGTATATGCCCAGGAGTGGGATTGCTGGATAATATGGTATTGGGTTGGCCAAAAAGTGCCTTCGGTTTTTAAGTAAAAATAAAGGACACTTTTTTCATTTTCACCAAGAACTTTATTGAACAATATATTCACCCGTTTGTTCCACTACCCTCTGCCATTTTTCAGGCAACTTCATAATTCCATCTTCCCAAAACTTTTATCTTTTTGAGCAAAGAACTGTTCCAGGTACCATTTACAGTCTTCCAGGGAATTGAAATTTTTTCCATTAAGAGAATTTTGTAAAGACCGAAATAAATGTAAATCCGAAGGTGCAATGTCTGGTGAATACAGCGGATGGATCAGAACTTCCCAGCCAAGATGTGACAGTTTTTGCCTGGTCATCAAAGAAACATGTGGTCTTCCATTATCCTGATGGAAGATTATGAGTTTTCTGTTGACTAATCCTGGATGCTTTTCGTCGAGTGCTGCTTTCAGTTGGTCTAATTGGGAGCAGTACTTGTTGGAATTAATCGTTTGGTTTTCCAGAAGGAGCTTATAATAGAGGACTCCCAATCCCACCATATACAAAACATCACCTTCTTTGGATGAAGACCGGCCTTTGGTGTGGTTGGTGGTCGTTTATTTCACTTGCCCCACGATCTCTTCCAATCCACATTATTGTACAGTATCCACTTTTCATCGCCCTTCACAATTTGTTTTAAAAAACAGAACTTTTCCATTATGTTTAAGTAGAGAATCGCATGCGGAAATATGGTCAAGAAGGTTTTTTTCGCTTAACTTCTGTGGAACCCAAACATCAAAGCGATTAACATAACCAAGCTGGTGCAAATGATTTTCAATGCTTGATTTGGATATTTTGAGTAGATAGGCTGTCTCCCGCGTGGTATAATGTTGATCTCAGTTAATGTCTCGATTTGATCGCTATCAACTTCAACTGGTCTACCTGACCGTGGAGCATCGTCCAGTGAGAAATCTCCATCATGAAACTTCGCAAACCACTTTTGACATGTTCGATTGTTTCGAATGAAGTTAAAGAAAACTAAGTGCTACTAGAGCCATCTTACAGAAAAAACTGAAAGAACATTTTGGCCAACCCAATAGCTCTATTTTTAGTTTTTTTAAGGAACCTCCATACTGTTCTCCGTAGTGGCTGTACCAATTTACATTCCCACCAACAGTGTAGAAGGGGGTTCCCTTTTCTCCACACTCTCTCCAGCATTTATTGTTTGTAAATGCCTGCCCTTTTAGAAGCCAGGTCCTTCTGGCATCTTGGTCTAGCTCCTTTAACTAGTTTTTATGATCTGTCTGGTCCCTAGAGGCCAGTTATTTTCTGTGGGGAGAGTGGGGTGGGGAGTGACTGAGGAATTTGTGGGCTTGCTGTTTGAATTTTCACAATGTTTGAGGGGATGCTACTAGTCTTTACTGGAATAGGGTAGACGGGGTATTAGGTAGTCTGGAAGAACTGTCTGGATCCTTCATTACTTTACAGTGTCGCTGGACAATCTTGTAGGTGAAAAGCTTGTTTATAATGATCAGAGGCTGGAACCTAATTCCATTTTGCATAAAAACATAAACTTTTTGGGGGGAGTAGTTTTAATATTCTGTCGGGCTAGGTTATGCTGCAGTAACAAATAACCCCCAAATCTTCGTGGTTTAACATAACAGAAATCTTTTTCTTATCGAGATATTGAATATAGTTTGCTGTGCTATACAGTAAATCATTGTTATTTATCTGTTTTATATATGTAATGTGTATCTGTTAATCCCATACTCCTAATTTATCCCTCCTCCTGCTTCTCCTGTGGTAACCATAAGTTTGTTTTCTATGTCTGTGAGTCTGTATTTGTTTGTACATAAGTATATTTGTACTATTTTTTAGATTCCACATATAAGTGGTATCATATAATATTTGTTTTTCTCTGTCTGACTTACTTCACTTAGTATTATAATCTCTAGGTCCATCCATGTTGCTGCAAATGGTAATATTTCACTCATTTTTATGACTGAGTAATATTCTATTTTATATATATATATATATATATATATATATATATATATATATATATATCACATCTTCTTTACCCATTCATCTGTTGATGGACACTTAGGTTGCTTCCATGACTTGGCTATTGTAAACAGTCCTGCTATGAATATGGGATACACGTATCTTTTCAAATTAGAGTTTTTGTCTGTTCTGGATATATGCCCAGAAGAGCATTTTAACAAATGCCTTCTGTATGGTTGGACCTAGTCCTTTTCTCCTCTCTTCTCAGACTTGTTTCTCGTGTCTTGGATTTCATTGGTCTGCTGCCTCCTGCTGAGTGTGATTCCTTCCTCTGCCCATTGCCATCACTCTCACTTAAAAAAAAATCTTTTGGAGGATTCTCAGACTCCATCTCTCAAATCAGGCCCTGCCCGTCTATGCCCAGTACCACTGCCTGAGTGGATTCTTGCCTGGTTTGTAGTCACTCTCCAGGACACCTCCTTGTGCCTTGCAGCTTTACTTCCTCCATCTGTTCTAGACACCTCAGCCAAGGACTTCCAAGACCCAGGGCTGATCCTTTCACCTTCCTGCTTTCAAATCTCCCTTTGCTTCCCTGTGGCAGGAGGCTTTGTCTTGTCTATGTGCTGCAGTTGCAGATTGCTCATTTTCTCCTTGGTGTGGACTAGAGATTGAGTTTTGCAGCATCCCAGGAGGTTTGTGTGACTTGATTGAGACCAAAGTGGTAGCCAAAGAGATGGATCCTTGTGGCTTCATTGGGATTGTGAGTTGGCCTATCAGTAGGGAGCACTTTACTAATTTTGTCTCATATGTATATATTTTGTACACTTTGACTTGCATTTCATAATCTAGGAGAGTTTCACTATCTGGACATAATTGGTACCCTGGAGCCAAGAATGTCCAATTAAGGTCAAATCATTTTTCTGAACAATGCAATATGAAGCACACACCATTGGCTATGGTCTTCTGCCGTAAGTGTTTACCTACAAACAAAACAAGCTTTTAGAACAGCACTGTCTGATAGAACACTTGGATGTAAATGTTTTAGATCTGTGCTGTTCTGTATGGTGGCCAGGAGCCACAGGTGGCCACTAAGCACTTGCAATGAAGCTCGTGTGACTGGGTTTTAGGAAACCTAGGGGAGAAAGGAAGAAGGGAGACAGCACCTGTAGTAAACAGTGAGACACTCCTAGAAGGGGAAGCATCCCCTGGACCAGGAGGAACAGGCAACCCTGATGAGACTGGAACTACCTGCTGGAAAGACTTCTTTTTGTCAGTTGGGAACATTTGAATACGGATTGCATATTAGATATTATGGAATTATTGTTACATTTGTTCAATGTGATAATGGGTTGTGGGTATGCCCGAAAACGCCTTTATTTTTTAGAACTGATTTAGAGTATCAAGTGGTAACACCTCATGATGTCTGTAATTAACTTTAAAATACTTCAGCACAAGAAAATATTTGGTGCAAACATGGCAAGATCCTGACAGTTTTGAAATCTGGGTAATGAGTGTAGGAGAGTTATTATGTATTCTCTCTACTTTTCTGAATGTCTGACTTTTCATAATAAAAAGTAAAAAGATATATAAAAAAGTGAATCCATATGAAATAGAAGTCAATGTTTCATACAGACTGCAAAATCCTAGGGAGTTTCCTGGTGGTCCAGTGGTTAGGAATCAGCGCTTTCACTGCCGTGGAGGCAGGTTCAATCCCTGGTCGGGGAACTAAGATCTCGCAAGCTGCACAGTGTGGCCACAAAACAAAAGGACTGAAAAATCCTTACAAAAGGCTTGACTGAGATTTTATTTTGAATAATGAAAACAAAAATAAGTTACCTTTATCATATATTTATCAAAATTTAGAATGTGTTTGCAACCATGTGCTATTTTTATAATGAGTAAAGAATGAATAAGTGCTAATTTTTTTTGCACAATTTTTCTGAAGAAAATCACATTATATAGCTTTATTCATTTCACATCTGACTCACAGTGGAGTCAGAAAGAGGGTCCCAAAATATTTAGGCCTCATATTTTTTCTCAAGGCCTCTTTAATCCTGCGATAGATAAACCATACCTTATTTTGGCTACCTTTTCATTTTATTTGTATCTCTTTTCATGTAGCTAGTACTCAAGCTAGTTGGCCCAAAGTGGAAAAGTAATTATCCCATTCACCATGCTGTCATCCTTCTAGATATTTTTGTGGGATGTCTCATACAAAAAAACAAGCTATTTTGCAATATTATTACTCTATGTTTGAGCCCATCTAAGCTCACTCTTCCCTTTTAATATGTTCTAAATTTACTATTTTTTTCAACCATTCTGTTTTGAAGCTCCTGCTGGATCAGCAGCATTGGTTTTCTTTTCTGCCGATCTTATGTGTCAGTGGCTTTGTGTGGGATTGGGTGGGACTTGAGCATCACTTTTGTTTACTCTGTGAAATCTTGCATCGTGTGCAGATTTACAGCTTCACTGTACAATTGATTTGCATTGTAGACATCTGACACTCAGCTAGAGACTGGCTAGCCATTGGCCCAGTACCTGAGGTGTGATGCTTTGGGGTTCAGCAGGAAATGAGCTTTGAGTAGGGATGGATTTTATAAGTGGTAATATATTTTATAAATGATAATATTAATATACTCATTAGTGAATATTTTAACATTATCAAGACTTCTGCTTCTCTGAATGGCCTTGTAACTGCAGGGACTTGGGTAAAATATCCTCAGGTGATGAGTTTAGAACTGTAGAACCTGTTGTGGTGGTTGGTTGTAACTGAATGGGATGTAGGTGCTGTTGCTGAGATGGTATCAAAGTATGGCAGTTGAAGGGGTAGCCAACTGAAAGGAAAACTCAGTATTCCTACTCTCAGTACTTCTGACACTAACTGCCCAGAGTTAGTGCAGATCCCACAGGGTAAGGACTCAGTCCTACAGGACTGTTCCCTCAATTCAGATGCCAATCTAGGCCTCCAGTGAACTGAGTCCCCCTAAGACTGATATCATCAATAATGTACAAACTCAGGTTGTCTCTCCAGGGCAAGATGAGCTAACAGACCCCCAAGCCATGGACCACCTGGCTAGAGAATTTCAAACTGGAGACATCCTGATCCCTGAAATTATGATTAAGAAATGTCAGAAGACGATGATTAATCCCAGCTTCTTTGTTCTTCCCCTTCAAAAACACCCCAACTCAAAGATCAGGTTGGAGTGGATCTGAGGTTTGTCTCCCACTCCCTTGCTTGATGCCCTGCAAATAAACCCTAACTTTGCTGCAAACACCTGCTGTCGGAGTTTGGCTTTCTGTGCTGTGGGCATAAGAGCCCTTGCTTAGTGACACAGGTACTTCTGACTGACCAGCTATAAATAGGCAGTTCCCACAACCCCCTCCTCAGGTTTCATAACTTGCTAGAATGACGGAACTGAGGAAAATGCCTAACTTAACTATTACTGTTTATGGTAAAGATATAACTCAGAAACAGCCAAATGGAAGAGATGCATAGGGCAAGGTATGTGGGAAGGGGCATGGAGCTTCCATGCCATCTCTGGGTGCATTACCCTTTCAGCACCTTGATGTGAACCCTGTTGTTTAGGGTTTTAATATAGGTCCAATTACATGATTGATTATTGACCATAGGTGATTGAACTCAATCTCTAGCTCCTTCCCCCTCCCAGGAGGTGGGGGTGGGGTGGGCATGAAAGTTCCAACTCTCTAATCACAGGGTTGGTTCTTCTGGCAACCAGCCCTTATCCTCTAAGGGTCACCTCATTAGCATAAATTCAGGTATGTTTGAAAGGGGCTTATTAGGAATAACAAAAGATGCTCCCATCTCTCTTTCATTCAGGAAATTACAAGAGTTTTAAGAGCTCTGTGCTGGGAACCAGGAGTAGAGATCAAATATAACTTTCTTATTATGTATCACAGTTATTTATGAAAATAATCGTATTAATTAAAAATAGATAGCTCACTTATAAAAAAGTTAACCAGAGTATTTGCATAATGAATTTGCATAATGTGTCCCTAAGGGAGAGAGCCCTCCTTATGTCAATGAGTGACCTGTCCTTTCCCTGCTTGGCACCTTGCAGTCACCATGGAACAGTGGAGAGAATCTTGAGTGCAGCCCAGCTCATGCTTGCGGAGGAAATACCAAGGGCCAGAAAGGTGGGCTTTAAAGCCCCTGCCAGAGACTTCAAAAACAATGGACTTTCTGTTTTGTTAACATTTTTCCATAACATCATATAAATTTACCTAGTACTCTCCCCTGCCCCACATTTTATTATGAAAAAATTTAAACATAGAGTACGTATAACACCATGTCTATGTATTTATCCCTGTGTCCATCCATTAATCCAGCTTATTTTTTGATGTACTTCAAAGGAGATTCCAGATCCTAATACTTAAAAAACCTTTTTATCTAGAAATAATTTCAATCTTAAGAAAAGTTGCAAAGAATAAAGATAGCACAGAGTACAACTGTATACCCTTTACCCAGATTCACCTGTGCTTAACATTTCACTCTATATGCGTTATCATTTGCATGTGCTGTCTCTCTATCTGTATTTATATATGTACATTTTTACCCTGAACGTTTTTGAGGGTATATTACATACATTATGACCTGTTACACTTAAATCCTTCAGGATATATTTCTTAAGAACTGGGATATTCTCTTACATAACCATGGTAAAATTACCATATTTAACACTGAACATTTATATCAATTCCTAACTTAAAAAAATGATTGTACAGGGACTTCTCTGGTGGTCCAGTGGTTAAGAGTCCACCTTCCAATGCAGGGAGCGCAGGTTCGATCCCTGGTTGGGGAACTAAGATCCCCCATGCTGCATGGCAACTAAGCACTTGCACTGCAATGAAGAGTCCGCGTGCAGCAACAAAAAAGGATCCCACATGCCGGCAATGTGATGTAGCCAAGTTAATTAATTAATTAAAAAAATGGATCACACAACATTGTATGGATGTTATTGAATGAAAGTTTGTGTGCCCGATGCACAGTGAGGCCAAACAAACTGAAATGTTGGAGTTTGGAGTAGAGAAAGGTTTATTGCAGGGCTGAGCAAGGAGAATGGGTTACTCCTAAACTCCTCAAAGTGTTTCAGCAAAGTATTTTTTAAAAATTAATTAATTTTATTTTATTTATTTATTTTTGGCTGCGCTGGGTCTTTGTTGCTGAGCGCAGGCTTCTCCTAGTTGCGGTGAGTGGGGGCTACTCTTCCTTGCGGTGCACGGGCTACTCATTGCAGTGGCTTCTCTTGTTGCAGAGCATGGGCCATAGGCGCGCGGGCTTCAGTAGTTGTGGCTCCCAGGCTCTAGAGCGCAGCCTTAGTAGTTGTGGCACATGGTCTTAGTTGCTCCGCGGCATGTGGGATCTTCCCTGACCGACCAGGGCTCGAGCCAGTGCCCCCTGCATTGGCAGGCGGATTCTTAGCCACTGTGCCACCAGGGAAGTCCTCAGCAAAGCATTTTTAAAGGCAAGGTGTGGGAGGGGCATCCCACGGTATGTGATCAGATAGTGTACAATCCTCTGATTGGTTGATGTAACAAGATGGTTAATGTTATCAGTCCTTAGGCTCCTGAAGTTCTGGGGGCTGCTATGTGCTCATGATCATCAAGTAATTAATTGCTTCCATTCCCTGATGACTTTAACATCTGAAAAACTAAGGAAATATTCATCACGTGCATCAGATACTATTATCTGGGTACTTCAGAGAGGAGCTAAAGCAGAGGATATGGGGGAGGGGTCTGTTCCCATAAGTTCCAGCTCAGTTACATGGAGGTATCTTCATTTATTTTATCAATTCCCTATTGTTGGATATGTGGATAGTTTCCTAATTTTCAATATTTAAATACCACTCTATCTTTGTGTACTTATCTCCTAGATAATTTTCTGGGAATGGAATTTTGGGTCAAAATATTAACATTTAAAAAAATCTTGATTTGCAGTAGATTGTCAAATGAAGATTGTACACTTCTACCAAGAAGTTATGAAAATGTTCACTTTCCTCCATCTTCCCAACACTAGATATTTATCAGCCTTTAGAAAAGTGGGCCAATTTGATAAATGAGAAAGATGTCTCATTTTAAGTTGCATTTCTTTGATTATTAAGTATAGATGCACTGTTAATTGCATGCCCAATATCAATTCCCTCTTCTTTTTTGCTAGTTGAATGCTGGTTTTGTTAGTAGGCTAAGCCCTACATGGGATACTCATGTTTATTACCTCCCTGGTAGCCAGGGGTGCCATGTGGCATAGTTCTGACCAATGAGCTGTAACTGATGTATTGGGGCTTTTGGGAAGTCTTGCTTTTCCTGATAAGTGGGAAAACCTATGACATTTATCATGTTTGTCTATGTATTCATCAGCTGATTATCCACTTCCTTGCTCTTTCTTTCCTGCCTTGAATGTAGACATGATGCCTGGAGCTATGGCAGCTATTTTGGCATCATAATGTGACAAGCATGAGGGAATAGTCAAGTAAATAATTCTATTTGTTTAAGCCACAGTAAATCTCTTACTTGCAGCTGCAAGTATTTCTAAGTGATGTATACCTAGTGAACCTGAACTTCATTTTGTGTGCTAGTTGCACAGTTTGTTTACTGCTGTATGATAATCCTTGGTTTACCTGTCTGGCTCCTCTCTATAGTGGGAGCTCCTTGAGAAAAAGGACCACCTGACAATAACACTCACTTCTGTATGGCAGAGCAGACACAGATTGAGTGCTTATTAAGTGTGTCTTGAAGGAATGAATGATATCATTTAATTCCATATGCAAATTATTTTTATTTATTTTTGCGGTATGCAGGCCTCTCACTGTTGTGGCCTCTCCTGTTGCGGAGCACTGGCTCTGGACGCGCAGGCTCAGCGGCCATGGCTCATGGGCCCAGCCGCTCCGCGGCATGTGGGATCTTCCCAGACCGGGGCACGAACCCGTGTGCCCTGCATAGGCAGGCAGACTCTCAACCACTGCACCACCAGGGAAACCCTATTTTTATTTTTAAAAATTATTATTTTTTATTTATTTGGCTGCATCGGGTCTTAGTTGCAGCATTCAGGATCTTCATTGTGGCATGTGGGATCTTTCGTTGTGGTGTTCAGGCTCTCTAGTTGTGACGCATGGGTTCTAGAGCACGCGGGCTTAGTAGTTGCAGTGCACAGGCTTAGTTTCCCTGCAGCATGTGGGATCTTAGTTCCCCTACATTGGAAGGCAGATTCTTAACCACTGGACCACCAGGGAAGTCCCCCATATGCAAATTATTTTAGAAATGGAGAGTCCAGGATGGATATTTACTTGTTAGGGTAGATGGCTCCTCCAGGTCATTTCCTGAACCAGTATTCTCAAACTCTTTGGTCTTTTTACTCCTTTATCAGTATGAGAGATTCCCATTCTCTAAGGCTGTGCCTCCTAATCTTTTTCATATCATGACTCACTTAGAACATGATAATGTTTGTTGTACAACACAGCATTGTAAATGGATGGAGGGCTTTTTGCTGCAGAAGTAGCACTTGGGGAGTCTGGCTTCTCCAGACTTCACTGGGTCACTCCTGGGCCAAAAGCATCAGCATCTCTGAACAGCTAATTGCCCAATAGCTGCACCAGTCTGGAAGCTCTGCTCTGCTCTAAGGAGAGGTGAAGGCTGTTCTACTTCCCAGTGAGAAATATCATGAATACTTTAAAATTTATGCCAAAAGAAAGACATACACGACTATGTAACAAATATCAATGTTTGGCTCCATCTAGAGGTCTAAAATGGATTTGCGTTTCTAACAATCCAGGATTTGACAGTTTGCATCCATCCATCCATTCTTACCCACCCGCTTATCTTTATCCATCCTCCAATTCATCCATATCCATCCTCCCATCCATCCATCCATTCATCCTCCCATCCAACCTTCAATCCATTCATAGCCATTTTTCCATCCATGTAGCCATCACAGTCTACAAGGCCCTATGTGATCTGATACCTGAGAATCTTTCTGATCCCATTTTGTATCATTATATGTGGATTTGTTAAGTTATACATGATTTTTTTGTTGCTTAAACACATCAAGCTTATTCTTTGCATATGCTTTTCTCCCTCTGCTTGGAATGATTTTTCTCCCAGGCTTAGCCTTACTGACTTTTGATCATCATCCTTCGTATCCAAGCTCAATTCAACTTTTCAGAGAGACCTTCCCTAATCACCCTAAAATATATACCTCTTCCAGCCTCCAGTCCTTCTTTGTCACTTCACACAGTTTTACTTCCTTCATAATATTAATACTTATGACGTTTTCAGACATTTTCCTGTTTTTTTGGTATTTTTTTTTTGGTATTGTTTCCTCCCCTCACTGGAACGTAGCTCCGAGGGAAGCTTATTTCTCTTGTTTACTGTTGTATCCCCAGTGCTCAGAACAAACTACCCCCATATGTTAGTGATTTTAAACAACAAAAAGTTATTGTTATTTCATGCTTATATCACACAGCCACCTCGATTGGCAGAGTTGTCCTCTGTTCTTCTCACTTAGAGTTCTCCCAGTTGGCTGAGAGCCCCTAACTCTGGAACTTCCTTTATTACCTCCGCAGGAGGAAGGGAACAGAGAGAAAAGTGACCAAGTGACCTGCTCCTAC